>NC_142479.1:68292941-69670441 GCF_049115385.1 Moschus berezovskii | reverse complement strand
GTTAGACATTTATAGTGAAAGTGAAAGTCGCTCAGTCATGTCTGACTCTTTGTGATCCCACGGACTGTATAGTCCATGCAATTTTCCAGGCCAGAATACTGGAGTGGGTAGCCTTTCCCTTCTCCAGGGGATCTTCCCAACCCAGGGATCAAACCCAGGTCTCCCGCATTATAGGCGGATTCTTTATCATGTGAGCCACCAGGGAAGCCCAAGAATACTAGAGTGAGAAATCTATCCCTTCTCCAGCGGATCTTCCAGACCCAGGAATCAAACCAGGGTCTCCTGTATCACAGGCGGATTCTTTACCAGCTGAATTATCAGGGAAGCCCAATCAGGAAGCTGCTGCTTACGTGACAGCAACACGAAAGGACCCAAGCAAACATCCAAAGAGATAAGGCATCTCTCTCTCCTCGCTCATCTAAGTTACTGTTATATGCAGATCACAGTATTAACATATTCTCGAGGGACCTAACATCCAGTAAGTGTGCGTTAATGTAAGGACAGAGGAGCCAGTTTGAAGGAGCTCCCACTGGCAAATCATGGACATTTTGGTACCAAAAATAACTAAAGGAAGTAGTAAACCACTGAATAAGGAATTCAGGAATTGATAAGTTCAGTGAATTCAGTTCAGTTCAGTTCAGTCTCTCAGTCGTGTCCGACTCTTTGCGACCCCATGGACCACAGACCGCCAGGCCTCCCTGTCCATCACCAACTCCTGGAGTCCATCCAAACCCATCATTGAGTCGGTGATGCCATCTAACCATCTCATCCTCTGTCATCCCCCTTCTCCTCCTGCCCTCAATCTTTCCCAGCATCAGGGTCTTTTCAAATGAGTCAGCTCTTCGCATCAGGTAACCAAAGTATTGGAGTTTCAGATTCAGCATCAGTCCTTCCAATGAACACCCAGGACTGATCTCCTTTAGGATGGACTGGTTGGATCTCCTTGCAGTCCAAGGGATTCTCAAGAGTCTTCTCCAACACCACAGTTCAAAAGCATCAGTTCTTCGGTGCTCAGCTTTCTTTATAGTCCAACTTTCACATCCATACATGACCACGGGAAAAACCATAGCCTTGACTAGACGGACCTTTGTTGGCAAAGTAATGTCTCTGGTCTTTAATATGCTATCTAGGTTGGTCATAACTTTCCTTCCAAGGAGTAAGCGTCTTTTAATTTCAGGGTTGCAATCACCATCTGCAGTGATTTTGGAGCCCAGAAAAATAAAGTCTGACACTGTTTCCACTGTTTCCCCATCTATTTGCAGTGAATGGACAGGCATATAAATGGAGAGGAGGGAGGTCTCTCACCAGCAGTAGAACAGTTCAGTTCAGTTCAGTTCAGTTCAGTCGCTCAGTCGTGTCCGACTCTCCGCGACCCCATGAATCAGCAGTAGAACACCAGGAACCAAATGATAAATGTGAGCAAGCACTAGAGGGGCAAGGTCACTGGCAACCATCATGGGAAAGGCAGGTTCAGGCAAGAATCACCACCAGATGCTAATTCTAGTAGGAATTTCATTGAGGATCTTTGCATGACCTGAAAGTCTCCCTAGCAGACTGTTCACCTGTTGCGAGGGAGAAAGAACACAGTAGTCATACACGGGAGAACTCAGACAATACCTTACATGAGCCAGCAACATTTGCGTCACCAGTCGGGACCAGGCGGACGCTGGGTACCTCCGGATACGACGCAATGAGAAAGACATCGCGGCACCAAGCCAGGATTCTAGCCTGGAAAACATAACCTGCATCTAATCACGAGGAAACTTTAAACACAACATGAGGACTTCTCCATTAAACAAGGAGGAGGGGATGGCATCCCTTACAAGTGTCCATGTCAATCATAACGCATTCCCTTAAAGACTGCTGAGTGCGGTGTACACCCAAGAAGTTGGTTTTGAAAAGCCTGCATTTCAGGTAAACATTCAGTCACAGTAAGCAGCTAATGAATGCCAAAAGGCAAAGAGATAATGATTTTACCCTAAAACTTCACCCCAAAATTTACAAGTGATTTTACCCTGATGAGAAATGAGGATACCCACTGCAGAGCAACATTTAGGGCCAACAGGCCACTGGCCTTCACAGGTAATGAACTTGAGGAGGCGGGCACTAAAAAGGACACAAACAGCTGACACGTGAAGAAACCTCAGGGTCAAGGATGCAAGTTTGGGAGTCACTTTTGTTAACATGAAGGGTGTGTCAAAAACCACGGCAGTGGGTTGGAGTTTATAGAGACCAAGAGCTGAAGTTCATCCACAAACAGAAGGCAGGGTGAGAGGGCGTCTGTGGGTGGTCAGCGTGCAGCGGTCAGGAGCAGACACAGGGGGTCCAAACTACGAAGAGAAAACCAGATCTGAAGTGGTTTGGAGGTGCCCACACAGAAGACGGACGAAAGCTGGAGCCGGGATTCCAAGAGGGAAGGATGGGTGCGCGGTTAAAGCCAGACACAGAATTCATAGCAATCCTGAGCCTCTCTGTGCAAGCAATGAAGCAATGACGTGGCCACGCCTGAGAAAAGCATTAGGCTGAGAAAGGGCTTTATCCGTGCTCGCAGAGCGGGTCAGAGAGAGAATCAGAGAGAAAAGAGGGAGCGGTCGTTTATGTCCATTTTCTCAGCTGCGGTAAGGATCCTCTGGGCTCTCAGCTCTGGAGCGGACACTAATCTAGGGCGAGAGGAAAGCCTAGGGAGGAACAGATGGGGGAAGGCTGCAGCTTCAACGTCGAGAAGGAGCCGGGGGATTCCTCGGTGGCCCAGCGGCTAAGAGTTCACCCGCCAATGCGGGGGACACGGGCTCAATCTCGGGGCCAGGACAGCTGGTCCCGTGGGCCACAACTACTGGGCCTGCGTCCTAGAGCAACAAAGAGAGCCCCACTCACAACTAGAGGAAGCAGCTCGCAGCAACAAAGACCCAGGAGAGCCAAAAAGAAAACTAAGCAAAAGAAACACACCTAGCCTTAAGACCAAGAGAAAGACCCGAATGGGTCGAGCTAAGGATGACACGTGAACGAACCTGACAGGCTGTGCTTCTGAGCACGCTCCCCTACACTTGTGATGTGGGGAAGGAAGGGGTTACGTGGGACGTGGGAGAATGAGCACAGACCTGGGGCAGGGGGAGGCAGGAAGAGCCGGCGGCCAACGGAGAAGGACGAGGTGGAGGCCAGGAGACGGCCTCGAGACAGGTATCTGCATCCTGGTGGGAGCCCTCTCTCCTGTCTCCATCCCATTCTCTCCCCAGGAGCATTCACCTGGCTTGGGGAGAAACCATGGTAACAGGAAGCCCGCAGAAGTGACTGAAATGCGAGGAGGGCACCGTGCCGCACGGGGCCACACTTCTGTTTTCGGGAAAACTGGATCCTTCAGCAACAAAGGGCGAGGTGACAAGCAGGCCTCTGCTGACGGTTCCAACAACCGGATACGACCTTTGTGGGCTGGCTGTGGCCGCGGCCAGGCAGCGGATGGGGATCAACTGCTCCCGGGTTTCCAGTGTCCCACTCGGGAGCTCCGGCAGCGCTGAGCCCCGTGCCAGGATCATCCTCTCCCCCCACCAGCTCTTCCCACCCCCGGCCTGCTCTCACGGTCCCCTTCACACCCGGCAAGCGGCAAGGGACCCAAGTTCACGCTGCTCTTGGGTCCTGGCCCTGCTCCTTTCCCCCATCCACACCTGCGGCTCTGCAGCTCTGATATCAGAGATAGGTGCTAGGGACTGAACACCGCATCCTCCCCACAAACTCACATGTGGAAACTCCAGTCCCCAAGCTGATGGCGTTTGGAGGTGGGGTCCTTTGGGAGGTAGTTATTTCATGAGGGTGGAGCCCTAATGATGGGAGTGTGTGCATGTGTGTGTGCGTGCGTGTGTGTGCGCCTGTGTGTGTGCACGCGCTAAGTCATGTCCAACTCTTTGAGACCCCATGGACTGTAGCCCACCAGGCTCCCCTATCCATGGAAGTTTCCAGGCAAGGACACTGGAGTGGGCTGCCATTTCCTCCTCCAGGGAATCTTCCTGACCCAGGGATGGAGCCTGTGCCTCTTGCATCGCCTACACTGGCAGGTGGGTTCTTCACCACTGTGCCACCTGGGAAGCGCCGTAACGGGACTGGGGCCCTTATAAAAAGAGACAAGAATTACTCACCAGAAACTGGTCCATAGACCCAGGGTAAAATAAAGGCCTTCCTACCTTCGGGACAGGAATTTGCTTCTCCCTCACCCTCACTCTCCCCCTTTGCCCCTCTTTCTCTTCCCCTAAGTCCACCACGAGAAGACATCTGTCTGTAAACCAAGATCCGGACCATGCTGGCCCTCTGCTCTTGGACTTCTCAGCCTCCAGAAGGAGATGTTTGTCATCGAAGCCCCTGGTCTGTGATAAACTTTTGTTAGAGCAGCCAGAGTGGACCGAGACAAAAGGCAAAGGCTTCAGATGAACACAGGGCGGAGCTGGGCACGTCTGCTCTGCCACAGACAAGACTGACAGCAACCCAGAATGTCCCCTGCCCTACGCCAGGTACACACGCGGATCTCCACGCCACGAAACGTTGGTCCAACCCACACCTGGTGGCGTTACCAACATAAACACAAACACACTCTCACCCCCTTCCTCCAGCTCCGACCTGAAGGACACTTTCTGCCTTGATTTATTGGAGCCTGCGGCGGGAGGTGTTTGAGGGCCAGCGTCACAGGACCCCATGTGGGGCTCACTGGAGCATCTCCCCCGAAATGAAGGGACCCAGAGACCCACAGGGACCCACTGGCAGGCTTCCATGTCTCTGGAATCCTGAAGATTTTGCTCTTTTATTTTTTTTAACCCTGGGGAAATGGTATGAGATGGCTGCTGTCACCCTGGTGCTTCTGCGCCCAAGCCCGTCCTGCTGGTCCTTTGCCCTGACCCCTCCCCGGCTCCCCTCCCGGCCAGGTCCAGAAGTGTCTGGGATGAACACAGAGGAAATGCCATGGCGGCCACAGGCACCCACAGCCTGCTTGCACCCCGGTGGTCCTCGCTGGTGCGGTCACGGCTCGCGGCCAGAGGCCCGCGGCCCTTACACGTGGGTCCTGCCAACCACAGACGCCTTCAAACAGGGCCTGTGAAAGGGTGCTTCAGCTCCAGGCCCCCACCTACCGATATCCTGGGAGACACGGTCCGCAAGGAAAATATTTTCTTAAAGTGACTCCCTGGTTTTGGTGGGATTACGTGCCATAGGGGAATTCCTGAATTTTTCTTTTTCTTTTTTTTTTTTCTTAAGAAAAGCATTGAGAGCCCCTGGAAGAGCAACCCTCAGGGAGAAGGGAAAAGAAATGTCACTCTCCTCTCTCTCTCTCTCCAGACCCGCCTGAATTTGAGGTTTGGCTCAAACATCCAGGCGGGGCCGGCCAAGAGAAAGGTGTGGTGCAGGCAAGGCCATGTCCAGGAGTCCGGCAGCCATCAACTTGAATCCCAACCCAAACCTCACCTAACTCGGAATGCCATGACTCACTTCATCTCTCTGGTCCCGGTGGCACCATCCAGTGAGACTCAGGATTCCTGACTCTACTGGGGAGCAGGGAGGTTAGCTCACATGTACAAAGGGCTTTGAAGATGAAAAGGGCCTGAGCCTAAAGGAGGCTGCTATTAGTATAACTACCTGTGGAAAAAGAGAAAAAGCTTTCCATCGGGGTCTAACAACCAGCTCCCAGCATCTGCAGGCCCGAGTTACAGGAAACCCATCCTCACAGACAGTAGCTCTCAGCCGCTTCTATTGATGCACAGGGCGTGAGACTGCTCCCCTAAGCTTGAGATGCGGGGCAACAAGGGGGTACCGGGTCTGTTTGAGGTGATGGGCAGACATCACAAAAGAACATGAGCTCACAGCAGGAGGGGACACTCTCTTTGCCTTCTTGTGTCTAGTTCTGGCAATTAAAAATATATGTATGATTATCCTTTGCCACCCTGTGGGGTATGTGGGGTCTGAGTCCCCAGTACTGCAAGCACAGAGTTGGGTTTTTTAAATTAATTTATTTATTTTAATTGGAGGCTAATTACTTTACAATACTGTGGTGGTTTTTGCCATACACTGACATGAATCAGCCATGGGTGTACGTGTGTCCCCATCCTGAACCCCGCTCCCACCTTCCTCCCCATCCCATCCCTCTGGGTCATCCCGGTGCACCAGCCCTGAGCATCCTGTATCACGAATCGAACCTGGACTGGCAATCTGTTTCACATATGATAATATACATGTTTCAGTGCTATTCTCTCAAATCATCCCACCCTCGCCTTCTCCCACAGAGTCCAAAAGTCTGTTCTTTACATCTGTGTCTCTTTTGCTGTCTCACATATAGGGTCATTGTTACCATCTTTCTAAATTCCATACATATGCATTAATATACTGTATTGGTGGTTTTTTTCCTGACTTACTTCACTCTGTATAATAGGCTCCAGTTTCATCCACCTCATTAGACCTGATTCAAATGCATTCTTTTTAATTGCTGAGTAATACTCCATTGTGTATATGTAGCACAGATTTCCTATCCATTCGTTTGCTAACGGACATCTAGGTTGCTTTCATGTCCTGGCTATTGTAAACAGTGCTGCGATGAACACTGGGGTACACGTGTCTCTTTCAATTCTGGTTTCCTCGGTGGCAAGCTCAGAGTCTTAATCACTGGACCACCAGGGAAGTCCTCTACCTTCTCTCTTTTTTCCCTCCTGTTTTTAAAAAATATTTATTTACTCATTCGGCTGGGTCAGGTCTGAGTTACAGCCGCATGGGATCTTTCCTTGCAGCACGTGGACTCTCTAGTTACGGCTCCCCAGCTTAGTTGCCTTGTGGCATGTAGGATCTCAGCACCCTGACCTGGGATCGAACCTGCATCTCCTGCAAAGGGCATTGTTAACCCTGGGAGCACAGGGAAGGTCCCTGCATCTCCTTGAACCGTACCAGTTACCTGCGAGGAGACGAGCTCCGTCCCGGGCTGCTTCAGATGTCTGTGACATTCCCTTCGTGATAAAGAGAAAGATAACCTCCGAACCAGAGGCTTGGCAGACAAGAGCATCTACCTGGAATCTATAAACATGGTTTCAATTTCAACGTGCTCATTATTTTTATATTTACTTTGGATATATGGGAAGGGATCCTGGTTCACTCACTTTCATTTAAAAATAATGTTTGCTTAAGCCAGATTTTCTCAACCTCAGCCCTCCTGGCATTTCGGGTGGGATCGCTCTTTGCGGTGGGGCCTGTTCCGTGCCTCCCAGGATGCTGAGCAGCACCTTTGGCCTCATCCGCTTGCTCAATGCCAAAAGCGTCTGCCCCCGCCCCTCCCCCAGCAAGTAGGACAGACAGAAATGCCTCCAGACAGGGCTCAGTGTCCCCAGGGAACAACTCCCTCCTCCACTGAGAGCCACTGCTTTTATTTATTTTTTTTAAGTTATAAATGATTTTATAAGTGATTGTCAAAGGGGAAAGGGCAGTGGGAAGAGGGATAAATCAGGAGCTTGGGATCAACATACACACAGTGTGCAGTGCTATGCTTGAGATCCGTCGTGTCCATCTTGTGACCCCGTGGACTGCAGCCGTCAGGCTCCTCTGTCCATGGGGGTTCTCCAGGTGAGAACACTGCAGTGGGCTGCCATGCCCTCCTTAAATGCACACTACTATGTATAGAACAAGGAGCCATACTCAATATTATGCAATAACCTATAAGGGGAAAGAACCTGAACACACACACATATATACAGCTGAACTGCTGTGCTGTATACCTAAAACTTACATGATATTGTAAATCAACTATACTTACATAATTTTTTTTTTTTTAAGTGAACCACTGCTTTTAACCTTGTTTTATGTCCCTGGATATGTTCCAGTGTCTTCTGGTTTACAACCTATGGGAACTTGAATTGAATTTGTATCCTACTGGTGTGAAAATTGTATAAATTGTTTAAATTTTTGTCTTACATTGGAAGGACTGATGCTAAAGCTGAAACTCCAATACTTTGGCCACCTCATGCGAAGAGTTGACTCACTGGAAAAGACTCTGATGCTGGGAGGGATTGGGGGCAGGAGGAGAAGGGGACGACAGAGAATGAGATGGCTAGATGGCATCACCGACTCAATGGACAGAGTTTGAGTGAACTCCGGGAGTTGGTGATGGACAGGGAGGCCTGGCGTGCCGTAATTCATGGGGTTGCAAAGAGTCGGACACGACTGAGCGACTGAACTGAACTGAACTGAATATGCTTCTACTTTTCTGTATATTCAATTAATTCTTGAGAATACGATACCAAAACGCCAAGTAAAAAAATCTCAATTTACCTACTTAAAAATAATTTTAATACATGGTAGAACTATGTGTAACTTTGTTCTGCATTTTCCAAGTCTCCTATAAATGTGTTATCATACTTCCATAATTTAAGACATAAAAAAGAGAACCATTGCTTTTACATGGTCAGTTAAAAAAATAATAATACAATTAAATAGTAATGGTTGGACTAAAATGGCTCCAGGTTGGGAAAACTGGTAACAGAGCAGCAGTCCTTCTGGGCCACGTCTGCTTCAGCAACAGAACCACAGTCTAAGGCCTGAGGGCAAGCAGGCTGTGGACCCAAATAGCATCATTCCTAAAGACTCCAATACAGCAGGGGCCTCATCCATGCTGACAGACGGACGAAAGTTCTACCCATTTCTGAAAGTCACAGGCAAGAGTGCTTAGAAACCATGTCCATTACCAGGCTTTCCCAGGGGGTGGGGGTCACTCCCCGCTTATCAAATCTCCAGACTCCACAGACACCCGCTTGTCAAGACCGCCCAGAAGCCACAGCCAGGAGGAGATTGGGGCAGTCATTGGGAACTGCGGGCTGAGGCATTCAAAACTGTTCTGAGGACCCAGAAGGACTTCACGATATCTCCCAGGTCTTTCTTCCAACGGAGCAGCTGAGCTCCCGTGATGCCCCCCAGGGCAGAGTCCCTCTGCCACAGAAAGGGACTCCTTTCAGCACTAACTTGCTCCCACACGGCACTGGGCAGGGCAATTTGCAGGTTAAAGAAAATGTCACTGCCCTCACACCCAGAGTATGAAGCAAAGGCTTATTAATGGGCTGCTTTCAATGTTCAAAACTCAGCAGCTGCTGTGCTATGTAAGTGAAATAATGAAAACCTGCGCTGGCAGCCACCCAGCGGGCAGGAGGAAAGCTTGCTCCATCACCACCTCCAGCCCAGCGCCCACCACGTGCCGTGGTCACGTCCCCTCGGCATCACTACTGGCTTTCCAAGAGGTCTCTTCCTTCCCCCTCTCTCTCCTATCAAGCATGCTCATTCCTTGCCTCCTTCTCCTGAGATCACAAGGAAGCTAAGTGGCCAAACTTCCTGGTTCATGCAGAGTTGAACCTGTCAATTAAATAGACACCAGACCAAAAAAAAAAAAAAGGCGTCTTCATGTCAAAGACTTGGTGTCAGCTCTGCCAGAAAAACTTCTCCATCTCACAAGCCCAGCACCGGGCATCTCAAACAAAGTCCAAATTACAAAAGGGGCTACTGTGGACCACCGCCAGAAAGGAGGTGAGAGAACCAAGGACAGAGCATTCTCAAAGCACTCGAGCCCCAGCTTCTGAGACAATAAACCAAAGTAGGAGTGTGCGTGAGTGCTGTCCCATCCGATCTCTGTGACCGCATGGACCATAGCCACCAGGCTCCTCTGTCCATGGGATTTCCCAGGGAAGAGTACTGGAGTGCTCAGCCATTCCCTTCTCCAGGGGACCTTCCCAACCCAGGGATTGAACCTGGGTCTCCTGCATTGCAGGCAGTTTCTTAACTGTGGGAGCCACCAGGGAAGCCCAATTACAGACTCCGAACAAAGCCCAAATGAGTCAACGGCCCTGGTGGCAGGCTTACAGCAGGATGGGATGAAGCAGGTTCTATAATCTGATTAAAGTTGCCTGTCGGCAGTTTTACGCTCCCCTGCTTATCCTAATACAAAAAATAACTTCTTTCCTGGAGTCTCACACGGGTAAGCCCAGTGACACGAGAAAGATGCTAACTGAAGAGCTGTCTTTTGTGGCAGATGTTGTTGTTATTTAGTTCCTCAGTTGTGTCCGACTCTTTGTGACCCCATGGACTGTAGCCCACCAGGCTCCTCTGTCCATGGGATTCTCCAGGCAAGAATACTGGAGTGGGTTGTCATTTCCTCCTCCAGGGGATCTTCCTGACCTAGGGATCAAACCCGCGTCTCCTGCCTTGCAGGCGGGTTCTTTACCTCTGAGCAACTAAAGTTGGGGACAACGCAGGTGTTCATCACCAGAAGAATGGACTGATTAGGAGCGCTGTGTGACATACTTGTGGAATCTAGAAAAATGGTACAGACGATCTTCTTTGCAAAGCAGAAATAGAGACACTGTGATATGAA
The DNA here is from genome assembly GCF_049115385.1 of Moschus berezovskii. Classification (NCBI taxonomy): domain Eukaryota; kingdom Metazoa; phylum Chordata; class Mammalia; order Artiodactyla; family Moschidae; genus Moschus; species Moschus berezovskii. Next base: position 69,660,075 of record NC_142479.1, on the reverse strand, counting down.
CACCAAGGGTGAAAAGCATGAATTGGGAGGTTGGGTTTGACATATATACACTCCTGATACCATATATAAAATAGGTAACCAATGAAAACCTACTGCGTAGCATAGGGAGTTCTACTCCACGCTCTGTGATGACCTAAATGGGACGTGGGTGCCTTCTCTCTAGTTACTGAGCTGTGTCTGACTCTTGTGACCCCATGAACTGTAGCCCACCAGGCTCCTCTGTCCGTGGAATTCTCCAGGCAAGAATACTGCAGTGGGTAGCCGTTCCCTTCTGCAGGGGATCTTTCTGGGTCTCCTGGATTACAAGCAGATTCTTTACTGTCTGAGCCACCAGGGAAGCCCCCACCTAAATGGGAAGGAAATGAAAAAAAAGAGGGGATCTTATGCATCCATGGCAGATTCACTTTGCTGCACAGCAGAAACTGAACACAACGTTGTAAAGCAACCATACGCCAATACAAATTAATAATAATAAAAAGAGTAGCACAGGTCCTCTGCTCCTGCCTAGACTGCTGCTGCTGCTAAGTCGCTTCAGTCGTGTCCGACTCTGTGCGACCCCATAGACAGCAGCCCCCCAGGCTCCGCCGTCCTGGGATTCTCCAGGCAAGAACAATGGAGTGGGTTGCCAGGAGCTCCCAAACTTTCTCTGTTGAAGACCAGACAGTATGCAGTCTTGGAGGGCTGGGGGTCTCGGTCACAACCACTCAATGAGGTTGGAAGCCACCGTAGACCACACATAATGAATGGGGGGGGGGGGCTGAGTCCCAATAAAACTCTATTCACAAAATAAGAGGCAGCCAGCTTTGGCCCAAGAGCCACTGTCTGCTGAACACTAGCCTAGAACATTCTTCCCCCAGATACCTGCTGCTGCTGCTGCTAAGTCGCTTCAGTCCTGTCTGACTCTGTGACCCATGGACTGTAGCCCGCCAGGCTCCTCTGTCCATGGGATTCTCCAGGCAAGAATACTGGAGTGGGTTGCCATTTCCTCCTCCAGGGGATCTTCCTGACCTGGGGATCGAACCCGCGTCTCCCCGTCTCCTGCACTGAGAGGTGGATTCTTTACCACTAGTGCTATCTGCCTGATCTCTCTTCAGACGTTACCTCCAAAGAAAACCTCTCCTGGCCACCCGATCACGCCATCCCTTGCTGGCTCTCTTTTTTCTCCTCGAATTTATCACTCCCGGGTCTATTTGTATCTCTGCGTATAATCTGCTTTCCCTCCAGTGATGGAGAGCAAAGATTCTTTCCCACTGTGCTCACAACTAGCCTGTGGCATTTAGTAGGCGCCCACTGAATATCTGTGGGGTGAATGACTGGCTGCTGGCTCATCCATCTCTGCATGTCACCCAACAATGCATGTGGCTCATACTTCAGGGCAGGAGAAGACTAAAAGGTCAGCCAGGTTATCAGACAACCTCCGCGCCCCAGGGAGGCTGCGTGCAAAACCACCCTACCCAGATCCCTTCCACCCCTCCTCCTTCTTTCAGAATCTCCAGAGAAACCAGACAGTGAAAAGCTTCTTGGTACCAGTCCCAGGTCACTGCTTTGAGCCACTGCACAGAAGGCCCCAAGAGCTACAGCATGTTCCCTTAGAATCTGCCAAACCTTCAGAGCATTCCACAGAGGATGTTCAGAGTGAGAAGGGGAAAGCAACTCCCAGAGCCCAGCCTACAGCCCCCAAGCCTAACCCTAACCCCAAGTGCCCTTTGGGAGGCTGAGCAAACACGCTTTTTTCTGCAGAAAATTAAATCAGCCTCGACCCATCTAGCTATTGTGGGTCCTTGCTTCCCGAACTCCAAACCGGTTTCTCAGTGCTGACGTAGTGAAACCTGCCTTCCTAAACCCCCGGGCTTCTCAAGAAGCCCCAAACCTCCACCGTGGCAAAGCCCACAAGGCTTTGCAGAGTGGATCACAATCCCAGCCTCCCCCACCCCTTGTGATTCAAACCCCAGCTAATCTCCACTGACACATTGAGGATGGGAGGCTCTGCTTCTCCCTGGGGCAGCGGGGAGGCCAGACAGGACTGCCGGTTGCAGAAAGAACGTAACCCCATAACCCCACTAAACCCACGAAGGAACCGAGCTGAAGCTCTTCCCTCCAGCACAGTCTGATGGCCGGCTGACCCTTCCCCGGCGCCGGCCAGCCTCTGCCTCCTGATCCTCGGGACCTGTCCTGAAGGAGCTCCTGGCAGCTCCCAGGCTCTGGACAGCTCAGTCTCAATGGAAGTTTGTGGCCGCACTTTCTGTCCAACCGGTTCTGCCTTTTATTTTTGTTTCAGGGGAGGATTATCGCCATGGTAATGTCCAGGTGACAGAGACAGGAGGGGGAAGAAACCCACCTGTATTAAAGCCTTAATCCCTGACAGTGGTTCGGAAAGCAGCAAGCTTGGAAAATGAGAGACCTGGCCAGGGACTGGTACCCAAGACAGGATAAATTAGAAAACAGCTGAGCCGCGACCTGAAAGGAAACCCAGCCCTGTGCTTGCCACACTCGAGACGTACTGCAAACTGCCCCCATGGGGAGGCTGGCTCCACCACGCTCTCATTTTCAGGAGCGTGGCAGAAAGGAGACAGAAGGCGAAGTCCGAGACAACGGGGAATAAAGACGGGCTTCAGAGAACGGCCCACGAGCCACGGATAACCCCGGCGTGTGGGCGCTGGTCGTTCCCGTGACAGCTGTGCCCACCGGGTGCCCCCTTCTCTGCCCCTCTGCCCTCCAGGGGGTGAGACAGACAACTCACCACCTGCCCCTAGGTGTGAGCTCAGCAGCCCAGCCACAAACACCCTCTCGGGCTTCTGAGGAACTGCAGGCCCCCAAGGCACACCTGCTCACCAAGAATAAGAGGAGACGGGGGAGGGGGAGTTCCCACCAACTCGGCTGGAGCGGGGGGCTCCCCTGGCGGCTCAGACAGTAAAGAATCCGCCTGCGGTGCGGGAGACCCAGGTTCGATCCCTGGGTGGGGAAGATCCGCAGAAGGGAATGGCTCCCCACGCCAGTATTCTTGCTAGAGAATTCCATGGTCAGAGGAGCCTGGTGGGCTACAGTCCACGAGATCGCAAAGAGTCAGACACGACTGAGTGACTAATACACCCACGCGCGCAGGCCAGCATGAACCACCACAGGCGCCCACGTGGGCTTCCAGCACATGCACAGGAGGCAGCTGGACTCAACGAGTTTCTAAACATGAAGTTGTAAGGTCAAGTTATTGCTTCCTGGAAGCTTTGCTTTGGTTTAAGTACGCAGTGTGTGCCAGTGAGTCCTGCAAACCAGTGAGCCAGCAAGCCTCACGGATGAGTTGGCTTCCCTAGCCAAATCCCGTCCCCAGTTCATACGCCACACAGCTGACCCTCATGCGGACCCCAGCACTGTCCCCGTCCCTTCATTTAATTGGTAAGGAGGCAGGCACCGAAGTCCCCCTCTACTTGGCTCCCTTTCCAGGCAGCACAAGTGGTAAAGAACCAGCTTGTCAAGCAGGGGATATAAGAGATGTGGATTCAACCCCTGGGTCGGGAAGATCCCCTGGAGAAGGGAACGGTCACCCACTCCAGTATTCTTGCCTGGAAAATCCCAGGGACAGAGGAGCCTGGTGGGCTGCAGTCCATGGTGTCACAAGGAGTTGGACACAACTGAAGCAACTTAGTATGTACATATCCTCAAGAGATGCACTATCTGAAAGGTTTCCAGTTCTTGTTACCCTGGAAGGTTGGGGAAAGCTCCGGGCTTTTCAACAGGAGGGTATCACAGGTGAGCAGAAATAAAGATTTTATGTAAGTATAAAACAGAGTTAATTCAGCAATGACCGGTAACAGCGTGAAGAGAAGGGTTATTTCCTATCTAATTGTCTGGGAGTCAGGTTTGTAAGAGAAAAGGCAGTGAGTGGGACTTCCCTGGTGGTCCAATGGCTAAGACTCCGTGCTCCTAATGCTGAGGATCAGGGTTTGGTTCCTGGTCAGGAAACTAGATCCCACATGCTGCAACTAAGACCTTGGTCAGCCAAATAAAGAAATGTTGTTTCAGAAGAGAGAGAGACAGAAGGTGGTGGAAAGAGAAGCTGCTGTGACGTCTGCTTCTTCTCTCATGAAGCATCCATGCAGAAGGCCTGATGGACTGACTTATCTAGAAGGTGCCAGGGCTCCAAGGCTGTTGCTGGGAGAAATAAGCAGCTGTCTAGGGCTGGTCGGCCCTTTCTGAAATCAATTAAAGTTTGCCAGCTCCCTCTGACCACAATTCAAGCATGTGGGCAAATGAGGAGACACCACGGTCAAATCGGGAATGCTTCTTCCAAATCATGGGTTTGGAGCAGGATTTTGTGGAGGGAAAGTCTTTGAGAAAAATGTTGGGACGGCTACAGACAGGCAGGCTCTCCGTCAGAGCCGAGTCCTCCTTGTGATCCTGGAGATGGGGGCCCTCACCAGCCTCCACGGACACAAGGGCTGTTCACTCAGTCGTGTCTGACTCTTTGCAACCCCATGGACCCCAGGCGCCTCTGTCCATGGGATTCTGGAGTGGGCTGTCATGCCCTCCTTCAGGGGAATCTTCCCAAGCCAGGGATTGAACTCGGATCGTCAGTAGCTAATGATGAGGTCCCACAATGGATGAGGCATGTCTTTTAAAATGCAAACACACACACACACACACACACACACACACGAAGCTTCATAGCCCCATCTCCTTAGCCAGGGATTTTTCAGGCCGAGGAGCTGGGTGTTACCCATGGGAACCAGTCCCTGTGAGGCCAATGTGGTTGAAACTCCTCTCCCAGGGACGACGTCACGTCTCCCAGAAACCGGCTCCCTTGGGAACGTGTGAGTCGCTCCCCCAGAGCCAGGAGCAAAGGCTGGGGTGATTCATAACCCACGCTCCCAGCCAGGCCACCCGTGGGTCCGCAGCTTCCGTCCTTTCCTCAGGCTCATCTCCAAGCCCATCCCAGGGGGCTGACCCTGGAGCCGAGGCTGCTGCTCCCTGGCCGCCTTCACTCCCAGCCCCCAGCCCCCCAACCCCCGGCCCTCAGACCACACAATACAGCCTATGACCAGCGGGGCTGGGAGCTTGGGTGGAGGGCCCTGCAGAGCGGACAAGGCTAGGGAGAAAGCTCCCTTGGTTGAAAAATTCTAAGCTCAGTTCTACCATCGTCTCTTTTATTTTTTAAATTTTTATGAGTTTCCCCCACATTTATTCCTAATACCCAGTCTGATCAATTATTGAAGTTATCATACTGCTTGGCATCTCGTCACTTAACAGAATGTTTTGAAGAAGCTTCCCGGTCAGCACATAAAGATTTACTTCACTGGGCCTTATTTTTACTTAAGTATAGTTGATCTGCAATATGGTGTTAGTTTCCGGTATACAGCAAACTGGTTCAGTTATCCAAATATATTTTCCATTTCTCTTCCATGATAGTTATTACAAGATACTGAATACAGTTGCCCTGTGCTATACAGTAAATCCTGGCTGTTTATTTTATATATAGCAGTGCGTGCGTTCAAAGTCACTTCAGTCCTGTCTGACTCTTTGCAACCCCCAAGGACTGTAGCCCACCAGGTTCCTCTGTCCATGGGATTCTCCAGGCAACAACACTGGAGTGGGTTGCCATACCCTGCTCCAGGGGGTTTTCCGCAACCCAGGGATCAAACCCAAGTCTCTTGTGTCTCCTGCATCGGCAGGCGGGTTCTTTAACACTAGTGCCATCGCTGTGTATCTGCTAATCCTATATCCCTAATTTATCCCTCCCTCCCCTTTCATCTCTGGTAACCCTAAGTGTGTTTCTACGTCTGCTCTGTTGACTCTTTTAAATTACCAATGACACTTCACTCAGCTTACTCTGCTCACCACAGCCTCTAAGTTTTGCTTTTTCTAGGGTTTGTGATTCTGCACATTCAAGGGTCCTGGTCGCCGTAAATCCTTTCTATAACAAGGTGGAACCAGGCAGAATATAAACAGACAAATACACATGACAGGTGAAATGAAATGAGCTCCCCAAGCAAGGCTCTGTTTTCACAAGTGGGGTCCGCTTGGAAAAAGGAGGAGGGACGGGGGATGGAGCAGTGCTGGGCCTCCTGACAGCTGCTGGGCCTCCCGTGCCCAACCCGCCCCAGCTGGTACCGACCCATTCACCAACCCAGGGGATTCTCTCCTGAAGGGACTTCAGCGCACACCAACTCTGCAAACACTTGGAGCCTGGGGACTTGAAACTCAGTATTTGTTTCTGAAAAAAAATGGCATGGACATCACGTGGAGGATTTGCAAAACTCAGACCCTGTTTCCTGTTCTCTTATTTTAGAACAGCACTGCTTTATCGTCCTTTCTGACTGTGAGCAGGCTTTATTCCAATCAATCAGCATTTTAAGCCTGTAATTTTGGACCTGGGTGCCTACACTCGCCCTCCCTAGTTCAGAATTAGTCATCTAGAACAGGGACTGGCAAATTGTCTGTAAAGGGCCAGAGAGTAAATATTCTCAGCTCTGTGGGCCGTATGGTTTTTGTCACAGGGACCTAACTGTCTCTTGGCAGTGTGAAGTCAGCCTTAGGTGATATGCAGCAAAGGGGCATGGCTAAGTTGCAAAAGAATTCTATTTATGAACACTGAAATTTAAATTTCATATCATTTTCACTCATCCGAAAATGTTACTTTAAAAAAAAAAACTTTTGTTGTGAAAATGATTGTCTTGGCCAAGGCTGCAGTTTGCTAACAACCCCTGGTCTAAAATCAAATATTTAAAGGGAAACCCTCTGTGAGTTATTTCTTTTGAAAAGAAATAGAAGAACAGTAAGGCTAACATTTATGGCGCACTTATTACATGGACGAACTCAACGTAGAAAACTTCTTCTTCTCATTATAACACACGAGGCCAGTCAAAGTCAAAGCCAAAGTCGCTCAGTCATGTCCGACTCTTTGCGACCCCACAGACTATACAGTCCGTGGAATTCTCCAGGCCAGAATACTTGAGTGGGTAGCCTTTCCCTTCTCCAGGGGGTCTTCCCAACCCTGGGTCGAACCCAGGTCTCCACACCGCAGGTGGATTCTTTACCAGCTGAGCCACAAGGGAAGCCCAAGAATACTGGAGTGTGTAGCTGATCCCTTCTCCAGGGGATCTTCCCGACCCAGGAATCAAGCCGGGGTCTCCTGCATTGCTGGAGGATTCTTTAGCGACTGAACCACCAGGGAAACCCTGCTATCCCCGTGTTTGTAGATGGGGAGACGGAGGGTTATGAAGAAACCGGACACACCAAAGTCACCCAGCAAGGATCTGAACCCAAGAGATGGGGCTGCAGACAGACAGGAGGACACGCGTGTTCGGCGCCCTCGGACAACACTGTACACCGAGGAGGAGGCAATGCAAGGCAGTCACCTGTCCTGCCCCAGCTTCATGTGACCAGCTCAGGAGAACCACGCATCCCAGCCCCCACTGGGAGGGACCCCCGTCTCCTTCCTGCACTAACTCCTCCTCAAGCATTCTCCCAAGTCAAACAGAGCGTGAAGGGACTCCAAGAAGAGCCCAGCTCAGAGGCGAGAGGATGTGCGTTTTACAGCCTGTTAAGCGCCACCTCCTACAGTGGGCCACAGAAAGAAGAGGCATGGACGGGCAACTTGCAGAGACCGAACTTTAGCTCCTTAGTTTCAGCTCTGCTGGGTGAACCGGTCACTGGTCCCTGAGGTTCCACCCCGGGCTCCCAAGAAGCAGAGTTCTGCCCACTCACAAGCCCCCTCTCCCCATGAGAGGCCTCTATCTCCAGCCACTCGGGTCTCCCAAATCTCCCCTGTTTCTGCCTTTCTCTCAGCCCCAGCCCTTCCCACGGCCGGCCTCCTCCTTCCAGGCTGGATGCAAAAACAGCCCTGGTGTTTCTGCCGCTGCCCCCTCCCCAGATGGAAGGCGGGCAGGGAAGAGAGCGGGGTGGCTGCTCAACATTCCTTCTAGGCTCGCTGCCCAATTTCTTTTCCATCCCGGGCACCAAGGCGCAGCTGGGTAGAAGAACATCCCTTGGCTGCCTCTGGTCCTGCCACGCCCGGTGGAAAGCCACAGATCCCAAATGTCAAACCGACCAGGGCGAGAGAAAGCCTCTGCTGGAGCCACGCTCTGCCCAGTAGACATGCACGCGGGTTCCCTGATCTCTCCTGGGGCTTCTGGAGAAGGAGGCCCCGAGCCACCCGCCCCGGGGCTCCGAGAGGCTGAGCGGGCAGGAGGCGAGCATCTCGTTATGTAAAACACTTAGCTCCCTCCTCTTTCTCTGCATCCTGGTAGCAATTTTGCATCCGGTTTGGGAATTCCAGGAACATTTGCCATTGTCTCCTGCCCAATCACACATGTGTGAGCCCCAGGGCAGAATCGTGTTCGTACCTGCCGCTCCCCTGTCATTAGCCATGAACTGGGCGGCAAAACACACAAAACCCGCGGCCGGCAGCCACACCTGCAGAATTCCGCCTCTCTGCCTCACCCTGCTCCCAGCAAAGGCAAGGAGACCAAGGCGCTTTCCTGCAGGGAGGATCAGGATCACGGAGGGCCTGTCTCAGCGGCCGAGGTCCTCTAACCAAACAGACAGCACCTCGTCAGCACCGCGCTCACCTGGCGTCTCCTTTCCTGTGTGAGCGTTTGAGTGGGCAGGTCAGGGGAGGCCGGGTGGGAGCAGCCGAGATGCAGCTGAGTTTAAGAACCCCGGAAGCACCACTGGCTTGTGTTGATTCTATATGAAGCACTGCTGATGGCCTCTGATCAGATCAGGCTGGGACGGTTTAGACCGGAGTTCCCAAAATTCAAAACAACAGTCATCCCTGGAGTCAGCTGGTAGAGAACCCACCAACCAATGCAGGAGACGTAAGAGATGTGGGTTCAATTCCTGAGTTCGGAAGATTCCCTGGAGAAGGAAGTGGCAACCCACTCCAGCATTCTTGCCTGGAGAATCCCATGGACAGAGGAGCCTGGCGGGCTACAGTCCACGGGGTCACAGAGAGTCAGACGGGACTTCCTGACTGAAGAACAACATCCGCACCACGAGCCCTGACCGTCACCCCCCGCGCACTCTCGCTTCCTCTCCGCCCCCAGCTCACCTGCCTCTCCGTTGCTATTGTTCAGTCACTAAGCCATGTTCCACTCTCTGTGACCTCATGAACTACAGCACGGCAGGCTCTTCTGCCCTCCGCTATCTCTCAGAGCTTGCTCAGACTCAGGTCCAAAGAGTCGCTGATGCCATCCAACCACCTCATCCTCTGCTGTCCCCTTCGCCTCCTGCCCTCAATCCTTCCCAGCATCAGAGTCTTTTCCAGTGAGTCAGCTCTTCGCATCAGGTGGCCAAAGTACTGGAGCTTCAGCTTCAACATCAGTCCTTCCAATGAACACCCAGGACTGATCTCCTTTAGGATGGACTGGTTGGATCTCCGTGCAGTCCAAGGGACTCTCAAGAGTCTTCTCCAGCACCACAACTCGAAAGTATCAATTCTTCGGTGCTCAGCCTTCTTCATAGTCCAACTCATCTGCCTCTACTCAGCATAGTTCTCGGGGTCCCCACCTCACCCGCCTCTGCCCTGCAGCTCCCACTTGGGCCCACCCAGGGCTGCCTCTTTCCTGGGTATGGCTGCATACCCCCAGTCTCCCCCCACCACAGGGAAGCTGACAATCCCCAGGCCCGGCTCTACCATCTGCTCCACCCCTCTGCTTTCTGGGTTCATGTGCTTATTTCCCACCATCAGGCATCCGCTCAGCTCCAAAGGGAACTAGAAGCCATGCGTACATTTATCCCTAGGGTCTGATATTATCCAATGCAGAGAAGGAAGCCAATCAATGTTTAAGCAAATACAGCAGCACCTCTGGCCTCTCTCCCTCATTTCAAATCCCCCCCACCCCCGCAGGAGGCAAGTAGACATCCTCCCAGGAGCAACACCCAAGCAATTCCAGAAACTCAAGGTAACTCCTCCTGTTGTGATGCCTCTTGGCTTACGCATACGCCCAGGTCTTAGGATGCGGGAGACTCCCAATAAATGCAAAGTAAAGGATCAGGGAAGTAGGGAGGAGTCGCCTATTAGCTCAGGCTTGGGCTTCTATTTGTAACAGCACCTTGGCTGCATCCCACTCCTCACCCCAGGAGCACTCGGGACTCACGTTGTCAACTTCACCCCCCCCCACCACCCCGCCAGTGTCGCCCGCATCATCACACGCTTCCCGCCACCACCGCCGAGGCCCTGTGCCGTCCTTGCTGGTGAACCTACCGTGTACGTTCCCCTCCTTGGTCACCTGCCATCTCTCCCTCCCTGACCAGAGGCCAGGGGGCGGGGGAGTAAGGTCAAGTCAAGCCCCAGCTCACAAGCCTTCCTAGTTCTGCAGACCCCCGGGTCTGCCCTCGTTTTGACCCTACCCACCACCCCTTGGGCTTCCCCTGTAGTTCAGTTAGTAAAGAATCTGCCTGCAATGCAAGAGGTTCGGGCTTGATTCCTGGATCGGGAAGATCCCCTGGAGAACGGCAACCCACTCCAGTATTCTTGCCTGGAGAGTCCCATGGACAGAGGGGCCTAGGGGCTACAGTCCACGGGGTTGGACACAACTTAGCACCTAAACCACCACCACCATCCCTTCCTCTAGCCCCCAGCCCCACCCAGTCCTGGGAAGTCCTGCCCAGATCTGCCTCTGGCCCCCCGGGGCTCACTGCACGCCTCTACTGGAAAGGACCACCTTCCCTCCCTCACCCCAGCTATGCCGAGAAAGACCCTTCGAGGCCTCCTGAGTGACAACTTTCTCCAGCTTCCCCAGACACTCTGCCTGGGACATTCTTCCACCAAAGTGGCCGGGGTGCTGGGCCTGCACTCGCACACTCCACCTCGCGTTCTGCCGTCTGCCCTCCCCTTGAAGACAGACACCAGGTCGTACACTTCTGGGCCCAGAAGAAACGCTTCCCATGAGGCAGCTGCTTGCACGTTAGGAGCACGTATGCCGTTTGAAGACGTATAGACATACTTTTCCTTCTTTTAGGCACTGGCTGCTGGGATAAGCCCTAGGTGACTGACCACCCAGGGGCATCAAGGTTCGCATCTGCTCCCACCAGGGAGGACTCATGTTTCCAGAGGGATGCCCGTGGAGGCCTTCTGAAACAGCGGGAAACCGAGGCATACCCTTCCAGGCTTTCCTTCAGCTGCTGCATTCCCCCATTCCGTACATTTGATCTTCATGTAAGATTTTATTTACACCAAGGGATAAGTGACTACAACTTTTTAAACTACTAATGTACTCCATGAGTTTGAGTAAACTCTGGGAGTTGGTGATGGACAGGGAGACCTGGCGCGCTGCAGTCCATGGGGTCGCAAAGAGTCAGAAGCAACTGAGCGACTGAACTGAACTGAACGTACTTCAACCAGCTCACCTTAAACAAGCATAGAAGAAGGCCCAGAGAGGGGCGGTCACTTACCCAGAATTACACAGCTACCAGGAGGCAGTGATGTGAAAAGTAAAAGCATTAGTCGCTCAGTCGTGTCTGACTCTTTGCGACCCCACAGACGGCAGCCCACCAGGGTCCCCCGTCCCTGGGATTCTCCAGGCAAGAACACTGGAGTGGGTTGCCATTTCCTTCTCCAATGTGTGAAAGTGAAAAGTGAAAGTGAAGTCGCTCAGTCGTGTCCGATCCTTAGCGACCCCATGGACTGCAGCCCACCAGGCTCCTCCATCCATGGGATTTTCTAGGCAAGAGTACTGGAGTGGCTTGCCATTGCCTTCTCCGCTTTCTGGTTGAAAGATCAGTTAACAAGGCAAAGAGAAGCAAGGTCTGGGATCCAGAGTTTATAACGAACGTTTGGGTCTGAAAGAAGCCTTCTGGTATAAAATACAACTTCTAAAAGTGAGGCATTTCAAACCACCTACAACTATCCCATACTTGGGCCACCTAATGCGAGGAGCCAACTCATCAGAAAAGACCAGGATGCTGGGAAAGATTGAAGGTGGGAGAAGGGGACGACAGAGGCTGAGATGGTTGGATGGCACCACTGATTTAGTGGACATGAACTTGGGCAAACCCCAAGAGACAGTGAAGGACAAGGAAGCCTGTCATGCTATAGTCCATGGGATCACAAAGAGTTCGATGCAACTTGGCAGCTGAACAACAACAACAAATATCCCATCCTTGTATCCGCCATCGCCACACAGCAGCTCAGGCGTTCTGGGGAGAACAGACAGTAGAAACAAACCAGCCATGCCTTTCTAATAAAACTCTTAAAATGCTCTCCTTAAGTAACCGCGGTTCTGATTTGAGAGTAATAACGACGCCAATAAATTAAAGCAAGGAGCCCCAGCGGTTTCCAGCTGGAGGCTGCTCCCTGACAGAAGATCCGAAGATTCAGACAGACGTAAGTAGGAGAAATGACCCCAGTTATCAGGGCCAGCCCATCTCCCACTTCCCTCAGTATCCCGCCCATAAAACACGATGATTTACAGGGGCTCGGGGAGGGATCGCTCACTTCCCCTCTGCAGAATTTATTTCTCTTTAATGGGCTGCCAGGCTACCCTCTCCCTCTAGTCTCTTCCTCTCCTGGTCGGCTGTCTCTCCGGCCTGCCTTTGCACCCTCTCCTTTTCCAAGGGACAGTCAAGGTCAAGGTGGCAACATGCCACTGGCCAAACACAATGGCTCAAGGAATCAGAAGAAGGAGACAAAGTGGCCTCAGGCTCCAGGCACTGGCCTGGCAGATGTGGGCTCCCCGAGGCTCCACCTGGCTTTTATTGGGGAAAGAAGCTTATTAAAGTGAATAATCCAGCCTTTGGTGGAAAATCGAAATGTAGCAGACAGAGTTGGCCACGGTGCGGGGGATGGGAGTCAGTCTGCCGAAGCGTCACAGGAATGATTTATGGTCCCTGAACACGGCTCTAGGACTAATGGGGACCAGAATCAGTAATTATACAAGCCCTACAATTACTCCAAATCCCTACCCTCTCGTGCTCCCACCCACTGGTCTTTTCCAAGAAGCAATGGCTCTGAATCCTGGAGACCAGAGGTTAAGAAGTGAAGGAAGGTCTTAGAAATTACATACCTGCTGGTGAAGATTCCTACCTTGAGCTATGAGAACATGTCCTCTGGGGGAGAGCTGAAGAAAAACCCTCCGTGCAAATAATGAGACACCCGACTGCCATACTTCACAAAGCTCCTTCTTTAACCTTAGTTCCTTAGATTCTTGCCGCTCTGCTTGGTCAGTGTGATTCTACTTGGTGAATGAGGACCGAGGCTCAGGGAGGTTAGGTGACTTGTCCAGGTCACACAACCAGCTAGTGACAGAGCTTCTTAGCCCAGGTCTAGAATTATTTCTGCTTAAATACACTGACCAAAGTTGTTTGGAAGTACACAAAAAACATACGTAATATAATATATATTACGGGGCTTCCCCAATGGCTTAGTAATAAAGAATCCACCTGCAATGCAGAACACACAGATTCAAACCCTGGGTCAGGAATATCCCCTGGAGGAAATGGCAACCCACTCCAGTATTCTTGCCTGGAGAATCCCATGGGCAGAGGAGCCTGGCGGGTTATGGTCTATGGGGTCGCAAAGAGTCAGAAACGCCTGATGTGAAGGAGCATACAGACATACAATACATATTATATATCGTAACATATAACATATATAATGACAATGAAATATATATGTACATACAGACACACACATGCACACACCAGTCAATCCTCCAAGAATTAACCCGAATATTCATGGGAAAGGACTGATGCTGAAGCTCCAATACTTTGGCCACCTGATGCAAAGAGCAGACTTGTTGGAAAAGACCCTGATGCTGGGAAAGACTGAGGGCAAAAAAAGGAGAAGGGAGTGGAAGAGGATGAGATGGTTGGATGGCACCACTGACTCAAAGGACATGAATCTGAGAAAACTCTGGGAGATGGTGAAGGACAGGGAAACCTGGCGTGCTGCTGTCCGTGGGGCCACAAAGCATCGGACATTACTGAGCGACTGAGCAGCAGCAATGCATGCATATATAACAGTGCAATATCAGCACTAAAGAAAAGACCTCGAGGGCCCTCTCAGATGACCCCGGGATAGGAACAGCCGAGCACACATCCTGCAAAGTCACCTTTCTCTTTCCAACAACAGGAGAGGATTCTGCTCCCCTCGGCATCCCAGAATTCTGTGTTCTCTCTTCCCTTCAGGCCCCAAACGCCTTTTAATCTTCGCCACAGCTCTGCAAGGAGAAACACGGCGCAGGAACTGTCAGGCCTGATGGACTCCAGATCACCCATAACTCCATCAGAAACCTGCGCAGGCTCCTGAGAGGCCCAGGAACCCAGACGGCTCCTCTGTGAGGGGCTTTCTCTGGGTGGGGCCGGAGCAAAGTCAAGGTCTTTAGGCCCCAGACTCCCCCAGATGCTCAGAAAGAACGGTCCCTGGGGACAGAATCCTTGTGTTTCCACACCTGGACTTAGGATATATCCACCCTGGTAGACAGACAGACACCTGGGGCCACTTGACAGAATTGGCTGGAAACGAAATGCATATTTTTGAAGACTCTAGGCCCAAGTGAGCTGTGAGACTCTCATAGTTCCACTGATGGTGGACAGGAAGATAGAATTGAGACCAGGTGGTCAGGCAAAAAGAGTCCGGCCAACATGAGACTTGAAGGTCAATTCACACCACGGCTTTGCCAGACCAGCAGGTTGATCATTCTTTTCTTTTTTTTTCCCTTGTTCTCTTTCCCTACAGAGACTGCCATGCAAATGTTTCTGGCTGCCTCTGGCCCTTCTAAGAGCAATGGGAAAGATGGGGGTTCACCTTTGCCTAATCTATGCAAAGCCTCCTACTTACAATATCAGGAAAGGCCGGTCCATCGTTCCACCTTCAGAGATGCAGCTAATGGATCCCCAGCTGGACTTGACTAGGGTTTTGCTCATAGAGCAGAAGGCTTTGGAGAGAAAGAACTGGGACCTTGACCAGGGAAGCACCCTCTCTCTCTTAGAAAACTAGAAAAGTTGTGACATTTAGTTTGTGTGGCCGCTCAGCTCTCATCCCAACCTGGCTCGTCCCCCGCCCAGACACCGCCTGGATCCAGGTCTTATTCTCAACTAGCTGCCCACAAAGCCCTAGCAGGTGTGACTGGATCAACACGGCAGTAATTCAGTCATATATATGCACAGGTGTAGCCAGCCCCTCCCGGGGCCTTCTGTAGGTCAAAAGAAGGTTCTTTTTAGGCGAAAAGTCTCTAAAATTCAAAGGAATCATGCTCCAACACAGGGCTTCTCAACCTGTGCTCAATCAGGTGCTCCTGATCTGCTAGGCTGGATAACTCTTTATGGAGGGAGGCTGTCCTGTGCCTCGTAGGAGGTTGCATGCGTGCCGTGGGTGTGCTCAGTGCCTAAGTCGTGTCTGACTCTTTTGCAACCCCATGGACTGTAGCCCTTCAGGCTCCTCTGTCCATGGGATTCTCCAGGCAAGAATACTGGAGTGGGTTGCCATTCCCTCCTCCAGGGGATCTTCCCGACCCGGGGATTGAACCTGCGTCTCTTATGTCTCCTGCACCGGCAGGTGTGATCTTTACCACTAGCGCCACCTGGGAATCCCTTACCTTTTAAAAAAATTTTGCTTTGATTTTTTGGTGTCTGTTTTTTGGAGTACAGCTGCTTTACAATGTTGTTTCCACTGTATCACCAAGTGGATCAGCCACATGCATACATACATCCGCTCCCTCTTGGACTCCCTTTCCCTGCCCCGTCTGACCCAAAGGACACAGCCTGTCTTTCTCCTGTTCTGCTTTCAGCCCTCCATTGTTCACCGGCAGGACTGCTTCTCTCTCCCTTAGCCTCTTCTAAGGAAAAGTCTTCTGATACCTCTTACTCAAGGAGGAGGGAAGAGGGGCCCAAGCTGGTTTTTATTTACCTGGGCAAGTGTCTGTTGGGCCCTCGAAATTCTCCTGGAAGCTGGAGTCCAGCTAGGACCCTGATTAAGATGCCGAGAAAATCCTGGAGGAGAAAGGGGCGGGGGGTGGGGGGGCAGGCTCCTGATTAATTGAGAAAACGCAGCCATGCCACGCTTGAATAAGACTGCCCAGTGGAATGCAGGGCGCTTTTTTGTGTGCTCATTCGGTTGAAACAAAAGCGAATGGAGTGGACGACAAAGGGGTCAGGGGAGGGGAGCCCAGCAGCCAATGGATTCCTGCAAACGGGCCCTGTCTGGGGAGATGGAAGCGCTGCGCTGACAGCCAGTCAAGGGCATTTGCCGATGAAATCTGTCCACCTAAGTCCTTAAGCTCATTTTTTTTATTTCTGTCTACCATGAATAGTTCCCTCCCCCCAAATTTAATCACTTAAACTTCCTCTCTAGGGCAACACTGTCCAGCACAGAAGCACTGGAAATGTGACAAGCGAATTGAAGTGTGCTGTGAGGGTAAAATAAACGCCAGATTTCCTAGATTTCACATAAAAAAAAAAGTAGGCAATCTCACTAATGAGGCTTCCCTGGTGGCTCAGATGGTAAAAAATCTGCCTGCAATGCAGGGACACCCAAGTTCAATCCCTGGGTCGGGAAGATCTCCTGGAGAAGGGAATGCCTACCCACTCCAGTACTCTTGCCTGGAGAATCCCATAGACAAAGGAACCTGGCGGGCTGCAGTCCGTGGGATCACAAAGAGTCGGACAGGACTGAGCAACTAACACTTTCAGTTTTCACTATCTCACTAATAGATTTTTTAATATCAATTGCATGTTGAAATAAGATTGGGGCTACATTGAGTTATATAAAATATATTGTAAAAACTGATTGTATCTGCTTCCTCTTTTTTAAAAAATGTAATTACTAGAAAGTTTAAAATTACATGTGGGCTGTGGAGCAGTTTTTAAAGTTTTTTATTTTCCCAAATGGACTTTAAAAAATAATAATAATAAAAACCCCTTCTACTATGTACTTAGAAACTTGCCAGTGCCTGGAAATAAAATCAGTGTGGCAAAGGGGAAAGGTCATTGGTCTGGAAGTCAGGGGATCTGAATCACTGCCCAGAGTCTTCTACTGACCAGCAAGTCTGCTGGCTGTTTTTGTAAATAAAGTTTTATTGGAACATACTCCAAAAAAATGGCATCTGCGGCTTGGATTTTACTTCTATGGGACAGTGCTGCTCCAGGTTAACGATTCTGGGTTGCTGGTCTCTTCTTCCACTCTTACCCTCTCCTCTCCTTTGCAGATCTATCTCAGATTATCTGGATCCTCTTAGAGAGTGTGCAGGACTTCCCTGGTGGTCTAGTGGTTAAGAGTCCACCTGCCAAGGCAGAGGACACAGGTTTGATCCCTGGTCTGGGAAGATCCCACAGGCTGTGGAGTCACTAAGTCTGTCTGCCACAGACACTAAGCCCAGGCTCTACAGCCCGGGAACCACAACAAGAGGAACCACAGCACCGCGCAGTTCTCCCACGGCAACTGCAGAGTAGCCCCCGCTCGCTGCAGCTTAAGAAAGCCTGTGTACAGCAAAGAAGATCCAGTGCAGCCGCAAACAAATGGCCTCAAAAAAATAAGCAGTGTATCCGTCTCCATTCCCTTGCCAGAAGCAGTCAGGGTGTCTTCTGCTCCTAAAAGAACAAAGCTGGCATCTGTAAGGGCACCCCAACATGATTCAGAGTCTTGGATAGGAGATAGTCTGACATAACCCACAGCCCTCTCTTTAGAGCTGGCCCCAGGGGGTCTGCCAACACGGAAACAACAAGGGTGCGCCCCTCCCTGGCCCAGCCGCCATGCTGGATTGATTCCATGCAAGCAGCTGGTGAGGCTTGCCTTTCCCCTCCAACACAGAAGTGGCTTTTCTGGTTCTGCTTAGCTTCCTGGTGACACTCATCCTACCACCTGTTGTCACTCTTTACATCACAGCTTGCTTTCTCCCCTGCCCTGGATAACACAAGGACTGTACATCTTTCCATAGAGGAACTTGTGTTTGGGGAGATAGGTTTGGGCCTCCAAGGCAGCCCCTTCTGCCGTCCTCCTGTCGAGGGCGTCAGTTGGTCAGTTTAGTTCGGTTCAGTTCAGTCGCTCAGTCGTGTCCGACTCTTTGTGACCCCATGAACCGCGGCACGCCAGGCCTCCCTGTCAGGGCACGTTCAAAGAGACAGCGAAGGGACACAGTTAAGAAAGGGCATTCATCATCCCAACCTACAGCATGGCCTTGGAAGGATAATTTTCCTCCAGAAAGTCGAAGAGCAGCAGGGATCAGTGCGCCAGACCAGGAGCTCTCAAGAGGAAGCCATTTGACCCTGCTTGTGCTCATGCTCAGTTGCTAAGTCACACCTGACTCCTTGCAACCCCATGGACAGGAGTCCACTAGGCTCGGCTGTCATGGGATTCCTCAGCCACGAATACTGGAATGGGTCGCCATTTCCTTCTCCAAGAGATCTTCCCGACTCAGGGATTTTACTGTGTCTCCTGCTCGGCAGGCGGACTCCTCACCACTGAGCCGCTGACTCTAGCAGGTGTGGCAGTTGGTAACACTTGAGGACATTTTTGGTTTTCAGAACAGGGGTTAGAGAATGTTACTGGGACCTAGTGGGTAGAGGTCAACAGACACCGCCAACCATCCTACAATGCATAGGATGGTGCCCACAAAAATGGCCCCCCAAAGTCAACAGCACTGACGTTGAGAAACTCTGACTGGAATATGGACAAGACCAGCCTCCCGCACCACTACCACCAAGCCGCAGCTTGCTCTCATCTCTGGCATCAACGAACCTCCATCCTCCCCCAACACCACCTTCCAACAAACACTCCTGGGCGTGGGTCCAGGAAAACCTGAAGGAGCGGGGCAAGAAGAACTGGGAGAAGAGAAACAGTACAAACATGATTGAATAAATTAGCCCCGCTAATTACCGCGTGTCTAACTTAGCACCTGGAGCAACAGCTGGTGTTGCACTGAGTTGAGCAAACACCATCCCCAACTTGGGCAGGCTCCGGGCACACGGACTTGCTCCTCCCTGCCTTCTTCTGGCTAAAGACCCGACTGAGAAAAGACTAGGCAGGAAAGTCTTAGCAGCGGAGTGCCCGCCCTCTGGAGGAGGGTTCCATGCCACGCCGCCCCAGACGCACCTGCAGCCCCACCAAGGATGTTCCCAGAAGATTGCTCAACGGAGTCAATGCGCCTCATGGGCTGTGGTCCCAGCTTCCTAAGCTGCTGACTTTTGCAGCTTACCCAGTCTCCTGCCACCATGACTATTGCTGAGCTTTTGCCTGCTGCTGCTGCTGCTAAGTCACTTCAGTCGTGTCCGACTCTGTGCGACCCCATAGACGGCAGCCCACCAAGCTCCCCCATCCCTGGGATTCTCCAGGGAAGAACACTGGAGTGGGTTGCCATTTCCTTCTCCAGGGCTTTTGCCTGGGAAGCGTCCAAATAGAATGCGACTGCCCACCTCTTGGCCTCATGAACCCCTTCTCAACTCTGCTCCTCTGGGCCAAATTATGTATTCTCAATTTCTCAATCCTGGAAAACCTGCTATATATCCTATGAGGCGCCCCCACGAAGACCAGCAGCCTTACTGCTGTGATGTCCCGCCCAGGGAGCGTGGTCTAACTAGAAATTGCTTAGCTGAGTACACAGCTCCAGGCCACACAGTGGCTCTGATGTACAGCAACTCAGCACCAGACACCCCTGCCACTCCTGCATCACGCATCGGCACGATGCCCACAGCTGCTTCCCCCATCTCCACTGAAATGCAGGCGCCTCATAACCACAGGGACGCAGGCAAAGAGCACCTGAACTCCGCTCAGGGCCCACATTCCATTTTGATTGAAAACCTGCTGTCAGGGGCTTCCCTGGTGGTCCAGTGGTTAAGACACTGCTCTTTCAATTCACGGAGGTGTGGGCTCAATCCCTGGCAGAGGAACTAAGATCCCACATGCCGTGTTGGTGCAACCAAAAACTGAGATAAGATAAAATACATAATAAATAAATAAAAATAAAACCTGCTGTTGAAGTGATTTTCCCAGATCGCACTTTACTGGGTTGAACACCAGCATGCTAAGTCGATTCAGTTGTGTCCGACTCTTTGTGACCCCATGGACTGTAGCCTGCCAGGCTCCTATGTCCATGGGATTCTCCAGGCAAGAATACTGGAGTGGATTGCCATGTCCTCCTCCAGGGGATCTTCCTGACCGAAACCGCATCTCATGTATCCTGCATTGGTGCTTGGTTCTTTACCACTAGCGCCACCTAGGAACCCACTGGGTTGAATGGTGGCCCCCCAAAGATACGTCCACAACCCAACCCTCAGAATCTTTGAATATGTCCTTATTTGACAAAAGGGTCGTTGCCAATAAGGATCTCAGGATGACATCCTCCTGATTACCCTGGTAGGTACCAAATCCAATGACAGGTTTCCTTACAAGAGACAGAAGAGAAGACAGACACACAGAGGAGATGGCCACATGAAGACGGAGGCAGAGACTCGATGCTGCCACAAGCCAAGGAAAGCTCACAACCACCAGAGGCTGGAAGAGGCAAAGAAGGACGCTTCTCAAGAGCCTTCAGAAGAAGCCGTGCTGACAGCTTGAGTTTGGATTTCTGGTCTCCAGAGCTGTGGGAGAATAAATTCCTGCTTTTTTTGGCCACTTGGTGGCAACTTGGCCAGTTCCAGCAGCCCTAGGGAAACAAACACACGCACATTCCATCCCACTCTCATTAACAACACTGCCCGTGAGTATGGCTCCTTTAGCATAAACTGCTTCCCTGGTGGCTCAGAAGGTAAAGAATCCACCTGCCAATGCGGGAGACGCAGGTTCAATCCTTAGATCAGGAAGACCCCCTGGAGAGGGAAATGGCAACCCATTCCAGTATTCCTGCCTGGAGAATTCCAGGGACAGGAGAGCCTGACGGGCTGCAGTCCATGAGGTTGCAAATAATCAGGCGTGACTGAGCAACTAACACGAGCATAAACTACAGCACTCTGGACTCCAGTTGGAAACTCATTAATTCACGTTTTTTTTTTTTTTTTGGCCATGTCGCCTGGTTTGTAGGATCTCAGTTCCCCAACCAGAGATCAAACCCGCACCCCTGCAGTGGAAGCAGAGTCCTAACAAATGGACCACCAGGGAATTTCCTAATTCACTTTTATTAGACATCTACTCTGCCCAAACGTCACCTCCTGGAGTGTTTCCATAAGAACTCCATCAAAAATAGTCCTTACCCAACCTTCACACGTACCTCTGTAGCCTCTGGATCTGCTTCCATTTTTTTCACATCCCTTTTTGCTCCTCAACGTTATATATTTATTTGTGTACTTGAATATCATCTGGCTCTACCATCTGAATATACGCTCCTTAAGGGCAGGGGCAGGCTCTGCTTATTTACTGCTAAAAGTCCAATAAGGAGAATATTTAGCACATAGGACATTCTCAAAAATATTTGGCTGGATGAATAGAGTCATAATCCTTATCTTCAAAAGTAGAGAGTCTAGAACATTCTATCTTCTAATTCTAATACAGCATTTTTACAAATAAAAATGTATTATTACACCTTCCCTTTGGGTTCCCAAGGTCTTTTGCACACATAACAGTAGCTTCAAGTACATCAAGATTTGTCTTTGGAAAAAATGGGAATTTTCTCTGAAGGGAAATTCCTGGGCTCCTGGTGGCTAAAGTACATTGTCTAAAATGCCCCTAAATTTTTAGCAAATAACCAGTTTTTTTGCATCTCCCATTTCTAGCACTTCCTTTAAGAAACAGGAGTTGAGATGCACAGTGAGTGATTATTTAAGGAAGAGATGGTGACTCAACACCCCGAGGTCACTCTGATCAGCAGACTGAAGCTCCCCTGGGCAGCCAGGGGCTTGGAGTGGATGGTTGTTTGTAATGTTCCCACACATCTGAGGACATCATGACACTGTTGTTACAAAGGGAAAATCCACCTGGACCTGCTCTTTAGGAACTCTGAACCCAAGAACCCTCCATGTAAAGAATTAAACTCTTCGGTCAATTTGTTGCTGTTTAGTCACTAAGTCATGTCCGACTCTTTGCAACCCCATGGACCATAGCCCGCAGACTCCTCTGTCCATGGGATTTTCCAGGCAAGAATACTGGAGTGGGTTGCCATTTCCTTCTCTTGGGGATCTTCCCCACTCAGGGATCAAATCCACATCTCCTGCATTGCAGGCGGATTCTTTACCATCTGAGCCAGCAGAGAAGCCCCTTTGGTCAATAGGTAGCTGTATTTCCAGCTCAGCCCAGATGACAGCAACAGGACCCAGGTAACTGGCCAGGCAGAAAGCTCCAGTCTCTCTGGAAGGCATAAATGCACTCTTTCTAGGCTTTAGATCTGCTACTAACATCACAGAGCTTTTTTTTAAAGGCAGGATAATGAATAAATAGAAGTCTTCAGAGTTTTGATGTGTGTGTATGGGGGGGGGGCATTAATAGGAGTAAAACTTGGAGTAAAGGAGAATTTTAAAGCTTTAAAAACCTTTGACCTTCCAGAGAAAGCCAAAAATATTATTTGCACTTCGTCTGCATTCAGTTGGAATGCTCACAAAACTAGTCAGGACGGTGGCTCTTTCTTCTAATAAGCTTTCCACTGAAAGCAGTCCATCTCCACATTGCGTCCCTGGCCCAAGGACCATGTTGGGAAAGGAGCTCTACCTCAAGAGACAGAGAAAAGAACAGAACGATCCTAACGTAACAGAATCTGAAAGTTCACGAAAACGGTTTCAAACTTATACCACAACCAACTTCTTCTTCAATTTCTCTTTGTGATTGACAATATTGTGTTAGTTTCAGGTAGATAGCAAAGTGATTCAGGTACGCACACATACGTGCCTATTCTGTTTCAGATTCTTCTCCCATGGAGGTTACTACAGAATGTTGAGCAGAGTTCCCCAGGCTATACAGTAGGCCCTTGTTTATCTGTTTTGTATACAGTCGTGTGCATATGTTCACCTCCAACTCCTAGTTTAACCCTCCCCCACCTTTCCCCTTTGGTTACCAAACATTTCATGAGTCTGTTTCTGTTTTGTAAGTAAGTTCCCTTGTACCACTTTCTTCTAGATTTCACATATAAATGATATGTTTGTCTTTCTCTTTCTGACTTACTTCACTTAGTATGATCATCTCTGGATCCATCCATGTTGCTGCAAATGCAATGATTTCATTCTTATTTATGGCTGAGTAATATCCACTGTGGGCTTCCGGGGTGACTCAGTGATAACCTGTCTGCCAAGCAGGAGACTCAGATTCAATCCCTGGGTTGGGAAAATCCCCTGGAGAAGGAAATGGCAACCCACTCCAGTATTCTTGCCTGGAGAATCCCATGGACAGAGGCGGGCTACAGTCTACGGGGTCACGAAGAGTCGAACCTGACTGAGCGACTGAGCAAGCACGCGATACATATACCACATCTTCTTCATCCATCCCTCTGCTGATGGGCACTTAGCAACAACATTTTAAAAACTACTGCTTGTCAAGTTTTGGTGAAATATGAAAGGAGAATATTCAGATGAAGCTGGATCTTCTTCATACACTTTACAGAAACATACATCCCTCTGTAGACTGAACGCAGAAGCAGATCTGAGAATCCAGACACTTTCAATGAAGCCAGACAAAGGAGAGCTTAACAAAAACAGGGGGGAAATGCCACTCTTCTTTTTGTTTTGGAAAACACAACTATATTTCATAAAAAACACTAAAGGTTAAAATGCCGTGGGTTTATTATTATTTCTGAATAAATAACTTCTAAGAACTTCTCAGTTTTCATTGCTATCGCAGTCAATACCATAATCGTGGCCAAAGTGAAAAAGCGCTAAACAATCTAAGACTATGAAAGAGTCTGCGACTAAGAAACTCCACTATGGAAGAATACTTGACAATTTTGCTAAATAGGGGGAAAACGGATTGTAAAAGATTATGGTAAATATCCGTGATTTTATTTTCTTCTTTGGGCTTTCCCCCTATTTCCAATTTTCTATGACTACACTGGGCATATTCTATTTAACGTTCTTACAGATTCAGCAACAGGTGAATTGGTAGACAAATGTTTTAAAAATTATTTCAGGTCTTTTCCCTCCTGGGTTTCACAGTAACGCTCTAGACAGCGTCTAGTACATAGCAGGCAAATGGTCTGGAAGAATTTTTCACACAAGGCCAATGATTAGTTGGCTTAGAATTATCATGTTTTAGGGAGGTTTGTTTACTTTGTATAAAAACAAAAATACATATATTTATACCTCATACACCAGTGTAGCATTTAACTGACTCCTCGATTTAACACTGTTTTCTTCAAGGCAAAGAACAATACTTAGAGTCTATCTCTGGTTTAGGTCTAGAGTAAAAATTCCTAAAACAAAATGTATTTTCTTCTGGGAAACTGTAGAATGATCAACTTCTCAAAACAACAACAGTGGTTGTTGATCTTTTTGATTAAAACTTTATAAAAAAAATGCTAAGGGAGAGGGACTTCCTTGGTGGTCCAGTGGTTAAGACTCTACACTCCCAATGCAGGGAGCATGGGTTCGATCCCTGGCGAGGGAATGAAGATCCCACAGGCCACACGGTGTGGATAAAAAAGAGAAAGAAAGAAAGCAAACAGTTATGAGAGTGTGGGAATGTCATAAAAGCAAACCCAGGTGCGGTTTAGTTTCACCTTCAAAAAGAAGGCTAAGAATTGAAGCTCAGATGTGTTTCCTTCCATGAACAGAGAAAATAAGCATAAATAGCGATGCTCCCATATCACTGGAAGATGCTAAGAAAAGAATCACTAGGGACAAAAAAACCAAACCTGCCTGGTCTTCGGTCACTTGGCTCTTCCTAGGTGGCCCTGAGCAACCAACTCTGAGATTTTTGATTCTGTAACCATGAAAAGAAGGTCGTGGGCATCCACGGAGCGGGGAGAACTAGAGCGCGCAAGACCAAGGTGGTTGGTTTTGCACTTTCTGGAATGGGCACCCTGGGTTTCAGGAGCTGCAGAGTCTCGGCCTGGCTCAGAGGAGAAGGTACTCCCAGACTCCTCTCCTGCTCAGAGACCCACCAGGAGACTAGGTGTAAACCCACCCCTGTTGACATGCAAGCGGCCGGGGCGTCCAGAGCTGCTTCCCGCAGTGCCAGCATCGCGGTCCCTGAGGCCACTTCCCGATCTGCCCCAAGGCGCACAGAACCCTTCTGGGGCTTTCCACACCCCCTCTCCAGCGGCTCCGGCAGGTCCACACCGCTCCCTTGAGCCGCACAACTCATGGGCTTCAGGCCGCCAAGTCAGGGTGCTGTGGTTCCCAGCCCAAGATCAGCCCCCAGCCCCTCCCTGCTGCCGCCCCCCCACAACACTGCCCTTCCTCCCCCTCGCCCTTGGTGGGTCCCCACAGGGCAGCTCCAGGGCCGCCACCCTCCAGAGCACTCCCCCACCCAGCAGCACATGCAAAGCCGCTTGACATCAAGCCACGGTCCCCATCTGGGAGCCAAGCTCCGTCTCAGCCCATTTGGAGACGAAGCTCTGATGGGCATGGGGAAAGTGCAGAGAATAGAAAGGACACGGGTGTCTCCCTGAGATCCGGTCCTCCCCACCCCACCCCACCCTGTCCTCCTCCCCATAGCATCCTGGGTTCTACTGTCGGAGGGTAAGGTCTTAAGAGGTCACTGCGTCTTATCTTCAAAATAAACGGGAAATGTCTCTCTCTAAAGGGCGATTCCACAGCCACCTCTTTTCAGATGTACAGGGGCTGTGAGTGCAGGGCCACGGTCATACATTTAACCGGTAACATTAAACACACAACAGAACATGATCGGAAACTGCCCCAGGGCTGACTGGGTCCCTCCCCCGGGAACACACGGTCACCCAACTCTGCTCCCAAGTCATCGTCACGCCCTCCTCAAAGCAGCATGGAAAAGGCGCACGAGAACGCACCACGTGCTGATTTTTCTGTTTTCCAGCATTGGGACCGGGGAAGTACACCTTCTCTTTGTGCCCTGGAGTTTACGTTCAGCTTCAGCAAGCAAAGGGAGCTTTTTTTTTTAATATAATAAAAAAAGTTATATGACTTTAATTAAATGCACTTATTAAAAGAGTGAAATATTTGGAGAGACTGTTTTTGCACTGGAGGCATATTTTCCAGCGTGCTGTAGAGCGTCTGCGCCCGTCCGCTCGAGGCAATTTTTAATACACAAATAAATCCGCACCTGACGTGCTGACAGGTTATTATGCAGCGTGGCAGCCAACAAAAGTAAACACAGGGGCAAGTTTTAACCTCTTGCAGTCCCAGCGCTTTCCCCGCTGGGCTCAGGTGGACATGACTGCTGGGAAAGCCTTGTCTTCCAGGGTGCGTCTTCCTGTCCTGGAATTTGTTTTCTCCCGGCAAACGGGGGGCTCCTCTCCCATCGGGCTGCCCAGGGTGTGGCGTGAGGCAGGGGACAGGAGATGACCGAGGGAGGGGACTGAGAGAGGAAGAATGGCCACACGCGGTACTTCCCCAAGCACCCTGCCTTCCTTCCATCCTGTTTATACTGCGGCCCTGAGCTCCACAGGCCCATCAGCGAGCTGCCAGGATAACCCTTCCAGCCGGCAGAGCTGGTTCTGCAGATGGCGGGCCGGCCAGGCGTCTCTCTCAGCTCTGCCCAAAGCGCAAGAATCAGGACAGTTACTAGAGAGCCAAAGGGGTATTGGGAAGTTGCCATCTGTGGGATCTTAAATGATGGATGTGCAAATCAGCTTCGAGCGAAGGCGTTTACTGAGGCTGAAAGACAGAAGTGGCCGTCTCCTGCTCCCCTGGTCAGCTGAGGCTTGCAGAGGCCTCTCCTGCAAAGGCGTGCTTTGCAGGGATCAGAGGTCTGGCCCGTCCAGTGTGGCTCAGCGGATGCATTCATCCTGCAACACATATTTGAGCTGCTGTGCTAGGACCACAGTGTTTAAGACCTGGGCTTCCTCACTGTATAATGAATCTTCAGATGAGAATCAAGGCAGGAGAGGGAGACCCTCAGAGTCGGGGAGGGCTCTCCCAGTCTATCAGGACCGTCTATCCCATCTAGTATCCAAGTACCTTGTGGCTTCCCTGACAGCTCAGTTGGTAAAGAATCCGCCTGCAATGCAGGAGACCCTAGTTCAATTCGTGGGTCAGGAAGATCCCCTGGAGAAGGGATAGGCTACCCACTCCAGTATTCTGGCCTGGAGAATTCCATGGACTGTATAGTCCATGGGGTCACACAGTGTCGGACACAACTGAACGACTTTCACCTTGTGGCTGAGATCAGAGCATGTCTTCTTCATCTGTAAACAACAATAGCTATTGTTATTATAATTTACTGACTGTCTGCAGTGCCCCATGCTTTATTATCTCCAGACTCTCCAGGGTGTGGCTCATTAACCCATTTATCATTCCACTCATTTAACAGTCATCTGTGCGTCCCAGGTGGCTCGGACTGTAAAGAATCTGCCTGCAGTGCTGGAGGCACAGGAGATGCAGGTTCGATCCCTCTGTCAGGAAGTGGAGAAGGAAACGGCAGTCCACTCCAGTATTCTTGCCTGGGAAGTCCCGTGGACAGAGGAGTCCGGAGGGCTACAGTCCGTAGGGTTACATAACTGAGCACACAAGCAGCCCTCATCAGTTCCACCCATGCCTGACCTTGAGCCTGAGGCAGTGACGCAAAACAGCCTGCATCCTAAGAAACCCACTCCAGAGAGGCGTGACAGCAGTGGCAGGAGGGACGGTCAGCGGCTCCGGGCAGCCTCCCGCGTCCAGCATCAGGGATGTCGCCATGATGGATGTGCTCAGCAGTTAGAAGTACTGTTGTCATTGGACCAGTTCGGCAGCAAATGGGACACGTTCCTGGCTGAGAGCCTCCAAATCTGGCTCCCACACCCTCATGGAGATGCTGAGCTAATGCAATCTGCTTTTTAATAAATCTCTTCTCAGCTTAAATTAGCCAGGGGTGGTTTCTGTTGCTTGCAAACAAGAACTCTGAGAGATACAGGATTCTGGGAAAAATCCTGGCGTGGGCACTTGGAAATTATAACACTGTATCTCTTAGTTTGGGGTATTGTGTTTTTTGTCTTTATGAATTTTAACTTCATATGGCGATAAAATATACAACAGAAAAATGCACGTCATGAGAGCACACAGCTCACTAAATTTTCACGAAGTAAACACATCCGTGTAACCAGTACTTCACCCCAGGATACAGATCATTGCTTCTCCCCAGAGCCTTTCTGGTCATCACCATCGATCCAGGGCAACCGCTGTCCTGACTTCTAAGAGCACAGAGCAGCTCTGCCCGTTTTTGAACTTTGTGTATAGTATACAGTGAAGAGTCTTTCTCTGGCCGATGCATCACCTCTGCTCACCTCTCACTGAACGTTAACGCTGGGGAGACTCATCTACATTGCAGTGTGGAATGGCAGCTCACTCATTTTGAGTGCTGTATAGTACTCCAGTGGATGCCCTGACCACAGGCTACTTACTCATCCTACTGTGGACAGGCATCTGGGTGCTTTCTAATCTGGGGCTTTTCCAAAAGGGTTGCTAAGCACCACTTACAGCAGCCAAGACATGGGAGTGACCTAAATGTCCATCGATGGACAGATAAAGAAGACGAACTCTCGGCCTTTGGACCCAGAAGCAGAGAATCACACATCCCTCCCTCGCCACGGATCCCAGGACACTGGCAGCCCAGCCCCCACACCTTCACAGTGTCACCACTCTGCCAGCATCCGAGAGAAGGCGGGTGTGTGGACTGGGATCCTGGGCGTGAGACTCCATGGGGCCAGCGGTATTTAAATCAGGCCAAGAGGGCCAGGCATGACAGGAACCAGGTCAGGACGCGTGAGAGTCAAACACACTGAGCCGCTATCCGGGCTCAAGCGGACCTGATTACTCAGCTCGTTGATTTTTGCCATCTGGGACAGAAACGCCCACTGCTGCCAGATTTCCTGACTTATCCGGAGAAGCTGGGATTTCTAAATGAGACATTGCAACTAATAATACTGGCAACTAACTTTAAGAAACCCATAAAAAATGAAAGAATGCTACTTGCAGCAACGCGGAGGGACCTAGAGGTGATCACAAAAGTACAGGAAGTCAGACAGAGAAAGACAAGTACTGTATGACATCACTTATAGGTGGAATCTAAAATCCGATATAAATCTGTAAAGAAGAAGACTCACAGATGTAGAAAACAAGCCTATGGTTGCCAGAGGGGAAAGGCAGTTTAGCTCAGGCCTGTGCTCAGTCCTGTCAGACTCGTGGTGACCCCATGGACTGTAGCCCACCAGGATCTTCTGTCCATGGGATTTTCCAGGCAAAAATACTGGAGTGGGTTGCCACTTCCTACTCCAGGGGATCTTCCCGACCCAGGGATAGAGCCACCATCTCTTGCGTCTCCTGCAATGGCAGGCGGATTCTTTACCGCCAGTACCACCTGGGAAACGCAGAGACGAAAGTTAGATGGAGGGATAAATAAAAGAGTTTGGAATTAACAGATGCACATCACTATATATAAAATAGATAAACCACAAGTACTACTGTATAGCACAGGGAACTCTATTCAGTAACGTGTCATAGCCTATAATGGAAAAGAAAATGAAATAGAACAGATATACAGATGCACAGGTATAACTGAGCCACATTTCTATACACATGAAACACTGTAAGTCAACCATACTTCAATAAAAAATAAATTAAACAAAAAGACACTGAACACTGTCAGCCAACAAAACGCACCTACGGATCAGACCGGGCCCGTGGCCCACGGGCGGACCCTCTCCAACTCAGATGGACTCAGGACTGTCACTCCCAAGAAGAGACCTTCTCTGACCTGAATGAAAAGAACGGACCGACCGTGAGGTCTGGGGAGCAGAGACAAAAAGTAAATTCCTTCCCATCGCATGGAGGGACTTCCTCCTTACACGTGACCCTCTCTGTCACCCTGATTGAGTCTGTATTAAACTTAAAGCCCTAAACGTCATGAACACCTCGGACTGGTGCCTCACAGCTGAAGGCGAACAGTGCTTTCTGCTCTTTCCTCGACATCTGGCAAGGACGTGTCGTGTAATTACTGGCGGTCACTACCTCCACCCCCAGCCCTCATTTCACTTGGGAGAATTCTTTCGCATCAACCACACCGGATAAGATGAAGCACAGCTTGAAAAGCAATGCATCCACGCATGAAGGCATCCAGGAGAGGACAGCCCCGCCTCAGCAAATCAGACCCAGTTCCCACTCAGCCCATCTCCAGGAGGTTTCATCCCCAGACCAAACCAGGCTGGCTGCCACTGCAGTGAGGCAAGTGGGCCACATGGCCATTCTTGTTCTACTTGTTCTCCAACTGTTAAGCACAACTACCATTTCCCTTGGGTCAGTGGTGAAGAATCCACCTGCCAGTGCATAAGACCCAGGTTCTATCCCTGGGTCAGGAAGATCCCCCAGAGAAGGAAATGGCAACCCACTCCAGTACTCCTGCCTGAAGAATCCCATGGATTGAGAATCCCATGTAGCCTGGTGGGCTACAGTCTATGGGGTCGCAAAGAGTCAGACATGACTTGGCGACTAAACAACAACCACCCTCTCCCTGTCTCTGCCCTCAGAAAACACGGCTTGCACACACAGACACACACACACACATACATTCAGCAATTCTAAGAGTGAACAGGTGGGAATGACCTAGAAACAAACATGTGTAGAAATAAATCGGCACTTGCTTTTTCCTGGCTTCACCACCCACCCTCTGGTTCCTCGTTAGGCCAGGCACATAGTGGACACTCAATAAACACCTGTCCAATGTCCTTTAGTTCCCAAGGCAAATTTGCAAAGTCTCATATGAGCAGTGAGCAAAGAAGCCAACGGCCGCTCCGGACAGACAGGAGTGCTTACCAAGGATATGTAATCCTGCCACACCCCATGGGCAGGGGAGGGCAGGTGTGACCCCCAGACAAGAAAAGAGAAGGGCAAGGAGGCTGCTGAAGTCTCCTAGGCAAAGAGCAACCAGAGAGACAAGAGGAAGAGCCTGTCCCAGGGTGGCCACGTGTCATCCAGCAACCATGATGGCTGGTCAGTAAATTAACAACCTGAGTGCTCAATAAATATTAGCTCCGTACCGGATGCTACACGCCATGAACTAACGTACCTCTCACCGCAGCCCTCCGAGGTTTGACTGGAGAGTCTTAGGAGGATAAACAGACTGCCCAAGGACGCCATGCAGACAGTCTCAGAGGTTCTTAAGTCAGGGATTGGGAAACCATAATGTGGGGACGTCGGGTTTGTCACAATGCATGGGGAGGCAGACGTCATCCCTGCTGAGTATCTGCATCGCGTACGACTTCCCCTGCTTAAACGCCAGCAGAATCTCAGCTGAGATTTTATTTATTTATTTATTTTTAGCAGCAGTAGAGCCAGGAGCTGAACTGAGTCAGCGCTGCCTCCAGACTCCCTCTTCCTAACTCCCCATCCTTCAATTTCAGAGATGTTCTAAATGCTACGTGGACGGCATCCTTGCGGAACTCCTGAGCACCCTTTGGGCAGCATCTTAGAGTAACTTCAGCGTGGAGAGAACAGAGGACATGCTTTATTATTACTACTATTATTATCTTGGTAAAGACAGATTGAAGGCAGGAGGAGAAGGGGACAACAGAAGATGAGATGGTTGGATGGCATCACCGACTCTATGGACATGAAGAGTTTGAGCAAGCTTCAGGAGTTGGTGATGGACAGGGAGGCCCGGCGTGCTGCAATCCCTGGGGTCACAAAGAGTCGGACACGACTGAGCAACTGAACTGAATGACAGACGCACTGCTTCAACAGCTGCAATGTCCCAAAAAAGAGAGAATTAATAGAATAAAGCGGGCCATGAGTAGCCCCCAGTGACTAGTAAATTCGATGAATGAACTCCCCTGGTGGTCCAGTGGCTGGGACTCTGCGCTTCCAATGCAGGGAGTGCCGCTTCAGGTCAGGGAGCTAAGATCCCACACGCCAGGTGGTGACACATGCTCCAGGATCCGCATGCCACGGGGGACTCTTTGCGACTGAGGTGTTCGGACAAGGCTTCATGAAGGAAGAGGACTTCAACGGGGCTTCAGAAGATGGGACCGATTCCAGTCAGGAGAGAGGAGGAAAGAAGGCAGTTCAGTGAGCAGACGTGAGAACCAGCCTCGGCGCTGAGGTCAGCGAGAAGACCTTTCCAGACGGATCACAGACTCTAGTTCAGAGCAGAAAGGGGTCACCCTACACGGGACTGAGGGTGGACTCCACTGATAGCCAGGGACTCTGACCGATCTTACAGGACCGAGGAGTCCACCACACGTTGTCTGAAGGAATGATTAAAGCGGTCATTTCAGAAGCAACGTCTGGACAGGCATGGGAGGGGGTGAGGGGTCAGTTAGAAGTCCTCTCAATAAAGCCGGCACAGCTAAGTGCCGCCAGGAACCTCCTCCAGGAAGTAACAGCAGCAGAAATAGATATCAAACCCTGCCAGTTCTTCCTGAGTACGTTTCTTAGTGCTCAGCTGGAGAGGAAACCATGTCAGGACGTGAACCAAGGGGAGGGCTGGACTTCACTTCATCCTTTACTCTGATAACCAGAAAATGATGGCAGAACTGCTTCTAAAAACACTGAGGAAGAGGAGCTCAGTCACAAAGCTGGAAATACAGAAAAGACGGGAAAAGCTGAGGGGGAGTCGGGGTGTCATTCAGAGGCAATCTTGTCTTCCCCACATGCAGGACGAGACCCCGCCCATCGTCCAGCACTAGGGGCCAGCAGCCCCAGCCTCTCGTGCTAACGTCAGGTTGCTGACCCCCGCTGAAACTCACCTTCTGATTCCACACCCTTATTTAGTCCACATCCGCATGCAGGCCGGCCCAGTGACTTGCGTTAACCAACAGAATGGAGCAGGAGTAATGCTGCACTAGTTCCAATCTTCAGTCTGATGGAGATCGGGCAGCTGTGTAAGCAGTCATGTGAACCTATCAGAATATCCACTGGAAGGACTGATGCTGAAGCTAAAGCTCCAATACTTTGGCCACCTGATGTGAAGAATTGACTCATTGGAAAAGACCCTGATGCTGTGAAAGAGTGAGGGCAGGAGGAGAAGGGGACGACAGAGGATGAGATGGCTGGATAGCATCACCGACTCGATGGACATGAGTTTGAGCAAATTCTGGGGGATAGTGAAGAACAGGGAAGCCTGGCATTCTGCAGTCCACGAGGTCACAAAGATTCGGACACCACTGAGCACCTGAACTGAACTACCCTATCAGAGGGATGATGTAGAGAGACCATGTGGAGAAAATGAAGCCTTGAAATGATCAGGGGAAAAAAAAAAAAGCAGGAGACCCAGTGTCCTGGGACCCCGCTGAGGCCAGCTTCCAGCTGAATGGAAGTCCCCAAGCAACTATCATCCAGACCAACAGAAGAACCACCCAGCCAAGCCAAGCCCAGGTTCCAGAATCATGAACAATAAAATAGTGGCTGTTTTAAGCCACTACGTTTAGAGGTGGTTTGTTGTGCAGCTGTTGGTAACCGATACACCTTTGCAAGGCCATCAGCTTGCCACAGTGCTCCTCCTGTCCATGCAAAGCTCTGTGCACAGGCAGGCACCCTCTCCTTAGTGACGAGAAACCTGGATATGAACAGCGGCAGCACCAAATCACTGCCTCCAAAAGTGATGCCCAGCTTACTGGTCCCTGAACTTAGCACAGAGCTGGCACCTAGATACACATTTACAAAATGGATGCAGAGCAATCAATCTGATCTTAACAGACTCCAGAAAAGCCTGTCCAAAGGGTACTGATCCCTGCAAACCTTCCCAGGAACTCATAAGCTTCAACATCACGCAATGGTCCCATGAATCCGACCGTAATTCCCAAGGCTCCTGAAGCCCACTTCTTCCCAGGATGGATGGATAACAGAGGGCCACTAACTCAGTGTTCACCAACACAACACCTTCCGCTTCACTCAGCTCTCCTTTCAACATGAGGGGACATTTATTTAGAGCACCATTTTGGGAGGAGAGGGAGATGGTTCAAAGATGGTTTCTGAATCCCATGTGACTGCAAAATGGTGTAGAATGTATTCATTTGAAAACAGTTCAGTTCAGTCGCTTAGTCGTGTCCGACTCTTTGCGACCCCATGAATCACAGCACTCCAGGCCTCCCTGTCCATCACCAACTCCCAGAGTTCACTCAAACTCATGTCCATCGAGTCGGTGATGCCATCCAGCCATCTCATTCTCTGTCATCCCCGTCTCCTCCTACCCCCAATCCCTCCCAGCATCATAAGTTCCCCCAATTATTTTCTTCTTCCATTTTTATTATATTCTCATTAATAAAAAAAAATATGAGTGGCTCATGCTACAGTTATTAAAAGCTCATTTACTGGTAATTCATTAAAACAAACAGAAACAGAAATCTTTTAAATTATGAACTGCCGTTAGATTTAATAGCAAAAATAAAAAGATTTCAATTTGAAAAAAAAAAAGAAAGACTGAAAGAAAGAAGGCATTTGACTCCTGCAAATTTGATTTTTTCAACTTTTTCTGGAGAGGTGCTGCTTTTGTTGTTTTAACAAGGATCTCCCAGGGATCTTGTTAAAATGCAGATTCTGATTCAGCAGGTCTGGGGTGGGGTCTGAGAGTCTGCATTTCCAGCAAGTCCCAAGTGATGCTGCCGTGGCTGATCCAAGGACCACACAGCCTGGCTCTCTCATTTTATAGGTGAGGAAGCTGAGGGGCAGAGGAAAGATCCTTCCACTAGTTGCAGGTCCCGGAGCAAACTGCATGCACCCCGCAGAAGGGGCAGGTTTAAACCAGCACGGGTTACTGGGGCTGGCCTTACTCAGCTACAGAAAACCAGTTCTAGAGCGGTTGCTGCCCGGCCACCAAAGAAAAGGCTTGCTGCCTTGGAACTTTCAAAATGCAAATTCCCAGGTTTTTCTGCTGGAGACTGACTGAGTAGGTCCAGTGTGGGGCTCTGGAAACTGTGTTTTTAAAAGAGCTACTTCGGTGATTTTGATGCACCTCTGGGTTTGGGATTATTCATCTAGAAGACTGGGGAAACAGTGACCCCAAGGAAATAAGACTCAAAATTATTAGCTAGCCAATATTTCGTAAGGGGTTTCTGCATTCCAGGCACTGTTCTCATGTAAGTCAGTATTAAATGATACAAACTTCACCACAAATCTCTCTGGCAATTACTATCACTCTTCCCATTTTAGAGAAGGCAAAACCAAGGCACAGAGCAGCTATATAGCAGCAAACGTCACACCCCTAGTAAGCCTCTGAGCCCCAAGCAAAACCCAAGTGTTTAGCCTGAGTGGCACCCCACTCCAGTACTCTTGCTTGGAAAATCCCATGGATGGAGGAGCCTGGTGGGGTCGCTAAGAGTTGGGGTCACTAAGAGTCAGATACAACTGAGCGACTTCACATTCACTTTTCACTTTCATGCATTGGAGAAGGAAATGGCAACCCACTCCAGTGTTCTTGCCTGGAGAATCCCAGGGATGGGGGAGCCTGGTGGGCTGCCGTCTGTGGGGTCACACAGAGTCGGACACGACTGAAGTGACTTAGCAGCAGGGCTTCCCTGGTGGCTCAAAAGGTAAAAAATCTGCCTGCAATGCAGGAGATGCGGGTTTGATCTCTCAGTCGGGAAGATCCCCTGGAGAAAGGAATGGCTACCCACTCCAGTATTCTGGCCTGGAGAGTTCCACGGACAGAGGTGCCTGACAGGCTACAGTCCATGGGACCGCAACGAGTCAGACACGACTGAGCGACCAACACTTTCATTTCCTGCAAAACTTCTGAGACTTCCCCCAGCAAATCTATGCATCTTCAAAGCCAGGGGACCCTGAGAGTGGGATGTACATTCTGCGACATTCTCCAAAGGACCCCTGTGTCCAGGAAAGACAGAGAGACGGGCATCCTGAGACATGAGAAAGCTGCCAGGGAACTCCCCCGGGGAACTGTGGGCCCAGAGCTCCGCTTTCAGGTACCCCTGAACCCCCTGGAAATCTGGTTCAAATGCAGGTTCCCATCCAGCAGGTCTGGGTGGGGCCTGAGTCTGCACTTCCAGCTCCCAGAGGATGCTGACGCGGCATCCCACTTGGCGTGGCGAGGGCCTGGACTGCAGCGCTGGCAGGCTCTGCGCTCGCTCCTACCTCCCCAGACAAGTCTGATTCCAGCTCATCATCCCCAGGAGAACATCCCTTACACAGATTTCCAGGGGGCTCCGGCCACCGCTTACCTCCCCAGAACTGGAGCTAGGCCACTCCTTGCAAGTTTCATCAGAGGCCCTCAGGGAATCCAGACCCTTCTAGAAAAGCACTGATCCCCGTGTCTGTACCCCGGCCTTTCTCTCCATCTCTCCTGCCCACGGCACCCCCACCCAGGCCTCCTCCGAAAGCCCTCCTTGTGAAGATGAAGTCCACCCAGGGGGCACCCCCGCTTTCTGTCGCCCCGAGGTTGCCGGGCACCCGCGAAGGGGGCCGGGGGAGGTGAACAGAGGGTAAGCGCAGAGCGAGGAGGCCCCGTGAGGTCTTGTGACCAACCGGGCCTCCTGGTGCCGCCGAGGTGGCAGTGCCAACACGCAGAGCTGAAATCCTTGGCCAGCCTCCGAAACAAACACCCAACGCAAACACGCCCTGGTGTGTCTCTGAACAGACTGTGTAAATAAGGGGGTGGGGGGGGGAGGAAAAAAAAAACCAACTGGCCACAGATCCCGCTTTCAAACACGTTGAAACAAAATAATCCCTCTCTCTTGCTCACTCCTCCTGCTCACTTTTTTTTTAAAATTTCCACTGGTGCCGAGGCCCGGTGGAGCCTGGCTGGCGGCCTGTTACAGCCTGCAGCCTACCTGTCTTGCATAGGAATGAAGCCTGGACGGGTTACACGATCTGCCCCGGCTCCAGCTCCCGCCCGCAGAGGCCACCGAACAGAGGAGAAGCTGTTCTCAAAGCTCCGCCGAGAAGGGACCCCCAGAGGATGGACAGGGGGGCCGGGTGGGCAGGGGGCACGGCCGGTGGGAGGGGACCCGGTTCCCCCGACCCGGCTACAGCGGGGTGGCCCAGTCCCCTCGCCCGCGGAGTCACACCCTGCCTCCAAGCAGCAAGCCCCTCACACGGGACGCGGGGGCCACACAACAGGGCCCCAGCAGAGTGAGCAGGAGGGCCTCGCTCCAGACAAGCGCTCTGCAGGGCTCTCTGAACTCCAGGCACACGTGTGTGCAGACCAGGGGGCCACTTTCTTGTGGTTTTGTTGCTGGTTATGTATTGGGGTTTTTGAACCTTCGGAGGGCAGGGTGGGGCGGGGGGTGGGTGGGAGGGGGGCTGGGTCCGTGAGTCACTGGCAGACGAGAACCCACCTCCCCCCTCTCTGCAAGTTCAAACAATTGAGTTGTCTTGCCCAGCTCCGCGCCAAGGTCTCTTACTCAATCTTGGAGCAAAAGGCAGCGATGGAGCGGGAGGCCGGGAGCGGAGTCCAGACACTTCTCTGCCTCTGACACGGGGCCCAGCTGTTAGAATTTAGGCGCGGTGGAGGCAGGAGGCAGCAGGACTGGCGTGGAGGCGGGTGAAGCAGCAGCAGAGCGTGGTCTGAGGTCCAGAGCCCTAGGAGGCTACGCCACGGTGAACTGAACGCCGGGGACCGACTGTGCCCGGGGACCGACTGTGCCCACGCACCATCTCCCTCCGCACATTCTTAGAAGCGGGTCGGGGGCTCCATCCCTCCCCA
Source organism: Moschus berezovskii (assembly GCF_049115385.1). Taxonomy (NCBI): domain Eukaryota; kingdom Metazoa; phylum Chordata; class Mammalia; order Artiodactyla; family Moschidae; genus Moschus; species Moschus berezovskii. The sequence continues at coordinate 69,622,472 of NC_142479.1, read as the reverse complement.
GGCTCGTCCCCTGCAGGCATTTCGCGCTGATTACAATCGCCATTACCAAGAAGAGGCCAGACTCAGAGGGGGAGTCCCAGTTGACTGGGGCTGGGCAGGAAGCACAGTCCAAGAGGATCCTCAAATCCTTACCAAGCATCCGCTGAGATTTTAAAACGCTGGTTTGAAGAGCCTGTCTGAGATTATCCAGGTCTTCGGGCAGAGCCAACGCCACACCCATGGTGGGGTTTATGTTTCCTTTTCAATTTTTTTTTTTTTTAAGCCCTTACACCTGAATTTCCACTATTAAGGAGCATCCATTGGGTCTGCAGTACCCTCAGGGTGGGGCCCAGAAAAACTGGGCAAGATGATCCCAGCTTTTAAGGAATGTATACCTTTGCTGGGAGAGACCCAACTTACCCAGTGGAGTTTAATGGCTTTGGAGTCCCAGACTGAACAGACCTGCAAACACAATGATTCTACAGGCTCTCCCTTCTCGAGTGAGCACTCTGCACAGGCATGAGGCTCAGGACCTTCTGGGCAGGCGTTCAAGTCCGCACAACCGCCTTGCAAGGTGGACCCGTCACAACCCCACTGCACAGATGAACACATGGAGGCTTTGGGTCAAGGCCGGGTCATGCAAGTGACAAGTGACAGTGTGCACTTCCTTCCCTCAAATCTCTCCCAGCACCAACCTCCTTCTGCCTGCAAGTCTAGCTGCTTTTATTCATCTTTCCTGAACAGACAGAGCACCCCAAGGCAGGAACCACGTCTTTTCTACTCCCAAACTGCCCTCAGCCTCCCACTAAGAACTGTGGAACAACAGATCCTTAGACACTGTTTTTGAATAAATGGATTAAAAAACTTGCAAGAGGGAAAAGGCAACTCTGTGAGAGTTGGACCATAAAGAAGGCTGAGAGCCAAAGAACTGATGCTTTTGAAGTGTGGTGCTGGAGAAGATTCTTAAGAGTCCCTTGGACTGCAAGGAGATCCAACCAGTCCATCCTAAAGGAAGTTAGTCCTAAATATTCACTGGATGGACTGATGCTGAAACTGAAACTCCAATAATTTGGCCACCTGATGTGAAGAGCCAAATCACTGGAAAAGACCCTGATGCTGGGAAAGATTGAGGGCAGAAGGAGAATGGGGTGATAGAGGGTGAGATGGTTGGATGGCATCATTGACTCAATGGACATGAGTCTGAGCGAGCTCCGGGAGACAGTGAAGGACAGGGAAGCCTGGAGTGCTGCAGACAGTGGGAGTCAGACACAACTTAGCGACTGAACAATAGCAACGATGCACACTGCAGTATTTGGAGGAGAGTGTACGCGTGCATGTCACTTCCTTTGAAAGCACCAAACAAAATGAGACAGGAGACACCTGGAAATTAAGCTGGATCTATAATAATGCAAATCTAGACTGAGCGACTTCACTTTCACTTTTCACTTTCACACATTGGAGAGGGAAACGGCAACCCACTCCAGTGTTCTTGCCTGGAGAATCCCAGGGACGGGGGAGCCTGGTGGGCTGCCGTCTATGGGGTCACACAGAGTCGGACACGACTGAAGTGACTTAGCAGCAGCAGCAGCAAGTCAATAATGGAATCGATGCAGTGGGTATCTGTGGGTGCTCGGTGTATAATTCTTTCAATTTTTACACATATTTGTAGCTTTCCATAATAAAATTTGGGAGGGGGATGAAATGCATCTCCAACAGCTTCATATGAAAAGAACACTGATGTGGTGAGTTTTCAAAGCTATTCACACAAACCCATGGTGTGCAGAGTTAGGAGGCTGGAGAGAGCCAAGAAGAAGGCAAAGCACGAGAGGCCCTCAGGTTGGGTTCAAAGTCACTGGACACAGAGATTCACTCTGGGGTCTGGCTCAAGAGCAAAGTCAGAGCAGCCTGGGCCTGCGGTCAGTTTCTCTGCACAAGACACAATTTCCTGGTCCTCAGATTCAGCACCTCCTGGACTCGAAATACTCTCCCTAAAAAGCATTTTGATGAGTTAAGTGTAAATGATAAATGAGTCAGAAACAAACGGATTAAGTTTCTCAGCACGTGTACAGGGTTGAAGTGAGAAATTAAGAATAGGAAAGGAAGTGCGGAACGACATGGGACAGGGGAAGGGTCTCCGTTTCAAGCTGTGCATAAAACCACCTTCTGAAAAATAATTGACTGACTCATGGATCTCCATCCCAAGGGCTTCTGGGGCCCTCCTCTTTAAGATTCAAACAACTTTAAAAAATATTTCTCCTCCTGGAAAGCAGAGGGGAGAGGAAAGGCTTTGAAGTCCTCCAAGTCATTTAATTTTTTTTTCAAAGGTAAAGTAGTACATTTTTAGCCAATATTAAATAAACATCTTCTTGAATGGTATGTTCAAAGCCTCTGAGCCTCTGATGTTGGCGTTTTTTGTTTTGTGTTCCGGAGGGTGAGTGAGGATGGTGTCTTTTCTTGCCAAATGTTCCGGAATCAGAGAACATCAGACCCAGGAAATCCGGCGGCCCCTACGCTATTATGAAGGAGGGGGAGCTCGGACAGGCTCTAGCGACCTTTCCAGAGAGGTCAGCGGTGGCCCAGCTGGGCTCAGACTGTAAGTGGTCTGGTTTCCAGAAGGGCAGACCACTCGATTCTTTGCAGGAGAGCCGCAGGCTCCAACTCTGAGTTGAGAATCCTGGGGTCACTCTGCCTGGACAGGCGAGTTTACAGAAGCACCTTTAATCAGTCACCACCAGGGACGATGGCCACGCCTCCCTCCCCAGGGACCGGCAGAGATTAGCACTTAGAGGTAAGGTGGGACAAGGACATTGGAAGTCAATGCACCTTTATGAGGGAATCTGGGCTGAGAGGGAGAGGAAAAAAAAAAAATCACACCTACGAAGGATTTTTTCCAACCAGCCTAATTTAGACACAACATATACAAACGCAAGCCGCAAAGATTATCCAGGCACAGAGCGCAGGATGGTGGGAATGAAACGGGAACAGCAAAATCATGATTCTCAAACACCCGATGTTTGAGTAACAGCCCATAAATTCTTATTAAGTGAACTAACAAATAAATACAATTCACACCCTCCTCTATCGCAGAAGTGGTAATGCTTAATGTGCAGGTTTTCAGAAAAGGTGTGTTCGGGGGAAGAAACATCAAACAGAAGATTCTCTTAGGGGCCGAGACCACCAAGGCATCCACTGCGAGTCACACGGTATTATTTCAATTAGCTCTTAAAACTGGACTTGTGAGATCTGGGTCATTAAACCCATTGTACAGATGTTTTAAAAAATGATCCACAGACAAAGCAAGTAATTCACCAAGACCACACAGCTGGTAACAGACAAATTCAAACACAAGTTTCTCTGATTCCAAAGAGACCTCATCCTATGCTTTGTCATCATAGGTGATCTTCCCTGCCTGGCTGCACCCAGAAGGGAGAACTTAAACCCGAAAATATCTAGAAATCTAACAGAGAGAGCTTCCCCAATGGCTCGGGATAAAGGATCCGCCTGCCAATACAGGAGACACGGGTTCGATCCCTGGTCCAGGAAGATCCCACTTGTACAGAGCAACTACGCCAGGGCACCAAGCCATGGAAGCCCCCGCTCTGCCGCCAGAGAAGCCCCCACACCACAACCCCAGAGGAAGCCGCGCCCGCTGCAACTAGAGAACAGCCAGACGGCAGCAAAGACCCAGCACAGCCAAAAATAAAACTCAATCAAATAAAAAAGAGGTGAGGGAGATAGGCCGTGGGATAAGAACAATGATAACAACAAATTGTATTTGTATGCTGATCTCCTTCACCAGAGGGAGTGAACTTTATCGATTTTTTTTAACCCAAAATAACTCTCATTGTAGACTGGAAAACTAAGATCACTTATAATCACAGCACTCAGAGGTAATCTGTTAATCTTTCGCTAAAAATCCTTCCAAAAATTTTAAGTGTTTTCATATGCTTTAAAAAAAAAAAACTTTTTTATTTTGGAATATTTTTAGATAAACAGAAAATCTGCAGAGGTCATAGAGAGTTCCTGTCTGTTCTTGACCCATGAAGGATAAAATGGTATGAACATTTTACATAACTATGGCTATTTGTCAAATTAAGAAATTAACATCAGTGCCTTTCTGTTAAACACAGATTTTATCTGGATCACCCTAGCTTTCGGGCCCACGTCTTTTTTTTTTGGTTCCAGGACCCAGTCTGGGGTACCACCTTGGAGTACACTGGCATAGTTTTTAAACAAATCTTTTCACTCAACCCTACATCGTGAACATACAATATTTCTTTATCAACAGAAGTCTCCGACAGCAATTTCAAAACAGCTCCCTAGCCCTGGGTGGGGTCCACGGGTGAGACGCTCCATTCAAAGGGCATTTCCTTAAGTGTCAGATGGACAGACGTCATTGCTGTGTGCACCTATCTGAGACAGCGTCAGGAGACACTCTGGAAGCGCACCGTGAGCAGGTTAAGCGTCTTCACTCGTTGGACCATTCTCTCCTGAGAGCCTGAGCCCACTGGCCTCCCCCAACAGATGAATAATGTTACCCTAGAGTCACTTGGGACCAGAAAAGACTGGGTAAACCAACCCCTCCATACTCTAGAGCAGGGGTCCCCCACCTCTGGGATCTAATGCCTAATGATCTGAGGTGGAGTGATGTAATAATAACAAATATAATGTATTAATCATACTATTATGATGTATAATAACCTAATAAGACATAAAGTGCACAATAAATGCAATGCACTTGAATCCTCAAACCACCCCCCCGCGCAGCCCATGGAAAAACTGTCTTCCACGAAACAGGTGCCTGGTGCCAAAAAATGGGGACTGCTACTCTAGAGAGACGACAGAGAAGAGTTACTGGACTTCCAAGACAACCACCCCCAATCTCAAAACCAGACTGATCCTCTTCAAGCTGCTGCTGCTGCTAAGTCACTTCAGTCGTGTCCGATTCTGTGTGACCCCATAGACGGAAGCCCACCAGGCTCCCCCGTCCCTGGGATTCTCCCAGCAAGAACACTGGAGTGGGCTGCCATTTCCTTCTCCAATATGTGAAAATGAAAAGTGAAAGTGAAGTCGCTCAGTCGTGTCCGACCCTTAGCGACCCCACGGACTGCAGCCCACAAGGCTCCTCCATCCATGGGATTTTCTAGGCAATAGTACTGGAGTGGCTTGCCATTGCCTTCTCCGATCCTCTTCAAGAGGCACCCCCAAATCAGACCTTCATTTTCTCCCATTCCCGCTGGCCCTACTCTTCGGGCCTGACACACAGCGAGAGCTTCAGGCTTCAGCGTTTCAATCGTGGAATGACTTTCAGGGTCCAGCGGCAACTCCTGCCACCGAGTTCAATTTCCTTCGCGACTCTCTGGAGTGTTTCCTGAGCCTCCCGGAAGGGCAAGCTCCAAGCAGGCTTGGGCAGTAACGCGCATGCCAGGAAGGACAAAAGGATTCGATAGTCAGCAAAGTTACATGCCTCTTTTTTTTTTTTTTTTTTTTTAATTCTGGTGCTGAAAGGAACAGGGGGAGGGGGAGAGACTACAAAACTGCTTGCCTGTCTAGAAATGGCTCAGAGTGAGCTTGAACCAGGAACCTGCCCAGCATGACAACCACGGCATGGTCACTCTTCCAAAAGACGCCTATATTTTATTTGGAGACTCCATTCTTCAATCCTAAATACTCTGTCCCTGTGTGCAGGAAAATGCTCTATATTTGAGATGACTGGAGTTGGGGGAAGAAAAGGGAGGCAGGCTAGATTTAGAGAAATGAGACCTACCCCATGCTGGGGAATTCTTAAGTGCCATCCTGGGTTGCAAAGAGAAAAGCAAAGCAAAAGGAAAAACAAGCTACTGGTCAGAACACTCTTCCATGCCAAACTCAGCTTGAATTAATACACAGCACCACCTCTTAGCGGGGAAATGCTGCTTTAAAGTAAGAGTCTCTTCTCTAAAGGCAACTGATTAAAAAACAACAGGAAGTTGAGAATATTCTGGGAGGAGAAAGAGCTGCCCTGTGAGAAGTTTCCTTCACCCTGATATTTGCAATATTGTCATTCTGGTGAAGGCCACGCCTTCAGGTCAGGAGTGATCAAGTCTCTGAGGCCACGGGTGCCAGGTCCATTCCCAGGAGAACAATGCCCAGAATCCTGGACTTTTTATCTCCCTGGGGACTCTGTGGTTTGCTCCAGTGGCTCGGAGAACCTACTCCACCTCTGAATTCCACCCAGAAACCCCAGGAAGTTCTGCCCAGGGAAGAGAAAAGTCTAACTGGTTACAGGATACAGGGTCTGCCCAGAGGACATTCCTGTCCCCTCCCTCCCAAGTGGTCCCCTGGCCGTGATGGAGGAGAAGACTTCAGCCAGGGGACAGCATAGAGAATACGAGTCCAAGGGAGGAAAACAGACAAAACCAGGCCTTAAAACTGAGGAGCCACTTTCTCCTGTTTATTAATGAAGTACTGTAGTCATTCAAGAAGGAGTTACTGCACAGAAAACAAAGCCTTAGAAAGCAAAGCACTGGGACTTCCCTGGTGGTCCAGTGGTTAAGACTCTGCCTTCCAATTCAGGGGGCGCAGGTTCAATCCCAGGTCAAGGAACTTAGATCTCACATTCTACAAGGTGCCGCCAAAAATTCTTTTTTAATTAAGGAAATATTAAAAAGCAAAGCACCATTGTTCCACCCTGCATCTTCCAGGGTGAAGCAGCCCATTTCTGCTAATAGAGTCTTTGTAAACCAAATCAGAGATCTCTGAAAGTGAAAGTATTAGTCTCTCAATCCAACTCTTTGCGATCCCCTGTAGCCTGCCAGGTTCCTCTGTCCATGCAGTTTTCCAGGCAAGAATACTGGAATGGGTTGCCATTTCCTTCTCCATGGAATCTTCCTGCCCCAGGAATCAAACCCAGGTCTCCTGCATTGCAAGCAGATTCTTTATCCTCTGAGCCACTAGGGAAACCCTAGACATCTCTGACATGTAGGTAATTTGACCTATCAAGCTTAAATTACAACTTGAGCCACTATATAAGACCAGATCTTAGGATTCGAATCATGTGAGGGTGTCAGCATGTGTTAGATTGTGAAGTGGAATCTGTAAAAGTGACCACATGTCCATGAAGCTTGACCAAAGCCCGAGCTTTCAGCCATATTCCCTCAGTGTCACATCTGTTTTCGTTATGAATACTTATGTGTATTCGGTAAGCACACACTTCAACAGAGAGGAACTACGGACAGACCGTCCTGTGAGCAAAACAGGTTGTGTGTGTGCGTGTGTAAGTCACTCAGCTGTATCTGATTCTTTGCAACCCCATGGATTTCCCAGACAAGAATACTGGAGTGAGTTGCCAGGGGATATTCTCTTCTCCAGGGGATATTCCCAACTCAGGCATTGAACCCGGGTCTCCTGCATTGGCAGTCAGGTTCTTTAACATCTGAGCCACCAGGGAAGCCCAAATAAAACAGGCTGCTGGGCTCAAATAAAACTTGCAGCAAATGAAGCCTGACATGTAGGAATAACCACAGTGTTACAGCACTGTGCAGAAGGGCACACCTCTTACAGTGGTGACAAACTCCACCTCTGAGGGCAAAGGGAGCCAGGGAAAACAGAGAACTTCCTGTAAGACCCTCTAGAGGCTGGGTCACCCACGCGTTAGCCAGGACGCAAACTCGGGGAGCCTGGATCCAGACACCTCCCTGGGCCATGTCACAGGATAAACAAACGATGTGACTCTCTTTTCTCAGGGGTTCTGATTCCAGCCAAGGCTGGGTGGACTTCAAACCAGTCCATCCTAAAGGAAATCAACCCTGAATATTCACTGGAAGGACTCATGCTGAAGCTCTAATACTTTGGCCACCTGAGGTGAAGAGCTGATTTATCGGAAAAGCCCCTGATGCTGGGAAAGACTGAAGGCAGGAGGAGAAGGGGGCAGCAGAAGATGAGATGGTTGGATGGCATCACCAACTCAGTGGATGTGAGTCTGGGCAAACCCCGGGAGAGAGTGAAGGACAGGGAAGCGTGGCGTGCTGCAGTCCGTGGGGTCAAGACTTAGCAACTGAACAACAAAGAGGCCGGGTGGATGCTGCAGACATCTTTACTTGCACTGTAAGCAAATGCCTGTAAGAACTCGGAGCACTTCAGTCCCTTTGAACTTGGTTTGGGACTAGTTTGTCCCTACCCGCTCCAGGCTCCCAGAATAGGGCTGGTTTAGCCCCTGGGTTCCTCTGCCAGTGCTCCCTACTGTGCCCACCTAGAGATGGGCAGCAAGAGGTAGGCAAGGGGAAGGGGAACCACAGCGTCACTGCACCCGCCACCCACGGCTTCAGGCTGCAGCAGACAGATGGCGTGGGCTGGCTGGGGGCTGTGCAGGGCACAGCTGAGCTCTCTGCCAGTCTCCGGGAGGGAGTTGGACCCGGCCACCCATGTTCAGAGGTCCTTATTCCACATGCACCCAACAGGGGCAGGAGGCTGGGGTCGACCAGATGGCTGAAAGGCAGACACAGGAGTCCTGGGATTATCTGTCCATTCACACATTTAACAATTAAAGAGCCTGTTCTGTGCCAGGTTTTGGAGACAGAATGTGGATAGAAACCACCCACCTCCCCACTGGACGAGACCAACATTCACCAAACAGACAGAGGAATGAATCTGCTGCTGCAAGTGGAAAAGAGCCCCTGGGGGGGTTGAGACCAGCCTCACTAACACATGAACTTGGCCTGCAAGGGTAGAGATGAAAGGTGAAGGGACAGCTGTTAATCGACTCTTGACTTGGGTTCAGTTCATCCTTCTAAGTTTATGTTCTGTGCTCGGTCCCTCAGTCATGTCCGACTCTTTGCGACCCCATGGACTGGAGTCCTCCAGGCTCCTCTGTCCATGGGATTCTCCAGGCAAGGATACTGGAGTGGGTTGCCATGCCCTACTCCAGAGGATCGTCCGGACCCAGGGATCAAACCCGCACTGCCTGTGTCTCCTGCACTGGCAGGCGGATGCTTTACCACTGAGCCACCTGGGAAGCCCCAAAGCATCCCTTCCTCATCTGTACAATGGGTCCATCTCCTCGGACGCTTAAGTGTGAAACTGCATTTTTAGGGACTTCATTGAATGATGGCTCTAAGTAATAACCTGTTTTATCAGGAGGATAAAGGGATCGGGCTTACGCCCACAGGGTTCTCCCTGAGGACTCCCTCCCTTAGCAAACCCACAGGCAGAGGCCGGCCTCCTCTCTTCCCCGGCAGACAGGCCTGGGCTCTTCCCATAGACTCTGACTCTTTGCACACCCTGATCAAGCCCGATTCCAGGGAGAGCCTCCTCTGGTGGCCCAGTCATGTCCGACTCTCTGCAACCCCACAAACTGCAGCCCACCAGGCTCCTCTGTCCTCCACCATCGGAGTGGGTGGACTCCTCCCGCTTCATAACAAGGCTGTGATCCATAAAGGGGGAGAACCCCGCCTTTGATTTCAGTCCGGGGTCTCTTTAAGCAGCTGCTGCCAGCGCTGTGGGGGATTCATGGTGACTCAGCCTTGGCCCCAGAGAAGCTAGAGGCTCTATGGCTCAGCCAGGATGTGGCTCTGAGCCCGCAAGCTGCTGGGAGGAGAAAAAGTTGCTCCCTGGGGCCTCCCGAAGCTCCCTCCCTTCTGTCTGACCAGCCTGTTGGTTCCCCCAACCAGCAGCTGCCACCAAGGTACGCGTCAGCCCAGCTATACCACCATCCTCACCAAGGTGCATGCAGAAAGGAGGCTGCATCCTCCCAAGGGCGTGAAGGGCAGGCCTGCCTGCCCCCCAGGGGGAATCAAGCCTGGGCCGGAGAAGACAGAGGGGGTTCCTGCCTCCTCCTCTCTCCTTTCGTTCCTTGAAGGCAGCTTATCTGAGAGCAGAAAACTCTGCTCCGTCCCTCCTTGGTGGGAACAGAGGCACAGCCAGGGAACCAGGAAGCCTCGTTCCCATCCACTGGCCCCAGGAAGCCCGGGAGCCCCGCGCAGTTCGCAACTGGCCTATTTCCACTCGTTTCCAAGCAACATGACACAAAATCCCCTGGAACGGCATCCCCGAGCCAGCAAACTGGAAGGCGCCGGGACCACTCGCTCACACCCACCGCATCACAACGAGTGGGGGCTCAGGCACAAGAGGGGAGCAGAGGCAGAGTTCTGCCCAGAGCCCAGGGCCCCGGGGACGCCTTTCAGGGCTGGAGAAGGAAAGGAGTTTCAGTCTCTTGCAGGCAAAAGACAAGGTCACCCAGCTCACCCGCAATGCTCCACAGGCCCACCCTCCCCGTCTGGATCCCGACTGCACGTGGCTTCGGGTCTTCCGGGTACCCACTCCCAACCCGGCCAGCCTCAGAGAGCCAGGACAAGGCTGCCTGAGCCCTTCCTGCCGACAGACAGACCACCTCTCCTTAGCATCCTCCTTAAGACATTTGGGCAAAGACTTAGCAACTATTACTCGGTTCCCTTAAAAGAAAAAAAAAAATTCCTTCCCTTGTTTTATCCATCCCCCGCCCAGGACCATGTTCTAATTATGTCTGATATGATGTCACCTCAAGGGGTAAGTATATGAGGTGTACCTCCCCGGGCACTCAAGTCTGCAGGCAGATAGAGTCTAAAATCTTGGGGAGAGTTCAGGAAGGGGGCCTTACATTGAAGATAAAAATCCACTCAACACAAAAAAAGGGTGGGTTTTCCTGTATGTCAACCAGGACCTGGTAAGAATACTGCAACAGGCTGCCGTTCCCTCCTCCAGGGGGTCTTCCCAACCCAGTGATCAAAGTCGGGTCTCCAGCATCAGTAGGTGGATTCCTCAAGGTCTGAGCCACCAGGGAAGCCCACTTTCACTTTCAAACCTGACTTTAGAAAAATATCTACAGGTTCATCATCCCTAAAGAAAGAATACACACACACTATTAGAGGGGAGAAACAGAAGGAAACAAGCATCTGTTTTGCTCCACTGAAGTGGGGTCTTTTTTTTTATTTCAAAGTAAAAGCTCCATCATACAAGAAACAAAAGTGAGTTGAGTTCCAAGGGCCAAGCAAAGCAATGGACACCACCGTCCAAGGAGCCTGTACATGGAAGGTGTGACCTGTGTCTGCCCAGCTCCCCTGAGACGCTTATGGAACACCTGCCAAGGTAGGGAACCCGGCTCTGTGTGGGGAGTTGCCCACACCTCCCTTGTTTAAAAGCACATTTTACTCAGGGATAGTTGATTTATAATGCTGTGTTCATCTCTGCTCTACAGCAAAATGCCTCAGCTGTACCTGTCTATAGGTACATTCTCCTTCTTTCTCTGTTCATTTATTTGTGTATTGGAGAAGAGTTGACTTACGATGCTGTACCCATTCTGGTGCCTCAGAGAGTAAAGAATCCACCTGTGATGCGAGAGGCCTGGGTTCAGTCCCTGGGTTGGGAAGATCCCCCGGAGAAAGGAATGGATATCCACTCCGGTACTCTTGCCTGGAGTAGTCCATGGACAGAGGAGCCTGGTGGGCTACAGTCCTTGGGGTCACAAAGAGAAGGACACGACTGAGTGACAAACACAACCCGCGCCGCACGGCCGCGTGACTCAGTTATGCACAGAGACACGCTTTTTGCCGTACTCTCTTCCATTCCGTCTTTTCCCAGGACACTGAATGCTGCAGAGCAGGCCCTTGTGGTTGCCCTCTGCAATGGTCTTCGCACCCCTCGTACCACCCACCCAGCCCTAAACGGAACCCAGCATCAGAGGCCCACCAGCCCCTCACAGCCTACTTCGCACACTCACATAGTAGGTGTTCAGGAAACTTCGCCGAATTCCCCTAAACCTGCTGCAAATAAAACGAAGCCACGTCCCCTCTAAGCCAAGAGGCCTGGGCCCTCAGGATGCATATTAACTCTTTCATGCTCTCCAGACCCCACACGTGTCACTCGAGATTAATGAGCACTGTGTCCCCAACGCCCCCAGGGTCAGCCTACTGGAATGGAAACAGGAATGAGCGAAGAACAGCCTCAGAAGGTCAGAAACCCCCAAAATGACAGCGAAACAAACAAACAAAAAGCAGGAACGGGGGTCACTCTGTCTGGTGTCTGACTAAGAGAGAAGTGAGGTTTTCTCCTCGTCACAGAACAAACCATGATCTGAGTTTGGAGCTTTTCAAACTGAAAGCCAGCAAACGCATCTAATTAAATGATACAGTAAAAGCCCTGCGCACTTTCTAGAAGGGCGCCAAGTTGATGTGGAAGGGAGAATGCACTGATTTTTTTTTTTAATCCTAGATCTTATTAACAATGACCCATTACTGTCCACATGCTAAATGCCAGACCCAACACAGTGATTTACAGTTACCAGCACATCCAATCCTCTTACAGTCCCCAAGTAAGGACCCCTGTCATCCCTGTTCTGCGGGAAGAAAAACCAAGAGCTTGCAGCGAGGTGAGGGCAGAGAGAAGATTTAAAGGGCAAGCTGACTCGAAGCCCACAGCCCTTACAGTACACGGACTCTCTGATCCAAAGTGAGGGCTCTGCTGCACAGTGTGCGGAGCCCGGGTGGCTGACGAGGAATCGGCTCCAGGACTTGTCCCATTTCCGACCCAGAGGATGGAAGGGCCGCAGCACTTGGCAGGATCACGGTGGGTGGAGGGCTGCCCAGGAGGGCCTCCTCCCCACACAGTCACCCCAGATCCCAGCAGCTCCAGACCCTGAAGCTCCCACAGCCCCTGCCCAGCCTGGCAGGTAGGGAGGCCCGATGGTGTCCATGAACATCGAAACGACCTCCCCTAGGAGGCAGCGGGAAGCCTCCGTAGCAGCAAGCCACTGACGGGGAGATCGGAGGCTCAGGTTAAGACTCGAGGACCAGGTTGAGCCTACCCCAGACGCCCCCAGCAGCTGCCCTGTTGTCTGCAGAGGTCCTCACCCTTAGCAAGAACAAGAGTGAATTCTGGAATCTTGTGTCCATCATGCTAAGTACGAGAAGCCAGATGCAAAGGGCCACGTAACGTGTGACTATTTACACACAGTATCCAGACCTGGCAAATCCAGAGAGAAAGAAAGTAGATTCAAGGTTGCCAGGGTCCACGAAGGAGGCAGGGAGGGAGGGGGCGTAACTGCTAACGGGTGCGTGGCTTCTTTCCACGGTCCTTCTGGAAGCTTCTGGAATGGATGGTGGTGAAGGCAGCTTCTGGGACGGACAGTGGTGAAGGCCGCACGACTTCGTGAACATCCTTAAGGCCACTGACCTATACACTTTAAAATGAACACAAGGGTGCGTTTGATGTTATAAGCCTTCTGTCATCATTATGGGGGGCAAAAAGGGTGAATCCCTAAAGAACTGCTGAACTCATTTCATCAAGCGTGAGACCAAAAGCACGGAGCCAGGCCCGAGGCTCTCCGAGGTTTAGAACTGGACGTTCCCCTAAGACCCTCCAGTTTATGAAGTCGGTGTTTAGAGAGAGGGTGGAGCGGGCAGGGAGGGAAGGAAGAGGCAGGGAAGGCAGCCAGGCCGCCGAGCCAGAGCGCTGGCCGGCTGAGCTGCAGCCGGGGAGCCCCCTCCCCAGCCCACTGCAGGCTCGGGCAGCGCCCCCCGGCTCAGGCAGCCCCAAGACACCGCAGACCGCCCCCCACCCAGCAGGCGTTGCCACGACTCTCGGGGCCGGGAGCCCAGCATCCTTGATCCACAGCACAGACTCAACACCGGTTTATCTGCGCTGCGCAAATAAGGCGGCAGCAAGTGGCGGAACTCTGACAATATTTGACGACTCGGGGGGTGGGGGCAGCTTTGCAGGATGCAGGAAGGCAGGCAGAAAACTCCAGGGGAAATTCCGTGGCGGGGGGGAGATAAAAGGGGACCGTAAAGCAATCCTGACAGGTTAACAGACAGGTAATATTCCAACGGTGTTGACTTAACCAGGCTAGCGCCGCATGTGGCCCTGATCAAGCCGGGCGCAAGAGCCTGGGCAGCTGAGAGCTTCACGGAAACAAAGATCCAGTCAGAGAAAACCAAACAACAGCCAGTCAGAGGCTGGCCCAGCGGCCAGCCTCTCCCCCAGCTCGGAAGCCGCCCGGAGATGCTTCCTGGAGACCGACCCGGAGAGAGAGCCTCCAGCAGGACGGACGTGGTGCGGGAGCTGACACCTGGGGACGGCTTCTTGGAAAGGCTGGGGCACAGACAAGGGGAAACTGCCACACACACCACCCCGCCCCGCATGTCAAGGCACGCCAGTTCTGCGACTCCTCTAGTCCTAGAAAGACGGCCTTGTCGGTCCCACCCGTGGTCCCAGGGCTCCTGGTTCAGGATATAGAGACAGCAAAGAGATTCGCACCATCACCAAAATCCGAATCGTTCCACCTAGACTCAAACATGGGTTCTGCCATCTCCTACCTGTAACATCAGGGTGGGTTTCTGAACATGTCCAGGCCTCCACTTCCTCATCTGTAAAACTGGACCATAATTCTCACAAGGTGGTTTAACCCATGGGTGGTGGCAGTTATTGTTTTAGTCTATAAGTCGTGTCCGACTCTTTGTGACTCTGTGGACTGTAGCCCACCAGGCTCTTCTGCCCATGGGATTTCCCAGGCAAGAATACTGGAGTGGGTAGTCATTTTCTTCTCTAGGGGATCTTCCCAACCCAGGGATTGAACCTGTGTCTCCTGCCTTCGCAGGCAGATTCTTTACTGTCTAAGACCCCAGGGAAGCCCAACAAATGGATAACTTATGATTAATTATGCATTCACATAATTGGTATAAATATCAACGCTATCGAGATTTCCCTGGCAGTCCTGTGGTTAAGATTCCATGCTTCCAAGGGGGTATGGATCCGATCCCTGGTTGGGGAACTAAGATCCTACAAGCCGTGTGGTGCAGTGAGGGAAAAAAAAAATTGTAAATCAACTGCACATCAATGAAAGTTTTTTTAAAAAGTTTAAATCAATACTGTTGAATATATACTTAAATAATGAGTAAGAATAAGTAAACAACATGAGGGTTGAGGGGAGCACACTGCCTGGGTGATGGTAGGTGCTCAAGACATTCCAGTTTCCTTTGACAACTGTCTCTCCCACCCACCTGCCCAGATTCAGGATGGGATCTTCTGAATACAGCCAAACAGCTGACAGACTGGAAGGTGCTTGATTTTTCAAAAGGCATGAAGGCCGTTCTATCCCCAGCCATGCTCCCCAAGAATGGGGCGAAGATGGGCGACCCCGGTGGCTTAGCAGTGAAGAGTCCACCTGCCGCTGCAGGAGACACTGGTCCGAGAAGATCCCTTACGCCTTGGAGCAGCTAAGCCCATGCGCCCCACAACCCCTGAGCCTGCGCTCCAGAGCCAGGGAGCCACAGCTACTGAAGCCCACGGGCCCTACAGCCCGGACTCTGCAACAAGAGATGCCATCGCAATGAGACGCCCATGCACCGCAGTTGGGGAGGAGCCCTGTTCACTGCAGCCAGAGAAGAGCCCGCAGCAATGAAGACCCCACACGGTCAAAAATAAATTAAACAGAGTTACTGGAAAAGACCCTGATGCTGGGAAAGATCGAGGGCAAACGGAGAAGGGGGCGACAGAGGATGAGCCAGTCAGATGGCATCTCAATGGACGTGGGTTTGAGCAAACTAAACGGACACAAGTTTCAGCAAACTCCGGGAGCGCCTGGCGTGCTGCAGTCCATGGGGTTGCAGAGTCAGACAGGATGGAGCGGCTGAACAGCAAAATTTTATAAAGAATGGGGACAAAGTTCCTTATGGTGAATAAAAGAGGTGTCACCCTGGCTTAGGTACCAGAGGAAGACACCCAAGCCAGCACCCACTCGCTGAGACCTGGGCAGACACACTCAGCAACCTGATAGAGTTCCAGGTGCCTGCATTTCTCAGAGAAAGTAGAAGTTCTCACAGTCACTGAACCAGCACATAAGGGGTGCCAAGACGCTGACTTCATTTCCTTCAGGGTTCCCAGGCCTCTGTTACAGGACACTATTTTGAGGTTGGATTATATATTTTTAGGTTATTTGGAAAATCATTGTGGTTTTAAATAATAAAATTCTGAATGACATCTGTCAGCCCTGGTGACTATGAGTCTGCTAAATGACGTTTCCTTCATTTTTTTTTTTTTTTCATTTCTGAAAAGTACAATGAAGTACATGTTACCCAGAAAGGCTTGTAAAAGTCTTCAGGATCGTGTATTAAACACTCTCTTGAATCGGGTCCCAAGGCGTGTCCTGGAGACCTAGGAACAGGCGCAAGGGAGGCAGTGGAGGAGAGGGGAGCCTGGTGAGCGGCGGTCCATGGGGTTGTGGAGAGTCGGACGTGACTCAGCAACTGAACAAGGGCAACGAGACGGATGAATGGGTGTAAGGAGCGGGGCACACACTCTGTTACAGAGACCACAGGACTCAGAGGGGCCAGGAGCCTCACTCAAACCCCTGGGAAGTACCTTTTACAAGATTCTGGGCCTTGCACCGTCTTTCTTCGTAAAGACCTCTGTGAAATAAGGAGGGTGGGCTCATACTCCACATGTGACAGAAAAGAAAACTGAGCAAAGAGGTGATGAAGACCCGCCCCCCGACCCGAGTCTCCGCATGAGTAACAGGAAAGCTGGGGCCAGCACCCAGCTCACTCACCCGCCGTGGTATACTCGATTTCTGGAAACGGTGTTTTGGAGCCAGAGTCGGACACGACTGCTGTTCAGTCACTAGGTCATGTCTGACTCTGTGCGACCCCACAGGCTGCAGTGTGCCACGCCCCTCTGTCCTTCACCATCTCCTGGAGTTACTCACATTCATGGCCCCTGAGTCCACGA
Source organism: Moschus berezovskii (assembly GCF_049115385.1). NCBI lineage: Eukaryota > Metazoa > Chordata > Mammalia > Artiodactyla > Moschidae > Moschus > Moschus berezovskii. The sequence continues at coordinate 69,605,759 of NC_142479.1, read as the reverse complement.
TGCCATCCAACCATCTCATCCTCTACCCTCCCCTTCTCCTCCTGCCTTCAATCTTTCCCAGCATCAGGGTCTTTTCCAACGAGTTGGCTCTTCACATCAGGTGGCCAAGGTATTGGAGCTTCAGCTTCAGCAACAGTCTTTCCAACGAATATTCAGGGTTGATTTCCTTTAGGGTTGACTGACTGGATCTCCTTGCAGTCCAAGGGACTTTCAAGAGTCTTCTCCAAACACTACAGTTCGAAAGCACCAATTCTTTAGCGCTCAGTTTTCCTTATGGTCCAACTCTCACATCTGTACATGACTATTGGAAAAACCATAGCTTTGACTAGACTTTGTCACCAAAGTGATTTAGAGCCTTATATCTCTCCAAAAATACATCTCCCATGTCCCATCCAAAGCCTGCAGATGATCCTAACCGAAGGGACCAGGAAGTGATCCCACGTCCCATCAGCCTTGCCAGCATCTGGTGCCTAAACCGCGTCACCGTGTGTGGCCATTACACCCAGGAAAACACTCCTAATCACATTTCTGGAAATCGACAAGAAGTGGCTTTCCAAAAGAGGGAAGGATCAGACCACACCTCAAAGCTCCCTGTGCAAGCAGTGCTGGAAACCAGAAACACTGAAACCGCACCGGGAAATGCCCTGGCAGTACACCTGCTGTCTGGGCCAGAACACAGTAGGTGTGCAAGACACGCGAAATTAGGAGGATTCTGGGTCCACAATCACCAGCATTAAAAGCTCTATGCTCAGGGGTTGGGAAAGAATTAAACTGGGATTATGGGATTAACAGATGCACAAAACCACGCATATAAAATAGATAAGCAAAAAGGTTTACTGCATAGCACATGGAACTATATGCAATATTTTGTAATAAACTATAATGGAAAAGAACTGAAAACAAAGAGTGTGTGCGTGTGTGTGGGTATGTAATGGAATCATTTTACTGTGTGCCTGAAAGCAACACGATTGTAAATCAGCTATACTTCAACGACAACAATTCTATGCTCCAAATGAGATCTACTCTATTGTTCAGTCGCTCAGTCGTGTCTGACTCTTTGCGACCCCATGGATCATAGCGCGCCGGGCTTCCCTGTCCTTCACTGTCTCCCAGTTTGTTCACTCACGCCCACTGAATTGATGACACCATCCACCCATCCCCTTCTCCTCCTGCCCTCAATCGTTCCCAGCATCAGGGTCTTCTCCAACAAGTCAGCTCCTCATAATGGGAACAACAGCTCTGTGCTCAAGGGGTAACCAGAGTGTTCACCCACCTTCTCCCCAACAGGACAAGAAGCAGGAAGGAAATTCCTTCAGTAGATTTCTTTTCCAAGTCACAGGGCCCAAGCCCCCATTGCTAATGCCCCCAACACAAGACTGGAGCCAACACGAAGGGCATAAAGTCTGCCCACCAACCCCCCCGACACTTTGCGACCTTGTCCTCCAGGGGAAGCTAAAGTCAACTAATTAACCAGTTGCTGGGCAGCTCGTTGGAAAGCAGGTTTCAGTTCTAGAAACAGACTCACAAAAATCAACGTGGATTGCTACACATGAATTGTCCGAAGTCCAAAAATCTGACATTCTTCCAAGGAAGCAGAGGAGAATGAGTCAAAAGCCAAGAAGGAAAAAGCAACTGAGGTTAGATAAAGACAGACCCTGGCGGAACCAGGAGGAAGACTCCCAGAGCGTGACCGGCCGGCCACCGCTGGCGGAGGGGGCTTTCCCCCACCCTCCCTCACACTGGGCGGGCAGCAGCTCTCTCTAGAGGAATTCATTATCTTCAGCTCCTTTCTGCAAAACCGCTCCAAGAAAAAGAAGACATGTTTAACCAGAGATACAAGCTAGAAAGGGCCGCCGGCTCTTAAAACTTGGGCCATAAATGTGCTCGAGGGTTGGTTTTGCCCGTAAAGGAAAGAAAATTTATGGTTTGTCAGATAAGTAGAAAGGAAAACCCTCAGGATGGAAACCTGGCCAGATAAAAGTCTACAAATGAGTAAAAAGTTTTCTTAAAATACAGTGTCTAAATATTTCAGCCACAAAAAGGTTTTAGGATCCACCGAGCTTCATTTTTAACTCCAACCAAACCTAGCCACATCTCCACAGGAAAATATTCCTTTCTTTCTTTGTTGGATGGGTTTGTCTGTGGGACATTCAGCTGGGAGACTGTATGTAAACCGTGCCTTTTGCCACCTTAACAGTACGATTAACCATAGAATGGCTGAGGTGGGGGGGGGGGCGCATTACTGGCTGAGAGGTGACAAGACGGCACCTTCCAGAAGGCTGGAAATATTCTATTTCTTGACTCGAATGGTGGCTACATGGAGGTATACAGAAATACTCACTGAGCTGTGCATTTAAGATTTGCTTTTTTTTAATTTTTTCTATGCTAAATTAAGAAAAACTTTATTGGAGTAGAGTTGATTTACTCTTTTTGCTTTGAATTAACTTTTATTGTAGTCTAGTCGATTTACAATGTTGTGTTAGTTTCAGGTGTATAGCAAAGTGAGTCAGTTACATATACGTGCCCGTGAAAAAGGAAAAGTGAAAGTGTTGGTCGCTCAGTTGTGTCTGACTTCTTGCTAACCCCGTGGACTGCAGCCCGCCGGGCTCCTCTGTCCATGGAATTCTCCAAGCGGCACCCCACAGCATGTGTGATGTTAGCTGCCAGATCAGGGGCCGAACCCGTGCCCCCTGCGTTGGAAGCACAGAGTTGTAACCACTGGATCCCCAAGGCCTAGACCCCTCCGTTCCTTACTGTTTCTGCTCACAAGGGGTCCCTCCCAGGCTACCTTCCCGGAAGTCTTCACGTGGTCTTAGACACAGACAAGAGTGGAGGATTACCAGAGTCTATCTTTGAGGCCATACTCCATGGCCTTAGAGCCTCAAAATCAGGGTTCATCTTTAAAGTCAGCATCAGGAAAATGCACCCATTGGGCCAACAGCAGCCCACAGAGCCCCAGCAGCCTCCGCCAGTCCCTCTCGCAGCTGCTTTTCCCGACTCCGCTGGCTAAGCAGAGGCGCCTGCCTCGCTGACGGCAGCAAGCAGAAAGGGCGGCCCTCATGCGTCCCTCTAAGGCATTCATTTGTGGCTTTTATTTATAGTCCTGCCCATATTTGTGCATAAATACATATGCCAGCCAGGAAGCATGGGCCCAGGTACACACACACACACACACACCAGAAAAAGCAACACTCATTTGTACATAAGCACAGCGCAGTTAAAGATAATTCCGTTTGCTGCTTCTGGAAGCCGAAAATCTATTAATCGTCACACGTTTGATGCCAGAAACAACCCAAAAAATAAACATCGTCACTTTAATCAACTCTCACAACCACCCCAACGAGAGCAGAGTAGGAATTTCAGCAAGTTCTCTCCCTTTGTTCTTTTTTTTTTTTTTTGGATGTGGACCATTTTTTAAAGTCTATTGAATTTGTCACAACATTGCTTCTGCTTTATGCTGTGGTTTTTTGGCCGTGGGTATGTGGGATCTTAGCTCCTGACCAGGGATAGAACCTGAACCCCGCGCCCTGGGAGGCAGAATCTTAACCCCTGGACCGCCAGGGAAGTCCCTTTGTTCTTCATTAATCTAAGAATTTGGAAAACGGAGAAAGAACGTCTGGTCTCCAAAACTGCTCCCCACTGCAGTCTGTCTCAGACAGCGTGAAACCATCTCCCTTCGTCTCTCCTCCCTCTGAGACTCGGGAACTGGCTGCTTGTTACACAGTCCACTCAGAGACCCTTTACCCACTCAGAGGTCCTGAAACGCGTTCAGATAATCTCATGGAGGTGGGCATGAAGGACAGAGGAGATACTCCTACAATGCGACCCATCAGCTGCGGTGAACCAGGAGTTGGGTGGACGGGTGGACAGGAGAGAGCCCGGGGTAGATTATTCCTTGCCCTTTATCTTTTTAATTAGTTATTTTTTTATCCTTTGGCCGTGCCACATGCCACGTGGGAATCTTAGTTCCCCAACTAAGGATCGAATCCGTGCCCCCTGCACTGGAAGCGTGGAGTCCTTAGCACCGGGCCACCAGGGAAGTCCCAATTTCTTGTAACTTTAAAATATAACCACCCCAACTGCGGAAATTTCACAGAAAAAAGACAAGAACCCGGCCACTGATGTGAGGCTTTCTGTAACTCTCTGCACATTTCTTTCCTCATTTTGATGATTATCCAGGACATCAGCTCCCTGGGCTGTCCCTTCTCCCCACTCCCAAGCACATCTGACAAAAGAATCAGAAGTCCTCTCCCGATGAAAAAGCTTCCCACTGGAGCTCTCTGCAGACCATGATACAAGAACACAGCCTGCGATAATGTTGCAGGTAGCAGCCCAGCAGTTACCCCAAATGGTGAGAACATTTGTGCTGAGCGCACAGAAGCCAACTGGAAGAAATGGACAATGTTCTCTGGCTGGAATGACTTGTGCTGGACCCACAGTTTAACAGGGAGGAGAAGCCTGAGACAAACATCTTTAGTAGGTTGTGCCTGGGTTTGGGATGAGAGTCAGTGGGAACCCCAAACTGAGTATCGATAGTCTGCAGCGTGTCATCTCATGGTGGGATGGGGTCAATGAAGGTGACTTCTAAGAAACTTCTGGGCTGCCAAGACCAAACCCCTAGACCTCCTAGACGTATCAGTTCACGCCTGTGTCTATAATCTCCCAGAAGAGCTTGGACATTAAAACTCGAAAAGCATTTCACGGAAGAGGATGTCTTCTGCGTTGTGGGTGTGTACCCTCTCCTCAGTCTCCCCCTTCACTCTCGGCTTTCCCCCACCCTCAGCACCCTACCAATAAAGCCTCCCCGCAACGCCAAGATACATAGCTGAATACCCTCCGAGGGGTTTTCAGCCTAAACTCAGGGTACATAGGGCTTCCCGGGTGGCAAAGTGCTAAAGAATCCACCAGTGCAGGAGACACAAGAGGTGCGGTTTCAATCCCTGGGTCAGGAATATCCCCTGGAGTAGGAAACGGCACACTCCAGTATTCTTGCCTGGAAAATTCCATGGACAGAGGAGCCTGTTGGGCTATAGTCCATGGGTTGCTATAGTTATGTCCAAAGACTCGGACATAACTGAGCAACTGAGCGTGCGCACACACACACACACACAGAGTACATAAAAACAGAGAAAGTGTGAAAAAGCAATTTGAAAAACACACTCACTTCTACCATCAGTCACGCTGGTTATTCATCATAATTCCACATCTCCAAAACTCAAATTCCAGCCATCGATTCAACCCATGGTAAATTCTAATCACTCCTGAAACATATCAGACCAGTTCAAAGCAACATATGATAAGGATACGTTGAAAATAATATTGAATGTTCCAGAAAGAGAAATAGTTATGTCACGTTTTCTTTTGGCAACTTATCCATCCTAAAGTTTCTCATCCCATTATGAAGAAACACAGTAAGGATACAAGGGAAAGCAGAGAAAACTCTGACAAAGAGGCAAAGGGGAGTGACCTTAGTTATCTGATTAGAAAGATAACAAGAGCTAATGCTTCTTCGACGGAGAAGGCAATGGCAAGCCACTCCAGTACTCTTGCCTAGAAAATCCCATGGATGGAGGAGCCTGGTGGGCTGCAGTCCGTGGGGTCGCTAAGGGTCGGACACGACTGCGCGACTTCACTTTCACTTTTCACTTTCCACTTTCACACATTGGAGAAGGAAATGGCAACCCACTCCAGTGTTCTTGCCTGGAGAATCCCAGGGACGGGGGAGCCTGGTGGGCTTCCGTCTATGGGGTCACACAGAGTCGGACACGACTGAAGTGACTTAGCAGCAGCAGCAGCAGCAGCAGCAATGCTTCTTCGAAGACTATTTCCTGGCATGGAGCTATGTATACTTTGTTAATAATTAAAAAAACATTTTGTGTGTTTTGGCCACACTGGGCGGCATGTGGGATCTTAGTTCCCTGACCAGGGATCAAACCTGTGTCCCCTGCATTGGAAGACTAGAGTCTTAACCACTGAACCACCAGCAATGTCCCTAGAGCTATGCATTTGACATGAACCATCTCACATTCTCTTCCTCAAGACCTTTGCCTCCCAGTATTACCATTCCTTCCTTGGAGAAGGCAACAGCAACCCACTCCAGTATTCTTGCCTGGAGAATTTCATGGACGGAGGAGCCTGGCGGGCTACAGTCTACAGGGTCACAAACAGTCGGACACGAGTTAGCAACTGAACAACAACATTACCTTTCCTTAGAGAAACTCCATCAAGCCTCTGTGCTTCCGTACATGCTGTTCCCTCTGCCTGAGACGCCCTTCCAGTCCCATCTCCTCCCTGAGGCATCCTCTGAGCACCTCTTCACCGTCAGGAGACACTGTCCCTGGGGAGGTCTTCCCTCTACCCCAAGCATCGTTTTCCTAGAAGTCCAGATTTTCTCCAGCCGTTGACCACGTGATCACTGTCATCACTTGTTCCCAAGCCTTGTCTCTCCATCACCTGAGCGCCGTCCTGAAGGGCACTCATCTAAATGGACCTTTGTCTCCTCAGCAGGTCATACAGAGCCAGGCCAACAGCACAAGCTGGACAAATATTTGTAGAATAGAGCAACACACGAATACATTTCTCCCATGAAGATCGACCAAGATAAGACGATTTCATTAAAAAAAAAAAGCACATATCAAGACTCCTTCCAGGCACAGGTGTTTACCAGAGGAAGACACACCTCCACCCTAGGACAGTCTGTGCAGAGGGTGTCCATCCTGCAGTTGACTTAAGCAAATTTCTCCACTGTCCATTTGGTCCAAGCAAACAACTGCTTTGCTTTCTGCTCTCTCTCACTAAGAATTTTCAGAGAGTATTTTCTTATACCTTTTTTTGGCTGCACCTGGTATCAGCTGCGGTGTGTGGGGACTAGTTCCCTTATCGCGGATTGAACCCAGGCCCCCCTGCATTGGGAGCTCGGAGTCTTAACCACAGGCCATCAGGGAAGTCCCAGAAAGTGTCTTGAAGGCTTTCAGGAAGCGGTGGGGGGGTCTGGCCTCACTTTACTCATCTAATGTTTAGGCTGTAAGCCCAGCAGGTCAGCCTGCTTCTCCTCCATCAATCCAAGGAGAACAGCTTCTTCAACTGCATCTCAAGTGGGAGAACCACCTACTGCCCACAGGAAACCACCTCTGGAACCGAGACACGGGGGTGGGAGGAGGGCAGTGGACATTCAAACCCAGGACAGCGAGTGCTCCGCACCCGCTGTGTCCAGAGACAGAGGCCTTCGGGTGTGTGCCCATGGCTGTCACCACGCAGTCAGCAGGTTGTGTCTACGATGTCTTTGCTGGAGATGTTTCCTGGAGACCCTCGTGGGGAGGCAGGAACCCCAGAGGGGTCCAACCGCAGTGTGCAGTGGTCCAGCTGCTTCTTGGACAACCACCAGACAGGAGATTGGATCTCGGAAGCTGAGCATAGGCACTTCTGTCCTCTCTGCCCCGAGGGCGATCCACCACCCCTGCCCCCGGCCCATCCACCCAGGCAGCCACAGGGAGCCAGGTCAGCCACTGGGGAGCCTGACCTGGAGCAGGTTCTCCAGAGGAGAGAGCAAGGCAGTCATCTAGCTCCTCGGAGCCCTATGTGTGTGCGGGACACCCCAGGCCCCCAGCCAACCTCACTCGGCAGGTAGCTAGGCAGACAATGAGGGTCAGATTCTCCACTCTGCCCCCAGCAAGCTGTGTGACCGAAGGCAAGTTGCTTCCTTTCCCTAAACATGCTTCTTCATTCATAAAACGTAAGTAATACCTACCTTCCGGAACTAGGAAGGTATCAAGACAACCTCTGCAAAACACCTCCATCTGGGCACGGAATGTGGTCAGTAAACCGAGCTTTCTAGTATTCACATTACAGTCCTGCCCTGAGCGTTTGACTACAAGCTCCCCGAGGGCAGTCTTTCTCTGTTTCCGGGGTTCTCAGCACAGGCCTGATGCAAATAGCTCTGTTTGGAACACAGTGCCCTGCCTGTCAGCAGGATGAACCCTTGACAACGCACCTCAGCAACCTGTGAGGCCTCTGGGAGCTGCAGACAAAAGGCAGAGCCGGGTCCCCTCGTCCATGGAGTCCACCTTCCCCCCGTCACCCATCAGATGGCACCCTCAGCCTCACAGGGGAAATGGTCTGAAGAGGACGGCTGAGCCCTTGCTGACTGATCCTGCTCTCAGTGAAGCTTCTGCTGAGTCCATCCATCAGACAGCAAGCCTTCACCACCACCCTCAGCCTCACAGCGGAAATGGCCTGAAGAGGACGCTGAGCCCTTGCTGACTGATCCGGCTCTAACCGAAGCTCGTCCACACCCAAGGGTCACGCCAGGCATGGCCTTGTCGGCCTCGCCCCGAGTGTCTGATGAAAGGACTTGATCTTCTTTAAAGGAATCTTCAGAGTCACAGAGCAAGGAGATGGGGAGGAGTTCCCTGGCCTGGGGAGCCCCAGAAGTCACGCGGACCTCTCGCCCTGCCCTGGGCCACAGCTTCTAACACCGGTGTTCCTTCCACCTCCAGGGGTGAGATTCTCACACGCATCCAAGTGCACACATGACACACACGTGTGGACGTGACACGTGTGGACGTGACACACTGGACATGGCACACGCATGCACACTACACGCACGCACGTGACATACATGTGCACACGACATGCACTGCACACATATACATGACACATGCACGCAACACACGCGCATGACACGTGCGTGCACGCGACACACACATCCTTGGAGGCATGTTCTCCGTGAGCGGAAAGGAGCCATGACGAGACCTTCATCGTTCATATCTAATGACCACGTTGAGCACGACAGTTACAGACCACGCTGTCCCTGTATTCGAAACAGCAGGGTTGTTTACTGTGCACTCTCTAAAGCGGGGAATGGATCCCATGACTTCTAGAGGAAGAGATCGCAAAGCTCGAGGCAAGGGGCAGGAGGAGCTGCCATCTGACCGGCTCACGGGGTGGGGGTGTGAGGGGGAAAGGGTGCTCCGGGGGCCGGGTGGGTGCCGACCATCCAGTGAAGCGGGTCAGAGCCGAGCTCCGGGTCCCGGCTCCGGCTGCAGTGCCTGACATCCGATGACCTCGGGCAGGGACCACAGCCTCTCCCGGCCTCACTCCGCAGCACGGGGACCACGACAGCACCAGCTCTGGGGTCTGCAACAGATGAGCGGTGACCACCTCCACAGAGCACTCAGCACCGTGTCTGGCTCATGGGGAGCGAGGAATAACCACCAGCTTTGATGACACGACCATCGGCTCCCTCAACTTGCTTTGCCTCCACCCTCCGATGGACGGCTGGGTGTTCACTCCATCCAGGGCTGAGCAAACCGAAGCCGCTGCGATGCGCTCAGGAACACAGACCGGCCTGGGGGCTGCTCAACGTGCCCGCGGAGGGCCGTCCCCAATGCCCTGCCCCAGGGCCACTTTCCCTGGCCCATCAGGCCTCTGCTCCCTTTGTCCCTGTCCCGCTGTGGCTTCTTTCCAGAGTCCTGAGAAACCACGGGACCCCTCGTGCCTCTAGGAGGCCGCCAAGGAGCATGGCAGGAGACTGCAGCTGCAGGGAAACTTTTTAAAGAAAAGAAAAAGAAAAGACCGCTTGCCTTCTCTTGGGGAGGTATCCCGCTGCCCTCATGGAGAAGGGAGGGCAGCGCCCCTTCCTCTTTCTGCCCCTGCCCCCTGCCACTCCAGGTGGGCGCCTGCTTGCTGAGTCCTGCGCCGGGACCTGGCCTCCCTGGAGCTGCCAGAAGACCTCAGCTCTGGCTGCCCCCCTGCATCCGCCCCGGAGGGGAGGGGAGCGGGCCTGGGAGGAGCAGCCTGACCACCACCTCTCCCTCCACATTCATCCCAGGGTCCTCCAAGGGGACAGGGGCCTGATTCTGTGACCCCTGAACCCCGCCTCTCAGCCCCCAGCCCCCAGGCAGCCTGGGAAGCCTCCCACCTACGTTCAGAGGCCCGGAGGTGCCAGGAGGGAGCTCAGCGCTCAGAGGCTTCAATACCCCACTCTGTGTGCCTCCCCAGAACTACTGATCTGAAAAGGGGTGCTCCCTGTGAGAACGGAAACCAGGCCACCCAGGTCTTTGCAAGGAGCCACGTCTACACAATCCTGCCCTCCTGGAAAGTCCAAGCCCCTCACCCTCCTCCAAATGTCTGAATCACGGCCTCCACGAGAGTGTGCCACAGAAGCCTAGCTGACAGCCTTCTGCATGCAGAAGTTCAGAAGTGGACCCTCTTCAGTGCGACTGGTTCAGAAGCCGGCTGGCTAAGCAAATACATATACTGTGTATTAAATTAAAAAGCTCAGCTACATCCACTCGAGTGAATAAACAGATCCTATGTGGGGAGTGGGGCTGAGGCGGGGGGGCAGACCTGTGCAGTGAACAACAGTAAATCTTGAAACCAAATATCAAAAATATACAAGTCATTTCTAAGTGGAAAATCATGACTGCTTTTTATTTCCTTCTTTGTGCTTCTCAGCATTTTATAAAAGCGCACCGCGGCAGGTTTGGAGTCGGATAAAAAAGTTCATCTTTGAAAAGCCTCCTTTTTTCTTTTTCTTCTCCCACATTCCACTGCCGCCAGCTCGCTTGAACTCGGTGTTCAAACACCTTTCTCCCTTAGAACAAGCCCCAAGAGAGATTTTTTTGGAGCGAGGTTAGAAGCTTGAAAAGAGGAAAGAGATCAGCCCTGCCATTTCTCCCTTCAATTCCCAAAAGCAAATCGGAGTAAAGATGGAATGGAACTGCACGGCTCCAGGATGCCCCCCGGGCTCGGGGGTAACCGACCTGGTGAACAGCTATTGGTGAGGCCGCACAAACACGGCGCAGGCAAATAAACAGCTGAGAAAAAGAAATGTTTTAAGAAGAATCAAGTCAGGAGCAGCAAGGGTGCTCTGTGAGGCCGGCCACGCAGGGGGAAACAATGCCCAAGACGCAGCCCCCTCCGCCGGGGGCGGCCCGTGGGGCGGCTTTGTGCGCCCGGGAAGCGGGCCGCCGCGGAGGGAGCGGCGCTGCCCCGCCCCGGGCCGCGGGCCGCCGGCCGCCGGCCGCCGGGCGCCGCTTCCCGGGCAGGGCGGCGGGAGGCCGCGGCCGCCGGCGGAGCCACAGCGCCATCGCGCGGCCGCTCGGGGCACAGCCGCGCCGCGCCGCGCCGCGGGGAGCGGTCCCGGGCTCCGCGCCTCCCGCGGTCCCGGGAGGGTCTAGCGCCCGGCCTGAGCCCGCCAGGCTGTCGCTCCCGGGCCCGAGGCAGGAGCCCGCAGACGGACACCAGCTGTCCCGGCGAGGACAGCCCGGGTCCGGCCTGGAGCCGGCCGCCCAGGGATGCTCGGAGCTGCTCTTGCCTTCGGGGACCAGACCACCTTCTCCACGTGACAAAGGTCTGCTCTCCAAAAGGAGAGGAGCCGGGGGAAAGGGGCCCGAGGGAAGGGGCCCGAGGGAAGGGCAGGTCTGATGGGCAGCAGGACTGCCGGGCACACCGTCCATCCGGGGGTTTTGCATCAGGAATTCAGCCTCAGGCCTGGAGTGGGGCCTCTGGCACCAGTGATCCCAGGCTTCGGGCACGGCCCTCAGCCCTGCATGGTCTAAAGACCTAGAACTACTTCTAAAACAGCCCTCAACTCCAGGAGCCTCCCGGGACAGGATCCCATCCGAAGAAACAAATGTTGGGATGACCAGATTTCGTTCCTTGTAGTTGCTGGTGCTGTTCCATTGTGTGTGTGTGTGTAGTTGCTGGTGCTGTTCCATTTGTGTGTGTGTGTGTGTGTGTAGTTGCTGGTGCTGTTCCATTGTGTGTGGTGTGGTGTGTGTGGTGTGGTGTGTGTGGTGTGGGGTGTGTGTGTGTGTGGTATGGTGTGTGTGTGTGTGTAGTTGCTGGTGCTGTTCCATTGTGTGTGTGTGTGTGTGTGTGTGTGGTGTGGTGTGTGTGTGTGTGTGTAGTTGCTGGTGCTGTTCCATTGTGTGTGGTGTGGTGTGTGTGGTGTGGGGTGTGTGTGTGTGTGGTATGGTGTGTGTGTGTGTGTAGTTGCTGGTGCTGTTCCATTGTGTGTGTGTGTGTGTGTGTGGTGTGGTGTGTGTGTGTGTGTGTAGTTGCTGGTGCTGTTCCATTGTGTGTGTGTGTGTGTGTGTGTGTGTAGTTGCTGGTGCTGTTCCATTGTGTGTGGTGTGGTGTGTGTGGTGTGGTGTGTGTGTGTGTGTGTGTAGTTGCTGGTGCTGTTCCATTGTGTGTGTGTGTGTGTGTGGTGTGGTGTGTGTGTAGTTGCTGGTGCTGTTCCATTGTGTGTGTGTGTGTGTGGTGTGGTGTGTGTGTGTGTGGTGTGGTGTGTGTGTGTGTGTGTGTGTAGTTGCTGGTGCTGTTCCATTGTGTGTGTGTGTGTGTAGTTACTGGTGCTGTTCCATTTGTGTGTGTGTGTGTGTCTGTGGTGTGGTGTGTGGTGTGTGTGTGTGTGTGTGTGTGTGTGTATGTAGTTGCTGGTGCTGTTCCATTGTGTGTGTGTGTGTGTGTGTGTGTGGTGTAGTGTGTGTGTGTGTGGTGTGGTGTGTGTATGTGTGTGTAGTTGCTGGTGCTGTTCCATTGTGGGTGTGGGTGTGGGTGTGTGTGTGTGTGTAGTTGCTGGTGCTGTTCCATTGTGTGTGTGTGTGTGTATGTGTGGTGTGGTGTGTGTGTGTATCTGTGTAGTTGCTGGTGCTATTCCATTGTGTGTGTGTGTGTGTGTGGTGTGGTGTGGTGTGGTGTGTGTGTGTGTGGAGTGGGGTGTGTGTGTGTAGTTGCTGGTGCTGTTCCATTGTGTGTGTGTGTGTGTGTGTGTAGTTGCTGGTGCTGTTCCATTTTGTGTGTGTGTGTGTGTGTGGTGTGGTGTGGTGTGTGTGTGTGTGTGTGTAGTTGCTGGTGCTGTTCCATTGTGTGTGTGTGTGTGTGTGTGGTGTGGTGTGGTGTGTGTGTGTGTGGTGTGGTGTGGTGTGTGTGTGTGTAGTTGCTGGTGCTGTTCCATTGTGTGTGTGTGTGTGTGTGGTGTGGTGTGTGTGTGTGGTGTGGTGTGTGTGTGTGTGTGGTGTGGTGTGTGTGTGTGTGTGTAGTTGCTGGTGCTGTTCCATTGTGTGTGTGTGTGTGTGTGTGTGTGATGTCTTCTTTATCCCTTTATCTGTCGATGGACATCTAGGTTGTTTCCACGCCCTGGCTATTGTAAACAGTGCTGCAGTGACCATGGGTGGGCACTTCTTGAATTATGGTTTTTTCAGAGTATATGCCCAATAGTAGGATTGAAGTGTTAGTCGCTCAGTCGTGTCTGGCCCTTTGCGACCCCATGGGCTGTAGCCCACCAGGCTCCTCTGTCCAGGGGATTCTCCAGGCAAGAATACTGGAGTGGGTAGCCATTCTCTTTGCCAGAGGATCTTCCGACCCAGGGATTGAACCCCAGTCTCCCGCACTGTAGGCAGTTTCTCTACCATCTGAGCCACCAGGGAAGCCAAAGTAATGGGATTGCTGGGTCCTTTTATGACTTCAACTGAGACATCTAGCTGAAAACTCTTTTACTGAGAGCGAAACCCACCTGTGGCCCCTTCATGAACCTCTCACTCCTGGTCCATCACCAAGCTCTCCAGTCAGTAGATTTTAGAGGCTTTGTTTTTGTTTTTTGCCTTTTTATTGTTGCCCACAATAAAAATTAGAACTGGCAATAATAAAAAGAGACAAATGTTGGGATTATGGGGTCACTAAGTGAAGAACACGTGGTCTCCATCGTAGACCACGGAAGGAACCTGACCCGGGAGAAAACAATTCCTGAGAACACCAGCGGGAATATACATGTTAATAAGAGTATTATATGAGCCTCCCTGGTGGAGCAGTGGTAAAGAATCCACCTGCCAATGCAGGAGACCGGGGTTCAGTCCCTGGGTCAGGAAAACCCCCTGGAGAAGGGAATAGCTACCCACTCCAGTACTCTTGCCTGGAGAATTCCATAGGAAAACAGAACAAAAAAAAAAAAAACTTCTTAGAACACCAGCAGGAATATACATATTAATAAGAATATTATATAACAGGAAACCAGAGCAAAGGCATTGAGCAAATCACTTAGTACACAGCATCTCCCTGAATCTTTTCAACCACCTTAGAGGATGGGCACTTTTATGATTTCAGTTTTACAGAAAAGGAAAGGGAAGTGCCCAGAGGTTAAACAACTTGCCCAGGTCTGCAGCTGGCAAGTGGCAAAGCCAGGCCTGGATTTCAGAGCCTGGAGCTGGCTCCTGGGCTGACTGCCTCCTCAATTCCATCTTTCAACTCAGCTCCCCCTCCTAAGGATGGATCCAGGTTTTGTTGGATCTGAAGCTTGGACATTTTTCTGAAGGGAGGGGCAGCTTCTTTAAGAAAAACAATGAGGTTATAAATACACGTGAGGGTTTAAATACACAGTCCGGTACAGGGCGTGGAGGGTCCATGTAGGTGAGGGGCTGGCGCTTTGTTACCTCTGGGGTAGATCCAACTCTGCTCCCCCGCCTCCCCTGCAGCTGGGTTTCCTGAATCGCTGCATCCGCTCCTCCAGGCCACTGCTCCAGCCTCTGCAACTGCCATCCATGCCCAGCATCCTCAAAACTGCTTTGGCTCAAGGTCACCCAATGACAGGGGGCTTGCCGGGTGGCTCAGTGGTAAGGAACCCGCCTGCCAATGCAGGAGACTTGGGTTCGTTCCCTGGGTTGGGAGGATCCCCTGGAGGAGGAAATGGCAACCGACTCCAGTATTCTTGATTGGGAAATTCCAAGGACAGAGGAGCCTGGTGGGCTACAGTCCATGGGGTCGCAAAGAGTCAGACACGACCTAGCGAGTAAAAACGTCACCCTATGACACCTCCAGTGCTAAGGACAGAGTCCTCCGTAGCTCTGACGCTCCTCCTCCTGGAAACCTGGAGCTACAGTCTCCCGGCTTCCCCCCTGCCCTCCAGCCACCCTCTCTCTGTTCCTCGTTGCTGGAACTTCTGTGTCCTGTTTCCAAAATGTCCTGGTGAGCGCGGGCAGAGGAATGAGGGTACACCCCGAGACAAGGGAGCCTGAGGTCTCAGCCTGACCCCTGGTTAAGAGCCACGTGACCGCCAGCCTGAGTGACCCTCCCTGGGCTCACTGCCTCCTTTGATCTCAGTAGTGTCAGACACTCTGCGACCCCGTGGCCTGCAGCACACCAGGCCCCCCTGTCCTTCACTATCTCTCGGAGCTTGCTCAAACTCATGTCCATTGAGCCGATGGTACCATCCAACCGTCTCATCCTCTGTCACCCCTTTCCCCTCTTGCCTTCAACCTTTCCCAACATCAGGGACTTTTCCAATGAGTCAGCTGCTCGCATCAGATGACCAAAATACTGGAGTTTCACCTTCAGCATCAGTCCTTCCAGGGAATATTCAGGGTTGATCTCCTTTAGGATGGACTGGTTGGATCTCCTTGCAGTTCAAGGGACTCTCAAAAGCCTTCTCCAACACCACAGTTCAAAAGCATCAGTTCTTCGACACTCTTCTACATCATTAGGATTATACACCACAGTGACTCAGAAGGTTAAATGAGATAATATACGCAGTGTGCTTAGTAGGATGCTACGTCCCTGGGCTCCCTAATCACTGAGAGCCATGGTCAGCCCTGCGCTGACCATCTCTGTGGCCTGAGCACTAGACGACTATTTCCAGCACTTAACAGAATCACCTCACCCAGAGGGCCCTCCCAGAAACTCATCTTGTCTAAAAGTACTCCTCCCCAGTGAAAATGTTCAATGACAGAGGGATGGATAAAGAGGTGGTACATGTATACAGTGAATATTACTCAGCTGCTAAAAAGAATGGAATAATGCCGTGTGCAGCAACTCGGATGGACCTAGAGGCTGCCACACTGAGCGAAGGAACTCAGACAGAAAGTCAGACAGACAAGGAGAAATAGCGCATGACATCCCAAATGTGCAGAATCTAAAAAGAAATGATACAAATAAACTTATTTCCAAAACGCAAACAGACTCCCAGACTGAGAGCAAACTTACGGTTGCTGAGCGTAGGGAAAGGATTCGATGGGGGAGGGATGGTTAGGGAGTTTGGGGTCAACGTGTACACACTGCCAGATTTTAAATGGATAACCAACAAGCACCTCCTGTACAGCACAGGGAACACTGCTCCATGTTATGTGGTAGCCTGGATGGGAGGGGAAATTTGGGGGAGAATGGATATGTGCATGTGTGTGGCTGAGTCCCTTCGCTGTCCACCTGAAACTGTCACAGCATTGTTAATCCACTATACCCCAAAACAAACTAACAAGTGTAAAAGTGCTCTCCCCACCACCCACAAGCCCACCCCCTCCCTTTTTTCTGCCAGTTTCTGGATGGCACCATGGATGAGACACCCAGGGTCCATCTTGAATCCACCCTCCGCCGTGCCAGCAGTCTCTGTGGACCCACACCTGGCACCCCCCTCAGTGCACACCCTCCTCTCCTGCTTGTGATCTCGCCCTCGGGCCCCTGACCGGTCTCCCCACTGCCCTCAGCCCAGCCTCCTCCCAGAACGCTGAGCACCCTCAAACCGTCTCCCACCAATGCTGCTATTTCTCTACTTAAAATCCTGGGAATGTCTTTTTCCGCCAGTACGAAGTTCAGCCCAGCCACAAAGCCCAGGATCCTCAGGCTCCTGTCGGGCATGTGTTTGCGTGTCTCCCCCTGAACTCCCTGAAGGCTTCTCCCCTAAAGGTCTTCTCAGGCATCCCAAAGCATCTGCTTTTCCTCTCCCCGCTGTGCCTGTGCATATTGGAGCCCACCACTTGGAATGCCCACCCTGTTCTCTACCCACCACCTTCAGAGCCCCATTCAAATGTCACCTCCTCTTGGAAGCCTGCCGAGATTCCTTCAAAGTTCAGAACCCATTCTCTACGCCTCCTGTATATATCTGGATCACGGCACTATTCAGACCCTACAATGGTAGTATCTTTTCTCATTTCAGAGGCTGTGTGGTGATTGCTTTGAGGGCACCAACATCTTAAATGACAACAGAGTGCACTGGGCAGGAGGGTGGGTGTTGGAACTGGACACCGACACCCCGGGCACAAATCCAGTTCTATGCATCCTGTCACCACAGCCGGGTGACCTTACATCATGTCTCCAGGCTTCCGTCTTCTTGTCTGTATCATGGGATAAGGATGGGACGTCCCTTAGAGGGGGTGGGGAGGGGGTGAAAAGGCTTAGAACAGTGCCCAGCACAAGACAGTGCTGACCAAGAGAAGGAAAGCATCAGCTCCTACGTGATCTTAAATATTCTGGTGGGGCTTCCCCGGTGGCTCAGCAGTAAAGACTCTGCCTGCAATGCAGGAGCTTCAGGAGACATGGGTAGGGAAGATCCCCTGGAGAAAGAAATGGCAACTCACTCCAGTATTCTTGCCTGAGACATGCCATGGACAGAGGAACCTGACGGGGTACAGTCCATGGGGTCCCAAAGAGTCGGACACGACTGAGCACATTCAAATCACATTGAAGAACTAAAAAGAAATAGCTGAAATTCATTTTAATCATGTTTATTTAATCCAACATATCTCAAATATCATTGTTCCAACATAAAAATCAATATTTTAAAAATATTATTCATGAGTGGACTTCCCTGGTCACTCAGTGGTTAAGAATCTGCCTGCCAATGCAGGGGACGTGAGTTCAATCCCAGGAAGATCCCACAAGCTGAGCAGCAAGGAAGCCCATGCAGCACAGCTACTGGAGCCCGAGCTCGGCCACAGGGGAAGCTCCCACGATGGGAGCAGCCCTGTCCCCACAGACAGACAGAGCCCCGCATGGCAGCGGAGCCCCAGGGTGGCCAAGAAGAAAAGAAGGAAGTTATTCGCCAACTGTTCTGTGGCTTTCTCCACACTAAGCCTCTGACTCCAGTGTGCATGTTCCACTTGCAAAGTGGAAGCAACAGTCGCTCAGTCGTGTCCGACTCTTCACAACCCCATGGACTGCAGCCCGCCAGGCTCCTCTGTCCATGGGGTTTCCCAGGCAAGGATACTGGAGTGGGTTGCCATGCCCTTCTCCAGGGCATCTTCCCAACCCAGGGATCAAACCCAGGTCGCCTGCATTGCAGGTGGATTCTTTACCATCTGAGCCCCCAGGGACGTCCCACACGCTCCACTGAGAGCGCCTCTAAGTGGGTTCACACGAGCCGCAGAGGACCTGCCCCCAGGCCACGTGTGGCTCCTGGCTGCTGTGGAGGGGGCAGCATGTTCTGGTGACCCTTCCCCCCAGAGAAAAGGACTCCTGGAAGCGTGTGCCCAGCTTCCTCCAGACCCCACCGCCCCCCGTGCCTTTTCCCCTTCCTGATTTTGCTTTTTCTCCCTCCAATGGAATCAGTCCTGTATCAGTGAGTATGATCGCTGAGTCCTGGGGGTGGGGGGGGGCCTCTGATCGCACAAACCCCTGAACCCTGAGAGCTCCCTGGATGCGGACTTCTCAGAACAGCACGTTCACCCTGGTCTGCAAGGCTGGACGGTCCCTCCCGCCCAGCTCTCTGCCCTCCGCTTTCCTAACAGAGCCAAATCTCAACCCGCACCGGTCGGACCCAAGAATCCATTGAACTTTCTGAGCTGGCCTGAGACAGAGGAGTCCGTTCTTATTCATCTCTGCCTCCCCAGGCCGAGCACAGCCCTCTGGAGGGGAATTAAATGGTTCCTGGAGGTTAATCCGATGTCCTCTCTATTCTAATTGCCTTTATCGGTGAGGCTGTGATAAGGTAACATAAGCTGTTTTAGCCTGCAGCGCTATAATCCCGAGCTTTCATTAATTCCTCCTGAAGACACAGGTGTGATTCTTCCCGTTCCACCAATGACTCATATATTTTGCCCAAGGTCACTCAGTGAGGACATCCTGCCCCAAACACATTTTATTACATGGCAGGCCAGAATTGTTCTTATTTTAAAACAAACAGAAGGTGAGCATGCAATGTCCAGGCTGGCTGTGCCACATTCCGGGAACGCAGGCACCCAGAACACCCTGTTGGTCAAGACTGGCATGGGCTCCCCTCGTGGTTCAGGGTAAGGAATCCACCCGCCAGCCAAGCAGGAGACTCGGGAGATGTGAGTTCGATCCCTGGGCTGGAAAGATCCCCTGGAGGAGGACATGGCAACCGACTTCCAGGCTTCTTGCCTGGAGAATCCACAGACAGAGAAGCCTGGTGGGCTACAGTCCATGGGGTCGCAAATAGTCAGACAGGACTCAGGGACCGAGCACAGCACAGGGAAGTCTTAGCCACAGAAAAACACAAAGGGTGTGTGTGTGTGCAGGGAAGGGTTACACCTCTGTGCAAGTGGTCCGTAAAGGGTCCCAGGAAGCAGCTCCTCAAAAAGTTGAAACAAATAAAAAAAATGACTTCCCGTGAAGGTCAAACAAGTTAACTCCGTGTCCCATAGGAAGCTGGGGTGGGAGTCTCCCTCAGGGTTGAGTAACAGCAGGAGCTTCGGTGGCCGCAGAGACAGACACGCTCTCCCATACCCACCTCTGCCCTTGTGCAGGATTCGGACAGGACGGGAGCCCTGACCCTCCCAAAGGCACCGCAGTAAGAGCAGGGCCAGGGTTTCCAGGCAGGACGGCCGGGAGGCCGCTGAGCCCACTGCTTGTCCCGAAGAGGCAGCCGAAGTCCCCAGCCACCGCAAAGGGGCATCGCCAGGGCCTGCCACCAACAGAGCCCCCAAGTCCTAATCCAAGCGAGTAATTGGACCTGCATGTTACCGTGGGCTTAAAAAAAAACACCTAGAACTGAGCAGTCAGGTTCATGAGTCAGAAGGCACCTGGAGGGTGCCGGGGGTGGCAGAGGGCAGGGCAGTGGGGACTGAGTGTTTAAAGGGGACCCAGCTGCAGTTTAGGAAGATGAAAAATCTGGGAGACAGGTGATGGTGAGGGTCCCACCACGATGGGAACGTACTTGGTGGAACTAAGTGTACAGTTAAACATGGCTACAACAGTGTGTTCCTATTGTGTGACTCTCACTACAATAAAGAAGAAAAAACATTTAAAAAACCTAAAGCTAAAAGAAATGATCGAGGACTAGGCACTCAGACCCCAAGCCACACCCAGACAATCCCTCCAAGCTTGGAAAGGAACGGTTCCATGATCAGGACAAGGAAAATGGGTTTTCACAGGGACCCATGAGCCCACGCTGATATAAACAAGGGGCTGAACAGATAAATTCATGGGAGAGAAGAAACACAAGTTCCTTATAGAAGAATTCCAAACATTGCATGTAGGGACCTCCCCCCTGGAAAAGTGGCCACCTGATATGAAGAGCCGACTCACTGGAAAAGACCTTGAAGCTGGGAAAGATTGAGGACAGGAGAAGCGGGTGGCAGAGGATGAGGTGGTGGGACGGCATCACCGGCTCAATGGACGTGAACTTGAGCAAACTCTGGGAGACAGCCTGGCGTGCTGCCGTCCATGGGGTCGCAAAGAATCGGACACAACTTATCAACTGAACTGTAACAGCAAACTCGGAAATGAGCTTGATCCCCTCCTGCTAAGCATGGGCTGTACCTGGTGACTCTTCCAAGGAACAGAGGGACGGACGGGAAGAGCAGAAATTTACAGTGGAGAGACCCAGCAGCCACCACGTTATCCAAGCAATCAAGGTCAACGTCATGCTGATATCACATGCCCCTATTAGGACACCACAAGACGGCTTCACCCCTGTGGTATTCTTCCCCAAACCCCAGGTGATTATGAGAAAACATCAGACAAAGCCAAAGTGAAGGGCATTCTTCAAAACACATAACCAGTACTCTCCAAGATCGTCAAGACCAGACAAGACTAAATGGAATGTGGGCTTCCGATTGGATCCCCAACAGGAAGCAGTCATTAGTGAAAAGCCTAGTGACACGCAAATAAAGCGTGTGGTTCAATACACAGCATTGCAACCATGGTAACCTCTGAGTTTTGACAACAGGGCTACGGAGAGTTAACAGTGGGAGAACTCAGGCAAAGGCTGGGCAGGAACCCTCTGTACTGAAACTCTGCAACTGCTTGGTAAATCCAGAACGATCCCAAAATAAAGAGCTTGTTTTGGAAAGTGTACTTGATACAGCAGGTGGATAACTGGTCCAGACCATCACCCACCCCTGGGAACAATACAACAGGATGACGTCAGGAAGCTGTGCACAGTTTCAGTCCACGATCCCTCATGAGAGGGAGTCCTGCATGCCAGGGCTTAAGGTGAGAGCAAAGTGAAGGTCGCTTAGTCGTGTCTGACTCTTTGTGACCCCATGGACTGTATAGTCCATGGGATTCTCCAGGCCAGAATACTGGAGCGGGTAGCCTTTCCCTTCTCCAGCAGATCTTCCCATCCCAGGGATCGAACCCCAGTCTCCCGCACTGCAGGCAGATTCTTTACCAGCTGAGCCACAAGGGAAGCCCTTGGGTGCCGGGGCTTGATTACTTCTAACTCCCAACCCACCCGGAGCACCAGCCTCCCTTCACATGGGCAACTAGCGATGGGGGACGTTTAAGCAACCTGACACAGTCACACAGCACCCAGGTGTGCAACTGATCCTAACCCAAAGCACGGGTTCTCTTCCACAAGTCCCACTGGCCCTTCCCAGACTGGGCCCACGGAAGACCACCAGCTCATCCGATCAGAGCCCTGGGGGCTCGGCCGGGGGGTCCTCAGTCAGATATGCCTTTCAGTCCGGGATGCTGGAATGAGAGGCTCTTTTCGGAGCTGATACAGAGAGGAACCACTAGGTGGCGACCGACCCCAGCGATGTCTAGGACAGCTGCCTGCCAAGGACCACCTGCAGCTCAGAGCTTCCTCTGCCTAAGATTCCCAGGACCAGCGTTTGTTGAAAGCCATTCAGGGCTTTTGTCTTGGCCAAGATTTGCACAAGGGCAGAGAGGAGGGGTGTCCTCACCCACTGGTGTAATTTTGGAGATCCAGCTGCAGAAATAACCAAAGACTGATTTACTTCTTCCTTGGAAGAAGCTGGTAGACAGCTGTGTGTGCGTGTCAGCTGCTCGCCGTGTCTGACTCTTTGTGACCCCGTGGGCGGTAGGTACCAGGCTCTTCTGTCTGTGGGATTTCCCCGGCAAGGGTACTGGAGTGGGTTACCATTCCCTTCTCCAGGGGACCTTCCCGACCCAGGGATAGAACACGGGTCTCCTGCATTGCAGGCAGATTCTTTACCGTCTGAGCCACCAGGGAAGCCCTGAGCTACTTGTATAGTGGCACACACACACACACACACACACACACACACACACAGCTGGAGTGGACTTAGATTCACTCTGCAGAGTCAAGGTTAGCAGGACTCTTACAACCACGCTAACAGTCACCACCGTGGAGCAGAGACCTCGAGAGCTCCAGAACCCACCTGCCTGGACTTGACTCGCACCCTCGCGCCAACCAGCTCCATCGCTCACTGTATGTGTGACCTCAGGCACCCAGGTTAGCGCTGAGCTGCGCCTTCCTGGTCTAACCCTGGAGACGGGCTCACGACCAAGCCCGCGAGATTGACTGTGATGGCGACACAGATTAACAGGTGAAAGTCACTGAAATCAGCGCTTAATAAACGTCTGCCATTTCTCTTGTTGCTTCTCCCCCTGGAGGGGGTATGTCCGCCCCACCCCTCAGCCCTCCAGCCCTTAAGACAATGTCAGTATGTATGTCAATTGCGTGCGGACATGCTTAACCGTGTCTGGCTCCATTAGGCCCCCTGGACTGTAGCCTGCTGGTCTCCCCTGTCCACGGGATTCTCCAGGCAAGAAAACTGGAGTGGGTTGCCATTCCCTTCTCCAGGGGATCTTCCCGAGGCAGGGATAGAACCCAGGTCTCCTGCACCACAGGCAGTTTCTTTACCATCTGAGCCACTCGGGGAAGCCCCGGGGGTTCCAGATTCCCCAGGGAATCTCTCCTGGTGACAGTATATAGATAACAGGATCTAATGGAACTGATCTAGAAAGCTCTAGACCATATCCCTGTTGGGACTACACATTTTACCTTAAAATATATTTCATCCTGGCTTCATCTTTTTTTCTACCTTTATTATACCTACCTTTTTTTAATTTATAAAAACAAAATTTTAAATAAGCTGCCTTAAATCCTTTTGGTGACAAAGCCAGGTTTAAATATGTTTAGCATTTTGCAAAGGCAAGTGACTTTTTTTAAAGCACTGTCCAAATGGGGTGGAAAGGTAGGCTGGATTTTGTGGGGTTTTTTAGCCTCATCTTGAAATTGGTGAATTTGAAAAAGCCCCTGCAATAATGTTACCTGAACACCAGAGGGCACCACAGCCCACAAGTCTGGCTGGCCCAGCACTGGCCTGGGGCAGGCTCCAAGGGTGGAAAGAGAGAAGTAAAAAAAAGACCCTCTTCAGACCCCAAAACCGTCTGAGCTACCGGACGCTAACCTTCTTCGGCCTCACACCTCCAAACCCCCGGGGCAGTCAGGAAGTAGGAGTCGGGGCATGAGAAAGTGAAATGTTAGTAGCTCAGTCGTGTCTGACTCCTGCGACCCCACAGACGGTAGCCCACCAGGCTCCTCTGTCCATGGGATCCTCCAGGCAAGAATACTGGAGTGGGTAGCCATTTCCTCCTCCAGGGGATCTTCCCGACCCAGGGATTGAACCTGGGTCTCTTAGGTCTCCTGCCTTGGCAGATGGGTTCTTTACCACTAGCCACCAGGGAAGCCTTGGGGGAAGGAGAGCTGCAAACCCGGGCCACTAGGTCTGCATTTGGGTGAAGCTTCTCTGTGTGCTATGAGGGTTTGAAAAAAGGTGACACCGCTGACACCTGAGCGATGTGACGCACAGCACGTCACTCACTGTGCAGAACGCGTCCTCCCCACGGACGCCCGCCTGCAGGCCGCCCATCACAAAGCCACACCCTGTACAGCAGCTCCGACGACCCACCCTGCAGATGAACAAAGCGAGTTCCAAACGTGCAAAGCGACTTTCGGAGACCTGGAGTCTGGGCTGGCTGGTGGCCCAGCTCGGGGAAGTCTAACTCAGCCCGGGCAGTTTGCACTTACCCACAGCACCGCCCCAAAGGCAAACATGAGCCTGTTCTCAGGAGTCCTGCCCTCAGCAAACCTGGGTGATGGCTGCAGACAGAGCTCAGGGTGGGTCCCCAGGAGCTTCGCCCAACGCCACCCACACTGGGGGAGAAGTCGCCGCTCAGGAGTCTGCAGCCCCTTTATCTGCCCCGTGCCTCCCCTCAGCTCAGCAACCCTCGTAGCTCCTGCTGTGTTATTACATCTTCCGCTGCATCATTGCTCTTTAACAGTAAGGCAGGCCCCCAGAGACACACAGGGCAAGACAGACCTGCCTGTCGCCACCCCCACCCCAGCCCTCCCTCATCCACTAGCCAGCAATGTCGGGCCCCAGAGAGACTCGGAAAACACAAGAGAGACACGAGGACCCTCCACAGAGCCCAGAAGACACCCCAGCAGTGCTCCAGCCCCAACGGGGACCACAGTGGCTTCTCAGGTGGCCGCCTTCCCACCCAGCCCGACTCCCCAGACACCGCTGATGGCCAGACCAACAGGCCAGGACTGCCCTGCAAAAGGGCACTGCGGGGGCAGCCACCCACTTTTTTGTACTTATTTCACATTAGAATCAAAAACGTCGATTAAATTTTAATACTCTGGCTCCATTTTTCTAGACTTGTTCCCCTTTGTCATCCACTAATAAATATTTCATCGCAAAAGACCCTGATGTTGGGGAAGATTGAAGGCCAAAGCAGAAAGGGGTGGCAGAGGATGAGATGGTTAGATGGCATCACCCACTCAATGGACATGAGTTTGGGCAAACTCCAGGAGATAGTAGAGGACATAGAAGCTCAGCATGCTACAGCCTTCAGTTCAGTCGCTCAGTCGTGTCCAACTCTCCGCGACCCCATGAATCACAGCACGCCAGGCCTCCCTATCCATCACCAACTCCCTGAGTTCACTCAAACCCATGTCCACAGAGTCGGTGATACCATCCAGCCATCTCATTCTCGGTTGTCCCCTTCTCCTCCCGCCCCCAACCTTTCCCAGCATCAGAGTCTTTTCCAGTGAGTCAACTCGTCGCATGAGGTGGCCAAAGTATTGCAGTTTCAGCTTTAGCATCAGTCCTTCCAATGAACACCCAGGATTGATCTCCCTTAGAATGGACTGCTTGGATCTCCTTGCGGTAAGGGGTTGCAAAAAGAGTCGGACAAGACTTGGAGACTAAATAACAACAATAAATATTTCATGTCAAAAACAATTTGAAAGGGAGAGGATATATATATACCAGGACTGGGAAGAAGGCTGAGCGCCGAAGAATCGGTGCTTTTGAACTGTGGTGTTGGAGAAGACTCCTGAGAGTCCCTTATACTGCAAGGAGATCCAACCAGTCCATTCTAGAGGAGATCAATCCTGGATGTTCATTGGAGGGACTGATGCTAAAGCTGAAACTGCAATACTTTGGCCACCTCATGCGACGAGTTGACTCACTGGAAAAGACTCTGATGCTGGGAAAGGTTGGGGGCGGGAGGAGAAGGGGACGACGGAGAATGAGATGGCTGGATGGCATCACCGACTCTGTGGACATGAGTTTGAGTGAACTCCGGGAGTTGGTGATGGACAGGGAGGCCTGGCGTGCTGTGATTCATGGGGTTGTGGAGAGTCGGACACGACTGAGCGACTGAACTGAACTGATGGCTGATTCATGTTGAGGTTTGACAGAAAATAACAATATTTTGTAAAGCAATTATCCTTCAATTTTTCAACATCTACCTTTCCATCAAGAAGGATGAATCTGTTGAAACCCACGTAAGCCCCAAACGATGCATCTCGCCTTTGTGAATGCCTCCTTACTGTAGCCAGGAGAGGCTGTGAATTCCTGTGAATTCCTGCCTGGTCTACAGCAGTGGTCCTCAGGGTATACGCTGCCTGGAGATCTTTGCTACATCCACAGCCTAAGCCAGTCCATACTGACAGTCACTCCTGGGAGGCAGCAAGCCCCTCTCAGCCCTGTGTCCCCACCACGCATGAATCAAAATGCTGGGCACCAGGGATCTATCAAGAAGCATTGCTTTGGGCAGAGAACTCCATCCAATTTCACCCATCAGATTTCTGAAATAAGGCTCCACAGGCCGGGAGATCAGAGCAGAGGGGAGTGTGCCCTTTTGCCAGCTACCACCCACATCGGCATCCACATCGAGAGTGGAAGGAGGAAGTCTCAGTGCTGAGCTTCTGGGGGACCCGGAGCCCCTCTCTGGGACCTTCATCTCAGAGGGAGGGGCTCACCTGTGGTAACCAGGGCCAGGGCCTGCGGTATTCTTACAGGCCCCTCAAAGTGCTGTCATTGCTCTTAAACACAGAAGAAAAAGGAACATACACTTTTAGGCTGGAGAAGATGTTCTAATATGTAATACATTTGTATTTATACCAGCATCTATGGCTGCAGTTCAGTCCCTCGGTCATGTCCGACTCTGCAACCCCGTGGACTGCAGCACGCCAGGCCCCCCTGTCCATCACCAACTCCCGGAGTTCACTCAAGCTCATGTCCATCGAGTCGGTGATGCCGTCCAGCCATCGCATCCTCTGCTGCCCTCTTCTCCTGCCTTCAGTCATTCCCAGCATCAGGGTTGTAAAATCTGGTTTGTTTTTTAAGAGGACAGTCACAAAGGGAAAGTGCCTGGGGCTCATGCAAGGTAGACGAAGCCTCCTGGGAAGGGGCACCTTGGAAGGGGACGGAAGGAAGACCCGTCCTGCCCAGGAACGCTGCCTGCTCGGCGGAGGGTGGATGGCGGGGCAGGAGGCGACCCCCGTGTCAGAACCGTGGGCTCCATGCTGCTCCCCGCAGCGCCCTGTCTCCAGGAGGCTCTTCGCAAGTGAGGTCCACTTGTCCAAGGTCCCCATCCAACCCCAGGGACAGGGGACGAACGAATGCCAGATGCAAGGGGACACTGGCGGACTCGGAGGGCACAGGAAGCCAAGGAGGTGAAGCTCGGAGCCGACCCCTCCCCCGAGACAAACCCCACTCCAGTCCATTTGCTCCCTTCCCCTCCCTATTTGAATGTTCACCTAACAGAAAACTGCACCACCTGAAGCATTTCCAAGTGTCCCATTCAGAGGCACCGAACACACTCTGAGCATCGCATCACGCCTCCTCGGTTTCCAGACTGCTTTCATCCAAAAGGAAACCCCACCCGCTAAGCAGTCACTACCCGGCCCCTGCCTCCCCACGCCCAGGCAACCATTAATCTCCCCTCTGCCTCCGCCCACCTGCCCATCCTGGGTGCTGCACGGGAGTGGAATCACACAGTGTGTCATCCTTCTGCTTCCAGCCGCCACTGAGACGCTCTCAGGGCTCATCCATCGGTGGAGCCTCTCCCAGTAAGTACTCCATTCTTTCTATGGCCAAACAACACTCGTTTTTATAGGGAGAGCACTCAGAAGGGAAAGCAGAAACCTCTGCAATGTTATCAAAGCTCACTGGCAAGCGCTCATCTCAGTAAGGGGTGTGGGTCTTAAAACAGAGGCTGTTGTTCAGTCGCTCAGTCGTGTCCGACTCTTTGTGACCCCATGGACTGCAGCACGCCAGGCCTCCCTGTCCATCACCATCTGCCGGAGCTGGCTCAAACTCATGTCCATCAAGTCGGTGATGCCATCCAACCATCTCATCCTCTGTCGTCCCCTCTCCTCCTGCCCTCAATCTTTCCCAGCACCAGGGTCTTTTCCAATGAGTCAGTTCTTCACATCAGGTGGCCAAATATTGGAGCTTCAGCTTCAGCAGCAGTCCTTCCAATGAACACCCAGGACTGATCTCCTTTAGAATGGACTGGTTGGATCTCCTTGCAGTCCAAGGGACTCTCAAGAGTCTTCTCCAACACCACAGTTCAAAAGTATCAATTCTTTGGTGCTCAGCTTTCTTTATAGTCCAACTCTCACATCCATACATGACCACTGGAAAAACCATAGCTTTGACTAGACGGACCTTTGTTGGCAAAGTAATATCTCTGCTTTTTAATATGCTATCTAGGTTGGTCATAACTTTCCTTCCAAGGAGTAAGTGTCTTTTAATTTCAAGGCTGCAGTCACCGTCTGCAGTGATTCTGGAACCCAAATAATAAAGCCTGCCACTGTTTCCACTGTTTCCCCATCTGTTTGCCCTGTGGGGGGATAGAGGAGAAGTGGGCAATGGCGTTTCTAAGCCTCAGGACGTGCAAAATCAGAGACACGTACAAACCACACGAACACCCGTTCTCTCTGGCTTCTGCCCTAACATCCACTCCTCTGTCGCATACCCAGGGCCCGTGGAGTAGAATTCTGATTCAGCACTTTGACTGGGGGGTTCGAGAAGAAGCAGGGCTCCCCAGATGCCGCTAGTGGTAAACAACTCGCCTGCCAAGGCAGGAAACAGGCATTGAGGAAACCTTTGGAGGCTGATGGAAATGTTCTAAACCTGGGTTGTGGCGATGATCGTATAACTCAAAGTCACTGGGTTGTACGTTTAACAGATGGGTTTTTAGATATGTAAAGCAAATCTCCATAAAGCTAGCTTACAAATAAAAAGCTGGTGGTGAGGCAGGCTTCCCTCGTAGCTCAGTCAGGTAAAGAATCTGCCTACAGGAAACCCAGTTCTATCCCTGGGTCGGGAAGATCCCCTGGAGAAGAAAATGGCAACCCACTCCAGTATCCTTAACTAGAAAATCCCATGGACAGAGAAGCCCGGTGGGCTGCAGTCCATGGGGTCGCAAAGGGTCAGGCATGGCTGAGCGACTAACACTTCACTTCACAGAGGCAGACAGGCCAGAGGGAAAAGAACTGACCATCAGTCTCCAAGCTGTCACCTGGCATGAGTGAACCTTACCAAGGATGTCCCTTGTCCCCTAACCTCAGGGACACAGTCCCAGCTGATGGTCAGCTGGGTGGACTCTGGGCTTCAAGGTCCAAATGGCTGAGTCCATTCCCAGCTCTTTGGTCCCGGGCACACTCCCCAACTTCTCCAAGCCCTGGTTTTCTCACTTGTAAAATGATGCTAATAATATTCACTCCTATGTGTAACGTCGCCAGAAGGCATAGCTCATAGACTCTCCAATGCCACTTCTGGCATTTTCTCTTTTAATTTAACAAGTACTCCCTGGTAGTAGCCAATGCAGGAGGCATGAGAGACAGGGGTTCACTCCCTGGGTCGGGCAGATCTCCTGGAGACGGGAATGGCAACCAAGTCCAGTATTCTTGCCTGGGAAAACCTATGGACAGAGGAGCCTGGCGGGCTACAGTCCATGTGGTCCCAAAGAGTCAGACACAACTTAACGACTAAACAAAAACAACAAAGAGATCTATGCAGTGCGCCTGGCACTAAGGTGGGTGCTTCCAGGGAAACAAAAGCAATAGAAAAAAAGGCTGTTTTCTTGTTTACCACCTTTTGAGACACTTAAAAGTAACTCAGCGTAGCTGAGGACAAAACCTCATAACCAGGATCTAAGAAGTCAGTGCTGAAGAGCCCAAGGGTAGAGGGTTGGGGTGGTCTGGAGGGGGATGCTCAGAGGAGCTGTGGCTGGCAGGAACACCCCGAAGCAGGAGGGCAGAGGAAGGGCCGTCCTTCCCGCCCGGAGGTCGGGCTCAATCCCAGCTGCGCCTCCTCCCAGCTGCGATGCTGGGCGGACACTCAAGTCCATCAGCGGTCCCTTCAGAGGCTCGTGGCAGGGGGAACGAGAGAGCTCGTGTGAAGAAGGCCGCGGGGCTGGGCACACAGCAGGGGCTCAGTGAGCATTAGGGGAACCCGCAAGTCAGAGGGAGCGAAGCCAGGTCGTGGACGAGCCATGGAAGGACCCGCCTGGCAGAACCTGGCCTCCAAGAGCCTCCCTTCCTCCCCAGAAACCCCTGACCCCTCAGCACAGACACAAAGCCAGGCTGGGCAGCACCTCTCGGCCCTGGGCTCCTGACGCACCAGGAAGGAGGCCCTGACCCCCAACAGCTCACGGTCGTTCCCTTCGGGGAGAGACTGGTCCCTCCCGGCTCCTGTCTCAGCTGCACCCCTTCCCAGCTTCGTGAGTGTCATAAGTCACGTGTCCTCTCTGGGCCTCAGGGTCCTCATCTGTAAGACAGGGACAGTCACCGCAGGCATGAATGCACACGTGTTATCTGTGTGTGTCCAAACACGCCTGCATACATGTGTGTATGTGTCTGAACATGGCTGCATACATGTGTGTCCAAACATGCACATGTGTGTGTGAACACGCCTACATGTGTGTGAACATGCCTACGTGTATTTGTGTATGTCTGAACATGCCTACATACATGTGTCCAAACATGCATACGTTTGTGAGAACACACCTACATGTGTGTATACATACCTACGTGTGTGTGTGTCTGAACATACCTACACACATGTGCGTCCAACATGCCTACATGTATGTGTGTGAGCGTGCCTACATGTGTGTCCAAACACACCTGCATGTGTTACATGTGTGTGAACATGCCTACGTGTGTCCAAACACGCCTTCATGTATCAGTGTGTCAAACATGCCTGCGTGTGTGTGTGTGTACACACGCCTGCGTGCATGTGTCTGTACCGTGAATGCTTATCATTAACTCAGCGGTAGCCGAGGTCAGACTCGACCGCGCAGGATTCCCATCTCAGACCATGCGTCTCTCTCCCGGCAGCATGGCGGGAGCTGCAGCAGGCCCCTGGGCGGCCCAGAGCCGAATCCAAAACCAGCCACGGGATCCCCACCTCGCTCCCACAGGCCGGCGGCCGGCAGTCCAGGTTCACCCCGCACGGGCTTCTCACGGGTGGTCCAGGCTGCGGCCAGGGAACCAGCACCCCCACAAGAGGGACAGGGGCCTCCTTTCTCCTGGGCCAGCCACGCCCTGTGGGGGCCCCCCAACATGCTCATCACAGGAAACAGGCAAATTCATTCTCCCCGGACCATGGGGCCATCCCTTCTGCCAAAGAGAGAGGGCGGTGGGAAACCACCCATAGGCCCGGCTGGGTTAAAAAGCAAATGACCGCTGGTTAGGAGCCGAGGCGAGCCACCAGGTTTGGGGACACACGTCCACGGGGGCAGCAGAGGTGTCAGTGGAGAGATGAAGTCGTGGGGAGCAGGGAGGTGCTCAGGGCAGGTGGCTTGGGGGTCTCCCCACTGCCTGCAGAGACCGAGGTCTCCGTCTGCACTGTGAGGTCAGAGGACCCCCCACAACATCCCGCAGGGCCTCACCCATCTCCTGGGGGCTTCTCCAGCCAGCCTGAGCAGCAGATGAAACTGCAGCGCCCCGGGCACCCCCACATCAAGGCAAAGCCCTCCCTCCACCCTCCCGCCCGAAGCCCAGGACTCTTCTCAGGGGGCAGGGCTGATAAGGAAGTGGTCCCCCCAAATCCACCCCCGAAGGCAGGGCATCGGGACAAGCCACCCAGACGCCTGCACCGAGCGAGGGTCCCCTTCTCCTCGAGCCCCATCAGGCTCCGGAGACCAAGGCCTCGCTCCTCTCCGCACCTGAGTCCCCCTGACATGCCCTCTCCCTGCGCCCCCGCCCTCGCGGGCCCTGACCTCCCCAAACAAAGGTCCTTTCTTCCCTGCCCTGGGGTCCCCACACTTTCAGAAGACCTGTGCTTGTTTTCCTTCTGCTGGCTCCCATCCTGGCCGCCCTCTGCAGGCATCTCCGTACCCTGGAGACAAGCCCCACATTGTCTCGGCAGACCTAATAAATGACAACGCTGCCCACCTCCCGCCACAACCCCGCTCGCCCGCCTGGCTCGCCCCGTCCTGTCTGAAGTCTCCCTTGTGCTAAGGGCCGCCCTCCCCCAGCCACGGAACAGGAGGCTTATGTCGGGCAGAGAGAGAGACAGGCTTGTGTAGCAGGGCCGCCCCTCCGCGCAGTACCAGGTGAGGATTCAGTCCAGACAGACACGGCAGCATCTGTGAACCAGGCCTTTCCTCCCTTCCTCCCATTCAGGCCTGGAATCGAAGGGAAGGCGGCGGGCAGAGAAGCGGAAGACTGCTCAGTGGGCTTCCCAGAACACACCTTTCATCCATGGGAAGGCAGAGCTGATGATCAAAGGGGCAGGAAGGATTAACCAGTGCAGACTGACTTTCCTCCCCGCTGGTCCAGGGGATGGGGTCGGTCAGGTGCCATCAGAGGGGCTGCTGGGGTCCGACGACAGGGGACCATCAGCCAGGAGGACTTGGCTGTTTGAAGGTGGGGTTTGCCCGAGGATACGGGTAAGACACGCGTCACCCTGCCCACACACAGACGCACACACGGACTGCTCCAGAGTCTACAAAACCGTCCCTTGAGCCGCCAGCCTTTGTGCATGCGTGCTCAGTCACTTCAGTCACGTCTGACTCTCCGCAGTCCCGTGGACTGTAGCCGCCAGGCTCCTCTGTCCATGGGACTCTCCAGGCAAGAATACTGGAGTGGGTTGCCATACCCTCCTCCAGGGCATCTTCCCAGCCCAGGGATGGAACCAGTTCTCTCCTGCATCCTCTTGAGTTGCAGGCAGATTCTTTACCGCTGAGCTACCTGGGAAGCCCCTAGCCTTCATCGGGGGCAAAAGAAAGCAAAAGGAGACAGCAGACCCCCCATACCTCTGCAGCCAACTGCCTGGAGCCCTGACCCCACGCTCGGTGGGCCAGTTCACCAACCGCCCATCGGGAGAAATCGACCACTCAGGAGATGGGCACCTTGATGAGCCTCACTGGCTCTGACCACCCTCAGCAGGGTGGACAGGCCAGTGGGCTCTGCACAGAGACCCAGGTGCCTCCTGCCGCTGGGCGCCCTCAGGCTCAGCTGGGGGGCCTTCCTGCCACCCCCAGAGCCCTGCCCTCCTCCTCCGGGCCGTCCACTCCCAGATGGGAGGAAGGGTGGGCTGCAGGGTGGAGCACGGGCCCCTGGGGGCTTCAGGAGCCCGCCTGGCGCTCCCGACTCATGCACACAAGTCCATCCCCAGGGCCCTTCGCTCTGCCCCAAGAGGAGGAGGGGTCCCAGATTCGGGGCCGAGAGCTGGGTCGGGGTTCCCCTCTGCAAGGCTCTTCCTCGGCCACAGCTCCCGCGAGACTCCCCAGTCCGCTTGTTTGCCACCGCACCCGGGTGCCTCCCTCCCAACTCCGACCGAGGGCACCTGCTCTGGCCTGTCTGCCTCTTGACCCCTGGAACTGGTGCCCATGGGTGCTGAGACCCCCGCCCCAGGGCACATGGTGCCAGGGACACAGGGCAGACGGTGACACTCAGTTTCACTCCCCGGCACCTGGGGCAGGTCCCAGCCCCACCGGGGAGGGAGCAGACGAGACCACAAGCACGGCCCGTGCAGGGAGGCAAGGGCCGGGGGCGGCCTCCGCTCCGCGGGGACCTCGGCCCCTGCCCACCCCACAGCTGCCCTCCTCCCGCCCTGCACCCTCCACCCGGCCTTCAGCTTGGAGCAGACACAGCGGGGCCGAAGCGCCTGCAGGCCCCTCTGGGCACCACTGGAGGAGGAGCTTTCCTTCTCTGAGCCGAGCGTGCGGGTCTGGAGGACGCGGTGAGGGCTGAGATACCCACACACGTGCGGGTCCACAAAGGACACTCCAGTGCGGAAGCCCGCCGAGGAAACGTCTCGGTTACAGGACCGAGTGCAAACCTCAGAACCACGTACTGCAAAAAGGCTACCCCAGAGGGTAGGGCTTCCCTGGTGGTTCCGTGCTAAAGAATCTGCCTGGCCATGCAGGAGACCCAAGTTCAATCGGGAAGATCCCCTGGAGAAGCAAATGACAACCCGCTCCAGGATTCTGGCCTGGAGAGTTCCCAGGACAGAGGGGCCTGGAGGGCTTCAGTCCACGGGGTCGCAAAGAGTCGGACACGACTTAGCCACCGAGCAGGCATGCACCAGACAGTTGCAGCTACAGCCCCCTGCAGAAGCAGGGGGTGCCTACCCCCCGACATACCCCCAGACGGGATTCACACCGACCGAGTGCAAACACCCACACCCACACCCAACACACTCCTAGCTGGGGCGAGCATGCACACGCACGCAGGCACACAGCCAGGTGGCTAAATGAACCCCAGACGTCTGCTACCCAGAGTCCCTGGTATCGGGCACCTTCTAAACAAACACACGCAGATGGGGCCTGGCCCCCCGCGTGGGTGAGATGTTTTTCTTTTTAATCCAAGTAGGTAAGCGAAAGAAACCACCAATTTCTCCCTGGCAGATCAAGACAGACTTGCCAAAGAGCATCTCCACGATTTAGAGAGGAGACGCGAGGTGATTTCAGCGGAGTTAGAGCCCCCCACGCCGAGATTCCCCCCAAAATTAAAATAAGATGCCAATCCTTAACCCTCCAGCACCAGCCCTGCCCAAGCCCCCTCCCAGGCTCCTCAGAAGCGCCCCCCATCTCCAGCACGAGGTCTCTGCTGTCTCCCCGCGGGGGCTGGAAATAAAGGGAGTTTTGTCCTCCTCCCCTCACGGGTCTGAGTGAGCTTATCTGACACTCCAGCGGGCTTTTGTAAACCGAGTGTCCCAGGATAAACGCTCCCTTAAGAGTGGCTTGGCCCGGGACAGGGGGACCCTCTCCAGAGGAGAATGGGGAACTTGTTCCAATGGTCTTTTAATACGGGGGGCGGGGTGTCACTGAGGACAGGCCTTCAACAGACTCTCACAGAAGGGTCTCTGTCCCGGGCGACAATGGAGAGAATTCTTAAAGACACGGATGCTGAAAGAGGGAAGGATTTTTTTTTTTTCTTAAGAGGAAGGGAGGGAGGTCAGGGCGGGAAGGGGAGGGGGCGTGGGGAGGACGTCTCAGTCTCCAGAACAATCCAGGTTGTAGGAAGACATCTCAGCCTGAGAACCGGGCACAGCCCAGCAGAGCATGGGCCCCACGAGCAGACTTCTGCTCGAACCTGTTTGCTTTGCCGGCTGCCTGTCTGGGAGCCTCCCACAGCCAGGATGTGAGCCCACCAGCCGGCAGAAAAGAAGCGCGTCTTGTTTTTTCCTACGTGAAGGGCGAGTGTTCCATCATCAGTCCTTGGAAGGCAGACTGAGTTCAAACATTTACTCCGGAAAGTGGGCGGCAAGGGTGCCCGAAGGCCCTCAGAGAAACAAAAATCTCTCCATCCACAGGGTGAGGCGGGTCGCTTGCTTTTTTGAAAAGAATATTTTACTGTTCTTTTTTTATTTTTATTTTTTGGCCGTGCCACATGCAGGATCTTAGTTCCCCAACCAGGGCCTGAACCCTCGCCCCCTGCAGTGGAAGCACAGAACTTAAACCCCTGCACCACCAGGGAACGCCCCCGTTTACGCTTCGAGGTGTTGATTTTGGTACAAGGTCACCCTGACAGACGTCCGAGGACATCTCAAACTATCACCAAGGATGTTTCAGAAGACGGCCCCACACGCCTGTTGTATGTTCTGATTTCGTTTAAGCTGAACCGAGGGCTTCTCCAACAAGCGAAGCTGCACACGAGCTGGGGTGCTGTGACCGCTGGCAAGGACCGGGGGTCTCTTCTTGCCTGCCTTGCTCGGGCCATCCGCCCACAACAGCGAGGGAAACAGACGGAAACATCCTCTGGGCTGAAATTAATCAAGGAGTCACTTGGTCTGCGTCTAAGGTTTGAAGGCAGGAAACTGAGGACCCAGATGTGACACAAGCTGTCCCCAAACTATAGGCAAATTAAGAGACAGAGATGGGCAAAACCCAGGGCTCTCAGCCGAGCAACTGTCGTGTGGCTCAAAGCGGGAGTGAAGTGCTCAGGGCCACACCAAGCGAAGACCAGACACACCTTCTGAGAGCCGGATGCCTGCAGCGGTTTCTCCAACATAGCGTGCTGGGGTCCCCTAGACGGTCCATGGACCCACAGACACGGTGTCGGGGTCCCCTAGACGGTCCATGGACCCACAGACACGGTGTCGGGGTCCCCTAGATGGTCCATGTACCCACAGACACGGTGTCGGGGTCCCCTAGATGGTCCATGGACCCACAGACACGGTGTCGGGGTCCCCTAGACAGGGCCCATGGACCCACACCCACAGACACGGTGTCGGGGTCCCCTAGATGGTCCATGGACCCACAGACACGATGTCGGGGTCCCCTAGACTGTCCATGGACCCACAGACACGGTGTCGGGGTCCCCTAGATGGTCCATGGACCCACAGACACAGACACGGTGTCGGGGTCCCCTAGACGGTCCATGGACCCACAGACACGGTGTCGGGGTCCCCTAGACTGTCCATGGACCCACAGACACGGTGTCGGGGTCCCCTAGACTGTCCATGGACCCACAGACACGGTGTCGGGGCCCCCTAGACGGTCCATGGACCCACAGACACGGTGTCGGGGTCCCCTAGACGGTCCATGGACCCACAGACACGGTGTCGGGGTCCCCTAGACGGGGCTCATGGACCCACAGACACGGTGTCAGGGTCCCCTAGACGGTCCATGGACCCACAGACACGGTGTCGGGGTCCCCTAGACGGACCATGGACCCACAGACACGGTGTCGGGGTCCCCTAGACGGTCCATGGACCCACAGACACGGTGTCGGGGTCCCCTAGACGGTCCATGGACCCACAGACATGGTGTCGGGGTCCCCTAGACGGTCCATGGACCCACAGACACAGACACGGTGTCGGGGTCCCCTAGACGGTCCATGGACCCACAGACACGGTGTCGGGGTCCCCTAGACTGTCCATGGACCGACAGACACGGTGTCAGGGTCCCCTAGACTGTCCATGGACCCACAGACACGGTGTCGGGGTCCCCTAGACAGTCCATGGACCCACAGACACGGTGTCGGGGTCCCCTAGACGGTCCATGGACCCACAGACACGGTGTCGGGGTCCCCTAGACGGTCCATGGACCCACAGACACGGTGTCGGGGTCCCCTAGACGGGGCTCATGGACCCACAGACACGGTGTCAGGGTCCCCTAGACGGTCCATGGACCCACAGACACGGTGTCGGGGTCCCCTAGACGGACCATGGACCCACAGACATGGTGTTGGGGTCCCCTAGATGGTCCATGGACCCACAGACACGGTGTCGGGGTCCCCTAGACGGGGCCCATGGACCCACAGACACGGTGTCGGGGTCCCCTAGACGGGGTCCATGACCCACACCCACAGACGCAGAGCAGTGAGCTGGCAGAGCTGCGTGAGCCTCGGGCCAGTCAGGTCACTGAGCTCACACGGTCTGCACTGGAGCCGGCACCAGGCCAGGTGCTCTGAGGTCAGACAGCACACACTTGTGATGTCACTGAAGAAAAAAGATCCACACACGTGAAGCAACAAACACTCAGCAGGCAGGACACAGTGTTGTGGGGCTTCCCCGGTGGCTCAGCGGTAAAGAACCCGCCTGCCAACGCAGGAGACTCAGGTTCGATCCCCGGGTTGGGAGGATCCCCTGGAGAAGGAAATGGCAACCTCCAATATTCCTGTCTGAAACATCCCATGAACAGAGGAGTCTGGTGGGCTACAGTCCACGGGGTCATGAAAGAGTCGACACGACTCAGCAACAACAATATATGTTACAGGTTGTCAGTGCTGCAGAAGTTCAGGGAAGGGAAGGATTGGATGAAAAAGGCAACACTGCAAAAGCAGAGAGTCAGCAGCCTGTGGGTGAGTTTACTCAAGTCTAATCTGGCAATTACTGGACAAGAATACTGGATTCCTGAACCCTCCCAACCGCATCAGTTAAAAGGTTCTTTGCGCGAAGGACAGAGTACACGGCGGCTGACGGAACGCGGCTTAGACAAGGCAGTGTCCACCTGGCCCTCATCACATTTGACGGGGACAATGGCACAGCATTGCGTGGGCATTCAGTCGTGTGACTCTTGCGACTCCAAGGACTGCAGCCCGCCAGGCTCCTCTGTCCATAGGATTCTCCAGGCAAGAAGACTGGAGTGGGTTGCCATGACCTTTTCCAGCGGATCTTCCCGACCCAAGGATTGAATCCGAGTCTCTTACATCTCCTATATTGGTAGGCAGATTCTTTACCACTAAAGCCACCCAGGAAGCCCACCACATCGGGGAGCTCACCTCCGTTTCCAAGTATAACATCAGAAGGGCATGACCAGCCGTGGGTCTGCTCTGAAAACTCATCGAAGCTTTGCGCTCATGGAGTAAAGCGCACACAGCTCTGCCCAGCCAATAAAAGTCAGCGTCCTCAACACAACATTTCCATCGAATGCCTTGACGATGCTCCAGTCCACTTTCCTGTCCCACTCAAACACGTGCACCTACCCTTCCAAGCCGTCTTCATCGAGGACGCCAGGCCCGCCCCACCATCCCCATTCTACATGCTCACGACTGTGGGAGATGGAAGACATGACGGCAGCCCAAGTCGGTAAGCGCTGGGCTCAGCATCCTCCACGGGATTTCAGCAACGAGGGGCATGGTGCTCATGCCTGGTCTGGAGAGGCGCACCTCTTAAGCAAACAGAGTCAGGACCATCCTGTGGGAAAACGTGTCGGTCTGAAAATTCAGACCTGCATCTGAATCCTGATCCATGCTGGCCATTGGGGTGTGCAGTGACTTGCAGCTCTCCAAACCTGAGGTTACATCTGTAGGGAGGAGTGTGAGGACAGCAAAGCAGCTGGATTAGAACTGGGGAAACGAGCTAGAATGTGGGGAGCAGCTCCTGAGAATTCTTCATCAGGGAAAGTCCAGTAGATGCACCTCTCAATGAACTGCTGGTGTTAACCTTCTTCACGCTGAGTTCACTGTCGTCTCTGCAGAGCAGAGCAAAGTCTATTTTTCTGCTCCTGAAAGGATTCTGGCCTCACCTCCAACAGGAGAAGAAGGAAGCATTGTTTTAGACTTGAGCAAACTCCGGGAGATAGTGAAGGACAGGGGAGCCTGGAGTGCTGCAGTCCATGGGGCCTCAAAGAGTCAGACACAACTCAGTGGCTGAACGACGACAAAGCATTTCCCAGAAGAGGCAGGAAGCCACGCTTACAACTACAGGCTGGACAGTCACGTGCCAGCCTGGAAGCAGACCGCTTCTGGCTCTGCCGCTGGCCAGCAAGGTGACTTCAGACAAGTAACAAGTCCTGGAAGCTTCAGTTTCCTCATCTATATAATGGGGCAACACTGCATGCGGTGGCTAGCAGCTTCCTGGGACATGGATCGCCTTCTCCACAACCCCCGCCCTGCACTTCTCCACGCTCCCTAAAAAGGCCCGCCCATGTCCCAGCTGAGAAGAAACCATCTATCACCATGACAATGAGCTTTTCTACCCACAGAGAATGAGGACAGCACCTGTCAGGGCGGCAGGGTTTCCTTTAAGAGCTCTACAACCGGTGAGCATGAGTCACAGCTCCTCAAACAATGGCTACCTGTATAAGGAAAATGGGGTCCCCCACCTTGGGCTTCCCTGGTGGCTCCGCAGTAAAGAATCTGCCAGCCAATGCAGGAGGCACAAGAGACATGGGTTCGATCCTTGGGTTGGCAAGATCCCCAGAGAAGGAAATGGCAGTCCACTCCAGTATTCTTGCCTGGGATAACCCCATGGACAGAAAAGCCTGGTGGGTTAGAGTCCAGGGGGATGCAAAGAGTCAGACACGACTGAGTGCATGAGCGCACACAAGTGTGCACACGTGTGCACACACATACACGTGTACACACACACACGTGCGCGCACACACAACACGCACACGCGTGTGCACGCACACGCACACATGTGCACACACGCGTGCGCGCGCACACACGTGCACACTGCGCACACACGCGTGCACACACGCGTGTACACACACATGTGCACGTGCACGCGCACACGCGCACACACACACGTGCACACACACACACGTGCGCGCGCGCACACACACACACACACACACACACCCCTTGAGCCC
This sequence comes from Moschus berezovskii, assembly GCF_049115385.1. Classification (NCBI taxonomy): domain Eukaryota; kingdom Metazoa; phylum Chordata; class Mammalia; order Artiodactyla; family Moschidae; genus Moschus; species Moschus berezovskii. Next base: position 69,566,021 of record NC_142479.1, on the reverse strand, counting down.
AACAGCCTGGAACGCACAGCTATGTCTCTTGCAAGCAGTCCCCAGAAGTTGCGACACACGTCGGACCAGAGACCATCTAAGTGGAACCATCTAAGTTGACTCACTTGGGCAGCTGCCCCAGGGTGAGCCCCTCATTTGGTTAAAACGGGGAGCTCCATCTCCTCCCTGAGCTGCCAAACACAAGAGCCCAGCAAGAAGTCTGCGGCTCCCATCGCGGAGCTTCTCATATCAAGAGACCTCTCTGCCACCACTGCTCAAGAGATGCTCAGAGCTAGGAAAGAAGTTTGTCTCCGCTCTGAAGAAATCTCAGGGAGAGGTGCCATTCCATGCACCGGGCTGCTGTTCCAGGAACAAGAGGTGGACACGGTAAGGCTGGACTTCCTGGCTCCCCGATGGAGTGAGATGATGTCCCATGAAAAAACAGACTCTCGGGTTCAGCAATTCAGAGGAGAGAACTGCAGAGGTTCATTCCTGTATCAGTCTCCACGATCAGTCAGCCCTGCACTCTCCCAGCTCCTACATATCCCAAGGTGAAGAGGACCAATTCCTTGCCCCGGCCACAAACTGCTCTGCTGCGTCATCCAGGAGCCCAGCCGTCCACAGTAAACATCCGGGGCTATCTCTCTGCACCCTCCCACCTTGCAGAGTCTCCATGGCTCTGGGGAGGGAAGGGCCTCCACCCACAGACACAGGTGTGGGGCAGATGAGCACAGGATGCAATCGGTGTGCTCCCCTTCCCGGCCACGGGGGCGGGTCCAGGGCTGAGCACACTTCCAGGGCTGTCCCTCGGGGATGCTGAGACAAAGGCATCTTCCTTCTTCCTCTGGGTCCGTAGAGGCAGGGGGCCTGCCCAGGCTTCTGTTCTTCCCACTTCCATGACAAATGGAAAGAACTGGAGTAAAACACAAAGCCAAGAAGATCCCCAAAAGCACAACACCCAGACTTCTCAGTTAGGTGGACACCCTCAAACTCCATGGTTTCAGCCAGTTAGAGCTGGTTTCTCTCCAACTGGCAACCAAAATCAACCCACATAAAAATACCCTGCTTTTATAGATGAGGAAATTAAAAGACACCTGCTCCTTTCTAGTTGGACCATAAAGAAGGCTGAACTCTGAAGAACTGAAGCTTTTGAACTGCGATGTTATAGAAGACTCTTGAGAGTCCCTTGGACAGCAAGGAGGTCAAAACAGTCCATCCTAAAGGAGATCAACCCTGGATACTCACTGGAAGGACTGATGCTGAAGCTGAAGCTCCAACACTTTGTCCACCTGATGCAAAGAGCTGACTCGTTGCAAACGACCCTGGTGCTGGGCAAGATTGAAGGATGGACAGCAAGAGGAGAAGGGGCGACAGAGGATGAGGTGGTTGGATGGCATCATCGACTCAGTGGACGTGAACGGGAACAAGCTCTGGAGACAGTGGGACAGGGAAGCCTGGCGTGCTGCAGCCCACGCGGTCGCAGAGTCGGACAGGGCTTCGTGACTGGGCTACAAGCCCAGATGAGGGGCTGAACGCAGAGACGCTCAGCTGCGTGTGCAAACCACGCAGGCGCTGGCGGTGGGGCGGGGTGGGGCCCCAGCGCTGGGCACGTGCCATAACCCGTCTCAGAACCAGGGCTTCATCCCGTAAAACTCTAGGGCCGTAAGGATGCTCCTTCAACTCTCCAAGGCCCAGATGTCAGAGACGGAGTGTCCGCATCCAGGGCTGTCAGGACCAAGGGAAACGGGCTGCAGACCACCTGCTCCCATCTGCCTGAGGCTGGCTTCTCTCTCTTCCCAACAAACATCCCAGCCCTGGGAGCCAGCGCTGGCCGGTGGCGCGAACTTTTCGCATCCTTACAGGGGGCTGTGGAGGGGAGAGGGAACAGGTGACATCCAATGGGCAGTTTGGCCAGTGAGTCCAGCCACACCAGCAGCGTCCCCAAGTCAGCACCCGACAGACAGATGCCCAGGGCGACGGGGCAGAGACAAACATCTGGAAAAGAGGAAAGGATTCAGGTTCACATACAGGGCAGGGGGTCGGGGTGGGGGCCAGGATGAAAGAGAGCAGCGGGAAGTGATGAGTAAAGCGGTTCCAGGAAAGGCGGAAAAGCCCAGTGGCCGGGGCGGAACGCGAAGCCGGGGCCGGCTCAGCTCCCTGGTTAACCGCACTCCTGGGGCCCACTTAGGAAATTCAATTAAAATGCCCAAACCTCTACGTTTCCCAACTGGCTTGCCAGTGGCCACGGGCTCCCTTCAACTCAGAGAAACTCCCTCTGACTGACCGTGGGCAGACGTCTGACGCAAGGTCATAGGCAAGGGTCACGGGCGGGGGTCACACAAAGGGGCTTCCCTGGGGGCTCAGACGATAGATAAAGAATTCACTTGCAATGCAGGAGACCTGGGTTGGATCCCTGGGTCGGGAAGATCCCCTGGAGGAGGGAATAGCGATGCACTCCGGTATTCTTGCCTGGAGAATCCCATGGACAGAGGAGCCTGGTGGGCTGCAGTCCATGGGGTCACACAGAGTCGGACACGACTGACTAAGCACACACACAGGAAGGCACCTCCCCTCAAAGAAAAGAAAGCCTCCTCCCGGGCTTGGGACAACCCTGCTCTGTCACCCCAGCCACAGTAATAACAGCTTTGTTTCTTGCTGCTTAATGTAAAAAAAAAAATTATTCTTAAATCGCAATGAAAAAAAGAAAAATGAAAAAGAATCACGTTCATGGTGGCTCCAGAGACACAAGGTCGCTTTCCACCCAGCACACAGGGTAAAGTGCAGAGGTCAGGAGAGACAAAGGGGCCCAAACCCGGGGGGCAGACACACGGGGGCCCCGGGGGCCAGTGACGCCTCTCAGCACCAGTGACCCCACCCCAACCCTACATTGAGGCCGGACACACGTGATTTGGGACGTCTGATGACAAACAGGATCAGACAGAGCTTTCAGGGCCCGCTCACAGCCCCAGGGAGAAACCTCCAGACCAGAGGGGTTCAGCTGGACCCAGGTACTGACCCCGCTCCACTGGAGTCGCCACATAAACCTGACAGCTGACCGCCAGCCTCAAAAGGGCTCTTCTAGGTTACATGACTATACAGAAATGAGATCCATGAAAAAGTCATTGCTTTTTTCAAAAAAACCTACATATGATAAACTTCATATATAAAATTTGATCATGTGGGACACGTGGACAGGGAGGATTCACCCCAAAGTTCCCTCAAGTCATGAATCCTCTCTCCATCTCCCCCGACCACTTCCAGAATACTCCCTCGTCACTGGAGTTAGGGGCTGGTTCTCCCGGGTGGGCATCTACCTCGTTTGTGCTTTAATATCTTCTTCTGGAAAAGGGGGGTGACACGTCACCAAGCTGAGGATGGCACCCCACAGGGCAGTGACACAAAAGCACTTGAAAAACTCCAGTGCAAGTAACAGCCTGTGTTTTAGGCGAAGCCAGTAGGTCTGAAAACCATTAAAATCAGACCCTATAAGCCCCCAAAGGCTCCTCAAGCAAAGAATCCTCCTACAACGCAGGAGAGGCAGGAGATGCGGGTTCCATCCCTGGGTCAGGAAGATCCCCTGGAAGAGGAAATGGTCCCTCACTCCAGTATTCCTGTAAAACCCCATGTACAGAGGAGCCTGGCAGGCTAGAGTCCAAAGGTTGGCAACGAACTGGACACAACTGAGCACATTGATATATATATGAGCACATATAGTGGGTCTGAACCATTAAAATCAGACCCTATCGAGGCACTTTCCTCCCGGACCTGAGGAGACCCAGAACTGCAGTCCCTTAGTCATTCGCCCGAACACGGCCGCGTCTGTTTTAACCAACTCCAGAAGGCACCTGGTTTCAGGCCTTCTGTGCAGAAACCTGTACGAACACACCAAATACGGGAGGAGGTGATGATTCACGTCACAAAAAGGGTTCTTTGACAGGAACTTGCCACTTCAGCATTCCTGGAGCTTACAGACTTCCTCCAGGCCCTTCGCACAGCACGTGATCACCCAAGATTGGTTGTGTATAGATGTTTTCCCAGGCCCAAACTGAGTCTGTAGAGTAAGGGAGGCCGGGGGTTTGCAACAGACCGTCTTTCGCCAATGGCATAGTTCAAAGAAGAAGAAATTCACCCAGGACCACCCCCTCCTGTCACAGGACCCGAGTGCAACTGTCCTGTGATGGCGTGGGGGCTGACTAGACGTGGGGACCCCAACCAGTTCCGTGTCGAGGGCCGACACCACCTAGGATGGCGCTCAGGAAGAGCAGCAGCAGAGCCCACCGAGGCTCACAAACAAACATCCCACAGGGCTGCCTTTTCAGGGTCATCTTCCCGGCTCCTGGGGAATCTCACGAACCGCAGAGGAGAGGCTGAAGATCTTACTCCTGAAGCCCAGAACTGCAGTTCTTTATCCTTCACCCAAATGGAGCCCCTTCTGCCTTAACCACGTACGAAGGGCACCCGATTTCAAGACTGCCAGGTCACAACCTGTGCCAGCAAAACCACTTAAGTACATGTGGGCGCCACACCAGGTGGAGGTAAGTCGGGGAGACTTCCTGAAAGAGGAGAAAGACAGAGAAGCCTTGCGGCTGGGTGCCCTTGAGAGGGAAAAGGCTCAGTTTTGGCTGCAGCTGGCCAAGAAGTCAACCAACTCCGTGTTCCTTCCAGTGTCCATCTAGGGCCAGGGAGCTTGTTAAAAACGCACCTCTCTGAGCGCAGTCCCCGCCCCCCACATAGCAAAACAGAACCTGTAAAGGTGGGGGAGGGTGGGATGGTTGCTAAGAATAGTCTTTTTTCTTTTTTTAATTAAATTCACCAAGCAATTCATTTTTTATGCAAACCACTGGGTGCAGGCCAGGGGGACGATCCCTGGGAGCAGCTGGTCTGGGAAGAGCTGGCAGGGAGGGCCCTCGCGGAGTCACGGAGCAGAGGAAGAAGGCCGGTGTAGACGGAGGGCTATTCCAGGACTGTTTAGCTCCAGCATCCCGAAGCCCTCTCCCACCGAGACTTCCTGTTATGATCCTCACTGGAGCTGGCTGGTGAGAGAAAACGTCTGTGCCAGGGCACTGGGGCGGGCGGGGTCGGGGGGTGGAGAGGGGATGACCGACCATCTTTCCATTTACAAGCTATAATAGGAAGGCTGGGAGCATAAGAAAAATCAAGTCTAGGCGACCCTGACAGTAACCGAGAAACTCCATCTGGACGACAGAAACGTGTCTGGTTGAGAGTTAAGTAACCTCAAAACTTCCTCATCACAAGCAAACATCACCTCAACTCTACATGCAGGCAACCAGCCACGGCTGCAGAGAACAGCTCGGGTTTGCGTGTGCATTGTCGGGGGAAGCCCTGGGCTGCGGCGGTCTCTGATGCAGGGAGAAGGAACTCTTTCATGGGGCTCCTCAACTCCACACAAGGGCTCTCTTATGCAAAGACGCTGGGCCAGCTTCCATTCACAGCGGTCGCTTCCAAACACCCCTCCAGGCTGGCTCTGCTCACCCCGAAAGAAGAGCGGGACCCCTCCCCGGCCCAAGACGGCTGAACGAAACCCTCAATCCACCCCGAGGAAGGAGCGGAAGCCCGTTCCTTTAGACCTGCTCGGATCACCGGGAGACTCTGCCTCACTGGGTTGGTTTGCACACTTAACGGCAGACACACCTGCTGCTCAGGCAGTGTGAGTCACCCCCTAGGCGGTGCACGCCGGACTCCCCGGACGATGTGGGGTTCTGGGCTTGGCGGTGGGCTCTCACGCAACCCAGATGACATCCTCCACCTCCTCCCCACCCCCCAAGGCAGGTCAGGACAGATCAGGCTGTAACCCAACTTCTACTGAAACCACTCACTCCCAGGGAAGGTCCGCAGAGGAAGGAGAGGGTATATGGAGATGCTCTGCCCGCTCGTGATCAAGGGCCCTCTCCCCTCTACACCCTGAAGGGGCTCATCTGCCCTGCCGGCCATAAGTAGGGAGGAGGTGGGGAGATAACCTGCGGGAGAAGATGGAACAGACTTCTCAATTTTAAACCTCCAGAATAAAGACGGTCTGCTGAGAGGCACAAGCTTTAGCCCGTGAAGCACAGCACCTGTGGTCAATGATCCTGTACTGGATACTTGAGGGCCTCCCTGATGGCTCAGTGGTAAAGAATCCACCTGCAATGCAGGTTCAACCCCTGGGCCAGGAAGATCCCCTGGAGGAGGAAATGGCAACCCACTCCAGTATCCCTGCCTGAAAAATCCCACGGACGGAGGAGCCTGGTGGGCTACAGTCCATGGGGTCGCATAGAGTCAGACACGACTGAGTGATTGAGTATGTGGGCACTGGACATTTGAAAATTTGCTAAGAGGGTAGCTCTTCTGTTAACTGCTTTTGCTGTCAAAAAATGATAAAATAGTAACTAAGATAGTGGAAGAAAATTTTGGAGGTGATGGGGATGTTTATGGCATGGAGTGTGGTGTCAGTTTCACAGTGTTTTTTTATGACCAAACTCACCAAGTTGCAGACATGAAACATGTATGGCTTTTTGTATGTCAATCATGCCTCAAGTAAGTGGTTTTTAAAGAAGACAGTCTGCTGAATCACTCTCAGTGTTCACGTTTTTACATGACAGCACTTTCTGCCATTCAGAATCCTGAAATGGATCATGGACCAGAAAAAAAGACATCAGTGGGACAACTGGGAAAATGTGAATGAGGCCTAAAGATGGTATTCTATTACTATTAATCCCCGCGCTGATCATCTCACTGTGGATCTATAAGATGTTAACACACAAGGAAGCTGGGTGAAGGGTATAAGGGAACTCCGTGTATTATTTTTGCAACTTTCCCCAAAATCTAGACTTCTATCAAAATCAAAAGTTGATAACAGGGCTTCCCTGGCGGCTCAATGATGAAGAATCCGCCTGCCAAGGCAGGGGACACGGGTTCGATCCCTGATCCCAGGAGGATCCTACGCGCCTTGGAGAAACTAAGTCCACGCGCCACAACTATTGAGCCTGAACTACAGAGCCCACACGTGCACAGCCTGTGCTCCACAGCAAGAGAAGCCACCGCCGTGAGAACCCCGGGCACCATAACTAGAGGGCAGCCCCACTCACAGCAACCAGAGAAAAGCCTGCCCAGCAACGAAGACCCAGCACAGCCAGAGATAAATAAACGAGTTTTTTAAACAGTTAGTAATAATTAGAAAAAGGACAGCATTTTAAATCCAGATTTCCTCGTAAATCTTAATCTCCGGCATTGCTAAAATAATTTCAATCCCAGCCCTGAAGGCAAATTTTAAGTTACTCTCACGGCCTGCTGCTGCTAAGTCTCTTCAGTCGTGTCCGACTCTGTGTGACCCCGTAGACGGAAGCCCACCAGGCTCCCCCATCCCTGGGATTCTCCAGGCAAGAACACTGGAGTGGGCTGCCATTTCCTTCTCCAATGTGTGAAAGTGAAAAGTGAAAGTGAAGTCGCTCAGTCGTGTCCGACCCTTAGCGACCCCACAGACTGCAGCCTACCAAGCTCCTCCATCCGTGGGATTTTCTAGGCAAGAGTACTGGAGTGGGGTGCCATTGCACTCTCACGGCCAATATTGATCAATTCTTTGCTTCAGGAAAAACAAAAGGCAACGAAACAGTGCGTTCACTCAGTGAGCACTGTCTGGCCTCCTACTGTATCCTGGCTCCCAAAGCGCCGCAGTCTTCCTCCAAGTCCACCTGGTAAAGGTCCACCAAGAAGGGCACTCCTTTTATTTTAGGCATGACTGATTTAGAGCAAAGGGTGACTTCTGAGAATTTTCCAAAGGAAATAATTCAAAATGTGGACAAATCCTTATGTACAAAAGACACTCACCAATGCATGACTTCAAAGGGTAAAAATTTGGAAATACCTCCGTGTCCAACAATGGGAGAATTGTCACGCAAACTATGATTCAGTGTCTGCAGCGAATACAGTCATTATGTGGGGAAATGTTTTAAAAAAAAAAGCGAGGTGGGGGATAGAGCAGGAACCAACGTTGTATACATTGCAGGGGTTTCAGCAGTGAGGAAATATGTCAAATTGCCAGCATTACTGTGGGGACTGGGTGTTTCCTGTATTTTGCAATTTTGTGTGTGTGTAGTTTTCTATAAAAGACACAGAAGGGACAACAGATTACTTTTAAAAATCAGATGGGGATGCAGAGGTGGGCTTCCAGGCCCTCAGTGGGACAATTTCAACAGCTCCTCTCCCAGAAAGGGTGGGCAGGACCACAGGGTACACCCTGCACCAGGCAGGCAGTGCCAGGGACCCGGGTGTGGCCAGAACACTGGCTCCTGGGAGAGGAGCAGAACCAACACACCATCTTTTTTCTGCCAGCGGTGCCTGGTTCTCCCACCTTCCCAAGCACGTGCTCACGGGAGGCCCTGGCGCCCAAGGGAGACCCGTGACAGCTTCCAGACGCGTTCTATGCAGGGGGCACCGCTGGACAGGAAATGGGCCATCACAAACAGAGTGCAGACAGGGCTGGGGGAGGGAGGGGAGGAAATTTCCCTCCTGGGAAAGCATCCCCAGGAAACTATCTTCAGAGGGCAAGTCATGGGAGTTGAGGCCAAGTGCCAAAGGAAAAGTGAAAGGAGGCCCTGGGTTAATCCGTACATCAAGGCAGCCTGGCTCAGCCATTCACTCAACAAACAAGTACTGGGAGCCTACTTGGTGACAAGGCAGGGCGCTGCTCCGAGGCGCCGGCACAAAAGGAGGAGGAGAAAGAGGAGGTGTGGATGCAGCAGCAGTTTGCTTTCAGTTCAGGACTCAAGAGGAAGCCCCCCTCCTGAGGCTGGCGAGGAAACCTCTTCCACTAACAATCTGGCTGATGGGGGGGAGCGGTTGGAGCATTGGAGGGAATTCCTGACACCTCGCACCCATTCAGTGAACCCCCTGATGGGTGGCGCGGTCCTTGCAGTAAAGCCGCTCATCGGCGACCAGGAGTGGGGACCGGAGACATTCCCCACCCACCACGGGGAGAGGGGAGCCAAGCGCTGCCCCTCCATCGCACTCTGGGTCGCCGGCGAGCAGACGTCGCGAGCTCACCGAGGTAACGGCTCCGAGCGCGACGTGCTGAGAAGGGAGTGAGTGCCAGGGGGTCGGGCGGGGACCCCGAGGACGCGGACCTCACCCCCGACAGGGACCCTGTCCGGCGGGGCGGCCGGCGGCCAGGCGGCGTTGGAAGGGCGATGACCACCGGGAATCCGCTCCGCCTGGAGGCAGACGAAGGCTAAAACGGCCTCCGAGAAGATGTCAATTACAAGAAGAACAAAAATCTCAACCCAGAAGCGCAAGACCTTCATAAAGCGGCGCAGGGGGTCATATTATATCCCCTCCTCCCCGAATCGCGGGGAGACTCACCTCCAGGGAAGCGACCCGACTGTTGGGTAGCACGCACCAATCCACGGATGGAGACGAGGTCGTGGGTCATCAAGCCCGGCCGAGACGCAGCAAGTAATCCACAGTACAGAGTCCGGAGGCCCCGTTCCCGTTTCCGTCCAAGGCCGAAGCGCCGGCCGTCCCCGCCGCGGCGCCGGGACCCGCGGAGATCGCGCCCCGCCGACCGCGACGATCGCAGCCCGCCGCCCTGCGCCCGGAGAGCACCCAGTCCGGACGCAGCGGCTCGCCTTTCTCCGCTGCGTATCCCCAGCGCGAGCCCAGGAACCCCTGCCTGGAGCCGCTCTGCCCAGCCCGGAAGAGCAGGGGCAGAGGCACTCTGGGTCTCGGGTCTACAGGTGCGCGGGGCCCGGGCGGCTGGGGCGGGCGCCAGGCCGGCACGAGCGACGCGGGCAGGAAGCGCCGAGACACCGCCGCCCGCTGCCGAGTCGAGGCGCCCGGAGCCGCAGCCCCGCGCCCGCGCCGCCGCGCGCTCTACCCGCGGCCCGGCCACCGGCCCTTATATAGCGGCCTGGCCGGGGCGGGGCGCGCGAAGGGGGCGGGCGGGGCCGAACTGCTTCCCGGGAGATGGAGTCCGGTCTAACAGCCCCAGATGCTGGGAAAGATTGAGGGCGAGAGGAGACGGGGACGACAGAGGGTGAGATGGCTGGATGGCATCACCGACTCAGTGGACGTGAGTTTGAGTGAACTCCGGGGGTTGGCGATGGACGGGGAGGCCTGCCGTGCTGTGATTCATGGGGTCGCAGAGAGTCGGACACGACTGAGAGGCTTTCCCTTTCTTAGGGCTGCAGAGGGAGGTGACCCTACAGGGTGGACTTATCTCCCCATCCCTAACCTTAAGTGATAAACCACTTGCCACCCTGAGGCCCTCCTAGATTAAAATTCTGGAGCTGCCACTGCCCGTTGTCATTCAGGCTTCGATTTCTGCAGTCGCCTCTCCTTCACTCAATACTTGCGTACACTGGGGGAGGAAAGCAAGAGTCAGGCAGCGGAGGCCAGAGCTATCCTGATAACTGCAGGGATGTTAAAGAGATGGCATGGACCATGGGTAGGGCTTCCCAGGTGGCACTGTGGTAAAGAATCCTCCTGCCAATGCAGGAGGTGCAGGAGACTCGGGTTGGATCCCTAGGTCGGGAAGATCCCCTTGAGCAGGAAATGGCAACCCACTCCAGTATTCCTGCCTGGAAAATCCCATGGATAAAGGAGCCTGGTGGGCTACAGTCCATGGGGCCACAGAGAGTCGGACACGACTGAGTGACTAAGCATACACCCATGGACCACAAGCACCTAGCCAGTCTGGGGGCCACAGCCACGGGGTCCAGAGGGCGTGTGTCTGACCTGATTCTGGAATAAATGGTTAGGAAACAGCTAAACAAAAAGACACTTCCCTGGTGGTCCAGTGGTTAAGACTCTGTTCTTCCAATGCAGGGGCCATGGGTTCGATCCCTGGTCTGGGAAACGAAATCCCACATGCCATGGGGGCACAGCCAAAAGATTTTTTTTTTTTTTAAGAAAAAAGGAAATAAAAAATAGAGGATGATGTAGAAGTGACTAAGGCAAAGGCTGAGATGTAGGAAAAAGGCACATGCGAGGGAGATGACCAGGAAGGAAAGCAGCATAGCTACGCTCTTCTGCTTGAGGACGTCAGCACAGGGGCGAGACAGCATCACTCCAGGCAAGATGCAGCTGCTGGCTCATCTCCCATGAGGACAAGAAGCTGCTTGACCCGGAACCCACATGTTCCCCCGAGAATGCAGTGGCCTCAGAAAGCCCCAGCCACCCAGGTGCGACAGCCCAAGGTGACAGAAGGCTTGGGACCCATCTAAGAACATGCCTTTCTCTTTTTCGAAGAACTCACAAAGTCAAATTCGGCATTGCTCAAAGGAATCCCAGCAAGTGTGTGTGGGGAAATCAGAGCTTGGGACTGGCCCTGGGCTATTCTGAGGATTAGCAGGAAGCCCTACCCTGATTTCGCAAGAAGTTTGGGTTGCAAACCATCTCAAAGCTCTGGTCCAGATCTTCACCTGAGATGCCCTCCCTTCTCCCTTCGGTCATGTCTTCTACTCCAGGGAGAAAGTTAGATGAGTGGGAGATTGATTAAACTGTGCTGGGAAAACGTCTCGGCCTCACCCACTCCTCCTACACACCCCCCAGGAAGGAGGAGGTACATGCTGTGTCTGACTCTCTGCGACCCCATGGACTGTAGCCCACCAGGCTCCTCTGTCCATGGGATTCTCCGGGCAAGAATACTGGAGTGGGTTGTCATTTCCTTCTCCAGGGGATCTTCCCAACCCAGGGACAGAACCCACGTCTCCTGCATTGGCAGTGGATTCTTTCCCACTGAACCACCTAGGGTATAGACATATTCCACTCTTGGATGAGTTTTTTTTTTTTCTCTTTTCCTTTGTGCAGAGGGAAGCACGCAGCCTTGACTGCCAGTAGCAGTCATTTGCAGCCAAGCCAGTGACTAGCCTCAGGATGAAGGCATCGCTGGTGCTGGAAGAGCTGAAATGAAAGAACAGGGGTCCCCAGTGACATCACGATCCTCCACTGAGCCCACTGGTCCCAGAGCCTGTCTTACCACTAGACATCTTTCTAGGTGAAGAAGTTCGTGTCTTCACTGTCTAAACTCCTGAGTTATGTTGGGGTTTGCCTCAGTCACCCAGAAGGACACGTCTCTGATTAAGACAGTCATGTTGACTGCTCCAGGCTGAAGTCTGAATGCCTAGCCCACTCCGGTACCGACTCCGCTGTATGATCTTGGAGAAGGGACTCAACCTTTCTGGACCTGTTCACTCCATATCAAACGTGGGGAAAATTTTTCCAATCCCTCCTTATTTAGCAAGAGGACTTTGAAAACCAGTGCAGGGACTTCCCTGGTAGGCCAGTGGTTAAGACTTTGCCTTCTACTGCAGGGGTTGAGAGTTCAATCCCTGGTCAGGGAGCTTGTCAGACCACGGATGGTCAATTTCAAGATGACTGTCTGAGTTCACTGTGCTGTTTCTGCCTGTACCCCCCACACCGCCCCACACTGCCCCCCACCTCCAGCCTATAAAAGCTCCTGTCCTCTGATCATCAGTGGGGAGGACCAGCCTTTGGACAGGCTTCCGCCTGCCCAACCCAGCAGCCAGCATCCAAAATAAAGCAAACTTTCCTTTCTACCAACCTGGCCTCTTAAATGGCTTTGAGCAGCGAGCAGCTGGCCCCCACTTTCGGTTACAGACTCTCCAACTCGGAGCATCCAAACCACACTCCTGCTCCTCAGCTGTCCCTGGACCTTCTGACTCGGTCCATCTCCCCAGTTCTGTCACCCCGAGGCCACTCCCCTCTGCTCTCTCCACTGGCTGCTAAGCTCTACATGTCCTACCTGTCTCACCTGTCCTACCGCTTCTCATTTTCCTCTGTTGGACCACTGGCATCTTCTTCTAACTGGTTTCAACACGGCTAACATAGTCGCCTTCAAATGCATCGGACACAGCGTAGCCTGATTCATCTAAAACATACCTCGGCTCTTGATTCATCTGCCCACGACTTACGCAACCCAGCCCCTCCCTGATCCCCACATGCGCCCCGTGCTGGCCCATCTCGATTTCTCTGTTAAAACTCTTCCTTTGCCCGGAGGAGGGACCACCCTCCACCCTTACTTCCTGAAGCCCAGCCTTTCCTCGTGTTCCCCAAAGATTCTGAGCTTTCCCTTCTCCACCCTCTGAGATATTTTGCTTGTTCCTCTCTTAGGAGGGGCTTCCCTGGTGGCTCAGTGGTAAAGAATCCGCCTGCCAATGCAGGAGACGTGGGTTCAATCCCTGGGTTGCAAAGATCCCCTGGAGGAGGGCATGGCTACCCACTCCAGTGTCCTTGCCTGGAGAATCCCATGGACAGAGGAGCCTGGTGGGCTACAGCCCATGGGGTCGCCAAGGAGTCGGACACGACTTAGCAACTAAAGAACCACCACCTCTCTTGGGGCATCTGGCCCGTTCTAACTCATACAACCATAATCTCAGGACAGGGGCTCTTTCCTCTTTCCTTCTATATTGTACACTCAAGGCAGAAGATCACACCCTGTTCACGTCTGTGGTCGCCAGCTAAGCAGCTGGTTTGATGTAGGTGTTTAATACCCGTGTACAGAATGAACGGATGTGCCTATCACTTGGGAGATTTTCCAAAGGCCAAGTGGGCAATCCATTTCTGGGCCTGTCTCTCTATTTAATGAGGCAAATCAGCTGTAGCCCTAACGAGCCCCACGTTGGTGGGGGAGCCGATGACTAACCCCATGACAGACTTGGGGTTGCTTTATGAAAGCATTCTCCAAACAGCTTTGTAGCGCAGCCAGGCATACAAGGTCAGGAAGAGATAGCTGGAGATTTATTGGATCATGAAGCGAAATAGAGACAAGAGGTACTGTGTTCATCTGCACAGTCAGGGAGACCCAGGGCACACCTGAACCCCCCGCCCATGTGAAACAGCAGTCCTTGGGCTCCATGTCATCCACAGCCCACCCAAAAGCACCCCACAAGGTTTGGGGGAGCCTGTCCCCAGGTCCACGGGGTCAGGGAGAAGAGCCCGAGGGTCTGAAGTCCACGGCAGTGGGTGCAGGTGGGGGGCAGGGGGAGGCGATGAGAGGAGAGGAACTGTCCAAAGCGCCATGAATTCAGTGCCTGTCTCTTTCTGCCACTCTCTCTGGCTCCCGCCCGCCTGCCCATCACCCTGCCTTCTGCACAAGGAGCTATTGAGAAGGGGCAGAACAAACGCGGCCTTATGCGGCTCCTGAGGAGCTCTGGGTTTGTCCCAGACAGCTGCCTGTAGCACGCTATGGTTACTCATTACCGGGCTCCCAGGCAGGAAAAGCAGCTAGCTCAACAGACCCGAACTAACCCTCGGCTCAAACACTGAGCCATAAATAAATAAATAAGTCAGGTGTACCCAGCCCGGGGGTGGGCGGGAGGGGCGGGCAATGGCCGGGCATGGGGACTCACGGAGGAGGAGGAGGAAACAAATCGCGAGTTGCAGAAGGACAGAGGAGGGATCGCTCCCCTTGGAGGAAGGACGGGCGTTTATGCGGCCGGCACGTCCTCGCCTGCAGAGTGGACTCGGCTCTCAGCTGGCCATTCGCAGAGAAAGAGGACTTTGAGAGGCCAGGCAGGAACGCCCCGTCTCTCCAGCGCCCAGGCCCCCACCCACCCAGGTGTGGCCTGCTTCAGGAAACGATCATCTGCCGCTCCCTTTGCTGGTGGAGGAGAGATGCTATGAGACCGAGTGTGAGTTTTACCTGCCTCCTGGCTCCCACAGCAAATGGTCTGGTCCCCAGTCATCACAGCTCCCATTGAACAGGTAGTCAGTAAGTGGACAGATGGAGAAGCCTGAGGGATCAGAGGCGGGGCGACGGCTGGCCTAACCCCGATTTAAAAATATCCATACCAGTGGTTCCTTTCCAGAGGTGACCCCCGTTCCCTCCCACTGGGGACACCAGGCAATGTCGAGAGACAGTTTTGATTGTCACAGTGGAGGGTGGAGTTGGTACCGGCATTTAGTGGTGAGAAGCCAGGATTTGTCTAAACACACTCCAACACCCAAGACAGCCCCCAGGACACAGATTGCTCCAGCCCCAAGGTCACGGAGCTTGGGAAATCCTGCCCTGGATCTCTGTCTCAGAACCAAATCCGCAGCCCAGGTCCCCTCTACTTCTGCAGAGGGCATCCATCAGTCCCTTAACCCGTGACAGTTCCAGAAACCCACCCATCCTTCCAGGATGAGGGAGGGAGGGAGGGAAATCCTAGACTCACACCCACACCTGCAAAACAGCGCCCTGGTCTCCTTTTGACTGACTCTGGAGACAGAAACCGCAGAGGACATGTATCACTCAAACCAGCATTTCTGAGTCACTGCCTGACCAGTTAGCAGACTGAAAGTGAAAGTCGCTCAGTCCAGTTCAGTCGCTCAGTCGAGTTCAACTCTTTGCAACCACATGAACCGCAGCACGCCAGACATCCCTGGCCATCACCAACTCCCGGAGTTTACCCAAACTCATATCCATTGAGTCGGTGATGCCATCTAGCCATCTCATCCTCTGTCGTCCCCTTCTCCTCTTGCCCTCAATCTTTCCCAGCATCAAGGTTTTTTCAAATTAGTCGGCTCTTCACATCAGGTGGCCAAAGTATTTGAGTTTCAGCTTCGACATCAGTCCTTCCAGGAACACCCAGGACTGATCTTTAGGACGGACTGGTTGGATCTCCTTGCAGTCCAAGGGACTCTCAAGAGTCTTCTCCAACACCACAGTTCAAAAGCATCAACTCTTCAGCGCTCATCTTTCTTTATAGTCCAACTCTCACATCCATACATGACCACTGGAAAAACCATAGCCTTTGTTGAAAGTCGCTCAGTCAAGTCCAACTCTATAGCCCGCCAGGCTCCTCTGTCCATGGAATTCTCCAGGCCAGAACACTGGAGTGGGTAGCTTATCCGTTTTCCAGGGGATCTTCCCAACCCAGGAATTGAACAGGGGTCTCTGCAGGTGGATTCTCTACCAGCTGAGCTACCAGGGAAGCCCAGTTAGCAGACTGGCCAAGTAATTTCCATACCAAGGTTGCGGGCACCCTTCCCTTTGTCTTAGAGTCCCTGCCAACCTTGACGCATTGAGGGTTTGGGAGGTTGCATCTGGGTTTTGTTTTCTCCTCACTTCATTTGTGGCTCACTAGCAGAATGGCCTTACACTAGACTCTCAACTTCCCTGAACCTCAATTTAATAAAGTCAAGGTGACACGGATGGTCCCCAGTCACCATATCATGATCACTGCAAACTTTAAAGAGCTCTTTCAAGAGATAAGGGCTTCCCTGGTGGCTCAGACTGTAAAGAATTTGCCTGAAATGTGGGAGGTTTGATCCCTGGATTGGGAAGATCCCCTGGAGGAGGGAATGGCTTATACACTTCAGTATTCTTGCCTGGAGAATGCCATGGACAGAGGAGCCTGGAGGAATGCAGTCCATGGGGTCGCAAAGAGTCGGACATGACTGAACCACAGCAATTTAACGGGGTAATAAAAGTGCCTACCCCTTGGTTATAGGAATGAGCACATTCACGTCAAATACCCAGTGCTGGGCACACAGCAAGCACTCAGCAGATGCTGGCGGCTCTGACTAACGCTCCTTTGAGAGAAAGTTCTTCCCAGAGTCTAATCTCACACCGCCGACTCCCTGCCCTGCTTCCTGAAAAGCCATCCCCCTGGGCTTCCCAGAAAGTCATCTGTGCCCACGAATC
The DNA here is from genome assembly GCF_049115385.1 of Moschus berezovskii. Taxonomy (NCBI): domain Eukaryota; kingdom Metazoa; phylum Chordata; class Mammalia; order Artiodactyla; family Moschidae; genus Moschus; species Moschus berezovskii. The sequence continues at coordinate 69,549,400 of NC_142479.1, read as the reverse complement.
CTCTGTTGACTTCCCTTGTGTCTTGGTGGAGACATCAGACCTGTCCATTTCAGCTGCTCTGGGTCCACCCAGCTCACTCAGGAAGGGACATGGTGACAGGGTCACCAAGTTTCCACCTTGAGGACCCCGAGGTCTGCCCAGGAGGCCCAGCAGACTGAAAAGGAAGCCTCGCTGGGGGTTCCCCGACCGCGGCCCACAGCAGGCGCCTGTCTCCCTCGGTCCCCCAGATGCTGACGGCAACATTATTGCCACAATAAAGCAATGACGGCCACTATCAACACTCAGTCGGCCTCGCCTGCCCTTCACAACCGGTTTGTCAGAGCTGCCCCTCCCTTCCTGGATGTTAGCTTATCTGCTGCTGGAGACACAAGTCTCTGGTTTAACTGTGGCAAATTAATTATTGAACTTCACAGACAGCTCCTCTCCAAACACAAGACAATCACCCCCATTGACTGGTGAGGCGGGATCCTCGGTCACCGTGGGTCGGTTTCACTCCCAGAGAGGGACTCAGGGTAGCCGAGAGAAACTCTCTTCCTCCTGGAAGCCTGCCCCAACCCTTGCGACCCTGATAAAAAGTGAAAGTGTGAGTCGCTCAGTCGTGTCTGACTCTCTTGTGACCCTGTGGACTGTAGTCCGCCAGGCTCCTCTGTCCATAGGATTCTCCAGGCAAGGACCCTGGAGTGGGTAGCCATGCCCCCCCTCCAGGGGATCTTGGCCCAGGGATTGAACCCAGGTCTAAGCCACCAAGGAAGCGTCCCTGATACCTGCATGAAACAGCAGCGTCTTTATAACACAGGCTGCACCAACTCTTTGTAAATCAGTAAATGGTGTTGGGCCACATAACTCACCAGCTTATTTCTGCTGAGCTGTATGAGCTGCTTGTTCGGCTGAGAGCAGATGCTTAATTGGGGTTGCACCGGTGAAGGAAGACATGAGGAGCCTCTCCAACTCAATCCAGGATACTGAGTAATCACGGATACGTACAAAATAGCATCTCTAACTCACTGATTTAACCATCACTCATGGCACCTGGGGACAGGCGCTATTTGAAACCCTTCTTCCGAAGGTCTCTGAGGCTGGTACTGTTGTCATCAGTCTCGAGATTACAGCTAAGATACGAAGGGACAAGGAGGTGAAGTTACCTGTCCAAGACCTAAGTGAGCAGCAAACCAGGATTCAGACCCAGACAGAGTCCACACGCCTAGGCATTACGTTACACTGCTTCTTGTGTAGACATCACCCTTACCTATAGGCAACAGGAGACCTGGACGCCACCACCCACCTCAAGGTCTGGAATGTGATGGGTACTGCTGGCATTCTTTGCCCAGTCCTCTCTACCCCCCAGAAGGATGAAAACGCTTGACTTCTGTTTCTTATTCCCTTTGGGCGCACTCTAACTACATGTGTATGGATCTCTAAAAACAGATTGCTTAGCTTTGCTTTCGAACTTCATCAAGATGGTATTGGGACTTTGTTGGTGGTCCAGTGGATAAGAATCTGCCTTCCAATGCAGGAAAAGTGGGTTCCATCGCGGGTTGAGGAACCAAGATACCGCATGCTATGTGGCAGCTAAGCCTGCGTACCACACCTACCGAGCCCGCAACCACAACTAGAGAGTCCCTGCGCCGAAACGAAAGATCCTGCATGACGCAACTAAGACCCAATACTGTCAAAAAAAAAGGTATACAATGGCACCCCACTCCAGTACTCTTGCCTGCAAAATCCTATGGACGGAGGAGCCTGGTGGGCTGCAGACCGTGGGGTTGCGAAGAGTCGGAAACGACTGAGTGACTTTACTTTCACTTTTCACTTTCATGCGCTGGAGAAGGAAATGGCAACCCACTCCAGTGTTCTTGCCTGGAGAATCCCAGGGACGGCGGAGCCTGGTGGGCTGCGGTCTATGGGGTCACACAGAGTCGGCCATGACTGCAGTGACTTAGCAGCAGCAGCAGCATATTAAAAAAAGATGGTATGATGTTCCACGTTGCCAGCAACTTCCGCTACCCAGAGCCTATTTTCTTATATTTTCTCTCCACCGCTTACGTTTCTCTCTACTCCAACATTCCAGAGCATCGTCCATGCTATTTTATGTTCTTCTCTTCTTCCAGGAACGTGGAAGGCTCTCTACGAGGATCATAAAATGGGACCCAGGTTGGACAGAGGGTCTCTGGGCACTTCTGGGCACCCAGGGAATGGCCTTGGGCACCCAGGTCACTATTTCTTGGATGTTTCATGGCCTGAGAGACAACAGTCCAAGACAACATGGTTAAGGATGGGCTTTGGGGGTTCCCCTGGTGGCGCAGTGGTAAGGAATTCACCTGCCAATGCAGGAGACACGAGTTCGAGCCCTGATCGGGGAAGATGCCTCGTGCCACAGAGCAGCTAAACCCAGGCACCAGAACTACGGAGGCTGTGCTCTGGAGCCTAGAAGCCATAACTGCTGAAGCCCACTTGGCCCAGAGCCCATGCTCAGAAACAAGAGAAACCGTCGCAGTGAGAAGCCAGGCATTACAACCAAGAGTAGACCCCACTTGACACAACTAGAGAAAAGCCCTCGCGGCAAACAAAGACCCAGCACAGCCAAAAATAAAGCAATAAATCAGTAAAAAGAAAAGAAGAAGAATGGGCTTTGGACGGTGAATGGGCTTTTAGAAAGTGAGTCTTTCCTGGTTTGGATCCCCCCGTATTAATCAGTTATCAGCACAACTGTGTCACAATCCAACCACGGGGCACTCACGGCCTCACAGCCACAGTCCTTTATCCCCACATTTGCAGGTCTGCAAGTTGACTGTGGTTCTGCCTATCTGGAAAGGACGCAGCTGGGAGACTTGGCTTTACGTTGCCTGTTGGCTGAGCTTGGATCACCAGGCTATGAGTTGATTCTAGTTTTCTATTGCTGCATTTAGCCACCCCAAAACTTAGTCACTTAAAAAAACAAAACAGGGATATCACTGGTGGTTCAGGAGCTAAAACTCTGTGCTTCCAATGTAGGGGTCCTGGGTTTGATACTTGGTCAGGAAACGAGGTGGCTCAGACAGTAAAAAATCTGCCTGCAGTGTAGAAGACCTGGGTTCGATCCCTGAGTCAGGAAGATTCCCCTGGAGGAGGAAGTGGCAACCGACTCCAGTGTTCTTGCCTGGAGAATTCTATGGACAAGGAGCCTGGAAGGCTACAGTTCATGGGGTCACAAAGAGTCAGACACGACTGAGTGATTAACACTCCCAGGGAGCTAGATCCCACAAGCCGCAGCTAAGACCTGGAGCAGCCAAATAAATAATTTAAGTAGAAAAACAACATGTGACCAAGCTCAGCCAATGCAAAGGGACACAGAGAGACATCCGTCAAGTGCCGAGTGAACGCAACAAGAGCCGACAGGAGCCAACCGCAAGGGCCAAGTGGACGAGGATGGGGTCATGATACAGACGAGCACCCCAGGTCCCTCGGGGAGCCCCAGTTCCGAGGCCTGGGACTGGCCCTCCTGAGTCCTTGTCCTGGATTCTTTCCTCGTCTCAGGGCATTCGGAGGACAAATGCCTTCCAACTGGAATGTTTTCCACATACTCAACATCTGGAAGGACCTGTGACAAAGGGCCCCTTTGTGCGGTGGGAAAACGCGCTGTCAATAAAAACAGCACCAGATCCCGGGCAAGCTGGGAATGAAAGGGGCAGAAATGGGCGAGGCAGCCAGGCCAGCGGGAGGCGCGCCCAGAGGGGGATGACCACGAACGCCGGGTTTGTCCCGTGCCTCCCTTTTCTCTTCAGCGCCTTAATTACATTAAAGGACATTGACAAGGCGGTCACGGACAGGGGAGGCTGGATCTCAGAGGAAATGGGGAGTGGAACAGAGAGACAGGGAAGGGGGAGAGATGGAGGTGTTCCCACGTTTCTCACGTCTGGACAGGGCCAGGCAGAGACACGACGGCTGCTGGAGTGTTCAAAGGGGACAGCGTTCCGACTCCATCTCGAGCCAGATGGTTTCCTCACATCCTTGGAGTCGTGTGCAGGTACCCAGGAACTCTGCACTCGCAGGAGCTTCTGGTCCCTTCGTTCCAGCAGGTGGCCACGCCTGTGTGTGCGTGTGTGCACGCACATGCCCGAGGTGGTTAGGTTAACCCTGGAGGAACAGAGCACGGAGTGCCATGGGGCTTCCCACCTGTCCTGCAGCAACCCTGCCTCCATCCCAGCCCCCAGGCTGTCCCCAGACCCAACAGGGGCCCGCTCAGTGGAAAGTTCCTCGGAGACAGAAGGTCTGGGGTGTCCAAATTTCTATCAAAACGCCAGGCACGGAGAGCTGTAAGGACACTGCCTTCCTAAAGTATCTGAAGATCTATGCATGCAGCCCTGGCAGATTCTTGGAGCTGGAATGAATCTTGGGAACCTGGTCACCAATGGGAAGGGGATGAACCACTTGGGTGGCGCTCCCAGGTGCAGATTCCCAGGCCCTGTCCAATGAGCAGGACAGCAAATCCAGGAATCTGCCTTTGGTAGGCTCTGCAGGTGCTTTAGAAACATTTTATTGAGGTACAGCGGATTCACACTGTTGGTTTCTGCCGCACAGCCAAGTGATGAGGCACCATGTGTGCACGTCCACTTTCACGCCGCCTTCCGCTGTGGTCTCTCCCGGGTCAGAGTGTAGATCCCTGTGCTGTGCTCTGTTGCTTGTCCGGCCTGGATAGACCAGTTGGCGTCCGCTAAGCCCAGACTCCCATGCCTTCCCTCCCTTCCCTACTCGGTGACCACAAGTTTATCCTCTTATCTCTGAGTCTGTTTCAATTCTGCAGATACGTTCACTTGCGTCATATTCCGGATTCCACATGTCAGCGGTATCATATGGTATGTGTCTTTCTCTGTCTGGCTTACTTCCCTTAGGATGATCGTCTCTGGCTGCATCCATGTCACTGCAAACAGCGTTATTCCATCCTTTTTATGGCTGAGTAATATTCCGCTGTGATACATCTTCTTTATCTGTCCATCTGTCGATGGACATTTAAGTTACTTGCATGTCTTGGCTATTGTGAACAGTGCTGCAACGAACACTAGGGTGCATGGATCTTTACTAATTAGAGTTTTGTCTGAATATATGCCCAGGAGTGGACTATGGGTGTTTTCTTTTTAATGCACATTCAAATGTAAAAAGTCCTGATTCAAACCACGGCCCGTCTTCCAGCAGACCAGCACTGACTGATAAGACACATGCTGTTCGTTTGATCCTTAAACGTCTCTAAGGCTGCGCAGTTCCCAGCACTCAGGAGGGCAGGGCATCGCTGTTTCTTTAAAAATGTTATCACGCTGTTTGACGGCTTCATTTACCTGATCCTTAATAAAAATAAGATTTTAATTCTAAAAATGATGAAAATGCTTTGGAGCACTTGTGGTAACAACCCAGGTGTCCAACCCAGGTGATGTTCTCTGGCAGGGGAGGGTCAGGCTGGAGGAGTCTCGTGGGAGGTAAGAGATGGTCCCTGAGGTGCCAACAGGGAGGGAACACAGCCTCTGCTCAGCAGGTGAGGGTGTCCCTTGCCCTCCTCCTCCCCATGGAGTTTGAAAGAACGAAAGCTCAGAACAGGTTCCAAAGTCTCCCATCCCTAACAAATCACTGTTTTAAGGAGCAGAGGGGCTTCCCTGGTGGCTCAGCAATAAAGAACCTGCCTACCAATGCAGGAAACACAAGACACGTGGGTTCCATCCCTAGATCGGGAAGATTCCCTGGAGAAGGAAGTGGCAACCCACTCCAGTATTCTTGCCTGGGAAATCCTATGGACAGAGGAGCCTGGTGGGCCACAGTCCACAGGGTCGCAAAGAGTCAGGCACGGCTGAGCGATTGAGCACAGAGCACTCAGAAGCCCAGATTAAGAGAAGCAAAGCCAGGGCCCAGGTTCCAGGAGAGTGGAGAGATCACGGTGGCTCCGCTATGCACGTCTGCTCCTCTAAGCCCAGCCCTGGGGAACAAAGCCAAGATCTTAATCACCCGGCGACGCTCTGGCACGCTGAGCCTGTGATACACCTGTCTCCACTGTCAGGCAAATGAGCGGGTTCGCAGGCAGGGGCCTGCCCCACCAAACAATGCACCCCTTTGTCCCCGCCCAGGGCTCTCGGGGTCTGCAAGGAAGCCCCATCCATCAGCACCTGTCAGGGCCCTCGACGCACACAAAGGGACTTATGATCCAGGCAGGGCCCCGAGCCTGCAGCAGGCAGCTCCAGCTGACACGCAAAGTGTCAGTCAGCCTTCGACAGGGCTGGGTGGGGACCTGGGTCCTGGGGGCCGGGCGGCAGGGGCGCAAGCTCTTCTTCCCAGAAGCCAAGCAGGGCCAGAGAAGGTGTCCCTGGATCTCTGACTCATCCTTTCTTAAAACCAGCCCTGAGTGAGCTGATTAAGAAAAAAATCATCTTCCCATTTGAACAGAATTAGTATCTTACTGCTGTGTGAAACCTGTATAAATCTCAATTATGCTGGATGGGTTCACAGAGCTCCTCAAGTCCACGACGTCCTTCTACTTCTCTGTGCATTCGTTCTATTCATTTTTTCAGAGTTTGATATCGAAACTCCAACTAAAATGATCAGTTTATCTGCTAAAAAAAATAATTGTGATATATAGTGGAACTATATGTAACCTTGTTCTGTACCTTCCAAGTCTCCTGTAAAGGTGTCATCATGCTTTTGTAATTAAAAAAATAAAAAATCAAGAAGCGATACTTCTGCACAGAATATATCTAAGCTTAAAGTATACAATATTTATATTTGCTCACTTGATGACTATAAAATATAAGGCTATGAAAATAAAAATAAGAAAGGGAAATCATCTTCCCATGTGGGCAGAGGGCCGCACCAGCCTACGGAGCACTCAAGGTAGGCACATGGGCAGGGCATGTCAATCCCCCACCCCACTCACGTGGGCAGCAGTTTGAAGTCCCAGAACCCCACCTGGGCAGGGGAGGATGGAAGCATGACTTCCCGAACGAGATGCCCTACAAACGCGACACCAGCCAGAAAGGCGTCGCTCTGTCCTCTGTAGCTGGAGAGGTGGCAGGCTCTACAGAGGTTTGGGGGGTTAGCATCCTATGAGCACCCAGAAGTGCCCTCCTCGGAGGCTGCCCATGTTATTGTGTGTATTTTGAGACAAGCCCTGCAAACCATTCCCGGCCAGCCCCTTCTTTCCACACTCCATCCATGTGACTGCCAGTCACTTTGGCCAGGAACGCACAAGCATTTTCCTCTGGCAAACCACAGTTCCTTTGCAGAATGCTAGGTTGGCGCTCAGCACAGTGGGAAGGGACAGGAGATGAGGGTGTGTCTCTCTAGGGTGGAGTTGCTGGCACCATCTGCCAGGCCGTGAGGGCAAGGAAAGTTCAGAGCTACCACAAGGGCCAATCCAGCCACAACCCCCAGAGCCCGTTTCCTATACCTATCCCACAGGCTTCTTTATGGGAATGAAATGAGATCATGAATTAGTTTTGAGAAAATCAGCAGCTCCTTTGGGAATACAGGATGCTTGAGCTTAATCATCAAATTTTACTGTTTTTGACCCAAGGCCACTGCTCAATTTAAAGGGAAGGAATGAGAAATATATAATATTTAAAGTAAATTTTACAGTGTTCCTTTGTGTGTGTCTAAAAGAAATCCTTTCCTTTTCAAGTTGTGGACAGATGTGCTTACGCATAAAGTGGCACAATGTCTGAGCTTTTTTGTTTTTGTTTAAAAATAAGAAGGGGAATTTCCCTGATGGTCCAGTGGTTAAAGACTCCTTGATCCCAGTGCAGAGGGAGTCAGGGTTTGATTCCCAGTCAGGGAAATAGATCCCGCAGGCCGAAACGAGACCCCAGGTACTGCAACTAAGACCTGCCTCAGCCAAATAAATAAATATAAATAAATGTTCTTTACAGGTGATGAGGAAGGGGGGCAGAACAGTCAGGGGGTAGTGGATGGCTGTTGGCACTGGGTGATGGGCATGTGGGGTTCATGACGCCCCTCTGTTTCCCTGAGTGTAGGTTCAAAACCCTTCACAAGAAAAGAGTAAATAAAAACAAACTGCAAAGAGAAAGCAGAAAAGAATAAACCTACCAGAAGTTACACAGCCGCTCAGACCCAGCCATGCTTTTAAACTGTACTGGCGGAAACAGACGCGGCTTTGCTTTCTTTTTGGTCCAGACAGTGTAACGGTGAGTCAGCGCCTGCCCGTGCTGGACAGTGAACCACTCGTCATTTTTGGTAGGATCCAGACCAGCATCTAGTGCCCGTCACTCGCAAAATATGTCTGCTGTGGTACAGAGCTATGTCACACAGTAGAGACCAGGGGGCTGAAGGAAGTTGCTGAACTCGGGATACACAGTAATCAAGGCTGTGAAACTGAAACGCGGAAGTGAAAGTCGCTCAGTCGTGTCTGACTCTTTGAGACCCCATAGACTATGCAGTCCATGGAACGCTCCAGGCCAGAATACTGGAGCGAGTAGCCTTTCCCTTCTCCAGGGGATCTTGCCAACCCAGGGATCGAACCCAGGCCTCCCACATTGCAGGCGGATTCTTTACCGGCTGAGGCACAAGGGAAGCCCAATCAAGGCTGCAGGGATGAGTTTTAAAGACATCACACAGAGAACAGACTCGTGGTTGCCAAGGGCAAGCAGGCGTCCAGGAGGAACGCAGTGAGAGTTTGGGCTTAACAGATGCAAACTATTATATCTAGAGCGGATAAACAGGTTCTACTGTACAGAGCAGAGAACCATACACAATACCCTGTGATAAGCCACAAAGGAAAAGAAGATGAGGAAGAACCATCTTCATCTTGATCCGGGAAGATCCCGCATGATGCAGAGCAACAAAGCCCGTGTGCCCCAACTACTGAGCCTGTGGCTCTAGAGTCGGAGAGCTGCAACTACTGAAGCCCACCCTGCAAGTAGAGAGGCCCCCCCAGCTCACCGCCACGAGGAAAAAAGCCCCTGAAAGCCAGAAGACCCAGCACAGCCAAAAGCAAAGTAAATTTTTAAAAAAACTTTTTTAAAAAGAGACACAGTTGTATCGAACAGTCTTTGGGACTTTGTGGGAGAGGGTGAGGGTGGGATGATTTGAGAGAATGACATTGAAACATGTATGTTGTCATATGTGAAACGAATCAGCAGTTCAGGGTCAATGCATGTTACAGGATACTCAGGGCTGGTGTGCAGGGATGACCAAGAGGGAGGATAAAGGGAAGAGGGAGGTGAGAGGGGGGTTCAGGAGGGGGAACTCATGTACACCTGGGGCGAATTCATGTCAATGTATGGCAAAACCAACCAACATAATATTGTAAAATAAAAAATAAATAAATAAAAAAAAAAAGAAGACGCCACAAAGACATTAAGTAGAAGGACGGGCAGGTCGGTGAGCTGAACAGCTGACAAAACCCCTCTCATCACCTGGTCTTCCCAGGTAAAGCAGCGAGAGCCTGAAGACTTCGCCGTTATTTCTACAGAGATTTTTGTGAAAGCAGCGGCTCCATTCCTAACTGGCACATTGCTCACACTAACGGAATCAGTTGCATCTTTTCCTCTTGCTGTTTGTGTTCATAGTGGATCAAGGTGACCATTAGAGAGGGAATATCAAAAACCACCAGTTCAATACTTTGGCCACCTCATGCGAAGAGCTGACTCATTTGAAAAGCCCCTGACGCTGGGAAAGATAGAGGGCAGGAGGAGAAGGGGATGACAGAGGATGAGACGGTTGGATGGCATCACCAACTCAATAGACATGAGTTTGAGTAAAGTCTGGGAGTTGGTGTTGGACAGGGAAGCCTGGTGTGCTGCAGTTCATGGGGTCACAAAGAGCTGGACACAACTGAGCGACTGAACTGAACTGATACCTGAATCTAACACCTTGACATCCGAATGCACAGGTCCTAGCTTCTCTTCTGCTGGGCATGATGCTGACCTTCCTCTCAACTTATTTAAGCATCTGACACCCCGAGCTGGCTCAAGTTCCCTCTCCATCTGCCAACAATATCGGAACGAAGAATGGGATTGACCCAAGCATGAGATGTGGTCAAGGAGCAGGACAGTGGGGGTTCATGGGTCGTATCTCCAGGGGCCAGACAGCTGGGATCAGCCTCCCTGACAAGCGAGAGGAGGGAGACCATGAATGCAGAACCAGCGGCGGGAGGAACCTGGGGGAAGCGGGTGGTGGCCGCCCTGGGCAGAGAAGGGCATCTTTCTGGGGAGCCTTGTACCCTACTCTTTCACTGCACTTTTCCAAACCACAAAGCCCTGCCAGGAGCTCCCCTGCCAGCCCGATCGCAATCCACCACGCTATCTGCACTGTCATCGCTCGTGCAGACAGGCGGTCGGTGCTGTGAATTAATTCCAAGGTGCTCCCTTGGGGAATCGTGCCTTTTCCCAAAGCCAGGTTGTCTGGGCATCCAGGTACTTTTCTCCATCAGTGCCAGGACTGTCAGCTGCATCTCCGTTAACTTCCCTCTCTCCTTTCCGACCGGCCCCAACTCTCCTCAGTCCTAACCTCAACTCATTACTGACCAGGGGGTTTTTTTGCAGAAACTAACACCTGTGTCTGGTAATTTTTATTTGGGCCAGCCCAAATTTAATTCTGTTCTTTCACGAACACTTTGCGGGTTATTACATTCCGTAGTTACACTGACACACCCGAAGTCTTTGCCAGTGCCCGGAGTTTCATTTTCACTTTCTGTATCAGGATCAGTCACTGAGGTTTCTTGTCTTTCTGTTGGTCTCATATTCACGCCGTCTGAATCAGAACTATATTCTGAAAAACTGTCATCATCTGAGACACTGGTACATGTGTCGCTGGGACAATCAAAGAAAGCAGCTGCACAAAATTCACCGAAAAATTCTCCACTCAAAATTTCTCGATGTGTCATTTTTTAAAATTTTACCGTATTACACTTGCGCTTATACATAGGGTTGGAAGAAAAGCTAAGCAGAGCAAAATATGAACAATAACAACAATCGTTAAGTTGTACAATGAATCTATAATCAATTTTAAGCTCTAACAACTTTGCACGGTGATGTTCATTGGGTCACTCGCTAAAAATGAACTGATACGTCTCTGGTCGATAATGTGTTAACATGAGGCTAAACCATCCACCCGTTTTCACCTTGGTTTTTCACACTGAAGACAAAGCCCCTTGAGGGAAAGGTTTCAACCTGACTGTCCCTTTAAGCTCAGTGGCTGTGTCATCCAGCCAGTGGCCGTCACTGTATCTGGTACCTGGGTCCCCCCCACCGAGTGCTAGGAGAGGTGGCCCTCTGCCTGGCAGAGCGGGATGATGAGGGGGAAACTGGCATCCAAGTTTCTTTTCTGGATTAGGAAAAGAGGATTTTACCTTTCAGCACCTGCCAACCTGGTAGGTTCGCCAAGAATTTTACATGTGCCAAGAATTCTACATTAAATAAACACACACACCTACCTCGTCCCTCCCCCCTAGACAGGCATAACCTACTCAGGAAGGAAACAGCTCTCAGGAAGGAGAACGGTCCGAGTTCATGAACCTTTCTGGTTTCCACAGCACAATCAGTTCTATTTCGCCAGATGACCTGAAACACCCACTTCAAGTTCAAGTTTGGGTTCCAAAGGGAGAAAGCTGAAGCTTGACTTTGACCTACCAGATTTGTGTTGTCTTTATTACACACATCATTATACACATTTTGAATGTACAGGCATATACAAAAATTCTTGGGGAACTTCTGGGTCTATATGTTCTTACTGATCTGTTAGGGGACTCTGTTTAGGAGGCATCCTTGTCCTATCCTTTTAACTGCAAATTGTAGCCAATGGCTGAGGCTTAGAGGGCCAGAGCCATGGAATTCATGTTGGGAGCCAACCTGTAAAAGTTCCTAAATCTAAATAAAGGTATTGACCAAAATTAAGACCTCTCTGTCCTCGGCTTGTGCAACAATAGTCATCTCCAGTCAAGTGACCAAATATGACCAGTGTCCACCTGGAAGAAATCTGCAGGTTCATGAACCATTTATGCAAGAGTGGTGTTTTTTTCTTTCAATCTGTATTGCAGGCGTGTTAGCAAACAAACACTTTTACATTCTTTATCATTTCACGTATTAAGTTCCACCAGCATTTCCACAGGACAAGCAGAAAGGGAGCAGATTCCTGTTCAAGAAAACCTTTGATGAAGTATAAAGCTAAGTATTAACCTTAAATCAGTTCACTGTTTGTTTCCATGGGACACTTTCCAGGGTGTGGTAGTGACCAATCCAGGCTGCAGACCCAAGTGCATGCTGAATTCGAACCCTAAAAGGCAAAGGTCAGAAAAGGGAGTACACCCTTACTGCACACCTGGAAAACTGAAACAAAACCAGCTAAGGGTCTCTCTTCTCTTCCCCTATCCCCCTGCCCTCTGGCTTGTCCTGTTACCTTTCTTCCCTGGCACTTCCTGGGTTTCTTGGAAGTTAAGTGAAGGGAGACACTGTGCGTGTGTGCTTAGTCACTCCGTCGTGTTCAACTCTTTGCGACCCATGGACTGTAGCCCGCCAGGCTCCTCTGTCCATGGGATTCTCCAGGCAAGAGTACTGGAGTGGGTTGACATTTCCTTCTTCCAGACCCAGGGATCAAGCCCACGCGTCCTGCGTATCCTGCGTTGGCAGGTAGATTCTTTACCACTGAGCCACCTGGGAAGCTTGAAAAGAGACATTAGCCTGTCCTTAAACCCCAAGGCTGGGTCCTCACCAACTCCCAACAGCCTAGAACAACACCCCTCCCTGCTGGATGGAGAGAGGCCAGTGAAAGACATTAATTTCGTGGCTTGTAGTCTACCAGAGAATGGAGAGCTCATCAGAAAAGGTTCCACCCAATTTCCAGGCGGATCCTTTAATTTGAAGAGAGGGTCATGGGGTGCGGGGGCACTGGGGTTAATGCAGATTGATCGGGTTGCCCTTTCCGCGCATCCACCAGCCCACACCCTCCACGTCTTGAAACAGAAGGCAGTAGTGAGGGTCCTAAGGATGCTGCAGGGATCCCCAGCTGTGCAGCCCCGTCAGAAGCTGCCCACAGCCTGAAGGCCGGCTCTGGGGGACAGACGGTGACCATGTAAGACCCCTTTGCTGTCAAGGCACTGGCAGGGCCAGGACACGTCAAGTTGATGAGAACAGAGAGAGGAGGGTTGAGTTGAACCTCAAGGTGGGTGCAGGGTCGCTGTTTCCCCACAGCTCTATTGGTGGCCCAGGTCTAGCCTCCCTCCTGCATCCTGCTTGAAGGAGAGGAACCAGGAGGGAAAACTGAACCCGCCTGGAGGGACCTCCTCCGGCCCAGGACAGGCTGCGGGGCTGCGCTGCGCTAGAAGAGAAGTGAAGTCGCTCAGTCGTGTCCAACTCTGCGACCCCATGGACTGTAGCCTACCAGGCTCCTCCCATGCAATTTCCAGGCAAGCGTTCTGGAGTGGGTTGCCATTTTCTTCCCCAAAAGTGAATTCACTACATGGGACTCCCGAAGTTCTGCTGAAGCCTCGAATCCTAGAACTGGAGTCCTCCCTGCCCTGCTCTCAAGCAGAGTGAATTCACAGCGCGCAGGGGACCAGAGTGCACTTACCGAAAAGCCAATGGAACCTGAACCGCAGGGATGCTGGCTCACAGGCGTCTCTCCGAAGCCTTGCGCCGAATTTTTTTGCACTTGTGCACTGTTTTCCCAAAAGACCACCGCTGAAACTGTATAAAGATCCCCCGCCCCACTAAACCCGCGTGCATCCGTGGAAGAGACAAGACGCAGAGGGCAAGAGCCCGGGGAAGGCAGGGGTCCCTTTCGTGAAGTGAACCCGCCTCCCAGCAGCCAAGTGCGGTCGCAGGGGTCGAGGGCGGGAGGATGGTCCCAGGGCGCGAAGCCCCGCCCACGCCCACCCACTATGCGGCCCCGCCCCTTGGCAGGGCCCCGCCCCCGCAGGTAAACAGCGCCCCTGAGATTCCAGGAACGTGTGGCCGGGCCCTGAGCACACCTGGGTGCCTGACACCTGGGACCAGGGCAGCAGCCAGGGGGAGATGACCCGAGAGCTGGGGAGCCCGGGCCTTTGGAAGACCCGGCTGTAGGGCCAGTTTTGGATGTGTAAGTTAAAAACTGGTGTAGCTCACTGCACCAATATATTTATAATAGATAACCAACAAGGACCTACTGTATAGCACAGGAAACCCTGCTGGACACTCTATAATAACCTAAATGGGAAAAGAATCTGAAGTGGAGAGGATATACATGTATCTGTATAACCAACTCACCTTACTGCACGCATGAAACACAACACTGTTAATCGACTCTGCTCCAACATAACACAGAAAGCTTTAACATTTGGTGCATAAACATGAGATTGGTGCCTTCTGTTACACGTAACCATGTGCTGTGCTGTGCTTAGTCGCCCAGTTGTGTCCTACTCTTTGTGACCCCACGGACTGTAGCCCGTCAGGCCCCACTGTCCATAGGGATTCTCCAGGCAAGAACACTGGAGTGGATTGCCATGCCCTCCTCCAGGGGATCTTCCCAACCCTGGGATCGAACTCAGGTCTCCCACATTGCAGGTGGATTCTTTACCTTCTGAGCCACCAGGGAAGCCCAAGAATACAGGAGTGGGTAGCCTATCCCTCTTCCAGAGGATCTTCCCGACCAGGAATTGAATCAGGGTCTCCTGCATTGCAGGCAGATTCTTTACCAGCTGAGCTACCAGGGAAGCCCATAGGTAATGATACCTTGATTTAAAAACAAGGAACATTAACCCGTAGGTTTTAAGACTTTGTATTTTTGTTATCTTTCTGTAATGATGCTGTTTTTAAATGCCATGTACTCAGTGAGTGATATAAACACATTGTAAATTTCAGTTTTCTAATAAAAAAATTGAAAATTAAAAAAAAAATAAAAACAAGGAAAAAAAAAGAACAGCACCCTAGGCCCCCATTTGGCCAACTTCCACAGATTCAACCAACTTGTCTTGAAGGTGAAGGTGTGCAGGATGGTGCGTCACGAAAGCTCTAAGGGAGGAGGGGCGGGAGGTTCAGTGGGGCATCCTCGGTGCAGAGCAGAACCAGCTCTGCCCATCACCACCTTGCTAAGTACGGCTTCCTGGATCCTCCACCCCATCTCATTGTCAGGCGTGGTTGTAACACACAAGTCAAGGAGGATTCAAGGAGGTGGCCAGGGTGGGAAGCACCTTGCCTGGCACAGTCTAACTAATGGCCTTCTGGTGCCTTCCTCAGCAAGACAAGACGAGAACGTCCCTGGAGAAGATCCAGACACTCATACGGCCGCCACCACTTTTCATTCCAGTCCCCTAGGATGAGTCAAGGGGGTCCATCAAAGGGAGAGTCTTCTGGGAATGAGATGTTTCCACCATCAGACAATCAGGGAGATGAGAGCCGATAGGCAGTCCTGGGAAGTGGTGCTGGCAGCTTAAAAAAAAAAAGAGGAAAAACCGCTCAAGCTACTTTACGGCTGGCTCTGATATGCTGGCCCCCCTAGAAATGGGCTGCTGTGGTGTTATACTGCCATTGAGGACAGCAGGTGACAAGAAAACCTCCCAGTGGGAGGAATTCTAAGCACACAATTCTGCATCTCATCAGCCTGCTTGGTAGGAAAGACGATTTGATGCAAGTAGCTGCATTGGTTTATGAACAGTGACAGATGGCTTGGCCAAATGATCAAGCACCGGAAGGAAGCAAGATTAGAGGTTTGGGGACAGACATTTGGGGAAGCAGAGATGGCTGCGCCTCTCAGAAAGGGGCAGTTGTAAAAATAATTGTCCGTCGAGTGAAAGGTCACCCAGAGCCTCCACTGTGCAGGAGACTATTATTAAGTGGCAAAGACAATCTAAGAGTAACGGGTTTTTCCCAGGGACATTGCTGCTTTCTCAGCTGATTCAAGAATAAAAGTGGCTACGCTGTCAAAGAAGGAAAGAAGGCATGGGTTCAAGTACTGGCTGTCCATCATCCATCAGCCCTGGCTAGCACGTGCTCACAGGATAAGTGACGATCCCTGACTCTGCACACTGATGGCACGCCAGTGGTCCCACATGCTGCCTGGCTGCAGACTGATTGCTTCGGACCTCTTCCATTACGGAAAAGGCAGAGATTGCTCTTCACAGAGGCAGGCTCATATGTCTGGATTTGCAATAAACTTCTTGTCCATCTTATCACCATGGCATCCGATAACATCCTATAACATCGCTTCTGAACGAGGAATTCACTTTACAGTCAAAGAGGGAAGGTGATGGCAGATATCCTTACAATTTGATCCTGTCCTCCAGAATTGGTCATCTATTTTGAACCAGGCAGTGTATTAAAAAGTAGAGACGTCACTTTGCCAACAAAGGTCTGTATAGTCAAAGCTATGGTTTTTCCAGTAGCCAGGTACACATGTGAAACTTGGATCATAAAGAGCGCTGAAGAAGTGATGCTTTTGAACTGTGGTGTTGGACAAGACTCTTGAGAGTCCCCTGGACAGCAAGGAGATCAAACCAGTCCATCCTAAAGGAAATCAACCCTGAATATTCACTGGAAGGACTGATGCTGAAGCTGAAGCTCCAACACTTTGGTCACTTGATGCAAAGAGTCGACTAACTGGGGAAGACCCCAATTCTGGGAAAGATTGAAAGCAAAAGAAGGATGCAGAGGATGAGACGGTTAGATGGCGTCACTGAACCAATGGACGTGAATCTGAGCAAACTCTGGGAGATACTGGAGGACAAAGGAGCCTAGTGTGCTGCAGTTCACGGGGTGGCAAAGAGTTGGACATGACTTAGCAACTGAACAACAACAGATTATCCAAGATTTGGTTTTATGACTAGCTGGGAGACAGTATCTAATGAGGCTGAGATACTGTTCTATAAAATGGGTGTTTGCTCAGCATGAGTCATCACTACGTGGTATCATTTCTCCCTCAGCCAGACGAAGCAGGTCTGAAGGAAAAGCGGGAGGCATGCTGTCACCTCCATTCTACCGACTGACCCTCTCTAGTCAGTGCTGGACTCTGCCTGGTTACAGTGCTTGTGTCCGAGAAAGGAGTGTCCTACCACTGGGGCAGCTAGTCTCCAGGGAAAAGGGAATTACAAAGTTTAGATTGCCCGAGGGATAGCTCCATTATCCAAGCAGAAAGGTTTTGCTTTTTTTTTTTTTTTTAAGAAAAAAATAGAAGAATCACAGTGATGAGAGAACAGACTCTGTATGATTTCAATACCTTTAGACCATGAAACTTTTGCATCTTGTTTTACGTCCCTGAATACAGTCCAGTGTCTCCTGGTTTATCGTCTATGGGAACCTGAATAGAGCTTGTACTCTGCTGTTGAGTGCTATGTGCTTAGTTGCTCAGTCGTGTCAGACTCTTTTCAACACCGTGGACTGCAGCCCTCCAGGCTCCCCTGTCCATGGGATTCTCCAGGCAAGAACACTGGAGTGGGTTGCCCTGCCCTTCTCCAGGGGATCTTCCCGACCCGGGGATTGAACCCAGGTCTCCCTCATTTCAGGCTGATTCTCTACCGTCTGAGCCACCAGGGAAGCCCGAATTGTATAAATCTTAATTACGTTCAATTGACTCATAGGGCTTTTCGGGTCTACTGTATCCTTCTAGTTTTCTGTCTATTCATTCTCTCAATTTTTGAGAGTTTGATATTGAAACTCCAACTAAAACTCTTAACTTACCCACTTAGAAAATATTTGTAATATACAGCAGAACGATATGTAACGTTGTTCTGTATTTTTCAACTCTTCTATAAATGTGTTATCATAAATTCTTAATTTAAAAAATTAAAAATTAAAAAAACGGAGGGAAATGTATATAGATGTTGAACAGCAAAAGACTGAGGCTGCAATAAAGCTAATTTTTTTATTCTTTTGGCTCTCCACTCTCTGAACTCATTCCAAAAGTTGGAAAATCCATGATTACGGGAGTCTTAGTAAGAGGGCAAGACCTGTTAGTTCATGGACACAGGATCCAAACTCTGCCAGCTAGATGACCCTGCTCTGCTCAGAAGTTTCAATGTGAGGCCAGGACACAAACAACTGGGATCAGTTTAGAGTTCTTTCCCATGGAGATGCTGGTGGCATCAAGTGGCAGCAGTCTGAGTAACGGTCCAGGATCAAGGGACCATGGCATCCAAGTCAAGCTCTTTCTAAGATGTGACTGGGTCATACTCCCAGAGCTCTGGGGCCTCCCGGTGGCACAATCCGCCTGCCAATGCTGGAGATGGGTTCGATTCCTGGGTCGGGAAGATCCCCTGGAGAAGGAAATGGCAACCCACTCCTGAGACCTCTAGTTTTCTTGGATCTAGCCCATTTTCAAGTCTGATTCTTCATAGACCCTATGAGCTCCCTGATAACCTTCCATTAAATTCTTTGCCTAAGTAAACTGGAGTTGGACGCTGTTGTCTGCAACCGTGACTCTAGCTAGCCCTTCCCACCTGAGCTCTTTTCTTTGCTTCTCCTGGTGATGGGTAGGGCAGATGCTAGGACTAACTCTAGTTAGCTCTCTTATCATCTACAGGAAAGAGGCAGCTTTGAGAAGGACTGGACATAGCACAGGTCATCCACAACAATATCCCCTTTATTGGTATTAATCACAGTTATGAGGTCTTGTCCATCAGAAAGAAGTCTGCATTATGTAGAAGTCTGTTACAAAGACATAAAAACACCCATATGCCAACCACCAAACCAATGAATCTCCACCAATCAAACTTCCGAACGTGTCTTCAATGGTGATCATCAGTGCTCTGTAAGAACGTACATAGACCCAGCACAGGGCATTCCCAGAGCAGTGTACGCACCCTTGGAAGCGATGAGAAATGTCACCCTGGGGTGGGCCTCGATCACACAGCACCGTAACACCTGGCTCTTGGGTTGCCCGCCTTGTCAGCAGAACCCACTCAGGGTCCCCTGGGCACCTTTGACCAGCGAGAACGGCAGGCCTCAGCTATGTTTGAAGTAGACAAGATATGCCACCCCTGCAGGAGAAGCTGTGTGTATATACCAGGGAGCAGACTGGCTTCAAGTCTCATTCAAATCTCATTCTTTAGGGGTCATTTTAGAATGATGACTTGGCTAAAATTTGCTTTAAAGGGGAAATGTAAAAAATACCTCTTGTTATTCTACCCTTCTTCCTGTCTCATCCTGAGTTTTCTGACCCAAATCCAGTAAAACAGCTTAGGAGGTCTGGGTCAGGTTACAAGTTACCAAATCGTCAAAGGAGGAGGACCCAGTGCAGATTCTTGTATCACTTAGACGAGCGTCAGTGACCCCCCTCCGTAAGTCAATGAAGGGGTTGAGTTCTAGCAGTTTCCTGGTGTCCCCAAGGCTCTTAGAAAACTGAAGGCTGTAAGCTTATTAACACGCACGTCTGGGGGACTTGGAGACCCTGGCAGAGTGAGCGGCTCTTGGAGTCTAGAGAGAGCGGAGGTCTCTGATCGAAGCGCCACTCTGTCCTCGGTTCAAAGGGCCCCTGTGCATCCACAGCTGTCCTGATTCCCTTAACTTCGACAGTGCCAATCTCTGCCTTCAGAAAAAGAGAGAAAAGACCGGCTGATTTTCTTTCCTTCGTCTGCGCCTCCTTCCACGCAACATCCCCCGTCAGGGAGAAAGAGGAAGGTAAGTTCCTCCCTGGGTTGCTTTGTCCATGATGCTCCTGTTCCAGTCTTGATGGACAGGATCAGCAGTAAACGAGCGGGAAGGACGGATGAAGGCTGTCCTGGCCTTTCTGAGTCACTAGGCAAAGATGCTTGGGAGACTTCTCTCTTGCTTCTGGAGGTGACCTTGAGGAACTTCCTTTGAGTCTAGCGAGGGCGACTGGAGATACAAAAGATTTCCCTGATCTGCGTGTCCTTGGTTACCCCATTGAAGAAAGATCCTACATAGCGGCCAAGCAAAAGTCTGTAGTTCTGTGCCTGCTTGAAATTCCAAATAAAACCACTATCTCCCTCAAAAGAAATCTAAAAAGTGTCGTATTTTAATCAGCGTCAATCAAGGTAACGAGATGAAAAAGGAGAGGAAGGAAAACGCTCGGATGTGAAGAAAGAGGCTGGTCCTGCCGAAGCCAACGGTGGCCGTTTCCTCGTGCTGCCTTTCCCGGGGTCTGAAGCCTCTCGGCACTAGCCCAGACCAACGTCCAACGACATCATCACCACGAAGCCCAGGATGGAGGCCCAGGACGCCAGTTTCCCGTTACCACTAGGAGGGAAGGGAAGGCAGAGAGTGAGACCTCGATGCAGCAGGGGACAGCGTCCAAGCTGACAGCATCCTCCGCAGTGTCCAGTTCCGAGAGAAACACACTACTCCTATTCACAATAATAGTAATATAATAATATTGACTTGGGATTAACAGATACACACTACTATATATACAACAGATAAACAGCAAGGGCCTACTGTAGAGCACAGGGAACTATATTCAACATCGTGTAACAACCTACAATGGAAAGAATCTGAGGGACTTCCCCAGAGGTCCAGTGGTTAAGATGCTGCCATCCAAAGCAGGGTGTGCAGGTTCAATCCTTCGTTGGGGAACTAAGATCCCACACAGTAGAGGGTCCAGCCAAAAATCAAAATAAATAAATTTGGTTTAAAAAAAACTTTAAAAAGAAAAATCCAAAAAAGAATATCTAAATATGTATAAATGAATCACTTTGCTGTACACTTGAAACCAATACAACATTGTAAATTAACTATACTTCAATTAAAAAAAATAGCAATATTGACAAGCGTGCATGCTAAGTTGCTTCAGTTGTGTCTGACTCTTTGTGACACCATGGACTGAAGCCTGCCAGGTTCCTCTGTCCATGGAATTCTCCAGGCAAGAACACGGGAGTGGGATGCCATGCCCTCCTCCAGGGGATCTTTCACACCCAAGGATCAAACCTGTGTCTTTTATGTCTCCTGAATGGGCAGGCAGGTTCTTTACCATTAGTGCCACCTGGGAAATCCCCAATAATGACAGTTCAGTTCAGTTCAGTTCAGTCGCTCAGTAGTGTCCGACTCTCCGCGACCCCATGAATCACAGCACGCCAGGCCTCCCTGTCCATCACCAACTCCCGGAGTACACTCAAACTCATGTCCACAGAGTCGGTGATGCCATCCAGCCATCTCATTCTCCGTCGTCCCCTTCTCCTCCCGCCCCCAACCTTTCCCAGCATCAGAGTCTTTTCCAGTGAGTCAACTCGTCGCATGAGGTGGCCAAAGTATTGCAGTTTCAGCTTTAGCATCAGTCCCTCCAATGAACATCCAGGGTTGATCTCCTTTAGAATGGACTGGTTGGATCTCCTTGCAGTATAAGGGACTCTCAAGAGTCTTCTCCAACACCACAGTTCAAAAGCATCGATTCTTCAGCGATCAGCCTTCTTCACAGTCCAACTCTCACATCCATACATGACCACGGGAAAAACCATTGCCTTGACTAGACGGACCTTGGTTGGCAAAGTAATGTCTCTGCTTTTCAACATACCATCCAGGTTGGTCATAACTTTCCTTCCAAGGAGTAAGCGTCTTTTAATTTCATGGCTGCAATCAGCATCTGCAGTGATTTTGGAGCCCCCCAAAATAAAGTCTGACACTGTTTCCACTGTTTTTCCATCTATTTCCCATGAAGTGATGGGACCAGATGCCATGATCTTTGTTTTCTGAATGTTGAGCTTCAAGCCAACCTTTTCACTCTCCTCTTTCACTTTCATCAAGAGGCTTTTGAGTTCCTCTTCACTTTCTGCCATAAGGGTAGTGTCATCTGCATATCTGAGGTTATTAATATTTCTCCCAGCAATCTTGATTCCAGCTTGTGCTTCTTCCAGCCCAGCATTCCTCATGATGTACTCTGCATATAAGTTAAATAAGCAAGGTGACAATATACAACCTTGACGTACACCTTTTCCTATTTGGAACCAGTCTGTTGTTCCATGTACAGTTCTAACTGTTGCTTCCTGACCTGCATACAGGTTTCTCAAGAGGCAGGTCAGGTGGTCTGGGATTCCCATCTCTTTCAGAATGTTCCATAGTTTATTGTGATCCACACAGTCAAAGGCTTTGGCATAGTCAATGAAGCAGAAATAGATGTTTTTCTGAAACTCTTTTGCTTTCTCCATGATCCAGCGGATGTTGGCGATTTGATCTCTGGTGCCTCTGCCTTTTCTAAAACCTGCTTGAACATCTGGGAGTTCACGGTTTACATACTGCTGAAGCCTGGCTTGGAGAATTTTGAGCATGACTTTACTAGCGTGTGAGATGAGTGCAATTGTGCGGTAGTTTGAGCATTCTTTGGCATTGCCTTTCTTTGGGATTGGAATGAAGACTGACCTCTTCCAGTCCTGTGGCCACTGCTGAGTTTTCCAAATCTGCTGGCATATTGAGTGCAGCACTTTCACAGCATCATCTTTCAAAACTTGAAATAGCTCAACTGGAATTCCATCACCTCCACTAGCTTTGTTTGTAGTGATGCTTTCTAAGGCCCACTTGACTTCACATTTCAAGATGTCTGGCTCTAGGTCAGTGATCATGTTATCGTGACTATCTTGATCGTGAAGATCTTTTTTGTACAGTTCTTCTGTGTAGTCCTGCAACCTCTTCTTAATATCTTCTGCTTCTGTTAGGTCCATACCATTTCTGTCCTTTATCGAGCCCATCTTTGCATGAAATGTTCCCTTGGAATCTCTAATTTTCTTGAAGAGGTCTCTTGTTTTTCCTATTCTGTTGTTTTCCTCTATTTCTTTGCATTGATCACTGAGGAAGGCTTTCTTATCTCTCCTTGCTATTCTTTGGAACTCTGCATTCAGATGCTTATATCTTTCCTTTTCTCCTTTGCTTTTCGCCTCTCTTCTTTTCACAGCTATTTGTAAGGCCTCCTCAGACAGCCATTTCGCTCTTTTGCATTTCTTTTCCATGGGGATGGTCTTGGACCCTGTCTCCTGTACAATGTCACGAACCTCCGTCCAGAGTTCATCAGGCACTCTATCAATCAGATCTAGTCCCTTAAATCTATTTCTCACTTCCACTGTATAATCATAAGGGATTTGATTGAGGTCATATCTGAATGATGTAGTGGTTTTCCCTACTTTCTTCAATTTAAGTCTGAATTTGGCAATAAGGAGTTCATGATCTGAGCCACAGTCAGCTCCTGGTCTTGTTTTCGCTAACTGTATACAGCTTCTCCGTCTCTGGCTGCAAAGAATATAATCAATCTGATTTCGGTGTTGACCATCTGGTGATGTCCATGTGTAGAGTCTTCTCTTGTGTTGTTGGAAGAGGGTGTTTGCTATGACCAGTGCGTTCTCTTGACAAAACTCTATTAGCCTTTGCCCTGCTTCATTCCGTGCTCCAAGGCCAAATTTGCCTGTTACTCCAGGTGTTTCTTGACTTCCTACTTTTGCACAAGTAACTTTTATTAGGGTGATTCATGGGGTCGTGGAGAGTCGGACACGACTGAGCGACTGAACTAAACTGAACTGAACTGAACCATGGTGGTTCAGATGGTAACGAACCCGCTTGCAAAGCAGGAGGCCTGAGTTTGATCCCTGGGTTGGGAAGATTCCCTGGAGAAGGGCATGGCAACCCACTCCATTATTCCTGCCTAGAGAATTTCATGGACAGAGGAGCCTGGCAGGCTATAGTCCATGTGGTTGCAAAGAGCGGGACACGATTGAGAGACTAACAGTACATGCCAGGTAAACGAAACCATGTAAACTCTGAGGACCCACAGATGAGATCAGTTCTGTTATCATCCCCGTTTTCCTGGTGAGGAAACGGAGGTCTGGAGAAGTAACTTTCTCAAGGTCACCTTGAAGGCTCTGGAATCCATGCTTGAATAACAAACAGCTGCAGTGACTTCCCGAAGACATTATGTCACCTGACCTTGTAAACCAGCCTCAAAATCATTCCTCTAGGAAAACTGACAGGAAATAAAGGCAAGGGTCCCCCTTCCCTCTTCCCCAACACCTGGCCTATAGCTGGAAAATAAAGACCTGGAGGTACAGCTGTGGTTAAAGAGCTCACCTCTCCCTCTTTCCAGCCCCAGTAAAATCTAGAGAGAGAGAAAGACACAGAGAATATACAACAGTCCTCTGTGTATTGGGGGTGGAGGGCGGGGCTTGATATCAGGTCTTCCGACTCTCCACCCACCTGCCTGTAACTGCTCTTTCGGTTTCAAAGAACCCAGCGGAGGAGAGGGTGGAGATGACCTTGGGAAGGGGCCTGAAGAGGTGGAGGTGAAGGAAAGAGGGGCCAATAAAGGCAGAGCAGATGTCGGGGGAGGGCTGGGATGGAGACCAGGCCGGGCGGGGACGGGGCGGCTCTCACCTGATCTGGGCCTCGGGGATGATGTCATCCATAATCACGTAGACCATGGCGCCGGCCGCAAAGGCCAGCGCGTAGGGCAGGATGGGCTCGGCCAGCACCACCGCGAAGGCGCCGAAGACCCCGGCCAGAGGCTCCACCATGCCGCTGAGCTGCCCGTACCTAGGAAAGAACAGACGCGTCCCCTCCGGGAGGCTGGGGCGGACACCCCGCGTGCTCCGCGGGCTGCCTCAGCTCTGCCAAAGGGATGCATTGTCCTCCAGGTCAGATCCTGCATCGCTGGGCAAAACCACTTCATGTGTGTTGTTTTTATAACACCACCTGCCTGCTTTCCCAACTCCCTATTATTACACAGTCACCATAGACACCCCCTCCCAGGTTTATTTTAAGAGTTTTAAGTTTCCCACATTGTCTTTTTAAAATAACAGCCTTATTGAGATAGAATTCTCCTACCAAATGGCGCACCCACTGAATGTGTACAGTTCAGTGGTTTTCAGTGTATTCACGAGGTTGGGCAACAATTTCCCCACAATCCAATTCCAGACGATTTTCATTACCCCCCAAAACAAACCTCATACCCACTGGCAGCCCCTCCCTGTTTCTTCCTACCCTCAGCCCCTGACCACCGTTAATCTACTTTTTGTCTCTAGGGATTTCCCCGCTCTGGATGTTTCCTATAAATGGCGTCAGACAATAGCTGATCCTTTTTACTGGCTTACTTCAAGGCGCATCCCTGTTGTAACAAGTGGACTTCCTCCCTTTGAAGATTGCATAATATCCCATTGTAGGGACACACTGCTGTTACACCGCCAGTCATTCACCAGCTGAGGGCTACGTGGTCCTTTGAAGGTTAGAACACAGTACGAGGAGTGCTGTGGACACTTCCTAAGGACTTGGGTTGTGCTTGGTATGTTTGGGGGTTCCAGCCACAATGGCACCCCTTCTGAAGGAGCCACACCCGCCAACCCCTGCCTACAGGGTGGACCTACCTAGCTGGGTATACAGTGAGGGCCTCTCCCCACAACACCCCCTCCTTGGATTAAGGTGAGATTTTTCCTTTGGAAAACACCCTTCATCTGAGGGTGTCTGGAGGCTGGAATCCCACGAGCTCTATTAAAACAGCAGCCCCCATGAGCCCTGAGAATTCAGTGCCAGGAGAGAAGCCCAGACGTGAGCCCCATGGCTGAGCGCCACCAGCAGGAGACACCTGTATGGGCCGAACACCAAAACACAAGGTGCTGAGACATCTTTCCCACTGTTCCTTCTGTGGGCATCTGGCCCCAAGCCTCAGTCCCTTCATCTGTAAAATGGGGGTGACTGACAACCTCTCCTCCTGCCCCCACCAAGAGGACAGGCTAGGACTGTGAATTCCCAGCAGCCAGTCCCCCGCTTGCCCTGACCAGAAACAGCTGGAGGGCATGCGGGAGACACCGCCTGCACCGCAGCATCCTCAAAGGAGCCACTGCTGCCTGCTCCATGCTTGGAGCACCCTCTGCAGCTCTTGAATGTGTCTGGTTAAACAGAAACTTTCATCTCGGGGTCTGGACACTGCGCAGGTGCCTCTTCCCTACCCTCCGGAGCCCTGGACCTTCTCCTGTATGAGATGAAGGCTCTCAGGTGCAGGGAACTGACGTTTGACAAAAACCTCTAGGGTCATCGTGCTCTGCTCTTCTCTCCAAAGCTCTGTTCTGTCATCTCCCGTGACAGAGGAAGAGATGATAACGATGGAAGTAAAGTGATTGACCTATATGCAAGAACTTGTAAGTCTTAAGACCCTATAAAACGGAAGTTGCTTTTTAACTGTTGCTAGCAGTCCTGGAAAGCTCTCAGCCAACATTCTAGAGTGGCGACTGCTTTAACCAAGAGGCGTCCTGAGGCTCGGGGCCCTGTGAGCTGACAGGCAGAAGAAACGGCAGCCTGGGCACCACCACGTGAGGAGCTGACCATCTGACACTCTGGGCCCCCGGGCCCCTCCTCTGAAGCCTGGGGACGCACCTTACAGGTCATTGAAAAGGTAAAAGTCGGAAACAGACTGTAAAGCCCTTTGTTCAGTCACTTAGTTGTGACTCTTTGTGACCCCATGGACTGCAGCCCGCCAGGCTCCTCTGTCCATGGGATTCTCCAGGCAAGAATACTGGAGTGGGTTGCCATTTCTTCCTCCAGCGGATCTTCCCAACCCAGGGATGGAACCTGCGTCTCCTGCATTGGCAGGTGGGTTCTTTCCCACTGAGCCACCTGGGAAGCCCCAGAAAGCCCTCTGGGGATTATGAAAACATCAAGTGTGAGCACCACGGGCTTCACCTGCCCAGATGTTGCTGAGAGAACCCTGGCCCTCACCTTGATGAGGGTCATGATGGGAACTGGTGTGATGACCCTTGGGGACAGACTGGGGTGAGTGAGCCTACCCAGGGCTTGTGATAGGGCCAGTGGATGGCAGAGCTGCCTCGGGTCTTCCCACCAGCAGGGGAGAAAACCCCACCCTGAGTGGGCGTGGCTAACCCTGGAGGGCTTTTGAAAATAGGAAACAAGGCTGAAGGTCAAGGGATGAGCCTTGGGGGTGCAGGATCCAACCAGATGTCTGGTGCTTCTGGAAGCTCCAGATTCACTCCCGAAGAGAGAAGCCGGCTGGAGGACTGCCCTGAGCTCCACCGCAGACCGGCCCTGGCCCCTGACGCCGGCGTCTGCAGCACTTACCAGAAGGCTCTCCAGGTGGAGAATCCAGCCCCTCGCAAAGGCAGGCTGACAGCGAGGCCCTCCGGGAAGTTCTGGATCCCAATTCCAAGGGCTAAATTCCTGAAAGACCAAGAAGGAGCATGAAGGGCGGACATCCAGAGCAGAGCACCCAGGCAGATGGGGCCCAGCCTCTGAGCAGCGCCCTCTCGCAGCGTCAGAGGCGCGGGTGGATCCCTGTGATGGGGGAAGGACGGGGAAAGGTTAGAGCATGAAGAGGAGGGGACGAGGATCCTCCCCGCTTCACGCCATCCCGGGGCCCTGGAGACGCTCAGTGTTGACGGACGTTACAGCACAGCTCGGGGCACGCTGGCTGGGTGTCAGGAGAACCCGGGTTTGCCTCTTACCCACACAGCTCTACACAAGCCACCTCACTTCCACACCTCAGACCTCATACAGAACACGGAAGGGGTCACGTGGGGTTAACGACATCCACCATGTGACCTGATTCCCTGCCTCTATGGGGTGGGCCCTTCCCTTATGGCCTGAAGATGGACAGGTCACATTTTTGTTCAGAAGCAACTTCAGAAACGGGACAAGGAGGTTCAGACGCAGACTGTTATGGGGACACAGATCAGGGGCTGGGCTGGGCTTCCCCGCGGCCTCTGCTCACCGGTCTGCCGCTAACACTGCACTTCTGGGGGCTCTGGGGAGCTCACCGCGACCCTCTGCCCTCCTACCTGGGTTCTGTGAATTGGTCATTTGGTTGCAGCCAAGCCTGGAGAGCCTGCTTTGCACCGAAACCAGGCATTGGAGTGGAAGGGAAGGGGAAACAGAGAGAGACAGGACAAAGGTACTCCGTGATCCTCGGGGAAACCCCCCGGCACCCACATACACCAGGAGCCCTCATTCGCAGGCAGCAAGCGACTGCAACGAAGCTGAACGTCCACCGGCAGAGGACGGAACGGCACACGGGAGGGAAACCAGGTCAGGCTGAATGCAACGGGAAGGCAGTCTTAGGGTATCTCCCCAGACGAGACTCCACCCTGGCTGGACAGCTCCACAGGGCAGCCCTTCCACCAGAGCTCATCTGATCACTGAAGGTCTCCAGGGTTTGAGACGTGGGTGCCACTTGGCAAAAGTGCTGGACCGTGGCCCGAGGGAGTCGTGGATGGACTGGATGAAAGAGGGAGACTCCGCCGTCCCTTGGCTTTCTGGTCAGCTTGCTCGCGTCTGTCTACCTTGCTGCCAGTGGGCGTCCGCCCATCAGCTCTGGGCAGCGGCCGGCTTGCCCTGTCCTCCTCGCCACTCAGACCTGCAGGCGGCGCAGCAGTGAGGTGTCTGCGGCCGATGCAGGAGACACAGCAGACGCGGGCTCGATCCCCGGGTCAGGAAGCTCCCCTGGAGAAGGAAACGGCAGCCCCCTCCAGTTTCCTTGCCTGGAAAATTCCATGGACAGAGGAGCCCGGCAGACTACAGTTTACGGAGTGACACGGTTGGACACGAGCACGCACATGCATGCAACAAGGTTTTTTTCAATGAGGAAGGTCACGGTGCCTGTCCAGGCCTTACATCCCTTGTCTGAGGGCACTCTGCGGCTGACTCGCGGTCCCAGGCCATCACCTGTCCCCCTCGTCCACAGGCAGGCACAGGACTCACCCCAGACCTAGTCAGGGAGGGAGTGGCTGCCCCATGTCGCCAGTGAGTCAGACGTGGGGCTCCATCTGTTCAAAGTCCTCCCCATGACTTGGGACTGACTGCAGCCATCAGTCAGGCGGGCAGCTGTGGAACCTCCACCTCTACACCCTGCCTGGGAGCCACCGTCCTGATAAGCGGCACAGAAACCCCATTCTTCTAGGCCTGGCCAGCCATGTTCCCGGGGCCCTGCCCCGTCTCCGGCACAAGGCTGCCAGCCCAACCAGGTACCGCACCCTTGGGATCCTGCTCACACCGTGGAATCGCTCCTGAGTGCAGCTGGACTCCTTTAGCCACAGCAAGGGCTGGACCACAGCAGCTCTGCCCTCCCCACCTTTGTATCCATCCCTTCTTAACCTGGCGGCCCTCTGCACACACACGCTGGGGCATCAGGTTCCTGTGGACGCTGTGTCCTGGGCGTCTGTGGGGGTGACCCAGTGGAAAGGCTCAGTCCCCTCCACACTCTCTCTTCTGCTTCTCCACTTGCATCAGTTCAGGAATTAACCACCCCTGCCCCCGCACCAGGGGGAGATTCTGAAGAATGATGGGGTCAGGCGCTGGGTCTGTAGACTTGAGGAATGTGCTAACAGTGTTGACAGCCACTGGCCTAAGAAGCCATCAAATGGGAAGCTGACGGCGAGGACAGTGGCCACGCCCACTTCCATCTCAGGAGCCCCTACCCTGCTGGGAGCCAAGGACACCAGAGGCCACTTGTGACCACGTCCGATGGCCTGCAGACTGGGGTGGGGGTGCTGGAGGGGATCTTGGGAAACAGCAGGAGCATCACAGGGGAGGGTCACTGAGGACAGAGGATGCGTCGACAAAATTGATGGGGGCTTCCCTGGGGCTCAGTGGTGCAGAGCCCGCCCGCCAATGCTGGGGACACTGGTCCAATCTCTGGTCAGGGACGATCCCACGTGCTGTGGGACACCTAAGCCCGTGCGCCACGACTATTGAGCCTATGCTTTGGAGTCTGTGCGTCAAAACTACTGAGCCCATGCACCCTAGAAACTGCTCTGCAACAGAGAGTGTTAGTCGCTCAGTCGTGTTCAACTCTGCAGTCCCGGGACTGCACCCCGCCAGGCTCCTCTGTCCATGGGATTCTCCAGGCAAGAATGCTGGAGTGGGTTGCCATTTCCTCCTCCAGGGGATCTTCCTGACCCGGGGATCGAACCTGTGTCTCCTGCGCTGCAAGCGGATTCTTTACCATCTGAGCTGCCAGGGAAGCCCAGAGAGGCAACAAGAGAAGCCACCGCGAGAGGACCTTGCACCACAACCAGCAAACAGGCGGCGCAGAGTGAAGACCCAACACAGGCAGGAATAAACGTGACAGGGGGTCATGGCCACCGTGCGTCCAGGTGCGAAGGAGCAGCGGGAAGCCGGGGCGCAGGGAGTCAGGGCTCCCTCCTCAGAGCTGACTTAGGAGCAGCAGGGACCTAGCCTGGCTGGTGGGACAGGACACCGTGAGAGCGTCCACAGCCCGGTGATCTTTCTGACCTTGCCCAGATTCCTCCTCCAGCTCACACTCCTCACCCTTCCAGATTCTGTGACCTCCGGGTCAGAGCCAAGGCTGGAGACAGCGGCTGGTAGCCAGCGGGGATTCGCTTTTCAGGAGTAACTCCAGAATCCAGCACTGGGCCCCAGCCACGTGCGAGAGCTCATACACACACACACACACGGAACATGGAGAAGTCAGGAAGGGCCCCACCTCTTCCAGGAGTTTACAATCTAATGGAGGACGAAGAGACCCACTTACAAATGACTCCAGGACAGCATCTGGCCAAAGGCCATGAGAGAAGCAGAAAGCCCATGGAGAGAAATGATTCTGGCGGAGAAAGGGATTCTGGAAACCCTTCCTGGAGCAGGTGACATTCCAGGTGGACTTTGAAGGATGAGAAGCCTTTCAGGATCTAGAGCGAGATGGGAGGTGCTTTTCCATCAGGAAGAATGGACAATGCAAGCAATGTGAGATTTTAGGGCGGGGCGGTCCAGGCCCACCCTCTCTCCCCTGCCCCAATTTAAAGCCACAGGGCACAAACAAGAGCAGAAAACGCTCTGGAGTCAAGGCCCATCTCTCCTTGGCATCATCTTCTAAGACTCCTCCTTGTGCAAATAAGCTTGCTGGCTTTTCAGGACAAATGCCTCAGCTCTGCCCCTGGGGTCTCCCCAAGGGCCAAGCCTGAGGTTCCATCCCAGGGTCTCCACCCATCTCTGGAGGCTGACCCCTGTGCTGAATGAGAGGGTTCCCTTGAAATCCATGCCTTTGACGTCTCCACTCAATCCTTTCACTTATGAATGTTCTCTGGTCGTCCTTTGGTTAAGACTCTGAGTGCTTCCACTGAGGAGGGTGCCAGTTTGATCCCTGGTCAGGGAACTAAAATCCTGCTTGCCATGTGGCCAAAAAAAACAAAAGCTTCTGGCCTTGAGCTTGGGGCAAGCTCTTGGCAAGTGTCGGCAGCAGTACAGACCCCACTGCAACAACCTGCAGCCGAAACCGTCTTGTCTGTCGTTACCACGCCCATTGGAGGGAGACTAAGGTCCTCTGGCTAGAATAATCATCTCTGCCCATTTATGGAGTGTTACTAAATGTCGGGCGTGGTTGGAAGCATTTTGCGTGTAGCGACACACTCTGTACTCACAACTACCTCCTAAGTGTTTTCTACCATCATCACCCCCATTTCACAGATAGGGAAACTGATGCACAAGGGGGTCAGGTGACGTGTCCCCAGGGTGACCCAGCTGGGAAGTGACAGAGGAGACCCGTGACCACTGCTCCACATGCCTCGTGTGTTTGGGCCTCACGCAGACCCGTCAGAGCAACCTGGAGAGAGACGGTTATCTGGGCTCCAGGCCCCAGCGGAGGAGGAGATGCTGCCTCATGCCTCCTGGACCAGTGAGCTGAGGCTCTGGCTCACTCTGGCAGTCAGGGAGCAAAGGCCTGATGGGGGTGATATTAACCAGAGACCTCCAGGTAGAGGGGTCAGAACGTCCCACCTACAGCAGGCTTCTCCTCGATCTGCTGCTCTGGACACTGGAGGCCAGTTCCTTGCTGTGATCAGAGACCTCCAAGTAGTGGGGTCAGATCATCCCAGCTACAGCAGGCTTCTCCTCGACCTGCCGCTCTGGACACTGGAGGCCAGTTCCTTGCTGTGATCAGAGACTCCAGGTAGGGGGGTCAGAATGTCCCACCTACAGCTGGCTTCTCCTCGACCTGCTGCTCTGGACACTGGAGGCCAGTTCCTTGCTGTGATCAGAGACTCCAGGTAGGGGGGTCAGAATGTCCCACCTACAGCTGGCTTCTCCTCGACCTGCTGCTCTGGACACGGGACCAGTTCCTTGCTGTGAGCGCCCATCTGGGGCACTGCAGGATGTGCAGTGGCATCCCTGGCCTCTACTCGCCGAGGCCAACAGCTTCCCTTCAGTCAGGACAACCAGGAACATCTGCAGACGCAGCAAAACGTCCCCCATTGAGAACCACGGAACAGAGTGAGCACGCTTAGGTGAACTGCTTTCTCCACAAACACGTGAACGCCTGAAACTGCCAGACTGAACAAGAAAGCCGCCCGACCACGTGCATCTCATTTGAGCGTTGCCAGGCTCAGTGGAGGGGACCCTCCTAGGAACGTTAGCTGCAGCAAGACAGATTCCTGGGATTCAAGGCAAAAGCAACACCTGAGAACCGCTGGGACCCTGATTCCTTCTTCTGGAGGCAGTAACTTCAGAACCACAGCGCCGCATGATTCTGGGGGCACACTGTGTTCTCAGTGAATAGCGCCCCCTGGAGTTGTGCAGTGGGATATTTCTGCTTGAACCCCAACACAGACTGTGCTCAGCGTAGGGATTACTTTGGCTTCCCTGGTGGCTCGGTGGTAAAGAATCCACCTGCCAGTGCAGGAGACACCAGTTCGATCCTTG
This sequence comes from Moschus berezovskii, assembly GCF_049115385.1. Lineage (NCBI taxonomy): Eukaryota > Metazoa > Chordata > Mammalia > Artiodactyla > Moschidae > Moschus > Moschus berezovskii. Next base: position 69,516,884 of record NC_142479.1, on the reverse strand, counting down.
GGTCGGGAAGATCCCCTGGAGAAGGAAATGGCAATCCGCTCTAGTATTCTTGCCTGCAGAATCCCATGGACAGAGGAGCCGGGTGGGCTGCAGTCCACGGGGTTGCAAAGAATCGGACACGACTTAGCGACTGAACAACAAACAGGTTGTTTCTGGGGTTGCAGGCGAGGCCTCCTGGGGAAAAGGTGGAGAAAGTCACGGTTTCTCTGAAAATTGGCAAGTGAGCCTCCCTGCAGCCCGCAGACTGGCTCTTCGGGCTATGTTCTCTGGCCGGCTGATTATGAAAGGAGACCGGCATATTCCTGACAAGCCCTGCTTCACCTCGGCTTTCAGATCCTCCCAGGAGTGATGAGCGTGTGTGTTCTTGCGTGGCAGGCCCTTACATACGGTGGTGATTGTTATCATCCTGCTGTGAAAGGCCTGATTGTTCAGGCTCGGCGGTGACATCACCGGCTTCCCACTCGGGCTGCTTGTCGAGGTGTTTGATGAGCCTGCAGGTGGGAAGGGGCTGGGTGCTCCCCGCAGGGCTGCCCGGCCCTACCGGCTCGGTGGAGCTGGCTTAGCACGCAAGGGATCCTCCCCCACCCCTTCTTTCTCTTCTGGGAGGCTTACTGCCATGGGCTGGAGTGATGAGATGACCCATCGGTTCCCTTCAAGTCGGCCGCCCTCCCTGAAGAGGGCTGGGAGGAGCCCCAGGAAGTCAAGCCACAAGGCAGGGTGGTGTCAGCGGGTGATTCAGGCCACCTCTGCGCACCTCTCCTTGTCAGAAGACAGAGGCGCCTACAGCCGGCTAGTTGAGCTCTACTCCCTGAGAGATGCCTCAGGGACCTTGACCAGCTAAGTCTCCCAGCAAGTCAGTCAAATGAATGCACAGGACAGGTGTGAGGCCTTGCTGTTGCTGTTTAGTTGCCAAGTTGTATCTGACTCTTTTGTGACCACCATGGACTGTAACCCGTCAGGATCCTCTGTCCATGGCATTTTCCAGGCAAGGATACTTGAGTGGGTTGCCATTTCCTTCTCCAAGGGATCTCCCTGACCCAGGGATCGAACCCACATCTCTTGCTTGGCAGGTGGATTCTTTATGGCTGAGCCACCAGGGAAGCCCCAAAATTCGTGTGATTCGCTTTGTCACAGGGGTCTGGCATCTCTGAGCTGTGCCTGCCTGTATAGAAACTGAACGCTTCCATCAAGCCAGGCTCAACGTTTCAGAGGAGGGCTTGGGACTAAAACATTTCATTTTTTTTCAGCACACAAAATACCACTGCAAACCACAGCTATAACCTTTTCCAGCATTTTGGCACCTTCTTCTAAAGGACTTCTTTTTTAAGTGACTTTATAAGCATCTGTGATTTCTTTCACTCAGGAGGTATAAGTTCATTTTCTGTCCTGTGGACGTAGGAACCAAGGCCCTGAAAGGGTGAGGGGGAAACCTGAGAACACAGCCGGGGGTCCCATGGCTGGGGAGCCAGCGCTGGGTGCCAGGCCCTTTCCCCCCCATCCCCCATCTCTCGGGAGACGCAGGAAACGTGGCCAGTGACCCGGGGGAACCCCACCATCTCGCCCTGGTGAACAGGCTCAGCGTCCTGACTGGGCCCCCTGCGTGTCCCACACCCCCAGAGTCCGTTCTCAGCACGTCCGCTGTGTCTGCCTGCCATGCCTCTCTGCTCAGAGCATCCCCGGGCAGCACACAGCCCTCGGAGGCAGAGCCCAGACCGTCTGCACGGCCCCTGAGACCCACGAGCCCCCACGCTCCCGCCCGCCCCCGGCCTCCTCGCCCGGCTCCATCCCCTCCAGCACCTGCCTCCTTTCTCACCCTGAAGCCTGCCTGGCTGCCCCGCCTCAGGGCGTTTCTACTGGAACCTTCTTCTCAGGTATCTGTGGCTCATTTCTCCACCTTTTTTAAAGGCTGAGCCAGAAATGTCCCTGGCCATGACTTTATTGTCTTTTTTTTTTTTTCTGTGTACTGATCACATCACCTAGTTTCAGTTGCCAAGGCTGATTCCATACAATGATTGCAGGGATGGACTGAGGCCACTTGGTCCCGCCCCATTCCGATATGTCCTTTCTACTTAAAAAAAAAAATGCTGGGGTTACTCGCATGTGCCTTCAATGCTATCGGGTTTATTTTTGGACAGCAACTCCTCCCTCTAAGCTTCTGTATAATCTACTTATTGTTTGTGTCGATTGTTCATTTGTTACCTCCCAAAGCTCCAATACCTTGACCACCTGATGCGAAGAGTCGACTCACTGGAAAAGACCCTGATGCTGGGGGTCGACCGAGGATGAGACGGTTGGATGGCATCAGCGACTCATGAGTTTGCGCAAACTCCGGGAGAAAGTGAAGGACAGGGAAGCCTGGTGTGCTGCAGCCCGTGGGGTCGCAGAGAGTCGGACACGACTGAGTGACTGAACAGCACCTGACCTGGCATCAGAACAAGCTGCGGATCCTGTCTGCCCCCAAGAACCTACAAGAGTGCCGGGTGCACACTGCTGAGACGGACCTGCGCACAGACACGGGCCCATGAATTCTAGCCAAGCCTGACGTCTGGTCGGCTCCCAGCTGCAGGCAGTCAGTAGCCAGCATGTCACGACTCCCCGACCCCGATGTCTCCAGCCGTACAGTAAGGAGATTAGCCGGGTGCCCCCAGGAGCTCTTTTCCAGACCCCTGAGCTTTGTGACTCCCACACAACGACGGCATTGTGGGTTGTCTGGATTCCGGGGGCTGTGGAGACAGGCCCCCGCCTTGGCCAAAGCTCACTTTTCCTGTTGGCATACATCTGGAAAGCTCCAACCCCACACCATTGCGTTGTGCACATCTGGACAGCAAAAACCGATCACGCCGAGAGGAAACTCCAAAAGGGCGGCTCAGCCAAAGCTGCAGTCTGGGCCAAACGAGAGAGAGAGAGAGAGAGAGAGAGAGAGAGAGAGGGGTGGGGGGTGGGGGGGGGGGCTGAAAGGCTCCTTTCTTTTCCAGCCGCATGACAATCTCCCGGGCACGATCTTCGGAGCTGAATGCTCCACGGCTGAATAACAGACACTCTCAATAGCCTTCGAGGGCAGCCGCTGTCCCAGGGCCCTCTCCGCCTGGCTCCTGGCCAGCGCGAAACTTAAGGAGCAGAGATTTTTCCTCCCTAGTCCCTTGTTTAGACTGAGCTGTACCTTCGCTTATCCTTGGGGCACGTGGACCAAGTTCAAAGCTGAACGCCACCTGCTCCTCCGGGAGAATGATTGAACCGCGTGCCTAGTGCAAACTGAACAGGGAGATTTGAGCTCTGGTGGGAAACTGCTGGCTGGCTGCATGGAGTGAGAATGTGTGTGTCCCTTGGTCCCTGCATCCCTCCGTGTCCAGGAAGAGACTCAGTTCAGTTCAGTCGCTCAGTCGTGTCCGACTCTTTGCGACCCCATGAACCGCAGCAAGCCAGGTCTCCCTGTTCTTCACCAACTCCTGGAGTCCACCCAAACTCATGTCCATCGAGTCAGTGATGCCATCTAACCATCTCATTCTCTGTCGTCCCCTTCTCCTCCTGCCTTCAATCTTTCCCAACATCTGGGTCTTTTCAAATGAGTCAGCTCTTTGCATCAGGTGGCCAAAGTATTAGAGTTTCAGCTTCAACATCAGTCCTTCCAATGAACACCCAGGACTGATCTCCGTTAGAATGGACTGGTTGGATCTCCTTGCAGTCCAAGGGACTCTCAAGAGTCTTCTCCAGCACCACAGTTCAAAAGCATCAGTTTTTCTGTGCTCAGCTCTCTTTATAGTCCAACTCTTACATCCATACTTGACCACTGGAAAAACCATAGCCTTGACTAGACGGACCTTTGTTGATAAAGTAATGTCTCTGCTTTTTAATATGCTGTCTAGGTTGGTCTGTGAATACGTAGTCAGTCCAACACCAGGCCTGGGCTTCCTGAACCCAGGGAGGGTTGATATTCCTTTGCAAATGAAAGGAGTTTCAGGGGGCTTGGAACTTCCTGCTAGCTCCTCAGCTGGCAAAGATGAGTGGTGCAGGGAGGGGATGGGCAGGCAGGGGAAACTCGGCTCTACACATTTGTTAGCTTCAGGGCCAGCGAGGTCAAGGGCTTGATGGCCAGGACAACCTGGGACACGGGAAGCCTCAGGTTTGCAACAGGGAGCCTCTGGGCCAGTGTCCTGCCAACAGGAAGAGATGGCTCTATGAGACCTGTGGCCTCTAGGGGGCGGCTTCTGCACTTTTCACCGTGTTTCCAGAGTCCATCTGCGATATATCATGTGCCAGTGCTTTATTCCTTTTCATGGCTAAGTCAGCATCCTATTGCGTGCATCCACCCCATTTTCTGCATCTGTTTATCCACAGATGGAGATGTGGATGGCTTCTGCCTTTCAGCTATTGTGAACAGCGCTGGCTGTACGAGTTTTCGTGGGGACACCCGTCTTGGTCATTTGGGGCAGAAAACAGGAGTGGAATTGCCGAGCCACGTGTTCAGGGTTTGGTGCTTCTCTGAGGACAGCTGGGGGCTGTGGCGTAACATGATCAGAAGGGTGACTCTGAGTGTTCACGACGCTGGGGTGGGTAGAGGAGCGGAGGGAGGCAGGAGTGGGGCATGGCGGGCCAGGAGAGGCCAAACGAGGCCGGCGGGGAGGGGAGCAGCCACGGGGCCCATCCTCCTCGCTCTGCTGCACCCCCTGCTCGTCCATTGCCGCTGTGGACCCTCTGCCTCAAGTGAGACAGAACCATTTCCCCCCGAAGCTGAAACGGAGCAGGATGCTGTGGTCCTCGCTCTCCAATGTCCCCCACCTGCCCTCTGTCTGTGGACGAACTTCAGCCAAAGGAGCTTACTCTCAGAAGTGAGAACACGCAGAAACAAAGGGAAACAGGCAAATCCAGCAAGACTGAACGGCAATGTAGTCAGTGAGCGAGCTTCTCCTCGGGGCTGGAGACGACACTCTAAGCCACATGCTTGGGATATGAGTTGTCTCACAGACACTGGACGGAGAAGGCACTGGCACCCCACTCCAGTCCTCTTGCCTGGAAAATCCCAGGGACGGGGGAGCCTGGTGGGCTGCAGTCCATGGGGTGGCGAAGAGTCGGACACGACTGAGCGACTTCACTTCCACTTATCACTTTCATGCATTGGAGAAGGAAATGGCAACCCACTCCAGTGTTCTTGCCTGGAGAATCCCAGGGACGGTGGAGCCTGGTGGGCTGCCATCTATGGGGTCGCACAGAGTTGGACAGGACTGAAGCGACTTAGCAGCAGCAGCAGCGTAGATACTGAAACCCCATCACCAGGTGGAAGACGCTAACTACACGATGACCAGAATGCAGCCACAACGTAAGCGGCCACAATCCCAAGAACTGGCCTCAAGGAAACGGGAACAAACCGACTCTAAAACCGGCCCTGAAGATTACAACTGTACCTAGAGCAATCAAGATGAGGCTGGTCAGACCACCGATGACCAATGTCAGGGTGACCGTCAGAGCTGACTGTGCTGTTTCTCCATGTGGCCGGCTCCCTCTGTCTACAACATTTCCTGCTCCCTGATGATTGACTGTCGGTGTGGGGAGGGAGGCGGAGTCAGCCTCTGGACAGGTGTCCACAACCACCCCCACCCCGCAGCATCCAAACTAAAGCAAAGTTTCCTTTCCACCAACTTTGCTGCTTTAATGGCGTTTAAACAGCGAGTAGCCAGACCCCACTCCCGGCTACAAAACTACAGAAAGGTCAATAGCAGAACCTAGGGTAGGCGAGACCTGTGTGTCATGCTGACTCTGAGCTTCTTCCTAACTGGACTCTAAGAAACTCACTGGCTCCCCCAAAGTTTTACACAATGGTTTTTGTTTCTTTGGCTATGTCCTGTGGCTCGCAGGATCTCAGTTCCCCAACCAGGGGCAGAACCCGGGTCACAGCAGTGAAAGCGCCGAGTCCTAACCACTGGACCAGCAGGGAACTCCCTACGTAGTGTTTTCTTAAAGCTGAGGGTCCCCATTACTATGTCTGGGGGAACCTCCATGTCCAAACCATTACCTGTAACTTGGCTGTGAGGCGATTTCTACCCTGAGGAAGCTGTTTATTCAGTGGAGTCTCAGCTATCTCCTTATCAACGCTCTTATTTATATAACAGCTTGACTGATGAGTCAATCTCCAGCGCATGGTGAAAGTTCAAATACGAACAAGGTAAGACCTATAGCGTTACCTTGAGGCACCTGTTTCTTTAAAACAAGAGCAGAAAGTCGGCGACACAAGACAAAATGAACACAGTCCACTGGCGCCTGGTCACTTCAAGGGGACCAGCCTCTGAGAGAAGACCTCTTGCCTGGAGTCTTTACCAGAGTTCTTTCCTTTCTTGCTCTAGAGTCCAGGACGGTGTGGGCACTAGACCTTCAGAAGGAAAACATATCTTCTCAAGAAGGCTCTGCTTCTTGCAAAATCTTCAGGGGGAGGGGGGCTCCCTCCTACTTGCCATGTCCCCCCGAGCAAATGTGGTTGGCAGAAGACTCAGCGGATCTTTCCAGGTAGCTAGCTCTCTGTAGGTTCTGGGTGGAAGGACAGAGGGACGGGCGGCTGGATGGATCGAGCAGACACTCCTGAGACTTCCCTGGTGGTCCAGTGGTGAGGAATCTGCCTGCCAGTGCAGGGGACCCGGGTTCGATCCCTGGTCCAGGAACTAAGGCCCCGTAGCCAAAGGGCCACTGAGCCCATGATCTGCAACTAAGAAGCCCGCATGCTGCAGCTCCTGAAGCCTGCCCATGCTGGAGCCTGGGCTCTGCAGCTAGAGAAGTCACAGCAACGAGAAGCCCGCACACTGCAACGAGAGAGTAGCCCCCGGCTCACCGTAAGTGGAGAAAGCCCAAGCACAGCAGCAGAGACACAGTGCAGCCAGAAATAAGTAAATAATAATAATAAAGACGACAGACACTCCGACGGAAGACAGGCGAAAGCCATCCAATGCCATGATGGCTCTGGGTTTGCTCCTTCATTTCCTTGAGGCTGATGCAATGCGATGTGATGTGGAGGGCAGAACTGGGTCAGCGTAGGATGTCACACCTCGCGCTTGGCCTATAAACGCTTCTACTGAGAAGCAAAGGGGTGAGCCGGGAGAAAACCCCATTTACAAACACGGAGCCAGGAAACCAAAGCAGGGTCGTCAGGGAGCCCAGTCTCAGTGACACCAACTGCTTCCATCTCCCTGGGAAGGACCGAGCCCCAGGCTTCCTCTCTGAGGTCTGGCAGCTTGGGGACCCTTCCCCAGGCTCAAGGCAAGGGAGTTGTGTTGCCTTTTCAACGCTGCACACCAGACCACAGCTGGCAGAGGGGCCCTTTAAGTCCCGGGGTCGTGCCATCCAAGAGCTTAAGACGGTTTCCCAATCAAGCTTTTGAGGGTAAATATTTGCCGTGACTCACAAGAAAGGTTTCTCTGCTCTCGCGTTGGCCCCCAAGGAGCCACGGGGTTAATTTCTGTTAACGGCTTGGGATTATCCACAGGCTATGACAGAAGCTGAGTTCGCCAGGCTCCCTGGACTCATGAGTCAGAGGCTGGGCTCCTGGACTCACTCGGTCTGGGGAAGCCTCTGGGGTCCCCACAGCTGAGGTCACCGGAGTGCTCACGGCACCACTTCCTGGAGCAATCAATGATGCAGGTGTCTGGCTCATTGGCTGGACGGACAATTTACAAGCGAAGTAACACATCATAAGAGGCGGGCAGGAAACGCTAAGAAGCCAGCCAGCCCGGACAGAGGGCCATTCTCTCTAACCAGGGAGGCCAATGGAGCTGCTACGCTGGGTTGGGGCAAAGCGGCGCAACCCGTCTCGACAACAGTGACCAAGGATAACTCAGGGGAAGCGCCTCCAGACCCTTGAGGCTGCCGTCAGCCTGGGCTTCTGCAGTCTGGGTCCCCTGTGGCTTGACTTTTTCAGCACACGGGTTGTCCCAGGCCACTGAGGGTCCTGGGGATACATCAGGCTCACGTGTGACAGCCACATCACCCTGTGGCCTCTGATTCCAGCTGACCCAACAGAGGATGGACCCAGTGCTGAGTGGGAAAAGGATCTTCTGTGAATCTTTGCTGAGCAGATGATTCATTTTTTATTAATTTTATTTAGTTAGTTACTGAGTTCTTTTTGGCTGTGCTGGGCTTTCACTGCTGTGCGGGCTTTTCTCTAGTTGCAATGCACCTGGGATGGAATCAGGCTGCAGAAAGCCGGGGGTCACTGGAGCCACCAGACGCTGGAGGGGACCCAGAAGGATGCTCCCCGGGAGGCCTCAGAGGGAGGGTGGCCCTGCTGGCACCTTGTCCCCAACTTCTGGCCTCCAGAACCGTGAGAGAATCCACCTCGGTTGCTTTAAGCCACACGGTTTGTGGTAATTAGTTAGGGCGGCCACAGGAACTAATCCAGGGGTGGGGGGGCATCCGTAACACCTGGATGCCAGGTGTAATGAAGCAGGCTCAGGTGTGGGGCAGAGCGCCTGCCAGGAGACAGATAATAATTAAGTGAAGAGAAAAGCATATATAATTATTGCTTGCGAAGGGCTCAACAGGAAACAGGTTGCTGGCAGATCAAGAGGAAATGGGGGTGGGGGCAGGCTGGGGGGTTTCGGCTGAGGTCCCGGGGGTGGGAAGGAGTGGCAGAGCTGAGGTCTGCACTGTGGTCCTCACCCCATCCTGACTGGCCTCTGCCCCGAGTTGCTTCTCCCTTCAACCTACCCCCATCCTCCCCCTCCAATGACGGGTGATCTCTCTAAAGCACAAACAATCCCAGTCGCCATTTCAAAGGTGCCTGCCAGGACAGCTGCAGGGTGTGAGGTGGCAGATATGAGTTCTCAACCTACAGACCAGAGGCCAGGGGCTGGGGTTTAAGTGACACTTGTAGGTTTAAACCCAACAGGTTTGGGTTCAGACTCCAAACCCTGTTCCTCTTTCCCCCGGAGGGCTGCACGGACACCTGCTCATTTTATTCCAAAACCTCCAGGGGTGGGCCACGACCTAACAAAGAAGAGCATTCTCTAGGGGATGGATGAATTAGGAGACTGGGATTAACATACACACACTCTATATATAAAAGAGATAGCCAGCAAGGATCCACTGGACAGCACAGGAGCTACAGTCAATATTAACCTATAAGGGAAAAGAACATATGTCTATACACACCCATGTATATAAACCAACACAATATTGTTCAATCAACTATACTACAATACAGAAAAAAACCAAACCCTTATGCTCCTCAGTGGAACACTCACTGCCCCTAACGCTCATGTCCGAATAAATCTTCTAATTCACTGCCAGACCCCATCAGGAGCCTTCCAGTTTACCCACAGAGCAGACCTACTCACTCTTTTTAGCGCCTTCATGAACCTTATTTATTATACATAAGCATCTTTATAGACAATATGTGCGCATGCTAAGTCGCTTCAGTCATATCTGACTCTTTGTGACCCCATGGGCTGAAGCCTGCCAGGCTCCTCTGTCCATGGTATTCTCCGGGCAAGAATACCAGAGTGGGTTGTCATGCCCTCCTCCAGGGGATCTTCCCAACCCAGGGATTGAACCTCAGTCCCTTTCATCTCCTGCATTAGCAGGCAGGTTCTTTACCACTAGTGCCAGCTGGGAAGGCCCACTGTAGGCAATACTTGTGTTATATTATCATTGCCCACATTTTTGAGCCCTAATAGCAACTCACTCCAGTAGTCATGCCTGGAAAATCCCATGGACCGAGGACCCTGGTGGCCTACAGTTCATGGGGTCGCAAAGAGTCTGACACAACTGAATGACTTCACTTCATGGGTTCTCCCTGTGCTGGATGCTTTACATCTTTACAACTCGTTACTACAACCATCTTGTGAGAAACACTGTAGCATATGCTTTTTGCACAGAGAACTTAGGGCTGTGGCCCCGGGTGATGGCTGTCTGAACCCAATGCTTTCAGCTATGCTGTGCACACAGCATTCTTGTTTCTTTTCTGCTAATAAAATCAATTTTCGCATGGCCTTCCATGGTTTTTTAAAGCACTTTAGTGTATGTCATCTGACTGCAAAAACGCCCACTCCTAGATGAAGGCATCTCTCTTCCATATCTGCTCCCCATAAGGACCAGGATGCGGCTGGAAGCAGGGGGCCAAGCAGAGGTTTTGACCCACCCATAATTTCCATCAGTTGCCCACTGCCATCAAACCATCTCAAAGGAGCCAAAAAACTCCCAAGTGTCCAGAACAATGAGCTCGCTGTACTGCAGGGTAAATCCCAGGATCAGGTCACCACGGCTGTGCTGTTCCTCTCAGAAATACTGAGTCACAAGCGGGGATGTGTTCCCGGTGGGGACCACGCCCCGGAGAGCCGACCCCATCCCTCCACGATCCTGGGGACCCAGAAAACAGTCTTCTGTCTGACCTGACCTCTACGTGGCCATCGGGATGGGCTTAGAAAAAAAGGAGAAAACATAGAGGCTTGAGTCCTCTGCCAAGGCCCCCCTGGCTGCAACCCCGGGGCCCCGGCAATTTATTACCAGACAGGAGCCACATAGGCTCCGTTATCACAGTTACAGCCTTGTCCAGAAACAATGTCGCCTTTCAAATTGTTTTCCGCCAGGGACAGTAGATTTATAAACTGAACTGGTGACTAGGAACAGAAGCCCGGGCTGTGAAGACTAAACGCCTTGTTCTGAGTGGGCCTGGTTTAGTATTATCCTGATAAGATAAACACAGATAATGACCTGCTGGGGGGGCGGGGTGCTTTTATACATACACGACTCCACGTCTGCGTTCACCCGGGCACCGGCTGGCGCTGGGGGGCTGCCTCTCACATCAAAGGCAAGAGAGAAAGCCACTTTTTGGATCTCTTTCCAGTAAGGAAGTTGGAAATAATTATAAGACATTGGGTTTGTCTCTCTCTAAACAGCTCGGAAATATTCTGATTTGGTTACTTTCCAAAAGGGTGGCCCTAAAATGGTCATGATTGCTCTCAGGGCAGCAGAGCCGAGTTGCTGTCGCTGACAAGTCTTGTTAAGGCTGGGTTGTGCATGTGGGGTTAATGAAAGCAGGCTTCTATTTTCTGTGAGTATGTTTACAAATTTCTATAATAAAAGCAATATATATATATATATATATGTATGTATGTATATATGAGGCAATTTGGGCTGAAAAACTGCTGAAGCTGTGTGGCGGGCATATAGAGATGTATTATTAACATATTCTCCCCCTTGTATGTCTGTTTAAAATGTTCCATGGTAAAAAGCGAAAAAAAAAAAATAGGACTCTGGCTGAAAAATATAAAAGTGGCTCAGTGGTGTCCGACCCCATGGACTATAGCCCACCAGGCTCCTCTGTCCATGGGATTCGCCAGGCAAGAAGTTGGAGTGGGTTGCCATACCCTTCTCCAGGAGATCTTTCTGACCCAGGGATTGAACCTGGGTCTCCTGCACTGCAGGCAGATTCTTTACAGTATGAGCCACCACGGAAGCCCACTTGGCTGAAAGGCATTGGCTTAAAACCCACTTAAAACATCAACAGATGTCTGGGACACATACTGTCCTAGGAGATGAGAAATCAGTGTGGACAGGACGGGGTCCCTGCTCCCACTGGGCTGACATTATCCCCAAAGTTCAAACATTCCTCCAGTGTGAATATCCGGCTGGGCCGCCCCAGGGGTCGCTCTGGGGGCGGGTCTTTGTGGGGGTAGCGGTGTATTGAAATCATTCTAGACTCGGCTGGGGCTTGGAGAGGGGGCTGGCCCTGTGGGAATCTGTCCAGTCTGTTATTCCTAGGAACCCAGAAGCAGGATGGAAGGAAAGGGGCTTTAGGAAGCCCCCACAACGTGCGCTGAGATCTCTCTGTTAACGTCCTTCATTAATAGCAGCGCAAGTAGTGCAGTGGTCAAGAATCTGCAGTGCAGGAGACGCAAGAAACACGGGTTCGATCCCTTGGTCAGGAAGATCCCCTGGAGGAGGAAATGGCAGCCCACTCCAGTAATCTTGCCTGGAGAATCCCATGGACAGAGGAGCCTGGTGGCTTACAGTCCATGGGGTTGCAAAGAGTCAGACATGACTCTTTAATAACAGCTGCCCCTTGTCTCTGGGAGGTATTTCCAGAGAGGGTCGAACCCACTGGTCGCCTTGGGGCCCTGCTGTGACCCCTCCGGACAAACAGCTGTCTGTCCTGTTTTGAAAGGTCTCTGGGGACGAGGAGACAGCGGCTGGCAGGGGCTGCCTGCGCTGTGAACGTGTCAGCTGGGGAGCAGGGGACAAAAGCCTTCTGTGCGGCTCTGCGCTAACTGCTCCGGCGTGACGCCTCTGAACCGGCACAGGCGGCTGAAATCTTGGAATTACCAGCTTTTGGGTTTGCCGTGTACGCACATCCTTCAGGAGGGCGTTTTCAGAATCCGGGTTTTGATGGAGTCCCACGCCTAAAAATCAGTCCAGAGGACAACCCCTGGGGGAGTCCGAAGGCTCAGCCTCGGCCAGACAGAAAAGGAGCTACGGGTTTTCTGGGAGGATGGGAGCTCTTGTGGGAGGGAGGTCAAGAACGTGAACACCTGTGTTTGAGGTCAGCATGTCCCTGTGCCCCTTCCAGGAGTGAGCTGCCCCCACAGAGCTGAGTTCTTTGCCAGGAGATGGGCGAGGTTTGGGTCTGCCACTCTTTTTAAGTTCCTATTTGGTGCCCTGTGATTGTTCTGCCGAGTTCGGTTGAAACAAGGAAACTGATTTGGATTTTCTGGATAGTTTCTCCTCAGGTGGAGAGGTGACTTTAAGTCTCAGAATCACAAAGGCACTTCCATCGAACCTTCAGGACATGAGTACAGTCACTTGGGAACCATATAGTTTGAAGGGGATCCAAAATGCTAGGTGATACCTGGTGGCTTGGTGGTAAAGAATCCACCGCCAAGGCAGGAGACGCGGGTTTGATCCCTGGGTGGGGAAGGTTCCCTGGAGAAGGAAATGGCAACCCACTCCAGTATTCTTGTCTGGGAAATCCCACGGACAGAGGAGCCTGGCGGGCTACAGTCCACGGGGTTGCAATGAATCACACACAACTGAGCATGGCCACATTTGCAGCATAGTCTTTGAAATTAGCAGAACACCGGCCATGATTTCCCATTACAGCGCAAATCAAATCCAAGGTCCTTTCAGCGGACACGTTTCCCAGGTTGCCTGATTTTTCACCAACTTGGGCCTGTGCATTTACGTTTGCCTTCACTCTCCAAAGGGTTCCACTTTGGACAGTGAAGATGTTTTTTTATCCTAACAGCATCTTACCTAACCTTCTGCACTTATGATCCTGACTATTTACCTGAAAACCTCCCAGCACGCGCTTTGCCTCAGACACACTGTTCTGTTTCCCAAACGTGTTGCCCATTCTGTATGAATCAACGCCTGTCATATATATCCATTTCTCAACTCTGGGAATAGCTAGAATCTTTTCGTCGGAATGGCTAGCCACTCCAGTATTCTTGCCTGAGAAATCTCATGGACAGAAGAGCCTGGAGGGCTACAGCCCATGGGGTCGCAAAGAGTCAGACGTGACTGAGACGCTAAACAACAACAGAGACGCAGCATCAGACATCCAGACGTACTGGGGTGGCCAAAAAGTTCCTTTGGGGTTTTCTGCACAGTCTTATGGAAACACTAAATGAACCTTTCGGCCAACCTGGTATTTACCAGTTTCTGAGCTGGTACATGATGACACCAAAGTGGGGGCTGGGGGTTGCCAGGGAGGGAGGGGCCAGGATGGCACAGCCCTGCCCTCAGGTTCTCGGACCCTGGCAGAAAAGACACAGAAAACGGTCCAAAGTGAGCTGATGAGGGGGCACGAGAGGGAGAGAGGGAGCCCCCTGCCCCCCAACCCACAGCAGAACTTGCAGCCAAAAGACCCACATGAAGCACTGCTGTTCTGACACGGCAGAGGGCCCCTTGAATGCTCCATCGGGGTCGGGGATGGGCGAGTTTGGAGGCTCGGGCAGCGTTGGCCGCGTCCTACAGTTTGCGTCCAGATGTTTGGCACGATTTCGGCCTGACCCACAACGCCTCCCTGGAGGGCAGAGGCCTGGAATTGCGCCTGGAGGGAGGGACGTGCGGGGGAAGCTGGCCGAGCCTCTGACGGTGGTTCCAGGGGAGGTTGGAGATGCTCTCTTTCCACCGAGGAGGGCGTGCAGGGTGGCTTTTAGGGGCAGTGAAGCGGGCAGACCTCGGGGCCAGGGAGCGAGAGCCCTGCTGGAAGACGCAGGGTGATGCAGTTCATGTAACACAGACACTCGTCAGGGGAGTGGATCACTGACTTTCCCCGGATGCACCAATCCACGATCTTGCAAGTGATTTTCAACTCTGTTCTCCTGAGTCTGAGGTGAGGGGCCTGCTGCTTTTTACTTTAACCAGCACGGACACATAGTGTGTGTCAGTCGCTCAGTCCTGTCCAACTCTTCACAACCCCCTGGACTGTAGCCCGCCAGGCTCCTCTGTCCCTGGGATTCTCCAGGCAAGAATACTGGAGTGTGTTGCCATTCCCTTCTCCAGGGGATCTTCCCAATCCAGGGGTGGAACCCAGGTCTCCCGCATTGCAGGCTGATGCTTTATCAGCTGAGCCATCAGGGAAGACCCATAATAGGCACATAGTAGGACTTCAAATATTTGAAGGATCAACTACCTAGGACAGTGGTTCTCAATCAGGGGGCCCTGTCCCCATCCCAGGAGACACTGAGCAATGTCTGGAGACATCTTGGGTCATCACAACTGTGGGGAGGGGTCCCACAAACACGCACAGGGCAGAGGCCAATGGACAGGGCAGCCCCCTCCCCCACGACAGGGATGATCGGTCACAAAGCTCGAGAGTGCAGAGTTCTGGCAATCGCTTTAGCACAAAAGCAGGAAGGATGGCTGGAAGAGGATGCGGATTCTCCTTTCTGAGGGGTTTTAAGCATGGATTCCAACTGTCTTTGTGGGTCTGGGAGCCTGGGGTGAATAAAGATGCCCTAAATGGGCCGCTTGACCTCCAGAGCTCCGTCACCGCCCGGCACCAGGCACCGGAGCTGTGGCTCCTCCCCGCCTCATCCTTCTGCCTCTTCCTCCCACACAGATTGATTTCAGAGGCTTTTCCTGCAATGTGAGGGGGTTTCCATGAGGAGTGGATCCTTTCCAAACCAGAAGGCAGTAAAAAGTCCCGCCCGTGGGACCAGTGTTCCTGCTGCGTCTGTGCTTCAGGACGGACAGAAACCACAGCACGAACACTGCGTATCGAAGTCACATCTCTCCAGATTCAAGTTCCAACCTGCAGACACTTTATAGCCATGTCATGAGGTGCAGAGCCTTTTAATGACAGCCGTTCTCTGGGGGCAAGAGATAGGGGAACTTGTATAGGAAGAATACAAACAGGCAAAGGAGCACCTTTGAAGGATCATTTTCTTTCCAGGTGAAGGTAACACTGCAGGGACCATACCTAAGGGTGAGACCCTCTGGCCATCTCTGCCCGCACAGGGCTCCAAACATGTCACCCACATTCTTCATCTTGACAGCAGGCCCATGAAGCACACACAGTAAGATTTTCTGGTTCTGAATCACTGTTCTGATGCGCTGAAGTAGTTTTCCTAAGGCCAAACTGAGAAGTGGGCAGATCTAGTCCTCAAATCCTTCTCAGAAACCTTCAGGGCTTCCCAGGAGGCTCAGCGGTACAGAGTCTGCCTGCCAAGCAGGAGACCCAGGTTCGATCCCTGGGTGGGGAAGCTCCCCTGGAGAAGGGAATGGCAACCCACTCCAATAGTCTTGTCTGGAGAACTCCATGGCTGGAGGAGCCTGGAGGGCCACAGTCCAAGGGGTCGCAGAGACTGGGACGTGACTGAGCAGCCGCAGCAGCAGAACGTGGTGACCTTCCTTTGTGAGCCAAGATGGGCTCATGGTTGTTGCTCGTTCTTTTCCATTTATTTTTGGCTTTGATGGGCCTTCGGTGCTGTGCGGGAGCTTCCTCTAGTTACAGCGAGCGGGGGTCTTCGCTAAGGTACACGGGCTTCTCGAGGCGGGGACTTCTCTTGTCAAGGAGCACAGGCTACAGATACGTGGGCTAGAGTAGTTGGGGAGCACCGGCTTAGCTGCCCCTCGGCATGTGGGGTCCTCCCAGACCAGGGATCCAACCCGTGTCCCCTGCATTGGCAGGTGGATTCTTAACCACTAGACCACCATGGAAATCCCTGGACTGAAGGTTTTTAGAGACCACCCCACCTTGAACGAATGTAGAAGAAGTTTAGCTACCTTCCACCTCAGCATCTCTTTGGGAGAGACTCAGAGGTTTTACCTGTTGGCTGATCCCAAAGCTGTTATTATTACCGGGAAGTACCTGCCCCACGCACGACACTGTTCTCAGTGACTGACACATGTTAACCTTAATACAAGGAAGACCATCTTATCATCCCCAGTTTACAGATGATGAAACCAACGCAAAGATGTCAGGTAACTTATTCAAGGCCACCCAGCTCAGCAGAGCCCAGACTTGGGCTCAGAAGGCTAATTTCAGAGTTCATGTTTGTAACATTGGGCTGAGCCGCCTGTCTGGAGAGTAACTCCCCAGTTCTTCAGCATTCAGACTAAAGAAGTAAAGGAAGCAACTAAAATCACAGTTCCTAATATGAGTTTGCAAAGTGCTGGGCAGTTTACCAAGTGCTTTTCCTCAACATGATCTCTGATGGGTCCTGCAAGGCTCTGAATTTGATGGCTGTCTCTAGGAACCCAAAGATGCTGTCACCCAAAGCACCATGTGTGTGCGTGTGTGTGTGTGCGCGCACGCGCGCATGCTCCATCCAGGAAGGACCGATGGAATCACCCGTGAAGGCCCCTCGCACACCTCAATCAGGAAGTTCTCTCTGGGGAGCCCACTCCCCTCACTCTCAGTCCACAGGCTTCAGCAGAGGCTCCACAACCTCCAGAAAGCAGACTGAGATCCAACTCTGGACAATGGGAGTAATTCCATCCTTCGAGCCCCAGGGATTGGTTCAAGCGGGCAGTATGTGATATCAGTTGGTCTAGCCAGACCCCAAGGGAGCTGCTGAGAAGAGACGGACAATCTCTGTTGCACTTGAACCTGGAAGGACACAGGACTGGCGCTGTCAGCAGGAAGCCATCTTGCCACCAGGTAGACCCAGAGAATCAAGCCAACATTGAAGAAGACAGAGCTTGAGGGAGAGAAAAAATGAGCAGAGGCCTGATGTTACAATTTGTGGCCCTGGATCAAACTGGTCCTAAAGTCTGCTTCCCGGAGTCCTCAGTTCTATGAATCAGTAGATTCTGTTTTCAGCTGAAGATGATATGAATGTTGCTTCTGTTCCCTGCAAATGATATAAGTGAAAACCAAAACTATCTTATCGAAACAGTTTCAGAAGGACACTACTCTGGTTGGGAAGAGAGTGAGGAAAAGCCTGCTCACTGAGGCCCTGCTCCCTCTCCCCCACAGCTTTACCTAAAAGGAGACAAACTGTAAGAGGGGGCTTCCCCGGTGGCTCAGTGGGAGAGAATCCACCTGCAGTGCAGGAGACGCAGGAGACACGGGTTCGACCCCTAGGCTGGGAAGATCCCTTGGAGGAGGAAATGGAAATCCACTCCAGCAGTCTTGCTTGGGAGATCCCCGAGACAGGAGAGCTTGAGGGCTACAGTCCATGGGGCTGCAAAGAGTCAGACACAACTCAGTGACCAAGTCCCGCACGGTCATAAACCGCAGCGTGGGAAGGAGATAAGGTTGACTTTATCGGAGCCATTTTGAAAGGAGCAGTAGATGAACCATCAGTTAATTCACAGAATTTGTTCCTGTGTGAGTTATTCATCAACTCTCCCATCCGTAGCCACATTGTACCCGTAACACCAGCTCCAGGGTTGGATACGACCGAGCGGCTGACACCAGCCAGCCATTTGCAGTCACTGACTCTGGGTGACAGGTTGGACGGATAAGGGTGCACGGGTTGGCCCATCTCCTCCACATAAAGGTCAACACAAAGGGTTTAGCCTCTGAGCAGATGGAGGGCTACCCGGTTCAGGGACAAAGGCTAGACTAAAAGCATCTTCCCAGGCACATTTCACTACAGCAAAAAGCTTCTGCTTGGAGCAGCTGCTGCTTTATGAATTCTGGATTGAGGACACCCAAACAGAGTAGAAATCAAGCAAGTGTCACTTCCTCCCAATGATTCTACTCTCTGCATATTTTTCTCTAGTTTCACAGCCCCCATAAAACCCTCACACAGCGAAGAGATCAAACCAGTCAATCCTAAAGGAAGTCAACCCAGAATATTCATCGGAAGGACTGATGCTGAAACTCTGGCCACCTGATGTGAAGAGCTGACTCCCTGGAAAAGACCCCGATGCTGGGAAAGATTGAGGGCAGGAGAAGAAGGGGACGACAGAGGATGAGATGGTTGGATGGCCTCATTGACTCAATGGACATGAGTTTGAGCAAACTCTGGGAGACAGTGAAGGACAGGGAAGCTGGGTGTGCTTTAGTTCATGGGGTCACGAAGAGTCGGACACGACTGAGCCCCTGAACAGTAACAACAGCAAACCCTCAGCAATCTTCTGTCCCCAGGATGCACGGCCCCCAGCTCTGTGCTGTCCATGGCAAACAGCAGCCTGCCGACACCCTGCGTTTCAGATGAGGGGCCTCCTGGTGTTTGCTTTCCTGCTGATAGAATTACTCATGCCTCATTTGTCCACTTCCCTGAAACAATCTTTTTTGGATGCCTTTCGAAACCTGAGTCTCTGCGGTTTGTCTGGACTGGTTTTTATTTGTGGAGGAGAGTTCGCTTGTCTAGGGCGGAGAAAAATGGGGTCTGCAGAAGTCATGGCATCCGTGACTTCCTGTCTCGTGCACTCCTGCTGTTCTCTGCAGGAGCCAGGATTCCTCCTGGAACACTCTTGTTCCCATTGGAAGCTCCTGATGGAACAGAGACGGGGAAATCTTGCCAAATCTGCAAAGTTCCTAAATGATTCTCAGCTCTCAGGGAACAAGAAACACATTGCAAGCTTCGAGGGCAGGGGCAAAACAAACAATTACTGAGTCTGTTGGTAAACAGACCCAGAGAAGACAACTGAATCCAGCTTGTTCACTCTTGCCTGTCAGGCAGAATTTAATACCATCCTGTTTCTGTTTTCCTTCTACCCATGACCCAAGTTACAGCTTGCTTAATTTCTGTTTACAATGTGAGGCTCATGGTGACGGAGGGAAACAGAGGTCTGGTCAGACTTTCCCAGGAGAGTGTGCCCTGTAGACCAGAGGTTCTTAACCCAAAAACATCCTCAGTCTGAGAAGCCAAGTCCAATTAAATCAGAATTACTGCAGAGGAGAACTTGGAAACCAGTGTGATTCCATCATACAGCCGAGGTTTAGAACCACGGCTCGAGAGCTACACTACATAATGTCATGGCCATGAGCCACACGTGCCTGCTGAGTGCTGGATACATGGTACATCCAAATTGAAATGGGCTGTAAATGGAAAGTCTTCACCAGATTTCCATGAGTCAGCACAAAAAAAGAGAACATAAACTGTATCATTAATACTTTTGCTATGTTGATTACATGTAAAACAACGGGGGTGTGTCCTGAGTGATGTGGGTGATGCTGTGGGGTAGACCAGAAATCCATAAGGAACACTTTAAGGAAGAGAAAGAGGAAACACTCACATGTCTTCAAACAATTCTTAAGACACCACTGTTTCCATTTATAAGACGCACAAATCCCCAGTCAGCCCCTCAGCACATTCACACCAGTGTGAAAGTGTTAGTCGCTCAGTCATGTCCAACTCTTTGTGGCCCTTTGAACTGCAGCCCACCAGGCCCCTCTGTCCATGGAATTCTCCAGGCAAGAACACTGGAGTGGGTTGCCATTTCCTTCTCCAGGGGATCTTCCCGACTCTGGGATGGAGCCCGGGTCTCCTGCATTGCAGGTAGATTCTTTACCATCTGAGCCACCAGGAAGCCTTCCCCCCTCGACACCTGTACTAGCACGCAAGCTTGTTGTGATACATCCTGATGAAGTCTTGGTTCATTTTCTGTCCACCAAAAAGAACACGAGAGGAAGGAAAAGTCTATGATGTTGGACTAGAGTTTCCAAGAAAAAGTCAAAGTTCAGGCTGGAAATCTCTTTTTATTCATTCTTCTTAAGCATGGCCAAAAAATATCCTCAAAGTATATTCTTTTCCCCGTCTCATTTTTTAAATCAAACGTCATGTAAAAGGTAATATGGAAAGAACTTTTGACAGAGTAGAACCAGCTAAAAACCTTGGATATGGCCATACCAGAAAACGTGTTTGTGATTTTTGAGGCTTGAGTTTTTGGCCTACTTTGAAAGGTTTCCAGTGCTTTGCTGGGAGATACGAGGAACCTTCCAGAGAGCTTAAAGGTAATCCTCCCCTGGAAAGCTGCACACTTCCTTGTTACTCCCTTGACAAAGACCCTCGGTCAAAGCATATGCTTTCACGTATTTAGCTAAACCACAGAGAGAGACGAACTGAATTTTTACCTTGAAAGTCAATACCATGGGTCGCAGTTGAGATAGGATCAACAGCAGGATGGGACAGGCCAGGGAAAGTCAGGACCAAAGATATGGACAGACTAGACACTGTTAGAGCAGCGGGGAGAGGGGCACGCGGGCAGGGAAACAAAAGCCAAGATGCTGCAATAAGGGGCAATGGGGAAAGGCAGCACCAACGAGGAAGGTCAGGCGAGCTGCTCGACACTCCAGCAGACGAGACAGTTTGAGAGTCCACGTGAAGGTAAAGGTAGAGAAGAAGCAGGTTCAAGCACGCAGAAGGTGCCCTCGGAGCCTGGAGCTCAGCATCCAGGGAGAGCCAGAAGGATGAGGACCCCTGTACCCTTAGACCAGGTATGCAATGGGGTCAGAACCCAGGCTGAAAGAATTCATAGCCAGAGACTTGGGGGTCAAGGGGGGAGCCCAGCACGGGGGAGGTGTCTGACAACAAGGCTCACTTCAACACTGTCCATGCATCGAATATAGCAGGAACCACTCCGACGTTATTCATAGATGGGGAGTTTCCGGGGTAAGTGGCAGGCTGGCCACTTATCCCAGAGAAGCTGTGGGTCGTGAACCACATTACTCTAGTACTGATGAGCAACTGCTGGGTCAACAGGGTAAGACCCAAAGGGCTCCCGTAGTCTGTTCTTGACCCACTGACTGAGCTCAGCATTCTCGCCTCCTCCCTTGGAAACTCGGTCTCTGTGAGAGGCCTTAACATCAAGCTGTGAAAATCCCAAAGGCTGGGAGATTCTCTAGCTGCTCTCATCTCTCGTGCCTAATTGGACTCCAAGCATTAGCCTGACACCAAAACCAGACAAGGACATCACGAGAAAATAAAACTAAAGACCAATACCTCCTACGAATACAGATGCAAAATTCCTCAACTAAACCAATCCTGCAACATATAAAAAGAGGCCATATGTCGTAACCAGGAGAGATTCATCCCAGGAATGCAAGGTTGGTTTAACATCTGAAAACCAATGCAGTATTCCATACCGACAGGATGAAACAATGAAAAACAAGTAATTATCTCAATAGATACAGAAAAAGCACTAAACAGAGACGAGATGCAGCATGCCGAAGTGCTCCAAGAAACTAAAAAAGCAAATTATCATGTGATACAGCAACCCCACCTTCGGGTATGTACACAGCAGGACTGAAAGTAGGATCTCAAAGAGACACCGGTGCGTTCGTCTCTTATGTTCCCTGCACAGGCAGGCGGGTACTAGCGCACCAACTGGGAAGCCCCCCAGTGGAACATCAGTCAGCCTTAAACAGGAAGGAGATTCAACATATGCCACAACACGGATGAACCTTAGGGACACCAATAAATCTGTCATAGAAAGACAAAAAAGGGGTTTCCCTGGTGGTCCAGTGGTTAAGTAAGAATCCACCTTGCAATTCAGAGGATGCGGGTTTGACCCCTGGTCTGGGAAGATCTTACATCCCTTGGGGTGATTAAGCCCCTGTGCCACAACTGCTGAAGCCTGAGTGCCCCAGAGCCCGCGCTCCGCAACAAGACAAGACACTGCAGTGAGAAGCCCGGGCACCACAGCTGGAGAGGAGCCCCCGCGCTGCAACCAGAGAAAAACCTGAACAGCACTGGAGATGGGGTGCAGACAAAGATGTAATAAATAGATACGTTTTTAAAAGTCACGGGATAGAGAATAACATTTTAAAAACAGCAATAAAATAAAAAGGCAAATACAGAATGACTTCCTTTATATGAGGTCCCTGGAGTAAGTGAAGTCACAGAGCCCAAAAGTAGAATAGGGGTTGCCTGGGGCGGGGCGGGGGAGGAGCCCCTCCCCCTTGTTTGCTGGGGACAAGGTTTTCCTTTTTTTTAAGACGACAAGGGCTCTGGAGATGAAGAAGATGATGGCTACACAACAATGTGATGTTCTTACTGACACCATCGTACACTTAAAAATGCTAATTTTATGTATGCAAGCATGTGTGTTAAGTCGCTTCAGTCGCGTACAAGTCTTCGCAACCCCATGGACTGTGGCCCGCCAGGCTCCACTCTCCATGGGATTCTCCAGGCAAGAACACTGGAGTGGGTTGCCACGCCCTTCTCCAGGGGATGTTCCCGACCCAGGGATGGAACCCGTGTCTCCTGCGGCTCCCGCACTGCAGGCAGGTTCTTTGCCGCTGAGCCACCGGGGCAGCCCCTTTACGCACATAAACTCTATCCCAGTCAAATTTTTTTTAACAAGACAAAACGAAACAGCACGACAGAGTGAAGGAGAAGGGACATCAGGGAAGAAAAGAAACAGCTTTTTCCTGCTTTTGAACGAGAGACATCGCCTTTTCACTTTGCGTGAGGTCCTGCCCATTACGTGATCATCTGTCCTCCTGTCAGAAAAAGCTGGCATTTATCTGGGCGTCATTCACCCATCTGCAGTGAAATGCTGGCCTTCAGAGGCCCTGTCTTCTGAAGTGGTCCCTCTCTCCCCTGACTTGGGAAAGCCATGATCTTGGGAAGTGTAACCCCCTTCGGAAGGGACAGTGGAAACAGGGTGGGAGTTCTCCTAAGACCCTCTTCTCCACTTTCCTTCTAGAACTTTGGCTCTCACGCTGTGGGGTGCTTCCTGGCACAGGGGAGCCTTGACAATGCTCATTTGCCCCCTGACCTCCCTGCTGGAGATGGTCAAGGGTGAAAGCTGGCTGGAGAGGGGCTGAGGTCAAGGCGCCAGATGAAAGGCTCAGGGCCACAGCAGTTCCCATGCCAGTCTGGGCCACGGGGTGTTTGGTTGGGGTACTGGGCCAGCAGCACTGGTCTGAGCTTGGGAAATGGTGTGGCTGTGGGCAAGTCACTTGCATTCTGACTTTCTCCAGCGTGAAATGAGGCTTCCTGAGGTCTCTCCCAGAGCCAAGGTCAAGTCAGAAGTCGTTTGTAACATGACGATGGTGTCTTGGCCTCCGTGACTTTTTCCATCGCTTCTCCCTTGCCTGCACTGAAAACTACCCATCTCGGGCCCCTCAGTCTCCTGTGAAGCCCCCCTGAGCAGGCCTGGGGCTGCCTCCGCTCCCCACCTGCAGGCCGCGGTCGGGACACCACGCAGGAGGGAGCTGGGCGGGGGCAGCCCCCAGCCCGCGCTTCTGGACAGAATAAAAACCCCGACGCCCCATCTGATGGAATCACACCGAAGAAAGGAAACTTGTCTCTTAAGAACAAGCGAGAGGCTGATGACTGAAGGCCCAAAGAATTTTGTGGTTGGACTTTTTTTTTTTCCTGTTGTTTGTTTTCTGGCACAATCTGCCTCTGTTTTGGAGCCGACGGCCGCGGTGCCCGTGACAAAGGCCTCTTTCTTACGACAGTTTAATAGCTCCGATGTGGGGGACAGCCCCAACTCCCGCGGGGCAGCCTCTGGAGGCAGCCTCTCAGGAAAGGAGAGGGCCTCGCTTTCGTCCAGTTGGGTCCGAACTGAACTGAGAGAGGCTTAAGGAAACAACAACAACAAAAAACCAAACCAAACGGGAAACTCCGTTCGAAACAGGAAGTGAAGGCTTGGGGTGCGGAAGACAAAATGTGTCAGGAGAGAGGAGAAACTGGATCCAAGAGGGCTGCCCAGAGCTCACTGCCTGCTGAGGGCAGAGGGGAGAAAGGTCCGCGAGGGCGGGGAGGTGCGGCCGCTGGAACCCAGGGCCGCCCCCCAAGTGGCTGAAGGCAAGGGGGATGCATTCTCGTGGTCTGGAGGCTGGATGCTCAAAAGCGAGGTGTCAGCAGGACCACCCTGGCTCAGAAATCTCTAGGGAAGGTCCTCCCTCGACCTGTCCAGCTTCCGGCGGCAGCGGGCACTCCCGGACACTTCTTGGCTTCTGGCCGAGTCACTCTGATCTCTGGTTCCCTCAGCCTGTCTCTGTGTCATCACCCAACTTCCTCCCGTGTGTGTGTCTGTGTGTCTCTTCTCCTTGCCGTAGAGACACTGGTCATAACGGATTTGCCTGCGTGCTCAGTTGCTTCAGTCAGATCTGACTCTTCTGCGACCCCATGGACTGCAGCTCCTCTGTCGCTGGGATTTCCCAGGCAAGAATACTGGAGTGAGGCTGCCATTTCCTCCTCCAGGGATCTTCTCGACCCAGGGATTGAACCTGTGTCTCTTTTGTCTCCTGTATGGCAGACGGATCCTTTACCATTGCGCCTCCTGGAAAAATAATCCTGCACGTGGACAGCACTCACTAAATGTTTCACGACTACCAGAGGCAGGGCTGGGAGGCAGAGAGCTGGGGCAGGGGTGTTAATTCTGGGCTTCCGCATGCCTGCCACCTGCCATGAGCTTGACCTCAGGGAGAGTCCCCGGGCTCTGGATTCTCACCTGGCTGCTGGGAGGGCAGTAAGGACTGAGCAGTGCATGTAGCCCCTAGAGGCAGCCACCAGCGCCATGCTGCAAACCCACTAAGGCGCCCCAGCTGCTCTCCTAGCTGGCCTGGCAAAAGGCAGTAAATTCAACACCAGCACCCATCCGAGCCCCGCTGGTGACTCTGGAAAGCGCATTTGCTTTCTGCCTCTTGCTTCATGTGACAAGAGGTCCCAGAGGATGGGCAGAGCAGTGGTGGGAACGCAGGAGGGAGAAGTCTGTGTTATCCCCAGCGCCTGGGAAAGCCGCAAAGAAACGACGAAGCTGCTCTTCAAAAGCCTCGCGGGGTCCACGCCTCCCCCCAAGCCTGCCCCAGGCTAGACAGAGCACACGTTGTACCGAGACTGGTCCCTGGTGCCAAGATGGCCAGCCCTGTCGCCAGGCACTCGGGTGGGGGTGGCCGGGGGCCGCAGAGGAGGAGGCGGCCCCGCACAAACGGGCTCCTTGTGCCGCGGATGTGAGAAGCGGCCGCCGGGCAGCCAGGGCCGGGCAGCACGGAGCCGTCTCCTTGTTCTGGGCCCGAACCTCGTGCGGTGACACTGGGGAGACTGGAGAGAATCCAGGGAACCGGGACGGGGGGGCAGTGCGTGCAACAGAGAAGCAGCTCGTGCTGTACAGAAGGAGCTGCCCACTGTGAGATCATCCACAGAATTCAGGTGGGCCATCAAGGCCAGACGCAGAGCAGCCCATGCCCAGCCTGGTCCCGGGCCCCACGCAGAGAACAGACGAGGTCCCCGGCAAGGGTGCAAGATGGGGAAATAGATACACACAGGATCAGAGTGACAGTCACCCGCACGCCGGCTCAGCACCCAGGCAAGACGGCAAAGCAGGCCTGGAAGGGCCGGGGCGGGGGGCAGGGGGCGGGGAGGAAGGTGTGAAGGCACGGTGTCTGCAGGCAGAGCCCGAGTCACGGGAGATCAGAGGTCCCACGCTCTTGGACCCGGGCCTCTGGCCTGGAACCCGCAGAACCCTTGTCTCCTGCATCAGCAGGCGGATCCTTTACTACTGAGCCGCCTGGGAAGCCCGAGAACATAATTGCATATTATTATTGAAAAGGGCTTTTGTGAATTCTCATAGTGAGAATTAAGTCCCTGTCCGGGGCGGGGGGTGGGGGGTGCCACAGAAAGGACTTGGTTTTATCCTGAGTTTATGAACTAACTTTTGGTGATAAATACAGATTGTAAGGGAGAGTGACTGGCTGTGAGAGCAGCTTTGTTTCAATGCCTTTATACTTTGCAAACTAGAAAAAGGAGCATTTGTACGTCAGTCTTCACATGCCTGGGGGACATGTATTGTCCCACAATCACTAGTAGTCCTAGAACCGCAGCTGCCACCCTCCTTTCTCACGTGACACAGCTGGAGACCGAAAGGCAGGCAGTGAGAGCCCAGGACACAGGCAGGCGGCCAGGTGCGGGGCACCCAGAGTCTCGCCCTGACGCCCCACTGCCGCACGGTGGCGCTGTCTGCCAACCAGCTGCCAATTCCACTGGCTCCTGATAATTCAAGGTAAGGCTAGGCAGCGGTGTAGGGGGACTGGAAAGAAAAATGTACTTACAGGGAGGAGCTGTCAATAGACGATTCTAGAATTCCAGGCTGGAAGACTCTTCAGAGTCCCTTGGACTGCAAGGAGATCAACCAGTCAATGGTAAAGGAAATCAGTCCTAAATATTCATAGGAAGGACTGTTGCTGAAGCTGAAACTCCAATACTTTGGCTACCTGAGGCAAAGAACTGACTCATTGGAAAAGACCCTGATGCTGGGAAAGACTGAAGGCAGGAGCAGAAGGGGACGACAGAGGATGAGATGGTTGGATGGTATCACCGACTCAATGGACATGAGTTTGAGTAAGCTCCAGGAGTTGCTGATGGACAGGGAAGCCTGGCCTGCTGCAGGCCATGGGTTCGCAAAGAGTTGGACACGACTGAGCGACTGAACTTAAGAATTCGAGGCAAGGTAGTTTAATGGATCCAAGAGAAGAGCTTGTCCGCATCAGATAGAATGGAAAGTGCCATCTGCTATTGCAAATAAAAAGCAGCACAAGAATTTACTTCCAGCTTTGCTGACATGATGGAAGGGGTGGCAGTGGGGAGGAGCCTGTGCATGTGGCTGGTCAGGATGTGTCCTCACGCTGGGGCTCCATGTCTCAGGCTAGAGACCGCTCTGCAGGGAGCCGAGGCTGGGCTATGGCTTCCCCAACCCAGGAAAGCTGAGATCCAGTTTAGAAAGTCAAGACTAGCAGCCTTGAGGAAGAGAGGGTCTCGTCAGGACTCCCCAGAAGTCTGGGAACTTGGTCCCGCCACAGGGAGGTCTGGGGCGTTAGCAGAGCAGCCTGCAATGTGGAGATGGCCCTGGTAGCCTGCTCCTTAAAAGATGCTGCTGCTGCTAAGTTGCTTCAGTCGTGTCCTACTCTGTGTGACCCCATAGACGGCAGCCCACCAGGCTCCCCCGTCCCTGGGATTCTCCAGGCAAGAACACTGGAGTGGGTTGCCATTTCCTTCTCCAATGCATGAAAGTGAAAAGTGAAAGTGAAGTTGCTCAGTCGTGCCCGACTCTTAGTGACCCCATGGACTGCAGCCCACCAGGCTCCTCCAACCATGGGATTTTCCAGGCAAGAGTACTGGAGTGGGGTGCCACTGCCTTCTCCAAAAGATGCTGAGTGAACACCAGTGAAAGAATTTATGTTTTATTTCCCCAAGTGCCCTCCAGGGCTTCCCTGGTAGCTCAGTGATAAAGAATCCAAATGCAAAGCTAAGCAAGGAGACATGGGTTCAATCCCTGGCGGGAAACTAAGATACCTCAAGGCACATGGTGCAGCCAAAAAAGAGCGCTCCTGGCTGCCCTGGTGGTTCAGAAAGAACCCACCTGCTAATTCAGGAGACGCAAGAGATGCGAGTTCAATCCCTGGGTTGGGAAGAGTCCCTGGAGAAGGAAATGGCAACCCACTCCAGTATACTTGCCTGGAAAACCCTATGGGCTGAGGAGCCTGGCGGGCTGCGGTCCGTGGGGCCGTGAAAAGAGCCAGACACAGCTGAGCGACTGAACGTCTCCTCTCACTACGTCAACAAAGTCTTCTCTCCAACACTCTGCGATTATCTTGCAAACATGTTTTCCGGATTCAACTTGAAGAGAAGTAGGTGGACAACTTGGACAGATGGATGTGCACATACAGGTCTACGCACCCATCAACTGATTAATGCTGACGAACGAGCGGGAAAATGTGTCTCCTGCCGTCTTTGTTTCCAAACAAATGGCTGCTTAGCTGATTAATGGCTGCTGTCTTAAACGAATGCTAATATTTCAACATGCATATCGGCTTTTAGGCCAGGCAGAAGGATATACCTGACTTTTGCTTTGCTCTTTGATCTAAGCGGCAAACACAGACTTCCAAGTTTGTTCTGATGCCTGCATGTGTAACTCAATGAGCCATGTCAGGTCCAGATGCCGGCTAAGACTGCAGGCATCCTTGACTAAGTGTCTGGGTGTTGGGTAGCAATGGCTGGCCGGGACACTCAGCAGAAAAAAAGAAGAAAAAAAGTCCAGGAATACCTCGGGGATGTGCTTTGTGGATTCTGCGTGGTGTACCGTCAGGTCAGCAGCCAGCCTCCTCCGCTGCATGGACGTTTGCCATGCCTGCCGGTGAGAGTGTGTTCTCGTATTACAGATGACTCTCTACTTATGCTTAAGTAGGATGCATGGATACGAGAGGCCAAATCTGAAGCAGAAATAGCCTCGCTCTCCCCGCTGGTTTGAATTATGCCTGCCGCTGAGTTAAGAGCTGAGGGCGCGTTTCCTCTCTGGAGCACGCGTCCTCTGGAGGTAATGACACTTCAGGAGGGAAAACCGCTTAAGCGGCCAACTCCCCAAGGACCGGCAGGATGGAAAACAGCTTTGTGGTGAAACCACAAACTGCTGTGGGACCCGATCGGAAAGAAGAAAGCCGTGATTCCCTCGAACCGCTGGTGGAGACTCGTCTGCCTCCAGGAGATGCTCGGCTCTGAACGGGTCCCCTGAAGATGCAGGCCATCTCCTGGGGCAGGGAGGCAGACCAGATGGAAGGCTGGTGATGGGGAGGGCGCCAGAGCGGCGACAAAGCAGCAGCATCTGAACACTAGATGGCAGCAGCCACATACAAATCACTCACTGGGGCCCCACAGGTGGACTTTTCGCCTTTTCCAACTGTTCACGGGATTCTCGCGGCCAGAACGCTGCAGTGATTTGCCTTTCCTTCCTTCAGTCAAAGGATGGCAGGGCTTCCCTGGTGGTTCAGATGGTAAAGAATCTGCCTGCATTGTGGGAGACCCAGGTTTGATCTCTGGGTTGGGAAGATCCCCTGGAGGAGGGAATGGCTACCCACTCCAGTATTCTTGTCCCTGGAGAATTCCAGGGGCAGAGGAACCTGGCAGGGTTCCATGGGGTTGCAAAGGGTCATGACTGAGTGTCATGAACACACATACCCATACCCGTAGTCTTTTTGCCTTTTCATACGGTTTGTGGGATTCTCGAGGCAAGAATACTGGAGTGGTTTGCCATCTCCTCCTCCAGTCGAAGCTATGGTTTTTCCAGGAGTCATGTATGGATGTGAGAGTTGGACCACAAAGAAGGCCGAGCACCAAAGAACTGATGCTTTCAAACTGAGATGCTGGAGAAGACTCTTTAGAGTTCCTTGGACTGCAAGGAGATCCAACCAGTCCATCCTAAAGGAAGTCAACCCTGAATATTCATTGGAAGGACTGGTGCTGAAGCTCCAATACTCTGACCACCTGATGTGAATTGCCGACTCTTTGCAAAAGACCCTGATGCTGGGAAAGATTGAAGACAGGAGGAGAAGCGGGCAGCAGAAGATGAGATGGTTGGATGGCATCACCGACTCAATGGACATGAATTTGAGCAAACTCCAGGAGCTGGTGAAGGACAGGGAAGCCTGGAGTGCTGCAGTCCATGGGGGTAGCTGGTGTCACAACTTGGACGGTGAACTTGGCCATGGCTATGCTCCAATAAAATTTTATTTACAGAAGTAAATGTTGGGCCCGATTTGGCCCACGTGCCAACACTTGCCAACCCCTGCACTAAACGGAGAGCTCTGTGTGGCTCAGTCCACACGTCGCAGGCAGATGCCAGGTAACTCTTTTCTCCCCCCAAATCCACGCAGACCTGTCCTTCCTTCCCCCTCAGCCCCTATGTGATTACCTTTGTCTCCTGAACTTGAACTCTCCCTCCCACAGGATGAAAGCATCAGGTGGCAAATGTTGCCTATCGGTT
This sequence comes from Moschus berezovskii, assembly GCF_049115385.1. Taxonomy (NCBI): domain Eukaryota; kingdom Metazoa; phylum Chordata; class Mammalia; order Artiodactyla; family Moschidae; genus Moschus; species Moschus berezovskii. The sequence goes on along the minus strand of NC_142479.1, from coordinate 69,486,797 downwards.
CAGAGTCTAAACCCCTTCTTCCCATCAGCCTCTCCATTGCCACCATCATCGAGTCATCCTCTAACTTCTCTGTCGCTCTGAAAATAATATGTAACAGTGGTGTCAACAGCATCTGTCCAGTTGCTGGATTCTTCACAGGGATCCGTCTACCTCCCCACCACCAAAATTTTTCCCTTGAGCCAGGTTAAGGTTCAAATTGCCTCTTGGACTTTGCCATCAGAACCCACCAAGGCTGTCAGCCTCTTGCTGAAGAACGCACTTTTCCTTTGGCCTTCGGTCTCACGTCCATAAATTGCCACATGAACCCCACCCACCTTGGTGATATCACCTACCCGCGGTTCGAGGTACCACGTGCTCTTAACCACCTCCTCCAAGCGGGCGGTCCCCACCCTCCTGAGGAAATGCTCTGTTCTCTGAAGCGCCCCTGAGGTCAGGGGAGACCACGACCTTCGTCCACTGGTTCCTTGGACCATCTGGCTTGCATCCCCTCCCTGTGTTCATCTCATGGTGCCTGAGGGCTTCCCCATCCACTGGTCAGTTACTTTAGCGATCTGGTTGCTGTTTTTCAATTGCGTGGCACTGAGGTCAGAGAGTCTGGTCTGAATGGTGTTGATCTGGGGGTGTTCTGACTTTCTCCGTGGCACAGCGCTGTTATCATTTCTGGGAAACACCCACACCGTGTACCCGGGAAGAAGGTTGAAGTTTTCCTAACTGCCGGGTTGGGGGTCCACATATGTCCATTACGCACATTTTATCGCTTTAGCCGCTTTATCAGCGTCAGAGAGGGGAACTGTTCTCCCACCGCGACGGATTCTGACTGTCGTTCCTTGCAATTCTGACCATTTTCCCTGAGCCTTGGGAGGCCGATGCTGCTGGACGCGCACACACACAGGATCATTATGTCAGCCGGGGACCTTGTGTCTCTCGTCATTAAGTACTGACCTTTCTTCTCTCGGCGGCTTTCCGCCTCCGAGCCTGCCTGCTCTGAGACTGAAACTGTGAACGCCTGCTTCCCCTTGATCAGCATCCACCTCACGCCTTTTGTCACCCCGTTGTCTTCCACCTCCGCATGTCAGCGTTTTAGGCACGTCACTTGTTAATTACACAGAACTGGAATTTTAAAAAGCGAAACCTCTCTTTCAAAAGATGCATTTAATCGTCTGTTTTTACACCAGCCCTCCCTCTAGTATGAGTCTGTCTTTCTCTTTTTTACCTTCCTCTCTCCCTCCCTCCCACGAAACCCTGCATGGTCTGCAGCATGAGCTAAGGGCAGAGAGCGCTTACAGGCCTCGACTGGGGGCGGGGGCGGGGGCTGTTATGCAGGAAGATCAGAGGGATGTGAAAGGCAGAACCCAAACCACGAGCTGCGTGTGGATCTGTAAGGAGGGCAGACAGACTGAGGGCAGGGCCTGGGTGAGGTCACCCTCCTTCCGTCTCTGTGGCCGGCATTGTAGGGACCCACTCTCCCTGCCATTCCCCACTCTCCGTACCCTGGACACAGGGGCAAAGCGGGCAGAGTCAGAGGGGCATAAAATCCCCCCAAGGAGGCTGGTTTATCAGTGGGTTTCATGAGGCTGAAAACGGCCCTGCCTCCCCAGCCCGATCGTGAATGGAGAGCCCCGTGGAGGGTTTACAGAACTCAGAGGATCTGTCTGGTCTCGGGAAGCGGGAAGCTGGGTTGAAAAGAATTTTCTTCTACTTTCTTCAGAGATACGCAGCTTAGCAGAAAGCACAGGTGACAGAAGAGAAGGACATTGGAGTTGACATCTTGATGTCGGGGGAGACGAAGTGCCACCAGACAGGAAGCCGGGCCGTGAGCGCAGTGCCTGGGGCAGGGCTGTCACTGGCTGGCACGGATGTCTCTGGAGCGTGCGTGTCTCCCCGGGCTCGGGAGGGCACCTCAGCACCCCGACACAGCCCGCCTCGACAGTCCACGTGGTCCAAGCCAAGTGGAGATCAGACGGCTGTGCCAGGGCATGACGCCCTCGCCCCCTCCCCACGCCCAGGGCAAGAAGAGCAGCCCGCAGGTTTGATGAGGCCAATTAGGCCCCGGGTATGGGTGATGATTCTCACATTCTGAAGGCTTCACCCATCTACCATCTCCTGGGATTATCGCCGCAGGTGTCTTGTTTAATGCTGACCCTGGAGTCGGGGCGAGGAAGCGACTTGCGAGTCTGACAGGCAGGAATGAGAATCAAGAAAAAGGAAAAAATCTCGACCCGCGACGTGGCAGCCCACGCCCACGTCCGGGGCTTCGTGGAGCAGACGGGCCCCTTCACACGTAGCATCGGAGTCCAGCGACCGCAGTGACTACACAGACACACGGGGGCCCCACGGCAGCTGAGGGTTCTGAGGAAAGGATGCAACGGGGCGTAAAGAGACCCCAGGAAAGGTGGGGCCCGAGCAGGGGCCGTGGGAGTCTGTGAGGAAGTAGTTCCTGCCAACCACGGTCCACAGCCACAGGGCAGACCACGGAAGGAAGCGGTGACACTGCCTTCAGGGGAAAAAAGTCAATTTTGAGACTGTACAGGTCAGAGAGCAGTTGAACGAACTCAACACAGAAACCAGGGGCCACTGGACCACCACTTTGAGCTGAATAATGTTTTCAAAATATCGTGATTTCCAGGGACTTCCCTGGAGGTCCAATAGTAAAGGATCCGACTGCCAGTGCAGGGGACATGGGTTCGATCCCTGGTCTGGGAAGATCCCACATGCTGCAGGGCAGCCGAGCCCACGTGCCACAGCTACTGAGCCCCTGCTCTGCAACCAGAGAAACAGCGAAAAGCCCGCACGCTGCAATAGAGAGTAGGCCCACAAAGCGACAGAGGCCCAGAACAGCCATAGATTGATTAATTAAAAGGTTTTGAGCACCTTGAGATCACGCTTGTGCTAGCTGTTCCAAAGTCACCGTGGGCCCCGCCACTCCCAACTATCCGCACCCAGTCGGCCCTACCTGCCTGTCCCTACCTGATCGCCTGCACCTGTTTCTGCTACGCTTCACCCCCTGCGGGCATCTGAGTCTTCTGCCCTTGGATGGATGGCACCACATGCCCTCCTTCAGCCCGGAGGCTGGGGTACTCGTGGTTTTGTGGGCACGGGTGGACCAGGTAGCTCATCTCCACATTGCCTCCTTATGGCCTCGAGAGTGTGGCCTTATCCAGGCTCTGCTTGGAGAGCGGTGGAGGGGAGGAAGAACCCACAAGGCCTGGTGACTGTCTTGGGAAGATGGGGGGAACAGAGGCTCGAGAATGACAGTGAGCTTGGCTTGGTCAGCCAGGTACCTGGTGGTGATGGGAGACCCTGGGGGCAGGGGGTCTGCATGGCAGCAGATGGGACAATGAGCTGACCATGGGGATGCTGGGTGCAGGGATCCTGTGACTTCTGGAAGGTGGCTGGACCCGTACGCATAAGTGTGGGAGAGAAATCAAGGGTGAAGGTCAGCGTGGGTGTCGAAAGCAAAGAGATGGAGAATCAAGCCCCAGGGGTGGGGGAGAATGGCCAGGGAAGGAGTGCAAGTGAGAAGAATGGGGGCGCTGGAGATGGGAGCACCGGGGGACGTGAGCATTTCAGGAGGGGCCGTGGGACACGAAGCCGGCAGGAGCCAGCAGGGGATGGAGCAGACTCACGAGAGAGGAAATAAGGAGGGGCCGTGGCCAGAGAGAGGAAAGTGAGGGCTCGGAAGAGAGGGAGAGGTCGGGATGGCCAGCCGCGGCCTTTATGGCTCCCCGACCTTTCCATCCGCCTGGGGCTGAATTCTCGGATATGGGACCGGCGAATACCGAGGACGATCATGGTACCTGAGCCCTGGCGGACTTGAGCATCTGCCGGCGCATCCTGGAATTTAACCCCTCAGAATATTGTCTTTTCGTGATTCATCCATTTAAAGAGTTTGGAATACAGCATGCAGTCACAGCCATGGTTGGTTTCCAAAACAGCTACCCCTTAGCTAGCTTGCTGGAAGAACGCGGCGTAAGCCTGTTTCTTTGATGGAGCATCTCTCCCAGGTGTGCGCACCCCTGCCCTCCTCCTCGCCTTCACCAGTCAGAGCTGGGGGGCTGGGGTGCTGCACACCTCTGTGCAGATGGCTCACCCGAGACACCAGCTGGTGCAGTGCCACCAAGGCACGAGGTGTTGCTTACCTTGCGCTCTCGAAGGTGGCCGATGCCGTCTTTCCTATGGCCCCAAATCCAACTCCAACCGCAAGACCCTCTGAAAGAGACATAAAGACACACGAGGCATTAGGAGTCATTCTTCTATAATATTACACACACATGGGCTTCCCAGGTGGCTCCATGGTAAAGAACCCGCCTGCCAAAGCAGGGAATGAGGGTTCGATCCCTGGGCGGGGAAGAACCCCTGGAGGAGGAAATGGCAACCCACTCCAGTGTTCTTGCCTGGAGAATCCCATGGGCAGAGGAGCCTGGCAGGTTACAGTCCATGGGTTCACAAAGAGTCAGACAGGACTGAGTGACCGAACAACAACACGTGCACACAGCATTGAAGTTGGCTCAGAAGCCGAAGCCCAGCAGACCGCTGTGGGCTGGATTAGTGCTATCGTCCACCAGGGCAGGGAGACGCATGGTCGGACCCGCTTGGTGGGGGTACCCCTGGGGTACCATGGAACCAGTCACATACTCCATCACACTGGCAAATCTATGGTCCTTTTTGCACACTTTATAGTCACTCAACACGCTTACACTCATTCAGCTGTTCAGAACTGGAAGTTTCTTCACTTCTTCGTAAGAAATCAGAACAACAGGATTTCGGCCTGACACAACACAGGTTAAAAGCAGATCCCCAAAGGCTCATTTCTGAAACAGGCATGCCACTCTGTTTGCAGATAAAGGAACTTGATGTAAAGAACGAATCTTAGATTTGTAAAGGTCAGCGGATTTTTCTATTACACGTTGATGTTGAGAAACTGAAGTTTTTGAGTCCCGGAGTTCATTTGAATTTGACTGTCTTAATCCTTTTTGTTAATTAAAAATGCTTGCAAAAAAAAGGGGGGCAGCTCTGATTCAGAGACCCAGGCTCCTCATTCTTGATAGCTCTTGTCCTTTTGTCTTTCAGAGATTTCCTCCGAGGGTGGGGCCTGCAGAAGCTGCCACTCCAGGGAGACGTTTGGATAATAAAAGTTCAACACTTTCAGGACTGCCTGATGCATCTGACAAGGTTCACAAAGAATGAGGTCCTTGGCGAGGTTCCATGTATCACTGGGGGCTGAATTTCAGGACAGGCTAGGATGGATATGTCTAAGGGTTTCAGGCATTCCTGCGATCGAGGGGGAGGCGGCCTCTTATGTGGCCTTCGAATCTCGGGAGCTGTCCATGGTCCCGAGAAGATAAAGATAGAGGGCATCTGAGCTGCCTCCATCTGGCCTGTCTCCCACCTTCGGGGAGCCCAGGGTTCACATGTCTGCTGTTCTCAATCTTTTTTGTACCAACACAGCCCAGACCACAACCCACTCCCATTGCTAAGTGTGGGGTCTCCGGGGCAATGTTCTTCACCAGGTGTCAAAAGCTAAGCAGAGACTGACCGGAGTTCCCTAACACTGGAAGGGCCAATCCCTCCCTTTGAGAAAACTTGCTTTTCTAAACCATAAACAGCAGCTGGTGGCTCTTTTGTTAAAGATTCTGCTCGAATGAGTCATTTAATGTAAATAATAGTGCAGCCCTGACAACAGGACTTACATTAATTAGCAAACTAACCCTTTCTAGTTATTTAGCACTTGACTTACTAATGCTCCCAACAGCTCTGGAGGTGGGGAGGGCGGGGGGCGGGGAGGCTATCCAACTAACGCAGGAGAGAAAGGGCTCGTCCACAACGACAGGGCGTCGAGGGGCAGAGCCAGGCTTGACCCTCAGTCCCCCAGTCCCCTCACCATCGCAGTTGGCTGAGATGGGCTGCAGCTATTCTCCCAGGTGTGGGCAGCATGGGCTGGCATCTGAGTATCTGCATCCCAAGGAGGTTCTGCACAAAGTGAATGCATCCTGCCTCTGCCCCGCAGCTTGGCCACGCCCACGGCGGGTACCACAGCCTCTGCCCCGCCCTGTAGCTTGGCCACGCCCACGGCGGGTACCACAGCCTCTGCCCCGCCCTGTAGCTTGGCCACGCCCACGGCGGGTACCATAAACCCTGCCGCCAAACGCACAGGCTGTGGCTTCCCAGGTGGCTCAGCAGGTAAAGAGTCCCCCTGCAAGGCAGGAGACACAGGAGACGCGGGTTTGATCCCTGGGTTAGGAAGATTCCCCTGGAGGAGGAAACAGAAAACCCACTCCAGTATTCTTGCCTGAAAAATTCCCACGGACAGAGGAGCCTGGAGGGCTACAGTCAAAAGGGTCATGAAGAGTCGGACAGGACTGAGCACACACGCACGCATGTCTGAGGTGGTGGCCAACTCAGTTTCCCCCTTGATCTGGAGTAAAGGAGAGGAAGAAGAGGTAGCGGAGGGAGGGAATATGACTGCACCTGCCTCTGAAGGCGGAGGAGTGCCTGACAAACTGAGAAACCAAGACGAATGACCCACATGCCAAGAGCGTAAATATAGGAACGAAGGCACACACTGAAGATCGGCAGGTGGTAGAAAGGACCCGCTGGCTGAGACAGGGAAGAGGAAGAAACGCCCCAGGGCTGCCACCAAAAGTGCAAATCAGGCAGATAATTAAGACAAGAATCCAAAGTGGCTGGAATATTATTAGTAAGCCAGGCCTCTTTTCACAGCTACTGCCATTAAGCCAAGTGCAGAGAGAAGGAAGATAAACTTCCAAACCTGGGGTTATAAGCCCCCGGGATGCAGGGAGACAGAGTCCCGAGGGCAAACTTGAGAACAAGCTCCAAACCTGCTCTGCGCATTCCGGTCTTCTGCGGGTGGGGGTCTGCCTCTCACCATCTCCGCATCCCTCCTGAATCTCCGTCTCTCCCCATCCTCCATGGGGACAGGGGCACGGGCCTTCTGTTCCTCCTTGACCGGGGAGCAGCCACCACCTTCAGAGAGCAGCTGTCCACCCAGGGGGAGATAGTCTCAACCTCCCTTCAACAAGCTAGTCCTGGCTCTTCCCCTGGTCTGCCTCCCTCTGCCTGTGAGTCAGTTTTCTCTTGTTCCGGAGGTGGGGACAGGTAAGTCCCCATCTCAGATCATCTCTCCACCCTTCCTGTATTTCGGCCATGCCACGCGGCTACTCCCCAGTCAGGGATGACTGTGATGGGGAGAGATGGAGGGGAAGAGTAGAGAGGAGCGGGTGGTCCGATAATGGCCCTTCTAACCGGATGATGCTTTATCACTACTTGTGCTTTAGGAGCAAGTCTGAACATTACTCACGCCCAGGTCACTCACTGGAAAACGGACAAATAACCATCCTGGAGCATCAGCTGCTGGACGGGGCCATGCGGGCCACAGGGGTGGCCTCAAGAGCCGCCAAGGGGGCCGGGCAAGCTAGCTTAGATCCCTTCTCTTCCCATCTGGTCACTGTCGCTAAGCTGGGAGATGGATATCAGACCAGCTGAGGGGGCAGTGCTCACCACACGACAGTAGGTGTCCCCTCCCCGGCCATCAAGGACTTACACACACCACAGGGCAGTCCTGCTGCCTTCGTGCCCAAGCTGGAGGAGGCTTTGGGGGAGACTGGCCCCCAATATGTGAATTCCCCTTCCTGGCCTGTAGGAAGGAAGCCCAGGAAGATGGGAACTCTGAAATATTACACATTGATTAAACAAAATATTGGTCTGTCCAGCCAGGTATTGCCACAGAATTCCATTGCCATGGAATTCCTATGGGGTCTTGAAAAGGTCCAAGAAAGGATGGAAGTTATCAACTCAAACTGTTACCTTTTTTAAGAAAAAGTAGTTCAACACACTTTTCTACTGTGGTTTGTGAACTCTGCTGTTCATATGGGATGAAGTTAAGCATTGGGAAAGATGAAAAATAGAGGTGTTCCAGAAGAGGTGGATTTAACTCCAATTCTTTTTCTCTTATTTATTATTTATTTTCTTATTTTTATTGAAATATAGTTGATTTACAACGTTGTTAATTCCTCTTGTACGACAAAGTGATTTGGTTATACAAAGAACGTATTTTATTTTCTTGGGCTCCAAAATCACTGTGGACAGTGACTGTAGCCATGAGATTAAAAGATGCTTGCTCCTTGGAAGAAAAGCTACGACAACCCTAAACAGCGTATTAAAAAGCAGAGACATTGCTTTGCCAATAAAGGTCCGTAGAGTCAAAGATATGGTTTTTCCAGTAGTCACGTAAGGATGTGAGAGTTGGACCATAAAGAGGGCTGAGCACCAAAGAACTGATGCTTTAGAACAGCCTTGCTGCAGGGAAGGGCACCCTGGGGCCAGCTGCCTGGGAGGCACACCTTCATCGCTATGGGCGCACCTGGCCGCACTCTGCCCCGCAAGCAGAGTCAGGGTACAACTAACTCCTGGATGGGGGATACCTTTGGAGGTGCAGGGGGGCAGATGGTCATGGTTTTACGACTCCTCTAAGAAATTGGGAGGAGATATTTTTTTAAGGCCCCTTGGAGGACTTCTGCACAAAATTAGACTTTGGCGGTTCTTTTAGGATGATGAATAACCCCATTTATCCCTCCCCATACTTGACTCCCAGCAAAGCATTTCCAAAAACCAGACAAAGAAAAGACTTTGCTGCCTCGGGTCGCCGTCATGCTTTACGGCACTGAAGGCAGATGGTACAGAGTACAATGCATGTGGCTCACGAGGGCGGAGGCGGGTGGTCCTTGTTTTCTCACTGGGAGGTTAACAGAGGAGGAAATTCGCTCTCTGCCTCCCCCCGCCCAGTTCTGATTGCTAGGTGCCAGCTGGGGGCCCTCGGGGCTCCTCTGGGCGGGCCCCACGTGGTTGTGACTCTGATGGGTGAACCCGCCCGCCCAGCCTTGGGTCATCGCGCACAGCATGGAGAGGTCAGGGGCTGTGTTTTCCTGAGTCCACGTCTTGTAGACAAAGCTGACCTGCAGGAGGAGAGAATGTCTCGGGCACGATGACACCAAGAAAACCGGCCCTGAGGTGTTTACGCCTCTGTCTCATTTATCCCCAGAGCCTGAAGCCCGACTGCACCTCCGCCCTTCCGTCCTGTGTCTGAGATGTACCCACACCCTTGCAACACCTTGGTTTTTTCCTAAACCCATCTTCCAGTTTTACCTTTTCTAAGATTTCAGGCACAAAAAGAGGCTTCATTTCACACTCCTATTTTGAAATTAAAAAGTGGCTGTTTTCAATCACAGTGCTTACTGCTTTTTAATCATGGTGATATACTTTCACTTGAAAAAAAAAAAACTCAAAATGCTCAGAAAAAGTCTAAAGTAATAATTTCCCTACCTCCGATTCCCTATCCTTAGTTTTACTCCCAAGAGGCAATATATTTCTTAACAATTCTGACTTTCAATTCTCTGATGGGTACCATTATCACTTTAAATAACACATTAATATATTGGTTTCTTAAGTTTTATCACAGTACTGATTTAGAGAGTCTGTTGATAGCTCCATGGTTTCTTCCTTATCAGTCTTACTGTTGAGTGTCCCTTATAAATGTTGAGGAATGCAGAACATATGCTTCCCACCTCTGCTTTATTTCCACCTTTCTCAAAATTTGATATTGCTCTGTAGACAATATTTCATTTATGATTTATTCTCAAGACCATTCAAAAAATTCAATCCAGATAAAAAGTGAATTTACAATATCGGGGTGCTAGCACAGTATTCTCTATATAATCAGGTTGCTATGTGATGAGAAGGAAGAGCAAGCCTAAGGCCTTCAACTCTTCCCATTTGAAAAGGACGGTCCCCAGGCCAAGCGGACTCCTTCTTGATTCCTTCTTGGCATTCATTCCATCTTCTAGGTGTTAATTTTCTAGGGCTTCCCAGGTGGCACTAGTGGTAAAGAACCCACCTGCCGAAGCAGGAGACGCGAGAGACTTGGGTTTGATCCCTGGGTCGGGAAGATCCCCTGGGGTAAGAAGTGGCAACCCACTCCAGGATTCTTGCCTGGAGAATTCCAAGGACAGAGAAGCCTGCAGGGCTAAAGTCCACGGGGCTGCGAAGAGTCTGAAATGACTGAGGGAATGAGCACACACTGGTCTTAATCAGCCACTACTGTCCTTCCTTCCTTTCCCAACTGTCACTTAACTGTGGTAAAAAACAGATGGGCAAAGAAGCTGGGAGGATGGTTAGGACCAAACCCACCAGGATGAAGCGTCTCCTGAGAACTAAGAGAAGCAGGAGTGAAAACAGCAGCAAGCAAGAGGAGGATGCAGCGTGGCCTTGGAGCAAACCGATGACTGATGAGAGAACAGGCCGGCGCCCGCAGAGGAGCGGCAGAGATGATCCCATAAATCACCGCGAAACACCTGGCAAATTTAAAGTCCGGTGTAAATGCCAGATATTAATAAAATATTCAACTCAGCCGGCAAGGTGCTCTGAGCCCAGAGGCCTTTTCATTAATGTCAGATTTGATCCAAGACATGCTCAAGACAGATGGGCAGGCTCTCAGAAAATCCTCCCCTGACCGGCTTCGTCACCAGCTCCTGCATTCCTGGAGAACCTGCTCTCCTGCCTGACATGTGCAGCCCTGTGTTTCTTATTGGGGGGGATGCAAGACAGATGTGGGCTACCCCTGGAGAGCAGGGGATGGAGGTGAGCAATATGACGTTGTTGTGACCCCAATGCGGGGGGAAGGAGCAGTCAGCCTTCTAAAAAGAAGACTGAGATTTGAAAGTGCTTCACCAGTTACACTTGAAAGCTTTTGCACAGCAAAGGAAACCATCGACAGAAGGAAAAGACAACCTACTGAACGGGAGGAGATATTTGCAAATGATACAACCCAGTACCCAAACGGGTCAGTACCCAAACTACATCAACGGCATCCAAGTCACTGTCCGAAAACCAAACAACCTGATTGAAAAATGGGCAGAAGGCCTGAATAGATGCTTTCCAAGGAAGACATACAGGTGGCCAACAGGCACATGGAAAGACACCCACACGGCTAACCTTCAGGTCAGCAAAGCCTGGCCCTCGACAGGCACCAGGAGGCCACGTCTATGCTGGTGCCGGCCCCCCAAGGAGTGGTGTGTGCTGCCTTGACCTTGTTTCCGCAGACCAACTGCAGCCCCTCCTTCCACCCCTGCTCAAACACGGCTCTCTTCTTCAAGAACAGACAGACAACCAGCAGGCCAAGGGAGTTCCAACTCCGTGGTGTCTGTTCATTCCTCCTTGCTGTGGCTCCCCTGGCTTTCAGGGCCCGGTTGGACTGTTGCTTGTTTGGAATTGAGGATGTAGGCCTATGGCCTGCTCCAGCAGATAAACGTTTGTTTTTTCTAGAGGTTCTCGCCCTAGACTGTGGTTTGCAGATGGCTGTTGTGCAGTAGAGAGAAGGCAATGGCAACCCACTCCAGTAATCTTGCCTGGAAAATCCCATGGGCGGAGGAGCCTGGTAGGCTGCAGTCCATGGGGTCTTGAAGAGTCGGATACGATTGAGCGACTTCACTTTCACTTTTCACTTTCATGCATTGGAGTAGGAAATGGCAACCCACTCCAGTGTTCTTGCCTGGAGAATCCCAGGGACGGTGGAGCCTGGTGGGCTGCCATCTATGGGGTCACACAGAGTCGGACACGACTGAAGCGACTTAGCAGCAGCAGCAGCTGTACAGTTGAGGTGGAGACGGTCATACCTGAATCTCCAGGGAGAGGCTATAACCATGGAAAGGCTCTTCATGTGACTTCAGTTCTCATCTGTGAACCCTCCGGCCTCTGCCCCATCTTCTTGTGTGCCTGCGTGCATGCCTGCATGCTACGTCATTTCAGTCGTGTCGAGCTCTTTGTGACCGCATGCGCTGCAGCCCTCCAGGCTCCTTTGTCCACAGGAATCTCCAGGCAAGGACACTGGAGTGGGTTGCCATTTCCTTTTTCAGCCCCATCTTCCTCCCCTCCTCCAAAAGGAAAACCAAGGTCCTACACATCAATGTTTTCTGAATGGAGCCCCACGGAGCTCCAGTAACAACGGAAATGGATTCTATAGTCAAATATTGCGTTGAAACATCTGAAATCCCTGCTATTTAACTGTTGCTTTTTGTTTCTCCCCCCCCCCCCGGGACTATAAAACAGCAATCTCATATGATCTAAACTGCTGAAACTGCAATACTTTGGCCACCTCATGCGACGAGTTGACTCACTGGAAAAGGCTCTGATGCTGGGAAAGGTTGGGGGCGGGAGGAGAAGGGGGTGGGAGGAGAAGGGGACGACGGAGAATGAGATGGCTGGATGGCATCACCGACTCTGTGGACATGAGTTTGAGTGTACTCCGGGAGTTGGTGATGGACAGGGAGGCCTGGCGTGCTGTGATTCATGGGGTCGTGGAGAGTCGGACACGACTGAGCGACTGAACTGAACTGAATGAGTTTTGGAAACCTTGAACATTCAAATTTCACGTGAATTTTTAAGACCTTAAGAATTCCCCGCAGTGAAGAAACCTGTACAACTTTGCTTTCCAAATGGAGTTGACACCAGAATCCTTTTATTAGATAACACCTGTTAACATCTTGCAGAACCTGTGTTTTGTAGAACTTTTTTCCTTGGGCATACTGCCTGGGAGAATTCAAGATAATTAAGAGCTTTCTAAGCTGGGGCTTCCCAGGTGGTGCTAGTGGTAAAGAACCCACCTGACAACACAGATGTGGGTTCAATCCCTGGGCTGGGAAGACCCCTTGAAGGAGGGCATGGCAACCCACTCCAGTATTCTTGCCTGGAGAATCCCATGGACAGAGGAACCTGGCGGGCTGCAGTCCACGGCATCACAAAGAGTTGGACACAGCTGAGCAAAGAAGCACAGTACAGAACAAGCTAGTCTCAAACCTGCCTCCCCATCACATCACTGTATTTTAATAAAAGGAAATTCACTCTTCTGTGTGTCTTATTCAACTCACAGGACTTACTGGCTGCTTACTCCATCCCTACCAGGCATCTGCTTAGAACTGAAACACAAATGTTCTAGCCAAGGAAGCCGCCCTCTAAGAAGGAATGGCCAGCCTGACTTGGAGGAATCAGGGAGGGCTGCGTGGAAGAAGCGATTTCTAAATTGAGGCTTCATGGAACTTCCTAGAACAGGAAGCTGGTAGGCAGTATCCCGTGCAACGAGGCAGCCCCAGCTCACCTGGTCACACCCAGCTCTGCTCTCAAAGCCTGCCTCCCAGGAGCTCAGGCCACCTTGTTAGGGGAGCCACTGACCGAAACCGCCCGCCCTTGCCAAGCATCACAGTAAACCGCCTTCAAGTCTGTCTCTGAGCCTCGTCACGCACCTGTCCAAGGATGCCCCACGTGGCCGAGTGAGGGGCCGTCATGATGGCTGATCTTTCAGGGAGGTGGGAGATGGAAGTGGGGTCACAGAAAGGAGAGGACGCCGGGGGAGCGGTGTGCCATGCTGTCCCCCTGCGTTTGCGAGTCCTGGACCTCCAGAGTGGCAAAGCAGTGACAGAAATGAGGGTAAAACTCTTCTGCATTTGCCCAGGGTAAAGGGCATTTCTACAGTCTAGAATGATGTCCTAACCACCCCCCCACCCCACCCCAAATCTCCCTTTGTTCATCCATAACAATAACTGAAGTGGACCCCCTGACCCCACCCAGGGGACTGTGCACTGGCCCTGGGCCCTGGGTCATTAGCAAAGGTGGCAGACTTCCTCTTGTAGTTCCAGCCCTTGGGATTCCCCTGTGATGACTTGCTTTCCTCTAAGGGAGCCCCAGGGTCTGTCTCATGAACAAGAAGAGGGTAATCAGCATCAGCAATGAGACAGCGCGTGGACCACTGGGGCTGGACGGAGTGACGGGGCTGGACCGAGTGACGGGACTGCAAGTCACCCGACTCTTGTTCCCAGATCAGGCGCTTGGGTCAGATTTTGCATATAGCGACAGCTCTATCAAACATTTGCCGCTTGTCGCCTGGAAAGAAGAGGAAACGTGAACGACAGCAGGGGTGGGAGACAGAGGTCAGTCACGAGGTTCTGCAGACCCTCCACAAAGGGTCATGCGTGCAGGGATGGGGGAATCACGTCAGTCTGATGGCGGTACCCCCCCACTGATGTGCAGCTCTTGGGGAGCTGGGCCGGCCAGCGTTGCCTCCCTTTCCAATGAAATCACCAGCCAGCCACCCCCGCACCCAACAACTTTTAAAAGTAGGTCAATCGCAAGCTGGCTGTTTTTCAAGCTGATAACGACCTATTTGTCACTTTCATCTTTGCCTTTGTGTTCTAAGGTTCCCTCAAAGACAGATTTTTGTCTCTCCCTCTCTCATCCTGCAAAGGACAGGGTGACTCAGAGCTTGGCTCGGCGCTGGTAGCGAGATGATGAGAAGTTTTTCATCAGCTTCTGGAGCCCAGATCCACGGTTGGCAGCTAGAGGGTGGACAGGAACCAGAGCCCCAAGGAGCTCCTGTTGGCAGCAGAGGCCACAGGGTCTTGCGGTGGAAGGTGGGGTGTAAATTTAGGGCTGACGGTGGCACCGAGGGGCCTGAGATCACTTAGCGTGTCTTTCCATGAACTGCCCTAGGACCTGCACAGGAGACCAGGGAGGGTAATGTAACACTCACCCCGCAGGAGCGAGGTTTTTCAGGTGGCTCAGAGGTTAAGAATCAACCTTCCAATGGGGTTTCCCTGGTGGCTCAGAGGTTAAAGCGTCTGCCTGCAATGGAGACCTGGGTTCAATCCCTGGGTCAGGAAGATCCCCTGGAGAAGGAAATAGCAACCCACTCCAGTATTCTTGCCTGGGGAATCCGATGGACAAAGGAGCCTGGTGGGCTACAGTCCACGGTGTCGCAGAGTCGGACACGACTGAGCGACTTCACTTTCACTTTCTTTTTTTTCTTTCTTTCCAATGCTCGGGACTTGGGTTCAACCCCTGGTGGGGCTACTAAGATCCCACAAGCCTCAGGGCAGCTAAGTCCAAGCTCTGGAACTAGAGGGCCAACACGTCTCAGTGAAGACCCAGAGCAGCCAAAAAAAAAAAAAAGGAAAAAGAAAACCAAACATGAATTCTCAGATCTGGCCACTATCAAGATGGCGGGGGCAGTGGGTTGAAGGTTTCACGCTGGCTCTTGTTGGCCTCAGGCTCCGGTGGGAACGTATTCAATGTGTTCATGTCTGTGCGTGCTCAGTCGTTTCTGACTCCTTGTGGCCCTATGGACTGTAGCCTGCCAGGCTCCGTCCATGGGATTCCCCAGGCAAGAATCCTAGAGTGGGCTGCAATCTTCCTAACCCAGGGATCCAACTGGCACCTCCTATGTCTCCTGCACTGGTAGATGGACTCTTCGCCCCTGAGCCACCTGGGAAGCCCGTGATTTGCATCTTAATAAGGGTGTATTAAGCTCCTGCTGATGGTAAACACACGCGTATCCTGCACTTACAAGTCAGGCTGGCTTTCTCATCGTCATTTTGCACATGAGTAAACTGCGAGGGACTGTGATAAATGTATAATCTGGTTATAATTAATGGTGACAAAAATAATAGTCAACCTGGGCTTCCTTGGTGGCTCAGATGGGAAGGAATCCGCCTGCAATGCAGGAGACCCAGGTTTGATCCCCAAGTCGGGAAGATCCCCTGGAGAAGGGAATGGCAACCCACTCCAGTATTCTTGCCTGGAGAATTGATGAACAGAAGAGCCTGGCAGGCTACAGTCCATGGGGTTGCAAAGAGTCGGACATGACTGCATGACTAACACTTTCACTCAAGGGACTGTGATAAATGTATAATCTGATTATGAATAATGATTACAAAAATAATAGTCAACATCACTTAGCATTTACCACATGCCAGGTACTGCTATATACTTTTTATGTTCTTCTCATTAAAAAATCCTGAAAATAGCCCTATCCTTCAGGGAACAGTGCAGAGCCAGAAGCACAGGTGTGTGTGGAGGCTCACTGCTGTGTCACCCGTCGCAGGAGGAAACCCGAGGAAGAAGTGGAGAATGGCAGACACCCCGCCCTGCAGGCGCCCCTTGCCGCAGGCTGTCTCCTCTCCCCGGGAACCAGCCCTGCCCTGGATGACAGAGCTGAGCTCCTCTGAGCTGAGCCTCATGGTCTGATGGATCATCTTTAGTTTCCTGCAGCCGCCTCTGGTTTCACGCCAGGCGCCATCAGTGAGAAAACAGGACAACGGATAATAAAGCACAGGGCTCATATTCCTAATAAAACAAGACGGTGCTGTAATGTGCCCAGAAGCCACGGCTAAAGCCAAATGCAGTACAGAATTGAGAAAGAAAGAAAAGCCAATGTGTGATTTACAGAAAGAGTGGTTTTTAGACGTCAAACAATCCAGGAAAGTGTTAACATCGCACATCGAGTTAGTTTCTAAAGTGCAATAAACTGACCACCAGAAAAAAAAAGGGAGGATGGTGTCAAAAGCCTGGAGAGATTTAAAAAAGAAAGAGCAGCAGTGCAGAGTGTGTGAGGCCCTCTCTCCAGGCCTCCGGAAGGCGGGCACCTCTCCACCACCCGGCACGCCTCTCCTCCGGGGAGCGGAGCGCCCTTCCATCCCGGCCCGCCACGTCCTTCCTTGTTCCCCACCCCTTCGCTCATCGAAATAAGAGACAGTATTCTCCCAGGCCATCATTCACCTGGCCAGATGCCACATCTGAGATGAAAAGCTGTCTCCTGGGGCTCGCCCTCCTCTCCTGCACCCTTTCCAGCAACGCTGCTCAGGGAAAGTGCTGCTCGAGTCTTCACTGAAGACCCCTCCTCCGGAGGGCGGAGGAGGGCTGATTGCAGCCACCATGGAAGGGGCTGTGATCACTCCCCAGTCCTGGCGGCTCAGATGGCAGAGAATTTGCCTGCAATGCGGGACAACCGGGTTTGATCCCTGGGTTGGGAAGATCCTCTGGAGGAGGAAATGGCAACCCACTCCAGTATTCTTGCCTGGGAAATCCCATGGACAGAGGAGCCTGGCAGAACACAGTCCACAGAGTTGCAAAGAGTCAGACATGACTGAGTGATTAATACTTCCACTTCATTTTCACTCCCACATGAAGTGCTGTCATCCCTGTACCCACAGAAGTGTCCCTTGCTCCTTACACCTGAGTACTCCGTTCCCTTATTGACACATCCAAGTTCAAGACCTTCCAGGTTTCCCACCCACCAGTCAGTACACCCAGGTTTAGCACAATGACATACATGTCCTTTATTTTTTTCCATCTGTTTTTTTATATAGATTCAGTTCAGTTCAGTTCAGTCGCTCAGTCGTGTCCGAATCTTTGCGACCCCATGAATCACAGCACACCAGGCCTCCCTGTCCATCACCAACTCCCAGAGTTCACTCAAACTCATGTCCATCAAGTCGGTGATCCAATATAAAAAGAGATCCCACCAGGTATCGAAGCTACTTGGGGAGTGACGCTAAGTAATACCAGGCTACCCATAGGCCTTTCCGGAGAGCCCATCTTGGTTGAGACATGCGTGTGCACACACAGGTTTCCTGAGCTATACCAAATACGGACTGCGAACCAGGCAAGTCAACACAATTGGCTGAAGGGAAACCGGAAGCAATGACCCGTAAAAGTGATTCAAAGTGCCTTGAAGGCACGACTCAGCAACCACAGCCCTGTGTTGACCGTCTCCTGTATCTCCATGACCCTGGAAGCCAGACGGCGGGTGTTCAAATCCACACGCAAAATGACAGACCCTGCTGGAGAAAATGTTGTCTGCGGTTCAGGTGAAGGGAGGAGGCAAGGAAGGAAGCCAGGTCCCCGGGTGACAGGACTCAGCTGGGTTGGGGGGACGGCAGGGTCGGGGAGAGACAGAGGAGGAGGTGAGTGGGGACGGGTCACAGACTCCCGAGCGCGGGCTGGGTGTGCCACCCGCTCTGATGACGGGCTGCCCACAGCAGGGCTGGGCTCGTGGCAGGGAAAAGACCGAGAGAGACAGATGAACGCCGTGCAGAGGAGGAGTGAGGGAAAGAACAGAGGGGAGGAAAGTGAGAGGAACGCAGAGCTTCGTGGGTCCGGGAGGGCTGGCTGGAGGATCGCGGCTTCGGCACAGACTGGCCTGGGGTGCAGGGTGGGGAGGCCCGCCTTCGCCCTCCGCCGGCCTGCACTTCGGGGTGTGTCTTCCACAGACCAGGGGAGAGCGGGTCCCCCACCACTCGCCCAGGGGATGTCACGGTGCCCGGGCTGTGATATGAAGCAGACCCGGCGCGAGGCTGACCTCCCCAACTGCGAGAAGACGAGCTGAACAGTGTCACCATGACTGACCCGTCCACCCGGGAGAAACCTCGGGCTTAACCAAGAATGAGGCAGACACTTCTTCAAGGAAGGTGGAGGGGTGGGGGGTAGCTGGAAGAAGCCACAACGCCAGCCTTCCCCGAGGCTTCTGAACTGGCAGAAGCAGTCTGGCCCACGGACGGGGCCTGTGGCGGCAGGCACGGGCACTTCCTATCAGCCTGGCTGTGGACCTAGAAAGCCAGAGAGCCAGGGCCCATATGAACCAGGCCGGAAGGACCAGCAAGGATGGCTCTGAAGTCAAAGCTGCTCTGGCTTCCAATAAACCCCCTGGGTGTCTCTTGGGTTACATGATGTCGCGGCAACTTTCTTGGTTTCTGTGGGTTCTCTGCACCCTCAGGCTGACCGGTGACTTGGTCCATGGAAATGCAGGGACTTGGGCTGTCTGCAGCTGTGGGGCACAACACCTTCCTCTTCTTGCTTCGCTGATTCACGCCTGGCTCCCAAGAAATTGATGGCTTGGGAGAGCTTGTGGCTCTACCGGCCTCCCCCAGAAGGGCTTGGTGATGACTCTGGGTACTAAAAGCACTAGTTTCCAGGCAACCAAAGAGCAGGACTCCCGTTAGAGCTCCTTGTTTTGCAAAAGCAAAACAGAGCAGCAGATGATTAAACTGGCCAAGGCGACATCTCCCTGGAATAACCTGAGTCCACCCGCTAAGATCCTGCTAAGACCCCTGTTCATCAAATAAAGGAAAACAGTCTCGCCTGACCGTGACTCGAAGGGGCTCCCAAGCTCGCATTAACTGGGGGTGTCAGTTGGCCCCACGGACCCAATCGGAGAGCAACACAATCAATGGCTGACAAATGGGCCACTTTCGTGCCCCTTTATCAAAAACATTAACAAGCTGGCAGGAAGCAGTGGCCTCTGGTTTGGACGCCTCCCATCTGTCTGAACCTACTGCGCACATTCCCATCGAGGCTAGTTCGCTTTATTCTCCTTTGTAAGCCAAGGCCGGGGGACACCTCGTTAGCCCGAGAGGACCGAGAGCTCAGAAAAGGCCACCTCCTACCTTTCCTCCCCGCTTTTCCTCTCCATGAGGCTCAGGCCTTGAGACCTCGCCCCTCTGTTCTGTTTCACGATGGGTGGACCATCTTCTAATTCATGCCTGTCTCAGCTTCCAGGGAGGAAAGGAGCCTGGCTACGCAGCAGGAAGGAAGATAAAGCTCTGGCTAACGTGAGTATCTACTTATCCCACCACCCCCAGTCCTTTCCTTTGCTCCACTTGCTTTCCACAGCCCCCTTTCCATCTCCGAGACTCTTCCCGGGGGAGCGCACCCCAAGTAGCATTTTCATCCCTGTCTCTGTAACTGCTTCTGTGGTTCTAAGCCTGGAGGATGGCTAAGACCCCAATTCCCTGGAGGCCAGTTTCCAGGTAGCTGGACCTCCCAGCTAGTCCTTGGATGAGCTGCACCTGAGTCAACCACGACCCGCCTCGAAAACACCCACTATGGATTCAGTGAAGCAAGGGGCAGGGAAGCGGCGTTTGCAACAAGCATGACAGACTGATGTCAGCACTGCCGGCGGGAAGCCTTGGGGAACTGAGTCCAGGACACAACTAGCCGAGGTTGAAGGACCTCTCAGAGCTGACCCGGGGGAAGTCTGCACCCTAACAGAAGTCTCCAGGAAACACTGTGCCCCAAGGGACTGCCTCTTGTAGACCGTCATGGCGGCACTGTACCCATGACGGCGAGTCATTTACCTGGGGGCAGCTGCAGGAAGCCAGGCTGCAAGGAACTACCCAGTTTCAGTGAGTGATCCTCAAGCCTCATCACACAGGAACCATCCTGCCCTGAGCCCAAGACATGCTTTCTGGTCTGCCTTAAAGAAGCAGGCTATTGTCCTTCTCTGGAGCAGGGTTGGCTCTGCCAGGTCTCAGGTGCAGGCAGGCGGGGTCTTTTCCACGTGGACACAGCCTCTCTAGTGGTGGGACGCGGGCTCGCGGGTGGTGGCTGGGGGGCTCCGGAGCGAGTGGGCTTGGTAGTTGAGGCATACGGACTTAGCTGCTCCATGGCAAGTGGGACCAGGGATCGAACCTGCGTCCCCTGCATTGCGAGGAGGATTCTGAACCACTGGACCGCCAGGGAAGTCCCCAGGGATGAGATTTTCAGTCCTGCTCTTCAGCTGCTGAGGAGAGTTTGGTGCCCGTCAGACCTCTACCTGCACTGACTTCTGAATGACTGTGGGTATTCACAAAACTCCTCCACCAGGCCTTCCCAGGTCCCCCGTGGTTCGGAATTATCCGTGAAAGCTTCTTTTCCAGGCAGATTCCACAGAGCTGCCACGTGTTACGTCTCCAAGGATCAGGCTCATCCAGGAAGAGCAGGGAGATACAGATGGGGAGACGTGATTACAGACAGCAAGGTTGGGGCACATGTGTGCAAACACCAGATGGCAGAGTGCAGTCATACACACCCCCCACGCCAGGAAGTCCACGTGGTTCCCATCCCGGACAGGTGCTCGGACCCTGGGGGGACCCACAGACACCGCCTCCATTCTTTCTCCCTCCAGCGTCAGTGCACCCGAGACCTCCCAGATGTAGACCGTTCTGGGATCGTGCAGGGCGGGCATTAGGCAAAACCGAGGGACAGGTTGTTTGGAGAAGGCAACAGCAACCCACTCCAGTACTCTTGCCTGGCAAATCCCATGGACGGAGGAGCCTGGAAGGCTGCAGTCCATGGGGTCGCGAAGAGTCGGACACGACTGAGCGACTTCACTTTCACTTTCATGCATTGGAGAAGGAAATGGCAACCCACTCCAGTGTTCTTGCCTGGAAAACCCCAGGGACAGGGGAGCCTAGTGGGTTGCCGTCTATGGGGTCGCAGAGTCGGACACGACTGAAGCGACTTAGTAGCAGCAGCAGCAGAGACAGGTTGTTGATTTCAAAGAAGACGTCATTCACCCCATCCTACAGGCTTCCCTGGTGGCTCAGCGGTAAAGAATCCACCTGCAATGCAGGAGTCGTAGGAGATATGGGTTAGGGCCCTGGGTCGGGAAGATCCCCTGGAGGAAGAAATAGCAACCCACTCCAGTATTCTTGCCTGGAGATTCCCAGGGACAGAGGAGCCTGGAAGGCTATAGTCCATGGGGCTGCAGACTCGGACATGACTGAGTGACTGACACACAAACACACACTCCTTCCTACAGATGCCAAGCTTGTGGGGGTCCAGGGTCGTGAAGTCACCTTGAACCATCTAACTAACAGGGTTTTTCCCGCAGCTGAGGGTCCACCCTTAAGCAAGGATACTTTCCTTCATCTGGATAGAAGCTACTCTCACAAAACAACTCATCTTCCTGCATCCTTCATTTAATTGAATTTCATGTCTGCACCACTGACTCAGAATCGGCTCGGAAACACTCATTACCCTGTGAGGACGTGAGACATGATGGCCTCAGACATCTGACGTGGGAGGGGATGCCAGGTCCTCATTAGAGCCACCCGGCTGGTCTGCTGATGGAGGTGGCGTCTGTGTGAGCGGCACACTGTCATCAATTCTGTGTCCCAGCCCTTGTCATTAGGACTCTTGCTTTCCTACCTTCTGGTTGTCAGGAGGCCTGTGCAGAGACAGACCTTTCTCTTTCTCATTTCATTTAAAATTTCTTCCTCAGCTAACGAAGCTTTGGGAAGCAGATAACCAAATTGCTTAGACTTGGTCAGAGACTAAGGATAAGCAGTATTCTGGACTAAGGCAATCTTTTCTTTAGCTGAAGTGTGGGCGATTTACAATATCTTGATAGTTTCTGATGTACCATAAAGTGATCCAGTTATATAGACATACATAGATACATATGTGTTCCTTTTCAGATTCTATTTCTTTACAGGTTATCACAAGGTACTGAAGACAGTTCCCTGTGCTATACAGTATATGACATCCATTTTATATATAGTAGTGTACATCTTCTAATTCCTAAATTCTTAAATTGTCCTCTCCCTCTTTCCCCGTTGGTAATCATAAGGTTTTCCTCTGAGTCTGTGAGTCTGTTTCTGCTTCGTACATAAGTTCATTTGCCTTATTTTTTAGATCTCACATGCAAGTGATTAGTTTTCTCTGACTGACTTCATTTAGTATGCTCATCTCTAGGCCCCGTCACGTTGCTGCAAATGGCATTATTTCACTCTTTTTATAGCTGAGAAATATTCCATTGCATATATATAACACATCTTCTTTATTAACTCATCTGTTGATGGACAAGCTTTCATATCTTGGCTATTACAAACAGCGCTGCTATGAACACAGGGGTGTGTGTATCTTTTCGAATTAGAGTTTTCATCTTCTCCAGGTATGTGCCCATTCTTTTGTGCACCAAATTCACAGGCTTCAGGATTTTTCTGACCTTTCTCTTGGAAAGCAGAGCCTTTTACCCTGACTTCCTGTTACTGGACTGCACTCTCCATGAAAGAGCTCTTCACCATCTGCCCTGATCTTTACCATCTTGCTGAACTGTAGAAGCGCTCAGTTTCTGGGGGCCGGGAAGGAACCAATGAGTTAATCAGGTCTGTATCATGCATGCATGCACACACACACACACACACACACACACACACACACACACACAGAGATGTCCACTTAGTGTCCATCTATTTTTTTCCTCCAGTTGGCAAGATGGTCTTTAGAAGGCATTTAGGGGGCTGGCTTAGAGTTTTCCAAAGATCCTGGAACATAAATTAGGATGAAAGGGGCAGTCTTCAATTTGTGGGGATTTAGTACATGCGTCCTATAGGCCCTGCACGGTACAAGGGGTCACAGGGCACAGAAATGTCCTCGGACTTCACAAGTTCATCCTTCCATGCAGACAGGAACTGTTCTTTCCTTTTGCTCTCTGCTATGTATTAGGTCCTAAGCAGAGACATTACTTTGCCAACAAAGGTCCGTCTAGTCAAGGCTATGGTTTTTCCCGTGGTCATGTATGGATGTGAGAGTTGGACTGTGAAGAAAGATGATCGCCTAAGAATTGATGCTTCTGAACTGTGGTGCTGGAGAAGACTCTTGAGAGTCCCTTGGACTGCAAGGAGATCCAACCAGTCCATTCTAAAGGAGATCAATCCTGGGTGTTCATTGGAAGGACTGATGCAAAAGCTGAAACTCCAATACTTTGGCCACCTCATGCGAAGTGTTGACTCACTGGAGAAGAATCTAATGTTAGGAGGAATTGGGGGTGGGAGGAGAAGGGGACGACGGAGAATGAGATGGCTGGATGGCATCACCAACTCGATGGACATGAGTTTGAGTGAACTCCGGGAGTTGGTGATGGACAGGGAGGCCTGGCGTGCTGTGATTCATGGAGTCGCAAGGAGTCGGATATGACTGAGCGACTGAACTGAACTGAACTGATGTATTAGGTCAGCACCCAGTTTCTTCTTTAAAGTAGCTCCTAAATTATCTTCTCTCTTTCTGGGCTACACACATCATCTCAGCCTGAGCTTTCATCGGCAAACGGGTCTGGCGTCTTCTTTCCTGTGAGTCACGTGGAACTCCATCACCAAAATAAGCATCGTCCCTAACAAAGCTCCAAAGCTCCACGAGTATTTCCCACTGCCCCACCACTTCCTGAGCCCTCCTCTGGTGCACCCCCACCCCCAGGCCGAGGACCAGGCTCCCCATGTCTGGCCCATCCCCACTCCCCAGGCCCAGGAAATCCACTGCAGAGAACACCCTACCCCAGAAACTTTCAAGGGGAGATTAAACTCCATCCTCTAACCCCACGTCTCTGGAAATGTTTTGAAGTTTCCACTGGTTTATTTTAATCTCATTTTTAATCCACCCTTAAGTTGGGGGTAGGGAGGAAGTGGAGGTGATACGATCAGCATTCTTAGAAAGGAGCAGCTCCAGAACACTGGTCTCTTTTAAAGGACACGTGTTCAGTGCATTTGGTCCTGAGAACATACTCCAGACTTTCCATCATCACCATTGGGGAGAAAAAAAAAAACACACATATATTCTATTTCTTAAGACGCACTGCTGCATTGTAGCGGGCTGGAGTGTGTTTCACCCCCTCCAAAAAAATGTATGTCCAAATCCTGACCTCTGTACTTG
Source organism: Moschus berezovskii (assembly GCF_049115385.1). Taxonomy (NCBI): domain Eukaryota; kingdom Metazoa; phylum Chordata; class Mammalia; order Artiodactyla; family Moschidae; genus Moschus; species Moschus berezovskii. Next base: position 69,462,491 of record NC_142479.1, on the reverse strand, counting down.
TGAACATTTGGAAATAGGCTCTTGACAGATGTAATTAAGGTTGGGATTTCAGATGACAGCTTCGTGGATTGGAATGGACCTTACATCTAAAGGACTTCCCTGGTAGCTCAGCTGGAAAAGAATCGCCCGTAGTGTGGGAGACCTGGGTTCGATCCCGGGGTTGGGATGATCCCCTGGAGGAGGGAAAGGCACCCACTCCAGTATTCCGGCCTGGAGAATGCCATGGACTGTATAGTCCATAGGGTTGCAAAGAATCAGAAAAGACCGGGTGACTTTCACTTTCACTTTTCATCCAAAGGCAAGTCCTTATAAGCGCAGAGAGGGGAAACAGACACAGGAAATGTCAAGGGGGAGACAATTTGAAGGCGGAGGCAGAGACCAGGGTAAGGCGTCTACACAGGAAGAAAAGCCAAGACCACCAGCAGCCACGGGGCGCAGAGAGAGAGGCCTGGATGGACTCCCCCTGCGAGCCACCAGGGAACCAGCCTCACCAACACCTTGATTTTGGACATTTTGCCTCCAGAACTATGAGCCGTGAAGCCACCGGGTGTGTGGTGCTGTGTTACAGAAAATTAAGACACCTGGCTGAGCCCCCTGACGTGCACTTTGCAGGGACAGAATCTGAAGCTGCCGCTTTGCCAGGCGGGGAAGAGAAGGGCTTCGGGGAGATGGCGAAAGAGCCAGGGCATCACCCCAGCCTTGGCCCCTCCCGCCCCAACTATCATGCAAATGGCCACTGAGGACTTTCCTGTGGTCCAGTGGTTAAGAATCTGCCTGGTCTGGGAGGACCCCCGATTCCATGGAGCAACTAAGCTCAGGCACCACAGCTACAGAGCCCACACACTCTAGAGCCTGTGTCTGCAACAAGAGAAGTCGCGGCAACCAGACAGGGGCCCCGTTAGAGAAAGCCCATGCACAGCAACGAAGAGCCAGCGCAACCAAAAATAAACAAATAAATGTGTTAAAACCGTCCCTGAAACTTCATGTGAACATGAAGGGGCCACGGTGACACGATGGGTGACAAAGTCACAGCCCATCAGGTGGTAAAACGGAACTCGAGAGAAAGAACGGAGCTGCAGGCTGGCCGCTGCCCACACGCCCCGCAGCCCCACAGACTCCCCTGACACCCGCCTTCCTCGGCGGGTCCTGAGGAGCCTGCCCTCTTCCTGGCCTACAGGTCACCGCTCCCTCCCAAAAGAACCGTGCTCGCTGCTGGAGCGACACAGAAAACTCAAACCAGTGTTCTCCGCCTTTTCAGCCTCCAAAGCGAGACATCGCCAGGGCTGTCTGTTCTTACAAACGTCTCTCGGGCTCCCTCCTTCCTCTGTTTACCCCCCCGCTCAGTCCCAACCCAGATCCCCGCCCCCTCTTTCTGGAATGATTTAAACAGCTTCTAGGTTGTCTCTTGTCTCTGGAAAGTGACACTCTGATCACACCCTTCCACGGGAAGCTGCCCCTGCCTCCACTCCTCCTTGGATGCTCAGGCCTGCGCCCCCCACCCCCCGAACCGACATGAAATCAGCTGCCCTCCTCTGTTCCCATCAGGCCGGCCCACCTGAGCACCTCCTCCTGACTTGAGCACATATCCCCACTTCTGGGCCTTTGCGTCCACTATTCCCCCAGCCCCGACACTCTTCCCACACCTCGACAAGGACCCCACACACATTCCAAGGTCACGTTCTCAATCCCACTTCTCCCCAAGAAGCCAATTCAAATACAACAAACTAGCGAATGTAACAGAAAGGAAGTAGGCTCAACAGATGCAGGGAATAAACCAGGGGTCACCCTGGGGGCAGGGAAGCGGGGCGGGCAAGACGGGAGTCAAGGTTTACGAAGCCCCAGCTGCTGTGTATAAAATAAGCCATAAGGACAGGCTGTACAATGCAGGGAACAGAACCAGCATAGTTTAATAACTATAAACGGAGAATAACCTTTAAAAATTCTGAATCACTATACTGCACGCCTGTAACTTATATAAAAGTGTCCATCAACTATACTTCAGGACTTTCCCTGGGGGTCCAGTGGTTAAGAATCCAACTGTCAAGGCAGGGGTCACAGGTTTGATCCCTCGTCCGGGAAGATCCCACATGCCACGGGGCAACTAAGCCCGTTTGCCCCAACTAATGAAATCCAAGTGCCCTAGAGCCCGTGGTCCATAGCCAGAAAGGCCACCAAAATGAGAAGCCCCCGATGGCCACAGCAAGAGAAAGCCAGGGCACAGCAACCAAGGCCCAGACAGCCAAAAATAAACAACCATTATACTTCAACGAAAAAAAAAAGAAAACAAAAACTCTAGGCACCTCAGTCATCTTTCTGTCACCAAGCTGTCCTAATAGGAAAGTCAGCATGTCTCACGCGCCCTTTTATTAACTGCTATACGGATCTGGACGGAGCCCCAGGCAGGACCCAGGGATGAAAAGATGAATCAGAGCCAGGCCTGCTCAGCAGGATCAGGCAGCCCAAGGAGGGAGGCAAGCAGGTAAGCACACAGGTGTGAGTGAGTCGGGAGCTCTGCAGCAAGAGGGCCCCAGAGGAGAGCAGGCAACCCGCACAGGGAGGGCCTCATCCAGTTCAGCCCCACTTCTTCCGCTCATCCAGCTCGGAGCTGAGCCTTGGGACCCAGGGGGACTCGATGTAGGAGGTCGGAGAGGTGCTGACCTTGACTTAGGGGTGTGCCCATCTGAAGCCCTCATGGAGGAGGTGGCTTTTGAGTTGGATGTTAGAGGATGTACAGGGGTTTGGCAGGGAGCAACGAGGGGAAAAACCTTAGAGAGAGCATGAACTGCGGCCTTGGGAGGTGGACGGGACAGTGAGGAGTTGGGTATGGCTGGAGCCGGGGGGCTGGGGTGCCAGGACAGAACACCCTCTCGTCTGTCTGTCCATCTCCCTGCCCAGACCTGAGCTCAGGGTCAGTAGTATAACGAATTTAAGAAAGAGCCATCTGCTCCCGCAGGAGCTCTGCTTGTGTCGTTTAGTCGCTAAGTCATATCCGACTCTCTGCGACCCCACGGACTGTAGTCCTCCAGGCTCCTCTGACCACGGGATTCTCGGGCAAGAACACTGGAGAGGGTTGCCATTTCCTCCTCCAGGGGATCTTCCCGACCCAGGGACTGAGCCCAGGTCTCCTGCACTGGTAGGTGGATTCTTTACCACTGAGCCACCGGGGAAGCCCCCCTGGAGTAGCCACAGGAAGCTCAAAGTCAACACTCCCACCAGAATGGCCCATCTTTCCTCTCAGCTTCGCTCCCTCCCCTGGACTTCCTGTCTCTCTGGAGCCAGACACGGGGGCCCTTGGCAATCATCCCCTCTTGCCAGTCACCGCCGAGCTCAGGAGACGCTGATCCCAGCCCAGCAGACATTCCTCACCGGCCTCATTACATCGGGCGCCTGACTAACCCATCCTGCCTCCTTCCCCAGTAACACAGTCTCTGCCGCGCACAGGGCTGTCAAGCCATTTACCTCTAGGCTGCCCTACAGCTGGGATAAGGCGTATAAACCATCACGACCCAAGGACACTCCTGGTTCACACGAGCCACTGTATTCAGGTCTGTGCCAGACACTACACCGGGACCGCAGACAACACAGGCGCTGATGAGCTTCTGCCTGATTCCTGCGGTCGGCCCCCAACCAGCTTTCGCACCCCTCGCTTTCCCTGTGTTTCCCACGCCGCCGCCAAAGTGATCTAGGTTAAGCGTGTGTGGAAGAGGCGCTTCCCCCTGCCGGCAGGAGGAAGCCCCCTCTGGGCTGGATTTCAATCAGACAACATCCCTCGGGAAGTCCGAGCTGCTGGCGGACGCGGAGCGAGCTTGAGCATCCACGCCTGGCAGAAGAGCGCTCACTGTCCACCCGGCTCGCCACTCCAGGGGCGCTCTCCTTCCGCAGCCGCTTTCACCCCCGGAACACCCAGCACAGACGGCCTCCTGCAGGAGCTCCTCTGACCTTCGCACACCCCTCCCCTGCGCCCGCCTCACATCTTAGTCACGCCACACGACACCAGCCGCACTGTTTGGAAATCGTCAGTCAGTCCGGGAGAGTCTTTCCTAAAGCACAGGCAGCACATTTTAACAAGCCTTCGAAACAAAAGTTCCGAGTGGAACCCAGGAAACATTTGTTCTGCTGGTTTTAACCGGAGGAAATGGCCAGCAAGGATGGCAGGCCGAAGACGAACTGAGGCGTTTTTACAAGGTTATGATGCAGCACACCTGAACACCAACCAGATGCTACATACACAAGAGAAAACAGATCACGGACATCGTGGTGGTTTCTTGGGGAAATGAACTGCTGTGATATTCACGGACAACGAGATTACAGCAAATGACATGGGCTCAAGGTTTTACCGTGCCGAGTTTGACGCTTACAGAATGTTCAGATGAATCTATCCAGCCAGACGGTGGGTGGGCAGTAAGCCAAACGCCCTGCAGCAAAGAAGAGAAGTCTGAAAGGTTGATACTGATATGATGTGATCAACGTACACACAGTCTGAAGCTAGGACGCTAAGGGAAAGATGACCGGAACAAGACGGTGGATCCGAGAACTACAGAGCACGTCAACGGGAACAGCAACTCCTAAAAGGCACAGCCCGGCCTGAAAGGGACGGGAGCAGGAACAGAGACAAGAGGCGGCCGGGTCGGACCGGGGTCCCGAGGGTCCATGGACATTTACTTACTGCCTGTGTGCTCTCAGTCAAGTCCGGCTCTTTGCGACCCCAAGGACTGTAGCTCACCAGGCTCCTCTGTCCATGCAATGCTCCAGGCAAGAACACCGGAGTGGGCTGCCATTTCCTTATCCAAGGGATCTTCCCAACCCAGGGATTGAACCCGTGTCTCCTGCATTGGCAGGTGGGTTCTCTGCCACTAAGCCACCTGGGAACTGGCTGACAGTTATATACACTATAACAATATATTAGCTTGACTAGAAATGCTCTGCTATGCTCAAAAACAAAGTTTCTTCGGACTGGTCAAAGCTCGTCCTTCAGGTCGCTGAATATTCATCTTCTCTAACTCGTCACATCACCCAGGGGTCACGATGGGGCAGAAGACCAGAAACCTACAAGAAGTCTGGAAACAGCCTCAAAGGGGCCTGAGCACACGCCAAGGTCTCATGGAACAAACTTCAGTCAGTTCTGGCACTCAGCCGTGTCTGACTCTTTGTGACCCCGTGGACCGCAGGACGCCAGGCCTCCCTGTCCATCACCAACTCCCAGAGCTTACTCAAACTCACGTCCACTGAGTCGGGTTTTAGGAATTCGCTGGACGGGAACGCGGGCACAAGGGCCTGGGCAGCCAGCTGGAATCTGACGGACACGTACCCTGCCCTGCCGACACACACGTGGGAGCTGCAGTTCAGGCTCTGAGTGCACCCAAGGAGCCAGTGGGAAGTCCTGTCCTCGGTTAATGCTGTAACTACAGACGCTTGTGATGCCAGCTCTCCCAGACAATTGGCCGACGGCCTGTGCTGGCACAGTCTTTACAGTTATCTTCCTGTCTCACTGTAAAGAACCCAATTTCAAAGGCAAATGCTCTATCCACCCTCCCACATACATGTCTTATTTTATACATCTTGGCTTTCCATCAAGATGGGGAGGGAGCCCTAGATACCAGAATAAACTCCCCTCCCCAGGCCTAACCATGCTCAACCTGTGAGAACAAAAGACCGCGGGATGAATTCTGGGGTATTCTTTGGAGATGAGAACACACCCGGGATATTCCTCGATGACCAGGGAGTATCCACAGAGACTTCTCGAATCGTCTTAAACACTCGCCCCTCTATTTCTATTTGAGTAGGAGGTGAGATCTATAAGTGATGGGTGGAGAGATTAAGGGCTGGGGATGCTGGAAGCAGTGCTATGAGAGATGGAATGGACCGGGGTCCTCCAGGGCGCCTCAAGCAAAGCCGCAATCCTGTACCTTTAAGACACAGGGCAGGGGACCCGGTATCAGCTTATTGGGACAAGCACTCTTCAAGTGAGGCTCTGAAACATCCACCTCCAACATCCACCATTTGTCACTTTTGAAACACAAAGCTTTCAAAGCAACTCTAACTCTCCTTTTAAAAGCTGAAATAGTGGGGTTCTATAGTTGTTTCCCCTTTCCTTGGAATCCTTCCTTCTAATAATTCAGACTATCGTGCTCTCAGCCAATGTCTATTGACCCTTGGGGAGTAAAGATTATTTTTTTTTTTCTATTTTAAGACCGTACTTTACACAAAATAACCGGTTCATACTGAAATAAATCTAAAGATCTCCAAAGATCAAAAAGCTTTTCAAAAAGCTCATTTAAAAAATTCTCTGACACATAAACTAGAACTAACTACTGATTTAAGTGGGGGCTTCCCTGGTGGCTCAGAAGGTAAAGAATCTACCTGCAATGCAGGAGACCTGGGTTTGATCCCTGGGTGGGGAAGACCCCCTGGTGGAGGGCATGGCAACCCACTCCAGTATTCTCACCTGGAGAATCCCCATGGACAGAGGAGCCTCGTGGGCTACGGTCCACGGGGTCACAAAGAGTCAGACACGACTGAGCGACTCAGCACAGCATACACACAGATATAAGTGTGATTCTCAGAGAAACAAGGAATCAGCAGACCAGACAAAATACACACAATATAAAAATAAACAGCGCTCCCCTTCCTGGGACTGGCTAGGAAAGCTCATGGGCTTCTGCAGCAGGAAGGCCAGGCACCAAGCCCAGCTAGGGAGGGAATCAGCATTCACTCACTCACTCCTGGTTTTTTTGTTTTTTTTTTTTCTTTATTTTCAATTGAAGGATCGTTATAATATTGTGTTGGTTTCCGCCATACATGAACATGGATCTGTCGTAAGTGTACACAGGTCTCCCCCGTGGTGAGCCTCCCTCCCACCTCCCGTCCCATCCCACCCCTCTAGGTTGTCACAGAGCCCCGAGTGGAGCTCCCTGAGTCTCAGAGCAAATTCCCGCTGGCTGTCTTCTTTACGTGTCTGCAAGCTGCCCTCTCATTTGTCCCACCGTCTCCCTACCTACCACCACCCGCCGCGTCCCTAAGTCTGTTCTCTGTGTGTGTGTCTCCACTGAAAGCGCCAGTCACTCAGTCACGCCTGACTCTGCAACCTCGGGGACTGCAGCCCGCCAGGCTCCTCTGTCCATGGGATTCTCCAGGCAAGAATACTGGAGTGGGTTGCCATTCCGTTCTCAAGGGGAACTTCCCAACCCAGGGATTGAGCCTGGGTCCCCTGCTCTGCAGGCAGATTCTTTACTGTCTGAGCCATCAGGGAAGGGTCTCCATTGCTGCCCTGCAAATAGGTTCGTCTGTACCACCTTTCTAGATTCTATGGTGGTGGTGGTTTAGTCGCTAAGTCATGTCCAACTCTTGCAATCCCATGGACTATAGTCTGCCAGGTTCCTCTGTCCACCAGTTCTCCAGGCAAGAATACTGGAGTGGGTTACCATTTCCTTCTAGATTCTATATATATGTGTTAATAGATGATATTTGTTTTTCTGATTGACTTCACTCTGCAACTCACTCCTGAACCCACCCTCCCTTGGTAATTTTTAAGGGAACAAAAGTCAAGTAGGACACAGAATCCATCTCTGGTTGGCTCAACTCAACTTCACAGCCATATTTCTGCCACCTTCTAAGTCACCGTGCCCCCCTGGTCCCTGGCCCATTCTGTTCCCCCTCTGGGAGGCACTGTCCACCCTGGTTGATTCTTCTCCCTCTCTGGACCTGTTCCCTGGGCCAGCATGGTTATCACTTGCCCCTGTGGTACCATGTCCCTCTGCTGTAGCCTGATCCATCAGGGCTGAAGATTCACATTTATTTGTGTAATTCTTTAATTAATGTCCTCTTCCCCCGTGGGCCACAGGAGGGCAAGAACAGCATGTTTTATTAACCACTGTATCATCAACACCGCACAGTTCAAGCAGCCTTTAATTTATCAATCATTGTTTTCCCAGCATTTAGTCGGTCACACAGCCTTTAATTGCATCCTCTGGGCCTGGGGAGACAAGGTCATTTCCCCACTGATTAAACCCAAATTAGCACCCGAGGCTATTTTCTCCTCACTTCCTGGATCCTTCAGTCAGGCTCTAGCTCCTCCGCTAGCACCCATCTGCATCAGGCTCTCCGATCGTCTCTTGCCATCACTCCTGGCTGAATTCACTTCCCTCCATTTCTGCGCGTTTACAGTTTTCTCTAATGGTCTCTCTCATCCGAGAATGACCCCGCATTCGCATCTGGAGAATTTCTGAAGATTAGTTCCCGTTTACCCGTTCTCTTTCACACAGAAGAGAAAAAAAGCAATGTTAAGGACGTTGGCCAACCTCACACAGCCCAGTTAGCCGCTTGTGCTTTCCTTCCCTTAATTATTTTTTTTGTTATAGGACTGTCTCAAAACCAAATCTTCATTAGGCACGCTCAATAACTTGACCCCAGAAAAGGAAATATAAGAATAATACACATGTTTTTGAGGTGGAGGTATAAATTAGGAGTTTGGGATTAACAGATACGCTCCTTTATATAAAATAGATAACCAGCAAGGACCTACTGTAAATAGCACAGGGACCTATATTCAACATCTTGTAATAACCTATAAACTGAGGAGAATGTTAAAAAGGAGGATACGGTATGGTATACACACACACACACACACACACACACACATATACAATGGAATATTACACACACACACACACACACACAATGGAATATTACTCCGTAAAAAGGAAAGGAATTGGGTCACTTTTAGAGATGCGGATGGACCTAGAATCTGCCGTACAGAGTGAAGTAAGTCAGAAAGAGAAAAACAAACATCGCATACTAATGCATATATGGGGCTTCCCTGGTGGCTCAGAGGTTAAGGCGTCTGCCTCCAGTGGGAGAGACCTGGGTTCGATTCCTGGGTCGGGAAGATCCCCTGGAGAAGGAAACGGTAACCCACTCCAGTATTCTTGCCTGGAGAATCCCATGGACGAAGAAGCCTGGTAGGCTACAGTCCACGGGGTCGCAAAGAGTCGGACACGACTGAGCGACAGAACGGAACGGAGATCGGAATGCATATACGTGGAATCTAGAAAAATGGTACAGATGAACCTGTTTGCAAGGCAGCAACAGAGATGTAACACAGAGAATGAACACATGGACAGGTGGGGTAAGGAGAGGGTGCAGCGGATTGAGAGGGAAGCATCAACACGTACTCCTCACCGTGTGTAAAACAGAGCCGGTGGGGAGCAGCTGTGTGGCGCCGGGGGCTCGGCTCCGGGCTCCGTGATGACCTCGAGGGTGGGAGGGAGGTTCTGGAGGGAGGGGGTCCATGTGTACATGAAACTGACCTGCGTCAGTGAGCAGCAGAAACCAGCACAACACTGTGAACATTATACTCCGCGTGAAACAGAGAACAGAAAGAATGCCTATGGTGATACATATGTACGGATATGCACGTGTAACTCAATCAGTCTGCTGTACACCTGAAACCAACACAGCAACGTAAATCCACTATAGCCCAAGGAAATTTTTTAAAAGTAAAATAAATCACTAAACATAATTTGATGATAGCAGAAGGGAAAAAAAGAAGAAGAAAGCACATAATTTCGAAACAGGAAGGCCCATTCACGGCCAAAAAACAGCCCCATCTGAAAACTGATGACAAGGAAGTGAGTCAGCAGCACCTGCTCAAGAAGGAACGCCCCCCCCCCGCCCCGGAACAGAGGTCCTGCACAACCTCAGAGGCAGAGCCCCCAGGCCAAACACCCCAACCCCAAACACTGGGGGCGGTGCTGTGTGTCGAGACTGCTCATAGCAGGGGTGAAAGGGGGCAGCCTCCAGACACCACGTGGTGAAAAGTGCTCACAGGGGATCAGGTCAGTGAGGGGCCCGGCTACAGCACCCCAGCATGTTCTGTCCTCTGCGCTGATGGCGTCATCTTCAGGCAACCAAGCACCGCGTCCTTGGAGGTCAGCTTCCAGCTCCCTCCCGGCCACGGAGAAAGGCAAAGACTGCAGACAGCGGTGTGTTACCTCACTCCACGCCCAACAACCGCCATGCATTTCTCACCAACTCTGCACGTGCGTCGGGACGTGGGCCCACCGAGGACGACAGAGGCTGGGTTGTTGCCCTGAAAACCAAGTCAAGGAAGAATTCGTTGGGGCAAAGGGCACGTGAAACAGAGGCTGGCTTTGTGACTGGCTGTGAGCACAGGCCAACCAAGGTGGGAAACAGGCCTGTTACCTGGAAGGTAAGGGCCAGCGTGCCGATTCCGCCCTTCAGCTGACTTCACCGAACAGGCCTTGGTCACCCTCTGTGCAGAGGAGACTGCAGGCTTTAGAGGAGAGAGAGAGAGAGAGAGAGAGAGTGTGTGTGTGTGTGTGTGTGACTGCAGGCTTTAGAGGAGTGTGTGTGTGTGTGTGTGCGCGCGTGCGCTCAGTCATGGCCAACTCTTTGCGACCCCATGGACTGTAGCCCACCAGGCTCTTCTTGTTCATGAAATTTTCCAGGCAAGAATACTGGTGTGGGTTGCCGTTTCCTACTCCAGGGGACCTGGTGGTAAAGAATCTGCCTGCCAGTGGAAGAGATACAAGAGACACAGGTTCAATCCCTGGGTTGGGAAGTCTAGAGGCAGAAAATAGCAAACCAACTCAAGTCCATCTATCTCTGAAGCGTTTGTGTTAGTTCTAAGAAAGTGATTTTTCAAGATAAAGGAGCCTATAGAACCTCATGCCCTGGGGCAGGTTAGAGGCCTTGACATCCAGAAGTCCAGGCTGGGAAGTCAAGTTTTATTGGAGAAGGGGAAAGATTTTGACAGGTATACATTGCCCACCATGATGGATACGTTAATTATGAGTGTGATCAAGGTTCATTTTCTCTATCTGGTCTGGCAACCCTGGAGATGTTTGTGCTGGGAACTTAAATTTTGTTTTCTGGGGAAATAGATGGGGAAACAGTGGAAATAGTGACAGACTATTCTTTTGGGCAGTGATGGTGACTGCAGCCTTGAAATTAAAAGACGCTTACTCCTTGGAAGAAAAGTTATGACCAACCTAGACACCATATTAAAAAGCAGGGACATTACTTTGCCAACAAAGGTCTGTCTAGTCAAAGCTATGGTTTTTCCAGTAGTCATGTATGGATGTGAGAGTTGGACTATAAAGAAAGCTGAGCGTCGAAGAATTGATGCTTTTGAACTGTGGTGTTGGGGAAGACTCTTGAGAGTCCCTTGGACTGCAAGGAGATCCAACCAGTCCATCCTATAGGAGATCAGTCCTGAAAATTCATTGGAGCTGCTGCTGCTGAAGCTGAAACTTCAATACTTTGGCCACCTGATGCGAAGAACTGACTCATTTGAAAAGACCCTGATGCTGGGAAAGATTGAAGGCGGGAGGAGAAGGGGACGACAGAGGGTGAGATGGTTGGATGGCATCACCGACTCGATGGACATGAGTTTGAGCAAACTCCGGGAGTTGTTGTGGACAGAGATGCTTGGTGTGCTGCAGTCCATGGGGTCACAAAGAGCTGGGCACGACTGAGCGACTGAACTGAACTGAAAGTAGGAAAGGAGGTTCGTCATCTCCGGCCACACAACGGGGACTTGGGGAAAACAGACCGGGCAGAATATCCATTCATCTGTCGTTTCCTGTAGATAAGGTGTCACTTAGGGTTGAAGTTTTCTTGTTCCTACTGGAGAGCAGACCAGCACATCCAGGTCCGCAGGCTGGGCTAATCCTAGAAGTGTTCTGACCTCAAAAAAGATTCCATCCTGGCTGCCCATGGGCAAGTTCTCACAACAAACATCCAAAATACAAACCAAGCGACCTGGACGAACAGAGCCCAGCCCGGGAGCGGGCAGTCCTGCTCCACGACAGAACTCCGGCTGCGCGACTACAAAAACAGAGGGTGGTCACTCGTTTTCCTTGACCGGACGTTCTTCACAGCATGGAGAGGCCTGACACCGCGTCTCCAAGGGGTGAGATTATGGGAAGAAAGCGTTTCTCTCCAAGGAAGCAATTTCTGAGATTCATGGCACGGTTACACGCAAAGTTCATAGGCAGGATTATGTACCACAATTCCTGGGCTGCAGCCAAACAGGAGCACGTTTTAAGAAGTCCCGGAGGCGCTTCCCTGATGGTTCAGTGGGACAGAATCTGCCTGCCGGTTCGATCCCTGGTCCAGGAAGATCCCACGTGTCATGGAGAGACTAAGCCTGTGCTCCACAACTCCTGAACCTGTGCTCTGGAGACCAGTAGCCAAAACCACTGAGGCCACACGCCGCCAACCACTGAAGCCCACGGCCCTAGAGTCTGAGTTCTGCAACAAGAGATGCCACCACAATGAGCAGCCTGAGCACTGCAGTCAGAGAGGAGCCCGTGCTCCCCAAAACTAGAGAAAGGCCTGCGGCGAAGGCCTGGCACAGCCAAAACACATGAAGAAAGGTCTTTAAAAAGAGGGAGAGGCCCACAGAGCAGGAGATTCATCAAGACTGAGGTCAAACCTTGGTTCCACCCGAACTTGGGCAAATTACGTACCTTCTGCGAGCCTGTCTCTTTAAAAGGAAAAAAGAAGTCCCATGGCTGGGCAGCGTTCCTCCGTTAGTCTCAGGCCCATCACCTCCCTCCTGTCTTTTACCAGCTGGCCTGCCTTCTGTACACACTGCCTGGTCCCCTGGGGGATTTATCTGAACTGGACAGATTTTTTTTCTTTAATAGAATACATAGGATTTGATGACGGAATGCATCGTATGGCTCAGAGGAATGGACAGACAAGGCAGGAAAAGGATTAAAGATAATAGTTTGCAAGCTTTTAAGGGGGAAAGTGTTACTTAATATGAGCACTGTTGTGTCCGGATTAATGGCAGTGGTAGACAGAAAGGGATAAGCCATGATGATGGTAAACAAGCTCTGCTTCTCTGAGATGAGGGTGCAGGGTCCACCTTTCCCCCTTCTTGGCACTGTTAGTAGAAGCCACATGGTCCCACTCTGAAGTCGTGAACCAGAGCTCTGGGCTCCCCAAAACACATCCCCACCCCCAGGTGAGCACACAGGGAACAGACAGTCTTCAGGCTACCTGAGACCCCCAGTCCCACCTCCAGCTGAGAACGGGACTGCGGGTCTCAAGCTCCTTCAAATCAAAGCAAACAGCAGCCTTCAAATCCAGGGCACGGTTAGCACCCAGCGGCACCCGAGACTCGTGGCATCCTCCCCAGAGCAGCCCCACCATCCCGGGGAAAGGAGATGGCACCTTGGAGCTGATGGTAACTCCTGGGAATAGTCACCATAAATGGCTCACGGCGGGTCCCAGTGCCACCTTTTACCCAGAAGGAAGAAATTCAGCCGTGGAGAGCAAACGTGTGGACACCCGAAGGGGCGGACGGCGTGCGGATGAACTGGGAGGCTGGGACTGACAAATACACAGTACTGATACTGTGCATAAAGCAGACGGTTAACAAGAACCTGCCGTATAGCACAGGGAATCTGCTCAGTGCCCTGTGACCACCTGAAGGGGAGGGACTTCTTGCCCGATGGCCCAGTGGTCACGACAGGCCACACTTCTGTTTCTTATGACCCGTCACAACAGCAGGCATGTGCCACGTGTAGGAGGCTGCCTGTCTCTCTGTCTAAATTCAAGACTCCATGAAGGCAAGGACTGTAGCCTAACTGGTGGACAGCACAGCGCTGGGCACATAACAGGGGCTGAACACACATTTGTTGGATGAAAGGAGAGAACGATTGAACAAGAAAAAACAGGAGAGAAAAGAAAGATGGGGACAAAGGAGGACACAGAGCTTTTCATATGTACACAAAGGGCCATGTTAACAATGAAATGCAAGTCCCATTCAGAGCAGCCTGCCAGTCAGCATCCCTTTCCTTTGACTGCAGCTCAGGGGCTCTGAGCTATGAGGAAGGAGCCTCAGGCAGGCTCGGCCTCGGGCGGCAGGGAACTCCTTAGATCAGCTCAGCAGGTCTCTGGTCACAACAGAAAACCTATTTCCTAATATACGAGGCAGAGGAGCCTGGAAATCACATCTCGTTTGTTAAATGAGGCTTCCCTCCTCGTCCCCCCAGTAGTAACAGGCTTCTAATCCACCTGCTCCCGTCAGCGGCACCCAGGGAGCCAGCCGGCCAGTCTGCCCTGCTTCCTTCCCTCGGGGTCACCCCACACGTATGGAGGTTCCTTGCCCTGCAGTTCCCAGCACCCCTGCTCCAGATTCCTGGAAGAACACCCGCCCTGTGGCTCTGGGCTGTCATGAGCAATTAGATGGCAGCCTGAGCCATGGTTTCTGCAAGCACAGCCCTCCCGCTGCTCCCAGGGAAATGTCAGATGGCGGGAGGGGGCAGGAAGGGAGAGGTAGGGAGAGGGACAGATGGAGACAATGGTTCACCAGGGAGAGGCTGGGGAAACGGAACACAGGCCCAGGAGAGGCAACATGGTATCCACAGCAGACACGCTCGGATCCAGGGATGTCACAGCCTCAGACTTGATACTGACTCAGCACTGACTGCACGCAGGATACTGAAGGGCTCCACACACAGAAGACAGCACCCCAGTCCCTGATGCTCAGAGCTGCTTGGGAAAACAGCACACACACAGAGAAACGGTAAATGACAATATAATGCAAGGTGGCAGGTGCCACAGGCTAAATAAGCCATTCACACAGGAGCTGTCAGATCGGAGCTGCCTACAGGGCTGAGGCATCTGGCAGAGTTCCTGCAGGAGTCAGGGTGGAAACGTCCTGAATTCCTGCTGTGCTTCGGGGAAGATGACTCCCAAATGGAGAACAGTGCCTGGGCCTGAGTCCCTTCCTGTGTGTGAGAAGCTTGAGCTGCTTCTCTCGCGCAGGAGGCTGCGACAGCCAGGCCAGATGCAAGGCAAGGGCCTGCGGGCCAGGAGTTTACGATCCAGTGGAGGGCCCAAGGTTCACAAGTGCCTCCACACTTGTGATCCAGGCAGCGTGTGGGTCACAGATACTACTGTGAATGATAGTAAGAGTCCACTGTACTGCCGGTGCCTCTGCAGGACTCAGTGTCCGCATCTGCAGAATGGGCTTGTGAGCACTGACTGCAATAAGAAATAAGGCTGCCGCAGGCGGGAGAGAAGACTTGAGTGTCTCTCCTTCCTCCTTCCCTTCCGCCAAGGTGATCAGGCAAGAAGGAGACAGAATTAGACAAGGGATTTCAAGGGTGGGTGCTCAGAGCAGGAGGTTCTATTTATTTCAGGAAATGCTGGAGAAAGGGGCCAAAGGTGTGTGGAAGGCGGACTGGGAGGCACCGTCTCAAGCCTGTCTTCCTTCAGTTCGCAGGCCTGCATTTGAACACGACCTCATCGGCTCACTCGGGAATGTCAGGTGGGCTCCCAGATCAACTTGAGGCCTCAGCAGTAGGGACCAGGTGCTGGGACTCAGCGCTGACTGTGTCAAACTCTGGCCATCAGCCCTTTAAAGCACAGGTATCAGGAGAGACACCTGGACCAGTTACAGCTGACCACCCTTTCGACTGCAGAAGGAGTGGGCTGTTTGCGAGGTCGTGAACCCATTGTTTCAGTGGGGTTTGCAGAAGCAGCAGAGATGCATGTATTAAAGGTGCCCTCTTTGAAGGACGTGTGCTTGGGACTTGCCTGGTGGTCCAGGGGCTAAGATTCTGCGCTCCCAATGCAGGGGGCCTGGGTTCGATCCCTGGTCGGGGAACCAGATCCCACGTGCTGCAACTAAGAGCTCGCGTGCTGCAGCTGAAAGAGTCCACGTGCTGCGACAAAGATGAGAGAGCCCACGGGTGGGGACGGCCTGAGAGAGCAGCACGAAGACGCACATCACCACGAGTACAGTCAGACCGCCGGGGGCGCTACACGCCTCAGGGCGGGCACACGCCTCAGGGGGCACACACCGGGCGCGCCGACAACCAGGAGGGGTGGGGTCGGGTGGGGTGGGAGGGAAGCTCGAGGAGGGACACGCGTCTCCACGGTCAATTCGTGTTGGTGTGCGGCAGAAACCAGCACAGCACTGTAAAGCGATTATCCTCCAATTAAAAAAATAAATTTTAAAAATTATAATTCAAAAAAAATCCCATGTGCCACAACTAAGACCCGACACAGTCAAACGAATAAATAAAAGCAAGTGTTTTAAATAAATAAATGAAAGAAGTTTGCTTAACCCAAGTCTCTGGGTGCATTTTATTTTTCACTTTTAAAATGGAGAAAACACTAGTAATAATAATCATGGACTAGTACTGTAAGAAAATGTCTGTCCATTTGTAAAACAGTAGTGGTTAATCTACTGAAGCTAAACATATACCTACTCTATCACCCGGCAATTCCATGCCTAGGAATATACATGAGAAATGACTATATATGTCCGCCAAAACACGTGTACAAACATTCATTGTGGCTCTTCTTCTAACAGCCCTCAAACACCCATGTATTCAGCCACAGCAGAATGGACAGTTGACAGCATATAAATGCAATGGACTCCTCCTCAGGAAAGCAATAATAATAATCAACTAATGCAACATGCTCATAGATGAATCTCAAGGCAAAAGAAGCCAGCCACAGAAGAGAACACGCAGTATAATCGCACTAAACAATATAAAAGAACAGGCAAAATCTATAGTAAAATAGAATAGTAGCTAAGAGATAAGTACTATTAACAGACAGCTACTACTCTAATTCATTTGCCACAGACAGATTTGCCTGCTATTGAATGTCACTGAATGGAATCCTACTCCACGCCCTCTTCTATATCTTGCCTGTGAATGAATACCAGGAAGTCGCCTGTGCTGCTAGAAATGCTCTGATTTGATCTGAACAGTGGCCACAGGGATGTAGACACTCGTAAAAATTCTTTGAGCTGAAGGTTTAAGATCAGTCTTTTGGGACTTCCCTGGTGCTTCCAACACAGGGGCGGTGGTTCGATCCCTGGTTGGGGAACTAAGATCTCACGTGCTGCACAGTGTGCCCCCAAATTTTAATTTTTTTTTTAATTTAGAAAAAAAAAGAAGAAAGATTCGTTTTTCTGTGCATATGTTATAACTTGATTTTTTTAAAAAAAGGAAAAGATGATTGTAATTTGAAAGCTTTGTGGGGAAAGATTTTCTGAGAAAAAAAAGATAACATTGTATTTTTAGAAACCCACATGGATCTCACAAGTAAAGGGAGAGCTCCGGCACCTTTGAATATCAGAGGTGTGGTCACGGAGATGATGTAACTAAAACACACAGCTTAATTCTCCTTCCTCCTCCGGCTCTGGCTTCAGCGGTGTGATGCTCGGCAAGTCACAAGCTTCAGCCACAACCTACCTTATCTTTGAGGTCGGTTTCAATTCTAAATTCTTTGACCACTGGGCAAAAGGCACGATTTTTTTTTTTTTAAACAAAAGAGTCTTGGCTCTCTTTCCTCTTTTCAACCAGACAAAAGTTCCTTGCCCTCATCCTCCCACCACTGGCTGGCTGAGAAGCTCTTGGGGTTCAGAGACCATACTGGCCTGCGTCTTCTGCACTCGGCTAACTAGCTCAGTGAGATGAATACAGCAGACACTGTTAGACCAAAGAGCACTATTTTGCCATGAAGTACGCTGAGCCTGAAGCAAAGCCTCATATCTACAAAGGCTCTGACATCCACAATAAAGCTGACACAACCAAAATAAAAATTCTGTCGGCCAAGCAGTCTAACAATACAAGGTTTTAGAAAGGGTAACTATTTCTACCAGCCAGCTTAATGGACCCAGGAATAAACTGCCTTGTTCCCCTCCCCCAAACTTGGCTTTGGTCACACACACAAAAAAAAGATACTGTATTTCCTTTGGCTGGAAACGAGAAAAACTAAACATACCATGTTTGAGGAGAAAGCTCCTCCCCAGGTCGTGTTAATTAGAGATCACTTCTGCAGGCAGACAAGTAACGGGGCATTCAGTCTGATGGGCTGGCAGCCTTCTTCCTTCACTGGATCTTCCCCAGAGTCAAGTGTAAGAATCAGTACCATTGTATCCTAGGCATTTAGGCTGCTATTTGAAATCAGAGCAACAATAAAAAGCAATGTGAACCTGAATGATTTAGCATCCAGAGTCCAGGGATGGATACACATGTCACAAAGACGCCTAAAGCAATTCAACAACAACTGGAAGACTACAGAAGGAATGGCTAAACACACAGAAGGCAGCATGCTTTCAGATAACTTAAAGGCATTTGCCAATGAGCAAGGCAGAGTGGAACGGGGCAGGGCCATCCAACAGCTCAAGAGACCTGCTTCGGGTCCCATCTCTGCCACCGCCTGGCTGTGAAAACTTGGGCAAGTTCATCCAGCTTCTTGATTTGTGAAGTGGGCACATCAGGATAAATTCAGTGATTTCCAAAGTCCCCTTTACGTGAGGAGCTTTACTATTACATGATACATAGATAAAGATTGCAAAGATAAATGCAGTCTGCTCTGACAACATCCTCCTGTGTCTGTGAATATTTTTGACCGTCTTTAAAGAGGGTTTGTGTCTGGGAGGAGCTCAGTCTTCATACGCTCAGAATCACTGCCTCTTCTGTTTTGGAGACAGCACTCTGATTTTCAGAAACCCCCACCTGACTAGGCCAATCAGATTTTCTTTTCTCAGATTCGAAAACTGAGATGAATGGTAACAGGGACAGAAAAGAGTTGTTTCTGAGTCATCCTGGGGTCAGCCCGTTGCAAAGCCTGTCCGCCAGCACGCAACCATCATCACAGATCCTGGGAGGCTTTGCTGCTGGCCCTCTAAAACCTGGGCATTCTGTTTTCCTTTTGATTCTCTGAGTTACTCCTTATATCTCTGAGAAACTTCTTGGTATGATTAAGAAGAGCTGCCCTCTGTTGCGCACAACCAAAGAATCCTGGCTGACACAGCACTCTTGACAGAATATTCTTTTTAAGAAGTTATTTATCTATGATTTCTCTGGGTCTTCGCTGCTGTGAGCAGGCTTCTCTCTCGTTGCGACGACTAGGGGCTTCTCTGTTGTGGTGCAACCTCGACATGCCAGGGCTCTGCATCCGCAGCACACGAGGGCTCAGCAGCTGCAGCACACGGGCCCTTCAGCTTGGGCCTGGCAGCTGTGGCTCACAAGCTGAGTTACGGAATCTTCCTGGACCGAGGATCGAACCCGTGCAGCCTGCATTGGCAGGCAGATTCTTTACCACTGGACCACCAGGTAAGTCACTGACACAGAACTCTTTTCTGATCTGTTGTGGGGCTTTACATTACCTTTAGAAATAAGAGAACTGAATTCATTAAAAAATATCCTAAAAAAACCGAGAGTGCAAAATCTAATAACATCCTTTCTTTTTAACTAGAATAAGTGGAGCTATCACACATTCTGAGTCATAAACTTAATTTTCTGCTACTGATAATGTACTAAGATTAACTTGGTGAAGTAGCCCGGTTCTTTATCATGCTGAACCTCAGCTAAGGTCGACTGCATTCCAAGTATCAAACCACGGAATTAGTTCTGTCCTCCTCTATAATCATGGATATCACCAGAATCCTTTGCAACTCCTGGCAGCATCCAATTCACCAAGTATTCCCCGGAGAGAGAACAGAAGCTGATCACTCAGCCAAAAGCCTATGATGGCCCTACTGGGAGTTCTTCTGCCAGGAAAGCAATGAGCTTCTTTTTAGCAGGTGGTCCAAAGCTGTGGCAGAGCTGTGACTGCCAACAGTACTTTAGAAAGAGTACAATGCTGACCACCGGGGCAGAGAGGGCCTCTCAGGCGGCACTAGTGGTAAAGGCCCTGCCTGCCAATGCAGGAGACTTCAGAGACGCGAGGTCGCTGGGTCGGGAAGATCTTCTGGAGGAGGGAATGGCCACCCACTCCAGTACTCTGGCCTGGAGAGTCCATGGACAGAGGAGCCGCATGGGCTATCATGGGGTCGCAAACAGTCGGACATGACTTAGCATGGCACGGCAGAGAAGGGCAGAATGGGACAGAGGGAAGACTTGAAGAAGGACACGCACACACCGCTCACAGAGACGAGAGTCTCCTCCCTGCTACTGTGGCCTTTGGGAACCCACACTGAAAACTCGTCACTGACAGCGCTACTTATTTATGGTTCAGTTCAGTCTCTCAGTCGTGTCCGACTCTCCACGACCCCATCAATCACAGCGCGCCAGGCCTCCCTGTCCATCACCAACTCCCGGAGTTCACTCAAACTCATGTCCACAGAGTTGGTGATGCCATCCAGCCATCTCATTCTCTGTTGTCCCCGTCTCCTCCCGCCCCCAATCCCTCCCAGCATCAGAGTGCTTTCCCAGTGAGTCAACTCGTCGCATGAAGTGGCCAAAGTACTGCAGTTTCAGCTTTAGCATCAGTCCTTCCAGTGAACACCCAGGATCAATCTCCTCTAGAATGGACTGGTTGGATCTCCTTGCAGTCCAAGGGACTCTCAAGAGTCTTCTCCTAGAGATGGCAGATTATGAGGCTTTGAGGATGACTTTCTTAAAAGGACAGAGCAAGCCATGTAATGGGGCTGACCTGGTGTCAGAACCCTGGCTGAGAAGAGTAGCCAGCATTACCCTCTCGTTCCAAAACGGTGTCGTCTAATACAGTAGCCACGTGTGGCCATGTGAATTTGAATTAATAAAAATGAAATCATAATACTATCCACATATCCAGTACGGCGGCTTGCAGGTACCATAATGGCCAGTGCAGACACGGACGATTATCATCGTCATAGGAAGCTCTACTGCACGGTATGGATCAGAGGGGCCTGATCTCTGCGCAGGTCTCAGGGAGGAGCAGCCCCTCCCATGGGGGCTGCTTCCCAGTGGCCCCATGGAGAGTGAGTGAGCAGGGAGGCCAACCATATCAAGGAGCCCCCTGAAGACAGTTATCGGAGTGAGGATGAAGGAACTTGTTACCGTGGCCCAGTGCAGGGCCGCAGAGCTTGGCATGCCTCCCTGGAGAACTGCTCTCTGCTAATCTCCTGGAAGAGTCCCGGGGGGAGAAGGTGGCTGGGAGAACTGCAGTGGCTGAAGGATGAGAGCGGGCTGTCCTGGGGGTAGCCTGCATCTCCAGAGGGCAAGGGGCCAAGGTGACATTTGGGAAGGTGAGTTGATACAATCTGAAAGGCTTCACCCCTCAGAGGTCTACCTACAAGGGCACATTGACTTTCACGAAGTTTGTGCAGAGTGGGAGAAAGGGGACTCCTGAGGGGTCGTCACGAGAAGCCCTGTCCCCACCAGTGGGTATTCCCATGAAGAGGCGCAGACCCCAGGAGATGAAGGGTCCACCCTGGAGAAGATGCTTCACTGAAGGCACCCGCAACTAAATCACAAACCTAACCTTTCGGGAACAGCCACCGGGACAGTCCCCCTCCTTACAACCGCTTCCTTCTTTCTTCCTTCAACCCCAAGGAGCCAGCAAGATGAGCAAAATATGGGGATTTTAAAAAAACACAAAGAAAAGAGAGACTGCCCACCCCGACCCTCTCCCGGCTTCTAAGGTTAATCGGACCAGGGGCTGTTTGTGGAGAGGAGGAACATTACACCAAATGGGATTGAAGTTACATTGTTCTGGCTCGTCAGCCCTGAATGCAACAGTGAAAGTGTTCATCAACCCAAAACTTCCTGAAAAATTTCAGTATCTGCCCAGAAAGCATCCAGGGGTGGGGCAAGGAAGACCAGCAGAGGAGTTAGGGTGATGACTGGAGCTCCAGTGGCGATCTTGGACGATGAGGCAACCTTAAAGCCATATGCAAAGCCAAAAATTGGAAAATGCCTATGTCTCTGCATTTGTTCTGTATTTGCCATACCCATGCCATACCCAAGCCTGTTTCCAGGCTTCTTTAAAGGAAAGAAGAAAGGTTTTCTGTGCAGGCAACCAACCCCTTATCCTAACTGGGAAATCAGAAAGAGGTGATTGGAGAGATTATATACATTGGTCATCAAAGTCCCACATGCCTCCTTCAGAAGCATCTTGCTTACATTTCTGTGAGTTGAGAAAAGTTCCTGAAGGCAGTTGCCCAGTCGTAGAGTGTAGGCACTTTTCCATGACCATATTCCTCAGTTTGGACTTGAACTTGGGGATCCGTACACCTCTTACAGGCACAAACTCCTAGACACAGCTTTGATCATCAGTGGCACTGGGGAGTTATTTTCTAAAACTTCTTAGCTATTTCTTTTGCTCTATCTTCCCACCCTTATCCCCATGCCAGGGGGAAAAAAAAAAAAAATTAGCCAGGCAAGAGTACATCCAATTCCCTTTCTTAATTAGAAGCAAAACATTTGGAAAGCGATGGCACAGTCACTTGAAAAGCATTTGCAAATTATCCAGGAGCGCAAAGCGAGCATATTAAGGAAAGTAACAGGGGTCAGGGCACATGTTCCAGGCTAGTGGAGAGGGTAATCCACACCCACATAGTGCCTGTCAATCAGGGCCGGTAGGGAGGCGGCTAATCCCTTCACTCTTTGCTGGCCACGCAGGGAGAAGGGCTCGTGTGAAATTAAAAAACAAAAACAAAAAACAGACAAAGAGCCAATAGCACAGCGAGGAAATCTATCCTCCCAAACTAACCCAACAGAATGCCTAATAGATTTTAGAGAAGCGTTCAAATAAATAATCACTTCCTGATAGTGGAGATGAGCTTTCATACATTTCAGCCTGTGCTGAAGCCGAGAGATGCGAAGGACAGAGTTTCTTTTCCAAAAGAAAAATTTACTTCTCATGCACTCTCAAGAGACTCTTGAGAGTCCCTTGAACTGAAAGGAGATCCAACCAGTCAGTCCTAAAGGGAAATCAACCTTGAATATTCATCTGAATGACTGCTGCTGAACCTGAAGCTCCAATGCTTTGGCCACCTGATGGCAAAGAGCTGACTCAGTGGAAAAGACCCTGATGCTGGGAAAGATTGAGGGCAGGAGGAGAAGGGACGACAGAGGATGAGATGGCTGGATGGCATCACCGACTCGATGGACGTGAGTTTGAGCAAGCTCCGGGAGACAGTGGAGGACAGAGGAGCCTGGCATGCTGCGGTCCATGGGGTCGCAGAGAGTTGGACGTGACTTACCGACTGAACGACAACAGTTCACTCATAGACAAGGAACGACGGCTTCCAAACTCTGTGGTCTGGGGAAGGAAGGTGTGGTCTTGATCATGAGCGTTTTCTGACTTCAGTGGTTCTCGGGAGCCAGCCGTACCATAGCAGATGTAGGAATGGCTGACTAGAGCAGATTCTAGGCTTTCTTTTCCAAGAAAATATTAAGAGCACATAGTTGGACTGTGAAGAAAGCTGATCGCCAAAGAATTGATGCTTTTGAACTGTGGTGTTGGAGAAGACTCTTGAGAGTCCCTTGGACTGCAAGGAGATCCAGCCAGTCCATCCAAAAGGAGATGAATCCTGGGTGTTCATTGGAAGGACTGATGCTAAAGCTGAAACTCCAATACTTTGGCCACCTGATGTGAAGAGCTGACTCACTGGAAAAGACTCTGATGCTGGGAGGGATTGGGGGCGGGAGGAGACGGGGACGACAGAGGATGAGATGGTTGGATGGCATCACCGACTCGATGGACATGGGTTTGAGTGAACTCCGGGAGTTGGTGATGGACCGGGAGGCCTGGCGTGCTGCGATTCATGGGGTCGCGGAGAGTCGGACACGACTGAGCGACTGAACTGAACTGAACTGAGGCACATAGTAGGCACTCAATGGATGCTGCCTATGACATCACCATCACGTCCCAAGGCAAGCCAGGATATTTCACTCTTAGATGGCTGTAACTGAAAAGACTGTTCTTTCAGCTGTGCTGACATTTGTTCCCCTGTGCCTTCCACTGCTTGTTGGAAGACAACACAGGATCAACCCAGACTCTTTTCTCCATGGTGGTCTCTTCAAGTTGTAAAGTAGATTCTATCACCTACATCTGCTTTCTCCAGCCTAAAATGCCCAGCCATTGCAGCCACTGCTTCCGTCTTTGAGTTTCCAGCCCAGCGTGGTGGGGACGCTCATCTGTACATCCATGGATGTGTAAATGTCTTCTACCCTCGGGTACCTGGAGGAGGGAGCAGATGGCACAGGAGTCCCAAGGGAAACCACTTCTTAGGGCTGATTTAGCTTCCCAGGGCTCCCTCAGCTGAGAAGTGGTGAGCAATGAATATTTAAACCAAGAAATGACCAAATGAATGATTATGTCTCTCACTGAATTAAAGCCCCAATGCTTTTTCTTGCTCCTAAGTATGCTTGTATCATGTATTTGAGGGATCTAATTTCAGGACTCTACTTGGGTCCCTCAGAGCCTGTTCATTTTCACCTCAATAGAGCCCGTCAGAATTCCAGCATGTTGGGATCTTGCAGTTTAATGACTTAGCCACCCCTGAAATTGCCTGTCCCACCCCCCCCAGCCTCGTGTCAGCTCCAGATTAACTGGCGTGCCGTCAGTATACCCATCCGAGTGATTAATCAGATTATTTTCAGCTTAGATTCATGTTCCTGTTTTTTGTTTTTAAGGCAGAGGAGATATCCTTTGTCTTGTCTTTCTGAAACGCAGGGTGTCATGGACTGAATTGTGTCCCCAAAACCCATGTGTTGAAGTCCGGACCCCCAGGACCTCAGAACGTGACCGTATTTGGAAACACGGTTGTTGCGGACGCATTAGCTAAGACGAGGACACGCTGGAATAGGGCTCGTCCTCAAACGTGACCGGCCTCCTGAAGCCGATGCTTGAAGAGGGAAGAGACACAGGGAGAAGACGGCCCTCGACAAGCCCAGGGCGGAGCCTGGACCAGACCCTTCCCTCCCTGCTGAGAAGCAACCACCCTGCCGGCACTGCGACCCTGGGCAGCCAGCCTCCAGGTCTGTGAGGCAACCAATGTCTGTTCTTTAAGCCCCCCAGTTTCTGGTTCTTTGTTGAGCAGCCTCAGGAACTAACACAGAAGGGGAGGAACCAGCCAGCCCTGGGGTCCCTCTCAGCTAAAACTGTTTCCTCTGGGATACGAAGACCCTCGTGCCTTGAACGCCCCCCGGGTGGGGGAGGGAGCAGCTGGGCACCACCCTGGATGCAGCCTGCTCCAGTGCTTCATCCACTGACACCACCGCAGAAAGCAGAGGCAAACTTCTGTGGCTTCAACAGCGAATCCCTTCAGGATGGCCGTGGGAATGTTCTTCTGAGTCGTTGAGCACCAGACTTAAGAGGAAGATGTCCAGGTTTATTGATGAGCATCATCTGAAACGTGCAAATAATTCAAAGGTGGAGAATGCAAAATGGGATGCTTCTGCCACCATGAATCTCCAGAAAGGTACATTTCACCCCCATGGAAAGAGAAAAACCAGGCATGTTGGATTGGGGACAAACCCTATTCCAGTGTGCCCTCATCTCAGCCAATGGATCTGCAACAACCGAATTTCCCATTAAGCTCACATTCTGAGGTCCCGGGGCTCAGGACCTCAATGTATAGGTTTTGGGGACACAGTTCAGTCCATAACACCCTCCATTATGAAAGACGAGACAAAGGATATCTCCTCTGCCTTTAAAAAAAAATGGGTAACATGAATCTAAGCCAAATATAATCTAATTTATTGAGACAATAAATGAAAACTCAGAATTCAAGAGTCAAGTTGCATAAAAGAGTGGGGTTGGGTCCTGGGGTCCATGTCTAAAAAGAAGTCAGGATTAAAATCATTGCTTGAACAGTGTCCCAGAGGTTTTGGGTTGTTGTGTTTTCATTTTCATTCATTTCTATGCATATTTTGTTTTCTCTTTTGATTTCTTCTATGATTTGTTCATTATTCAGCAGCGTGTTGTTCAGCCTCCATATGTTGGCATTTTTAATAGTTTTTCTCCCGTAATTGAGATCTAATCTTACTGCATTGTGGTCAGAAAAGATGCTTGGAATGATTTCAATTTTTTTGAATTTACCAAGGCTAGATTTATGGCCCAGGATGTGATCTATCCTGGAAAAGGTTCCGTGTGCGCTTGAGAAAAAGGTGAAATTCATTGTTTTGGGGTGAAATGTCCTATAGATATCTATTAGGTCTAACTGGTCTATTGTATCATTTAAAGTTTGTGTTTCCTTGTTAATTTTCTATTTAGTTGATCTATCCATAGATGTAAGTGGGGTGTTAAAGTCTCCCACTATTACTGTGTTATTGTTAATTTCCCCTTTCATACTGGTTAGTAATTGTCTTACATATTGCAGTGCTCCTATGTTGGGTGCATAAATATTTATAATTGTTATATCTTCTTCTTGGATTGATCCTTTGATCATTATGTAGTTTCCTTCTTTGTCTCTTTTCACAGCCTTTGTTTTAAAGTCTATTTTATCTGATATGAGTATTGCTACTCCTGCTTTCTTTTGGTCTCTATTTGCATGGACTATCTTTTTCCAGCCCTTCACTTTCAGTCTGTATGTGTCCCTCGTTTTGAGGTGGGTCTCTTGCAGACAACATATATGGGGGTCTTGTTTTTGTATCCATTCAGCCAGCCTTAGTCTTTTGGTTGGGGCATTCAACCCATTTATGTTTAAGGTAATTATTGATAAGTACGATCCCGTAGCCATTTTCTTTATTGCTTTGGGTTTGAGTTTATACACCCTTTCTGTGTTTCCTGTCTAGAAAAGATCCTTTAGCATTTGTTGGAGAGCTGGTTTGGTAATGCTGAATTCTCTCGGCTTTTGCTTGTCTGTAAAGCTTTTGATTTCTCCTTCATATTTGAATGAGATCCTTGCTGGGTACAGTAGTCTGGGCTGTAGGTTATTTTCTTTCATCACTTTAAGTATGTCTTGCCATTCCCTCCTGGCCTGAAGAGTTTCTGTTAAAAGATCGGCTGTTATCCTTATGGGAATCCCCTTGTGTGTTATTTGCTGTTTTTCCCTTGCTGCTTTTAATATTTGTTCTTTGTGTTTGATCTTTGTTAATTTGATTAATATGTGTCTTGGAGTATTTCGCCTTGGGTTTATCCTGTTGGGGACTCTCTGGGTTTCTTGGACTTGGGTGATTATTTCTTTCCCTATTTTAGGGAAGTTTTCAACTATTATCTCCTCAAGTATTCTCTCATGGTCTTTCTTTTTGTCTTCTTCTTCTGGGATTCCTATGATTCGAATGTTGGAGCATTTAACATTGTCCCAGAGGTCTCTAATATTGTTCTCATTTCTTTTAATTTGTTTTTCTTTTTTCCTCTCTGTTTCATTTATTTCTACAATTCTATCTTCTAGCTCGCTTATCCTGTCTTCTGCCTCTGTTATTCTACTGTTTGTTCCCTCCAGAGTGTTTCTGATCTCATCTATTGCATTATTCACTGTATATTGACTCTTTTTTATTTCCTCTAAGTCCTTATTAAACCTTTCTTCCATCTTCTCAATCCTTTTCTCCAGGTTATTTATCTGTAACTCCATTTTGCTTTCAAGATTTTGAATCATTTTCACCACCAAAATTCGAAATTCTTTATCAGGTAGATTCCCTATGTCTTCCTCTTTTGTTTGTGTTGGTTGGCATTTATCTTGTTCCTTTACTTGCTGGGTATTTCTCTGCCTCTTCATCTTGCTTATATTGCTTTGCTTGGGGTGGCCTTTCCCTCTTCTGGCCGTTTGTGGAGATCTCTTTATTATGTAGTTTCCTCGCTGTGTGTGGGATTGGACCGGTGACTTGTCAAGGTTCCCTGGTTATGGAAGCTTGTGTCGGTGTTCTGGTGGGTGGAGCTGGATTTCTTCTCTCTGGAGTGCAATGAAGTGTCCAGTAATGAGTTATGAGATGTCAGTGGGTTTGGAGTGACTTTGGGCAGCCTGTATATTGAATCTCAGGGCTAGTTTCCTGTGTTACTGGAGAATTTGCGTGGTATGTCTTGCTCTTGAACTTGTTGACCCTTGGGTGGTGCTTGGTTTTAGTGTAGGTATGGAGACGTTTGATGAATTCCTATCGATTAATGTTCCCTGGAGTAAGGAGTTCTCTGGTGTTCTCAGGATTCAGGCTTAAGCCTCTTGCCTCTGGTTTTTGGTCTTATTCTTGGAGTAGCCTCTAGACGTCTCTATCTGTCATTTCCAAGGTGGTTCCCTCTGTTTTAGCTTCTGTTTGCTGGTCTCTTCAGTGTCTAATTTCTGCCCTGATACTAGGGGGTGGATGGACACTTTTTAAGGCTCAGTTGTTCAGCCCTGTTCTGGGAAGGGAGGAACGCTGCAGATGAATATCTCTGGCGTCTGTGGGGAGTGCTCGCAGCGTCTCGGCCACACTGGGTTTGCCCCCGCTCACAGCACGTGTGCTGCCCCAGTCTACACTGCACAGGCTCTAGGTTGCTCTGCCGGGAACTGTCCGAGGCCGGCGCCAGGTTGTATGCACTTCCCAGGTCTGAGCAGCTCAAGTTCAGGTTCTCAGGTACTCCACGAAGGCGCAGACTTGGTTGGGGCTGCGTTTTGTGCCTTCCCCTGTCCGAGCAGCTCAGGGGACCAGGTGTTTGGCGAGTGCGGTCTCTGCGACTTATCACCTCCCCAGTCCCCGCCACCCTAAGGGGGAAGTTCATAGCAATACAGGCACACCTCAAGAAACAAGAAAAAAGTCAACTAAATAACCTAACTCTACATCTAAAGCAACTAGAAAAGGAAGAAATGAAGAACCCCAGGGTCAGTAAAAGGAAAGAAATTGTAAAAATTAGGGCAGAGATAAATGCAAAAGAAACAAAACAGACCATAGCAAAAATCAACAAAGCCAAAAGCTGGTTCTTTGAGAAGGTAAATAAAATTGACAAACCACTAGCCAGACTTATCAAGAAACAAAGGGAGAAGAACCAAATCAATAAAATTAGAAATGAAAATGGAGAGATCACAACCGACAACACAGAAATACAAAGGATTATTAGAGAATACTATCAGCAATTATATGGCAATAAAATGAATAACCTGGAAGAAATGGACAAATTCCTAGAAAAGTACACCTTGCCAAAACTGAACCAGGAAGAAATAGAAAATCTGAACAGACCCATCACAAGCACGGAACTAGAGGCTGTAATCAGAAATCTTCCAGCAAACAAAAGCCCAGGTCCAGACGGCTTCACAGCTGAATTCTACCAAAAATTTAGAGAAGAGCTAACACCTATTCTACTCAAACTCTTCCAGAAAATTGCTGAGGAAGGGAAACTTCCAAACTCATTCTATGAGGCCACCATCACCCTAATCCCAAAACCTGGTAAAGACCCCACAAAAAAAGAAAACTACAGGCCAATATCACTGATGAACATAGATGCAAAAATCCTTAACAAAATTCTAGCAATCAGAATCCAACAACATATTAAGAAGATCATACATCATGACCAAGTGGGCTTTATCCCAGGAATGCAAGGATTCTTCCATATCCACAAATCAATCAACGTAATACACCACATTAACAAACTGAAAAATAAAAATCATATGATTATCTCAATAGATGCAGAGAAAGCCTTCGACAAAATTCAACATCCATTTATGATAAAAACCCTCCAGAAAGTGGGAATAGAAGGGACATACCTCAACATAATAAAAGCTATATATGACAAACCCACAGCAAACATTATCCTCAATGGTGAAAAACTGAAAGCATTTCCCCTAAAGTCAGGAACAAGACAAGGGTGCCCACTCTCACCACTACTATTCAACATAGTTCTGGAAGTTTTGGCTACAGAAATCAGGGCAGAAAAAGACATAAAAGGAATACAAATTGGAAAAGAAGAAGTAAAACTTTCACTGTTCGCTGATGACATGATCCTCTACACAGAAAAACCTAGAGACTCTACCAGAAAACTACTAGAGCTAATCAATGATTAGAGTAATGTTGCAGGATATAAAATCAACACACAGAAATCCCTTGCATTCCTATACACTAATAATGAGAAAATAGAAAGAGAAATTAAGGAAACTATTCCATTCACTGTTGCAACGAAAAGAATTAAATACTTAGGAATGTTTCTACCTAAGGAAACAAAAGACTTGTACGTAGAAAACTATAAAACACTACTGAAAGTAATCAAAGAGGACACTAATAGATGGAGAAATATACCATGTTCATGGATTGGAAGAATAAATACTGTAAAAATGAGTATACTACCCAAAGTAATTTACACATTCAATGCAATCCCTATCAAGCTACCAACGATATTTTTCACAGAACTAGAAT
Organism: Moschus berezovskii; assembly: GCF_049115385.1. Classification (NCBI taxonomy): domain Eukaryota; kingdom Metazoa; phylum Chordata; class Mammalia; order Artiodactyla; family Moschidae; genus Moschus; species Moschus berezovskii. The sequence goes on along the minus strand of NC_142479.1, from coordinate 69,432,459 downwards.
AAATAATTTCACAATTTGTATGGAAATACAGAAAACCTCGAATAGCCAAAGCAATCTTGAGGAAGAAAAATGGGACTGGGGGAATTAACCTGCCGGACTTCAGACTGTACTACAAAGCCACAGTCATCAAGACAGTATGGTACTGGCATAAAGACAGAAATATAGATCAACGGAACAAAATAGAAAGCCCAGAGATAAATCCACGCACCTATGGACACCTTATCTTCGACAAAGGAGGCAAGAATATAAAATGGAGAAAAGACAATCTCTTTAACAAGTGGTGCTGGGAAAACTGGTCAACCACTTGTAAAAGAATGAAACTAGAACATTTCCTAACACCATACACAAAAATAAACTCAAAATGGATTAGAGCGCTAAATGTAAGACCAGAAACTATAAAACTCCTAGAGGAGAACGTAGGCAAAACACTCTCCGACATAAATCGCAGCAGGATCCTCCATGACCCACCTCCCAGAATATTGGAAATAAAAGCAAAAATAAACAAATGGGACCTAATTAAAATCAAAAGCTTCTGCACAGCAAAGGAAACTATAAGTAAGGTGAAAAGACAGCCTTCAGAATGGGAGAAAATAATAGCAAATGAAGCAACGGATAAAGGATCAATCTCCAAAATATACAAGCAGCTCCTGCAGCTCAATTCCAGAAAAATAAATGACCCAATCAAAAAATGGGCCAAAGAACTAAACAGACATTTCTCCAAAGAAGACATAAAAATGGCTAACAAACACATGAAAAAATGCTCAACATCCCTCATAATCAGAGAGATGCAAATCAAAACCACAATGAGATACCATTTCACACCAGTCAGAATGGCTGCTATCCAAAAGTCTACATGCAATAAATGCTGGAGAGGGTGTGGAGAGAAGGGAACCCTCTTACACTGTTGGTGGGAATGCAAACTAGTACAGCCACTATGGAGAACAGTGTGGAGATTCCTCAAAAAACTGGAAATAGAACTGCCATCTGATCCAGCAATCACGCTCCTGGGCATACACACCGAGAGATGCTGGGAAAGGTTGGGGGCTGGAGGAGAAGGGGATGACCGAGAATGAGATGGCTGGATGGCATCACCGACTCTGTGGACATGAGTTTGGGTGTACTCCGGGAGTTGGTGATGGACAGGGAGGCCTGGCGTGCTGTGATTCATGGGGTCGCGGAGAGTCGGACACGACTGAGCGACTGAACTGAACTGAACTGAAAAAGAATACATTTGAATCAGTTCTAATGAGGTGGATGAAACTGGAACCTATTATACAGAGTGAAGTAAGCCAGAAAGAAAAACACCAATACAGTATACTAACGCATATATATGGAATATAGAAAGATGCAAATGATAACCCTGTATATGAGACAGCAAAAGAGACACCGGTGTATAGAACAGTCTTTGGGACTGTGTGGGAGAGGGTGAGGGTGGGATGATTTGGGAGAATGGCATTGAAACATGTATGTTGTCATATGTGAAACGAATCACTAGTTCAGGGTCGATGCATGTTATAGGATGCTCGGGGCTGGCACGCGGGGATGACCTAGGGGGAGGATAAAGGGAGGAGGGAGGTGGGAGGGGGGTTCAGGAGGGGGAATGAACCGGGGTGAATTCATGTCAATGTATGGCAAAACCAACCAATATTGTAAAATAATTTGCCTCCAATAAAAAATAAATTAATTACCAAAATAAATAAATAAATAAAATCATTGCTTGATTCTGTTGGTATCAGAAAGCACTCACTGATAACCAACAGCAATGCAAAACTCAACTCCCTGTTTGTTAACTCGGGTACTAGTTCGGCTGTGTCTTGGACAACACATCCATTTGTTGAAAACACATGTAGCAAAAGAAACTGTGTCTCTTCTTCCAGGTGTCAGAGCAAAAATCCTTTTACTCTTCCGGCCAGCAACCCGAAGGAAAACAAGGGAATTTGTGGCTTGGTTTCCTTGACAACCTTATCTTCACTCTAGGCACCATCTCCTGTCTCTAAGCAACAGGGCACTCTTCAGACTTACCGGGAGGTAAAACTCGGCACTTATCCAGAGTCTTTGAGGACAAAGCAAATTAGGGCAGGACCCCAGGAGCATGGGAAGGTGCCTGCCCCAGATGTCCTCATCAGACCCCAAAGACACCCTGGCATCCGCCCTCCCCAACTGCTGTTGCCGCTGCTGCTGCTAAGTCGCTTCAGTCGTGTCCGACTGTGCAACCCCATAGATGGCAGCCCACCAGGCTCCTCTGTCCCTGGGATTCTCCAGACAAGGACACTGCAGTGGGTTGCCATTTCCTTCTCCAACTACTGAGTGCTTGGAATCCCACGTTTCCACTCTCCGCCCTGGCTTATTCCTCCGTCCTCTATCAGTTCATCATCTGGCTTCCCACACGTGGCCCACTGCACACAGAAAGGCACTACGCGGCCCTCGTGTCAAACAGGCTGACCCCAGAGCACAGGGCGGCACAAAATGCAGACCTAAGATGTCACAGCGACTTAGTGGTTTTTGTAAACAAAAAAGTGTTTTATTAAAAGAGGAGGAGGAGGAAAAAATGACTATTTTGCTGTACTGACATCTAAGAAGACTTCGTTTGCACCTCAAAACAGGATTCGGAGATTTTTCTGTCTTCCTAGCCATCATGCCCCCACCTCTTCCCCAGCATCGCCGAGCAGGGAGGATTTCTGAGACTATACAGAAGAGGAGCAAATAAGCAAGATCTCTGGAGATGACAGTTGTGAATGTTAAGAACAGCCAGAGAAGAGGGCTGGTGAGTGCAAAGCTCGGAAGTTGAAAGGGGATGAGATTTGGATGGCGAAGATGCCGAAAATTCAACGGCCAGGTCCAGTAATCAGGATCACGGCTGTTTGTCTGGCGCCTTTATGCCTCAGGCAGACTCATCTGCTACCAGAGATCGTACTTCATTCTCATATCACCTGTGAAGAGCGGGGTGCAGCCTGAGTTATTCACCTTCCTTCCTTCCTTCAACTTGGAAAGTTGTCATACATAACAATGACACAGTCAGTAATTTTCAAAATAAGATGGAAACGAGAGACTGACCCCTAACTCTTACTTATCCATAGTAAGGGGAAATTTGGCTTGTCTAAATTGCTATAATGCAAATGTAATCTCCAAGTTTTATTGTCCCCGGGAACTATGAATTATCTTCTAATTAAATTTTTTTTTCTGATAGCCCACTAACATGACTGATCTGATTGAGGTTCATGACCCTGTTCATTCTCCCTGGAGCTGACCAGGAACGAACTGCTACTTACATTTAGGTGTCGTTTCACTCACTGTACTCAGTCAAAGAAAGGGGAACACAAAATGGAATTCTAATTTCAGAATTCATCCTTGGTTAATTGTTATTTGCAGAACACGAGTAACATTTTAATTACCTTTAACTCCACATCATAAAAGCTAACAAGGGAGCAGAGACAAAATAGAACAAACAGGGGCTTATTAGGTACATAATGGGCGCTAAAATTAGCCCACATGAATATGAATGAACGGGACCATTATAAAGCATGCACCTCAGACGTTATCAGTTGATTAAACTGCACCTCAAATGTCACCAATTGATTAAACTTGTTAGGTTCCACAGCTTCTGGACAAACGAGGTCACTCAACAGGAGAGAGACAGACCCACCAGAAGATGCAACGTGGTTCCCTGGCGGGTTATCAGGCGAGCAAGGGAGCCAGGTATTCTTATCAACCAGCACTTTAGAAAGGCCATCATTCTCTTCACAGTGAAGCGAGGACAAGCGAAGCTCGTTGTAAAGCCAGCGGGGACTTTTAATTTGGCAACACGATCGTACCTTTGATTAGGGAGGGCGGCGGCAGCCAGCACGCTCTGAATAACTGGTGAAGTGACATCTCTACGCGGCCCACACACCAGCGGTGCCATCCAGCAGAGCCTCCTGTGAGCGCGGCGCTGTCCTCGGCCTGCCGTCCAGCAAGGCAGCTCCAGCCGACGGCTCTCGAGCAACTGACACGTGGAGGATCTGGGTCCTGAGTTTCTTTTAATTCTGATCAGTGAAGGAACATCTGGTGGCTCCAGGACTCAAGCCCCGGCCTTGCCCACGTGGGAGTGTACTTAGCTGGGCTGAAAGGCTTCACACAAACCACGCAGGGGCCCCCAACCCGTTTGGCACCAGGGATCGGGTTCGTGGAGGACAATTTTTCTACTGACTCGGGGAGACGGTTTCGGGATGATTCAATCTCACTGCATTTATTGTGCACTTAATTTCTATTATTATTATATCAGCTCCACCTCAGCTCATCAGGCGTTAGATCCTGGAGGCTGGGGACCCTGTACATCTGCCTGGCAATTGTAGAAAGACTGGGAGTCATGGGAAACCTGCAAAAGCAGATTTGTATTCTCTTGCTTTAACTTTTTTTCCCTTTAATTTACATAATAGGTAGCAGGATGATGAAACCCAGGAGATGTGTAAATGGGTCTTGATTTCAACCCTCATCCTTGTGCAGTCTTCGAACAGAGACGTCTTACTTGGGTCACCTGTGTGTCTGGAGCCTTGAGGCCGGAGCTGTTGGTGAATCTAATGTCGCCCTGTCGCTTTTGAGCAGCGACGCAGGGATCCGAGAGCCGCGATTTCACTCTGGGAGTCTGTGGCAGTTCTCACCTTCCAACCTCACAGCCTGATCTGGGAGCGAGCTAGGAGCTTCTGTTGCAGCACACACGCAGGAGCACAAAGCTCGGAGCGGAACGTCACCCCAGACAGGAGCCCGCGCTGATTATCGCGTCAGGCTTCCCACTGAGAACCAGGTAATTACAGGAGAACATTACAGTGTTTCCAGACGCCTGGAGTAAACGCTGCCTTCACGTGTAACCTCTGGGAGAGGAAACGAAAAGTGATCTGAGTAGGTCCCACTCGAGACCACCAAGACCAGAAGCGAAGGATCTTTGAGGAGCAAAGGGAAGCCGAAAGTAGGGGGAGGAGGGACGTGAGGGGCCGGGAGGAGGTGGAGGGAAATTAACCTTGTTCAGGTCCTACTGGGTCCTGGCCACGGTGATCCGCACTCCATGGCAGGCAACACGGGGAGTGGCCTTGCTTGCTGCCATCTCACCGGACATCTCACTTGCTGGCTGTCATCTCACTGGACACTGAACCGCAAGATAGATATTATTCCCATTTTGCAGCTGGGAAAACTGAGACTCCCATAACCTCACCTAAGGATCCTCAGCTGGCAGAGCATCTGGTGGCTCCAGGATCCCAGCCCTGGCCTTTCTGTCTCTAAATCCTGTGCTAGCCTCCTTCCGTGATGTGGTTAAAGAAGTGACTGTCTGCCTGGGTCCTCATCATCCCCACTCGACAGTGGAGGGGACTGTGGGGGTTGCACAGTGACCATTCCACACACACGTCTGCAGAGCCCACAGCAGCAGGGGCCGCTGGGCGAGGATGAGGCTTCCGGTCCAGGTTTCCTCTGCCAAGATCTCCTTGCTGGACAGAGCCCGAGGCATCAGGAGTGGTCCCCACACCAACACGCCGATGTGATGTTGCAGGCGTTAACATCTGATGTGGCAAGCTTCAAAGCGTGAGATTTCCTGAACATTTCCGGAACTATTGCTGAAAAGCTCTGTGATCCACTGGAAGAAAAGTGACGGAGCTCACTGAGGTTCCAGGGGCCGATGGAGGTGGCACGTGAACTTCCCTGGTGTTCACCTGGGAAAGAATCTGCCTGCAAAGCAGGAGACCCGGATTTGATCCCTGGGTCGGAAAGATCCCCTGGAGACGGGAATGGCAAAACCCACTCCAGTATTCTTGCCTGGAGAACCCCATAGACAGAGGAGCCTGGCGGGTTGCATGCGGTCCACGGGGCCGCAAAGAGTCGGACACGACTGAGCGTGCACGTACAAGAGGGGTGGTGTGTGGACCTGTGCGTGAACCTCACTCTTCCAGGACCTGCTCTGTGCCCATGAGCTTGGTCTTTAACCTCTCTGGGTCTCAGTGTCTCAAATGTAAACCAGGGTCTCAAATATCTAAATTGTCTAGTGGAGCACTGGACGTCTGAAGTCTCAGAAGGCCTCAGGAAGTGGTGGCCTCTAGCATCACTGGGGCATTTTGTTCCCGACAGTGATTTGTAGCTGTGAGTGGGGTTCAGCTCACCCACTGACTCAGCCTGGGTCTCTGGCTGCAGAAAATATCCCTCCAGTTTCCGGAAGCATAGATCAGTGAGGTGGCGCTAGTGGCAAAGACTCTACCTGCCAACGCAGAAGACACCACAAATGCAGATTCGATCCCTGGGTTGGGAAGATCCCCTGGAGAACGAAATGGCAACCCACTCCAGTCTTCTTGCTGGGAAAATTCCATGAACAGAGGAGCCTGGTGGGCAACAGTCTACGGGGTCACAGAGAGGCGGACACAACTGAGCACACATGCACAGATCACTGTAGAATCAGCAGCTCCTGCATCAGGTTTCCGGAAAGGTCCGCGTAGAACAGCAGAACTCTCCACTCCTCTGTGCCCCAGGAAAATGAAGACTCAATGAGAAGAAGGAGACTCAAGGAACTCTTCTTTTCAGCTGCTGGCTTCTTCCTGCACCCACCCACGGCTGCCCCTGCAAAGCGCCCCGGGCAGCAGGTGGAGATCACAGGAGGAGAGAGTAAGTGCCCAGGTTCATGCCACCAACGATCCCTGGGCCCCGGGGAAGGCATCTTTCCTGGCCAAGGATACTCTGCAGACGTGATGATCCTGGATTATCTGGGGATGGCATCTTTCCTGGCCAAGGAGACTCTGCAGACGTGAGGATCCTGGATTATCTGGGGATGGGGTAATGCCCGCAGACTACCTGGGTGGGGCCTGAACTGCAGTCACTGGGATCCTTATAAGAACGAGGCAGGGGGAGAAAAGGTACAGAAGGGGACGCAATGTGACCACGCAGGCAGACACTGGAGCTATGCGGCTCCAAGGCCAGGAAAGCCAGTGGCCCCCAGGAGCTGCAAGAGGCCAGCTCCACGGCCCTGCCAACACGTGGACTCCTGGCCTGCAGGCCCGTAAAGAAGAAATCTGGTCTGCTTGAAGTCACTAGGTTTGGGAGAATTTGTTCCATTGGAAGCTCATACAATCCCTCATTCTGTCTCCCACCAGTAATTCAAACAACTCCAGTAAGAGTCTCTCAAGCATAAAGGAATAACTTTACTTTCACACTTTTTGTGTATGTTGGGGAGAGATTAGGGATGTTGAGGTGGTTAGGTGGGGAAAGCATTTTGGGGGTCAGCAGATACAAGCTATTATATGTAGGAGGGGACAGACCACAAAGTCCTACTGGATAGCACAGAGAAATGGATTCAAAATCCAATGATAACAGAAAAAAGTACTTTTTTAAAAGAATGTATAATTGAACAGCAGAAATCAATACAACACTGTAAATCAACTGCAATTCAATAAAGAAATAAAAACAAAGACCATTTTACCTGCTTACACGAATCACAAATATTCATTATAGAAGAGCTGAGTTATGACTCTCACAAAAACATGAAGGAAACAAAAGACCAGCTGTAATCCTGTAACTCCATGATCCCAAGAATAACCAACCAGTGTTAATATACGAGGGAATAAATCTGTGTGGTTTTGTTCCCTGAAACAAAATCACTTCTGATGAAAAGGTGGAGTGTCTGGTTTAAACGCATGAAATGGGGTCTGTTAGGAGCCGTGAAGGGAGACAAGTCACATAATTAAAAGCAATGGCCGTGCTGTTCTAGAGACACAGAGAGTGACCTCCGGCTCTGTGGGCGTCACGGTACAGCCAGCAAAGCAACCTCAACTCTCGGCTCTGATGCAAAGAAACTGCATAAAGCAAGTGAGTCACCCAGCCGCTTCTTCTGAGGACCTTTCCAGGTCAGGTCAGACAGCAAGGCAAGTCCAGTGTATCCTGGAGGCCCAGTGAGCATAGATGTGTCCCTCAGCCCACCTGGTGGCCGAGGTGGAGAGGAAGCTGGGACTCTGGGTTCTCTGCTAGGAAGGACGGCAGGTCCCCGAAGGCGCCAGCCACCCCCAGAGCCCAAATAGATAATGCGCTTCCGTACGAACTGTATTCAATACGGCTCCAAAAAGGAGATGGACTTACTTACAAAACAGAAGCACTCACAGACTTACGGTTGCTGAGAGAGGGGGGAAGGATCAGGGGAAGGGCAGGTAGGGAGTTTGGGATGGATATTTTAAGTAGATAACCAACAAGGTCCTACTGTACAGCACAGGGAACTCTGTTCAGTGTTATGTGGCAGCCTGGATGGGAGGGGAGTTTGGGGGAGAATGGAAACGTGTGTGTATGGCTGAGTCCCTTCGCTGTCCACCAGAGATGATCACAACTTGTTAATCGTCCATCCCAACATAAAATATAAAGTTAAAGAAACTAATAACATTTTCCTTTGCTTCTGAAAAAAGAGAAGACGATGCAGGCCTTCTTATAAGCTCCATTTATGAGGGGGAAATAAATAGGTATAAATAACTGCCGTGGAGAGCAATGACCATCAAGACAGAAGCAGACACAGGCTGTGGGAGGGAGGGGTGTCACCCAGAAAGGAGTGGTGAACACTGTGAAACACACAGAACTAATAACGGGCGGGGCTTGCCTGGGGGCTCAGAGGTAAAGCACCCGCCTGCCAATGCAGGAGACGCAGGCTCGACCCCTGGGTCAGGAAGATCCCCTGGAGAAGGAAGTGGCAACCCACTCCAGTATTCTTGCCTGGGAAATCCCATGAACAGAGAGGCCTGGTGGGCTACAGTCCATGGGGTTGCAGAGTCAGAAATGACTGAGCAACCAAACAACAACAATAATAAAGTATTAATGCTACTTATTTTTCACTGACTCCTTCAAGGCCAGCGCTGGAAGGAACCACCATGATTATTTAGCAGCCCCTCCCTCCTCCAACCACCAAATTTTCAAATGGAGCAGTGCTTGAATGAGATAACTTCTAGAATCCCTTTAAGCTCTAAATTTAACTTTCTCAGTACAAAGACCATAAGCTACTCATGAAAAGAGATTAATAGAAACTCGATGGCTGGCTGATTTTTAATTCCACTGTGACACAAAACGGCAGCCTACTTTCCAAAGGCCTGGAAATCTCTGGAAGGCTCTGAGCCCTGGAGTGTATCCAGTACTGCAAGAAAAGCCCGTTAAGACACAGGGAGCTCCTGAGGCTACAGAGTGGGGTCGTGTTCACGGAAAACGTGCCGGTTTCCTTGGGAGATCATCAAAGGACTCAGCTCCCCAGGCTGAGCCAGAGACGGACTGTGAAGTGTGGAGTCGCCCCCTCCCCTCGGGACTCTCTGCATCCCCGGCTTGGGCCGGCAGGGCTCAGGTCTACTGGCCCCTGTCAGTCATCACCCTTTCCTCCAGAAACATTTCAAGTGTCTGCCCAGCTGGACAGTTCGTTTCTCTAAAGCAGGGGGTCCTTCCTACTCTGGAGCTGTGGGTGGCCTTCGTGAGGTCCATGAACACCCAAGGGAAGGGGAAGTGTCAGTCCCTCAGGCATGTTTGACTCTCTGTGACCTTAGGGACTGTAGCCCGCCAGGCTCCCCTGTCCGTGGGATCCTCCAGGCAGGAATACTGGAGTGGGTAGCTACTCCCTTCTCTGGGGGATCTTCCAAACTCAGGGATCGAATTCAGGTCCCCTGCATCGCAGGCAGATTCTTCACCATTTGAGTCATCAGGGAAGCCTGTAAACACCCAAAACTGCCTGCGAACGGGTTTGTGTGACACCTTCTCTTACAGGAGGGTCCACAGCTCTTAGCAGGGTGTCAGGGGACTGTGAGCCACGGATGTTTAAGGACTCTCTTACCCTTGCACGTGTGTCTGAAATATGAACCCAACTGCCCTGGGTGTGCGCTCACACCTGTGTGTGTTCTCAAGCTCCGGGAACCTCTGGAAGACAGCACACACGCTAACAAGTTTTCCTTTTGACTCCCACAATTAAAAGATACTTTTTTAAAACAAAATGTCACCCCAGGACGTGGAAAATCCAATCAGTCAAGACAAAAAGCTTCAAAAAAATCAATTATCCATTTAGCCACTGTGAAAATCTATCTTAAAACCCAGAGTCTCCGGGAACATCAAAGCTCTAGTTAAATGTTTAATAAACCATGAAGGCAAGGGTTAAAGAAGAGACCTTTTCAAAGGCAGGCTGGTGACCGAGGCTCTTGAAACGGTGCTCATCAAAGGGAACGAAGCTGCCAGAAGGAGCTGGTGGTTGCGTGAACTTTCCTTTAGACTGCAGTTAGGAGCTTGAGACTCTGGGATTGAGCCCCACTGGGGTCTTGGGAAGCACGTCTATTTATGTTTAGATCTTTATTCTCTTTCAACTGGTTAAACAAGCAATCTTACATGGCAGAAAGAAAGCCACTAACTACTGTGACTGAAAACACAGCATAATTGTCTTCTCCAAGGATTGAGGAGTGAATCCATAATTCTCTTCTCCGATAACATGTTCAACCTGTTAACTCCAGCCAGCAGTTAAAAGGCTGCACGTGTCTGTGGAGATTTGGGTGCTGCCCTCTGCAGAGCCCTTGGTCTCCCAGTGGGCTCGTCAAGATACTGGGGATGTGGGACTTCTCCAGAGGTCCAGTGGCTAAGACTGTGCACACCCAAAGCAGAGGAGCCAGGTTCGGTCCCTGGTCAGGGAACTAGATCCTACATGCTGTAACTAAAGATCCCACATGGTGCAATTAAGACCTGGCACAGTCAAATAAATAAATTAATTAAAAAAAAAAAAGATACTAGGGGTGAGTGTAACCAGATCTTTCTACGGGGCAAACCCACTTTGGTCAGATTTGTGCCCAGGGGTCCCACATAAGATGTCATCTCAATCCATACTGAACAGCAAGTCAAAATAGCTGACTGTTTTGGGGCAAAAACTTGACTTTTACCCAAAGGGAAAAAGCCAAGAGGGAAATGAGAGGGAAACAGAGGCTGAAAAAAATGAGGCCAATCAGCCTATATGATCATAGGATAGACATTCCTAAGATCAGGATAGAAATACTTGAGGAAAATGCTTCTCAGACATATTTCATGTCTATACACACACACACACATATGTATATATATAGACACACACACACATACATATACAGGGTTTTCCCAAGTGGTGCACTGGTAAAGAATCCACCTGCCAATGCAGGAGACACAGGTTTGATCTTAGGTTGGAAAGATTCCCTGGAGGGCATGGCAATGCACTCACTCCAGCATTCTCGCTTGGGAAATCCCATGGGCAGAGGAGCCTGGCGGGCTACAGTCCACAGGGTTCCAAAGAGGTGGACACCACTGAGTGACTGAGCACAAACATACATGTATACATACATGTGTGTGATGCGTGTATATACACACATATACTGGAATACACAATACACTGAAATTTTGCCTTCTTTAAAAATGACCCCCAAAAATCTTCATTGCACAAGCAAAAGAATTTCAAGTTACCCACCGAGGGATAAACTTGGTTTGGCTGTGGCCCTTTCTCCCACAGTACTGAAGCCAGAAGATAACAGTATTCGCAAGGGTTTCACGGAGAAATACGTGCCCCTGGCGAGCTCCGCCCACTGCAGTCTTCGTTCCCGTGCTGGGGGAACAGGGCGACATTATGAACGCTGCAAGGACTCAGGTAATGCACCAGCTGGGGCTGCTCCCTGAACGAGGCTATCACTCAAGCTTGAGTTTCACAACTACAGAAGATGAATCAGAATGTTTAAGAATTCAAGACTGAAGGCATGAGGGGACTTCCCTGGAGGTCCAGTGGTTTAGGATCCACCTGCCCAGGCAGGGGGCGTGGGTTTCATCCGGTCGGAGTACTAAGATCCCACACGCCTTGGGGCACCACAAACTACCGCGCGTACACTGCAACCCAGACCCGACACAACCGGAAATGAAGCCAAATAAGTATTTTTCTAAAAAGACTGAAGGAATCAGGAGCATTATTAATGCTAATAACAGCTTCCACTTTTCACATGCTCAGACAGCCCAAATACTGCATATCCTGTGTATATACACACATAATCTTATTTAATCATCAAAATTAGTGTAGTTCACTTTGTAAATAATAGCCTGGTCATCTCAGTCATAGCATTATGTCCACTTTATAGATGAGAATACTGAGGTTCAGAGAGCTCAAGCCATATGTCAAGATAAACTACTTAGCAGGCCATAGAGACGGAATTCTAAAATGTAACACAAGGGATTCCGCAGCATCCCTCGATTTGGCTTTTAATAATATCTTCTGTATGATTATCTGTCTTTTCTAGTTCAGTTCAGTTCAGTCGCTCAGTCGTGTCCGACTCTCCGCGACCCCATGAATCACAGCATGCCAGGCATCCCTGTCCATCACCAACCCCCGGAGTTCACTCAAACTCATGCCCACAGAGTCGGTGATGCCATCCAGCCATCTCATTCTCAGTCTTCCCCTTCTCCTCCCACCCCCAACCTTTCCCAGCATCAGAGTCTTTTCCAGTGAGTCAACTCGTCGCATGAGGTGGCCAAAGTATTGCAGTTTCAGCTTTAGCATCAGTCCCTCCAATGAACATCCAGGATTGATCTCCTTTAGAATGGACTGGTTGGATCTCCTTGCAGTATAAGGGACTCTCAAGAGTCTTCTCCAACACCACAGTTCTTCTATATAAAACATATGATTTTTTAAATAGAACACCAACAAGTTTTTTTCAATGAAAATAAATCCAAAGACATGAAATAAATTGGTTCAAAACTCTTTAGGAAAGAATCGAAAGGCAATCGGGAGGAACCTTTGTATTCCAAGTTAATCACTAAAGGGACAAGGCTGTAGACTTAAATCACACATAGCACAGGACCTCCCTGATGGCCCAGTGGTGAAGATTCTGAGCTTCCTCTGCAGGCGTGCAGGTTATCAATCTGCCTGGCCCATCTTTGGGAACCCTGCATCTCAGGTGACGAGCACCCTGACCAGGCTCATCTGTGAGCGCCTGCAAGAAGAAGGAAGGGACATATCCCCAGAGGCTGCCCGGAACCAGGACACAAATGTCCGCCTTTACCCTCTCCCCTTCAGTACAAAAGAAGGCTGAATTCCAACTCGGGCACGGCGGTTCTTTGGCTCCCCTTCAGTATAAAAGAAGGCTGAATTCTAACTCAGGCACGACGGTTCTTTGGGACAAGAGTCCACCACCCTCCTGGTTTGCTGGTTTCCCGAATAAAGTTGCTATTCCTTGTCCCAACAACTCACCTCTTGATTTATCGACCTGCCGTGCAGTGAGCAAGACAAACTTGGACTTGGTAACGACAGGGATATCTCCGAAAGATGCCCCCAGGAAGGAAGCAGGTAAGGCAAGCATCAGCGTAAAACATACTGAATTCAATACTTTAACAGAGCATCAGGGGGACTTGCCTGGTGGTCCGGTGGTTAAGAATCTGCCGTTCAATGCAGAGGATGTGGGTTTGATCCCTAAGCCCACGTACCACAACTGAGACCCAATGCAGCCAGAAATAAACAAACATTAAAAAAAAAAAAAATTAAAAAAGCATTAAGAAAAGCCAGAGACATTCCGTGTTTACGAGAGGCAACAGCTAATGAATCTGTGCCCAAATAACTTGGTATCAAATATGTGAACAAAGGAATTCAGAGGTGGACACTGGAGTGAAATTGTCTGCAGGAACTGGAACAGGAAGTTGTAACATATGATGACCAATCCAGAGCCAGTAACGCGGAAGATAAACTCAGGAAAGGTTGGGGCTCTCTCCCCGACACCCGCTGAGCAGGGCTCCCCAGCCTCCGGCCACAGACGGGCACCTGCTATCAGGTAGGCGGCAGCGCTCGGTTAGACAGAAAGTGCGCAAGAAATGCGATGCACTCGCATCGTCCCCAAACCGTCCGCACGGCCCCGCTCCACGGAAGAATGGTCCTCCACGAAACTGGTCCCAGCGGCCAAGAAGGCTGGGGGCGTCTGCCCCGCACCACAGCTGCCCGGGCCCCTCGTCAAGTGGCCGAGCCGACAGAGATGCTCCGCCTGCGGACGCTCGCGGGCTCTCACCTGGGATGTTGTGGATGGTGACGGCCAGGGTGAGCAGCGCGACCCGCCGCCAGCTGCTGCCGCCGGGCTGCGCCGCGCCGCCCCGAGGCGGCCCGGGGGCGGCGGGGCCCTCCGCGAGGTCGGCGGCCACGGCCCTCTTCCTCTGATACGCCTCGCCGTTCTCACTCTTGTCTGAGCGGAAAGAGAGCAAAGGGAGAGCCGTTAGAAAGGAGGCACGTCAGGACTCGGACAAGCGGCGGCAGGGGGGCAGCTTGCAGGGCCGGAGGAGGTCTGTTTCCTAACCTCCTAATGGTCCCTACACGCATCTACCTGATCCTCCGCACCTTCGTTCATTACTCTGTTCTTAGGGTCAGATTATCCCAAATACTCATGGTTTCCCAAATACCCAGATTATCCCAAATATCCATGGGTGATCCTCATGCGACGAGTTGACTCACTGGAAAAGACTCTGATGCTGGGAAGGATTGGGGGCGGGAGGAGAAGGGGACGACGGAGAATGAGATGGCTGGATGGCATCACCGACTCGATGGACATGAGTTTGAGTGAACTCCGGGGGTTGGTGATGGACAGGGAGGCCTGGCGTGCTGTGATTCATGGGGTCGCAAAGAGTCGGACACGACTGAGCGACTGAACTGAACTGAATGGAGGCAAATTGCCCGGCTCTAAAATACGGGAGAACAAGGCTGAGACAGAGAATCCAGGCTGCGTTCACAGCGTGGGGGTTACCTATCAGGGAGGCTTCCTGGAGGAGGAGGGTCTTGATCAAATCCTAAACCCACGGTGGCACAAATGGAAAGGAGAGTCTCTCCATCATCTGAGCCTGCAGACCCTGACTCGGATGATACAGACAGGCCACCAGGTCCTGTCGTTGGGACGTCTGCCGTGAGCAGGGAAACCCGACAGCCCAGTTTTGACTTGCTCTCCCAGGGGGGTTACTAGTGGCCTCTGCACTCTCAAAAGTGTCCTGCTTTGGAGGATACATTGTGGGGCTTCCCAGGCTGGGGGGAACAGCAGAAGCTTGACTGAGGCTCTGCTCTGACGGGGCCAGTGTACTTGAAGCAAACAGGGAAGTCCCCATGGTGGCCGCTTCCCTTCTCTGGGGACGTGTTTTTCACAAGCAAAATCATTCTTATCTCTGAGCTGAAAACTGCAGAAAACTTTTTCCAACATCAAATTAAGAAACTTGGAGGCTTCCGTTACCCCTGACCCCAGGAGCATGGTGCGGCCTCTGCTCACTCCTGCCGGAAAAGCAAGACAAGGGCGCTTATCTCACACCCTGGGTACTTCGTGTCAAGACCAGAATCTCACTGCATAAAGGGGATCAGATCTCTGATTCCATTTTCAGATGAACAGACTTTACTGGAATACATCAAAACATGAAAACAACAACAACAACAAAAAAAAAAAAAAAAACCATTACGCGGTGGTTTGCTGAGACCAAGCAGCTTGAAAAAGAAGAAAGAGGAGCAGGGCGGGCAGGCTCGCTCCTCCCCAGCTGGCCTCAGGGGTCTTTCTCCCAGGGACAGCGGAGGCTCAGAGCCACTGGGAAGAAGGGGCCTGTGATCCATCCTCTCAAGTGCCAGGGTCATCAGCCCTCCAATGGTTGGGAACCAAAAGGCAGGACACTGGCCCCTGGAGGGTGCGACTGTCTCAGGCGATAGCGACACCTCCAAGGCAATATTTGCACAAGTGGAAGCTCAACGTTCACTTTGTGGTGTCTCTACGTGTGTGTGTGTGTGTGTGGCATCTCTACGTGTGTGTGTGTGTACGTGAGCAAGTGTGTGTGTGTGTGTGTGTGTGTGTGTGTACGTGAGCAAGTGTGCAATTACACCCGGGACCCGCCTTTTTTTAATTAATTCGTTTGGTTTTGTCTGCGCTGGGTCTTCGTTTCTGCTCAGGCTCTTCTCTAGCCGTGGCGAGCGAAGGCTACTCTCTAGTTTCGGAGCAGAGTTTCTCTTGCTGCAGAGCACAGGCTCTAGGCCCATGGGCTCAGCAGCTGTAGTGCACAGGTTCAGCTGCTCTAAGGCATGAGGGATCTTCCCAGACCACGGATCAAACCCATGTCCCCTGCAGTGCAGGCGGATTCTTATCCCCTGCTCCACTGGGGAAATCCAGTACCATCTTTTTTGCCTCCGCTGTTAGACCATCTTTGTGTGTGTATGCACAGGTGTGTGCTTCTCGGCACACCTCGTTTTTTTTTTTTTAATTGTTGACAATACCTGATAACTCAGGCTACACAGGCTTGTCGTGGAGCTGAACAAAACACGTGGGATTTTAAGCCCATAAAGACCAAGGGCACAAGCAAGCAGACCTGAGTGCTGGGCAGAGAGGAAGCTATGCAGTGATGGGGGCACTCAGCTGTCTCCGGGGCCAGTCAGTGGGCACCCCGGACGCCCGGACTCTCCTCTGAATACACAGCCCCAACAGGGATGCTCTCTGGTGGGAGTTGATAGAGATAAAGTAAAATAAAGGAATAACTCTTCCCTTTGGGATTTTCATAACTTCAGGAAGGACAGACGGGAGGACACGGCCCACGCCCTTAAATCTGAGGGACAGAAGGGTACTGTCCCAAACAAGCACGGGGAGGCCACGCTCATTTCTGTCACTGTCTCGGAAGGATCCGACTCTGGGTCTCCTGCAAGTGACACACAGACAGCAGCGGAGCCGGGGCCTTGCGGGCGAATTCCAGCGCCAAACAGGCCTGTAACTGGAAAGTCGGGGGTGTGAAGACGGATGATCGAGACGAGGATGCGCGCCTCGCCTCGGGGTCCTCGCCGAAGTGTGAGCGCGGACGTGGCTGCCTTTCCCTGCTGGGAGACGGGAGGGTGCGAACACCTGATGCGCTGGGAAAGGTAAACAAGCCAGCATTTGATAACAGCTGCTAATGAGCCTGCAACAGGAACATTAGTCCAGATAAATCATCACCGAAAGGAAGGGTGCGTCCCCAGCCGTGAATGTTCTCGCCTCTCCTGGGAAGGCTGGTTAAACCTTCACACTCTGTCCAGTAAGATGCCAGCACCACGGACAAAGGGTGACCCCTAATCAGAGGCAACAGCTGAGCCTGGCATGGGATTAGGGGTTGACCCGTGAGATTTCCTGGGATAGAAGAGCTCTGGGCACTTTTCAAGCAGGATTTGGCAAAGGGGAAGGACGTTTAGGGGAAGAAACAGCCGACGTCGGGTTTAGGAATGACAAACCTCACCAGTGACACGGAGGGTAATACTGAGAACATGGCCTCAATAAATCCTCCATCCTTAAAAAAGCCCCACGAGGTGGAGATGACCCCCTTCGACCAACGAGGAACTTAGAGAACAGGGAGGCAGAGCAACTGGTTCCAAGTCACAGCCCCGAATCCCAAGTCCCGAGTCCATCTTGGATTCAGGGGTCAGGCTGGGGCCTTTGCCTCCAGAAGCCACCTCTGAACCAGGGCCCTGTGGTTGACCGGGAGTCGGAGGTGGAGTGGTGACCCAACCCTTTGCTCGCAAGAGTGTGTGTTAGTCGCTCAGTCACGTCCGATTCTTTGCGACCCCATGGACCGCAACCCACCCCAGGCTCCTCTGTCCCTGGGAGTCTCCAGCCAAGAATACTGGAGTGGGTTGCTGTTCCCTTCTCCAGGGGATATTCCCAACCCAGGGATCAAACCTGGGTCTCCTGCATTACGTGCAGATTCTTTACCATCTGAGCCACCATGGAAGCCCAAAAGCATAGCAAAGCCAGTCACTGCAGTGACATTTAGGAACTTGAAATCCAAGACACTTAAGTTCAGAGAGACCCAGTGAGCTTGCATCACCAGAGGCAGAAAAGGCTCCGTGGAAACCTCATATCTATAATCACTCCTGCTCGTCGACAGACCTGAAACCAAGAAGACACTATTTCTTAATGCATTAGATCTACTGTTTTAAGTATAAAGCCGCTGTCCATAGGATATATTTATTAACACCAAGCCAGGGACACTGGGTTACAATCCTTTAAGGAAGGTGGAAAGACTTCAAAGTTGCCGATCATCAAAACCCATTGTTTTAAAAAATTTAAACTCGAGCATCCACGCATCCATACCAAGAAGGGGCCCAAGGCCAGGGCTCAGCCTGCAGCCCCGCTCTTCATCCTTCCGGGGGAGGCACCCCGCTGCTAAATGTGAGAATCAGGGCCACAAGGAACAGACAGACCAGACCAAGGCTCCCTTTCCCAGCTGAATCACGAGGTGACTTTATTGCGCACTTTCTGTCCCCTGCTTGCTTCTCCCCCAAACAAGGGACGTGATGTCTATACCAACACACCATACTGTACAGCAAAAAACAGAGCCGGGTCTGGTGGGCACAAGCTGGGGAAGCTGGGGGAGAGGAGATAAGCCCCCTCCCCTCGGGGTCTGACTACCTGCCCCGTGAAAGGGCCTGATGTCCTCAGATCACAGGCTCTGAATCACTTTCCATCAGCGACGCTCTAGAAAGTAAGGTGGAACTTTCGATCTTCTTTCCAGTAAAAAAAAAAAATATATAAGGACAATTTTGGAACAATGAGTCCTTACGGATTCAAGGACCTCAGACAGACTTCATCTAGCTAGATAAATGCCACGGTAACCTTCGTTTCGTTCCCCATGGGCCCAGACTCAGCAGGAACAGGATGTTTGCTGTCCCTGTGATGATGTAACCGACCAAATCCATCAATAATAGACCCAGAGGTGGACGCTCAGGCCACCAGAGAATAAGAGGAACGCTAATTAACAGATCATCAGCCACAAGAGCTTTAGAAATGTCCCTAAGATATTCCTGGAGATGATCTGGTTGAATTAGCACAAGTAGTCAAATTCCCGTCGTCTAAACACAGAAGGCTTCAGGTCCCTGGAAAAAACTCCTTCCTCCTGAATCCTGGCTGTGCTATGCTTGTGCTCTGTCATGACCGACTCTGCAACACTGTGGCCTGTAGCCCGCCAGGCTCCTCTGTCCATGGGACTTCCCAGGCAAGAACACTGGAGTGGGTTGCCATTTCCTTCTCCAGGGGATCTTCCCAACCCAGGGACTGAACCCGCATCTCCTGTGTCTCCTGCATTGGCAGGTGGATTCTTTACCGCTGAGCCACCGAAGAAGCCTTTGTGGGTTATCCACTTTAAATACAGCAGTGTGTATGTGGCTTACACATCCTAATATACAGTTTCATATTCAACTTGTTTCATTTAAGACTACAGAATTATTTTCTAAATTCCTTAGCCTCCGGGACTCTAGTTTTTAATGGTTCCAGGGCATTTTTGTTTAGTCCGTCTCTCCTTTTCTTTTTTTGTTTGAGTTTGAATCATTGCTCTTAGTTTCCCAGATGTTAAAAGGCGCAGTGCTTCTCTCTCGCCACATGGGGGCGTACTCCTTCAGCTCCCTCCCATCCACCCCAGGAAAGTTCCTCCTTCACTTCAGGGACTAACTCTGTTTCCCAGCTTCACGATTCATACATACCATTGGACCCTGTAAAAGGGCTGGCCTACTACCCCAGGAAGCAGAGCTTAGCAAGGGAGGAAAAGCTCCCCCTGCCGGGACTTCCCTGGTGGTCCAGTGGTTAACACTCTGGCTCCCAATGCAAGGGGTCCGGGGTTCAATCCCTGGTCAGGGAACTGGATCCCACATGCTGCAACTTAGACCCGGTTCAGCCAAATAAATAAATAAAATAAAAGATATTAAATAACAACAACAACTCCTACTGCAAGTGGTGGGGGATGGGGAATCTCAGTGCAAAAGATCCTTAAATATTCCGGCGCTAACTTGCCTGCTCATAAATTACTCCTGGCCAACAACCGGTTTCCTAAAATTGAACTGCAACAGAGATGCAATGTGTCACGTGCCTTCCACAAATGCAAATGCAGAGAGATGCATCTGAAAAGAAACCAGAGAAGATTCCTTTCACCGACCCAGAGCTCCCTCCCCACCTTTCAGTAGTACGACCTCTTCAGGCTAATTTCTGCTTCCATTTCCAAAGAAAGGAGAAAAGGCCTTGGAGATGGAGCGATACACCAAACAAACTCATTGCTGGCTTTTGATCGTGGTGGGGAGGAGGAAAGTCCTGGTGGTTTCAGGGAGAAAAAAAGGATTTTCAAGGGCAGAGTTCAACATTTTGCCTTCAGTGCTGTCTTTGGAACCTGTCGGGCAACTGAAAGGTGACTCAGCTGTGAGGAACAGGGAAGGTGGGGGTGCTGTGGATGGGTGATAGAATGCAGTCTATCGCTGATCTAGAGACAGGAGGAAACGGAAGGAAAAAAGATGCTCATACCTTTCCTGGAAGAAATTCCTTACAAGCTCATTCACCCAGGACTGTCTTTAGATCGCCCAGAACACCCTGGAAATAGCATCACATCCGCTGCAAATGTAAAGTCCCGGCGTAAAACCAATGGCAGGACATTCATTTAAATGTCATCAATTTAATAATGTTTAATGGTTTTAACTGGTCAAGGCAGGGCTGGTTAGCCATTCAATCCATCCTGCCATTGGGCAAGGACCCCCCAGTACAAACTCTCCTCCAAATAACCTCACTTCTAAAGATACAAATGCAGACTTAAGCAACTTTGGAAAACCTACAAGTATACAGAAGAAAATTGAAATCACGTCAGCTGAAAAAAAATTTTTTGTGAGTTTGCTATATTTCCTTCCACGCTTTTTCAAGTGGTTTTACATAACTGGGACGATCACATTATACAACCACAGACTATTTCTGTTCCCACTGAACACAACACAAACATTCCCCCATATGATTAAAAACCCTTAGAAGCATTTCAAGCGGTACAAATTACTGTTCACCTTGTCAAACCACTGGGCATTTAGGCTATTCCTAAATTTTTCTTTTCCCTAAAAATATCACTGCAGAATCTTTAACCTACATAAACAATCAGCAATTTGAACCAAGTTCCCAGAAGTTGAACTGCTGATCCAAGGACCTTGACGGGTTGGTCTAACTAATTTCCGGAAAGACCACTCCATTTACAGTCCTCTAAGCAGGGTCTGCAAGTTTTCATCATGCTGTTTTTTTTTCAGTCAGCCTGAGTATTTTTCATTTAAAAATAAATGTATTCATTTATGGGAGAAATGACATTTCCCCTCACTTGTATGTCTCTGACTACAAATAAAAGTGGACATTTCCCATAGCTCCAGGCATACTGCTTTCCTCCTTTGTGCAAGGTCCTCTGTTAAGAGGAGGTCTCTTTAAGGAATGTGAATAGGATTAGACAGTTCCTTGGAGACATGAGCAATTTTCCTGTGATCCACTTATGCGTGTCAGTGAGTAATGAGATGGAGCTGGGAGGAGCGGGTATTATTATAAATCAGACAAATGGATCCAGCTGGTCATGTTGAAATTTCAGCCGCCACTTTCTAAATTCCTTTTTGACATTCCTCAGGACAGAAAAGTGCCCTTAAGAAAAAGTGTTGGACAGAACTATAGTTCAACAAAACCTCTATGTTAGAGCAACAGCATTCACAATAGCCAGGACGTGGAGACAACGGAGGCGCCCGTCAGTGGGGGAATGGGTAAAGAAGGCATGGTACATAAATGCAATGGAATACGACGCACTCATTAAAAAGAATGGACGAAAGCCAGCAGCAGCGACACAGATGGACCGAGGTTATCATACCGAGTGAAGTCAGAGAAAGACAAATGCCATATGATGCCGCTTACGTGCGGAACCTAAAAGGTGACACAGATGAACTTACTTGTGAAACAGAAACCCTCTCAGACACAGAACAGACTAGTGGTTGTCAAGGCGTGGTGGTGCTGGGGGAGAGATGGATCAGGGATTTGGGATTAGCAAAAGGAAACTGCTACACAGAGAATGGACAAACAACAAAATCCTACTGTATGGCACAGGGAACTTTATTCAGTAATGTGTGATAAATAAAATGGAAAAGTATGCAGAAGGATGTACATATGTACCTACATATAATATATATGCTTAACTGAGCCACTTCGCTGTTCAGCAGAAACTAAACACAACACTAAATCAACTATACCTCAACAACAAAAAAGTGAAACAGGCCTGCTATCAACATTCCAGTGTACCTCTGGGGGCCGCCGCTGCTGCTGCTGCTAAGTCGCTTCAGTCGTGTCCGACTCTGCGCGACCCCATAGACGGCAGCCCACCAGGGTCCTCCGTCCCTTGGATTCTCCAGGCAAGAATACTGGAGTGGGTTGCCTTCTCCAAGATTTGGGTGCAATGTGAACATTTTTATTGGGTTGCCACAAACCTTCAATTTATTTAAAAAAAAAAAGCAGTATCTGCAAAGTTCAGTAAACAAAGTACAATAAAACAAGGTCTGCCTCTACAGCAAGAATATCTAGTGTGGACAGGACCCTTGCCAGAGTTTCTGGATTTAGCAAATAAAAAGACAGGGTGCTGTTCAGTTGCAAATGAATTTCAGATAAAACAAAACCTTTCAGTATAAGTATATCCTGAATACTGCAGGGGATATCCTTATGCTTAAGAGTTCTCATTGTTGATCTGAAAGTTGATTTTGACTGGGTATCCTGTATTTTAACCGACAGCCCTGCTGCTGCTAAGTCACTTCAGTCGTGTCCGACTCTGTGTGACCCCATAGACGGAAGCCCACCAGGCTCCCCCTATCTGTGCCCAATTTCAGGCCCGAGTTCCAGAGCAGGGAGAAATTGGGCTGACAGTGACTGCACTCTCCTCTGAAAGTGGCCACACGTTTGTCTCAGCGCGAAATCTTTCAAGGATATTCTACGTGGGTCGTGTATAAGTCAGGATAGGAAAAGATTCCATGAGAGACCACTGAAGCATTAACTATGCTTAGTTACTAACCTTTAGGCAGAGACACATCTGGAGTTCAAGAAACATGGTGAAAACCTTAATCGGGGCTTCCCTGGTGGCTCCGATGGTAAAGAATCCACCTGCAGTGTGGGACACCCGGGTTCGATCCCTGGGTCAGGAAGATCCCCCAAAAAAAGGAATGGCACCCCACTCCAATATTCTTGCCTGGAGAATTTCATGGACAGAAGGAACCTGGCAGGCTATAGTCCACAGAGTTGCAAAGAGTCAGATATGACCGAGAAAAACCTTATTTACAATATTCAGTTCAGTTCAGTTCACTTCAGTCGCTCAGTCGTGTCCAGCTCTTTGCGACCCCATGAATCACAGCACGCCAGGCCTCCCTGTCCATCACCAACTCCCAGAGCTCACTCAAACTCACGTCCATAGAGTCAGTCATTCCATCCAGCCTTCTCATTCTCTGTCGTCCCCTTCTCCTCCTGCCCCCAATCCCTTCCAGCATCAGAGTCTTTTCCAGTGAGTCAACTCTTCTCATGAGGTAGCCAAAGTATTGGAGTTTCAGCTTTAGCATCAGTCCTTCCAATGAACACCCAGGACTGATCTCCTTTAGAATGGACTGGTTGGATCTCCTTGCAGTCCAAGGGACTCTCAAGAGTCTTCTCCAACACCACAGTTCAAAAGCATCAATTCTTTGGTGATCAGCCCTCTTCACAGTCCAACTCTCACATCCATACATGACCACTGGAAAAACCATAGCCTTGACTAGATGGACCTTGGTTGGCAAAGTAATGTCTCTGCTTTTTAATATGCTATCCAGGCTGGTCATAACTTTCCTTCCAAGGAGCAAGCGTCTTTTAATTTCATGACTGCAGTCACCTTCTGCAGTGATTTTGGAGCCCAAAAAAATAAAGTCTGACACTATTTCCACTGTTTCCCCATCTATTTCCCATGAAGTGATGGGACCAGATGCCATGATCTTATAGTAACTGAAATAGATGTATCTCCACTTATCACTCTAATAATCCACAGTCCACAGGAGCGTTGGAGGCTCTGTGCTATCTGTTTAAGAAGGCTGACTACAGCCCCTTGTCTTTTAAGTCTGCACAATTTTTCCAGGAGCTGGAAGTCATCCATGCCTTAGCTTTGATGCTTATGAATAAGCAATTGCTTTGCTACAACGGGGAAACAAATAGGTCTGCATAATTGGTAAAAAATTAAATGTACATCAGAAGAAGAAATGGGTTCTCTATTAGCTAAAGATTTCTCATCCTATTAAGCTAACCACCCACTAAAACGCTTCTTGTTCCAAATAGCTAAGTATGATAATAACTTCTCCTCTGCGTCAGTGGAGCCTGGATCTCCAATAAGATTAAAATGTCCACCTACCAGGTCAGCTCCTCTATTTTATAAAGGGACAAACAACTGTTTCATCAACATGAGCTCATCTCTGGTGAATTAACTGTTCGCTAAAAAATGAACCCCAAGTGGACTCCAGAGCTATGGCCAGTTCTCCGTAGTTGACCCGACACACTGTGTTCCGTGCAAACTCCCTGGTGGGGGAAGGGCCATCATGGCTGTTGGGGGGTCCATCAGCAAGGAGACGTTTTATTCCAAAGAGCTCCAGACCCCTCTTTGGAGGACTTCCCTAGTGGCTAGGATGGTAAAGAATCTGCCTACAATGTGGCAGACCCGGGTTGGATCCCTGGGTCAGGAAGATCCCCTGGAGAAGGGAATGGCTACCCACTCCAGTATTCTTGCCTGGAGAATTTCAAGGACAGAGCAGCCTGGCGGTCTATAGTCCATGAGGTTACAAAGAGTCGGACACAGCGGAGCAACTAACACCACATTAGAGAAAGGGCACCTTGGAGAACTTTGGGCATTTTGGAGAAGAAGGTTGAGCACAGCCTCTCTGGGAAAGATGGTGGCTCCTCCCTGGACTTATGTGGTTGTAAATTACCTGTTCTAGGAGGAGGCATCCAAAAGCACAGCAGTTATTTCAGGGCTCGTGTTCAACTGCTAGTATGAGCTTCATGGTCACTAGGCTCCCTTTCACCTTTGACAGAAGGCTGTTCTGCCATCTCCTCTAACTCTGAGAATAAAGACTCCGCCGAGATCACTGTACCTCCAAGTGCAGAATGAACACCATCCATAGCTGTGCATGGTGGCAGCTCTTAAAAGATGACTCCAGGACACCCTCCTGGTAGATCCCGAATTAGAGCCTCTGGGAAAAGGGCCCAGGAGTCTGCACTGTACAAGCCACACACCTCCTCCAGGCTCACCCCAGAGCAATTCTGATGCAGATGATGTTCTAAACATGAATGTTTTAGGGACTTCACTGGTGGTTCCATGGTTAAGACTTTGCCTTCCAATGCAGAGGGTGCGGTTTTGATCCCGGGTTGGGATCCCATGTGCTTCTTGGCCAAAAACCCCCATAAAATAGAAGCAGTGTTGTAGAAAATTCAATAAGGACTTTTAAAATGGTCCACATCAAAAATAAAACTTAAGTAAAAAAGGATAACAAGGAATTATGTGGGGGGTTCGGACCAGGGGTTGAGCAGCCTCTCAACACAGGGCCTTACTAACCAGAAGGAAAGTCCAGGAGACGATGGACATACTGGAAGCAAACGGCACAGCACTGGACAAGGACCACAGACAAAGTCCCTTTCCTGGGGGAGAGGTCGTAGGTCTTCACAAAGTTTATCATCCCACGAGAACCTGCATGCACTTTTCTGGGTAGAGAAGGGCCCCTGTGCCAGCGTAACCTATGAGCCTGGAAGGGTGAAGCCGTATCAATGCCCTGTTGGACATCCGTGGGTTAGTTGGGCTCATTTCCAATCAGCCTGGGCTTAGCAATTAGCATTACATTGAGATACAAATAATTTACACATTATGGAAATCAGCTAAATGTCTGTCTCTAAAGGTCTTGTTTTCCTAATCAGGTAAATATTTCCCCAGCAGAATTTCCGTGCTATTAATCTGTTCAAGAAATATTTCAGACAGAGGGCAGGGGTAAACTTCAACACAGCTACCCACGTTGTTAGGAAAAACAAAACAAGACTCCAAGATCAGGGTGCCAACTAGTAAAGAAAACCCACTCTCCCACCCCGGGTGTTTCCAGGGCACGTTGTGTGACAGCGAAATTCTGCGAAGTTTGACTTGCGGGCGGAGGGTGGACCGTGGAAAGAAAACCTGCTAACACAGCTGGGGAAGCGTGACGGAGACGTTCCTGGCCGATCTGGCGCTAGTTTGCGAGTTCCGTCACTGCCGTCCCACTCTCCAGATCAGCAAAAGTGACCCGGACGCACGAGCCGCCTGCTTCTCGGCTGGGACGATCGGGGAAGAAAGCTACCAGGGCTGTGGGTCCTCTGGATTCTCCTTTCAGCATGTGCACCTGTGTGTGCCCACGTGTGAGAGAGAAAGGGAGACACCAGTGTGCTCACCCCAGATCAGCATCATGTTTTTGCTCCGAGGCGCTCTAACAGTCTCTCTCAGTCCTCTTAGGGCAGCGAGGGGTCCCCATTCTTTCTGGCACCAGGGACCACTTTCATGGAAGACAACTTTTCCTCTGACCCTGCGGTGGGGGCAGGGGGGATGGTGTCAGGATGATTCAAATGCATCACATTTACTGTGCACTGTATTCCAATCATTATTACAGCAGCTCCCCCTCAGCTCATCGGGCATTAGATCCCGGAGGGTGGGGACCCCTGTCTTAGGGGATTGTCAACCAAAGAAAAGAACACACGGTGGGTGCGGGCAGCCGGGGATGGGGCGGACACAGGCCGAGTCACTGGCCGAAGGCACCCAGGCCTCCAGGAGCCGCCTACCAGGGAGACAAGACGGGGGGATGCCCACAGCAGGCTCTTCGGCATTCTCCTCTTTTCTCACCCCTCCAGGCTTCTCTCTGCCCCTTCTCCGAGCTAACGACACAGGACTCTCGGCGTCACTGGGCACAGAGGATGCGAGGGGAGTGCTGCTGGGGGACCAGAGGAGACTTGGTTCACTCGCTTTCGAGGAGCCGGTTCCTGGGCCGCCCGGGTTCTCATCCCACCACGTCCTGGTTCTACCCCTTCAGGGACGTCACTCGTGCCCGGGGACCTCGGTCTCCATCTCCACGGAGGGATGCTGATGCGCCCGTCCTTAAGTTCAGCTGAGAGGAGACGGGTGCGGGGCCTCCGGCGGGCACACAGCAACTACAGTGCAAAACCCGTCCGTCTCAGCAGCTCCCACGGTGAACTTGTATTCCATTTATAAAATCATGAAAGAAGTGTTAATGGCATGGCTAGCATACCTAGTCCGTTCTTCACTTAAATCGCCAAAAGCAGGAGGTTTGTAGTGAAGGAGGAAAAAATTGGATCATGATCGAACCCGGTGCAGAATTTTCAAGCACCCCCAGCGCCCCACACCCGCAGAGCAGAATCAGGCCACGACTGTAATGTGAATGGGTCAAAATTCCACAGTTGCGTTGACATTTTCAACTTTCAGGAAGGAACACATGCCGCTAGAGACAAGAGGAACGTTCCTGCAATAAAAGGAGTGGCCCGGCGCCCTTCAAGACGCCGTCAATCTCTCTTGGAACTACTGTTAGGAGCCCTAACATCTGAGTAGCCAGGATAGGCCTGAGACCTTGCTTAGGCCTAAGTTTTGATTTCCTGGAGAGAGGGTGGAGGCTAAGTCCACAGAAACTCCTCCGTAAGAAGATCCCACCGGCGCCAAAATTAAGAAACTCCTCCCTAGAAAAGTCCCCCCGGCGCCAAAAGTCGGGCCAATCAGAGTAAAAAGGGAAATCCCCCAGAAAAACCCCGCGCGCATAAACTGGCCAATGAGCTTCCGTGCGTGCACGAACTGGCCAATGAGCTTCTGCCAGCTTGATCTTTTGAACAGAAATAGGTGCTTATGTAACCTGAGACTATAAAAACCGCTGTGACCTGGGCTCGGGGCTCTTGTCTCACTCCACTGCACTGGAGGAGGCATGAGCCCTAGCTCGAGCTAGAAATAAACCCCATTCTTGCTTTTGCATTGCTGCGAGTGTCTTATTCTACCAGTATGGGGGGACTGGACTCAGGGCATAACACTACAAAGCAACTTTTTTTTTTCTTTCATTTTTTAAAAAATAGAGTTACTACTGATCTAATGCAGTTTACTTAGGTTAAGTGATACCAGTTTTCACTTCCTAAAAAAATATGTGACAATCAAGGAGATGGGAGCAAAGTAGGTCACCAGCATACCTGCTTATGATCCAGAGAAAGCTGTGATATGTGGACAGACAGATATAGAAAGATAGCTGGACAGGCAGGAGTGAAAGTGAAGTGAAGTGAAAGTCGCTCAGTCGTGTCTGACTCTTTTCGACCCCATAGACTATACAGTCCATGGGATTCTCCAGACCAGAATACTGGAGTGGGGAGCCTTTCCCTTCTCCGGGGGATCTTCCCAACCCAGGGATCGAACCCAGGTCCCCCGCATTGCAGGCAGATTCTTTACCAGCTGAGTCACAAGGGAAGCCCAAGAATACTGGAGTGGGTAACCTATCCCTTCCCCAGCAGATCTTCCTGACCCAGGCATCGAACCAGGGTCTCCTGCATTGCAGGCAGATTCTTTACCAACTGAGCTGTCAGGGAAGCCCCAGACAGGCAGACATACATACATAAATATACATGTGATCTATGTAATATAAATAAATAATATTCTGATGCTATCTCATTAAACTATTCTATTTCCATTTTCAGATTTAATTTCATATATATATATATATATATTAATATTTTGTTGTTGTTGTTTAGTTACTAAGTCATGTCCAACTCTCTGTGACCTCATAGACTGTATCTTGCCAGGCTCCTCTGTCCATTCAGCTCTGAGGGACTGCTCTGAAGAGGTAAGGAAGAAGTCAGGATACACAGAAGTTTTTGAAAACAAAACTAAACAAAAACAGGTAGTCAGAACACCAAGAGACTAGTGTTAATTAAAGGGAAAAAAACACCAGACATCTCAAGTTAATGAATTCAGTACTTTCCTCTGTATCAGAAGATGCAAGAGTCTGGCTCATTGAAATCATGCCTTTGAAATGCACCTTCACTGTCTAGGGCCAGGATCCCATTCTTCTCCATCCTGAATCCCCTCAGGGTGCGCAGCCCAGGGCGGCTACAGTGGCGGATGGTTTGACGGCCCCCAGCATCCTTTGTTTACCGATCTGGCAGGTAACATTCTGTCCTCAGAATCAAAGGGCATAAAATTTCAGTTAAGCACGATGCACAAGCTCTACAGACCTGTTGCACCAACAGTCAACACTAACGTGTCCTACATTTAAAACTCTGGCAAGGGAGAGTAGATCTCACATGAAGTATTCTTACCATAATAAATAACATTTAAAAAGAAATGACACCTAAATACTTCTATAAAAATTATACTTTAAAACTTTAAGTTCAGATTCTCAGAAATCATGGCAGGGCTCAGGATTCTGCAGGTATGACAGGCATTCTAGAAAACAAAGCTTAGGGGAGAAAGAAGGATCCAGGAAAACACAATGAAAACCCATTAAGAATGGAATCCCAGGGGCTTTGCTGGTGGTCCAGGTGTGCTCACAATGAAGGCAGTCTGGGTTCGATCCCTGGTCGAGGGATTACAACTAAAGTTCCCATGCTGCAACTAAAGTTCCCATGACGCAGCTAAGACCAGCGCAGCCATAAATAAATAAAATATATATTAGAAAGAGCGGATGCCCAAGCTTGCTACGTCCAGCCCAGATCCCCTGCCAACTGTTCACTGGATATCTTCACTTGGGGGTTGTCTTGTCATTTTGCTCACTCTGTACTAAATGGAATGTGTCATCTTACACCTCAAATGTGTTCCTCCTCTTGCAATCACTCTTAGGATGACAGATTCCATAATTGCCCTCACTTACCAAATGAGGAACATGGGAGCAAGTGTCAGTGCAGAAAACCCAAGGAACCCACACTGAGAAACCCTGTTCCAAGAGGACCCAGGGAAACCCAGGAAGGGATGCTGGCAGGGGGGTGGGGAGTGCGGAGGGGAGGGGGCAGGGTGCTGCGCTGTGCCCACGGGATAACCTGCCAGGCCCTTCACAACCATTCCTGAACCTAGTCCAAAGTATGTGAGCGAGAACCGAATATCCAACCCAGAAGGGCTACCTGGGGCTTTTCCTGACATTATCAGAATGGAGCATTTATCCAGCCTAAACCCCTGAAGCGGCGAGTTCTCCCCTGCCCACCAAAATCTGTCCCCGATTATGCCCCTGCAGCCCCGATCCTGCAGAGGAGTCGGGTCTGGGCTCAGCCTAGCCTGTGGGACCACTGGCGCCAGAGGCAGGTAGCGAGGTGGGGGTGGGGGCTACGAAAAGCAGGGAGCGTGCTGCCATGGCAACCGACGATTAACCAGGGATGGGGAAGAAGATGCTCAGTTAATTGAAACCCAGGCAACGTTTTAACTCAAACGCTGAGAAAGTTAATGCTTGCTTAGATTTTCTCTTGTCCTCTTTCCCTGCTGTCTTTTCTTGCCAGCAAGTGGCTTTAAACCACTGCCTCCCTCCACAGCCCCCTCCACAATCACCCCTAAAGATGCGATTTCTGAAAATCCACCAAATCAAATCTCCCCTTCCCGTCACCACAGCCGGGCACAGAGCGGCCTGCGAGCTCCAGTTTTCTCTAGCGCCTCTCCATCCCAGAGGAAATTCTGTTTGCCCGAAAGATCCTTAGGATTGCGTGCGTTCTCCCATCTCTTCCCCACGGCAGGAATCCAAGACAGGTGTTCTCACTCTGTAATATGAGTGAGAATCGCTCGGAGAATTCTCCAAGGCAGGGTCCCCATCCCAGGAGAGCTGACTGTGGCAGATCCTTTTCGAGCTCCCCAAGGAATCTTGATATAAAGAGAAGAAGTTTCAACCCATGAGAAATGCAGCCCAACGGGTGTGGGCTTCTCCCACAGCGCTGTCCGCCATGGGGCAGGCTGGGCTCAGCTCAAGCTGGACATGTCCCGGCCTCTCGCCCACCAGATGAACCGCAGAGGGTGAAAGGGTTAACAGAAGAACCCCCTGCCACCTCTCTGTGGGCTCCCTAAGGCATGTTCTGAATGTGCTGGACTCCCCTGGAAAACACCTCCTAGGATCCTCACCATCAAGACATGCCTTCTTCCAGCTGCAAAAAACAAAGATGATTGGAACCCAGAAATATTCATGGATGAACTCACTGCTTTCAACGTGAGTCCCCCCAAGTCAAAAATTCCCTCCCAGGTTACCAGCTTAACACGAGTACAAACACAGCTCATGGGTCAGTCTTGAGGATAGTGAACGTTTGTTCATATGTTTATTTCCTTGTCCAGTGTATGGAAACGTCAAATCACAAGTCTTGAAAAAGACACAAGTTCATGAAACTCCAGGAAGTGAGGCTGAAGGATGATCGGCTGCCTGGCAGAACCTGGGACACAAAGAAGCTGGCCAACCACTGAGCACCAGATGCAAGCAGGATTGCTTTGCAGATGTAAGTTTCTGCTGGAGATAGGTAGGTTTCCAGCAAGACTAACGATTAAGATAAAACGGAAATCTCCCTCCACAAACACCTAGAAATATGCATGAAATAAACAAACCAAAAAGGTTTCAAATGCACATCTGAGCTTGCAACACAGAAAAGGAATATTACACGTCAACTATGCCTCAAATATGTACATATATATATGCCTAATCGATGCTTTTGAACTGTGGTGTTGGAGAAGACTCTTGAGAGTCCCTTACACTGCAAGGAGATCCAACCAGTCCATTCTAAAGGAGATCAATCCTGGATGTTCATTGGAGGGACTTATGCTAAAGCTGAAACTGCAATACTTTGGCCACCTCATGCGACAAGTTGACTCACTGGAAAAGACTCTGATGCTGGGAAAGGTTGGGGGTGGGAGGAGAAGGGGACGACAGAGAATGAGATGGCTGGATGGCATCACCGACTCTGTGGACATGAGTTTGAGTGTACTCCGGGAGTTGGTGATGGACAGGGAGGCCTGGCGTGCTGTGATTCATGGGGTCACGGAGAGTCGGACACGACTGAGCGACTGAACTGAACTGAACTTGATAAAAGGGCTTCCCAGGTGACGCTAGTGGTAAAGAACCTACCTGCCAATGCAGGAGACAGTAAGAGATCAGTTTCGATACCTGGGTCGGGAAAATCCCCTGGAGGAGGGCATGGCAACCCACTCCAGCATTCTTGCTGGAGAATCCCATGGACAGAGGAGCCTGGTGGGCTACAGTCCGCGGGGTCGCAAAGAGTCAGACACAACTGCAGAGACTTAGTGCACAAACATGCAACTTGATGAGAGCCATGAGAGAAGAAATTAAAACCGCTGAAAAGCAGCACATGTAACAAAGAGAAAGCAGACATATTAGCACATTAAAAATAAAAAACACCAAAGCAAGTGAAAAATACATACACAGACATAAAACTGAAATGAGGCTGCCGTCGTATGGATTTTGATGATGCCCGCAGAGAATATGCAACATGTAACACCATTCCAGGTTGATGAAAGCTGTCTGAATGGAATAACACTGTCAAAGAGCTAAAGGAAATAAACATTTCTGTCAACCTAGAAATTTAAATGCAACTCAATTTTCCCTTTCACGAGTCGGAGCAAAATAAAGGTATTTTTAGAGAAGACTAAGCTTTTTCCCTTCATGGATCCCAGATGAAGAAGCATTAAAGGAAGAGTGGAAGCAAGGAAAGTCACAAGCCAGCAGCAGACAGCACCTGCTGATGGGGCAGACCCTGGCAATGGTCGAGAAGTCCATTTGGAAGTATCTGGAAGGGCCAGGTTCTCGTAGCAAAGGGGAAAAAAGAAATCCTATTCCCACTTAGGTTCAGTGCCCGAGGCCTGTAAATTAAGCCAACAAAGACAGACTAACAAGAAAAAAACAAACAGACCTTATCAAACGAAGGGGAAACTCAGGGATGAGTAACTCGAAGGTCTGAGTAGAACCTGGGGCTGCTGTAGCAACTTATCAAAGAACAACACATCTGGGGAGAAAGGGCACGACAAAGGAAGACAGAGGGAGGCCTTTAGGGATGGCCCGCTGGGAACGTCAACACGTGGGGGAACGAGTGGGGGGAACAGGTGGTTTGGGGAAGGCCTCTCAGAGACTCCATGGTGCCTCCTCTGGGCAGATGAGCTCTAAGCTCGTCTCTGGAGGGGAAGAGTCCTTCCGCTCCTCCTACGGCCTCTTCCTAACCAGCAATTTTATGTCCTGTTTCTTAGGTAGAAACTGGGAGGCCCAAGAGCCCTTCCTGCATCTGCCACTTCAGCTCCAAAGAACCAACACACCCAAGGAGCATACTTTGGGGTGGCGTGCTCTCCTCCCCCGCATTCTCAAAGACTGGCATACATGTTAAATATGCAACCCTGGGCTTCTTCCCCCGGGGAAGCGGGTTCTGGAAGCCAGAGGCAGATTCCGGTTTTTATATGGCAGTTTTTATAAAAAATTGATATTTTCTCCATCGGAAAAGAGCATAAAGAAGAAAAGAAAATGGTAATGTAATCCCACTGCCCAGATAATCCCTGCTGACATTCCAAAGCATAAGCTAGAGATATGTGGTTAGAAAGACAAGCAGAACAGTGAGACGTGAAATATTTCCTGCTGTATCAGTAAACAAGCACGTCACAGCCATCAGCTATTCCAGCCCTCCAATGGGAGCCTAAGGGCACTCAGGAGGGAGAAAAATACCTGCGCTGTAACAGCCATCAGATTGCAGCCACTCCCTGCGGTGAGCCCAGGGAAACTCAGGAGGTGAAGATACAGGATGCTTGCCCAAGGGAGCTGAGATGCGTGTGGAAGGAATGATTCCAGCGAGCCCAGACTCACACCTCCCCACACTACGGAAAAGCGCTGCGGTCCTTCACTTGGGCATCTGGTCTTCTTTAATTAACAATAATCTTTTGATCTTGCGACTACCTGCCCTTTGTGGCAAAACTTCTATATAACCTGGCTCCTCCCCTCGCCTCCTTGGAGCAGTTATCTCGGGGTCACCAGAGATGCTGTCCTCTGAGATGAAGTCTTAAAAGTTCCCACTGAATAAACAGAACTCTCGGGACTTCCCTGGTGGTCCAGTGGGTAAGATGCCGC
The DNA here is from genome assembly GCF_049115385.1 of Moschus berezovskii. Lineage (NCBI taxonomy): Eukaryota > Metazoa > Chordata > Mammalia > Artiodactyla > Moschidae > Moschus > Moschus berezovskii. The sequence continues at coordinate 69,398,594 of NC_142479.1, read as the reverse complement.
ACTCCCAATGCAGGGAGCCAGGGTTCAATGCCTGGTCAGGGAACTAGATCCACATGCTGCAGTGAAGACGTGTTGCAGCCAAATAAATAAATATTAAAAAAAAAAAATAACTCCCGGCTTTTAAGTTGTGACCACTTTTTAAGTGGACATCAGGAGAGGTGGAAATGGAAACCAAGTCTCTCTTCCCTAGGCAACAGGAATCACAGATCCTCCTGCGCTCTTTCACGGAAAAAATTGGACTAATACCAGGATTACTGTCCTGTTTAACAGTTCCTCCTACCCATCCCGTTTTGTAGTTTCCTTTTTTTTTTTTTTTTCTTAATCTAACCTGCAGATCTTTCTACACCTGCCCTTAAAAAACCTACTTTGTTCTTAGGTGGATCTAAAACAAAGAAATCACATTTTCAGTGTTTTAGGTGATACTGACATGCAGGGGTCAGCAGAGCATGCTGAAAAACCCTGACACCATGACGAAGTCTGTCTGCTTTCAACGTCAATCCACGCACAGGCTTGGAGATGCCCTTCACTTCCCCCTAACAAGCGTCCTGGAATATCTCTGAATGGCCTGCATTTACGCACTGCTCTCACAGTGCAGGTGGATAAATATTCCTGTCCAGACTCCGTTCATCCACCTGCGAGGGTCTTGCGATAACTGCTGGGGGGGTCAGATGGCTCTAAGGCAGGAAAGGAAATTATTCCTGGCTTCGCCTCTGAGAACAGAGTACCTTGAAGCAATCTGTGCACTTGCAAAGCATCATGGTTAGACTCCTGAATCACCACTCATCCATTCCCCGTCTTGGTTCGAAGCCAAAGCAAAGGTAAGCAGCCAAGAGGCGGCCCTGTCTGCACAGCCGGAGGCTCTCCAGATGCAGAAAGACACCCCCCTCCAGGGGCCACACTTCCTGCAGATTCAGGGTTGCCTGCTAAGTGGGTCCAAAGATTACAGTGCTATTGATTGATCCCAAGGGTCATTTTGCAGGCTCACGGGTCTTTTAACTGGAAAAGGTCTGCCTGCTAATGCACCTATGATATCCTTTACCTGCGTGGCATGCTCGGTCGCTCAGTCGTGTCCGACTCTTTGGGACCCCATGGACTCCAGCACACCAGGCTCCTCTGTCCATGGGATTTCCCAGGCAAGAATACTGGAGTGGGAAGCCACTTCCTACTCCAAAGATCCTTTACCTAGTTATTTCCAAAATTCCCCGGCAATCTGCCTTCCCTGGCTACAGACAGGAGGCCTGCCCCGGGGAGATATGCAGGTGGGAGACGTGCAATAGTGGTGTTTTGCTCCTGTCCGAGTGCTAGGTGTGGAAAGAAGGCAGGTGAGCCCACCCAGAGGGCAGCGTCCTGGAGGTGAAGCGGGGCTGGGAGCTGAGACCCACAGTCTGAAATTGACAGATCTTTCGGGGTCGTCCCCAGATCCCCACCCACACCTCAGCCACATCCTCCGAGGCGGCTTTCCCCCCAGTGGGAGAGGCTGGGATACAGGTGTGCTTCACCGTGTCCCTAGGGGTGGTCATCCGGACCAGGCAGGTACAACTCACCCATCCTGGCAGCTTCTCAGGCTCAACCATGCTCCTGAACGGAGGACACATACCCTGGGAGCTGTGGGGTAGCCCTCACCTAGCTGTGACGCAGCTGGCAAAGCAAGTTTGCAGAATGGAGAAAGCAGAAGGAAAATGGAAATGAGAGGCCTCGGAGGGGAGACAGGGCAGAACAAATAAACATGAACCATCAGCCCTGCTTCCTGGTGGCTCACGGTGAAGCATCTGCCTGCAATGCAGGAGACACAGGTTCAATCCCTAGGTTGGAAAGATCACCTGGAGAAGGGAATGGCAACCCTCTCCAGTATGCTTGCCTGGAGAATCCCATGAACAGAGCAGCCTGGAGGGTTACAGTTCATGGGGTCACAGTACAGTAGGACATGACTTAGTGACTAAACAACAAAACAGCTCTGAGTCCCGATTCCAGCTCCCACAGGGCCCACTGACTGCCTTGCCCTTGGATTCTACGCCCTGAAAATGCGTTCTCTTATCCCTTTGCTTCTTCTGAGATGGATTTCCCTCCTTTCAACTGCAAGCTCTTTTTTTAAATCAAGAGAAAAGCCGCAGTTGCAATAGAGTCTTGACAGCTGACGGTGGAACAAGAAAATAGCAGGGGAAAAAAACCACTGAAACGCTTGCCTCTGGGAAAGACTGAGGGCGGGTGATTGTCTGCTCCAAAGCGAAAAGGAGAATCCTAAGTCCACTCCACCTGCCCTGATGGACGTGGGGCCATCCCAGCTGGCTGACTGCACCCCCGCTTCCAGCCCCAGACCAGATCCGGGGAGGTGTCCCTCCCCAGCAAGGTCAGATGCTCAGAGCAGGAAGAGTTTAGACATCTGTTTCCAAGGCTGATCGGAATGCTCAACAAACCTCATGCCGGGAGAAAGGGGAAGACTTGCTGCTTGGTAATTCCAGCTCCGGTACATCTCTGATACAGGAGCAGAAGTGATCAAGCCAGGGAAAAAAAAAAAAAAAGAACGAACTTAGCTGTCTGTCTCCTGCCTTCACCTTTAGAACTTTGCTCCCAGAGAAACCACCGGGGGCAACTCGGAGGAAAAGACAGAGCTGTCGACACGTGAGCAGAAGAGCTCTTGACGGGGGCGGTGGGGGGACGTGGCGGCCACACGGAGCAGGGGCCCCAGCCCGTCCCCCTCCCCGAGGAGGAAGAAGGCAGCCAAGGCCTCCCACCCAGCAGTGGAGGAAGCAAGCAGGACACAGACTGCGAGGCGTGGCTCCAGTCCCAGCTCATTATTTCCCCTAAAAATATGGCGCAATCATTTTATCCCTCAAATGACACTAAGGGGTAGTACAGAGGCTCCAGTTTACATAAACTGGGAGAGGGAAGAAACTCCACACCCAAAACACCCAGGCGGGCGGGTGCCTGCATCTCAAACTCAGCAGGAGAGAGGGGCACACGGGGCCTTCTCTGGCGGCCCAGGGATTAAGAATCCTCTTCCAGGGAGGGTGGATACGTGTGTGTACGACTGAGTCCCTCAGCTCTGCACCTGAAACTATCACAGGGGTGTTAATCGGCTATGCCCCAACACAAAACAAAAAAGCTCGAAAGAAGAAAAAAGAATATGCCTTGCAATGCAGGGACCTGAGTTCGAACCCGGGTCAGGGAACTAAGAGTCCTCATTCCACGGAGCAACGAAGCCCTCACGCCGCAACTAGAGTCCTTGCACTGCGAGCAATGCGCTGAAGATCCTGCATAGCCAAGCAAATAAACATTTATCTAAATAAAAATCCAGAAAAGGAAAGACACAGCAAATCACTGCAGAGAGAGGAGAGGGGGACACGGCGAGGTGGGTATTTTGAGAGAGGAAAGCGGTGCTGCCATAATAGACCGGAGGCTGGAATAATATTTTGAAGGGTGGGGGTGGGGAAGTCACAAGGAATGTAATTAAGTGAACTGTATTATTTTAAATCCTGTTCACATCAACTCTGTGAATATCCCACTTAATTCATCATTATTGGATTTGCCAGCAAAGCTGCAGGGTGCAACTTCAGCCCAAGGTTCAATTACACCCAGGCTGGGAGTAGAGCATTTTTTTCATGTCCCCGAGAGCTGCCTAAAGAGAAAGAAGAGGTTTTCATAACATCCTGGGTGATGGACACCTGCTGGAGGGGTCCCTGGGAGGGTGGAGGGGTCCCTAGGAGGATGGAGGGGGTCCCTGGGAGGGGAGAGGGATCCTGGAGACCCCCGAGGTGGTCCAGGCTATGCTGGTGAACTTACAAGATGAGGCAGGGCTTTACGGAACATTATTCAAATCCATTGATGAAAAATCCTCCATAATCCATCCATTGTTCCTGACACACACACACACACACACACAGGGAACATTATTCAAATCCATTGATGCCAAATCCTCCATAATCCATCCATCGTTACACACACACACACACACACACACACACACACACACACACACACACCCCGATGAGGCAGGGCTTTACGGAACATTATTCAAATCCATTGATGCCAAATCCTCCATAATCCATCCTTCGTTCCTGACACACACACACACACACACACCATTCATGTGTCTGTACACACACACACACACACACCATTCATGTGTCTGTACACACACACACACACACACACCATTCATGTGTCTGTATTCCTATATTCACATGACTCTTATTGATCGCCCGTTTGTGTGTGCGCATTCATCCACGCTTATCAATCCCGGTATCAGGATTTCTCCCCTAACCCGATCCCTTCCTCTTTAGCACTACCGCGCACAGGCTTAGTTGCCCCGAGGCATGTGTGATGTTCGTTCCCTGACCGAGGATCAAACGGAGTCCCCTGCACTGGAAAGTGGATTCATACCCACGGGACCACCAGGGAGGCTCCCCTAGAGCACTTTCAAGGCTTCTGTATTAGCGACTTCTGCACAGTTAAACCTGAATTTTTCCCTTTCTATCCTCAGACACCACCACGGACACGGACATCTGCCGTGTCCAGAAGCCTCCAGCCCAGTGGGTGGAAATAAAGGTTGGATTCTGGTGGTTGAATAAATAAAAACAAAGCGACCGTGAACCACTCACAGAGAGGAGTGGTTCCCTCCTCCGAGGACCACTCACAGAGGGCAGCTGCCAGTGCTTCTTACCAGGGGGCTGATCCTAAAGTGAAAGGAAGTGTCAGTCGCTCAGCCATGTCCAATTCTGGCGGCTCCATGGACTGTAGCCCGCCAGCTTCTTCGGGTCTATTGGGAGCTCTGCCATTTCCCTGTGTCCCCAGCCATGCTATGAGCCCCAAGGCACCCAGCACAAGCCGGTCCTCGCTGATGAGATGACCAACAGGAAGAGCATCATGTGAGCAAGTATCCCGTTGTCAGGGGAAACTCTGAAACTGCTCACCCGGCACCACAGGAGCCGCTTGCCTGAGTCACTCTACCACAGGCGGTCCCGGTAAGGAATGTGGAACAAACAAGCCACCGCCAACCGGAAGAATTCAGGAAAGATCAAGAGGAGAGAGGAGGTCCCAGCCCATGTGTCCCACCAACCTCCCAGAACCCATCTTGGCTGGCCAGTGCACGGGCCACCAGGAAGGACCCTGAATCGGGGTGACTGCCCAGAGACAACCCGGAAACTAACTCCGCCACCATAAAACCTGGGACGTGGAGCCACGTGGCAGGGCAGTCCTGCCGGGTTCCCTCACCCCACGGCTCTCCACCGGACTGACTCTTCCCAATAAAGCCTCTGGCTCTGCCAGCACGTGTGTCTCATTCATTTCCGAGTGTTAGACCAGAGCCCTCTTTGGGCCCTGGGAGGGGTCCCCCTTCCTGCAGCACCACCTGGATTAGATGAACCCTAATTACACAGCATCGTGTGAAAGGATTCTAAAGCATCAGTATCTCCATCAAGAAGGGCGGCAACACACACGCCTCGAGAGATCACCATGCGTATCTGAGAAAGACCTGTCAGTCTCACGTTACCCTGAGAAAAGTTGGGGTGTAACGGGGCGTGCTTTGGAGGGGAAATGCTGGCAAAGAATTCGAGGTCTCTCACGTCTTCCCAGTGTAACTGTGTCCCCCTCTTGGCCTCTTTCCTAGTTGGTCTCCCTCTCCCCCCCGCCGGCCCCCGCCGCCTAGAGCCATCGCTCTGTGATCAGCTATCACACTGGGCCCTTGAATGGTAACACGCGCAGCAAAATGATCGGTGGCTTTATCATCAGGCCCATTTCCCTGACTCCTTTGAAGGGCAGGCAATTAGACCCTCAAAGATAATTATTTCCACTCCGGTCAGTGTCATGTTAAAATGAGGAGACTGGGAGAAGAGGGCTCCAAACCTTTCATCAGTAATTGGCATATGACGCTCATTGAAACCCACCAATTATTTTTTTCCCCAATTATTCATGAAAGATAATTAGGCTGGAAGGAAAATCTGCAGCTGGGCACAGAGGAAAATGACAGGAAAATTTTCGATGAGAGGGACTTTTCCAGCCGCTGGGTCTTGGATGCCCCTACAGACAGCCCATCATACCCGCTGCTCAGAGGAGTCGTGATGGATTTGGACAGACCCTCACAACGAGTGTGCTTTATTCTGCTTCGTGCTGGGTCATGTTTCCATGCAGAAGGCAAGTGATTGGATGGATTGGGCTTTGTTTTCATTTTGAAAATGGCACAAGCGGACCCCTTCTCTCCAGAACCAGGGTGGCTCCCTGACCAGAAGCAAAGCTATGTGAAAACCAGTAACTCCATCCTATGGAAAGGGTGTCACTTCTCTTGGAGATTTCAGGGAAAAAGCCAGCCTATACAGCTGACCCTTCAACAACACGGAACTGAACTGTACAGCTCCATCTGTACACGGCTTCTCTTTGGTCATAAACACCGCAGTATGATGCCATCCGCGGTTGGCTGGACCGCAGATATGGAAGAACCTCGGATAGCGAGGGCCCACTCTCAGCAACACCCAGATTTTTAAAAACTAGGTCAGAGTCTACACAGGGAATGGGAAAGTCACAGAGATGGTGTCACTGTGCTGCATTTTTGCACAGCTCTTAATTTCAAGTTAAAAAGAAAATCCTACCACTCCCCTTTAAACCTTGCAGCATCCAGCAAAGGAACAAAAGTCCCTATCCTCATGCAGCCCTGCTGTGAGTTTGCCTTTCGGCCCAGTTAGTTCTAGTTAAAGTGAAAGTCGCTCAGCTGTGTCTGACTCTTTGCAACCCCATGGACTATACAGCTCACGGAATTCTTCAAGCCAGAATACTGGAGTGGGTAGCCTTTCCCTTCTCCAGGGGATCTTCCCAAACCAGGGATTGAACCGGGGTCTCCTGCATCACAGGTGGATCTTTCACCAACCGAGCTATGAGGGAAGCCCAGAGTTACCCAGAAATCCAGGGCTCGCCTTCTGGCCCGGGTCTGACGCTCTCGGGTGCAGCATATAGGTATGCATCAGACAGACAGGCAAACAAGTACAAGAGAAGAGAAGAAATAAATCACCAACCAAGCCAAGCCACTTCTCGGTGGTTCTGAGGGTCTGTCCTGTTGTGCAGCTTCAACGATCAATTATCAGAAACGCTGACTTAGCAGCTGCTGGGCAGACAATCTGGAGAAAAGCTGCAAATATTGAAGATGACCCCACTTTATTTCTGAAAAGCCTGCCCCTCTGACTCAACACCTCCCCAGCCCCCGGCTCACGGCTGCTCTGAAAGAGACAGAAAGCGACCCGGGCAGATCTGGCTTGACTGATCAACAACATCTGGATGCAGGAGCAAGGATGTCCAAAGGCAGGTAGGGTGGCGAGACAGTCCTCCTTCGGGTCCTTTCCTTCACGGTCAGGCACCACTCTGAGATCAGGCCCCTCGGGTGATGGGTTCTCAGAGGCAGAGAACCTCCACTCTGCACGGAGTTTACAGGGGTCGCAGGGACGAGATGAGCAAAGACAGGGAGCACAAGCGGATGGTGAACGCCCCCTCAGCTCTCAGGACAGGGTGTCCAGGTTCAGGGTGGAGGCATTCTGATCCCACTTGTGAACCCTGGACCCGACTCTTCATAAGCACGGAGCCCAGTGAGCTCTCAGAGCCGCCCCAAGGCTTTTGTCGGCCTGCATTTGCTCCACTCCCTGTCCTCTCGGAGGCATCTGGCTGAGAGGAAGCTGGCAGGAGCGGGTGAGCCCCGGCCAGGTCCCAGCCACACGGCCGGGGAAGAGGCACGGTGCTGGCCTGCAGTCTGCCCGGGAGACTCGGACCCTTCGCCCAGCCCTCCTAGAGCTGCAGATCCAGCCTGATGCCCACCCCACGTTTAGATGGTTAGTAGATGCTGAAATAATTCAATGGGAAAAGAAAAAGTCTTTCTAAAAGTGCTAATGAATTCCAGTATGTTAAGGAAGAAAGAAGGAGGAAGGAGAGACAGAGGGAGGACAGAGAAAGAAATGAGAAAGAAGGAGGCGGGAGGAAGGAGGAAAGAAAAGGATGAATCCTGACCCCCCAACTCCATCAACAAAAACCAACACGAGATGTCTTACAGGCTTAAACATGATGCTAAAACTAGAAAGCATCTAGAAAAAAGTGTAGGGCAGTCTTCAAAAACCTGAGGGCAGGCAAAGATTTCCTAGAAAAGACACAAAAGTCACACGCCATAAAAGGATTTGATTCAACTGAATCAAAATTTTAAAGCTTTTTCTCATCAAAAGATGCATTAAAAAAAAAAAACAACTGAAAATGCAGACCACAGATGGGTTAAAAAAATACAATACATACAACGACCTAACAAAGGACTTGTATCCGGTAGATATCAAGAAGGTCTACAAATCAGTAATAAAAAGACAAAGGACCCATTAAAAAATAACGGGAAAAGATTTGAACCTCACAGAAGTAAATGTACAAGGAGCCAATAGGAACTTAGCAATGTATTCAACATTTCTCTCATCAGGGAAACATGAAACTACATGAAACATCACACACTGAAACTATAAGATTCTAAATGATACAAACTCAATGGCAGAATGGTTGAAACTAACAAAAACAGCAGCACCAAATGCGGGAAGAGTGGCCGACGGGAACGCTCCTACACAGCTGCCGCAGGTGTCAAATGCCAAGACCGCTTTGGAAAACCACCTGGCTGTCTCTTCTAAAGTACAACATTCATGTAGTCTATGATCCAGCAGTTTCACTCTCATTTCCCCAAAACAAGTGAAAATATATGTACCCGAAAGTATGCAAAACAAGTGAAAATATATGTACCTGAAAGTAGGCAAAAATGTCCAAAAGTGCGTGCTTGGTCACTCAGCTGTGTCTGACTCTTTGCAACCCCAGGGACTGTAGCCCGCCAGTCTCCTCCGTCCATGGGATTTTCCAGGCAAGAACACTGGAGTGGGTTAGTCATTCCCTCTTCAGGGGACCCAGGAGCTGACTGAACCTGGGTCTCCTGAATTGCAGGAGGATTCTTGAGTGTCTGAGCCACTAGGGAACCCCTTATTCATACACTGTCCCAAACTAAACATGCAAGAACCCAGAAAGGAAGAACGGCACCAAAACTCCTTCTCAAAAAGATGGCTGTTTCATGATGAAATCCCTTCATCTGTGGATTGATTCCCAAAAGACTCAAAAACAAAGAAACACCATCATAACAGAAGTTGTGATCAGTGAGTGCCTTTATACAGGGCAAATCAATAGGAAGTGGGACGTGACTGTAAATATTAATCATGATCAAATGAAACTCATAGAAACACATATTCTAGAGCTAGGAGAAAGGGGGCAGAAAAAGGTATACTTTCGTTAACAAGGAATCATTTTGTAACGTATAAAAATTTACATATATTTTAAATTTTAAAAATTAAGACATAGCAATCGTATCTTTTTAATGGTCCTCATACTATTTTTTTCCTATCTTTCTAGGTCTTTTATGAATGACTGTCTCTCTTTTAGTGGAAAAAAAAAAAAACTAAAAAGTTTAAAGTTTAGCAATTCCTTTAACTACACTTCAGTTTCTTTTGCTTCAGCTAAATTCAAATACAATCAAAGTTAATACTTCTTTTAAAACAACTCTGAGAAACATGGGTGGCACTGCCCAGCTGTCCCAAATGGTCACGGACACACACTGGACCCTCGCAGGCAAAGCCCTGGTCCAGAACAGCACAGACACGAGACTGCCCGGGTGAGGAACTCGAGACGGAAGCTGGTCCGAACTGCAGGCGGGCGCTGTCTTAAGGCAGAGACTACTGACCTGTCTCCGCAGTAGACCTACAGACCTACCCGGAGGGAGCTTTACGATTTACATGGTCATTTAACAGTGTTAGGCCCACTTAAGAGGATCTGCCTACACTTGCAGGTTCTTTAGCAAACTAGTTCTGTGCCAGGAAGAACCATGGTCTTAGTGGGCTCACGCCTGGAGCGCCTCTGTGCTCCAGCCACTGTGGGGGCTGCACTGGAGACACAGAGAACCACAGAGACCAAGTTACTGCCAAAAAAAATTCACTGCCGAGTGCATCTGGTGGGAAGGGAGGAGGGACTCCGGACAGCTTTTTAGTTTATTTTTAATTTTTTAAATTGAAGGGCAGTTGATTTACAATGTTACGTTACTTTCAGGAGTACATCAAATTGATTCAGAGAGATGTGTATATATCAGACTCTACATAAACATGTCAATATTTCAGATTACTTACCCTTACAGGTTATTATAAAATGCTGAGTATAGTTCTCGTGCTGTACAGGAGGTCCTTGCTGGTTATCTATTTATATATAGTACTGTGTATCTACTGGGGCTTCCCAGGTGTCTCTAGTGGTAAAGAACCTGCCTTCCAACGCAGGAGACATAAGAGACGCAGGTTCGATCCCTGGGTCAGGAGGATCCCCTGGAGAAGGGAGTGGCTGGCTACCCACTCCAGTATTCTGCCTGGAGAGTCCCATGCACAGAGGAGCCTGGCGGGCTACAGTCCGTGGGGTCACAAAGAGTCGGACACGACAGAAGGGCCTTGGCACAGCAGAGTGTGTATCTGCTAATCCCAAACTCCTAATTCACCCCCTGCCGTTCCCCCTGGTAACCACAGTTTGTTTCCCATTTCTGTGGGTCTGTTTCTATTTTGTATGTAAATGTCTTTGTATCACTGTTTAGGTTCCACATATAACTGGCATCACACGGCATCTGTCTTTCTCCGTCTTGCTTCACTTCGTGTGGTCATCTCCAGGTCCATCCATGTTGCTGCACGTCTCCGTTTCCTTCTCTTTACGGCTGAGTGATACTCCACTGCGTGTGCGTCCCACATCCTCTACCCGCTCGGCATCTGTCAGCGGACGTCTCGGCTCTTGTGAGCAGTGCTGTTACGAACGCGGGGGTGGTGGTGGTGCGTGTATCAAGTTGGCCAAAAAGGTTGTTCGGGTTTTCCATTAACATCGTACAGACAACCTGAACAAAATTTTCGGCCAACCCAATATCTTTTGAATTTTGGTTACAGAGAGTTTTCATACAGAATAACAACACTGGTCTCAGCTTGCTGAGGCTCTAGGGTAGCAGAAAAACTCATGATTCTGCCCAGAAAGTCAAAGAGCCTTAAGATCGAAAGAGGTACCGGAACCATCTTGAAGGATAAGTGGTTCTCTGAGCAGAAGGAACACTTCCTAGAGGCGAGGAAAGGACACGGGTTTCTTTTTAGAACTGCAAGTAGCCCTTTGTGGCTGGAATGCAGTGTGTGCAGGAAGGCGACGATAAGAGGCCATGCCACACAGACAGGCAAGAGGCAGATGATGACAGCTCTGGGTCGTGTTAAGAATATTGGATTTTATCCTACAACTGCTGGAAGGTTTAAGCCTAAACAGAAAAACCAGTGTACCCAATCTGCATTTTATAGAAAGTTCACAATCACAGGGTAAGGAGATGGATGCGAGAGAAAATCCATGTTCGTTCTGAGATCCAGTGGTACATCCCTCGGAGGGATGTTTCGACATAACCAGGATAAAGGCAAAAAGATATTTCTAGACCTCTATTCACTAAGGATCAGAATGCCTGAAAGATGTTCATTAAAAACGTGCATGACATTCTTTCCTCATTTTTCAAATGGAAATGCTGACATCTGTGTCAACGACAAGCCTGATAACGTGAAGATGAAGTGTGCACGTCATGTTACATTTCACTTAATGAAAATGCAAGGGGCTGTAATTCAAATAAATCTGGTATGTGTTAATTAAAAGCATACCCTGACTGAGTATATTAACTACCATCTCATCTTGGCCAGCATGGGCGCCAGAATGAAAATTCTGTGAGATTGAAAAAGGAGAAGAACAAAAGTTGACTTTCATAGTCAAATAAACATAAAACAATATGCTTTGAAGCTTCCGTTCATAGTAAAGATGGAAAAATGGGGATTGGATCTAACCTTCCACCCAAAACAACCAGAACAAAATGGACACAATACATAAAGCAACCATTTAAAGTGGGCAATGAGCAAAAAGACTGTAATCTCTGACAGAAGGGAAACAAATGAAGTGAGCCCTGTGATCTTCCCAAGTCACCACCTTGAGAGTTTCCAGGATGTGGACAAAGAGGGACCTTGGCTGGAAGCCGGCCAACGCCCGTCGTCGAGGAGACAGAGCCAATGATGCAGAAGCACGCTGAGTGACGCTCAACGGCATTCGGCACCAGGGCAGCGCTAATTAAAACCTCAGGAAGCGCCACTGCACACCGAGCCCGGCGGGTACAGTCCATGGGGTGCAGAGTCAGACGGGACTTAGTGGCTGCACAGCAGCAAAGCTAAGATGATAAAGGCTGAGCGTGCTGAGCGTTGGTGCGGATGTGGAGGAATGGGGACGCTCACGAACTGTCGATGGCAACGCGAAATGGCAGAACCAGCTGGGAAGAGAGCTTGGCAGTTTCTTAAAAGGTCAACTGTACGACTATCTTAGGGCTTCCCAGGTGGTCAGGGTAAAGACTCCACCTGCAATTCAGCAGATTTGGGTTTGATCCCTGGGTCAGGAAGGTCCCCTGGAGAAGGGAATGGCTACGCTGGAGAAGCCCATGGACAGAGGAGCCTAGTGGGCTACAGTCCACGGGGTCACAAAAGTGCTGGACACGACTACACAACACCCATCACGAACTAGCCACACTACTCCAAGATATTCATCCCAAAGAAATGACAGTACATCTCCACGCAGAGACTCATACGCAAACATCCACTGCAGCTTTATTTCTAAATAGCCCCAAACCGGAGACAATCTACATGTCTGCCAATAAATGAGGGGACAACTTTGATAAACCCACAAAAATAATAACCACCCAGTTACGGCAGTGGTTTCGCAGGTATGCACGTGTTGAAATTCGTCACGTGGTACCCTTTAGTGCGTGCACTTTATCATGTGTCACCTTTCACTCGATAAAGCTATTAACAATGTCTGGAACATTCCGGGTTAAATAATATTACGTGAGTTTCTCCTCTGCAGGATTTCCAGAGCCTCTAAATGCTAAATGGGTGTCAGTCTGCGAAAAGAGAATCTATGTTATTTCCCAAACTTATGCTTCCACGGAATCATTTTTTCCCTTTTATTCTTTTACCAAGAGCTCTCACAGGGCTGGCATTCCATGGATCACTTCGGGAAATAGGACAAAATCTGCTGTTGATTTAGAAATTTCTAAGTGGCAAATGACAAGAAGATGCCTCTCTAAATTGTCTTCAAAACAAAAGAGGTTCCTGATTTCATGCAGTCTGCACCAGACACTGTGAAAACATCCCAGATGCCTAAATAAATGTGCGTACTTTGCTTAAAAGGCCGCAGAATTACTTTAGCTTCTTCTTGCAGCTACAGATCATGCTTATGTCTTTTTTCAGTTTCTACTAAATAAGCTATTGGCGAGAATTTATTGGTATTTTCCTCCTCCATCCCATGACATCTGCTGGAGCTGGTGGTTATTGTAAATAATAATAATACTCAATTATCTGAGCACTGCAGAGAATGGCATTCTAAGGAAGCCAACAAAATTGCTTTTTCAACTCCTTTTTAAGGGAACACACCACACACACCCACAGTTCAAGAGATGAGCAGAAGAGAATAGCTCAGAAAACCCAAGTGCGATGATCAGAAAGACGTTTCTGGACTCTTGGAATGCCATCGTGTCCTGCAGATTTCACTGCCCTGCTCCCATTTGCTTTGACCACTAGCAGGGCTGACCCCAACAGCCGCAGCTCTCACAGATGCCTTATAACCACGTCATCCGGCTGGGCTGCTCCGCTGTTCCACTCTCTCAAGGCCCTTCAAGCCACCATTTAATCTAGTAGTCTGAGTTTCATCTGGAGCTCTAATTATGGCAAGGAATCACATTGACTTGGATAAGATTGGGTCGCCTGCTTTTCCTAATGAAAGATTGCACAGCCTGCCTGAAGCAGAGGATGCTTTTAAGTGGAATCACCCAGACTGTGCATCCCTCAGACCCGGATCATTCAGGTGGATTGGATCAAAGGGAAACACAGGTCGGCTGGATGAAGCAGAAGTTGAAATCAAGATTGCCGGGAGAAATACCAATAACCTCAGATATGCAGATGACACCACCTTAATGGCAGAAAGTGAAGAGGAACTAAAGAGTCTTTTGTTGAAGGTGAAAGAGGAGAGTGAAAATACTAGCTTAAAACTCAACATTCAAAAAACTAAGATCATGGCATCTGGTTCCATCGCTTCACAGCAAATAGATGGGGAAACAGTGGAAACAGTAAAAGACTTTATTTTCTTGGGCTCCGAAATCACTGCGGATGGTGACTGTAGCCATGAAAATTAAAAGACACTTGCTTCTTGGAAGAAGAGCTATGACAAAACTAGACAGCATATTAAAAAACAGAGATGCCACTATGCACCAACAGTCCATACAGTCAGAGTTGTGTTTTTCCAGTAGTCATATATGGAAGGGAAAGTTGGACCATAAAGAAGGCTGAGGGCCAAAAATTGATATTTTTGAAGTCTGTGCTGGAGATGACTCTTGAGAGTTCCTTGGACTGCAAGGAGATCAAACCAGTCAATCTTGAAGAAAATCAACCCTGAATATTCATTGGAAGGACTGATGCTGAAGTTGAAGCCCCAATTCTTTGGCCACCTGATGCAAAGACCCTGATGCTGGGAAAGATTGAAGGCGGGAGGAGAATAGGATGACAGAGGATGAGATGGTTGGATGGCATCAACGACTCAACTGTCGTGCGTTTGGGCAAACTCTGGGAGATGATGAAGGACAGGGAAGCCTGGCGAGCTGCAGTCCATGGGGCCGCAAAAAGTAGGACACAACTTAGCGACTGAACAAAAACGAGAGCTTCATTTAGAGTTCAGTACAAAGGAACAGACACCCTGCCCATTTACCTGTGCTATACCTTGCTTACGATTTTCTGGGTAGTTTTCTGTTCTAAACTATCGTACTCAGTATTTTAATGACTGGACTGCATTGCTATGGTGGGAGACAGAAGCAAGAAAGTTCAGGGGTCTATCTTGAATGGTAGATTTTATTTTTTTTAGGATTGTTATAAATATTTATTTATTTCTGGCTGAGTCAGGTCTTAGTTGGGGTGTACAGACTCAGCAGTTGTGGCCCCACAGCAGGCAGGATCTCAGTTCCCCAATCAGGAATGGAACCCATGGCCCCCTGCATTGAAAGGTAGATTCTTAACCACTGGGACCACCAGGGACGTCTGTTAAATGGTAGATTTTAGAAATAGAAGAGGTATTCTGTATTCTTGCACAGAAAGGTTGCAAACTATAAGGCTACTAACTCTTTTCAAATTGATAGCTTTAACACAATTCCAGTCGAAATCAGTTCAGTTTAGTTCAGTTGCTCAGTCGTGTCGGACACTGTGACCCCATGGACTGCAGCACACCAGGCTTCCCTGTCCATCGCTAACTTCTGGAGCTTGCTCAGACTCATGTCCATCACGTCAGTGATGCCATCCAACCATCTCATCCTCTGTCATCCAGTCGAAATAGCTGTAGAATTTTTAAACTGAACAAAGAGAGTCTAAGGGTCACCTGTAAATAAGGAAAAATTCATAATGGGCAGGACTCACTGCTAAGGGTTTTATTAAACAGTAATAACTGAGACATCTTTCTTGCTGTAGAAGGATACTTAACTCTCTTTAGATTTCTCATCACCTTAAAAAGGCTATTTCGACTAAGGTGTTACACACAGCACTTGGAGGACTTTGCGAGGATGTTTCCAGATGTTTCCGCTGCCAAAACCTAGCAATTCTTACCCGGTTGTCTCAAGGCCTTCTGATGATACTTGTAGGTTTTCTAAAGAGAAGACTTCCTGTGGACTGGATTTGGATTCTAAAAACTGACGTCTAGATTCTTTCTGCATTGTCAGAGCAGCTTTTCTTCGGCATTTGCTTCCTCACTGCCTATCCAAATGAAACGGCTTATGATGGAGTCTGGAATGTCAGTGCTTCCTGGGTACTCAAGTTTCATATTTATTCAAAGCAAGCTTTGGGTCTATGCAGCTGTGACTCTATTCCAAAGGCAGGATTAATTCTATTCATACTTTTGGGGGGACGGGCTGTGCCACGTGGCATGTGGGATTTTAGCTTCCCCAACAGGGACTGAACCCATACCCCCTGTAATGGAAGCGCAGAATCTTAACCAATGGACTGCCAGGGAAGGTCCCTCTAATAGTACTTTTGACATCCCTCTAAGAGCTCAACTCTCACAAGGATCAAGTTCTCAGCTAGACCCTTCTGCGTTAATTGGAGATTTAAGCCCCATGATCTGTGATGTCATATTCATGCAGACAAACCATCCGAAACCTTGGTTTCAACCCCTTATTTGGTTCCTCAGATGCTTCACCTTCAGTGAACCTGTCCTACACCCTGTTTTACCCAACGCGTCCCAAGGGCATTGCTAATACAGGAGCCGCCTCCAAAATCTCAATCCTAGGCATTCCAGACGGCTGACACCTGCTCCTTCCTTCCGAACCCTCGATCCACTGACTCTCCGGTCCTGCCGGCACCTCTTTCGCCTCGGCCCAGTCACCTTTCTGCTTTCAATATTCACCTTGTGTCCTCACTGTGCTCCTGAGCCAGCAGCGGTCCTGCACTGTAACCACCCGCACACGAGCCCAATTAAAGTCAGTCCTCCATCCTCTCTGCACCGGTTCCCAAAGAACCGAAGGGGGATGGAAAAAAGTGTCCATGCTGATGTGGCCCCAGGATTTGTTTTGTTGTTTGTGCTAAGTCATGTCCAACTCATTGAGACCCAGGGGACTGTAGCCTGCCAGGGTCCTCTGTCCCTGGGATTGTCCAGATAAGGACCCTGGAGTGGGTCGCCATGTCCTTCTCCAGGGGGATTACGATGGCACCAGGCAGATGCTCAGTGAGGGAGTGGATGACTGAATGAAGCCGTCAGTCAGTCAGCCGACCATCAAGTGAAGCTAGAAGCTGCTTCCTTGGCTAGCTCTTCTGGTCTGTATCAGAAGGGGATCTACGCAGAGGAAACACAACAAAAGCTGTTTTCCAGCCCGGAGCCTAAACCCAGGAAGGACAAGTCCATGATGACTGCGTACACTTCTCCTAGAGGGCTTGCTTTTTCATCTGCACCCTCTTCCCTGTGCCTGTGTGCGTAGTAGGTGACTCTGAGATGCAGAGCGAAACGTCAGCAAGTGGAGCTAGGAAGAGTTCCCACTGCCTTCAACAGTTCCCTTTCTGTCCTCGTGACGGGACCCATCAGTTGGTTGCATCTATAATTTTCTATTTAGGTAACATCTTATTTGCATGCTGAAACCATGTTCTTTTTTCCCCTGTTCCTGATGTAAAAGATTGCTTCTTTCTAATTATGTTCCGGGCACTCAGGGAATTCAAAGAGCAGAATATATGTCAGGAACAATTTACAAATGGTGCTATTTGTGTACTCGCTTCTCCTGGACTCCAGAAAATACAGAAAGGGGGAAAAAACACCCATTAAAATTACCAGCTCTTCTCAGCAGGTCTCTGCCTGCATTTGTTCTTTCAGTCCTAGCTATATACAAACCTAAACCCGCAATGTGAATGTGACTGCAGAAAAATTTCTTTTTCCCCATCTCTTGATTGTTTTCAGTGGGAGTTCAGAAATGAAAGTTTCCCTAAAGGCTTTGATCTCTCCCTGGAAACTCCATTTCTCTTGCCCTCAAGTCTCTGTTTTCAAAAACTTGCATTTTCCCTATTTTTGTTAACTGAGCCATCGCAAGAGCTAGAAGATTCTTCCCAGAATTATACAAGTCAGGACTGAATAATTTTAAAAAACTATTAAAAAAAAGAAAAAGAATCCCAGCTTGAGGGATCTTAGTTCCCCGACCAGGGATCAAACCTGTGTCTGCTGCAGTGGAAGAGCAAAGGCCTAACCTCTGGGCCACCAGGGAAGTCTCAGGAGGAACAATTATTCCATGGATATGGAATATCTGGACTTCCACACTCATCTCAAGGCTCTGAGAGTGAAACTGTTTTGTACATTTTGAACTCCATTAAACTATAAAGTACTCGAAAGCCTAAAATATGCCTTTTGTTTCTTTGGTATGTTACTAGAGAGCTAACAAAAGCACCATGCTGATCCTTCAGCATATGCACGAACATCCAGAATCCTTGGTAGTGGTGAACAAAGCCACTCAAGAGAACCCAAGTCCAGCAGTTCTACCCATGACCAAAGATGGGGCTGTGGTTGCTCGTGGAGTTCTTTCAAGAGGCCTTCTGGACCATTCATCAGTTAAACAGAGAGGCTTCTCTGCATCTTCTAAGCCATGCCCTTTACAGAGTCCCATGCATGACATTACTTTGCATCCTTGGTCAGCTCAAGCTTGTTTCATTCAAGGTATGTATTGGGGGTAACCTTGCCAAAATAAGAGTCATGAAAAGGCCTTCAAGTCGATCAAGATTCTAATAAACTTTTGCATGGCCCCAATATTCACTGACTCTGAATCTAGGGCGAATCCCCACTTTCCCACCATGAATGAAAGAGCTAGCTGGCTTAAATACACAGACTTTCGGAGATGCAGGTTTGGATGGGTTTGTCAAATCTGCTTGCACTGGGGCTTCCCTGGTACTGAATTCATTCATTCAGTTCTATGTGGATACTTAACATAAAGCATTACACATTATCTTAGAAATTCTGCTTTTATTCCTTCTCACATTTCACAGAATGGTTTGATTCCATCTCTGTATCTTTGACAGCTTCCCAGGTAGCTCTGGTGGTAAAGAATCCGCGTGCCAATGTAGGAGACACAAGAGACACGGGTTCGATCCCTGGGTTGGGAAGATCCCTTGGAAGAGGAAATGGCAACCCACTCCAGTATTCTTGACTGGAAAATTCCATGGACAGAGGGGCCTGGTGGGCTATACTCCATGGGGTCACAAAGAGTCAGACATGACTGAATGACTGAGCATGCACGCATAGGCACGCCCATAAGTTCTAAGTAGAATTGTTAGCTTGGAATGAGATCCCCAGGAGAGAATGTGAAAAAAAAAAAAGGTGGAGGGGGGTGCTGCTGATGAAACGCTAGTGGAAAAAAAAAGCTAATTCAATGAACAGACAAAAAAGAGGGGCCCCAGAGGGAGATGGAGGAAATACAGCCAGAAAGGAAGGATAAGCTGAGAACTGGGAGGGAGAAGGACCACAGAAGCCACAGGAAGATATTTCAAGAAGAGGCAGAGGATGCCGCTGTCAATATACCAGGGATTTCAGCAAAATTACACGATTTCTGGTTAGACGCAATTTTCTGATGTTTAGGATTCACTGCTCAGGAGGTCACAGGAGGTGAAGAAATGCAAACAGCTAGTGTGGTCCTCTGTTTTCAGAAGTTCTGGTGAAAAGATGAGAAAACAAGGTGGGTGGCAGCTAGACAGGGGTGGTGTGGTTGAAGGAAGGTGTGTTTTTTTCAAGATAAAGAGGCACGTGTGAACTGACCGGTGGCAGTCAGGAGAGGAGAGGGTAGAAAGGAAAAGGGACTCTCCGACGGAGGACCAGGCGGGCAAAACAAAGACCAATCCTGACTTGGGGGAGCGGACACCCTGACTGCTGGGTCTGAAGAGGAAAAGAGATGGTCAGTACGTGGGTAAATCTGGAGCAAGGGGCAGAGGAGCCTGAGGGTGACCTTGTCTTGTTGTCTATTATGAAGTTATTTGCTGAGAGTTAGAAGGATGAAAACCGACAAGTGGCGTAAGGCATCTGGGGCAACTCTGAGTAGTTACTGAGTGCCCAGTGGGAAGAGCTGGGCTAGCCTTGAGGGTGCCAGCGTTGGAGTTCCGAAATCTGGAATGGCACTGATCCCCGGGGTTGTATGTGATCTTTGTCAGCAGCCCTTGGCAGCCCAAATCGGGGGGCAGAGATGGCTCACAGGATTGGTCCAAGCTGAGGTGGAGGACGATGTGTAAGGGCAGGGAGCGAGCTGAGAAGTGGGTGATTCAACCAAGGAAAGGAGGGCTGTCCAAAAAGAACAGGTCCCTGGAGGAAGTGGGATAACAAGGGGCGTGGAGAGACAGGACGCTGAGGTCAGAGGACAGGACACTGACAAGTATTTCTGAACTGGGGACAAACAGGACCAGGGAAGAGCACACCCAGAGGTGTCCACGTGGAAGCTGATGCCTATGGGAGGGTGGTGCTATGGGTTCAACAGACTCCACCCTCCACATTCCTGTAGCGATGTGGGTCATGTGACTTGGTGCTGGCCAATGAAACATGAGCAGAAGAAATACATGCCGTTTTTAGACACGGCCCCTAAAATATCTCTCACAACATCCACCTCGCTTATGCTCTTTCTTTGTCAGGTTGGCCAGAGGTGGAGGATCCAGTGGGGAAACCCTAAGACCCTGGGGGCCACCAGGTGGATGGAGTTTGGAGACGAAAATACAGCAAGAAGCATGTGATGGACTTAGAGCAGAACACTCCTTCCCAACCTACCCCAATGGGACTGAGGCTGGAGCAGGAACTACTCTTTTCCTGGGGCTTTAGGGGCTGTTTGTTACAAGAGTTGGCTCGTGCAGACGGAAACGGGAGTGCTAAAGGCAGACAATGCGAGCCTCAAGGAGGAAGAGTGACATGATCCCTGCCTCTGCTGGCCACACGCAAGAGTAGCTGAGAGAAGGAGCCTCAGCTTGGACAGGAAAGCACACAGTGGGTGCTCAGTAAAGGTTTGTTGACTGAATGCTATGAAGGATCAATAAAGGTAGAGGTAAGAACCTCGATTTTTACCAACAATGCACAGGATGAAACGAGCTTTCCTGGCAAGATAAGGAAAGGCGTTTACAACTCTCTTTTCTAATTGTAAAAGTTACCGGGAGACCAGAGGAGATGGCAATGAAAAATATAGAATCTTCTTCTCTTGAGAGTTGTAGGGAGAGATAAAAAATGAGATAATTATCTTCCTGGCGAAGAAGAAGGATGAAGAGAAATAGTTTAATAACATTGTATTCCAGGTTGAGTGGTCGATTTCCCTATTGATTTGGGGTGATTTCTTTCTTCCAGATCTTTTCTAAGTGAGCAGTGGACTGTAATAAATCTCTCAGTTCCAGGGCTATAAAAGGTGCTCTAAATGTCTGTGGATTCTAAGTGAGATGACACCATGCAGAAGCAACTGGTCCACAAACCAGGCCCTGGGCCCACACACACAGTTTGGGTGGTCAGAAAGAAGAGCTCAGGGCGGCACTGTTCAAGAAGGGGTCCCGGTCACTGCCCACCCAGCTCCTTCTCCAACTGATTCACTAGATCCCAGAGATGAGCTGAAGGGAAGAAGGCGATGAGAGCAGCTCGGAGCTCGCGGCCCGCATGGATCTATCTTCCAGGTAAGTTCTCCAGGAGGCAATTATGTTACGTCAATCACAAGATATGAGGTGTTCATTATGATAGCTGTGACTCTGATTTCAAATATAGCGCCCATCGGGACAAGGGCTTTTGCTTCCTTGTCAAAATGATCATCTATACAAAGTTCCAAGAAAACAATACTCTCTGTCCTGCCTACTCCCTCAAAAGAGAGAGAAGAGAAAGGAAAAAGAAACCTGATATTATTGAGTAAAGATATGTGGGCCACGGAAGTTCAGCCCAACAGGAAGTTCCCTGGCACCCATACAAACAATTTATTCCGTGAAGCTCATGCCTGCTTCACTGCCTGGTACTCTTCCTTTGGAAGAAGGTAGGTGGGAAAGGGGTGAGGGGGGCTTGTCTTTGCCGTCAAAGCCCTGACACACTCATAAGGAGAACTGTGGTTAGAAAGAGATTGATTCCACCCAGACCTGGCTCCAGATCTTGATGCCACTCTTCCAATGGGTACCAGGGAAAATAACGGGAGTGGGTGTGGAGACAAGGGAGCCCTCCTGCACCACGGGTGGGGATGTAAGTCAACGCAGCCTCTATGGAGAGCAATACGGAGGCTCCTTAAAAGACTAAAAACAGAGTTGTCATGTGATCCATCAACCTCACTCCTGGGCATATACCTGGAAAAGACAAAACCTCTCTCAAAAAGACACAGGAACCCCAATGTCCTCAGCAGCACTGTTTACAACAGACAAGGCGTGGGAGCCAAATGTCCATTGACAGGTGGCTGGATAGAGAAGATGCGGTACATACATGTGATGGGATGTCATCAGTCATAACAAAGAGTGAGACGGTGCCACTTGCAGCAACGTGGATGGGCCCAGAGGTTATCATACTAGGTGAAGTAAGTCAGCAAGGCAGAGACCATATGATGGCACTTACACGCGGGGTCTAAAGAGAATAATACAGATGAACTTACAAAACAGAAACAAGTTCACAGACACAGAAAACAAATTTACAGTGACCAAAGGGCAAAGAGGTGGGGACGGATAAACTGGGAGGTTGGGATTAATAGATGTACACTACTATATTCAAAATAGATCACCAGCAAGGGCCTACTGCACAGCACAGAGAAACTAAACTCAATATTGTTAATAACTTATAATAAAAAATTTAATAAAAAATAACCTATAATAGAAAAGAATCTTAAAAACCACACACGCACACATACACACACACGCACGCATGCATACACACACACACACACAGACGTGTAACTGAATCAGTTTGCTGCACACCTGAACCTAACACACACCGTAAATCAACTAGACTTCAATCAACAAGAAAAAGAAACAAGTAGGGGCCCAAAGAGGTTTCCCCAGCGGCTCAGTGGTAAGGAATCCACCTGAAATGCAGGAGCCATGGGTTCAATCCCTGGGTCGGGAAGATCCCCTGGAGAAGGAAATGGCAACCCACTCTAGTATTCTTGCCTGGAAAATCCCACTGACGGAGGAGCCTGGCGGGCTACAGTCTATGGAGTCACAAAGAGTCGGACACAACTGAACGACTAAACAATAAAGCACTCTGAGATGAACAACCTTTCCCGACCCTTCCTCTAAAGAGAAGCAAAGACCTTCAGTTGCTAACTGCCCCCCCACACCCATCACAAATTCTCCATGCCTAATTTCCTTCCTCCTTCTCCATTTTCCATTCTTCCAAACTCAGTGACCCCCACCAAGGTTTGCTTTGAGTTCAAGGAAAGAAAATTCCACGTTAACGTGACCATCGGCAAATCCTCGTTGAGACTGTTCAATAAACTCTTTCTCCCTGAAGAATGCTTGGAAAGTGGTATTTTATCTAACCAAATACTGACTTTAGTTAAACGAAAATTGCTAATATAGATCATACACCAATTGCCAATTTGGAAAGAATTAGTGCTTAATAAAGTGCACTACAGAGAAGGCAATGGCACCCCACTCCAGTACTCTTGCCTGGAAAACCCCATGGATGGAGGAGTCTGGTAGGCTGCAGTCCATGGGGTCGCTAAGAGTTGGACACGACTGAGCGACTTCACTTTCACTTTTCCTTTCATGCATTGGAGAAGGAAATGGCAACCCACTCCAGTGTTCTTGCCTGGAGAATCCCAGGGACAGGGGAGCCTGGTGGGCTGCCGTCTACAGGGTCGCACAGAGTCAGACACAACTGAAGTGACTTAGCAGCAGCAGCAAAGTGCACTAACCCCAAAGCCCTATTAAAGATATTTTTAATCTTTATTTTTTTTCCTGTTGTGTGTATGCATGATCCAGTAACTTAAAATCAATAGCCCTCAACGAATTTTATGGTGCCATGAAAACAGTTTCCAAGGTATATGGTATTTCAGTAGATGCAATTTTTACAAATTAACAGCATATAATGTTATCCAAAGCTCAAAGGAACACACTCGGGATTATCCACAACTCTCCTTCTTTTGCTCCGTAAACATTTATTAGCACTGCACCCCACTCAGGGCTCCAAGAGATGGATAAACAGCAAGCCACAATATCCCACTTCTGGGTGTTTATCTGCGTGATGTGAAAGCACTCACTTGCGTGTCTCCATCCGCTGTGGCATTATTTACAATAGACAAGATTCGGAAGCAACCTAAGTGCCATCAGTGGATGAACAGATAAAGGAGATGTGGTTTACGTAGACAATGAAATGCTACTAGGCCATAAAAAAGGATGACATTTTGCCATTTACAACAACAGAGATGGATCTTGAGGACATTCTATTAAGAGAAATGTCAGTTATGGGCTTCCTGGGTGGCTCATTGGTAAAAAAAAAAAATTCACCTGCCAATGCAGGAGATGCGGAAGACCCGGGTTCGATCCCTGGGTCGGGAAGATCCCCTGGAAGAGAAAATGGCAACCCACTCCAGCATCCTTGCCTGGAAAATCACGGACAGAGGAGCCTGGCGGGCTATAGTCCACGGGGTCTCAAAGAGTAGGACAAAACTGAGCGCTGAGCACGGACGCATGAAATGTCAACTAGAGAAAGACAAATATTGTATAATTTTGCTTATATGTGGTAAAAAGCGAACAACAACAACAACAAAATAAACGAAGAAACCAAATGAACAAAAATAAACCTGCAGATACAGAGAACACAGCAGTGGCTCCCAAGGGAGAAGAAGAGGCAAAATGGGCGGACATCAGCTGCAGGGCGACAGAAGGACAGGAAATGTTTGTAGGGCACAGAGAAGTAGAAATACAGTGCTGTCCCATGAGTGTGCTCCGGCTGTTGAGTCACTCAGTTGTGTCCGACTCTCTGCAACCCCATGGACTGTAGCCCCACCAGCCTCCTCTGTCCATGGGCTTTCCCAGGCACGAATACCGCAATGGGTTGCCGTGCCCTTCTCCAGGGGATCCTTCTCCCAGGGCTTAACAGAGCCTTGGCTGAGAGGTCCTGCCTGGGTCCAAGCCAGGTAAACGGGAAGCGCCATTGTCCCCAGCTCTCCACTCCTCCCTGCCCAACCAATCCTCACTGAAAGCCGGAGACCGAGAGGAAGGAGAAGGACTCTTGGAATCTCCCTCTGAAGCCAGTGCTAGACCCTGATTCCGCTTTGGCTTCCTCATCTTCAAACTCCACAATCACAACCATCTATCTTTTTGTTTTTTCTTAAATCCCATGCTCCTTGTGTCGAATCCTGATTCAAGGAGGGGAGGGTGGAATCTTATGGCAAAGCAAGGGTCTGTTAGACTTGGTGATCTCGCTCACTCCCCTTTTCTTTAAATTTTATTTATCTGTAGTCATAAACACAGCAACGACAATCAACACCAGAATCCAGGTTTGCAGGCGTTTCTGAGACACTGGGCTTGCAGAAAGGCTGCTAACTATGGAACAGCAGCTGAGAGAAGGTCCACATCCACAGGCGACCATACAGAGGGAACCCTTGTTTTCAAGCTGCTTTTTCCCCTTAAGCAGAACCCAAGCTTCAAAATATCACCTTCCTGCCTATTAGAGAAAGAAAGCACGCTGCCCTCCAGAAGTATTATGTCACAGGAGGTCACCACGCCAAAGAAACCCATCAGAGTACCAGCCATGCTGATAAGATTTGAAAAATTGGGTTTAAGCAGAGTCGGCGAGAAAGCTTTTTCTCCTTGCAGATTTATGAGTACAAAGGCTGAAAACCAATGAGGTGGCCTTAGCGGCAGGAATTCCAATGTGGGCGAGAATTGTGGGCGGCCGAGTCTTTTAATTGCAGGTACTGGACCTCTCATGCGACTTCCCAGGTGACCCGAGTGGTAAAGAACCCACCTGCCAAAGCAGGAGGCATAAGAGACATGGGTTCGAGCCCTCGGTGGGGAAGATCAACTGGAGAAGGGCATGGCAACCCACTCCAGTATTCTTGCCTGGAGAATCCCAAGGACACAGGAGCCTGGTGGGCTGCAGTCCATGGGGTTGCAGAGAGTGGGACACGACTGAAGCGACTGAGCGTGCACACGTGAACCTCGTACCAGGCAGGAAGCCTTCTCAGCCACAGTCCACCTTCCACCAGAGCGAAGACCAGCGCGTTCCTAAAACGATTAGTGCGTGGCTCAGCATCCGACCCCCAGACAACGCATCAGAGGCGAGGCTGCCGGGGAAGGTGGGGCTGAGTCTAAGAGCCCTGCCCTCTTGGGCTCCAACACTTTGGCCACTTGATGGGAAGAGCCAAGTCATTAGAAAATACCTTGATGCTGGGAAAGAATGCAGGGAAAAGGACAAGGGGGCAGAAGAGGATGGCATGGCTGGATGGCATCACGGACTCAATGGACATGAGTGTGAGCAAACTCCAGGAGATTACTGGAGGACAGAGGAGCCTGGCATGCTACGGTTCCTGGAGTCACAAAGAGTCGGACATGACTTAGCAACTGAACAACAACCTAAAGAAACTAACAGGGCTTCCCAGGTGGCGCAGTGCTAAAGAATTCGCCGGCCAATGTAGGAGGCGTGGGCTGGATCTCTGGGTCAGGAAGATCCCCTGGAGAAGAGAATGGCTTACCCTCTCCAGTATTCTTGCCTGGAGAATTCCATGGACAGGGAAGCCTGGCAGGTTACAGTCCATGGGGTCGCATAAGAGTCGGACATGACTCAGTGACTAAACAACAAGAAGAAACTAATCCAGGGGCTCAGAGAGGAATTAATGAATGGATGGGGGAAGGAAAGGGAAGGCTGGTTCACACCACCAAGCCAGGAACCGGTACATGGAGACAGGGGAAATCGACACACTTTGAAAACCAGTAAAAGAAGGTTTGGCATGCAGCTGGTGGAGCTAAACCAGAAAGCATTAGCTCAAAAACCGCCTTCTTCCCACGGTCTCCCCTCTGCCCGGGAGGGATGCTCATTTATACCCATGGGCTCCCCTCTGCCCAGGAGGGATGCTCATTTATACCCGCGGGCTCTCTCCGGCACTGGTGCTCTGTCCCCACGGCCATGACAGAGCAGGTCTAGCCTTGCAAACGGGTAGCAGAACCCAAGAGGTAGTTTGTTTTTTCCTTTTAATCAAAGATAAGCAGATGTAGTGAGAAAATGAGTTTAGGGAGAGGGTCATTAAGAAACTCCATCCAGGGACTTCCCTGGTGGTCTGGTGGTTGAGAATCCGCCGTGCACTGCAGGGGACGTGGGTTCAGTCCCTGGTTGGGGAACTAAGACCCCACGTGCCATTGAGCATCTAAGCCCGTGAACCACAACTAGAGGGTCTGTGCATCGAAACGAAAGATCCTGCATGCAGCAACCAAGACCCGATGCAGCCAAACAAATAAATATTTTAAAAAATATAAAAAATAAACTCCACCCAAGGACACAGGAGAGGCAGGAAAGGCCTGTCTTCTTGGACAGATGCTCCCCAACAAAAGCCCAGTTCAGCCCCTGATGCTGGGCGTCTTGGAGATACACCCCGACCTGTAAGAGTTTCTGGTTTCTATGACGCCCCTTGTCAGGCATGAGAAAAAGAACAGGAGGTGGCCCATGCTCTGCGTCCACCACGAGTCCAGAGGCAGTGAGCCCTGGACACTTCGTGCACGGGGCCGCCGCTGTAGGAGGCCTGAGCCAGCCCGCAGCACAGAGAGGCAAACGGCCCAGGATCCTGGGCAGACGGCAGAGCTCCCGGAGCCTAGGGGCACAGAGCGTCGATCGGAATGCTTTTTTCTTCCATCAAATTTGAAAGAAGGGAGGTGGGAAGAGAAGAGAGCTGGGGGGAAAAGAATCAGAATTTTTTAAAAGAATTGGGTTTGATGGGTCTTTTTATCTGTCTGGAATGATCTGTCTGCCTGGAGGAAAAGCGGACAAAAGGTCCTGGCGGCCCGATGATCAGCCTCCTTCCCTTATCTGTCAGCTCGGCCAGCTCGCCCTGAAACCACTGCCCTGACCTCCTCTCCACTCCTGCCCTCTCCAGAATGGGAGCCCGTGAACGACTGTGCAGGGAAATAAGCTGGTGGCCACTAGTCTTTTTTAAACTCCTTTTTTTTTAAAACCAAGCTGCAAGGCTTGTGGGATCCCAATTCCTCATCCAGGGATCCAACCCGGGCCCTGACAGTGAAAGTTACGAGCCCCAACCATTGGACAGCCAGGGAATTCCCCACAGTACATGCCAATGTTTTATTTTTAATATTTACTCATTTATCTGGCTGCTTTGGGTTTCAGTTGCGGCACGCAGGATCTCTGTTGCATCACATGGGATCTTTGCTTGCAATGCACAGTCTCTCGTGGCTCATGGGCTCAAGAGGGGCGGTGTGCAGGCTTAACTGCTCCAATGCATTTGAGATCTCAGTCCCCCAACGAGGGCTTGAACACCCAACCCCTGCATTGCAAGGCAGATTCTTTTTTTATTTTTAATGATTTTTATCCATTTTTGGCTGAGCTAGGTCTTCATTGCTGCATGGGCTTTTCTCCAGTTGTGGCGAGTGGGGACTACTCTCCAGCTGCAGTGTGCGGGCTTCTCATTGCTGTGGCCTCTCTTGTTGCAGAGCATGGGCTCTAGGGCACTCGGATTTCAGTCATTGTAGCTCCAGGCTCTTGTGATGCACGGGCTTAGCTGCCTCCCGGCATATGGGATCTTCCTGGGTCAGGGATCTGGGAACCTGTGTCCCCTGCAGCGGCAGGCAGATTTATCACGATGGAGCCACCAGGGAGGCTCGCAAGGCAGAGTCTTAACCACTGGACCACCAGGAAGTCCCCCGAATTCTTGTTACTGTTGACTCTGGGAGCAGATTTGGTCACTCAGGACCCTGAGAAGCAGACACATCTTGGGCCTTGCTGGGGAGAAGGATCTGAAAAACCAGTCATTCCCAGCAGTAACTCCTGCGGGGGATGGGAAGGCAATGCTGGGGGAGCAGTGACCGGCCTCCGTCAGAAGTGGAATGAGTGACTCCAGTGAGGGAAGCCAGGTAGGACTTTTCCAGGAATGAGGGTGCTCTAGAATGGGTGTTTGTGTCCCCACGAAATCCACAGGTTGAAGCCTTATCCCCGGAGTGATGGGCCTGTGCCGGGAACTTTGGCAGGTGATTGCGCCCCACCCTAATGAAGGGACCAGCGCCCTTATCGAAGAGACCGAAGCCTGGGCAGAACGGCCACTGATCACAAGCCTCTGGCCCCTGACCCCCTCATTCTCGAACTCCGACCCCATATTGTACGCCCGAGCAGAAGGCCACGGCCGGCATGGACGCAGATGCCCAGGCCGGCTGGAGTGCAGTGAGGAGGAAGGGATTCCCCGGGACTCTGCTCCCCGTGTCCCTCCGTCACTCCTAGAAGCACTGAACTCAGGACACCTCGGGCCCCTGGATAAACACCAGGATGGACTGTCCAACCGCAGGCACAGTCCAAACCTCAACTGGATGCGCAACCAGGCTCCAGTCCCCCCCTCCCCCATCCCTTCACTGTGAGTTTGACCCCCCTGGACGGTTCCGGGGGAGCCCCGCCACGACGGGGGACAAACCAGGAGACAGCGGCAGTGCCCAGCTGGCCCTCGGACGCGCCAGCATTTCCCATGTCCTGTTCCACCCAAGCGGCTCTAAAGCACGACAGCTGCTGCCTGTTAAACACGGGGGCACGTAGACCCCTCATATGGCCACAGAAGAACCATCAGGTTCTGGCCCACCAGGAGCTCTTCGTAAACACTCCCGATGTACACTCCACCACGAGCACCTTGGAAGCGGGGGCACATACGTCCCCAGGAGCACGTCCTCAGGGCACGCTTCTCAGAGTCCACGGCACACACGCAGATGCACACGGGTGTGGACACGTCACGTCGGGCCAGCCCCCGAGTCCAGGTCACCTACAGTGTTTTTCCTGGATGGGCTTCTCCTGACCTGAGCCCTGCAAATGCTGATCCCACCTGCTCTTAGATTTCACTTCCCGAGCAGATGCTTCTGCCCCTCCCGCATCACCTGTCTTGGAAAGCACCACTTCCCGGCTGTTCTAGCATCTGGTCTCATGCCTGCCCCCTGCAACAGCCACTCCTAACCTTGTCAGTGAGACGATCTCAATGCTTACTGTTCGTTTTAAAACTCACATTCGTGGACAGCAAGGAGATCAAACCAATCAATCCTAAAGGAAATCAACCCTGAATATTCATTGGAAAGACTGACATTGAAGCTCCAATACTTTGGCCACTTGATGCAAAGAGACGACTCATTGGAAAAGACCCTGATCCTGGGGACGATTGAAGGCAGGAGGAGAAGGAGGCAACCGAGGATAAGATGGTTGGATGGCATCACAGACTCAATGGACCTGAGTCTGAGCAAACTCCAGGAGATAGTGAAGAACAGGAAAGCCTGGTGTGCTGCTGTCCATGGGGCTGCAAAGTCGGACATGACTTAGTAACTGAAGAAAAACAAACACAGCCAGATAGATTAAGCCAGAAGGGCCAGAAGACGCCCAGAAGTTCCTATAAGTGAGACAGGAAAGAGATCAGATCCACAGAGGTCAGTGACGGCAAAGGCAAGCGGATGGGAAATTGGCTGGGGGCTCGGGTCCAGAGCTCGGATCCTGTCCAGGACTCCAGAAGAAAAAGTGAGGGGATCAGCCAGAAATCTGAGCTACAAACGGCCAGGAAGTCAGGTCACGGAGTCCTCCAAGGTCAGGATCAAGACACAGGCACGCCAGGTCAGGATGGCCCCCGGCCTTTGGAAGCAGTGTTATGGTCTCGCCTTCCTACCCGAAACAGAACGGGCTCAGGGCTCAGCTGAATGTGAGCCTCTGGCAGGAGAAGGTGGACAGCCTCCAGAGCACAGGGCTGGGTAGACAGGGTGCCAGGCGATCCCTGATCCAATGCCCGGGAGGATGGCCATGCCAAAGGTATTTCAGCTGGCCTGCCGCGCTGCCAGATCCAGACCCTGAGCCCTCCCGACTCCAACTGATGACAGGAGGCAGTGCACCTGACGTGGGCCTGGTGTAATGAAACGTGGCTTTAATGGACAACTCGCAGTAATCCCCACTGGCAGGGCTCCCTGACATCCGTCTCATTAGGGACAGAAAATCAAAACCCAGTTATGTCTCAGATCATCCTTCCTCTCTGGGGCAAACTTTACAGACCCCCACTGGACTTCTTCTCTCGTCCATCCGATGAGATTCGCTTGGAAACCTCGATGTGAACGTGACTGGGGGCATCCTGGCTGCCCTTCAAGACAAATCGCACCAACAAAGCCCTGAGTCAACCTCTGCATCTGTGAGCCGGGGCTGCCTCATCGAGACGCCTGCCCCCCCCCCCCCCGATCTACGGCATGAGCGAGCGCCATCCGGAAGCCTGGGTGGTCGACGCCCGCACCCACAGCGGGAGGGAGGGGGCGGCCAAGCTGGCCTTCAGGAAGCAGTCATCTTCCCCGGGTTTTCCTCCGAGGTCTCTTCTGCTTGCGTCTCTCCCGGTCCTGGGTGGCGTGTGGAAGGAAAATGCTGTCAGGAATGAGCCAGGAAGGTGGCATGAGACCTCCTTCCCACGTGGGGCCAGAGCCTGCGAGGAAACGGGCACCCATCCTCCCGGCTCACAAACATCTCCAAATAGCTGTCCTTCCTCCTCCTCCTCCTCCTCCTCC
Organism: Moschus berezovskii; assembly: GCF_049115385.1. Classification (NCBI taxonomy): domain Eukaryota; kingdom Metazoa; phylum Chordata; class Mammalia; order Artiodactyla; family Moschidae; genus Moschus; species Moschus berezovskii. The sequence goes on along the minus strand of NC_142479.1, from coordinate 69,367,323 downwards.
CTGAAACCAACCAAGAGATGCCTGGCTCCGCAGGCCACCTCCGCTCAGCAGGGCCCCCTGCACGGGTCCAGGCACATCCTCCTGCGTGTATGAAGGTGACAACCCTCACACCCGCCAGCAGACAGCTCTGCCTGCGGGGCTGGGGTCGCAGGACGTGGTGAACCTCGGGGCAGGCATCGCAGAAGAGGAAAGGAAGTGGAGATGGAAGGAGAGCCCAGCTGAGTGTGGTGACGAGCGTGGGGGGGTGGGGTGGGGGGTGGCCGGTAGAGAGGCCAGGAGAGGAAAAGCTGGTCGGCAGCAAGGCTCCCATCTGGTCCAGAGCATCCTGGGGGCCCTGGGTAAGGCCATAATGGCCCCTTGCGGTGGGAATTTCCCTTCTCTTCTCTCCTCTCTCTCCATAAACGCTCTTTCTCCTGGACCCACCGCACTCGAGAGCCCAGACTGTCCCCTAGCATCCCGGGCTAGGGATGTGGCTCTCCTCCCCGAAACCTTAGTCTTCCATGGTCAGACCTCCAGGATGAGGGTTTGAACCACCCAGCCTGTCAGATCCACAGGAGTGGGAGGAACCTAGGAGTCTCCGTGCTTTTTCAAAGAAAGGACCTTCAAGTGGTATTTTTTCTGGAAGCAGAAAGCAGGAGGAATCATGGGACCTTTCAAGGCAGGGGGTAGGTAAGGTCTTAGCACACCCTCCAAAGCACTCTTGAGAGTCAACTGGACAGCAAGGAGAGCAAACCAATCCATCCTAAAGGAAATCAACACTGAATACTCATTGGAAGGACTGATGCTGAAGCTCCAATCCTTTGGCCACCTGATGGGAAGAGTCAACTCACTGGAAAAGACCCTGACGCTGGGAAAGACTGAGGGCAGGAGGAGAAGGGGACAACAGAGGATGGGATGGTTGGATGGCGTCATCCGCTCGATGGACGCGAGTTTGAGCAAGCTCCGGGAGATGGTGAAGGACAGGGAAGCCTGGGGTGCCGCAGTCCACGGGGTCGCAAAGAGTTGGACGTGATGGAGCGACTCAAGAACGACCAAAGCACTGGCTCGATGCGCTCCCTGAACGGACTGGGCCTGGCTCAGCACCTCAGAACCTGAAGGAGCTCGGGTCTGGGAGGAGAGGGATGAGGAGAGCAGAGCCGCACTCCTTTTCACGGCACAGGAGGCCCTGTGTGCGCTGGGGGCGAGCTTCCTTCCCGGCCTCAGCTCACATGGGATACAAATGAGATGCCCACACCCCACCCCACCCGCATTTGCCTCACTCCAGCCATCTCCTTTGGTCTGGGCCCCCCGCATCTAACTCACACGCTTGTTTTTTTGTTTAGTCGCTCAGTCATGTCCAACTGCTCACAGCCCCCTGGACTGTAGCCCACAAGCTCTTCTGTCCATGGGATTCTCCAGGCAAGAATACCGGATTGGTAGCCATTTCCTTCTCCAGGGGATCTTTCCAACCCAGGGATCGAACCTGAGTGTCCTGCCTTGGTAGGAACTTAGATGCTAGCACCTTGCTAATCCTGGCAGTGGACAGACAACAGCTGAGCCAGCTGGACGAGAAGCCATGTACCAGGGGGTCCAGATGCTTCCCAAGTATCGGGGCAGCTCACACTGCCACAGCTCCTGGACTCACACCTTGGGGACTATTTTAACTAAAGTGTCTCTGAATTCATTTATTTTTAAAGTCTACCAAGAAGACATTTTTAAGAAACCTGCACTTTCTCTTTGTGCAAACAGAAACCAGTCACCTACACCCACGGAGCCATATGCCAAAGTCTAGTGCTGGTGACAAACACGTGTCCCTGCGTCTGGACTTGCCCAGGAAGCCTCCCGCACACAGAGGGGATCTGGCCTTTCGTTTTTCAAAAGGGGCTCATGTGGGGGAGCCGCTTCCTCTTTCAGAACACGGGAATTTCTGCTCAGTCAATGACTGAGGCCTGGAGTCCACTGCACGCAAATGCTTCATTAAGCTCAACACCACATGTCGCCTCTAGGACAGGAAATGACGGAAGTTGTGCTCCCACTACTGAAATGCACACACAGATAAACACCCACACTTAAGTGTGTGTTAGTCACTCAGTCGTGTCCGACTCTTTGCAATGCTAGGAACTATAGCCCGCTAGGCTCCTCTGTCCATGGGATTCTCCAGGCAAGAATACTGAAGTCAGTTGCCATTTCCTCCTCCAGGGGATCTTCCTGACCCAGGGATCAAAACCGGTTCTCCTGCATTGGAGGCAGATTCTTTACCACTGAGCCACAAGGGAGGCCCAACTTATAACAGGAGAGAAAAAAACACCTTAAAACACTACTTGATCATAAATATAACCACATGAGCATATGTCACTAACTCCAGCCACACTGGCTAAGGCAGGCCTCCAGCTCCTACAAGAATTTCTGGGAGGCTTCAGGCCAGCCCCAGGAGCTCTGCTGAGGTCTCATCACTATGCAGGCGGCAAGCACTGCACCTTCTTTTTCTCTAGGTTCTAGTCGTCTCGTCTGGGCCTCCTAGCTTGGACCAAGTCGTATCGAGCTGTCACCACGGCAAGAGCTTATGTGGGCGCTACAGCCACTTCTCCAGGACGTCACCCCTCCTATTCCACAAACGCTCGTCCTCCCCTTTCTCCCTCTCTCCTTAGAACCCGGGCTGGAACCCAACGGTTGAAAATGGACCAGAGACAAAATTCAAAGGAGAAAGCCCGGCCTCCCCCCGGGCCCTGAACGTGCCTTCCTGGGCCCATGTGTGCATGGCTGGCTTCTCTTCTCCAGGAACAATCTCTGCCAGGAGGTCCCCGCACCCTTTCCGCACCTTGACTCAGGTCAAGCCCAGCTGATCAGCTGATCACACGTGTCCAGACCAAGCAGCTGCCCACTAGCAGACACAGCCCCAGCTCAGGCGAGGAGTCTACACGTGGCTCCATGCACACGGGGAGACTGCGGACTTGGTCAAGACCCCACATGCGGCAGAGCAACGAAGCCCGTGTGCCAGAACTACCGAGCCTGTGCTCTAGAGCCCGGGAGCCACGAGTACTGAAGCCCGAGCGCCCTAGAGTCCATGCCCCGCAGCTAGAGAGTAGCCCCCGCTCACCACAACCAGAGAAAGACCTGCACGCAGCAACGAAGGCCTAGCACAGCCAAACAAAAATAAATAAATAAAACTGTTCCCCCAAAATCTCATTTGTCCTGCAGTTTTGCCAGAGCCCTAGTGCTGTGTGGGCTGCTGAAACCCACCAGCTGCTCTTTTATTGTCCTGGGTTTGACATAAAAGCGAGTGTAAATCACAGGGACGTGGGTCTGTCACACTGGGGTCCCAGTGCGTCCCCGTGGGGAGGCCAGGACTAACAAGTCACACTGGGGTCCCAGTGCGGCCCCCGGGGAGGCCAGGACTAACATGTCACACTGGGGTCCCAGTGTGGCCCCCGGGGAGGCCAGGACTAACATGTCACACTGGGGCCCCAGTGCGGCACCCGGGGAGACCAGGACTAACAAGTGAGGGTTGACTAGCGGGCTGTGTCCTCCAGCCTTGTTCTGAGCCAGCCACGTGTTCTTCCGTCTCGTGACGACCACCACTTACCTATGCTCGGAAGGTCTCTGACTGCGATGGGGTTAGGTGCGGCAGGTGGTCCGGGACGAAACCAAGGGGGATCCGCAGACCTGATCTCGCCAGCCCCATCGCCTGGCCAGCTCCAGAGGGAAAACAGGGCAGGGCACAACTTATTGGACCAGACTCGCAAGACGTGCTGGGCCGCATTTCTCCTATAGGGACTCTGTGTCCTGAGCTGCAACACCAGACCATTAACCCAGGAGGGACTTCAAAGGTCCACTTAAACTCCAAATGGTTTAGACTTGGTAGCCAATGTACCCTTTTAAGTTAAAGGAACCCCCGAAAAAAACAAATACTCTATGGTATCACTTATATGTGGAATCTAAAAATTAATGCAGATGAACTTATTTACAAAGACAGAAATAGACAGAAAACAAACTTTAAATACAAAGAAAGGATCCCCTATCTGCACGGTGGTCACACTCAGCTTTTTCTTTCACAGTGAAACAGATTCAGGAATTTCTATCCTTGGTTTTTACAGAGCACCTCCTGGAAAATGCAGGGACCAGGGGAAAGAAGTAGGCTTGAGCTGATCGCTTTTGTTGGGTGTGAATTCACACGAAGTGGGTGTCTGTTCCAGACAGATCTTTTTCAGGTCAGTTAGCAGAGCTCACAAGTCTGTTTCTAGCCACAGGGTTGACCGCAGTGGCTCTGGAACAATCCTCACGTAAGCCCTTGCAGCTCTGCATGAGAGGAGGGGGTTGTCTGGAGCATGCCAGGGCAGGATGAGGTCAGCCTGGCACTAACCTGGGCACAGAGTTTAAGGGAGTGACAAAAACCTCAGTATCGAAACATAATATTTTAGTCATCTACTAAAAAAAAATCAAAATCGATGCAAAAATACCCAAGATGGCTGCACAGTGATGTGAATATACTCAACACTACTGAACTGCACACGAGATACAGTTAAGGACACAATCCATTGTGCCTTTTTACCGATGATTTGCCAAGCAAGAGATGCTGGCAGTGATTTCTGTTTGTCCAGGAAAATCTTTATTTCCCCTGCGCTTCAGAGGGACAATTCAGCAGAGTGAAGAACTCTCTGTTGGCAGGTTTCTTCCTCTCGAAACTTGAAATATTTCACTCCACTCTCTCGTTTGCTTAGTTTCTCAAGGGCTGCTGTAATTCTCTTCTTGGCTCCTTTGAGAGGTAAGGTCTCTTTCATGGGCTTCTTCCAGCGGTCTTTTCCTTTGATTTCGTATAGTTTGAAAATTATATGACGAGGCATAGTTTTTTGACATTTGTCCTACTTCGAGTTCTCTGATCTTCCTGGATCTATGGTTTGGTGTCTGACGTTAATTTGGGGAAAACTGACAGCCATTATTGCTTCAAATATTTCTTCTGTTCCTTTTTTCCTCCTCCTTCCGGTAATCCCATTTCATGCAGGCTGCACATTTTGTAGTTGTTCCACGGTTCCTGGATATTCTGTTTGCACTTTTTTCCTTCCTTTTTCTATTCGCTTTTCAGTTTGGGAGGTTTCTGCTGAGATGCCCTTAGGCTCAGAGGTTCTTTCCTCTGCCATCTACTCTACAAATAAGCCCATCAAAGGCATTCTTCATTTCTGCTGGGTGTTCTCGAAACAGATCCTCTGGCGTTTCTCTTTGGTTCCTTCTTAGAATTTCCATCTCTCGGCTTACCGTGCCCATCTGCTCTCGCTTCCTGCCTGTTTCATCCGCGATCACCCGCAGCATATTAATCAGAGCTGTTTTAGATTCCTGGGCTGATATTTCCACTGTCTCTGCCGCATCTGAATATGCTTCTAACGCTGACTCTGCCTCTTCAAGATGTGCTTCTTGCCTTTTAGGATATCTGGAAATTTTTCTTAATAGCCAGACATGACGTACCAGGTAAACGGGACTCGAACGCTGTGACAGTGAACTGTGGGGAGGGGAGGGTCCCACCGTTCTGAGATCAGGTCTCAGTGTCCGTGAAGCTGGGCCTCCGAACCGTGATTGTCACAAGAACTTCTCAGTCTTTTTCTGCCCCTCTTAGCGGGACAGGATGGCTGGAGTGGACTGGACTTGGGTATCTCTGTTCCCCCACATCAGTTAAGTGCTGATTAAACAGCTTCTCCTGAGGGCAGACTTTGTTAAAACCCACAATACAGAGCTCTGGTGTATTTCCAAATAGTTCACCAACCCATCAGGTGGTGATTCAGACAACGCGAGAGAAGCAGCAACAAGCAAAACCCCACTTTCTGCTGCAGCAGCAAAGACGACCAAACCCCGGGCAGGTGCTCAGAAATGTCATTTCATCCATAACAAGCACGAATGGGAGTGCTGGTATCCCCATTCTACAGATGAGAAAACTAGGAATCTGAGACACGGGTCATCTCTCCAAAGCCACTGGGTGGGTGGTGCTGAAATGGGAGACCTGGTGTGCCCGACACAAAAGGCCAACATCCTCGAGCCCCTTCACCTGTGCTCAGGAGCTGGTCACACGGGCCACACTTTAGACCACCGCCACCATCCCCAGCCTTGGCCAGAGTCTGGGACTTGACAGAAGTCCCAGAAAATATAGAAGCTGACCACAACTGGCCTCAGAATAAAGGTAGAGAGAAGGAAGAAAAGTCCCATGTAATCAACCTCAACTTCCCCCTAATTCTGCTCTTGTGCAAATAACTTCAGTATCGATGCTGTTGTTTTGTTGTTCAGTCGTTAAGTCATGTCCAGTTCTTTATGACCCCATGGACTGCAGCATACCAGGATTTCTTGTCCTTCACCATCTCCCGGAGTTTGCTCAAACTCATGGCCATTGAGTTGGTGGCCATCCAACCATCTCATCCGCTGTCTCACCCCAAGTCACACCCCCGAAGCTGGTTTCACGGAACACACTCCTCCACATTATCCATCGGGGCCAGCCCTAAATGTCCCAATTTTCCATGGCAGATGCCAGAATGGGCGGCAGCAGAAGGAGAATGTGCTCTGCCCACCCCCACAAAACTGTTTAAAAGGTACAGAATAGGGACTGGCAGGAAAGGGGCAACCTATTTTAGAAAAACCAAAACAAACAAGCACACAGACCACTTTACCGTGACCATAAAGATGGGCAGAGAGAGGTTCTCGGTCCACAGCGATAGCGCCCAGCAGCCTCGAGAAGCTCTGATAATCTGCACAGAGCCCAGAAAGCCCAGACGTGCATCTGCCAGAAACGAAGAGAAGGTCCACAATCGACCACCCAGAGGAAGAGACGTTCAGAGCCCTCTGACCGCGAGGACCCCACCTGGGGTAGAAGCCATGCTTCCCGGGTGACCAGGCAGCATGGCTGCTGGGGCCGCGACTGTGACCCTCGGCTTTGCCCCATGCACGATCTGGCCGACATACATTTTCAGAGAGTTCGGTTGACAAGGACAAACCTGGTCAGGATGAACTTCAAGGACGTCTTGAAATGCTTGTGTTGCTATAGATTTTCACAGCACTAGATTATGTTTTCAAGAAATGGACCACAAGTCGGAACCTGGATTATTTTCCATTTTGGTAGAGAAAGTGGCAGTAATACGTTTGGCCTGAATGGCAATTTTCAAAAGGCCTTACTAAACAGTTTATAAACTTATGATATTCACCAAACACTGCCGGAACCAGTTTAGACATAAGCAGGGCGGTATATGCGGAGAAGTCAATGGCAAGCCACTCCAGTACTCTTGTCTGGAAAATCCCATGGATGGAGGAGCCTGGTGGGCTGCAGTCCGTGGGGTCGCTAAAGGTCGGACACGACTAAGCGACTTCAATTTCACTTTTCACTTTCACACATTGGAGAAGGAAATGGCAACGCACTCCAGTGCTCTTGCCTGGAGAATCCCAGGGACGGGGGAGCCTGGTGGGCTGCTGTCTATGGGGTCACACAGAGTCGGACACAACTGAGGTGTCTAAGCAGCAGCAGCAGCAGGGCGGTATATGAGGTTCCCAGGTGGCGCTAGTGGTAAAGCATCAGCCTGCCAATGCAGCAGACTTAAGAGATGCGGGTTCGATCAGGAAGATCCCCTGGAGGAGGGCATACGACCCACTCCAGTATGCTTGTCTGGAAAATCCCATGGACAGAGGACCTGGTGGGCTTCAGTCCATAGGGTCACAAAGAGCCATGAGAATGTCTTAAACCACAGTGCAGGGGATGGGTTTGCCTTGCTGCAGGGCAGCCGGGACAAATGCGTGTCGGCTCCTCTGGTTTCAGAATAATTATCTTGAATCTTTGGGGGAAAGAAAGTTATTTTGAGATGGTTGCTGTTGTTAAAAAATCATGCCCAACCTCCAAAAGATACTGCCTTTGTTTTTTTTTCCAAAAGAAACTTGGAATTGTCCTCCTGCTCTGCCCATCAAGCTGTATGATCAACCCGCAGAAGCCTCTTAAGAAACTTCCAAACGTTTTCCAAAAAACATCATCCTCACCATTCCATGACTTCCAGGGAGTCCAAACTCATCTGTTCAGATGAGTTCTTCGGTATTGGCTGACATGTCAGTTTTACTAATTTTTAACCAGTTGTTATTTTTCAACCCCAAAAGGGAGCTACTGGGCACCTCCGCATAAGGTTCAGGGGCACAATGGGTCCTAATGGGCTTCCCTGGTGACTCAGATGGTAATGGATCTGCCTGCAATGTGGGAGTCCTGGGTTCGATCCCTGGGTCGGGAAGATCTCCTGGAGAAGGGCAGGGCAGTCCCAGTGCAGGGAAACCCCATGGACAGAGGAGCCTGGCAGGCTACCGTCATGGGGTCCAAAAGAGTTAGTCACGACTTAGTAGCTAACACAGTGGTATTGCAGCAAAAACAGAGATGAGTGAACCGCCTTGGCACGGACAGCCAAACAAGCCTGCAAGAGCTAAACAATCTTGGCTCTTCTTTAGCTGCTACTACTGACAAACCCTTGCAGCTGGACTTGTCCTTCGCCAAGCCAATTCCTCTCTGACTCCACATAAACTACAGTCTGCACAGGGCACACTCCTATCGCTATGCTCCCTTGTACGGCTCTGCATCTCAAAAGGAAGATGCTCACAGCTGATGACTTCGAGGATACCACACCAGGTTGCTGAGCCATCTGACACAAACTTTTGGCTATAAACTTTCAGGAAAAAAAGAAAAATATACAATATCCTCCTGAGGATACAGAGCCTCTCCCCATTCCCAAGGACGGCACAGTTCCTGAGATGCTAGCCTGCTGTGCATTCATCTTGGCCAGGCGAAAATAAAGCCATTTGCTTCTGTTTCCTCCAAACTCTGTATTTTTTTTATCTGGCCCCTGGGGGACAGGAGCCGAGATTCTGCCCACAGTGGCTCTTCTCTGCTCTGGACCCAGGTCCTCAGGGACTCCAGGGGATGGGGTTGAAGTGAAGAGCAAAGTGAAAGTTCGGGACACAGCTCCGCCACAAAGAACTGTCCCTCCCCAAACACCAATAACCCGACAGTCTGCGGCTTTCATCAGGGAGTCTCCGTCCCACAGAATGGTCAAGGTCACGGCAGGCATTCTGAGAATGACAGCTTAGGAGGGTCCCCCTGTGAGGATCCAAATAAGAAGGAGGCTGGTAGCTACTTCAGGGCATCTACACAGACACCACGACCTGCCCCCTCATTTGGAGCCAACATTTCTACTCAATTAAAAAAAATTTTTTATACCGAAGCTTCACATTGAAAGTTTCAAGTTGCATCTGTATTTCTTAAGGGGAGGGAGATAGGAATCGAGGCAAGTGACTCTCTTCCCTTCTTGCTCCCTCCAGCGGTGTCCCAGGGGTCTGGGAGCCCTGAGAAACTCAACATTTAATTCTCATTAAATGGGCTCTTTGATGGGTTCAAAGAAGACAATGGCACTTAGAAGATAAGAGGCATCTCTGTGTTTGACATGTGGTGGCGAAGGGTCCTCTCCTGGGAAAGGAGGCGTGCTTGTCTACCTCGGTGGACCCACTGTGATGTGATATTCAAACATCCCTGACTTTGCACGCATAATTTAAATGGGAAATAAGAGTGGGAGGAAATGGAGACCGAGGTGAGAAAAACAGAGGTCCCACAGCCCTGTCCTGGAGCCCCCTAATCAGGCTCTCAGAATACAAGTCCTGAGTCACTGTGTCCTCCTGCTCTGCCCATCAAGCTGTATGATCAAAACCCGCAACTGTGCAGCCTCCACAGTCAGAATTTTAAACAAGCTTGTGGGGCCCCACGACTTCCCAGGAGTGGCTCGTTAGTTCCAGGAGAGGCGTTTCAATTTCGATCGACTTGCAGCCTCTTCCGTTCCCTTTGCTGTTAAACATAAGGCTTCACGCCACTCGCCGGATCCTGATAATTGGCTGAGCGACCACTTAATCCAACTGCTAGCAAAAAAATCGACTCTGAAGTCTCGGTCAGCTAATAGGATCCCGTTAGATGCCAGTGTGGAGTCTTTATCTGCATCCCTACTGTCCTTTTCCAGCCCTAACACAGGTGGAGAGGAGGAAAGGGGAGAAGCAGGGTACAGTCAGAGCCCCCTGGTCGGATTGCAACAGAAGACCCCAAGAGAAAGGAAATTAACATGCTAATCTTCTTTGTCCCCTGTCTGCAGGAGATGTGCGAGAAGCAAGAAAAATTCGACACCAGGTGGTTAATAGCGCTAATCAAGTGGGGCTGGGTGACAGGTGGGTTGGAGGATTGTCACGGAGACGCTTGAAGGGTGACTTGAAGGACAGGCGGGGTCTCCATAACAGACCCCACGGTGTCTGCACTTGTCACGGCGCTCCACCCCAAATGTCTGGCAGGGACCCTGTCCACATTTTGCTTGGATGAGTTTAATTAGCGCTGCCAATGGATGAGCTTTGGTTCTGCAAAACCAACCAGAAGCAGAGCCTGGAGGAAAGCTTCACCCAGATCAGGTTTTCTAGAAAGAGGGGAGAGGCCCCAGGGGGGAATCTGCCCCCGGGGATCTCCACGCAGAGGCAAGAAAGCACCTCTGAAGAGCTTTTCCAGTGACAGCACCACCTGATCCGCTGCTTCGGGGCTGCAAACGGCACTGCCGGCCCGAAAGAGCCCAAGAGGATTCTCCAAGGACCCTTTGCGCTGAGGGCGAGGGAGGAAGGAAGGGGGCAGGTCCCTGGAGAGAGGAGAGGAGGAGGGATGCGGAGAGCGAGACGGGAAGAAGCAGGTGAGAGGGACCAGGAGAGAGGGAGGCGCCGAGGGAAAAGAGCAAAGGACCACACCCAGACCACCGGCAGAGAAGTCCTGGTGGGCCACAGTGGAGACGGGAAAGGTTACCACGGCAACACCCTGCAGGGCCACACGGGCTGCCCACCACTTCCGCTCACCTGGGGGGCTGTGCCCAAGGCCCTGCTCTCAGACCCGAACCCACCGCCACTCTGTCCCTCCTCGTGACACCAAGGACGCTAGCCCGGCAGGCCCCTCTGTCCATGGAACTCTCCAGGCAAGAACACCGGAGTGGGCTGTCATTTCCTACTCCGTCCTTCTCGGCCCTTTCCGTAAAAGCCAGAAGGCAAGAGGAGGGGAGGAAATAAACAATTGAGATGGGAATGAATAAGTAGAAAGGGCTCCTTGAGATCTTAAATACTTGAAACCAAAGTGCCACCTTATGCCTCTTCAGCTTACGGAGCTTGTGCAAAAAATAACATCTGAAAAAACAAACCAAAAAAAAAGATCTGGAAAGAGCCGGGCTGTCGGGCTTTGGCAATAGCACCCGTTCTCCGGGTAATAAAAGCTTGGCAGGAACATCCTAACAGGGGCTGGGGCTGCCCAACACACTTGTCTGCTCTGTTTCCCAAAAGCATATTAAAAACACATTTCCCTGTTTAATAGACTTATGGGCTGAAATCAATGTGTCAGAATTCTAATAAATATGATGGAACCTGCTAGCCCAGCAAATGTTAAATTTTGCATAAGGAGATAGTATCCCTAACTCCTTGGTAGACGCTTAATGAATATTTCAAACAAAGAGTCCTGCCAGCTGCTCTGAAGGCTCCAATGAATTAAGTGAGGGTTTTATGACTGCCAGGATTAGGCGCCTCTGGTTTCCTCGCCCTGTTTCCCCTCTCCATTCCCATGTGCATGACAGAAGCCCCCACACCCCCACCCCACCACCCCTCCTTTGCCAAACAGCCAAGCTCCTATAGCCTGGCCACGGGGGTGCAGAGCGGGGGACTGGTGAACGGACCAGGCTGAAACGTGTCCCCCTCCACCGGAAGGTGCCTCGGCGTGGGATCTCGCCTAGAAATAGAGTCTGCGGATGGGACGAGTTAAGAAGTGGGCACGGTGGGTCAGAGCGGGTCTGCCAGTTGGGGTCTTTATGTAAGCAGACGGAGACTCAGACACTGAGGCACAGACACGCACACAGGGAAGAAGGCCATGTGACAACCGTGCCCAAGGCTGGAGGTTTGCGGCTGCAAGCCAAGGAGTGCCGGGGGCCCCCAGAAGTTACTAGAACCCATGAAGCTGTTAAACAGCCTGACCCTGTGGATGCTTTGATTTCAAACTTCCAGCCTCCACAGCTGTGAGGGCATCCATTTCTGTGAAGACGCACAGTTAGTAATGCATCATACGGCAGCCCTGGGAGGTTCACCGTCAGGACAGCACGCCTCCCCATTGCACTGTGTGTGACTGAATCCCGCCCAGAGCCAGCTGAGTACTTCCTCTAGGGGGGACTGCACACCTGCCAGCAGTCCTGCAAGACAGGGCTTCAGATCACCTGACTTTGTCTCTGCTTGCTGCCTCGAGAAACTCTCCAGCCTCATCAGCGCTGTTTTCCACACTGATGACTCAGCATTCCCAGCGCGTCCAAGTACGGGAAGAACAGATAAGGAGGTGGAAAGGAAGGGAAAGAAGCAAAGAGATGGAAAAGAAAGGAAGGGAGGAGGGAGAAGGAAGGGAAGGGAGGAGGGAGGAAGGAAGGGAAGGGAGGAGGGAGGAGGGAGGAAGGGAAGGGAGGAGGGAGAAGGAAGGGAAGGGAGGAGGGAGGAAGGGAAGGGAGGAGGGAGGAAGGGAAGGGAGGAGGGAGGAGGGAGGAAGGAAAGGAAGAGAGGAGGGAGGAGGGAGGAAGGAAAGGAAGGGAGGAGGGAGGAGGGGGAAGGGGAGGGAGGAGGGAGGAAGGGAGAAGGAAGGGGAGGGAGGAGGGAGGAAGGGAAGGGAGGAGGGAGGAAGGGAAGGGAGGAGGGAGGAAGGAAAGGAAGGGAGGAGGGAGGAGGGAGAAGGAAGGGGAGGGAGGAGGGAGGAAGGGAGAAGGAAGGGGAGGGAGGAGGGAGGAGGGAGAAGGAAGGGGAGGGAGGAGGGAGGAAGGAAGGGAACAAGGCAGGAGGGGAGGAAGGGAGGGAGGGGGAGACGGAGGGGACCAGCCAGTGCCCGTGCCACCTGGTGGTCCTTCAGGGGGTCGCCATCCATAAGAAGGCAATGTTTCAAAGAAATCAGGCGATATTAGGGGCTGAGTTGTGTACCCTCAAATGCATGCACTGAAGCCCTAATCCCCAGGACTCAGCATTTAACTGTGTTTGGAAACAGGGTCTTTAAAGAAGTAATTACATTATAACGAGGTCATCGAGGTGGACCCTCATCCAATAGGACCAGTAAGCAGAGGAACACAGACAGGCGGAGGGAAAGCCAGCTAAGGACGCAGGGAGAAGGTAGCTGTCTACACACCACGGGGACAGGCCTGCGAAGAAAGCAGCCTGCCCACTCCCAGACCCGAGACCTCAAGACTCCAGAACTGTGAGAAAATTTATTTCTGCTGCACAAGCCGCTCACCTGGCAGTCCTTCGTTATGGCAGCCCTGACATGCGACCCCATGGCCTGTAGTCCCTCCAGGCTCTTCTGTCCATGGGATTCTCCAGGCAAGAATACTGGAGTGGGTTGCCATTTCCTTCTCCAGGGGATCTTCCTGACCCAGGGATCGAACCCACGTCTCCTGCATTGCCAGGAGGATTCTTTATCCCTGAGCCACGTAGGAAATGTATACAAGCTCCAAACTGCCTCTGGGCCCAGGCCTCCTGAAAAATGCACTGCACCCTGACAGCCTAAAAGCAAATAAACAGGAAAAGTGTTGTTGCGGTGCTAAACAGTAGGTAGGCAGAATATTACACTACTCAGACGGGAAAGAAGCTAAGAATGCTCTCCTGAGCTGAGACACACGGACGCTCACTCAGGCCTCCCTCACGGAGCCCAGTCCCAGAGGGCGTTTCGGTATTACTTATTTTATCAAACATTCACGGTGCTAACGAGCTCCTGGTGATTGTCACTGTTGAACACTCTGCTGTTTATCCTTTGTGGTTCAGTTAGTCGTGTCTGACTCTTTACGACCCCATGGACTGCAGCACACCAGGCTTCCCTGTCCTTCACTATCTCCCAGAGATTGCTCAAACTCATGTCCACTGAGTTGATGCCATCCAACCAGCTCATCCTCTGCCACCCCCTTCTCCTGCTGCCCTCAATCCTTTGGCAAAATATTTTTACCCTTTATCCTTCGGCAAAATTGTTTTGTTTTGGTTTTTTGCTATGAAAATGTGGCACACTTTAATAGCCTCAGCACTATTGCCATGTGCTGACAGGTTTGGTTCACAGCTCTTTAAATGCAGAAACCCAGGTTACGGGCCTTGGCCCAGAAAGGACATAACAAAAGCAAGGCTTGTCTGTTTTTCAGGTCCCAGGCAATTCCTCTCAGTGAGCCAGGAGAAGACTGGAAAATGTCCCCTAACCAGCCAATCACAGAAAAAAAAAATAAAGGTCTAATTGCTAAAACCACATGCCAAGGCATTAAATTTACATGAACAACTGTGAAGTTATTATCTATAGAGATCTTGCTGATACAAATTCAAAATTACTAATATCATCTCAGAGACGTCCCTAAACACATTGTTTTGGAGACCTAGTCATTTTGTGAGAGTTGGACTATAAAGAAAGCTGAGCACAGAAGAATTGATGCTTTTGAACTGTGGTGTTGGAGAAGACTCTTGAGAGTCCCTTGCACCGCAAGGAGATCCAACCAGCCCATCCTAAAGGAGATGAGTCCTGGGTATTCATTGGAAGGACTGATGTTGAAGCTGAAACTCCAATACTTTGGCCACCTGATGCGAAGAGCTGACTCATTGGAAAAGACCCTGATGCTGGGAAAGATTGAGGGCAGGAGGAGAAGGGGACGACAGAGGATGAGATGGTTGGATGGCATCACCAACTCGATGGACTTGGGTTTGGGTGGACTCCGGGAGTTGGTGATGGCCAGGGAGGCCTGCCATGCTGCGGTTCATGGGGTCGCAAAGAGTCAGACACGACTGAACTGAGTCATTTTTTAAAAAGAGCTACATCTGACTCCTGATCTAAGTACTCTGCTATATTTCAAATGGATAACCAACAAAGACCTTCTGTACAGCACAGGGGACTCTGCTCAAAGTTGTGTGGCAGCCTGGATGGGAGAGGAGTCTGGGGAAGAATGGATACATGTGTCTGTATGGCTGAGTCCCCTTGCTGTTCACCTGAAAACTATCACAACATTGTTAATCGGTTATTCAGTTCAGTTCAGTCGCTCAGTCGTGTCCGACTCTTTGTGACCCCATGAACCACAGCACGCCAGGCCTCCCTGTCCATCACCAACTCCCAGAGTTATAGCCCAATACAAAATAAAAATTTTTTTTAAAACCCACAAATTTAAGTGTACTAAATCTGACTGGAAATGTCAGTGACAGAAGTCAAGGAAGACTTGGAAAGTTAGAAGATTTGTCAGAGGAAGCCTGAAGCTGCTTAAATAAGCCCTCTTTATTTCCCTAGGATTCAACTGTTCTGAGGGATTTCAGTGCCAAGGAAATCTAGGAGTTGGGAGCTGGATACATGAGGCTGGTCTTACAGAGAGAACAAACAACTGTTCCCTGAGAAGGAGTCCACCCCCATAGTGACTGGCTGCCCCCTAAGCCCCACGTGTGTGCTGAAAACCATAATCCTCCAAAGGCCAGCCAGTGTGAAAACCCATCTGTTGGGTCCACCTTTCAGTGGCTAAGACTCCATGCTCTCAATGCATGGAGGACTAGGTTCCATCCCTGGGCAGGGAACTAGAGCCCACACGAAGCACCGAAGTGTTCTTATGCCACATAATAATAATATAACATTAAAAAAAAGAAATTGTCCTCGGTTAAAATGCAACCACATGGGCAGGAGTAAAACTGTCAATTACTGATGCCTCCACACTCAACAGCTGATCAAATGTTTTTCCCAGAGGCACCAAATGGAGGATATTTAACGAGAGAAATGGGGGAGAGGAATGATTCCAAGCTCGTGATTGAAAGAGGACAGCAGGACACCGGGAGAGCGGCTGGTGGCACCCTGCAGAGGGGAGGGCATCTGAGAGCATCCAAGCTCCGTCCTGACGCTGAGTGAATGAGTCCTGCAGATGCTCATCTGGGGGTGGAGCACTTGGGAACCTTGGGTTGAAAGAGGTAAATTCTGTCTCCCAAGACCAGTTCTAGTTCTGTGAGAAAATGCCACCCAGCAAGACCAGAGCATAAACAACAAGGAATTCAAGACTTTAGACAAAGAAACAAACAGATACTTGTGGCCAGGGGTGGTAAATTTCTGCAAATTCACAACCCACTTAAAGCTACGTCTGCATTGGTTTCATTTTGCAAAACATGGTTTCCCGTCTGCCAGGCTGCCCAGGTAGAATTATCTTTGCCAGTTGAATTCTCCTGACATAACAGAGTAAGACATCAAGGGAAAACAGGTCTCTAACAGGAGTTTCTTATGGCTTGGGCTTGCCTGACTTGAATCCCCATTCACGTCTCCCCCAACCAGCTTTAGAAAGGTTCACGGATAATAAATAGAAGCCACTTCACAACTAATTTCCGAAATTAAATCCACCTCTTTCTCTCCTGGAAAATAATGCCTACTTCTGTTCCTTCCACAGAAACACAAAATTACATTCAATTTTCCATCTGGCATGCTAATGGATCCATTAAAAAAAAAAAAAAAACAGTCTTGGAGCATTTCAGCTTCCTATCTCAGAAAAAAACAACTTAAGAAAATGGGGAAGTTAACAATTACCTTCCCTATCAGTTCAGCTGATAAGGAATCTGCCTGAAATGCAGGAGACTCCGGTTCGATTTCTGGGTCAGGAAGATCCCTGGAGAAGGGATAGGTCACCCTCTCTAGTATTCTTGGGTTTCCCTGGTGGCTCAGATGGTAAAGGATCCGTCTGCAACGCAGGAGATGCAGTTTCGACCCCTGGGTCGGGAAGATCCCCTGGAGAAGGGAATGGCAGCCACTCCAGTGTTCTTGCCTGGAGACTCCTGTGGACAGAGGAGCCCGGTGGGCTGCAGTCCACGGGGTCACAGAGAGTCGGACACGCTGAGCGACTAGCACACTCACTTTCACTTTCAGCCTAGACAGTGACCTCCCAGGCGACACTAGAGGCAAAGAAGTCACCTGTCAAAGCAGGCAGACAGACGAGACGTGGGTTTTATCCCTGAGTTGGGAGGACACTCTGGAGGAGGGCATGGCAATCCACTCCAGTGTTCGTGCCTGGAGAATCCCACAAGCTGGAGGGCTAAGGTTCTTGGGGTTGCAAAAGTCGCAAGACTGAAGTGACTTAGCACGCAGCCTGAGGAGAGTGCTCGTGAGAAAGTGAAAAATCAGAAAGTTCACTGGCAGCTGAACGGGGTTTTTGAGGCGAAGAAACCCAGGTCCTAGATAAACACAGAGGTCACGGATCCATCTGAAGTGTGATGGACGTTGTAGACCTCTGCCTTCCAAACATGCATATCTTTTTTTAAAATTGGAGAAACGGCAACCCACTCCAGTACTCTTGCCTGGAGAATCCCACGGACGGAGGAGCCTGGTAGGCTACAGTCCATGGGGTCGCAAAGAGTCGGACACGACTGAGCGACTTCACTTTCATAGCTGCTTTACCACGTGTGTTAGTTTCTGCTGTACAACAACGTGACTCAGCCACACGTGCACACACATCCCCTCCCTCGGAGCATCTCTTCCACACCCCGTCCCACCCCTCTCGGTGCTCACAGAGCGCTGAGTGCCGGTATGGCAGCTTCCCACCAGCTATGCATTTAACCCAGGGCAATGTACACACGTCCGGCTGCTCTCCAAACCCGCCCCGCCCTCTCCTTCCCCCGCTGTGTCCGCAAGTCTGTTCTCCACGTCTGTGTCTCTGTGCATCAGTGGGATCCCTCAAAAAACACGAATCTTTCTACAAAAAGCTCCAAGAGGTTCACGGACGCTTCGGTGCCCACTCCTGAGCTCCAGACGTACAGAACCCCCAGCCTAACGTCCAGAATTTACTCAAGCACAGAACTGCCTACAGAGATGTGTTAACACATGTGAAAATCTCTCTGCTGCGTTAACAGCAAAAGACGGTAAACGCCCTAAGAGGCCATCAGGAGGGGACTAATTAGCTAAGATCACGGCCAAAAATAAAAATGGGACGCATCAATGAATGTTCCCCAAACAGAAACCGAAATGTGTTACGTAGTGAAACACACAAGGCGCGGAAACAGGGGGCCAGGTGGGACGGGGCAAACGCCGCAGCGGGAAACGTGTGACGGGGCAAACGCCGCAGCGGGATTCCGAAAGGAAACAGAGAGACTAGAACAGTGTCTGTGTCTGAGACGGGAACCTGGGCCATAACGATCTGAAGGGGGAAGAAAAATGACTTTTAGTTTTCACCATGTCATTGTTTCCTTAATTAAAAGAAAGTTGGCTGGAGATAGATTCATAGTTGGGGGGGCGGTGAGGGTGGCAGAGAGACAAGAGACTGATTTATAAGACCTTCTGGTCTACCTGCGACCCAGAGTACCCCCAGCCCTGAGCACGGTTGAGACTGTAAAACATTTGGCACCGAGACGCACATAGGAAAGCATCGCAAACGCATAAATGCTTTCCCCGGCGAGGGCTGCTGCCGAGACTCGGGGCAGCTGAACCCCTGTCTCGCAGAGCGGCCCTTCTGGCTTTTCCGCTTGTTGAACCAATTACACGACATTACAACAGCAGCGCCAATATTATTTTTTAGAGGCTGATGTTATTCACTAAACACCCATTAAACCAATCTCTGGGCTCCATTTACAGCAAGCTTAAGGGCAGATCCAGATGGTACAAATAAGGCATGCTCAGACTTGATCTGCACGCAGCCAGTCATCAAATAGCCATTATCAACTTTCGAGTCCTCGACCGCCTGACAGCCACAGGTGTGCCCAGGCGAGAACAGGAACAACCTTTCCAGAGGTGGCTGGGTTCCCTCGGGCGCCACAAACCATCTCTGCGCTCCCCCCACACCCCGCGGGCTGCATTTGCCCTCGAATCTGAATGGCTAGCAACAGTGAACGAGGGTTGCCTGGTAACCTGGTAACCAGCTCTGCCTAGGTGCTTCTGAGCAGAGGACAGGATGGCATCGCCTCCCACGCAGTCTCTGCTCGCCACCCCGCCCTGGGGTGGCCAAGAAGGTCCAGCAAGCCTGGGAGACTTTCCAGTAAAGTCAACGCCTAAGGCAGGAGGACCCTGAAAGGAAGGGTCAGTCGCTCAGCCGTGTCTGACTCTTTGCAACCCAATGGACTGTATGTAGCCCACCAGGCTCCTCTGTCCAAGGAGTGACCCCAGCAAGAATACTGGAGTGGGTGGCCATTTCCTCCTCCAGGGGATCTTCCCAACCCGGGTCTCCCACACTGCAGGCAGATTCTTTACCATTTGAGCCACTGGGGAAGCCACCAGGGAGGACGCTGAGATAAACCAAACACAGACTCAGAACTAGGCGGAGCAGGATGACGGGCCAGAGAGAACCCGGAGGAAACGCCCCGCAGAGGTGGTTTACGCTACCGCGAGGGTATGAGTGTCCACACGTCCAGCACTCTCTTCCTCCCGATAAACACTTTACTTGTTTCACTAATTTCTGTCTTTGTGGGGTTCTCTTCTACGGAGTGGAAGGGCCCGGGCCTTGTCACTGGACCAGTGGCTAGGATTCGGCGCTCTCACCACCGGGGCCTGACCTTAGCTCCTGACTAGGAACTGAAACCCTGCTTCCAAGCCAGGACAGGCAGAGGCCACCCAAGATCAGTCCCACTGGCCCTATATTCTCATGGTCCCGTCGGAAAAGGTTCATGTCAAAGGGATCTCTTTTTAGTTTCTTTTTTTGCTTCAATTAAGTCACATTTTATTTGCTAATAATTTACAGTTGACAATGACCTTGAAGACGGTATTGTCAACACTTCTTTTTTTTAATTTATTTTCAATTGAAAGATAATTGCTTTACAATATCGTGGTGGTTTCTGCCACACACCAACATGAATCAGCCAGAGGTATATGCCCTTTTTTACTTTTTTGATTGACAGGCACTGAACCTTTCCCCTGTGGCCTTGAAGACTGAAAAAAATGGGAGAGAATAAAGTCTGGCAAACTCCTTCATCCTAGAGACAGCTCGGAGTCAGGACCATAAAGTCTTCATTGGGGATCACAGGAGATCCAACATGCAGGAGCTGGGGAGAACTGGCAGAAAGCCTTCTGTCCCCAAGTCCCCACCACTCGGCATGGAAAGTGACCGCCTTAACTGGAGGACAGTGCCCCATGCTGGTCACCAGACAGCTCTCGACTCTCCAGTAACAGGAAGGCCACAGGCCACACCCAAGCAGAGCTGACTTGAGAACAAATGACACATGCGGCTCGACGCAGGGGGCAGAGTTTTCGTGCTAACCCTCTGTTACCTGGGCTCCTGTTGGACGAATTTTCGCTTCCTGATTAAATCCCACATCGGGAGAGGTGGGGGGCCATGAGCTTCAACCCGAGTGGAGGAGGTGTTCTAGTTTCCGTGAATAATTCCTGCAGGACCTAATCTGAGCACAGATAACTGAGAACCGGCTGAAGCATGGCTGTAACTCGTGTAGGCTACAGGATCTCTACTCCCGAGCTCTAGGGATCATTTCAGAGATACCGCGTGCACATATCAAATTAAAACGCCAGCCCGGAAACGTGAGGGGACTTGCCCCCTTAAATCACAAAGGTGAAGACGGTGGCTAGGCATCAGTCTCTTTCTCCTCGATCCATCTAAGTGAGAAGAACTCCAAGCAAGGGACGGGGCGGCCGCTTTCAGCGTCCTTTGCCTGGTTTAGTTCCTGAATCTGAGATTTACAGAAGAAGTGGAGGAAAAAGAAGGGACAACGTTTCACAGTGACGCAGGACTTTAAAATAAAAGAAAAGGAAAAGGAAGCTACCTCTCCTGGTGCAAACTGGCACTTAAAGTAGCAAACTCCCCCAAGTGAGCCAGGACAGGGCACGGAAGGGGACGTCTGCACGGAAGCCGGAGACCAGCATCATTCTGCAACTCCTTCTCAGGGGGCACCCACCCAGTCTGCACCGCCCCCAGGGAGATTCAGAAATATAGCGCCTCCCCGCCCCGATTCTTCTCGAGAGGGCACTCCCTCTAGCTTAAGAGAAAATGCATGGCTTCGCCATCAGTGTTTTCAGGTTTTCAGACTCCAGACTGAATCAGTGAAAACAAGACCCAAAATTCCCCAGATGAACCAGAAAGATGAAAGTCATGTCAGTGGAAAGGAACATCCAGGGCGCCATCAGAGGGGGAGACGGAGGGACAGAGGTCTGTCCGCTGCAACCCGAATCAGCCCAAACCCACTAGAGCAGCCCAAGGGCCCACTTGTCCAAGTCGGGGAAACAGCCAGAGGTTCTGTTACATACTGTGCTCTAAGCAGGTGGTCTGGAGAACCAACGTGGAGGGGAGGCGTGCAGCCAGATGCTGGCCCAGCCCCAGGCAACAGCGAGGTGGGCACCTGGCAAAGACAGGACGAAGCAGCTGGCACGTCCCGGCCACCCCTCCCGCCCCCGGCTCTGGTCTCTCCTGTCTGACTCAGCTCGCGGTTTGCAGCAGGGAGCTTGCCTGAAAGAAGCCCAGCTCTACCTATCCGGATGGAAAGTTCGCTCTCGGGGAAGAGCATCCTGGCACCCTCCGTGTCAGACTTCTTCGTCAGCGCAGGGTCCAAGTTCAGTGCCAGGGCCGTCTGCGGGTCTTCCGCTGCACCCTGAAACGAGAAGCAGGGCGTCACTACAGCACCTGCTCTGCCTTCATCCCCCAGCCCCTCCAGCTCCCAGGGACCCAGGCAACCCACTCATCTCCACTGAGAACACCGGCTGCCTGGGCCAGACCCATCTGTCAGGCCGGGAGGAGTCGTGAGCAAGGTCACAAGCTTTCTGGCTGCAGAACTTTGCGGATGACAACAATTGGGATCGGAGCTGACCGTGCTGATCCCAGAAACTGGGAAAGAGCAGGTCAAACACCAAAAGCCCTCTCTCCCCTCACCACAGGGCAGAGGGCAGAAGGGACTCAGTTCCTGAACCGTCAAGAGAAGCCTGGACGGCAGGTCCGCCCAGTGGCGGCCTCAGTACAGGAACCAAGGTCAGCAGTTTTCAGGAATTCAGCGTCTTCCGGTTTCTCATGACATCAAAAGAGGATGAGAGCCAAACAGAAGCATCTCAAAAGAAGGAAAGTGAGGGTCCTGGAGGACACGGCACATCTGAGGTTATGCCCAGTGCGCCTTAAATCACGTCGCCCCTCTGCTTTGTCCGTCACCAGTTATTTTGACTCTTCTTCGCGTTAGCTGCGCGAAGTCTTGATTTTGATCCCCACGTTTACTGAACAAATACTTACTGACTGTCAACTTTCTGGATACTTGGTAAACTACCCAATTCTAGCTCTTATGGAGCTTACAGTCCAGTGAGGGGCAGACAAGTGAATCTACAGTGGGGTGGTGAGTTTGTCTTCCAAAGACACCGGTGGGACCCCTAAGACCTCAGGGAAGGTGAACAGAGTCATCTCAATGGCAAGGAAACAGCAGATATTTTCTGAAAACCAGGCAAAATAGTTCTGAACAAACGGAAGTTTCCATTTAAAACGTGTGTACCTCAAAATGACAAGTACTGTATGAGTCCACTTACATTAAATACCTAGAATAGGCAAAATCAGAGACAGGAACTAGAGGTTCCCAGGGCTTCCCAGTGGCTCAGATGGTAAAGAATCCACCTGCAATGCAGTTAGTCCCAGGTTCGATCCCTGGGTCAGGAAGATCCCCTGGAGAAGGGAATGGCAACCCACTCCAGTATTCTTGCCTGGAGCATCCTATGGACAGAGGAGCCTGGAGGGCTACAGTCCATGGTGTCGCGAAGAGCTGGACATGACTGAGTGACTAACAGTTTCACTTTTTCACTTTCAGGGGTTGGGAAGAAGGAATGGGGAGTTACTGCTAAATGGTTACAGGGTTCCTGTTTGGGGAGATAAAATTCTGGAGAAGGATGGTGGTGATGACTGCACAGCACTGTGAATGCAATTAATGCCACTGAGTTATACATTTTAAATGATTAAAATGGCAGATTTAATGTTATGTATATATTATACGATAATTTTAAAATAACGATGCAATACGCTAAACATAATGGATCACTTTGGGTGAACATCAATAAAGCTGTTAAAAAGAAAATATAATAAAAATAAAAATAGGCAACTTAGTGGATTAAATAAATAATTAAAATGTGTGGTCTCATAGGGGAGAGGAGAAGGCTTAATCATCCAATCATGGAATGCATCTATTTATAAGCAAATACTAAATCTGTTTTCTTGGGTAAGTTTCAGAGGGGAATCTCACAAAAATGATGCCTACCTGTATCTTGCATAAATACACACACACACACCCCTTCTTGCTCACCAGGGATCAGAAAGAGAAATGATTCAGGTATTTTACTTCATTATTTCTGTTCAACTAAAGGTAAAAAGTGAAACATAAACCCTTCCTCTCATATCCTGTGACACCTCCAATGTATTTCTGTTGTCCTAATCATTCATTTACAATGCTCTTCATAAGGCACTTTTTAAAACTGAAGTAGAGTTGATTTACAATGTTAATTTCTCTAGTACAGCAAAGCGACTCAGTTACATATATCTACACGCTCTTTTTCATATTCTTTTCCATTATGGTTTATCACAGGATATGAAATAGAGTTCCCTTATTGTGCACTTTAATAAAGATGCTGACACCTCCATTAACCTTGTTTTAAAACGGAAGAGAAAAAAGCCTCGTGACACTGTGTGAGCTGCCCTCAGTTGGAGTTCTTAGGTCCCCCTGGAGAATCCTAGGGGCAGCGTGCTCTCATCTGCGATGTCGCTGGGAGGGGCATCAAGAGAGCATCCCACTGAGGGGTCAAGGCTGAGGACGCGGCAGATGGACAACCCCTGGGGACAGAAGGGCCTTGGAGCTAGCCCCGCCCCCAGCGACAGCTGGCGTCCGCACCACGTGCCGAGGGCCACGCAGTGGCAGCTCTTTGTCCATAAGCTTTAATTATGTCCCATCCTGCACCTCACGCTGGCATCTGAGGCATCGCCATGGCCGTCAGACGCGTTTCCCCTGCAAAGCGTGTGCCTCAGCTGCTGTTTCTTCCTTCGTCTTGCTTCTTTCACAACGTGATGGAGGCAGACGCGGGGGAAGGATGTGGAAACGGAACCACTTCATTCCAGCAGAGATGCGGCCGCCTTCATCCACTCGGGGCAGCAACCGGTCAGGTGCAGCCGGAGAGATCCTGGTTTTAACTGAGAACAGTGG
The DNA here is from genome assembly GCF_049115385.1 of Moschus berezovskii. Lineage (NCBI taxonomy): Eukaryota > Metazoa > Chordata > Mammalia > Artiodactyla > Moschidae > Moschus > Moschus berezovskii. Next base: position 69,343,203 of record NC_142479.1, on the reverse strand, counting down.
CTTTCCACTGGGGTGAATCTGCTCCCCAGGGGACATTTGGCAACGGGCGCTTTGTGTGTGGGGTGCAGGAGGCGGGTGCGGGTATCTAGTGGGGAGAAGCCAGGGATGCCACTGAACACCCAACAACACATGCAGGGCGGCCCCCATCACAGAGAGTGCCCCGGCCAAATGCCAACAGTGTTGAAGCTGAGACACTCCGCTTTCGAAGGCTGAGAACGCTCATGACTTCCTTTTATTGCTAGTCATGCTAAGAACACACAGGCCCTCTCTCTACTGTCAAGATAGGAATTTTGCTGCTTCCTCCAGGAAGCCTGCCTGCCTTCAGGTGTTTGGCAAATTTTTACTACGTATCAACTGCACACCAGAACCAGTCTGGGTCCTGACGATTCAGAAGAGCCAAGTCCCCTGTCCTTCCAGAGACAGACAATAAACTCACAGTACACTATGAAACCGAGGGCTGGTAGGGACAATGTTGATTAGAGAAATAAATCCCCACCACAGTGACACAGCACAACTGTTTTAGGTACTGGGCTCGAGCCCTGTGTCAGGCCTTCTTCCAGCACCTCGTTGTGAAACGCAAAGCTGGAGGGCTCCTCCAGACACAGTGCTGAGGGAGGGCTCGCTGAGAAGGCGGCATTTGAGCAAAGACCCGAATGAAAGGCAAGAAGCCACACTGACTTCCAGAGGTGGCGTTTCCGGCAAGGAGGCAAATCGCCCCTCCCGTCCCCACTATATCCCTGGACCCTTTCACCAACTACATTCTGCTGGTTGTTTTTACTTTATTCCAGTGTTGGGGTCGGGTGCACTGAGGCAATCCCACCCCAGCTTCACTTAGAAGCGGCCTTTTAAAAAGCTGAACAAAACCCTAGTGGATCTCACTTGTACTCACCCCACTCCTGGGCACTAGGCCCCACCTGTGGCCTCGGGAAGGGCGGGGCGGACTGTGCAGGGAGATGCAGGAGGCACCCCAAGGTGACAGGGGGACAGCTTCTGCGGTCCAGTGTCCCTGAGCATCCCTGGACCCAGGCACCGGCCGGCCTCCTGGGGTTCATTTAAGCCTCCCTTCTAGGTTCCACCCTCCCCTCTCCACCACTGATTTGGAGAAGGAAACGCAACCCACTCCAGTATTCTTGCCTGGAGAATTCCACGGACAGAGGAGCCTGGTGGGCTACAGTCCAGGGGTCACAAAGAGTCAGACACGACTGAGCGACTTTCACTCTAGGTTCCACCCTCCCCTCTCCACCACTGCGAGGAAAACAGAGAAACACACCCCTTGGAATTTCAAGGAACAGTCTGGTGGGAGACACCCGCTGTGCCTTGGTGATTTTATCATAATGTCCTTGATGTTGAGAGAGAGTCAGGAAACCCCTGTGGGGCTGACACCCTGGGGCCCTGGAGCCCCGTCTGCTCATCTAGCTTGGACACTGCAGTGGAGGTGCTGCTGCTGCTAAGTCACTTCGGTCGTGTCCGACTCTCTGCGACCCCAAAGATGGCAGCCCACTAGGCTCCGCCATCCCTGGGATTCTCCAGGCAAGAACACTGGAGTGGGTTGCCATTTCCTTCTCCAGTGCGTGAAAGTGAAGCCGCTCAGTCGCATCCGACTCTTAGCGACCCCACGGACTGCAGCCCATCAGGCTCCTCCGTCCATGGGATTTGCCAGGCAAGAACACTGGAATGGTGTGCCATTGCCTTCTCTGCAGTGGAGGGGTGCGGCAATTATTTTTCAATGGACCTTTAAATAAACACAGCTTCCGCCTGTGCTCAGGGGAAGGACCACCGAGTCCCCCGGGAAGAAATCCCTGCTCTGTTTCCTTTTTCTCCCCTGATGGCAGCCCGCCCCTCTTTATACCTGATATCATCGCTGTCTTTCATCTCACCCCGCCTGGGCGAGGTGAGGGCTGATCCCTTCCAGGGCAAGCATCTGAGTGAGGCAAGCCGTTCTCAGCCTTTCACGGAAGCCCTGACAGCCTGCCTGGCTGCCCTCCCCATGACGGTTTCAGCAGGGCTCCTGGGACCCAGGACAGCTCCAGGGTTGCTGGGTCCCCTTGCAGCTCCCAAATGTCACGGTAGCTAAACACAGTCTCTGTCCCAAGCTACCCGTCTCCCTCTCCTCCTGCCTCCCCTTCCCACCCCATCCATGGCTTCCTCCCCCCGCTCCCCCCTCCCCACCCAACCCTCCAAACCCAGCTTGGTACAGAGAGCAGGGAGGTACATGGCAACACACGTCCAGGGCCACGGAACTTGAGGTCACTGTCCTCTGGTGACATTACTGTTATTATTATTAATGGTTGCAACAAACCCCTGGCTCAGAAGAAACAGCAACTTCCACCCGCTCTGGAAAGGTCGTGCCCGCCAGAGGCAGGAGCTGGAGAAGTCTAGCACTTTCCAGAAGGAAAAGAGAGCGAGTGGAGAGACAGGAGGAGGAAAAAACAAGGAGGAGGAAACAAAATGAGGCGGAGGGCGGGAGGAAAGCAGTCCTGCAATGTGCTTTATGTGAAAACAACAAAAAAGCTTCAACACGCAACATGAGTGCCTCCTTGCAGAAATAAAATCCGGCGCTGCTCATCAGGGTTGGCCCTCCCAGGTCCCAGGAAGACAACTGCTGGCCGCTGGGTGTTTCGAGAGCCTCAAAAAAACGAGCCCCAGACGGACTCAGGGCCTGGAGAGCAGCGCGACACGATGTAGGTGTCTGAGGGTGGAGTCAGCCAAGGCAACGGAAGCCCCACAGGCCAAGCACAAACGGAGAAATGCCATGAGGTACTGAAGCCCCGAGGGACCTGTAGCCCCCAAAACTCAGGGCAACTGCTGGATGTGTCTGCCCTGCATCCCACGAGCATCCTTCCCTGAGTTCTCCTGCCTCTGTCTCATCCCCGCTGGGATGCATCCTTGCTGTTAACAGCCGTGGGGTGGGTGGGTGGGGCAGGGGAGAGGGGCAGAGGCAAAGCAGACCGACCTCTGATGATCGCCCACGGGCTTGACTTTCACCAAACCCACATGAACACCTGCTGTCATGTCAGTTCAGGCCAGGGCAGAGGGGAGGGGGAGAGGGGTCTCTGGGATGTCTCGTCACATCTCCCTGCCCCATGGGGTGCAGTTTCTTTCACTGAGGTTTGTCAGTGGCTCGGAACTCCCTGATGAAAAGCAGAGGGAAAGGTCGCAGCATTAATTGGTGCCCCCCGCCAGCCGGTTGCAGCCAGGAGAAGCCGCACCCCCTGGGGACCAGGTGCACGGATGCCAGGGAAGGGGCCTGGAGCCCCAGCTGCCTTTGTCCCAGCTGCTGCCTCTGCATCCCCGCTTCACCCAGACACACAGGGTGAGGAGAAGTAATAGATGCTATCTCCATTACTGAGAAATCTCAACAATAATGACACTCGTAAGATGGGCTGAAATTATTCCACATAATGGAAAAAAAAATTAAATGCTGCCCCTGATCACCAGTTGGAATATGGATGATTCTTACATAATAGATGACCTTCTCTCCCGGGGAGGCCAGCACGGGGCCAGGCGGGCCTCATGGCACACAGGGACTCGGGGTGGCGGGGGGGACAAGTGGATGCTGTCTTCCCTCCCTTGTTTGCCCACATGTTGAAGGATCCTGGGGTCACAGCCAAAGACAAGGAGAACGGCGACCCAAAGTCCTTGGTCTCTACTGTGTTGGGAGCATAGAACGTTTTGCCTGAGAGCGCTAGGACTGCACCCAACCCAGCTCCCCTCCCTTCCCCTAAAATAACAGCATGACATCTAGGCCTGTTCAAGTGAGGCAAGTTTTCAAAGTTTCTAAGGCATCGGTCTTTGATGCCTTTAAAAATTCCTGGCTGAAGAAGCCTGAGCTCCCTGCTTCAGGAAGTCTTCCTGGATAAACCCAGTCTAGTCTGGATTAAATCCAACCTCCCTCTCTTCACGTCCCGCTCATGTATCTCTCATCACATCTGCACAACTGCACAGTAACTCTCAGCTTCCCTGGCTGTCTCAAACCATGATGTTTTTGAAACTGGGTCCCTCTCGGCAGGGCCCAGGACAATGTCCAGGGACTAAGAACTCATAGAATCTACCAGACTGAGTGGTACCATAAAATCTCCAAGAGGAGAGGGGAGAAGCTATATAACAGAGAAGACAAAAAAAAAATCCAAGTGAACACAAAACATTTAGGCCTTGAGAAAGGAAGACAAGGGGATTAGTGCAGAGATGGAAGGAAAAGGCTTAAACGTATCCAAGAGGTTTTTTCTTTAATAAGATTGTTTTTGATGTGGACCATTTTTCAAGTCTTTATTGAATTTGTTAAAATCTCGCCTCTGTGTTACGTTTTGGTTTTTTGACCTCAGCCTGAAGCTTCCCAAAGGCGAGGTTAACTAAAGAATTCTCGCAGTATTTAAAGCAACATAAGCATGTTATTGCGCAAACGATCTTTGTGGAGACAAAACCTTCTCCTATTTCTGATACCAAATTACTATTCATAATCAGGCCTGTTTAATCACGCAAAATAGATTCTAAAGCACCACACAGTTCTCTCTGCAAAGATACAGCTCTCTGAGAGTCTGCAAAGACAGCCCCTCAATCACAGTTCCACGCAAGCGGCTCTGAGCTGTGTTGCAAACAGCCAGGTCTCCCACTAACGTGGTTCACAAAGAGATGGTACCGGGCAGAGTTTTCCAAACCATTATGCTTATTCTTGTAACTCGAAATACAATTTTTCCTCAAAACAAAAATATAAATCTAAATGAAGGCAAATGTCAAAGTCCAATGAAGTATTTTCTTTCTAACCCTCAATGATTATCCAAGAGCTAATCCTAGGAGTCATTAAAATATACTAGAAAATCCATGCTGAGCCCTTTCCGCCTTCTCAGCAGTTTGAGAGCCCCCAGCTGATCTTTCGAGGCAACGTTTTCTGACTTATGGTATCATTTTGGAGAATATCAGATCCCTTCAGAAGTCTGCTCAAAGATAAGATTTCTCTTCCTAGGGGAAAAAAATGTATATCAGACACTTATTGTTAGCAACAAAATACCCCAAAACTTAGTGGCTTAGAACATAAATCAGTTATTACTGCTCATAAGATTACAGTCAACTGGGCGCCGCTACTCATATGCCCCAGCTCAGAGAACATCACCGAGACCCACTTGTGCACCGTCTGTGGTACATCCCTGCCTCACCTAGGGGCTGCATGGTTGAGGATGGCACATGCGGGCTGGTGGCCAGGAGCTGGCTGGCTCTTGGCTGGGAAACCTAGATTCTTCTCCATGTAGCTGTCATCCTCCAGCAAGCTAGACTGGGCTATTCATGTGGCAAACTCAGGTTTCCAGGGCACCAAGAGAAGGAAACACCCAGTGCCAAGTGAGTCAAGTCCCTGCTTGCATCACATCTGGTACCACAGTAGGTCAATGGTCATCCAGATGGGAAGGATGGAGAAGTCAACTATACCTTCTGGGGGAGATGGGCGATCCAGGGTCATACTGTCATAGTATGGATGACAACAGGGAGAGGATTTGTGGCCGTTTTTGCAAACAATCACAGCACACAGGAAGAGACAGACAAAACGCAGCCTCTCGACCCATGGGTGAAACTCACAAACTCAGTTTCATTCTCCTAAAGAGTGCCTTCTCCAATGGAGACCAAGAACATATTTGCAAAAATCTGAAAATTCTCCATAAAAAATGTTTTTATTTTGTATTTTCATTTAAGCCATAAAGAAAAACAAATCATCTCACACGCTAGTAAAGTAATGCTCAAAATTCTCCAAGCCAGGCTTCAAAAGTATGTGAACCGTGAACTTTAAGATGTTCAAGCTGGATTTAGAAAAGGCAGAAGCACCAGAGATCAAATTGCCAACATGGATCATCAAGAAAGCAAGAGAGTTCCAGAAAAACACCTACTTCTGCTTTATTGACTATGCCAAAGCCTTTGACTGTGTGCATCAAAATAAACTGGAAAATTCTTGAAGAGATGGGAATACCAGACCACCTGATCTTCCTCTTAAAAATCTGTATGCAGGTCAGGAAACAACAGTTAGAACTGGACATGGAACAATAGACTGGTTCCAAATCGGGAAAGGAGTACGACAAGGCTGTATATTGTCACCCTGCTTATTTAACTTATATGCAGAGTGCATCATGAGGAACGCTGGGCTGGAAGAAGCACAAGCTGGAATCAAGATTGCCGGGAGAAATATCAATAACCTCAGATATGCAGATGACACCACCCTTATGGCAGAAAGTGAAGAAGAACTAAAAAGCGTCTTAATGACAGTCAAAGAGGAGAGTGAAAAAGTTGGCTTAAAGCTCAACATTCAGAAAACAAAGATCATGGCATCTGGTCCCATCACTTCATGGCAAACAGAAGGGGAAACAGTGGAAACAGTGTCAGAATTTATTTTGGGGGGCTCCAAAATCACTGCAGATGGTGACTGCAGCCATGAAATTAAAAGACGCTTACTCCTTGGAAGGAAAGTTATGACCAACCTAGATAGCATATTAAAAAGCAGAAACATTACTTTGTCAACAAAGGTCCGTCTAATCAAGGCTATGGTTTTTCCAGTTGTCATGTATGGATGGAAGAGTTGGACCATAAAGAAAGCTGATCGCCGAAGAATTGATGCTTTTGAACTGTGGTGTTGGAGAAGACTCTTGAGAGTCCCTTGGACTGCAAGGAGATCCAACCAGTCCATCCTAAAGGAGATCAGTCCTGGGTGTTCATTGGAAGGACTGATGTTGAAGCTGAAACTCCAGTACTTTGGCCACCTGATGCGAAGAGCTGACTCACTGGAAAAGACCCTGATGTTGGGAAAGATTGAAGGCAGGAGGAGAAGGGGACGACAGAGGACAAGATAGTTGGATGGCATCATCGACTCAGTGGAGATGAGTTTGAGTAAACTCTGGGAGTTGGTGATGGACAGGGAGGTCTGGCGTGCTGCAGTCCACGGGGTCTCAAAGAGTTGGACACGACTGAGAGACTGAACTGACTGAACTGAGTAATACCAACTGTCTGAATCACTAGGGTGGTCTCTTTATAGTCAAATCCTATGGTTGGGGTCAGAGCTTCTGTCTGCCTTTGTGTTGATGACAGAGTGGGTACCAAGCAGTATTGCTTTCACTGTTGAGGGCTAATTAATTGTTGAGGGTGAGCTCAATAAACAGAGGCTGGGACTCTGGGCCAAGCTCAGGTAGACCCCTTTGCGGAGCCCTGTGTACGTGGGGGAAGTTTCCAGGAAGTCCCAGAGCAGCCTGGGGAGAACCGCCTCCCTCCAGCAGTTTTCCCGGGACAGATCTGCCAGAGGCCCAGGCAGCTGATCACCGCAGTTGGAACCCGTGGCTCTTGGAATCGATGGCTTATTTTTAGAGAAACCTTGCCTGCCACATCACAAATATGCTGTTGACGTTTGTTTGATCAGTTTCCTTGTTTTGATGTGAACTGACCCATTTTGGTTCCATGACTCTGCAAGAGCCGAAGAGCATAAGACCAGTGTATACCTATGCTCCAGCATAGTTAGGCTGGTAAATGTGTCTCTAACAGGGCTCCCCTGGTGGCTCAGACGAGTAAAAAAAAAAAAAAAAAAAAATCTGCCTACAATGCAGGAGACCCAGGCTCGACCCTGGGTCAGGAAGGTCCCCTGGAGAAGGAAATGGCAACCCACTCCAGTAGTCTTGCCTGGAGAATCCCATAGACGTCAGAGCCTGGCGGGCTACAGTCCACGGGGTCGTAGAGTCAGACACGACTGAGCGACTAACACTACTGCACTCCTACTAGCAGGACAGTAAAAATAGCTTGAACCAACATTGGGACCATGTGAGATTTATTTCCTTTTAAATGAAAATGCATGTTGAGTCAAAGGGGAAAAACACAGCCTACAGGGTGAAACAACGGATCCTCCTCCTCAAGGTCTCCCTCCTTATCAACTGTCATTCAAAATATAGTACAGTCATGTTTGGGACGTCCCTCGTGGTCCAGGGGCTAAGACTCCACACTCCCAGTGTAGGGAGCCCTGGTTCAATCCCTGTTCGAGGAACTAGATCTCACACGATGCAACTAAAGAGCCTGCGTGTCGAAACGAAGAGTTCACGTGACTTGTGCCCCAACGAAAACCCCCGCGTGCCACAACGAAGGCCTGTTGCAGCCAAGCAAGTGAATAAACATTAAACATAGAGCAACGTCTGCCTTCCCGTGGCTAATACTGAGAACTTGACAGTCCAGTGACCTCGTGGTGGTTTTTCTATGGACAAAATAATGGGAATTGTTGGAAGTGAAGTCACGACTCTCCATGCCGTCTTTAGCCAAAGCAACGTGTTGACCAAGACACCACACACAGTGTGTGTGTGGATGAGAGGTTCCTGAACGCCCCCTTTTGTCCTGCGTGGGCATCTCCCAGAGCCGCCTGTTCACTGAGATGCTCCAAGAGGAAGGATTCCAGACAGATGCGGACAATCTGAGCACGTCCGTGCATACACGGATAAAGGCTCTGAGGCCCAGAGGAAAGAACTGCTTTTGTTTAAAACTATGTTTCCCACACCAATTTGGCCGCACACAGAACTTAATAATACTCAGCAGATGACATTTCAGAGATCAGCGCTCAGAGCAGTTCTCTTCTGTTCCCCGCACTCAGAACGTCCAGCAAAACAGTTCTCCTTATGCTGTGATACCATCACATTTTATCTGGGAAAAAACTCAAAAAACTGGATGGGGCATCTTGGCCTCAGAATATCTATCACTTTCACAAATACGGGTCTGTTGATCACCTTGAACAACGTAATAAATAATAACGATGAAAAAAATGAGTCAGGAGAACGTATTGTGTATTTCTCCCCTTACAGTCACACCAGCTGGAGATTATGAAAACCAAGAAGGTAATTATTCTTTCAAACCCAGCCCTTCCTTTGTTATATAGCTATAAATAACAATAACAAAATTATATATATACAGGTAAAAACAGTCTATTACCACTGCTCTAAAAGAAATCTTTATCAGCGCACCACAGAGAAGAAAAAAAAAACACAAAAACTAGCATCAGGCTTATCACCAATATTTATAGCTCTGACAACCATAAAATCATAAAATGGTCTTTTCTTGGCTCTAGGAAGGAGAGAGAGGGAAAGAGCATCTGTCGGAAAGTCACGACCCACAGAGTGCACTGACGACTCAAGAGGCCTCTGCCCATAAGATTCTGGTGAGCAACCTAAGTACTAAACCAACGCGGCACCAGATGCAGAGCGAGTGGAGGCAGAGAAGATGCAGGGGATGGAAACAGACGAGTAGGAAGAGACAGAGACGCAGGGGGCGGAGACAGAGACGCAGGCGGGGGGAGACAGAGACGCAGGGGGCGGAGGCAGAGACGCAGGGGGCGGAGACAGAGACGCAGGGGGCGGAGACAGAGACGCAGGGGGCGGAGACAGAGACGCAGGGGGCGGAGGCAGAGACGCAGGGGGCGGAGACAGAGACACAGGGGGCGGAGGCAGAGAAGCAGGGGGCGGAGACAGAGACGCAGGGGACGGAGGCAGAGACGCAGGGGGCGGAGGCAGAGACGCAGGGGGCGGAGGCAGAGACGCAGGGGGCGGAGACAGAGACGAGTAGGAGGAAACAGAGATGCAGGGGGCGGAGACACAGACACAGGGGGCGGAGGCAGAGACGCAGGGGGCGGAGACAGACGCAGGGGGCGGAGACAGAGACGTAGGGGGCGGAGACAGACGCATGGGGCAGAGTCAGAGACGCAGGGGGCGGAGGCAGGGACGGAGGGGGCGGAGGCAGAGACGGAGGGGGCGGAGGCAGAGACGCAGGGGGCGGAGGCAGAGACGCAGGGGACGGAGGCAGAGACGCAGGGGGCGGAGGCAGAGACGGAGGGGGCGGAGGCAGAGATGCAGGGGGCGGAGATAGACACAGAGGGCGGAGGCAGAGACGGAGGGGGCGGAGGCAGAGACGCAGGGGGCGGAGGCAGAGACGGAGGGGGCAGAGATAGACGCAGGGGGCGGAGGCAGAGACGGAGGGGGCGGAGGCAGAGACGGAGGGGGCGGAGGCAGAGACGCAGGGGGCGGAGGCAGAGACGCAGGGGGCGGAGGCAGAGACGCAGGGGGCGGAGGCAGAGACGCAGGGGGCGGAGGCAGAGACGTAGTGGGCTGCCCAGTATTCGTACAGACCCTCTTATCTGTCCCGCGCTCAGCTTCTAACTGCCCTTTCTTGCATTATCACTCTCAAACCTCAAGAACTTTTTGTGATGTAGACAGATGGCATCACTACCCCTATTATGGCTGAACTGTTGCACCCCCTCCACCCTGCTGCTAAAATTCATATGTTGAAAACCTAACCCCTGGTCCATCTGAATAAGATTCTTTTTGAAGATGGGATCTTTAACCTTTTTTTTTCTTTGGCTCCGCCACACAATATGTGTGGAATCTCAGTTCCCTGACCAGGAACTGAACCCACGCCCCCTGCGATGGAAGTGTGGAGCCACAACAGTGGACTGCCAAGGTTGAAGTCCTGAAGATGGGATCTTTAAAGAAGTGATTAAAATGCAGTCATTAGGGTAGAATCTAATGATATGACCGGGTGTTCTTACGAGAAGAGGAAATCTGAACACTAACACGCGTGGAGAGAATACGGTGTGAAGACACAGGGACAAGACAGCTTCCACGAGCCAAGGAGGAGCGCCTGGAACTGACCCTTCCCTCATCACTTTTTTTTCTTTTGAAAGTTGCTCAGTCGTGTCTGACTCTTTGCGACCTATGGACTATACAGTCCATGGAATTCTCCAGGCTAGAATACTGGAGTGGGTAGCCTTTCCCTTCTCCAGGGGATCTTCTCAACCCAGGGATTGAACCCAGGTCTCCCGCATTGCAGGCGGATTCTTTACCAGCTGAGCCACCAGGGAAGCCCAATCATCCCTCTTAGGAGGAGCCAACCCTGCTGTCACCTTGATCTTGGCCTTCCACCTTCCAGAACTGAGAGGCATTAAGTATCTGCTGTTTAAACCATCCAGCCTGTGACACTTTGTGAGGGCAGCCCTAGCAAACGAATGTTGTTGTTCTTTAGTCGCTCTGTCATGTCTGACTCTTTGCGACCCCCTGGGCTGTAACCCTCCAGGCTCCTCTGTCTGTGGGATATTCTTGACCCCCAGGCAAGAATATTGGAGCAGGTGCCATTTCCTTTTCCAGGGGATCTTCACGACCCAGGGATCAAGCCTGCATCATCTGCTTGGCAGACGGATTCTTTACCATTGAGCCACCTGGGTAGCCCCTGTTGAAGACAGCCAAACATGAAAAGTCAGAGAGGGACTGGTCATCAGAAGGGACAGAGGTGCCCTCAGCGCCACACTGGGGGCCCCGACCCATCAGACATGCATCCAGGGAACTGGAGTGAGAAGCACTCATTCCAACAGACCAGGAGAGAAAGAGCAGCAGCAGTACTGAGCTGTCAGGGAGGTTTCAGTGTTTGTCTCCCGAACCATTCCAGGTAAAACACGACTCTGCCTGCAGTCCCCGGGGCCGGGGGTGGGCAGGACGTCGGCGGGGCCCGGGGCGCAGGGAGGACTCCACAGCACTGTCCTTCCCTCTCACCCCGACAGCCAGGGCCTCCGTCCGTCCCCCAGCCTCGGCCTCTGCTCATGCGGCCAGCAGCCTTCTCAGCAGCGTCCCATCCCCAAGGGGCCTGCGCCACCAGGATCTGAAACCTCAGACCGTTTCTGGAAATAGTCTCTCTGCTTCCTGACAATCGCTGCCTCCAAGGCTGAGACACATGGCTTCCTAGATGGACCTGTTGTCCGGGATACGCAGTCCAAACGAAGCCAGCTGGAAAAGGCAGAAGCAGGGGCCAGTTAGAGATCCAAGGAGGGCAGGGAGGGGAGGGGAGGACTCTGGACGAGAGCGGAAATCCCTGTGCACGTTTACGCTGCAGAAACAGCAAATAAATGGCAGACAAACCACTTCAAAAGAGAAGCCGTGGCTTTGAAGAACACGTTTGAGGGTTTTTGTTGGTTTTTTTTTTTAATGGGGCTTTATCCAAAGTATCACCCTGCTTGGAGCAGAATTAATTATTCAACGGATCTGGGCTTGATGAGGGTCTGGCAGCCGAGAAGGGAATGAAGCAGCTTGCTTCTAAAGAACGGTTTTTCTGCTTCCTGCTGTGGGTACGTGGGGGCCAGCATCTTCCCCTTTTCTCTCTCTTCCAAGCCACAGTCCTAGAGCAAACAGCCAAGCTGAGACACAGCAGGCCCGCGTGGTGTCTCAGCTGCCACACAGCCAATTACCACAAATTCAGGGCTGCAAGCAACACTCATCTCTTATCTCTCCGTTTCCACGGTTCAAGGATACAGGAAAGGGTTCGACTGGGTCCGCTGCTCAGCGTCTCACCAGGAGGACATCGAGATCACGGCCAGCTGGGGCTGAGGACCCATCTGAGGCTCTCATCCAAGTGCACGGGTTGTTGGCGGAACTCGGTTTCTTGCCGATGAAGGACCGAGGTTGCCATGTTCTTCCCATCTTTCCAAGGACCATGGTACTGAGGACTCCTCCCAGCAATCAGAGACCACCCTGAGGTCCTTGCCACGCAGTCCCCACCAACAGGCAATTTGCAGCACAGCTGTTGGCTTCTTCAAGGCCAGCAGGGGACGCTGTCTCACTTCATAGCCCTCTGATTTCAAGAACAGCCCAGGCTCTGGTTTAAGGACTCACCTGATTAGGTCAGGCCCACCAGGACACTCTCCCTATTGATGTCAACCAGAAAGTTGACAAAGAGTCACCCGTCAGGTCACCTGAGCTGTCATCCAGGAGTGACAGCCCACTGAGGGGAGGGGATTCCATGGCATGCACGCCTGGGGGTGCAACTCTTAGGGGCCGTCTCGGGATTCCCCTGACCACAATCCAGGTGGTACAAAACTCTCTCCTTAATCTCTCCATTACCCTGAGATTTCTAGAGTCTAACTGTCTCTTTGCTGACTAAATCAGAAGCCATACGTATGGACAAGATGTACTGTACCACCAACTTTCTGTAAGACCAACTCTCCATATCAAAGCCCCAACCTCATAGAACAAATCTCGGGTCTTCTGTCTCATCAGTAAACCTCAGCAAGGTGGCGGCGCGTCCCAGAAGTTCTGCCAGGCAGAGGCTTCGGCTCAGCCATCATGGGGAAGAGATCTACAGAGGTCACAAGGCCAACTGGGGGCTTCCCAGGTAAAGAGCCTGCCTACCGATGCAGGAAGACATAAGAGAGGCGTGTTTGATCCCTGAGTAAGAGGATCCCCTGGAGGAGGGCATGCAGCCCACTCCAGCATTCTTGCCTGGAGAATCCCACAGAAAGAGGAGCCTGGCGGGCTGCAGTCCAAAGAGTAGCAGAGAGTCAGAAAAGACCGAAGTCACTCAGCACGCACAGGGCCCACTGAGCCATTAGGTACAGGCAGTCCCCAAACACACTTCTAGGGGGTCCTTCAAAATGTTTTATTATAAAATAAGAAACGAATGAACAATAATGAAACAAAATAATGAATCCAGCCTAGATTATATTCATGTTTACACCAACATAGCTATAATTATATATATATATATATATATATATATATTTGGTAGGGGGTTTTTCCCGTGGTCATGTATGGATGTGAGTTGGACCGTAAAGAAAGCTGATCGCCGAAGAATTGATGCTTTTGAACTGTGGTGTTGGAGAAGACTCTTGAGAGTCCCTTGTACCGCAAGGAGATCCAACCAGTCCATTCTAAGGGAGATCGATCCTGGGTGTTCATTGGAAGGACTGATGCTAAAGCTGAAACTGCAATACTTTGGCCACCTCATGCGACGAGTTGACTCACTGGAAAAGACTCTGATGCTGGGAAAGGTTGGGGGCGGGAGGAGAAGGGGACGACCGAGAATGAGATGGCTGGATGGCACCACCGACTCTGTGGACATGAGTTTGAGTGAACTCCGGGAGTTGGTGATGGACAGGGAGGCCTGGCATGCTGTGATTCATGGGGTCACGGAGAGTCAGACACGACTGAGTGACTGAACTGAACTGAACTGAAAGTGAAACTTGCTCAGTCGTGTCCAACTCTTTGTGACCCCATGAACTATAACCTGCCAGGCTCTTCTGTCCATGGGATTCTCTAGGCAAGAATACTAGAGTGGGTAGCCATTTCCTTCTCCAGGGGATCTTCCCGACCTAGGGATCAAACCCAGGTCTCCTGCACCGGCAGGCAGAGCCTTTGAAGTCTGAGCCACCAGGGAGGCCCCAAGAATACTGGAGTGGATAGCTGTTCCCTTCTCCAGGGGATCTTGCCAAGGATCAACCCTGGGTCACCTGCACTGCAGGCAGAGTCTACCCTCTGAGTCACCAGGGAAGCTCATGTGGTGGGGAAAGGGGTCCCACAAAGACACAAAGGGGTCCCACAAAGACAAAATCTCCCACGGCCCCCTAAGTCTGAAGGCAGGCCTGGCTGCGGTGCCTTTTCGAGGTGCATGGGGGTTTTCCTTGCACAGCGGTTCCAGAGGGCATCTGAGCCTGTCTCAGGAAGAGGACTCAGGCAAACCCAGGTTCCTACAGCACTGACCTTTGGACTAAGTGGATTGAAAGCGCTAAGGGACAAACCAGGACAGATTCCCGGCCATCCCCGGCCAGTGCCGAGGTAGTGATTAGTCTGATGGGAACAGACTGGCCTGAAGTCATAAACACGGGGCTGATAAGGCCATGTTTGGTCCCTGGATGAGCCCCGGGTCACAGCGGACTCCTAATGACCATCAGCCATCTCACTGCTGGGAGCGGATGGCCTCCAGGGAGACGTTAAGGACATAAATGAAGCAAGTAAAACCCTTCTCAAATGCCAGGACGTGGGCTTAAGACTGTTATCAACAATGTCATGAGGATCCTCATCTTATTAAAAAGGAAATAGAGAAGTTGAGCCTGTCACTGTGTCAGAGGTGTCAGAGGTCTTAGGGTGACAGTGGGCAGCAGGATGAAGCAGGAGGAGAGATGTATCAACACGAACCGGAGGAAAGAAAGGATGGAAAGACGCCACAAGGGAGAAAAGCACAAGGAAAAGAGGCTGAGTGGGTGAAAAGGAAGCCAGGATGGGCAAGAAAAGCAAGACGCAGGGAGAGGGTGCGATCCCCGCCCCCCAGGAGCCGCGAAACTGGGACAGGCAGGCAGCTCTGTTACTAACATTTCAGTTCTTGTTAATGGAACAAGGGGATTCAGACTGGACAGTCCCTAAGGCCTGCTCTGCACCCAGCCTTCTGTAAATCTACAAATCTGCTTGTGCTTAGTTGCTCAGTTGTGTCTGATTCTTTTTGACCCTTCAGGCTGTAGCCTGCCAGGCTCCTCTGTCCATGGGATTCTCCAGGCAGGAATACTTGAGTGGGTTGCCATTTTTCTCCTGCAGGGGATCTTCCCAACCCAAGGATCGAACCCGAGTCTCCTGCATTGGCAGGTAGGTTCTTTATCCGCTGAGCCATCCGGGAAGCCCCACAAATCTCTAGTTTCAGACAAAGACATAAGTCGTCACTCTACAGAAGGCAGAGTCCCACCAACCACTCCTCCTCCCCCCACCCTAACTGTCCGAGCCACTGAGACAGTGTGTCTTGAGAAGAAAGGCCCTTGACTGCAAGGTGGAGCCGCATCCCAGGTGGATCAGGGGGACAAGCCCAGCAGATGCCAAAACCAGCAGAGGGCAACAGCACAGCCACTCCAGATCTTCACGGGCATCTGACGGTGGGGGCACAGGCTGGGACCTCTTGGCAGAGGGTAGCAGGGCTGCCATCCCTCGAGCAGAGGCTCCTTGTGGGAACGTCACGCCCACTGGGTTCTCAAGAAGAAGAATACCCCGCTTTTCTGAGGATGGATTCCCCCGAGTTCAAGGCAGAGACTGAACAGAGAAGAATGTGACGCCCACAACCACCAGCCCAGACTCTTACGGGCAAGGGCACTTCTCCCTGGAGGGTGATCTGTAGATGACAACTTCTTCCCCACCATGCAGGGAAGCTGGAAAATAGCCACACATTAAAGACATGAACAAGGTGATATGTATCTAGATATTCATGGGCCTGCTGCAGTTAGATGGGCTTCCCAGGTGGCGCTGGTGGTAAAGAACCCTCCCACCAGTGCAGGAGACACAAGAGACGTGGGTTCGATCCCGGAGTCAGGAAGATCCCCTGGAAGAGGGCATGGCACCCCACGCCAGTATTCTTGCCTGGAGAATCCCATGGACAAAGGAGTCTGGCAGGCTACAGTCCAAGGGGTTGCAGAGTCAGACACACTAGACAGTTACTATACACCTTTTTCCTATAGAGAAAGCACCTGCCAAGATGAGTAGGCATATACAAGCATGTGTGTGTGTGCGTGCGTCCCTGTTATCTGAAAGACTCAAATACGAATACATCATGGCATAAATCTTCAAACTGGCCTCCACGCCAGAGAGTCCTCTCCGGAAGGAGGCCAAAGGGCTGACACGTCCACTGGAGAGAGGCAGACTGACTTAGGAGAGAGAAGTCACAAGCACCCGGCCCCAAACTAGACAAGTTCCGACACAGGGGAAAGAGCCTTTTGCAGGAAAACACAAGCGCATCCCAGGCAGGAGGTACTGACTGCGCTTCTCCATCACGCGGTAGCCGCAGGTTGAACAGTACAGGAGGCGTTCATGCCATAACCTTCTGAGCGCAGGCAGGAGGCCAACAAACCAGCCTCAGATTAAGGAGAGAGCCGGCTGGAGAGAGAGGCATTGCGGGGACGCGGAGGCCAAGGAGCGAGGTTAATACCCAGGGTTAACTGGATCATGGCGCCCGGGCCGCACAGCTAAGGTGAGCACTCGCCTCTGCCGGCCCGGGTCTTCTACGCGCGCAGCTGTTCGCTGCCGCTGCCTCCCGCCGGGCCACTGAGAGGGTTCAAAGCCCGCTTCCCCACCTTCCTTCTCCATTCTCCTCCGGCGGCCTCATCCCTTCTCTCACCTGACACATCCCCCCGCTTGCCCCGGGCTCAGGAACGAGCTCCCAGTCTTGGGGTGGGTGGGTGGAGGAACCGGAAAGCAATATTAGGATTAGGTAGGAGACAAATGCATATCCAGAAAATGAGCTGTTGCCCAGGAAACCCCAGGAACGATGCGGGAGGGGGTGCGGGGTGGGGGAAGGAAGGGAAGGTGCCTGGTGTCGAATTTAGAAGGATGCCCTGTGAAGGTAGAGACGGACAGGCCCGTGCAGGAGACCGTGTGGGCCCATCACTGCAAACTGGCTGCTGGATACGCTCTGTCTCCGCTCTCTGACCAGGATGGTTGTGTGGAGGAAAGTGGGGGAGTCTGAAGAGCGGCTGGCGGAGCTCAAGGTTACAGGAGGCAAATGACCCAAGGGCTGTCCGGTCCCGCGGCCGTCCTGACTGCAGCCCACCTGCCTCCACCAGGGGACACCCCCTGGCCTGTGAGTGCAGGTGGGTGGGCGGAGCCAAGGACCGCATGACGTCCACAGGGGCCCGCCTTCCAGGCAGCTTCCAGCTTGTCCTGACCTCAGCTTTCTCAGCTTTAAGTCTGCAGCACCACTGACCTGAGCTGGGAAACAGGCGCTTATTGCAGGGGACGAGCCCCGCGCCAGCAGCCACCGTATCCAGGACTCAGCTGTGCTGCACTAAGCCAGGATTTCCCCTTTAAGCCTGAAACACAGAAAACTCTCAGCATATGTGCTGTCGAGCGGCCAGACAGGCAGGGAGGAGAGGCCACTAATGAGACAAAGTGGATCACTACCCCCGTCAGCTTAACAGCGACATGAGAAAGCCAGCTTCGACATCTTGCCGAGGACACCCTCGCTGATGAGAAGGGTGTCAGCTGTGATCCAGCACGATCTGCCCTGGAAGACTCTTGTTCTAAGCCTGTTCGAAAGGCGACCAGGGCAAGAGCTGAGAGAACCACGATCCGGGGGCTGGGGGGAGATGTCAAAGGGCTGTGAGTCCTGTGGTCACTCAGGGCTTCTAACCTCCCCAGTTAGTCACTCAGTCGTGTCCAACTCTTTGCGATCCCTTGGACTGCAGCACACCAGGCCCCCTGTCCATCACCAACTCCCGGAGCTTGTTCAAACTCATGTCCATTGAGTCAGTGATGTCATCCAACCGTCTCATTCTCTGTCGTCCCCTTCTCCTCCCACTCTCAATCTTCCCCAGCATCAGGGTCTTTTCCAGTGAGTCAGCTCTTCGCATCAGGTGGTCAAAGGATTGGAGTTTCAGCTTCAGCATCAGTCCTTCCAATGAATATTCAGGACTGATCTCCTTTAGGATGGACTGGTTGGATCTCCTTGCAGACCAAGGGATTCTCAAGAGTCTTCTCCAACACCACAGTTCACACTTCCACTGGAGAAGGCAATGGCAAACCACTTCTGCATTCTTGCCTTGAGAACACCATGAACAGTATGAAAAAGGGGAAAGGAAGCCTCCCTTCAAAACCAAAGCAGGGACCCAACAGGAACTCATTTCTCCTGAACCGACTCCGGCAGGCTCAGCTCCGAGAGCCCAGCATCCTGAGAGCCCCGCCCACTGGGCACTTTCCCAGGTACCCTCCACCACCACACCTCTGTGAGATACCAAGCGCCAGCATCCCTGCCCACCTCCCCAGCATGAGGGACACGGGCTGACCGTCCGCAGTACCTGCCCTGCACTGCTGAATGATCCAACTGAGAGGCTGGCAATCCTGCCTCGGGATCAGCCCGGCCTCTGGTTTGCTCCCGTCCCGTTTCTGACCACTCCTTGCTCCCCCAAGAGGGAGGCAGGAGGAGGCAGCGGGTAAAACACAGAGTGAGGGCTCGGTTTCCACGGCCACCTCTTAGGACAGATTTGGGAATGGTCGAGAGCTGGAGTGAAAGGGAGATTTTCGGTCACCAGTTACCTCCAGAAACTGCCTGTGAGAATAATCAAGGTGTGTATGCACTATCCCTTACACACACACGCACGCACGCACGCGCACACACACGCACGCACGCACGCGCACACACACACACACACATGCACGCACGCACACACACACAGACACACATGCACGCACACACACTGTCTCCGTCTGAAAACCGGTTTATTTCTCAGGGGGCAAGAAGAGTTCTGGGTGGATTGTTCAGCTCTGCCTCCCAGAGAAAACGGCACGATGCCCCCGATTTTAAAGAAAATCTCGCCCTTTATTCCCAAACCCCTCCTGAGAATGCGTTTTCTCGGATTTTCTATCCAGATGGAGAGCAGACATAAAAGTCACAAGAGTGAGACCGCCATCAGCTCCTGTGAGCAACAGTTCTTCAAGGAAGTTTGGCTCGGAGGGGAGCAGAGAGCAGACGGCCACGGTTCCGAGCAGCTCCCATCAGCCCTGGGCTGGGGCAGAGCGTGCAGACCGAACCTGTGGGTGAGACTCCTCCATCCCCAGGAGGAGGACCCCCAGCACCGGCGGAGGACCGCTGTGAGGAGCCCACGGCCCCCTGCATGGGCTCCCTCACTCCAGTATAACTGGGCGCAAAGTGGGTTTATAGCTCCTTTAAAGAAGAGAAGCCAGAAGAACAACAGGAGAGAAGCCAGAGGCAGTGAAGGCGCTGCGAACCTCCAGTGGAGCCGTTTGAGAGAGACAGGATTTTATCTGCAGAGCATCTGTGGTTTGCATAAAGGAGATGAGACTCGGGAACACACAGATCCGAGTTCTGCCTCCAACCTGTGGGGGCTTGAGCTTCCTTCCAGAAAGAGAATAAAGACATTTCCATGAGTTTAACAGGACACCTGGCATGCAATAAGCCCTCAGTTAATATTAGGTGTGATTTTCATCAACACGGTTATTATTGAATATTACACAGAATACTATTACTGGGACTGTCTCAGCAGCAGAAATGAGAGGGAAGGGGAAAAAATGGACTGATATAGTTGAGACAAAATCTCAAGGCCTCAGGCCTGGGTGAGCGTATAGAAAGCATGTCCCAGCAGAGACAAAGATACAGAGATCAAGCGTATGGACACCAGGCGGGGAGAGAAGGGGTGGGAGGAGTTGGGAGCCTGGGCCCCACATACATCCTTAGATACACTATTGATACCGTGTTCTGTGTGGGTGACTAGTGAGGACCTCCTGTGCAGCACAGGGAGCTCTTCAGTGCTCTGTGGTGACCTGAATGGGAAGGAAATCCAGGAAGGAGGGGATGCACGCTTCCTGGTGGTCCAGCGGGGCTAAGACTTTGACTTCCAATGCAGGGTTGCAGGTTTGATCCCCGGTCAGGGAGCCAAGATCCCACACGCCTCGTGGCCAATAACAGAACATAAAATAGAAACAATATTGTAACGGATTCAATAAGAGACTTTAAAAATGGCCCATGTCAAAATAATCTTTAAAAAAAAAGAGGGTATATATACACACACACGCACATATATACACACACACAAATACACACACACAAACACATATATAGGCTGACTCACTCTGCTGTACAGTAGAAATGAACACAACATTGTAAAGCAAATATACTCCAATAAAAATCCATTTTAAACACACTGAGGAAACCAGAATTGAAAGAGACACATGTACTCCAATGTTCATTGCAGCACTGTTTATAATAGCCAGGACATGGAAGCAACCTAGATGTCCATCTGCAGACGAATGGATAAGAAAGCTTTGGTACATATACACAATGCAGTATTATTCAGCCATTAAAAAGAATACATTTGTATCAGTTCTAATGAGGTGGATGAAACTGGAGACTATTATACAGAGTGAAGTAAGCCAGAAAGAAAAACACCAATACAGTATACTAACGCATATATATGGAATTTAGAAAGATGCAAATGATAACCCTGTATACGAGACAGCAAAAGAGACACAGATGTATAGAACAGTCTTTGGGACTTTGTGGGAGAGGGTGAGGGTGGGATGATTTGGGAGAATGGCATTGAAACACGTATGTTGTCATATGTGAAACGAATCACTAGTTCAGGGTCGATGCATGTTATAGGATGCTCGGGGCTGGCGTGCGGGGATGACCCAGAGGGAGGATAAAGGGAGGAGGGAGGTGGGAGGGGGGTTCAGGAGGGGGAACTTATGTAAACCCGGGGCGAATTCATGTCAATATATGGCAAAACCAACGAATATAATATTGTAAAATAAAAAAAAAAAAGGAGATGAAAAAGAGTGCAAGAAAAAAATAAAATCAGTGTTCCATTAAAAAAAAAAGCACATCCCACAGTAGAACAGGCATTGCATGGTTACCATCCATCACTTTCTCCCTACAACAGGGATGACGACCCCACAGCCTGCAGGAAAGCAGACGGTGAGGACCAGTGGCCGGGGCCCTGGAGGGAAGGGCCCAGAGTGTGGCCAGGTTTGGCTGTGACCACATGGACAGCTCCCCTCCACCCGACCTGACCTGTCCATTTGACAGGCTCACTCTGCGGCCTCCCCATCCAATCGCGAGCCTAATATTTACCCAGAGAAAGCAGTATTTGTGTGCGTTGCCATCGACAATCCAGTAAGTATGAAGACAGAAAAGAGGCTGCCCGCTGATGAGGCGTGAGGGCAAACACAGCCGGCTCTTCAAAGAGCCGTTGCCGCAATCAATACCCTCACCCATTTCCATGCAGGGGCCCTGGGCCAACTGAGAAACTTCATTATTATTTGCCATCATTACGTCCCTCGGAGAAGCTTAAAAAGAGAAGGTGGCTGTTTCCAAGTTTGTTCTCCTCCATTTGCCAAAGAGATGGTTTCCTGGGGTCTGGGGGGCCCTTCGCATCCACCAAAGGCAGTGCGCACCGGACCTGCTGAGGTTGACTCCAGAGAGAGCAGCGCTCCACGCCGGAACCCCGGGAGCCACCGCACTCAGCCCGCCGGCCGCCCGCCCCCGCCTCCTCGGCCACGGTGAAGTCTGGGACCACCTCTTGTCGGACATTTATCTATTTATTTATTTATTTTGGCCAGAATTCACAACTAAATACCCAACTCTGTGGTAGGTTGGGCAGGAAGGGAGAGAAGGCTGTCGGTTGCTGGACATCACGAGCAGCTCCTTCAAACTCACTCCTTCCTTCTGGGCAAACAGGGACATCCTGCCGAGCCCTCGTGCCCACCACGGACACCTGAGGCCTGCCACAGACACCTCCACGCCTTCTGCTGCTTGTCCTTTTTTTAAGGGAATCTGAACTCACAGTAAAATAGAAAGATGACAGAATCCCATCTTTTTCTTGCACAGAAGTCAGTTCAAATAACTAGTTAAGATTAGGTTAGAAGAGGGACCTCCCTGATGGTCCAGTGGCTAAGACTCCATGCTTCACTGCAGGGGGACCGGGTTTGATCCCCGGTCAATGAACCAGATCCCACATGCTGCAACTAAGATCGAAGATCCCATGTGCCGAACCAGGGAATCGACCCCAAGATTGTCCAAAGACAGAGGGTAGGATGACCGCCTGTTAGACAAGCTGAAGTCAAGATTTCCACACTAGGTGGAATGTCTGTCCGGAGGCCACCAGGGCTCCTTTCACCTTTAGGTTCTGTCCTTGAGGCTCACACGGTCACCTCCATGGGTCCCCTCCCAGGACACTCTAACGGCAGCTGCAAAGCTCCTTTTGCTGGTAGCCAGACTCACATTCATCCAACAGTCTGCGAGGCTGGTCCTGACAGGAGACCACCACATGCTCCCCACTATCCTGGAAACACAGGACTAGGACTTTGGGACTCAGAACAGAGTCCAATGCACAGCTTTACTATTTTTTCTTTTAGCCATTAGTCTCGGGTACATTATTTACTCCAATTTTGGGTTTCACCAACCATAAAATAAGGCCTTCCCAAGTGGCAGTGGTAAAGAATCGCCTGTCAATGCAAAAGACACAGGAGACGTGGGTTCAATCCCTGGGCCGGGAAGATCCCCTGAAGAAGGAAATGGCAACCCACTCGAGTATTCTTGCCTGGAGAATCCCATGGACAGAGGAGCCTGGCGGGCTACAATCCATGGGGTCTCAAAGAGTCAGACAGGACTGAGCGACTAAGCACGCATAACACACGACCGTAAAGTAGGAGCAAATATTGCCTGTGGTTCTAAAGCTGAAGCAAAATCCCTCGTGCACTGTGTACCTCACGATGCCTGGCCTGCCTTGGCCATGAAGAGCACCCAGTAAACGTGTGCTTTCTCTGCTCCACCCCCTCCAAATGCCCTTTCTCTCTGCCCCATGGATTGTGTAGGTTGCTCTTGGACAAAACAACAGATCTAGAGAGGTCTGAGTCACAGCAGCCTACTTAACAACCGAGGCTGGACACGTTTGGACAAGCCCTCACAGAGCCTCCAACTTCATGACTTACTCCTCAGAGCAGCTACTCCAATCCCTCCCTCCTCCTCTTTAGCTTCCAAACAATAATCAAATATCTGCCAAAATGGCTAGTGTTCTGAAAGCTCAAACTTGAGGTTGCAGGGGAGACAAAGATGCATTCCAGGTGCATTCCCTGCAGGTTCAGTGGTTAGGACTCCACACTTCCACCACAGGGGGCACGAGTTTGATCCCTGGTCAGGGAACTACGTTCCCACATGCCACACAGTGTGGCCAAAAAAAAAAAAAAAACTAATTTTTTTTTTTTAAAGATGCATTACAAATGGTCTCTGCACACCAGGAGGCTACAGTCCATGAAGGCAAATGCGGGCAAATAAAAAGCAGCCTGTGATGGGGACAGAGGTTCAGATGACGGGTGAGGTTTTCCAGAAGAGCCACTGAGGTTGGGTCTGAGATTTCTGAACAGATTGACGATCAGAGTCCCAGGCTCTCAGAGTCCATTTTGGCTCTAGCCATCTAGGTTCTCACCACACCTCTCTCCCGCAGAGAGAACGAGACTGTCTCGTGTTCGAGGTCCCTGTTGAAAGGGACTGAGTGAAGGGACCAGGTAGGTGATCAAATGGCTAACCCCAAAAGAGGGCTGAAAAACGAAAACTACGGGAGACCCTGTAAGTCAACGATTACTCAAGAGAGTGGGTCTGCTGAACCACAGGACCAAGCGGGCTTGCTTGGCAACAAAACCATGCAACAGAAGCTCCAGACAGGCCTCCAGACCAAAAACGATGGGGGCATGAGCCCCACATCCTGCTCAGGGGGCTCAGTAAGTTCAGGACCCCAGGACAAGCTCTCTGCACACATGAAACACAATGATTTGTGGACCTAGCTTGACGATGCAGGGACAAGAAAAGACCCCAGTCCAACCTGGAGGAGGAGCTGGGGATGGAAGCATGACGTCCACTCGAGTCTTCTGCCGCCACCTCTTCCTTTGAGTATAAAACCGTAGCCCACTGAGTTCCTGGGGCACAACACTGCTCACTCGCCCGCCTGTAAGCCTGACAGGTGTCCTACACTAATAGATCGTTTCTTATCCACCACTTTCTCTCTCGCTGAACTCTTCTCTGCACGGAGACATACGGGACCGTGGTACCAGAGCTCTTCGGAGCCCCCCAAACCACCCATTTGACCACCACGGGTCTTTCCTGCTGTCCCCACGAGGGGGCGCCCTTCCCTTGACCGGCTGGCCCAGCAGCAGGAGTGCTTCTCCCAGACGGTGAGGCCAACCCACTTCTCTGCTCCCAGCAGGCCACCCCATTGGTCCCCTGCTCATCATTTACCTGCCCACTGTGACCAGAGATGCCCAAACACGAGAACACGTCTGGGTGGGCAATACACGTGTGCACGCGTGCTGTCGTATCTTCCTCCCTGCAACCCCAAGCACTGCAGCCCACCGGGCTTCTCCGACCATGGGGTTCTCCAGGCAAGAGCACCAGCATCTCCTCCTCCAGGGGATCTTCCTTACCCAGGGATCGCACCCACGTAGTGGGCGTCCCCTGCACTGGCGGGCAATACACACAACCCCACCTCCACCCAGTTTGTTTGAGATCATGAACTGCCCTCTTGCCCTTCAACTGCATGGGTTTTTGTCTGCTTGTTCATTTGCTTTTTGGCCCCACTACCCACAACCAGGGGCTGAACCCACACCCCCAGCAGTGAAAGTGCTGAGTTCTAACCACTGGACCACAACAGAAGTCCCCAAGTGCATGGTTTCTGTCTCTCCCAAGGTTCTGTACATTTCTGCAGGACGCGGATCCACCTTTCTCCTCTGTTTCTCCACCATGCCTGGAACAGTGCTGGGTTCAGTTATTGCTTAAACAAAGCAGGAAATATCAGCTAGATCCCAAGGGCCCAACTTATGATGAAAGATAAACCCACAGAGGAGATGGCTTTATGGCAAAACAGCTATAAAACCCCCAGACCGCAAGTTCTTGAAATAGCATAGCAAAAACATTAGTTAGTGTTCCCATAAGAGATGCTCCAATATAAACTGAGCTAACTCCTTCTGTGCAAAAAAAAAAAAAAAGTCTTATGTATAAAAAGAACGTCCTCACACCTACCCCAATTTCAGTGTCAAATATTTGGACTTTTTTTTACAGAATTTAATGGTATCCATAGGCTTTTTATTGCTCCCAGTCAGGAAGCCACATCGCTCGGGTTAACGCTTTGGGAGTTAAAACCAACAGCACAACACTAACAATAACATGTCAGTTCTTCACTGAGAAAGCAGCAGGGAGCAGCAAAAGGGCAGAAATAAGGCTGGGGAACAGACTGTCTGATAATTAGAAACTGAGCTATCAACAGAATAGGACGAGAGAAAAGACAGAAATGAGACACAAGAAGTCACGTCTAACATTAAAAAATAACAGAAAAGGAAACCATAATTATGATGATATACACAAATCTCAGAGAATCATTTAAAGAACAATAACTAACAACAAGAATATTTTATTTGGTAGTTTGGTACAAGTAGTCTGGAAAAAAAAATCAATATTTTCCCTGTGCAGAAACATCAAGCAGATAGAATATATTAAAGAAAAGATCCCATTTATAACAGAAACTAGAGGACATGCAACACCCAGGAATATACTAAGGAAGAAACTGAAAATGCTATGGAGACAAAATCAACGATTTGAATGAGTGGAGTCGCATACCCTGTCCTTGGACAGAAAATCTCATCATCCTGAAGCTGTCACTTCTGCCCAAGTGAATCTATAAACTTGAAACAAACCTCATAAAAACACCTAGAAGACGCTATTGAGACTAGAAAGCTGACTCTAAAGTTTGCATGGAAAAACAAGCTATAAGAGTAACCAAGAAGTTTTGAAAAGGAAAAGTAATACTGGGGGCGTATGTTCATATGCGTTAGTCGCTCAGTCGTGTCTGCCTCTCTGCGAGCCCACGGACTGTGGCCCACCAGGCTCCTCCGTCCATGGGATTCTCCAGGCAAGAACACTGGAGTGGGGTGCCATGCCCTTCTCCAGGGGAGCTTCCCGACCCGGGGACCGAACTTGGGTCTCCCAGGTTACAGGCAGATTCTTTACCATCGGAGTCACTAGGGGTACAAGAGATCATAAAACAAACTCCCAGTCACTGGAACAGTGCAGACATGAAGAGCTGGGGCAGGGAGGTTAGAGCAGCACAGCACGAGGCAGCGGGGGCCACAAACCCGCCCCACAAAGTAAAACACACAAATGCGCAGAAGGCTGCAATAAAGACGGCAAAGGAAGAACAGGCGAAACTAACCTCAGTAATATCAATTTCACTTTACCCAATACAGCTAACATATCGCTTCAATATGCCAGCAATATAAAAATTATTAATGAGACATTATATGCGTATATATAACATCTCATTTAATAATATATATATATATATATATATATATATATAGTAAATCTTCAAAATCTGGTGTGTATTTTACATTTACAGCACATCTCAATTTGGGCTAGCCACATTTCATATGCTGAATAGCTACCTATGGCTTATGTCTGGCACTTTACTCATCTTAGGACTGAAAAATCCAGAAATGAAAAATAAACACATTTTCTAATTAAGCAAACAATATAGTTGGCATCTCATACCAATGGAGGAAAGACATATTATTCAACACATGGTATTAGGACTTTCAGTATCCACTTGGTAATACGTGCATCTTAACCTCTACCTCACTTCTACTAAAATGGATTCTAGGTGAATCAAAGGTTTAAGTGGAAAAAACAGGAAAATGAGCATAGAAAATATACTTACTTTGACTCATCTTGGACGAGAAAGACTTTACTAAATATGGCTCAAGAAAATTAGCAAGTAAAAATTAAGTGAATATCTATGTAGAAGCACCATAAACAAAGTCTGTAAGTGACAAACTGAGAAAATAATTATAATAATATGACAGATAATTCCTCAACATACAAGCAACTCTAAAATAATAATAAGACCAATAACACAACAGAAAGATAATATAAAGATACAGATGGTTCACAGAACAGGAAACACAAATGGCGGGAGACCCGGGTCCGATCCCTGGGTTGGGAAGATCCTCTGGAGAAGGGAATGCCGACCCACTCCAGTATTCTTGCCTGAGGTACAGGGAAAGTCCTTCTCAGATATTGTTGGTGATAGTGTGAATTAGAAACAAGCTCTACAGAGGGCACCTGGGGAATTGCTTTAAAAAGGGAGAAGTCACAAACTACCCTGTAACCCTGCTCTTAGGAGTCCTACTGGGGACATGTCCGCGTGGACCTGAACGTGTGCTCTTAGGAGTCCTACTGGGGACATGTCCGCGTGGACCTGAACGTGTGCTCTTAGGAGTCCTACTGAGGACATGTCCGCGTGGGCCCGAATGTGCACAGGAGGTACTCTCTGTTCTGATGTGACCCAAACTGGTCATTAGTTAATTTCTAAAGTGGACAAAGGGATGTATCTCCCCTGCCAGAGTAATTTCAACCTCAGGTAAATACACGTCCATTAACTTGCCCATCTGACGATGTAACACAGAAGTCATTTCAGTGCATTGAGGTCAAGAATCAAGTTGGGCTTCACCTATTTTGCAAAACCCATACCCCTAACAGTTCACTGGCAATCTTCAGATTAGGCTTCTTTAACGTGGTGTAAGGACTTAAAGACAAGCGGGGAGAAATCTGAAAACAGAGGTGTTCTCAATTTTTCCAATTTGTCGCCCAGACTTTGACAGCTGTCTTTGCTCTGCTTTACTCGACAGAAACTTGGTGGTTCAACGTTAGCAAATCTATCCAAACCAGTTGACTGAACTCTCATCAAAACTCCTTTTCCACCCTCGTATTTCATCATCAGTTTGTGTAATATTTGGTTACATCAAGTGGTTGCAAGAAATATCACTGGCATAAATGGTTGCGGTAAACAACTGACTCTTAGTGATCTAAAGACAGGGCAGGATCCAGCCAGTAGATACTCAAAGTGTTACAGGCAATAGGAACACAGAACATCTGCTTAATCAAGCAACTCCATTAGCTAAAGTTCAGCAACAACAAAATGTCTATTTAATGGGCCAGGAGAGGCACTGCACCACTGTTAGTAAAAGCAAAAAAAGTGACTGTGAATCAACCTACATGTCCCTCAATGGGGAAGTGCTTTCACAACTTACAGGACTTCCATTTGACAGAACACCGTGCTGGCCTGGTTTACAGCAACAGCCACAAAGACAATCAAACCTTGATGGCTCGCGTAGATGTGCAGGTACAGAACCGTTCTCTAAGTGTTGACTAAACCAGGGAACAAAGCACTTGTGACACATCTAAACTCGGTGCTAAGAGAGCTGCCTGCAATGCGGGACACCCAGGTTCGATCCCTGGCTTGGGAAGATGCCCTGGAGTAGGGAATGGCTTCCCACTCCAGTATCCTTGCCTGGAGAATCCCATGGACAGAGAAGCCTGGCGGGCTACAGTCCACGGGGTCACAAAGAGTCGGACACGACTGACTATACTTTCACTTTCAAGAGAGACACAGGGCACCACTAGAAGACCAGAGGGGAGGGAAAAAAAAACCCTGATAGAAGGAGTGGCCTCTGGGAAGGCAAACGGGAAACAGGGAGACAGGAGTGAGAGACTCACTTTTCCCTGAGCACCCTTTTCATACCTTTTGACTGGTTCCACGTCAGCCTATGCACACTGAATCCAAAAGGCTTCCCAGGGGACTGGGCTGTTTCCAGGGAGGCAGTAGTTCTCAAAGTGGGCTCCCCAGGCCAGCCTCACGGCACCCAGGAACTTGTTAGAAGTACAAATTCTTGGGCCTCCTCCCAGACCTCCTGAAACCCACCCTTTTGTGGAGCTGGGCTCATCCATCCAGGGGATTTGGGAGCTGGAACGTGAGAACCACTGCAGTCAGGCAAAGCCTTTTTGCAGGAGCTGAGAAAGCACAGTCACACGGCATCTGGCAGCTGGTCCCTTGTGCCACAAAGCACTTCATCAGGCCCTGGTCATCCACCACTTCCCCCTGGAAACGGGACACCAAACGAATCAGGAGGAAGGCCATTTGTTTATATGAAACATAACAACATCCGGAGTCTATTTCATTGATTGCTAAAGTGAATGATCCTGCTAACCAATAGCTCTGGCGAATTGGCGTGCAGCAGCAATAACCCTCTCATAGGATCGATTTTGTCTGGTTAGGAGCAGAGAAGTCGCTCCCCCTCACAATTCATCCTGCATCGATTAGTTCATCAGAGGGTTAGGAGACCAGGCTGGGGACCGGCTAGGCACACGGACAGGAACTCATCAGGGGCTGCAAACCGCCCATGGGTGTGTCCACTCAGCACAGCACCAGGTACAAGGCAAGCAATGAGCTGCCTGGCCTGCAGTGCCCAGGGAAGGAGAGCCATGCCAGGCTGGGCAGAAGGAGCTGGGGGCGCCTGCGGACGGGGTACTCAGTCACACCACAGCTCTCGGAGTGTCTGCCCACAACTCCACTGACGGGGCTGGCTGCTGGACCCCTCAGGGTCAGGCGGTGTTTACCTGAGATGCTGATCTGATCCAAACTCTTCTCACAAGGATGGGGCCCCAGCTTCAACCCGCAATGTCCACCACTTCAGGGTGGCACCTCCTTGTCTACGCTCCACCTCCCTGTTACGGGTTCGCCCGTGTCCTCCCCCAGAGGTGCTCCAGTCCTAACCCAAGCATCGGTGAATGGGGCCTGACTTGCAAATAAGGTCTTTGCAGATGATGCAGTTAGGATGCGGTCATTAGAGAGGGCCCCTCTCCAAAACGATTATGCCCTTTTTAAAAGGGGAAATTCAGGGGCTCCTGTGATGGGCTTCCCTGGTGACTCAGACAGTGGAGAATCTGCCTGTGATGCAGGAGACTCGGATTCAACCCCTGGATTGGGAAGATCCCCTGGAGAAGGGAATGGCTACCCACTCCAGAACTCCTGCCTGGAGAATCCCACGGACAGAGGAGCCTCGAGGGCTGCAGTCCATGGGGTCGCAAAGATTCGGACACGACTGACTAGTATCACTTTCCCTGGTGGCCCAGTGGTTAAGCGTCTGGCTTCCAATGCAGCGGACGTGCGTCTGATCCCTGGTCCAGGAACTGAGACGCCACACGCCACGGGGCACCGAAGCCCACACCACAGCCAGAGAGCCTGCGCACTGCAACGAAGACCCAGAGCGGCCGAAAGAGAAGAAACGTAAACAAAAATAGAAGGGCACGCTCAGGGACGGACACACACAGCAGCAGAGAACTACCCGGAGCTTTCAGAAGGAGCATGGCTCTGCCAACACCTTGACTGCAGCCTTTTAGCCTCCAGAACTGACACGATGAACTTCTGCGGTTTAAAGCACTCCGTTTGTGGCACTTTCTTTACAGCAGGCCTAGGAAACCAATACGCTCGCCAAGGAGACCCTAGTTCCCCTCGAGACAGGATGGTGCTGGGAGCTGCCTCTGAAAGCGGGACCTCCCAGTCTCCACACAACCTTCAGGCGGATCCTGAGGCAGAGACTCAAACCACAGCTGAGAGCTGGATGAGCTCTGCTGGTTCCCAAACCTGGCTGTGCATCCCAGGTGCCCTGTGAAGCTTCTTAGAAACAGATCTCGCTGGTGGTCCAGTGGCTAAGACTCTGCTCTCCCGATGCAGGGGGCCTGGGTTCAACCCTGGTCAGGGAACTAGATCCCGCATTGTTGCAACTAACAAGAGAGTCAATGTCTAGGTAGGTTGATAAGAAGTCCGGGATTCCCCAGGAGGAGAGAGGGGTCTGGTGCTCTTGAAGGGGAGATGGGGGTCTGGCATTCTCAAGGAGGAAATGACAAACTTTTTTTTCTACATTCCTTTGTCGTAGCCACAAAAAACATTTTTTTTCTATAAATCTGATGACACAACAAAACAACTCAGTTTAAACTCTGTACTAAGGATTATGGGAATACTGGACCACCTGACCTCCCTCTTGAGAAACCTGTATGCAGGTCAGGAAGCAACAGTTAGAAGTGGACATGGAACAACAGACTGGTTCCAAATAGGAAAAGGAGTACGTCAAGGTTGTATACTGTCACCCTGCTTATTTAACTTATATGCAGAGTACATCATGAGGAACGCTGGGCTGGAAGAAGCACAAGACGGAATCAAGATTGGCAGGAGAAATATCAATAACCTCAGATATGCAGATGAAACCACCCTTATGGCAGAGAGTGAAGAGGAACTCAAAAGCCTCTTGATGAAAACAAAAGAGGAGAGTGAAAAAGTTGGCTTAAAACTCAACATTCAGAACACTAAGATCATGGCATCTGGTCCCATCACTTCATGGGAAATAGATGGAAAAACAGTGGAAACAGTGTCAGACTTTATTTTTGGGGGCTCCAAAATCACTGTGGATGCTGATTGCAACCATGAAATTAAAAGACGCTTACTCCTTGGAAGGAAAGTTATGACCGACCTAGATAGCATATTAAAAAGCAGAGACATGACTTTGCCAACCAAGGTCCGTCTAGTCAAGGCTATGGTTTTTCCCGTGGTCATGTATGGATGTGAGAGTTGGACTGTGAAGAAAGCTGATCGCCAAAGAATCGATGCTTTTGAACTGTGGTGCTGGAGAAGACTCTTGAGAGTCCCTTGGACTGCAAGGAGATCCAACTAGTCCATTCTAGAGGAGATCAATCCTGGGTGTTCATTGGAAGGTCTGATGCTGAAGCTGAAACTCCAATGCTTTGGCCACCTGATGTGAAGAGCTGACTCATTTGAAAAGACCCTGATGCTGGGAAAGACTGAAGGTGGGAGGAGACGGGGACGACAGAGAATGAGATGGTTGGATGGCATCACGGACTCAATGGACATGAGTTTGAGTGAACTCCGGGAGTTCGTGATGGACAAGGAGGCCTGGCGTGCTGCAGTCCATGGATTCGCAAAGAGTCAGACACTGAGGGACTGAAGTGAACTGAACTGAATGTATCCTGCTTGAGGGCAGTTTCTCCTTCTTGAGAATCTTCTGACTAATCCTGTTATCTTAAAACATATATTATGGGAGTGGGTCTGGTAAGATCTTTCTATTGTTAAATTCTAATCCTATCATCTTAAAATGTAAATTGTGGGAGTGGATCTGGTAAGATCTTTACAACCCTGAGACATTCTTTTGATTTACTGTAATAACCAAGTAAAAAAGTATATAGCTCCGTTGCTTAGACTAGCAAGCTGGGCACTCTCCACCCCCTTCTGATGTCTGTGTCAGAAGCTTTCTCTCTCCCTTTTCACTCTAATAAAACTTCTGCCACACAAGGGCCCTGAGTGGTCAAGCCTGGTCTCTGGTCCTGAAGCTAAATCTTCTTCTTTGGAGATCACAAATCCCATGGTGTTCACTGTAAGCTATCACTAAAACCTGGTACAGCCAAATAAATAAATACGCAGACATCTTAAAACAAAGAAAGAATGAAATAGAGAGCACAGGAGCCCAGGCCTCCTAAGTCAGAATATCAAGGGCTCAGGTGTGAGACACCCCCTGCTAGGCACTGACCCACAAACATTCAAGGGCACTTCCAACCGTGAGGTTCCATCTCTGCTACACGGCTGTACCCTCAATTCGCAGCCACTCCGACCGGCCCCAGGGACCAGCAGCATCACCTTCACCTGGGAGGCTCGTGAAACATAAAGAATTTGGGGCCCACTCCAGACCTGTCAAATCAGACTGCATGTCGGCGAGAGCCCAAGGGAATGGTGGGCATCTTCAGGCAGAAGAGCGCTTGCGGATGGGGACAGGATCAACGGATGAGATCGGTCTAAGAGGTGGCACTGCAGAGGCCCACAGCACGCGCACTGCAGCGGGACTCCTGCTCGTCACCGCTCTGGGACTCAAGTCTCTGATCTGCAAAACGGGAGCAGTGCAGCACTTGTGCCATGGGACGAAAGACGGTGAGTCAGCACACAGGCACAGCTTATAACAGCACCAAGCACGTAGGAAGCGCTCAACAGGCGGTACTTAGCTAGCCCCACAGAAAACCTAAGGGATGCCCTAGTTACTGCCTTCAATACAATGACCCCAGTTTTCACACAAGAAGGGGAAGAACAAAAGGACAGGATATCACAGAGCTCCGCAGAGACCCAAAGTTCTCTCTCATTAAGTGGCCACCAGAGGGACTTGTGCAAAGTACATTCAACTTGACTGAATGGGCACTTTGCAAAAGACTCGGATTTGTGACAGAAATAGAGGAGAATGAAGAATTTACCCACAAACCGCTGCAGAAACCAGCGAGGGGAATCTGCTACTTTCCCGGCAAACCAGGCCTTATTGAAAATGCTCCCCAAGCCCCGAAAAAGAATCAAGAATGGGTATTACAGGAACACGTGGGCTGCGCTGGGCTTCTCTGGAAATCTCTGCAAAGGAAAAAGGATTTTCTTCTGTTTTTTTGAGTGAAGACAAAGTCCTGAAGCAGAACACCCTCTCCGGGTACTTCCTCGCTCCCCAAAGTCATGAAATTTACAGACAAAGGTGGTTTAAAGTCAACCCAGTGGGGTCTCCCTCGTCCACGTGCCCACCCAGAAACGACGTCTCATAAAAATAAACAGCACGGGGAGAGGTGACTGTTTCTTCCGATGTCTTTGCCCCGGATCCCAGAGGGGCAC
This sequence comes from Moschus berezovskii, assembly GCF_049115385.1. Taxonomy (NCBI): domain Eukaryota; kingdom Metazoa; phylum Chordata; class Mammalia; order Artiodactyla; family Moschidae; genus Moschus; species Moschus berezovskii. The sequence continues at coordinate 69,309,383 of NC_142479.1, read as the reverse complement.
AGCCTCGTTGACATTACATCTGAGCCACAGCATGTGCTGTGTATTAGCTGCTCAGTCGTGTCCGACACTTTGTGACCCCATGGGCTGTAGCCCGCCCAGGCTCCTCTGTCCACAGGATTCTCCAGGCAAGAATACTGGAGTGGGTTGCCATTTCCTCCTTCAGGGGATCTTCCCGACCCAAAGATTGAGCCTAGGTCTCCGTTACTTCAGGCAGATTCTTTACCGTCTGAGCCAGCAGGAAGCCAGCAGTGGGCCTAACACAAGTGCAAAACTCACCAGGCTTGTGCTGTAAATGCCCAAGTGTTCATTTTGTAAGTATAGCTACCTTTCCTTTTTTGAAATCAAGTTTTGCTTTTGAGAGCTAACTATAAATGGTTGATTTTTTCTTAAAGAAGCAGATTCTATTTTGCCACTGATTTTCACGTTTTAAAACAGAGGCGCCAAGCTTTTGCGCAACAATGGGGATCATCTACAAAACCAAAAGGAAATCTAGTGAAAGTATTTGCAAATGAAATGACCCATAAGGGATTAAGAGCCAAAATATACACAGCTCATACAACTCAACATCAAAAAAAAAACACCTCATGTAAAAACGGGCAGAAGAGCTGAACAGACATTTTCCCAAAAAAGAAATGGAGACGGGCAAGCGGGAGATGAAAAGATGCGGCTGTCGCTGATCACCAGGAAAATACTAACCAAAACCACAGTGGGACGTCACCTCACTCCTGTCAGAATGGCAGGCACCAAAGAGAGCCCGAGTGGCAAATGCTGGTGAGGATGTGGAGAAGCGAGGACCCTCGTGCACTGCTGGTGGGAAGGTAAGCTGGTGCAGCTCCTTTAGAAAACAGTATGGAGGCTTCTCAAGAAACTGAAAATAGAACTACCACACGAACCAGCAATTCCACTCCTGGGTATTTATCTGGAGGAAAAAAAAACAAACACTAATCTGAAAAGGTGCGTGGACCCCTAGCTTGATGGAAGCATTGTTTACGCCAAGACACAGAAGCAATCGAAGTGCCCACCGACAGATGACTGGATAACGATGTGGTAAATACACGCAACGGAATACTATGCGGCTGTAACAAAGAATGAGATTCTGCCACTTGCAGCAACGCGGACGGACGTGGAGGGCATTATGCTAAGTGAAATAAGCCAGAGAAAGACAAACTCTGTATGATATTACTTACACGTGGAATCTAAAATACACAACAGACTAATGAATACAACAAAAAGAAGCAGGCTCACAGATACGGGAACACGTTAGTGGCCACCAGTGGGGAGAGGGAAAAGGGGCGGAGCAAGGCAGGGGCAGGGGATCATCAGGCGCAAACCATTACGCATGAAATAAGCCACATGGACATACTGTACAACACAGGGAACACAGTCAACATTCCATGACAGCTGCAGAGGGAGCATAAACAACTGTGAATCACAATACTGCACATCTGTAATTTATATAATACTGTACAGCAACTATACCTCAAGGAAAAAAACAGAGGTGCCATATTTGAAAAAAGTGTCTTCCCCAGTAAACTAAATTAAATTGAATTAAAAAGCTTGGATAGGAAAACAGTCAACAAGAAAGTCAAGTAACTCTGTCAAAAAAAAAAAAAATGGGCAAAGGACTTGACTAGACGTTTCTCCAAAGACACTATACAAATGGCCAACTTACGAAAAAATGCTCACCACCACTAATCACAGGAGAAATAAAAAACCACAGTGAGCTATCATCTCACACCAATTAAGATGGCTGCTATCAAAAAAGAAGGGGAAGAAGGAAGAAGGGAAGGAGGGAGGAAGGAAGGAGGGAAGGGAGGGAGGAAGGAGAGACCAGAACAAACACCGCTGAGGACGTGGAGGAACTGCGACCCGTGTGTCCCGCTGCTGAGACTGTAAAACGGCGCAGCTGCTGTGAAAACAGGAAGGAGGTTCCTCAAAAAACGAAAAGGAGAGCCACCATACGACCCATCAGTTCCACTTCTGGGTTTCAAAAGAATCCAAAGCACGGTCTCGGTGTGATATTTACACACTCGTGTTCACAGCAGCACTACTCACAACAGCCAAGAGGTGGAAGCAAGCCAAACATCCACCACCAGATGGATGGTATGCATAGAGCGTGGAATATCATACAGCCCTAAAAAGGGAGGGGATTCTGATGCATGCTGCAATGTGGATGAACCCCGAGGACACCATACCAGGTGGAGAACGAATGCCACAAAAGGATGAGTGCTATATGATCGCGCTGACGTGATGCATCTAAATTAGTCAAACTCACAGAAACAGAAATTAGAATGACGGTTATCAGGGAAATTGGGAACTGGTGTCTGATGGGTACAGACGTTCAGATCTGCACGATGAGAAAATTCTGGAGATTTGTTTCACAACAACATACTCAGTACCACTGGTGCGTGCGTGCTCAGTCGTGTCTGACTCATTGTGACCCCCGTGGACTGTAGCCCACCAGGCTCCTCTGTCCATGGGATTCTCCAGGCAGCAATACTGGAGTGGGTTGCCATTCCCTTCTCCAGGGGATCTTCCTGACTGTGTTTCCTGGGGTTCCTTACCACTGGCCCACCTGGGAAGCCAATACTACTGGACTGTATGCTAAAAGTAGAGTTAAGTGGCAAATTTTCTGTTACGTGCTCTTCACCGCAATAAACAAAAAGAAACAGCAACACTCGCCAGCAGTATATGTCCCACGGCTTTGCTCCCTCTCCTTTTCTGTCCCCACTGTCATAGGGGCAGAGCGGTATTTCACTGTGGTCCTAATTTGAAATTCCCGAATGACAGTAGACGGAGCTCCCCAGTGGCTCAGTGGTAAAGAATCTGCCTGCCAATGCTGGAGACGTGCGTTTGATCCCCGGGTCAGGAAGATCCCCTGGGGAAGCAAATGGCAACCCACTCCAGTATTCTTGCCTGGAGAATCCCACAGACAGAGGAGCCTGGAGGGCTACAGTCCATGGGGTCGCAAGAGTCAGACACGACTTAACGAATAAACAACAGCAGTAGATGTTGAGCATTTTCCATACACTTACTCGTCATCCACATAAAACCTCGGCCAAGTTGTCCGTGCACATCTTTCACCTATTTTTAAATCAGGTTTATTTCCTTACTGTTTGCTTTAAAAAAAAAAGTCGCTCAGTCGTGTCCTACTCTTTGCGACTGTATAGTCCATGGAATTCTCCAGGCCCGAATACTGGAGTGGGTAGCCTCTCCCTCCTCCCAGGGGATCTTCCCAACCCAGGGATCGAACCCAGGTCTCCCAAATTGCAAGCCGATTCTTTACCACTGAGCCGTCAGGGAAGCCCAAGAACACCGGAGTGCGTGGCCTATCCCCTCTCCAGTGCGCCTTCCCGAGGTCTCCTGCACTGCAGGCGGAGTCTTCACCACTGAGCCATCAGGGAAGCCTGACACCTTTAAAGCTGGCTCTAAAGGCGGCGTGCATATTTCGGATGTAAGTCCTGTATCAAACCTGGTTTACCAATATTTTCTCCAAGTCTCTTGGCTTATCTTTTCATTCTCTTAACAATGACTGTCACAGAGCAGAAGACTGAATTTTAATAAAGTCCAATAGCAATTTAAAAACAAAAAGAAAAGAAAAAAAAAACACCACCAACAAAAGAAAGCAGTCAGCCATCCTCCTTAAAGGCTGGAGGCTGGACTCCCACAGCACAGCCGGGTTTTGACTGCATTTTAAAATCCTTTCTGTCACTCTGGTATCGCCTTTCCTCTAATTGCTTAATACTTTTGTTTGCAATGAAATGATTTTCCCGTGATAGCAATGAATAATGAGAACCTGGTCCAAGAGTCTCTTAAATTGCTTGGCGCAATATGACTTAAAACACGATAGCAGCAGGGGTATAAATATTCCATTTATGTCAAATCCTTCTGTTTACACCACTCCAAGATATGTCTTAAGGACAGAGATTACCTTTAAACAATCTAGTCTGATGTCTTTGTTTTTATCTTTTAATAGAATTTTTTAAATGCATCTTGTTCTAAGAAATCAGCATTGTGTCTGGGAAATACGTTAACTTATAATGACAGTCTGTCATGCACCCTAAGCTGGTATAGTTTATCAAGCTAGGCTGTGAGTAGAGATAGTGTTTCTTATTCTACTGTTTCAAGACAGACGTAGAGTCTTGCTTTCACAAAGAGAAAAATCAGTTTCCGCCTGGAAAATTAAACCCAGACTGCTGCAGAAGAGTGTCCATCGGTGTTGGAGTCCTGGGATACTGTCTTCCGGTAACGGACTTTGCATGTGGACATCACAGAACTTAATTATTTGGGGATATTACTGTCACCAAGGATAGAATGAAGACTCTTGGAAGAGGCTCTCCAGTCATCAGTTTTCTCTTTCAGCAAGAAGGCATCCTAGATTACACAGTGTAGAAATGAACAACGCGGCACACATTACTGGACGGCTTGCGGAAGGTGCTGTAAACGGCTTACCCAGCTCAGGACATGAAAGGCACCACATCGCAAACATTCCATCTGAGAAGCAAACATTAGGCTGAGGACTTAAATGACAAAAGAAGAATCGGCAGTGTGGACTACCCTTGCCTCCTGCCCCGTTGATCAAGATGAAGAGCAGACTCATTGGAAAAGACCCTGATGCTGGGAAAGACTGAGGCCAGGAGGAGAAGGGGGAGGGAGGGGATGAGATGGTTAGAGAGCATCACCTACTCGACGGACGTGAACCTGAGCAAACTCCAGGAGATGCTGAAGGACAGTAAAGCCTCGCGAGCTGTAGTCCACGGGGTCTCAAAGAGTCAGAAGACACAAAACAAAAGTTATCAAGACTAGCAACAGTAACAGTTGCTTCAAAATGACCAGGAAGAAAAAAGCAGGAGGCGTTCAAGTATGACGGTATGAATACATTCAAGGGAGGCATTCCAGTTTACTTTTATTAGACAGGACTTTATAATACTGCTAGTCCTTTCTTGCTCCTCCAACACACACACACGTGCACATTCACACCAAAACCCCACAGATTCTGTACAGCCTATACACAAAAATTCAGAACACTTAAATTCTATGACTATCCAAAGCCGGGGACCGTTACTACAAAATGGGGAGTGCCTGAAAGCATGAGCCCCGCTGACGCGCGGCCACACGCGATCTTCCTCCTCCGTTCTGACATCATCTAGTTTTAGTATTATTCACAATTTTATCTACAGCTTTTAAGACTCCTCCTTAGGGAACTATTTCAGAGACAGAGAAAAGCACAGAAAACAATGGGATCAAAATCTACACGTCTCTCACCTACATTTAATAAAGGTTAACCTTTCACTATATTTGATTCAGATTTTTAAAATCAAATACTGCAGAAAGAACAGAAGTTCTTGTCTCCTCCCCCCACCAATTAAAAGATACTAAATATCTGGAGCCAGAATCAAGATTGCTGAGGAAAATGTCAATAACCTCAGATAGGCAGATGACACCACCCTTATGGCAGAAAGAGAAGAGGAACTGAAGAGCCTCTTGATGAAAGGGAAAGAGGAGAGTGAAAAGCTGGCTTAAAATTCAACATTCAAAACACTAAGATCATGACATCGGTACCAGCCCTTCATGGCAAACAGATGGGGAAACAATGGAAACAGTGAGAGACTTTATTTCGGGGGGGGGGGCTCCAAAATCACTGCAGATGGTGACTGCAGCCATGAAATTAAAAGATGCTTGCTCCTTGGAAGGAAAGCTATGACAAACCTAGACAGCATATTAAAAAGCAGAGACATGACTTTGCCAACAAAGGTCCATCTAGTCAAAGCTATGGTTTTTCCAGTGGTCATATATAGACGTGAAAGGTGGGCTATAAAGAAAGCTGAGTGACAAAGAATTGATGCTTTTGAACTCTGGTGTTGGAGAAGGTGCTTGAGGGTCCCTTGGACTGCAAGGAGATCCAACCAGTCCATCCTAAAGGAAATCAGTCCTGAATATTCATCGGAAGGACTGATGCTGAAGCTGAAAGCTCCAATACTTTGGCCACCTGATACGAAGAGCTAATTCATTGGAAAAGACCCTGATGCTGGGAAAGATTGAAGGCAGGAGAAGGGGATGACAGAGGATGAGACGGTTGGATGGCATCACCGACTCGATGGACGTGAGTTTGAGCGAGCTCTGGGAGTCACTGACTGACAGGGATGCACGGCATTCTGCAGTCCATAGGGTCACAAAGAATCAGACATGACTGAACGACTGAACTGAACTGAAATATCTGGAAAAGCTCATGGGCACCCTTCTTAGCCACGTTTTTATGCTTTTCGTAGCTTATGTAATTTCATATATAAAATCAGTGATGTTACTTCACAGTTTCAAACTTTAAATAAACAGTATTTTACCAGGTGCAGCAATCTGCAATTTCCTTCTCGTTTCTGCTAAATATTGGACACTTATCCAGGTCGATTTATAGATCTAGCTCATGCGTTTTAACTGCAGTTCAGCACACTACTTTATGCATTCATCACAATTTAATCATCCACTCATCTGAGGACTGGTATTTTACTTCCAATTTTTCACCATTACAAGAAATGCTTCTGTGACTATTCCCACGCCTGGCTCCTTGTGTATCTTTGCGAGGACGTCTACAGACGTCCCGAAATTGGATTGCTTGGTCATGTAATATGTGCATCTTCAGTTTTACTATATATTTCCAAACTACTCACCCAGATGGCTGCATTAATTTGCACTCCCACCAACCATGGATGCAGGCTCCCATTTGTCCAAATCTTGTTAATAGCTAGTACTACCAATTTTTTTCATTTTTTGTCAGATATAAAGAGTAAGAATTTAAGTGGCATTTCCCCAATTACTAGTGATGTTGTTGAACATCTCTGCATGTATGTGTCAGGCCTTTAGGGCTTCCTCCTCTGGAATTCCTAATCAAATAGTTTGTTTGTTTGCTTTTCTTAAAGAGCATGGGTTGCCCTTTTTTTTCATTGATTTGTGGCAGCTCTTTATATATTCTAAACACCAATACTTTGTGTCAGCTGTATGCACTGCAAACAGCTCACAAGTCTTTGATGTGGATTTAATTTAGAGTGTTTTTGCTCAGAGAGAAGTTTTTGCTTCTGTATTTTTTTTTAATGTCATCTCATTTTAAATGCTTCCATTTTGTCACTGGGCTTCCATGGTGGTTCAGACGGTCAAGAATCTGCCTGAAATGTAGGGGACCTGGGTGCAATCCCTGGGCCGGGAAGATCCCCTGGAGAAGGGAAAGGCTACCCACGCCAGTATTCTTGCCTGGAGAATTCCATGGACAGAGAAGCCTAGTAGGCTACAGGTCATAGGGTCACAAACAGTCAGACACAACTGAGCAATTAACACTTTCACGGTCTAAAGTGCTACCCTGATTCCCACGGCCCTCTTTCTCACCGGGCTTACTGTCATAGCCTGAGTCTAGACTAGCATCCTCCACCCTGCCCTCCATCACCCCAGAGCCTTCCTTCTTAAAAAAAAAAATTATTTATTTGGTTGTGCCGCGTCTTCATAGTGACACAGAAGGTATTTCAGCTGCGGCATGCAGACTCCTAGTTGTGGCATGTGGGATCTAGTTCCCTGACCAGGGATCGAACCTGGGCCCGCTGCACTGGGATCTCGGGGTCTTAGCTACTGGACTGCCAGGGAGGTCCCCTCCCACCCCAGAGACTTCTTTCTGAAGGGAAAGAACGCAAATCTGAAGAAGACTTTAACCAAGACCTCCATTCTCACTGCTGCCTACAGGGTAAAAGCCAAGCTTTCTGGAGACTGCGCCTCGGCCTCCGTGTGCAATCCGCGCCCTGCCCTGGCCCACCTCTCTCCGCAACCACGCTCTGTGTGGCAGGGGAGTCTTGGGCCCAGCTCTTGACTTCTCTCTGCATCCTGTCATGGTTTCTCACGGGCATGGTTTATCTTCCTGCACGACGAGTTTGTAGGGCAGCCATCACAAATCTCCACAAACTAGAGGCTTAAAACAGCTCTAGAAAAGCTCTCTCTCCCAGCACTGGAGGCCTGAAGTCTGAAAGCAGTGTCAGGCAATACTACACGGACAGAAGTATCCGTGGGTCAATTCTGGGCCTCAGCCCTCCCAGACCCTGTTTATTTCTGCCCTGGAGTCTTAACCCCTGGACCGCCCAGGAAGTTCTGCAGTGCACCTCCAGACCCAGTGTTCCCTTTGTCTGAAACTTCTATCCCACTGCCACCTAGCAAGGCCATCCACCTGACGAATTTCAACTTAACCTTTAAGTCGAAATTCAAGCACCAACTCCAGGAAGCCCTCGGGGGCTGCCCTGGAGGCACTGAGTCATGATTGATCAGGGCTCTCACCTTACACTCTGCCATCATAGCAATTACCGCTCTGCCGCTGCTTGTTTATCTAATTAGAAAGCTTTTGATCCCTGGCACTTGCAAAATGACTGGTACCAAGTTTGGCACTAAATGAAACAAAGAAAAATAGACTTGGGCGGGACAGGGCAGTAGCGGGTAAGGAGGGAACGGGAAGAGGAGACTCAGCTGAGGACAGAAGACAGTGGCAGTCGACGGAAGTGCGCGGGTCCAGATGCCCTCACACCGTGACGTGACTGACGCACGCGGCTGCTTCGGGGTCCTCCCCGGGGAGATAAAAGCTGATCACTGAGCCGCACAGCACAATCGGAAAGGAAGCAAAACTCTGGGGAGGGGGCGGGGGCGGGGGTCCCTGCTGACACATCTCAGTGAAGATGTAAGGAAAGCCAGACCACACAGGATTCCACAGAGGTGGAATGGAGCTGATCTATTTTCTGTGACGATAACCACAGAGATGGGATTCGGAGAGAAAAAGCAACACACACACATGGTTTATTAAGCCTGTACCCACAGTTTATGCCAATAAGAAAGAGAACCAGGAAGGTATCCCCAGAAGCTTCCACGTTTGCTGATATAACTCGTATCTATTACACGCCTATTGTATGCTGGCCAGACTCTGTGTGAGGTATTCCAAAGGAACTTATTTAATCCTCACGGCCACACTCTCAGGTAGGATTGTACCCGTTTACAGATAAGGATACCAAGGCTCAGAGAGGTTAAGCAACTGTCCCAAGACACACAATCCGATGAATCAAGGGCAATCTGATCAAAGGTCCTGCGTAATCCAGTACGACACACCGCCTCTAAAGACGTTGTAGGGGCTTCCCTGGGGGTCCAGCGGTTAAGACTCTATGTTTTCAATGCAGGGTGTATGAGTTCGATCCCTGGTTGGGGAACCAAGACCTCATCTAACGCTCAGTGTGGCCAAACACAAAAGAGAAGAAGCTTTAACACAACCTGGGTGGGGAGCGTGGGGGCATCAGAGAGAACGAAGATGTGATATATCTAACGCTATGCTGCTACGTAAGGCCTGATGCCACCATGGGATATCAGTATATCAGGTATATCATGAACTGTAAATAACCCAGAATGGCCCCAGCTCTGATGCCAAACCGGAACTCCCTCAGCAGGTGAGCCCAACACAAGCTTGCACTTCTGCAGACGCTATCTGCCAGCCCTGCCCTGAATCACTCTGATGCTGGATCCGAGGAAGCCTGGGCATCACCAAAGAGCCAGTCTGCTGGGACTCCTCCAAATGCCACGTGCTGTGCCATATGGAAACTTGAGATGCAAGCCCTTCCGGCAAAACAGGGAGGGGCGAGCAGAGTTGGGATCAGGGTGTCAGACAAAGCAGGCAATTATTTTTCCGAAGGCTGTCAGGAGAGGATGGGGAGGAGAAAGGCAGGGGTGACTGTGAAAACATGCCGAGGAGAACCCAAAGCCCCTGGGGCTGAGGAAGTGGGGACCTCAGCCTCACCCGGACGTCACACTTCGTTGTCCCGGGGGACAGGCGTGTGCGGCTGCCCACTTGCTTTCCTTCCGCAGTGGAGCTCAGGGGCGAGCAGAAAGCAGTGACAAGCACCCCTTTTACTTCTGTCCTCTTTTGCTTCCCAAGGGAATCCGAATGGGGTAACTGATCAGTGAGGAAGCTGTGACATCAAACTCACATTTTACGGCAAGAAAAGAAAATTTCAAACATAAACAGGCCCTCGGCTCTTGGGTTCCCTCTTGCCCACGCCCGCTCTGCATCTTGTATCTGCATTCTTCTTGTTGCTGTTTAGTCGCTCAGTCGTGTCCGACTCTCTGCGACCCCGTGGACTGCAGCCCGCCAGGCCTCCCTGTCCTTCACTGTCTCCCGGAGTTTGCTCAAACTTATGTCCATTGAGTCGGTGATGCCATCCAACCATCTCATCCTCTGTGTCCCCTTCTCCTCCCGCCCTCAATCTTTCCCAGCATCAGGGTCTTTTCCAATGAGTCAGCTCCCTGCATCAGGTGGCCAAAGTACTGGAGCTTTCAGCTTCAGCATCAGTCCTTTCAATGAATATTCAGGACTGATTTCCTTTAGGATAGACTGGTTGGATCTCGTCACAGTCCAAGGGACTCTCAAGAGTCTTCTCCAACACCACAATTCGAAAGCATCCATTCTTCGGTGCTCAGCTTTTTTTATAGTCCAACTCTCACATCTGTACATGACCACTGGGAAAACCACAGCTTTGACTAGATGGACCTTTATTGGCAGTCATGTCTCTGCTTTTTAAAACGCTGTCTAGGATGGTCATAGCTTTCCTTCCAAGGAGCAAGCATCTTTTAATTTCATGGCTGCAGTGTATCTGCATTAGACATTGACCAAACCTCCCCCATTGGCTGAAAAACCTGCTGGACCAGAAAGGGCAACATTCTCCCAGTGTCAACAAGACAACGCCTTAAAAGATAACATTCCTTTTGATTTTGTAAGCGGTCACATCACCCATCATGATGACACTTGGATCTGGACTGTGTTAACTGTCAATAATTTCTTGCCTGGAGAAACCCATGGACAGAGTCCATGGAAAGAGCTGGACATGACTGAGCGACTGACTCTTTCTTTCTAACGTGCAGCCCTCTGTCTCAAAAAACGTATATGACTATGCGTTGACTTCTAGTGGGTGGAACAGTTCTGAGTTTTGTGAGATGCCATCCCTGGGTTATAATCTTCATTTTGGCTCAAATAACATTTTCCATTTCTATCTTCTGTTCTGTTCTGTTCAGTCACTCAGTCGTGTCCGACTCTTTGCGACCCCGGGGACTGTAGCCTACCAGGCTTCTCCATCCATGGGATTCTCCAGACAAGAATACTGGAGTGGGTTACCATTTCCTTCTCCAGGGGATCTTCCCAACCCAGGGATCGAACCCGGGTCTCCCGCATAGGAGGCAGACGCGTTAACCTCTGAGCCACCAGGGAAGCCCATTTCTATCTTAGATCAACTTATTAATTTCTCGTCAACAAAACACACATACACACAGACAGTATCCCACCAAAATGCCTCTGGCATCTCTACCAAGAGTACAGAAGCCCTCTAGATAGCATGATACAACTAACATCGATTTACCCACATGTCTCAGTGGTTCAGGGTATTAATTAGGATGAGCTGTGTTTTGCTCCAATAATAAAGTACCCTACCATTCCAGGCACCCAGGGGCCCAGGGTCAAAGGCTCCTCTTCAACCCATGCACCTTCCATCACCACCTGAGCATCCCTGGGCTTGCTGCTTAGTGAGACAGGTCCTTCTGAATCTAGATCATTCCCATCACAGAAACGAGCCTCGGTTTCCTCGTCTGTCAAATAAAATGAACAATACCACTGACCCCACAGGACTACTGTGGTTTCCCAGGTGGCGCAGTGGTAAAGAATCCGCCTACCAATGCAGGAGATGAGGGTTCAACCCTCGGATTGGGAAGATCCCCTGGAGAAGGAAATGGTAACCCACTCCAGTATTCTTGTCTGGGAAATTCCATGGACAGAGGGGCCTGGTGCGCCCCAGTTCATGGGGTCGCAAAGAGTCAGACACAACTGAGCAACTAAGCACGCACACACACGGGACTATGCGTGCAACGTGCATGCCCACAGTATACGTTCCACGACTGTGAGTTATTCTTGTGACATTTCCCACCAGAGAAACAGGCAACAGGAAAAGACACAGAAAGCAAATGTTCCAAGACACGAATTATAGCTGCTCCCACGTGGTGAGATTAAAAGGAGACTCTTCTCATCTCCCGGAACTTTTCTATTCTCTAGATTCTTTTTATAGTTAACATATGTGATTTTAACAAATGGAGGGAAAAAAAGCCAGCGCATAAATGCATCTAACATGAGAGCATTAAAGCCAAGTTTAAAAAGCGCCTGGCCTTGAAGGACCTTGAGAATAAGAGGCTACAGACGGCAGCCCGGGTTCCAGATGCAGCCAGAGCCCTGTCTTTTAAAGCCTCTGAGCTACGGATGTTTTTCACATTTTTAAAGGATTGTAAGGAAGGAAGAGGAAAGGAAAAGGCAACGGAGACCATATGTGGTCTGCAAAGTGCAAAATATTTACTTTCCTGTCGTTCTTAGAAAAAGTACGCTGACCCTGTTTTAGCTCAGTTGATCACCTGATTCTTCACAAAGCCAGCCTTCTCCTCTCAGGGACTTTACTTAGAATTCACTTGGTTTTGTTTTTTTTTTTTAATGCCATATGCACATATACATATTGCTGTTGTTCAGTCACTAACTTGTGTCAGACTCTTTGTGACCCTGTGGACTGCAGCACGCCAGGATTCCCTGTCCTTCACCATCTCCCGGAGTTTGCTCAAATCCATGTCCATTGAGCTGGAGATGCTATCTAGCCATCTCATCCTCTGTCATCCCCTTCTCCTGCCCAATCTTTCCCAGCATCAGGGTCTTTTCCAATGAGTCGGCTCTTCACATCAGGTGGCCAAAGTATTGGAGCTACGCACAAAAGTAAATGCACTCAGTACATATAATTCTCCTTTTCATTAAATGATCCCACATTTAGGAAGTGTTTATTGCGTTGGGAGGTATTAGCGGGGCCACAGCATCCAGCCTGGTCCAGGCACTGGTGTAAGCTGGAGTGATGAATAAATTTCCGGGATCAAACACACACTCACTCCATCCTCAAACGAATGATGCTCTGAGGCCCCAGCTCCAGGCCACGTGCTCTGTGGCAGGTGCTGGGGATTCAGGGCAAATAAGACAGATCAAGACACTGCCTGCAAGGAGCTGACAGTTCACCAGGGAAGCAAGTGCCAGGCAGGGGTCAGGCGGAGAGGCTAAAGAGAGGCAGGGCACTTCACCCAGACGGGAACTCCAGGAACGCGTCTGGAGGAGAGGACGCCTCCGGTCCTAAATAAGGACTGGCCAGCTGACACGTGAAGGAGGAAAGTGGTTCCCAAAAGAGGGAGACCGTGAGGAAAAGCTCAGATGATGAAGGGCACATGTGTGTCCTGAGAACCCGCTGCAGCAGCTGACGCTTGGCTCAGGGGGCAGAAGACTGGCCTGAGCTGAAGCTAAGGAGGTGCCTGGAGCACAGCCCTGGAGAAAATCCATGTTAAACAGACAAGACAAATGGCGTGGACCCAAGGGGAAGATAGCAAAGGACTTTGGATGGAGAGTAAACAGTCAGAAATGTATTTGTTGTACGTGCTCAGATGCTCAGTTATCTACGACTCTCTGCGACACCATGGACTACAGCCTGCCAGGCTCCTCTGTCCCCAGAATTCTCCAGGCAGGAATACTGGAGTGGGTTGCCATTTCCTTCTCCATGGGATCTTCGCGACCCAGGAATTGAACACATGTCTCTTTATACCTCCTGAATTGGCAGGTGGATTCTTTACCACTAGTGCTACCTGAGAAGCCCTGGCCACCTCTTATTCAGAGCTGAGCTCCAGAGAGCTTTGCGTCTCCAGAAAACTGTGGGTCATCTGAGCTACCAGCCATGCTGCCCACCTGGACTGACCTAACAACTGGTTAAATGGAGATCGTGATATCTACCCCCAGGAATTGAGAATTAGAGCGTACGAACGAATCCTGCACCCCCACATCCACAGCAGGGCTGTTCACAATTGCCCAGAGGTGGAAACAACCCAAACGTCCAGCAGTGGATGAATGGGAAAGCCAAAATGACATAATCAGGCAGTGGAACAGTGTTCAGACATAAAAAGGAACGAGGTTCTGACACAGGCTACAACACTGATGAAACTTGAAAACATTATGCCGAGTTTAAAAAAAAAGACACAAAAGGTCACATACTGTATGATTGCATTTATACAAAAACAGCAAAAAACGGGTGAATCGACAGGGACAGAAGGAAGATTTGTGGTGACCAGGGCTTGGGGGTGAGGGAGGGGTGGGGAGTGACGGCTTAATGGGGATGGGGGTTTCCTTTTGGGGAGGGATGAAAAATGTTCTGGAACTAGATAGCGACGTTGGTTACACAAAACCGTGAAGGTACCAAGTGTCGCTGAACGGTTCACTTTAAAATGGCTAACTTTAGGAGTTCCCTGGGGGCCTAGTGGATAGGATTCCAGGATTTCACAGCCGCGGCCTGGGTTCAATTCCTGGTCCAAGAATATCCGGCAAGCCCCAGTGTGCAGCCACAAATAAACACACACAAATAAAACAATTGATTTTGTTTTGTGAATTTCACATCAATCACCAAAAACAAACTATTTGTTTGTAAAGGTGATTCACGAGGTTGTACTGATTTCAGGTGCCCAACAGAGTGATCCCATCACACACGTTCTGTTTCATATTTGTTTCCATTGTGGTTTACTGTGGATACAGAACACAGTTCCCTGTGCTATAGACCAGGACCTTGCTGTCTATCCATTGAATACATAATCGCTGTGTCTGCTGACCCGAAACGCCTAAACTCACCACCCCCTTTCCCCTTTGGTAACCACAAGTTCGTTTTCTATGCCTCTGAGTCTGTTTCTATTTTGGAAATTCACTTGACATAAAAAAAAATACATTTTTAAGGAAACCATGAGAGACAGAGTGTCTGGGGTATCCCACCTCCCAGGTTTCCCATCTGTGTCCCTCACACAGGACAGTTGCCCAGACTTCTGCAGCACACCTTGCTGGACTGTTCTGTGATCTCCTCACTCTGGTGAGCATCAAAATCCCCTGGAGACCTATTTCAAAATGCAGACGCCTTGGGGACTTCCAATGCAGGGGTCACAGGTTTGATTCCTGGTCAGGAACTAAGATCCCACATTGCCGTGTGACATGCCACCGCCTCCAAAAAAAAGCAGACCAACTGTGGATGCCCCAGCTTCATCTCAAGAGCCTGAGGTGAGGCCAGGGCGCCTGCATTTGCTCGGCCTCCCAGGTGACTCTGGTGTGCCTCCAAGTTTACCAACCACAGAGCCAGGTCCCTTTTCCCTTTTCATCTTGAGACTGTCCCTCCATCACCTGCAGGAAGCCCTTCTTCCCTCTTTACCGAGTTCTTTGCAATAAACAGTAAGACTTTGGCTTCCAAAGGAAAGAAAAAGGTACTTGGATTGCAGTGAACCATCCAAGCAACAGCACCTGAATCAAAGCAAGTTATAATTTGCCTCAATTGGAGGTCACCAGCCTTGGCTGAACATCAGAACCTTCGTGGGGATGTTTTCATTTAGAGACCAAGGCCCTGCCTGGGACACAGTGACTCACAGCTTCCTGAGGGAGGTCCAGGTGTCAGTATTTTTCTAAGGCACCAAAGGCAACTTCTCGGCTCTTTCCCACCCACTCCCCACTTACCCCCACCCTCTAGCACACTTCCTGGTCCAATTGCTCAGAAAATGTTGACTCTAAGCGGCAGTTTAAGTCTTTAGATTCTCGAGCAAACATAATTAAGAAAGCAAACAAAGCATGAAACGGCCTATAACAGATCCACGCTGCAGATGAGGTTTTTCTACTTAACTATCTGTGCCTCCTGTTTCTGCTGCCCAGAGTGTGGTCAACTGCCAAGCAGCACAGACCTGCCTCCAGAAAATAACTCAAGGCTACAAAGTGCTTTGAGTCTATACCGAACACTGATTTGCTCATTTGGCTGCGCTGAGCCTCGGTTGCAGTCTTCGAGATCATTAGTTTCCGCATGTGAGCTCTTGGCTGCAGCACATGGGATCTGGTTCCCTGACCAAGGACTGAAGCCGGGCCCCCTGCATTCAACTTAATGACTAAGCCACCACCACCCACCCTGCATTGGGAGCCCAGAGTCTTAACCACTGGACCACCAGGAAGTCCCTGGAAAGTGTTTTCAAGTTTGAGGCTGGAAAGAGATCCCATGATCTTACTTGATCTCCATTGATCCATTCATTCATTGGGCTTCCCTGGCGGCTCAGACGGTAAAGAATCTGCCTGCAGTGCAGGAGACCTGGGCTCAGTCCCTGGGTCGGGATCCCCTGGGGAGAGCATGGAAACCCACTCCAGCATTCTTGCCTGGAGAATCCCATGGACAGAGGCGCTGCAGCCCATGGGGTCCCACAGAGTCGGACACGACCGAGTACCTGCCTATCGCCCAGCACCTCCAACCATTCCTTTCTTCTACACTCCCACCTCCTGAAGGCCTGCTGTCCACAGGGAAGAGGAGGGTCAGGATGTGGGAGGTGCCAACACCTGGGATGGCCAGGGAGGCTTCCTGGTGAAGAACACACAAACTGCATTCTGCAGGGTAAGCGGGAGAGAGCATGCAAATCGTGGAAGGGCCGTGTTCTGAGCTGGGGACCACGCCATCAAGCTCGCAACAGTCTATCAGTTTCTGCATTAAATTCAGAACACCCTGGTCTTGCTCAGGTCAAGGTGAGTCCACCTACTATTTACCCATGGAATTGGAGAAGGGAGGCTCTGAAGGGAACTGGCTGTGATTCTAGAGACAATGTATACTTCTGAGACACATGGCTGACGATCCCTTCCCCTCCCGCCCAGCCCCAAGACACAGGACCAAAGGAGCCACAGGCATGGAGCTGCACAGGGCATCTTCAGAGCCAGTGTCCACGTCCTACTGTCGCTGATACACCTTCTGTCATGTATCCCCAAGGCTCCATATGGGAGACAACAATCTTTTAGCTTTTCCAGGGGCTTTAGTCCAGCTCCTTCCTCTCGAAGAACTGGCCAAACCAACATCTCCATCTGTAAAATTCACTTTGATACCAGATACAGATACAGATACCAGATACAAATTCACTTCTCTTCTTTGATACCAGAATTCTGGGATCGTCCAGAATTCTGGGATCGTCCCTGGCGGTTCAGCAGTAAAGAATTCACCTGCCAAGCAGGAGAGGTGGGTTCAATCCCTGGGTTGGGAAGATCCCCTGGAAGAGGAAATGACAACCCACTCCACTATTCTCGCCTGGGAAATCTCAAGGACAGAAGAGTTTGACGGGCTGCAGGGTCACAAAAGAGTCGACACGACTTAGCAACTCAAGGACGATGACAGTAGATTCTACAAGTGGAAACGCCACTGCAGTTTCTCCTCCTGTAACTGATCCTTGACATGCTCCCCCGCCTTCACCTCCTCTGTTAGGTTATTCTTCCGTCAAGTAGAAACAGATCGCTAAAGATGGAAGGAGTCTATGAAGGAAAGGAAAGCATGCCTCACCCCTCCTGGGGCAAAACAGTCGCCTCCTGCAGCATCTGTCCCTTCCAAATAGTTGTCACACGTGGTCCCTCACAGCAAGTCACGGCCGGAAGCTGACACCAGCAACAGCTGAGTACACATGAGAAATATGTGCAATACTACTCATAAAGTGGCCAGCTAACGAGAACCCACGCACAGCTCGGGGAGCGCAGGGCTCCGCGGTGACCCGAATAGGAAGGAAACCCAAAAAGGAGGGAATATATGTACACATGTGGCTGATTCACTTCGCTGTACAGTAGAAAATAACACAGCACTGTAAAGCAACTACACGCCAATCAAAATCATTCTTAAAAAAAGGTATGTGCCCACCCTGCTCGTTTTAAGTTTTCAGCAGAGGCATCTTCCGTGCCATCACGGCAAAAACTAAGGGAAATTGAACAGGATCGGGACATAGATTCATGAAGGAGGGCGCTGGGGAGAAGGCAGTGCCCCTGTCACTTGCTGACCTTGGAGCCTGACCAATCAGGGTCATCAGCCACACTGTCCAACAGGAGCGTCTATGTCCCCGTCCCCTGCAGTCCCTGGGCAGCCTCTTCGGATGTCAGATCCCCAGGCAGGGAGGAAAGTGGCGGGGAGCAGGCATCTCCCAGAGAGGAGGCTGCCAAGATGGAAAGCAAAGCTGCAAAATCAAGTGGCGGCATCACAGCTTGTATGTTACTACTTGTTTTTCATGAAACACATAACAAAATCACATCTCCAGGACACACACACACACAAGCAAAAGCACAGAGTGATGTAGCTACTCAGCCACGGGGAAGTGGTCTGGCAAGCTGCACTAAAACGGAATGACCCCATACAGGCGCTAAAACGATGAGATGAAAATCATTTCGAATTTTAAAAATAACACACAAGAAGAGAACGCACAGACAGTTCCAACTGTGCAAAAATGTATGCGGGCACGTACATGTGTAAAGGGAAGGGAAGTCTAAATACAGGAGTCAGGGTTCAGGTTGCTTCAGAGTTGATCTGAAGCACACTTAAACAGTACAAGCATAGGAGGGAATGGTTATGTCTTAATATTTATGTAAATCATTTTCCAAAAGGAAAAAAAATAAAAGAGAAAAATCTAGAAGGGTACCCACTAAAATGATGATGATGGTTGACTGATCTGGGAAGAGTTCAGGAAAAACGAAGCATCCTTCTCCATTCAGGCTGACTTGTGTTTTCCTTTAGTTCCCCAACCAGGGGTCACACCAGTGCCCCCTGCAGCAGAAGCACAGTCCTAACCACTGAGCTGCCAGGGAATTCTCCAAAACCAGGTATCTTTTTTTTTTTTTTTCTGGCTATTTTAACAAATTACCATCAACTGGGTGGCTTATAAACAACAGACATTTATTTCTGGCAATTCCAGAGGCTGAGAAGCCCAAGGTCAAAGTGCTGGCAGAGTCAGTGTCTGGAGAGAGCCCACTTCCTGGCTCACAGACAGTGTGCACACATCCTGATCTGCTCGAGGCGGGGAGGGGAGCTCTCTGGGGGCTCCTTTATCAGGACACTAATCCCATTTACGAGGGCTCCACCCTCATGACCTGGTCACCTTCAAAAGGCCCCACTGCCTAACACCATCATACCGGAAATTAAGTTTAACACAAGAACTTCAGCAGGACACAGTCTGTAGCAAGAAAGGACTGTCACATAAAAATCTGTTTAATTTTTATAATGAGATTTGTGTGCTGTATTAATGCAATATTAATAAGACTAAAAAGAGAGACAGGAGGCCATGAAGAGACACAGACACCCTCCTCCCCTCCCCTCCACCCACAAGCAGAAAAATATCTGCTTTACATTGGAGGTGCAGTCTTCACAGTCACCACCAATCTTAACTTCACACAGAAGCAAACTGCAAAGATCACAAAACTGTCAGCACCTCCAGAGAGCTGTCCACGGTCCATTCTGTTTCTCCCTAGAGCCGTCCGGGGGGACCATGGGCTCAGACTGGCCTGAGCCACACTCACCGCCACCGCCCTCCTCCGGGGCCTGGCCGATTCCACCTTCCTCAGCCACCCCCCGCCTGTTTCCCCTCTCATTAAGTCATCATTTGGCAAAGCCTGTACAACTTTGTCAGCTCGTTTCCCGTTAATGGTGACCGTGTCCGCCTTCTCCACTCTACCCTCAGATAAATGCAGGAAAATAAACAACCTTTCAGGGAGCGATTGGACAAGCGGAATTAACGCGGCCACAGCGGGTTCAACCTGACAGGCTGTTATGAGTAAAGCCCTTTTCATGAGCAATGTGGGGCTCAAGCTCCAAAAGGGAGACAAATACATCTGAAAGGCTGAATGGAGGGGAGCCGAGTTAGAGGACAAGGTCAGAGTTAACCATTTCCTTCCCACCCTCCCGGAGTCTTGCCACCCTTCAGGTCTTGAATACGTAAGAAGAAATAGGGAGGGCACCTCCCATGTGGACTCGCAGAGGCACCTGTGCTTGGACCATCATGGGTCAATGTCAGAATCCCTCCAGCAGGGACTTCCCTGGGGCCCCAGTGGTTAGGACTCTGCACTTACAGTGCAGGGGACAGGGGTTCGATCCCTGGTCGGGGAGCTAGGATCCCACAGGCCATGTGGCACAGCCAAGGAAATACTAAAAAAAAAGGCCAAGGAAAAATTTAAGAAAAGATAAAAAGATATGTTTCAGTTCAGTCACTCAGTCGTGTCCGACTCGTTGAGACCCCATGAATCACAGCACACCAGGCCTCCCTGTCCATCACCAACTCCCGGAGTCCACCCAAACCCAAGTCCATCGAGTCAGTGATGCCACCCAATCATCTCATCCTCTGTCGTCCCCTTCTCCTCCTGCCTTCAATCTTTCCCAGCATCAGGGTCTTTTCAAATGAGTCAGCTCTTCACATCAGGTGGCCAAAGTATTGGAGTTTCAGCTTCAACATCAGTCCTTCCAATGAACACCCAGGATTGATCTCCTTTAGGATGGACTGGTTGGATCTCCTTGTGGTCCAAGGGACTCTCAAGAGTCTTCTCCAGCACCACAGTTCAAAAGCATCAATTCTTCGGTGATCAGCTTTCCTTATAGTCCAACTCTCACATCCATACATGACCACTGGAAAAACCATAGCCTTGACTAGACGGACCTTTGTTGACAAAGTAATGTCTCTGCTTTTTAATACGCTATCTAGGTTGGTCATAACTTTCCTTCCAAGGAGTAAGCGTCTTTTAATTTCATGGCTGCAATCAGCATCCGCAGTGATTTTGGAGCCCAGAAAAATGAAGTCAGCCACTGTTTCCCCATCTATTTCCCATGAAGTGATGGGACCAGATGCCATGATCTTAGCTTTCTGAATGTTAAGCTTTAAGCCAAATTTTTCACTCTCTTCTTTCACTTTCATCAAGAGGCTCTTTAGTTCTTCTTTACTTTCTGCCATAAGAGTGGTGTCACCAGGATATCTGAGGTTATTGATATTTCTCCCGGCAATCTTGATTACAGGTTGTGCTTCTTCCAGCCCAGCGTTTCTCATGATGTACTCTGCATAAAAGTTAAATAAGCAGGGTGACAATATACAGCCTTGATGTACTCCTTTTCCTATTTGGAACCAGTCTGTTGTTCCATGTCCAGTTCTAACTGTTGCTTCCTGACATGCATACAGGTTTCTCAAGAGGCAGGTCAGGTGGTCTGGTTAGGGAATGCTTGAAACAATTTTAAAAAGAATCCCTGAAAGCACCTCTGTACTGAGCACACTCCTGTACTGGCTTGTTTCACCAGGGACTGGCTTGCTCCCTGTCACCCAAACTCCACGCACAGTCCTCCCAGAGGACAAAGCGGAGACTGTGGGGCCTTCTGCAGGCAGGGCCCCCTTCCTCCAGGCACTTATTTTGCAGGACGAGCCCCCTCTGGCATCGCTCAGCCACAGCCTTTTGCTCTCACGACTGAGCCCTGTTCCTGGGCTGTGTGTTGAGCTGTGAGGCTTTGTCGCAAAGTGGGATGAACAGGAAACCAAAAATATCTCCATTTGAATTCCCCACAGAACTCCTGGTTCCTAAACTGCAACCGCAGTGAGCATTCTGAAACCAAACTCCGGCCACCGCTTTCTGCCCCAGAAGACCGTATTCCCCTTGGCTGCTCAATCAGTACTGACAATCAGCCAGACTCAAGGTCCGAACCCAATAACTCAGACTCCGAGATGCATCTTCCCTACGTCCGAGCTGCTGCCCTTTCTGGGTCTGGTTGGCAAATTCACGGTGAGACCGAGGGAAACCTCCAGCCCGTCTCAGAGAGATGGAAAGACAGCTCCCTAGCACCACTTCTGGAGTCACGCTTACATTTGGGTACTGCTGCAGTTATAAACAATGCTTATCTGTTTACGAGTCCGTCCAAGACAAATTCCCCTTCTCACATCAACAGCATGAACTAACTTCTCTTAAAACGTCCCAGAGCAGATGCTTCCTGCCAGGTCGATCTTTCTGCCGATGAGCAAGGTCCTGGGCGTTCATGGTTGTTACGCCCCTTCTGAAGACCTTTCACTGTCTCCCTCAGTGCTCACCCACCACTCCCCAACCAGGCCTCGTTTTCCAACACGTCCCCCTGGGATCTTCTCTATATTCAAAGCATACAGTAGAGCAAACAGGAAGCAAAAGGTTAAGGAAAAAAAAGAAAAAGGTACTGCTGCGCAGACAAATGACTATTTACACTGCCCAGAGAAAGCCTCTACATTCGGGCAGCTGATCAAATACGCTGACACCCCCACCCCAGTACCAGGGAACGGTGACTCCTCACGAGACAAAGAGCCCTCCACCACATATCGCCTTGGAAACCCGGAGGGGCTCAGGTGGGAAGGGCAGAAAGAGACCAGCAGGGGCCGTGCCAGCCCTGGTCTGCCGACCATGAGTTAACGCCACTGGCCTTCCTGCCCTGGCAAGGAGAATCCAATCCACCAGCAAGGTACCACGGAACCCGGGTGGACTGCAGGACATGGCAATCCACCCCAAGGATCCCCTCAGAACCATCACCAAGCAGACGTGTCCAATGACAAGGGAGCAGATGGCCCGAGGGTGGGGCAGAAGACCACAAGCTTGACACGGCCGTTGAAGCTCTCGCTGAACGAGAGTGACACACAGTCTTTCCTCCAAGAGGACATCATGGCTCCCCATGCAGACATCACAGCACAATGAGCTGTTCGGTCCAGAGGCTGGTCCCTCCGGATCAAGAGTGATCCATTTCTCATGAGCATCAGGGCCTCGTTCCTCCCAAGACTCTCCCTCCTCTCTCTCCGATGGGGAAGGAAGAAGGCGGGTGGGGAAAGGAGAACCTACGTCCTGGGGTACGAGCCCTGCTGACTCCAGGGGGTCCGACCTGCTCCCCGCCCACCATGATGCCCCAGAGAAAGTCTATCTCCCGGATGGTCCTCCACGCCTCCTCCTTTCCCGGGTGAGCAGAGTATTCAAGCCCCAGCTCAGGTCTCTCGGGGACCTGTTAAAAGTACAGCGCCTGGTAAGGTGACACGTGCCTGCACTGGGTCCTTCCTGATGGCCACCCTTCAGAAAAGCTGGTTTTGGCCGATGGCACTGGGTCACAATCTCACGGTCTGGCTTTGGCTCTCTCTGCTCAGGGACCGCAGCCAGAATGCAGCCTGCTCTGCATATTGGGCTTCTCTGTGAACCAGGACAAGCTTATTCCCCAAAGCCAACCCCCAGCACTGTTTAGGCAAAAAGAAAAAACCCAAATCATCGGCTCACCCAAATTCTGGTGCCTTATTACTTTCTTTAATTCACGAATTTTTGGCTGGGCTGGGGTTTCATGGCTGTGCAGACTCTCTAGCTGCAGCGAGCTGGGGGGGTGGGGGGCTCACAGGCTCAGCCGTGCAGGCTTCAGAAGTTGTGGTGCTTGGACTTAGCTGCCCCAAGGCTTGTGGGATCCTCCCAGACCAGGGATCAAACCCATGTCCCCTACATGGGCAGAGAGGATTCTCAACCACTGGAACACCAGGGAAGTCCTTGGTGCCTTTTTAGATTTTTTAAAATTTTTACCTGGCACCCCCTAAAGGAGTTATAAACTCTCAAGTCAAAAGAAGGAAACTGGGGATAAGGGACATACAACTGTTTCGTGTCAGAAGCGAACCCAGTCCAGAGCCCCGCTGCCCGGTCCCCCGCCTCGTCCTCCTGTTAACCAGCGCTCATGGAGTGGATTCTCCACTGAGGGTCTTCTGCTGTGGTTCGGCGTCTTCTCAGCTCCTGGTGACGTCACAAGCTCTCTAAGGGTCAGGACTGGCGTCCCGGTCACTCCCTTGCCCCAGTCGAGGTCCGCTCCTGCAGACAGGGCCGCACCGAATGACGTCAAGTTGTTCTCCACGTGTTCAGTGAGATCTGACCTTTAAAATCCGAACTTACCAAAATGCAGCTGAAGGGATGATGAGTCAGACCACTGAGAGCCTATTTTCGTTTCAGTCACAATTCAGTCCCTCGAGGTGAAAGCCCTAAATGTCTTGAAGTATCTGTTTCGATATCCCTGGCCACTTAACAGAGACACGACCGTGGGTGTTGAGTTTGAACAGAAGTGGGTTCATGGCACAGAGCTGGAGGCACCCTGACACGAGAGCCCAGGGAGGAGCGGTACTCACCCAATCAGGCATCAGGAGGTCGGCCAGGTAGACGAACGCTGCTCCGAGGGTGAAGCCGACAGCCACGGGGAGAAAGGCCAAGGAACCGAAGCCGCCGGAGGACGTGGCCATCTCCACTGCCGGGGCCAGGAGGGACCAGTAGGAAGCTGCCAGCATGACCTGCAAAGCCGTGAAAAGCAGCAGACCGTTAAACCATCCCCAGAAGCCCTTCCAGTGGAGACTTGCCTAATTCTCTGTGGCCCAACTGGAACTCTTCAGTGTCACCTGCGTTAGGCCTCTAATCCTCAGTGGTAGGTAGGAACTATTCCAAGGCAAAAAGCCGCCATGAGAAATCTACTTTTGTGAGAACTTAACCTGGAGTAGCATGGAGTTGACCTTGTGAAGAGGGAGTCTAATTTGCTATCATCTCTCATGTCCATACCTGACTTCTGGAAAAACCATAGCCGACCTTTGTCATGTGATGTCTCTGCTTTTAAATACGGTATCTAGGTTTGTCATAGCTGCTGTCTGTAGATAAAAAAATTGAATCTCGAAGTAATAAGATCATTTGCCCAAGGTCGCTGAGCCAGGAAGTGGCAGATCCAGGGAACAGAGCAAAGCAGGACCACCCCCACCTCAGTGAGAAGGGACCCACAAGAGGGAGAGGAGAGAAATGAAGCTGGACTCGAATCGCAGTGGAGTCAATGGGATCAAAGGTTCTCCAGTGCTCAGTGAATTAGACACTCACTCACAGCTGTCTCCCCTTACAGATGCCGTGACGTCTTGGCTAGAGTACACCCACGGCCCATTGCAACCGTATGACAGTCAGCACTGACAGGCACGGTGCTGAATGGGTTTCTAAAATTACTCAACGCCGCCTTGCCTTTAAAAACACATCTGCATCATCCATCTCCAAAATAACATTCCGAGTGACAGAACCAGGTATTACGAACACAACAATAAAGAACAAATACGTGAGGAAAGAAAACGATTTCTCTTCTGCGAAGCGTCACCCACACACAGCACTGGCTCGGCACCAGACGCTCCCAGGAAAAATCTCAGCGCCACCCATAGCAGACTGCGCCTGCCTCCGCTGTTGCTGAGTCGCTCAGTCGGGTCTGACTCTTTGTGACCCCATGGTCTGCAGCCCACCAGGCTCCTCTGTCCTCCTGTCTCCCAGAGTTTGCTCAAATTCACGTCCCTTGAGTCAGTGATGCCATCCAACCATCTCATCTTCTGCCACCCTCTTCTCCTTTTGCCGTCAATCTTTCCCACCATCAGCGTCTTTCCAAGGAGTCAGCTCTTCGCATCAGGTGACCAGAGTATTGGACATTCTGCATCATGTCCTCCTAATGAATATTCAGGGTTGATTTCCTTTAGGATAGACTGGTTTGATCTCCTTGCTGTCCCAGGGACTCTCGAGTCTTCTCCAGGTCCACAATTCGAAAGCATCAATTTTTTGGCACTTAGCCTTCACTGTTGTCCAATTTTCACATTTGTACATGACTACTGGAAAAATCGCAGGTTTGACTATATGGACCTTTGTCAGCAAAGTGATGTCTCTGCTTTTTAATACACTGTCTAGGTTTGGTGATTTAGTTGCTAAGTCAAGTCCAACTCTTGCAACCCCATGAACTATAGTCTGACAGGCTCCTGTCCATGGGATTCTCCAGGCAAGAACACTAGAGTGGGTTGCCATTTCCTTTTCCAGGGGATCTTGCCGACCCAGAAATGGAACCCAGGTCTCTTGCATTTAGACTCCCAGAAACAATAAAAGTGGCTCATCAGTTCAGCTCCATGGGATCATCAGAGGAAGCCGTGGGAACCTCCTCTATGCCAGGGGCTAATCCATCCCTCTCCCAGACTTTGTCTCTCCTGCTTCAGAATTCAACAGCCCTCTAGAGCTGCCATCTGTGGTTAGCTCCCACCAAGGAAGACCAACTCAGAAGTACAGAGGCGGCACAGACATGCCCGGCAACCTCCATCCTTGCATGTTTCAGGGCCTCCCATTCAGACCGCATCGCCAATAAGACCACTCCAGTCCCTCCCCATCTCTCATCCCTGCCGATGTCACTGGGGCACTTCCCCAGCCTTGGCGCCCCATCACCTTCTCAACATCAAGTCCACCCTCTTCTGTCAAAGCTCCCTTCTATCCCTAGGCATCACTGGGTACCAATCTTTTTTCTACCTCTACACGTGAAAAATACACAATATTCTCATGGACAAGTGATAAGACGCAGATCAGAAAGGGTATGCCTCTCAAGGGAGGCTGGACCAGAATCCAAGATGCTGGATGTAGAAAGGCATCTCCGATGACTCAGGTAGGTCCCTTCCTTAAGAACCCCTGTCCTCTGCCCTCCAGTCAAACCTGGAACCCAACAGGATTTCCTTCCTTCCTTTCCTCGCCAGTCTCCCTGCCTCCCACAACTCGGAACGTGACCAAGAATCGGTCTTGAGGCGGAGCCGGGTTCCACTGGAATCGCAATGAAAAGCCTGTGCTCTGCAGCTAGAAGAGCAGCCCCTGCCTGACACTAGAGAAAGCTGGTACGCTGCAAGGAAGACAGTGCAAACGTTAATTAACTTACTAACAAAGGGCACACGTGATCGACAAAATAATTACTTCTCCTCCAAAGATATGTGTGTACATGCTAAGTCACTTCAGTCATGTCCTACTCTTTGCGACCCTATGGACTGCAGCCCACCAGGCTCCTCTGTCCGTGGGATTCTCCAGGCAAGTATACTGAGGGGGCTGCCATCATCTCCTTCAGGGGATCTTCCCGACCCAGGGATCTAACCCACGTCTCTTACATCGCCTGCATTGGCAGGCGGGTTCTTTACCACTAGTGCCACCTGGGAAGCAGCCCCCTCAAAGATGACCGCCTCCTAATCCGCAAACCTGTCATGTCGCCTTACATGGCAAGAGGGACTCAGCAGCTGTGGTTAAGGATTCTGAGATGGGGAGATGATCCTGGGTGAGCTGGGTAAGGCCCACGTCATCGCAAGGAACGTTATGAGAAAGAAAGATGGGTCAGAATCAGAAAGAAGATTGACGACAAGAGCATGGTCAGACAGGACAGACTGGAAGATGCTATGCCACTGACTTGAAGATGGAGAAAAGGTCATGAGACAAAGGAGGTCGGTGGGCTCTAGAACCCGGAGGAGGCAAAGCAACAGGTTCTTCCCAGGAGCCTCCAGCAGGAACACAGCCCTGCTGATGCCTTGACTCTACCCCAGTTAGAACCAATCTGGACTTCTAGTCCCCAGTACTGTCGGATGACACGGCTGAGTCATCCTAAGCCACTATGCACGTGGTATTTTGTTACAGCAGCAACAGGAAAGTGACACAGCAGATAAAGACAAGTGTTACTTTTTTTTAGAGCAGTTTTATATTCACAGCAAAACCGAGCAGAAAGCACAGAGAATTCCCACACACTGCCTGCACCACACATGCACAACCTCTCCACCATCGACACCCTAGGCCAGGGCGGTGCATTTGTTACAATCAATAAACCTACACTGGCACGTGGTTACCGCCCAAAGTTCACCGCTTACATTAGAGGTCACTCTCTGTGCTGTATATTCTGAGCTTGAACAAAGGCACAATGGCATGCATCCATTATTCTGGTATCAGGACTGGTAGTTTCACGTCCCAGAACTCCTGTGTTCTGTCCGTTCATCTCTTCCTGCTCCCTGGCAACCCGTGGCAACCGCTAATCTTTTTTACTGGCTCCACAGTTTTGCCTTTTCCAAAATGCCTTATAGTTCAAACTGTACAGTATTCAGCCTTTTCAGACTGGCTTCTTTCACTTAAGTCAAGTGCATTTAAGATTCTTCCATGTCTTTTCATGGCTTGATGGCTCATTTATCTTTAGCGCAAAGAGTCGGACACAACTGAGCGACTGAACGGAACAGGACGGAACAGTCCACTGTCTGGCTGGGCCATGGTTTTACTTATTTACCCACCTATTGCAGGACATCTCGGTTGCTTCCATGTTTTGGCAATTATGAATAAAACTGCTATAAACACCCGGGTGCTGGCTTCTGTGCAGATGTAACTCCTCAGTTCATTTGGGTAAACCCCAGGGAATGCAATTCCTGGACTGTATGATAAATCCTATATATATATATGTATTTTTTTTTAAGATAATCCCTCAACATGGGTAGCTTCCTTGAAACTGTCAACACCAGGAAAGCTCCTTTAAATGTTAGGCAATTTTTTCTTTTTTAATCTGTATGTAGTGACATATTAACTAGCTGATACAGAAGCAGGAAGTAGTGTATCTGATTAACCTTCAATTACCCCGAAGAAGCAGGGCCTGCAGGGGACAGTCTAGTGAAGGGGAGGTGATAATCACTGGGCACAAGACTTCAGGGAATGAGCTAAAAAAAAAAAAAAAAGTCGTTCCCAACCAGTCCCCTTCACAACTCCAGATGGCAGGGACCGAAGGTCCTCCTGCAGCTGCAACCCTGCCTGGAAAGATGAGCTGGGCTACCAGTGCACCAGGGAAGAACAAATCTGGCCTCACACTGGCTCTGTTTCTGTTCCTTTTACCTTTGTATGCTATTGCTTTGGCTGTAAGAATACTGCCCGTTCAGTTCAGTCGCTCAGTCTTGTCTGACTCTTTGCGACCCCATGAATCACTGCATGCCAGGCCTCCCTGTCCATCACCAACTCCCAGAGTTCACTCAAACCCACCTCCATCGAGTCGGTGATGCCATCCAGCCATCTCATTCTCTGTCGTCCCCTTCTGATCCCGCCCCCAATCCCTCCCAGCATCAGACTCTTTTCCAGTGAGTCAAGTCATCGCGTGAGGTGGCCAAAGTATTGGAGCTTCAGCTTTAGCATCAGTCCGTCCAATGAACACCCAGGATTGATCTCCTCTAGAATGGACTGGTTGGATCTCCTTGCAGTCCAAGGGACTCTCAAGAGTCTTCTCCAACACCACAGTTTAAAAGCATCAGTTCTTCGGTGGTCAGTTTTCTTCACAGTCCAACTCTCACATCCATACATGACCACTGGAGAAACCAGAGCCTTGGCTAGCCTGAAATATACAGGATAGTCCGTTCTCGGGGCTCTGACTTTCATTTTTATTGTATGCATCTGTTTATTTTTTTCATTTATGCGGCTGCACCGGGTCTTCAGTGCTTCGTGCAGGCTTTCTGCAGCTGCAGCGAGCAGCGGCTAGTTTCGCTGCAGTGTGTGGGCTTCTCATTGCGGTGACTTCCTCTGCTGCAGAGCACGGGCCCTAAGGCGCGTGGGCTCAGGGCTGAGGTGAAACAGGTTTAGTTGCTCCTCGGCAAGTGACATATTCCAGATCAGGGGTGGAACCCACATCCCCAGGACTGGCAGGCAGTGCTTAACCCCTGGACCACCAGGGAAGTCCTAGGCTCCAAAACACTTTTCCACTCAGAGAGAAATAAAAAGTCGCAGAACTGAGACTAACGTTTGTCTTTTCGGAGGTTTACAGGAACATCGTGATTGACCTACATAAATGGAGGCAAGAACAGCGGAGTCTGACACCAGGAACAGCCACGCACACCCGCTCCCCTTTTAATATAAAAGAAGCCTGAATTCCGGTAAGATGGTTCTTTGGGACACCGGCCCACCATCTTCTCAGTCAACGAGGTTCCTGAACAAAGTTGCTATCCCTTGCTCCAACAACTCGTCTCTAGATTTCCCGGCCTGCCGTGCGCTGTATGAGCCTGGACTTGGTGACAGCGGCTCCAGCCGAAAGACGTCAGGCGGAGCCACTCGGAGCCGCTCCCCAAAAGAGCACATCCTCCCTAGATCCCTCACACGGGGGGTCCCCAGGTCAGGCTCTGCAGTAAGAATCTGCCTGCAACGCGGAAGCCTTAGGAGACGCGGGTTCAATCCCTGGGTCAGGAAGATCCCCTGGAGGAGGGCATAGCCCCCACTCCAGTATTCTTGTCTGGAGAACTCCATGGACAGGGGAGCCTGGCGGGCTACAGTCCACGGGGGTCACAAAGAGTTGAACGTGACTGAAGTGACCTACGGAATACCCATGCACAGACACTTCACGGGCATGTCTGGCTTTTTTCACTGGGCATAATGCTTTCAAGGTTCATCCATGTTGTCAGAATTTCATCCCTTTTTAAGGCTGAACAATATTCCATTTTTAAGCTGTGACTATGGAACCACTGAACTAACCTTAAAAAAATACAGTGTCTGTTGTATAGCATGGTGGGGGGGGTGGGGATGGGAAAGAGAACCAAATCCTCACCTTCCACACCAAGAAATCATGGAAGATTCTTAAAGCTGAAAAAGTCAAGAAATGTCAGAGTAGGCGTGCTGTTGAAAATGTGGAGGCAAAACAACTGAGGAAACAGCTAAAATCGGTGTTTGCGCTTCCCTATGTGGGAATCGGGGGCGGGGACAGTCAGCAGACTTGCTTATTGCGAGCCCCACAAAACAACCTGATTTGTTAAAATATACACGCACATATCTTAGGGGGAATTTTTTTAAATACATTGATAATATAATTTTAAAATATGTAAATATATAGGTAAATATTATAAATTTATGATATGATAGTTTTTAATGTTTTGATCATAGAAGACCCTGATTCACAGTGAAAACTCAAAGCAGGAAGAGGATCCTGTGGACAAAAGTTGAATTTTGAGACAGGTTCCTGCATGACAGTGAGATACCTGCTTGGACTGTGTGTTTTTGTTAAAGGCTCCTGACTCACAGCCTGGACAAAACAAAAGAAAAGGCCGAAAGGCACTTGCAGAGGAGGAGACACTTAAAATCAGCAGACAACCGGCTATACTCAAATAAGATCATTTCTTTAACATAAAAAAAAAAAGAAATCAGCAGACACTTGCAAGCTGTTTCTCATGTTGCTTGAGAGTAAAATTCCATATTTCCCATCTGTAGTTCCCCAAACCGAGCAAAACTCCTATGATCCTTCTTCTCAGGATGCCAGAGGTATCCACACTTTATAATGCTATGAATTTCCCTCTGGTGTCAGGGGCGCCAGCATAGCATAATGACAAACAGTAGCTAAACACCCTGCCCAGAGCAGGCAGACCTCTTCATTTCTGCTAAGTGTTCGTTTTAGGACAATTTCAGCTCTGGAAACGTATGTGAAATTTGTGAAGAGTGTCTTGAGGGACACATCAGAATATTCTGGCATGATGGGTGTGATTAAGCATTTCTTCTATGACAGCGAAGACGGTTTAAAGACTGGAGGGAAAGCCAATCTACAAAACAAAATCTCCCTCTTAATAAAAAAGGGGGAGGATATTATTGCACAGAGTTCACTGACAACACAATGAATATCAACGGCGGGTGGGGCAGCAGAGAGCTGACCAGAATGCAAGCAGAGGGACAGCAAGGAAAGAAAACTCAGCATGAAACCCTGCAAAATGAGGTCGCTCGTGTCCATTCAATACTGAGTCACCATCAGAAGCCCACGGGGGGTGGGGAGGGGCACATAAATTTTGCATTGAGTCAGCTCTCCAGTGCGGCACGTCAATGCTCAGTCATGACTCAGGCATGAATCAAATTCATATGGGGGCTCTACCTATACTTAATCTTTTATTTAAAAAAAAAAATACAACCCTCAAAATACACCAGCTTCTTGCAATTTTACAAAATTAAACCAAACAGCTCAGAATTATAATCATTTACATTCAGCTTCAATTACAGTTGTTGGTTGAGGCAGACTTGCCCGGGTGACCTAAGTCTTGCCAGCCACACCTGCCTGATGAAAATAATGGAAAAAAGCCTGGCCTACCAGCTGGTATGTAATTTCCAAACTAGGAGAGAGCACTGGAGCTTCAAAAAGAATCCACCCTGTGACCCAGTGATCCCTCTGCTGGAGACCTGCCCCAAGAGAAACGAAAATATATGTCCACACACAGACTCAGGAGTGTTCACAGCAGCTTTAGTCACAACCTAAACCCAAATGCAGGAACCCCAATGTCCAGGAGAATGGACAGACCCACCATGGTCCATTTATAAATGAAATATTCCCTAGCAATAAAAAGAGGGAAAACTACCGATATCATGACACAGAAGAGTCGCAAACATCGCACTGAGTGAAAGGAACCTGTATATAAACACACACACACAGAGCCCTCCCCTGTGTGATTCCTTTCAAGCACAAGAATATTTAAAACCCATCTATGGTACAGGTTTCAACAGTATGTGAACTGTGAACTTCCAGATGTTCAAGCTGCATTTAGAAAAGGCAGAGGAACCAGAGATCAAATTGGCAACGTCCTCTGGATCATCAAAAAAGCAAGAGAGTTCCAGAAAGACATCTACTTCTGCTTTATTGACTACACCAAAGCCTTTGACTGTGTGGATCACAACGAACTGTGGAAGAGTCTGAAAGAGATGGGAATGCCAGACCACCTTACCTGCCTTCTAAGAAATCTGGATGCAGGTCAAGAAGCAACAGTTAAAACTGGACATGGAACAACAGACTGGTTCCAAATCGGGAAAGGAGTATGTCAAGGCTGTATACTGTCACCCTGCTTATTTAACTTACATGCAGAGTACATCATGAGAAACCCTGTGCTGGATGAAGCACAAGCTGGAATCAAGAATGCCAGGAGAAATATCAATAACTTCAGATATGCAGATGACACCACCCTTATGGCAGAAAGTGAAGAGGAACTAAAGAGCCTCTTGATGAAAGTGAAAGAGGAGAGTGAAAAAGCTGGCTTAAAACTCAACATTCAGAAAGCCAAGATCATGGAATCCGGTCCCATCACATCACGGCAAATAGATGGGGAAACAGTGGAAACAGTGTCAGACTTTATTTTTGGGGGTTCCAAAATCACTGCAGATGTGACTGCAGCCATGAAATTAAAAGCCACTTGCTCCTCGAAAGAAAACCTATGACGAACCTAGACAGCATATTAAAAAGCAGAGACATGCCTTTGCCAACAAAGGTCCATCTAGTCAAAGCTGTGGTTTTTCCAGTGGTCATGTATGGATGGGAGAGTAGGACTATGAAGAAAGCTGAGCACCGAAGAATTGATGCTTTTGAACTGTGGTGTTGGAGAAGACTCTTGAGAGCCCCTTGGACTGCAAGGAGATTCAACCAGTCCATCCTAAAGGAAATCAGTCCTGACTATTCACTGGAAGGACTGATGCTGAAGCTGAAACTCCAATGCTTTGGCTACCTGATGCAAAGAACTGACTCACTGAAAAAGACCCTGATGCTGGGAGGGATTGGGGGCAGGAGGAGAAGGGGACAACAGAGGATGAGGTGGTTGGATGACATCACCGACTCGACAGACATGGGTTTGAGCAAGCTCTGGGAGTTGGTTATGGACAGGGAAGGCTGGTTCGCTACAGTCCATGGGGTTGCAAAGAGGAAGACATGACTGAGCAACTGAACTGATGGTGACAGAAATTACAAAGTGCTTGCCTAAGGAGAGGCAGAACTGACTTAGGTAATAGAAGCTCTTTCTGGGGTGACAGAAACATCTTCGATTCCATTTTGGGAGATGTGTAAACAGATGTATACAACTGTCAAAAGCCACAGGGGTGGGAGGTGGGAGGGAGGTTCAAGAGGCAGGGAACATATTTATACCTCTGGCTGATTCAGGTTGATGTATGGCAGAAACCAACACAATATTGTAAAGCGATTATCCTTTAACTGCTGCTGCTGCTGCTGCTAAGTCACTTCAGTCGTGTCCGACTCTGTGCGACCCCATAGACGGAAGCCCACCAGGCTCCCCCGTCCCTGGGATTCTCCAGGCAAGAACACTGGAATGGGCTGCCATTTCCTTCTCCAATGTGTGAAAGTGAAAAGTGACAGTGAAGTCGCTCAGTCGTATCCGACCCTTAGCAACCCCATGGACTGCAGCCCACCAGGCTCCTCCATCCATGGGATTTTCTAGGCAAGAGTACTGGAGTGGCTTGCCATTGCCTTCTCCGATCCTTTAACTAAAAAAAAAAAAAATTAAAAAAGAAATCCATTGGGTTGACACTTGAAGATGTGTGCATATTATTCCATGTAAATCGTACTCAGTTTCTTTAACTCTTAGGGAGGTCGCTCCAGATTCTAATGAACCACATTTGCACCAGAGATAGTCTCTTCTGTATCCAGGTTCCAGTGTGAAACTGGGGTGTTAAGTCAGTCAGTCGTGTCTGACTCCTTGTGACCCATGAACAGTAGCCCGTCAGGCTTCTCTGTCCATGGGATTCTCCAGGCAAGATTACTAGAGGGGGTTGTCATTTCCTTCTCCAAGGGATCTTCACGACCCAGGGATCAAACCCAGATCTCCTGCATTGCAGGCAGATCCTTTACCACTGAGCCATGACCTTAACTACACTTAAAATAAGACCACGATGCTCCTAACATTTAGTTTTCGTTTGCATTCACCATTCCTCCGGCACAGACCCACTACGGTGAATGCCAGAGAGGCATCAGCACGCTCATTATTAATTCATCAGCCCTTACATTTGGAAGAACTCGATGACAGAGGACTTCAGAAGCCCTCAGCCTGCCAAAACTGTTAACTCCATGTAGACTAAGAAAAGGGAGGTGGGGGTGTCCTCATCAAACCTCCTCACCAGCTGGTCCCCAAGAGAGTGAGAACGCCCTGCTGCCCGAAGCACCCTCTCCGTGGCACCCAGCCACCAACCCATCAGCACCCTCTGGACTTCGGCCTGTGGACGGGCGGCTGCACCAGCTGGTCAAGCCTCCCCACCCCACCCTGCCGCTCGCCCCCGCTGGTCCAAGCTGCTCCAGACCTGGCTGGCACTCAAAATCTGCCAGCACGTGACAGAGGAGAGCAGACTGAGCCGTCTGGCTCCGTAGAGAGAGAGCTCTGAGGTCTCTTCGCCGGTCTTCTTCCAGAGAGGGGACAAACCCCCAAACTGCGGGCTCTGGGCATCCCTCCAGGCTCGAAGGAAATCCGCAGGGCGGGCTTAGGGACGGGACTGTCAAGGTCAAGGAGCAGGAAGGATGCCGCCCCTCACTCCAGACACAATCACGATTCATTTTCGCCACACGTGAAAGCCTGGGTTCTCAGAGTGTTTTCTGTCCTAACTCACCTGAAGGATGTGGACTATCCTATATTCTCCTGTCAACCCTGGCGAGCACCACCGGCAATTCCAAGGCAGATCTGCCGTCTTTCTGTCTGTCTCTCTCTCTGAAACGCAATACTGCAAAATTTCGGACGGTGGCTGCAGCCATGAAATTAAAAGACGCTTGCTCCTTGGAAGGAAAGCTATGACAAACCTAGACAGCGCATTAAAAAGCAGAGACATTACTTTGCCAACAAAGGTCTGTACAGTCAAAGCTATGGTTTTTCCAGCAGTCATGTATGGATGTGAGAGTTGGACCATAAAGAAGGCCGAGTGCCAAACAATTGATGCTTTTGAATTTCAGGGCTGAAGAAGACTCTGGAGAGTCCCTTGAACTACAAGGAGATCAAACCAGTCAATCTTAAGGGGAATGAACCCTCAATATTCATTGGGAGGACTGAAGCTAAAGCTGAAGCTCCAGTATTTTGGCCACCTGATGTAAAGAGCCAACTCACTGGAAAAGACTCTCATACTGGGAAAGATTGAAGGCAAAAGGAGAAGGGGGCGACAGAGGATGAGTTGGTTGGATAGTATCACCGACTCAATGCACATGGATCAGAGCAAACGCCAGGAGACCGTGGAGGACAGGGAAGTCTGGCGTGCTGCAGTTCACGGGACTGCAAAGAGTCGGACACGACTTAGCGATTGAACAAAAACAACAGATAGTGGATGGAAGGCAGGACTCTGGAGTCAGACTACTTGGTTCAAATCCAAGGTCCAACTCTCTCTCCAATCTCCCAGCTGGGAGTCCTTGGGTGAGAGATTCATCCCTCTAGCATTACTGTTTCTTCATACGGAAAATGGAAATAGTAACAGAAATAATAATGACACTCAGAAGTGAAATGTAATTAACAACAACGACATTTCCATGGAGATTCAGTGTCTGCCGGGAACTTTCTTCATCCTCTTGACATAAGAGTCAGGTCCTATTACTACCCCTACTTCAGAGATGGGGAAACCGAGGCACGGTGCGGTTAAGTCACTATTAACAACAGTAAGCGGCAGTCAAGATTCAACCCCAGCCAGTGTGGCTGCGGAGTCCTTGACCATGACCTCATCCTACGGTGGTGCTAGTCTCCTACAGAGTTATTCTAAGGATTCCATCCATCCGTCAGTGCTTAGTCGTGTTCGACTCTTTGCGACCCCACGGACTGTAGCCCACCAGGCTCCTCCGTTCATGGGATTCTCCAGCAAGAATACTGGAGTAGGTTGCCATTTCCTCCTCCAGGGGATCTTCCCGACCCAGGGAATGAACCCGAGTCTCCTGCATTAAAGGTGGATCCTTTACCCCTTGAGCTATCGGTGAACACGTTTTAAGGATTATGTGCAATAAAGCATGTAAAACGCTTAGTGCAAAAACTAGCCTAAAGACTGTACAAATAATTGGTGCTGCGTGTGCTTAGAGTCTGTCTCTATTTTTCCTATGATAAGAGTAAGTCATTGGAGAAAATAACCAAACAGGAGAAAATGAAGGCTCTCGGGGGAAGCAGGGGACTCAGGGAGACAATGGCTGCTAAGAGAAAAACCTGTCATTACTGTCAGACAGACGCGAAGGCACTGACGGGATCCACGAAACGCACAGGCTGCTAGAGAGGAAACAAAACAAACCAAAAACAGGGAGAGCAAGAAACTATTTTCAGAAATGGGAATTCTGAAGGCAACAACAACAGAAGAAGCATTTGCTCTTTTTACGGAGTTAAAGGCAATGACACTCCCCACCGTGCAGAATAAAACAGCAAAGGTTTCACAAGAAACAGAGAGAAAAGAGAGGAAAAGGAGACACTCGGTCCAGGAAGTGCGACAGGCAACTAATAAGACTAATAACAAGAGAGCAGAGAACCAGAGGGGGAACTGTTACAGGAGCATCAAATGGCATCTACCAGAACCAGAGGGCGCTGGTTTCCAAATCAAGATATTGCAGATATAGTACCTAAATATACTTAGAAATGTGGGAGAAGGTTTCTCAAGAAACAGACAAAAGTGGTTACTTCTTAAAAGAGGATGGGGCCATGGTGGGGGGACTGCCTTTTTCTTTTTTCTTTCTAAGCCTTCTATTAACATTTGCTCTTTCTAAATCAGTGCAACTATTAACTCTGAAAACAATAAATGATGATTCCAAAAATTGAGCCCCACTTAAATGTCTAAGAAGTCGTTAGTAAAGGATACCATGGTTATGTGAGGTTTGAAAGTGTCAGTTGCTCAGTTGTGTCTGACTCTTTGCAACCCCATGGACTGTAGCCCACCAGGGCCCTCTATCCATGGGATTCTCCAGCAAGAGCACTGGAGTGGGTTGCCATTCCCTTCTCCAGGCGATCTTCCCGACCCAGGGATCAAACCCAGGTCTCCTGCAATGCAGGCAGAATCTTTACCATCTTATCCCTCAATAAAGATGAAAACAAATAATATGGCCAATTTGTGTAATGAAGTACCATGCAACCCCCAAAACAACAAGAAAAGGCTCAGGCTTTATCGTGAAAGAACGCATTTTTAAACACTATGCTTGGTGTGATCCCACCTTTTAAATGATGTGTGGACGAAGAGAAGTACAGAGGAGCGCGCTGCGGAGAAGAGAGACTCAGAGGCGTCATCTAGGGACGAGCAAGAGAGATGCGCAGTAATACCGAGCGCCACAGAGACCGGAGCAAAACTCGACCAAAACCGTAACGCCCGGGGCTTCCCTGGTGGCCCGGGGTTAAGAACCTGCCTTGCAATGCAGGCGATGTGGGTTCAGTCCCTGGTCATGGAACTGGGATCCCACACACCCCAGAGCAACTAAGACCGACCATCGCAACCACCGAGCCCGTGCCCCACAACGAGAGGTGCGTGCAGGGCAACGGAAGGTCCTGCACGAGGCAAGGAAGGCCCAGCACAGCCAGACACACCAGCGGCTTCAAAACTCGTGATACCCACTACGCTGATTTATGTGGGTGTGTGCTCAGTCGCTCAGTCGTGTCCCACTCCTTACGACCCCACGGACTGGAGCCCGCCAGGCTCCTCTGTCCATGGGGATTCTCCAGGCAAGAACAGTAGAGTGGGTTGCCATGCCCTCTTCCAGGGGATCTTCCCGACCCAGGAATCAAACCCAGGTCTCCCACACTGCAGGTGAATTCTTTACCATCTGAGCCACAAGGGAAGCCCAAGAATACTGGAGTGGGTAGCCTATCCCTTCTCCAGGAGATCTTCCTGACCCAGGAATCAAACTGGGCCTCCTGCATTGCAGGCGGATTCTTTACCAGCTGAGCTTCCAGGGAAGCCCGCACTGATTTATATCGATCCCAAGTTCCTCACGTGTCCTCCACCTTTTCCCGTGATCTGATGTGAGTGAGCGACAGACACTGGACATCTGCAGTGTGCCAACCACTCTAAGTGCTTCAGGTACAGTTGCTCATTTCATCCACACAGCAACCCCGTGATGGAGACCATCCCAAGGGCTCCGTTCTACAGACGAGGAAACTGAGGCTTACAGAGTCTAAGCCAACTAGTCCAAGCGCACACAGCTGAGAAATCAGGACCAAACCCAAGCAAGGTGACTCCAGGGCTCACCGTCACACCAGCGGACACATCCGCTGGGGAAAAGGCACTACATCTCGGTGCCCGGTGGCCTCTGCCCCGAGCTCAACCCACAGGGCTGATGGTTTGCGACATTTCCTGGCATGACTACATCCTGAGGACTTCATCATAATTAAATCGTGGGGAAATTTTCAAAGTGCTTCAGAGATGTAATGAGTTTACATTCAATTAGTTTCTTCCTTCATTGGGAGAATCAGAAAGACCGATTTCCTTACAGACTCCACGGAGAGGATTTCTCACTGCCTATTTGGAGATATCATTCCGAGGTTCCAGGGATATAAATCAGCGCACACAGAATATCTGGAGAAACTGGGCTGGACTTAAAGGCAGCCAACCTCAAAGAAACCCTCAAACAAATGTGCCACACTCATTTAACACATTTCAAAAGTATTGTTTAGAACCCTGTACTAAGGACCAAGCCTCAACAGTAAAAACAGCAGCTCTTGCCTTCTAGGGGAGCTACAGATGCTTGTCAAAAGGTACTAAATCCCAGCTTAGAGGGGTCTGAGAGATAATAATGGAAGAAATGAGATGCTAAATTTCCCTAAGGAGCAAACTTCTGATGGCAAGATTCGGGGAGGGACCAGGCTCCCAGAGGGACACAGCAGGCAAACCCCGAGGGCTTTCAGAACTGGGTCCATAATGAGAGAGCCAAGGTGGGGTACAGGAAAGGCAAACTCCCCAGAGTAACTGGTAATAATTTATTTTCAACTCAACCCGCCACAGTACCAAGCACATTCCTGCTCCGAGCCAGTTTGGATGCTAGCCATCTCCAGTAGGAAGGGGCTCCCCCTCTCCAGGGACTTCATGAGGTGAGGTCGTACTTAGGGTGCCCCACACTGATTCATGAAATGCGGGTGTGAAAATATTCAGGCACAGTAAAGCTCTCAAAGGAAGTACAGATCTATGGGGGAGGGGGGAATAAAGACTCATCCTTCTTCATCCATCCACCCATCAATCACCCATCCATCCATCAGTCACCCATCCATCCATGTCTATCCATCTGTCTGCTCACCTACCTACCCATCTACCCATCCATCCATCTACCTGTTCATCCATCTATCCATACATCCATTAGTCACCCAAGCATCCATCCATCTATTACCCATCCATTACCCATCCATCCATCCATCCATTTGGGCATTTATTTATCTGTTTACTAATTTAAAAAAAATTATTGAGAGCCTTCCACATGTTAGAGGTACTTCCTTAGACTCTTCCCGGATTCTTCTCTTTTTGAAACTGCACTACACATGACTCCCCCACTCGCCAGGGCACTCTCTACCCTCCCCCTGTCCTTTATTCTTCTCCGTGACATGGATCTCTGTCAGACATACTCTAAGTTTCACTGCAGAGTATATCACGTGGCTCTCAACTAGAATGGCAGTCCTAGGAGGGCGGGAATGTTTTTGTGCTTTGCTTACTGTTTGATTCCCAGTGGCTACAACAGTGCCTGGCACACCCTGGGTGGGGGAGTTTGGGAGGAAGTAGCAGGGGGACCACTGAAGGCTCCCTTCTCTTCCCCTCCCGCCTTAAGTCAGACAAAGGAGTCCACTGTGGGACAGAGAAGACGCCTCGCTGTTATATGCAAATAATGAAAGCGAGCGGCGGGACTACTCGGGGACAGATGAGGTAGCGGATGGGAAAGGGTTTTGAAAACTATGAAGCCATAAACCAATGTCACAGAATAGTATTTGGGGCTCACGAGCTCAGAGCATGCAAGTATTCTCTGAAGTGAGCACACGGTCACCCCACTCCCCACGGGTTCCTTGACGCGTAATTACGAAGTGCCGCACACAGTGGAATCGGTAATCTACTTAAAGCTTATGCACAGGCAATGACAATATTAATCCATTTTCCCCTTGTTTATGCCTTTAACAGATACATATTCTTTCCACCCTCCTGGAGAACTAACTCACTTAGCCCCAGGGCTGTCGTGGTTGATTTCTCCACAGAAGACCAGAAACAGTTTCAGAAACAGAAAGGTTTCCAAAGAAAACTCCTATAGCAGAAAAAGAATGAGAGAAAAGAAAATCCATGGCAGGTTAAGATGAACCCTCGCCACACACACTGCTTCTCAACTGCACGATTCACTAGGGCAGCTGAACCTCCACGGGGCGTGATGGTTCTGTTCGGTGAGGAATCGGCTCCTGGCCTGCAGCCAGAGTCAGATGTGGAGATTACAAGGCAGGGCAGCCGGGAAAGCTATTAAAGTGTTTGCCATCCTGGTATTTCGGTCTCTCTTGGCTCCGGAGGGCACAGAAGCATTACACGGTCATGACTGGATTTTTCCTCCCATCGTGGGAGAAGGGGAAGGATTTCAGTCTCGGTGGAGCCCTAAGAGGCTTGCCTGCAGGTTACAGGACTTGCCACTAATCATGCGGACTGTAAGGAGCTAGAAACGCAAGCCCGGGGCTCACGACTCCCGGGCCAGGCCCAGTACTCGCTCTACCACTACCGGCTCAGGGCCCTGCCTCCTGGCCTCCGCTGCCTGGAAAAAACAGCACTCCTGAGGTCCGACTCCTCGGGGTGGGAGGCATCAGGGTGGAGGTTCTACCCACCCCGACCCTGAGGACAATAGCCTCTCCAGGCCCTGAGAAAGCAGCCAGCAAGGATGCTCAGCCATAGATGACAGCTCCTCTGAGCTCCACATGTCTCATCACCCCAGTCGGGGACAACGAGATGAATAAAAACCTCAGCCTGGCACCGCCCCCACGCACCGCCCACACACTCGCCGGAGACATTCAGGCTTTCTCTCCCTCTGTCTCACCCTCAGCAAAAAGCTCTTTATATCCATAACTTACAGTCATCCAGTGAGGCAGGACTCACCTACAAAGAGGGAAGAAGGTTGATCCCTGAATTTAAAAGGACATTTTGGGAGATGTCCCTGGTAGTTGAGCTGGTTAAGAATCCGCCTCCAATGCACGGGATGCGGGTTCGATCCTTGGTTGGAGAACTGAGATCACCCATGCTCCATGGCAACTAAGCCCAAGCCACAGCCAGAGAGAAGCCCACACACCACAAAGATCCACGCAGCTAAAAATGAATACATTTAAAAAGGAGGTGGGGGGGAAGACATTTTGGAATTCAAAAAAGAGAAATCAAAGTAACACAGGTGCAGGATAATGAAACCAAGAAATGCAGAAGCATGGAATATTAAAAAAAAAAAAGCAAACAGTATTTGGCCCAAGTTTCTTCCAAATCCACAGCTTGGATGTACCCACTCATGAGAGGCCAAGAGTCCTCAACACACACAGAGATTCCGGGGAGGTCACATGACTGCCAGCCACAGAATGCCACCTCACTGGATAGCTAATTCTTGCTTCTAGAACAATGGAGCCCTTGTACTGAGAAGAACGGAGCCCTTTTCTCCCAGGAGACCAGAACAC
The DNA here is from genome assembly GCF_049115385.1 of Moschus berezovskii. Classification (NCBI taxonomy): domain Eukaryota; kingdom Metazoa; phylum Chordata; class Mammalia; order Artiodactyla; family Moschidae; genus Moschus; species Moschus berezovskii. Next base: position 69,267,335 of record NC_142479.1, on the reverse strand, counting down.
CTGTGACTAATCCGGCCCGCACGGCTCCACTCCTCCACAGCCTGCAGAGCACAAACCAAGCTTCAGCGGCTCTTTGAATTTCTTCCTTGGGTGTTTAAGTTGACAAACGTAATGGAAACGCAGAGAGCCGGCACTGGGTCTCACTGGGCGGGACGGCCAGAGGAAGGCTGGGAGGCAAAAGGGAAACAAGACGGGGGGACCCGGTGAGGTGGTCCAGGGATCGCTGGACGAGGGAAGTGCCCAGCCCTGGCCAGTGAATGCGTGACATCCCCACAGGAACAGGAACTGGCCTTCAGGGACACAACATAACCCGAGTCAGGCCAGCGGCTCGCTGCCCGTGAACCTCAGCCCCAAGCGCTGGGGAAGACCTCGCTCCTCTGAACCTGAGCCTCAGAGGATGTGGATAGACTACTGAAAACAGAATCACACAGGGACTTCCCTTAGCCCCTGGACTAAGACCCCACACTTCCAAGCAACAGGTATGGGTTCGACCCCTGGCTGAGGAACGAAGATCCCACAAGCAGGCAAAAAAAAAAAAGGAAAAAAGAAGATGAAGCCGCACAAAGCAAAGCAGGGCCAGGACAAAAACAGGTCCCAGCAACGGCCTTTGATCCAAAATTAGCGGATTCTGAGGCCGGTTCTGTGCCTGGATATCTTAACTGCCTGGACCAGTACATGTCTTTTCTTCCTTGTGCCGGACTGAGTTGGCTTTTCATCACTCATGCCCCCCTCCCAAAAGCCCCTGACAGATGCAAAGAGACGGACGGACTTATTCTTTATTGTACACCCTTTTGAATTACTTGAACTTCTTACCAAGTTCATGCATCACTCCTTCATTTCAAAAGGAACCAGTTAAAGAAAGAACTAACACAGCTCACTTTGAAATATAACTATACAGAAAGTGCACGCGAGAAGGTAAGCCAATGATACTGTGAGGGCTCAGAGCTCTCTCTGCACCACGCTGTGTGACCAAGAGTGCTAACTGCCTGCTCAAGTTCCACTGTCCTCTCTCCTTCAGCAACAGAATCCCAAAGTACAGACCATGCATCTTAGCCTTCCACGCAGCTAGAGAGGTCTTACCAATAAGTTCTGGCCAAAGAGTTATAAATGGAGTTGTCATGCAAGACTTGCAAGGAATCTCCCTCCTTCCTGCCGTTCTGCTGCCCAGAAGGCAGATGTGATGGCCTGATCTCTAGCAGCTATTTTGGGCCAGAAAGACGAAGGGTCCCGTCTGGGGCAAGGTGATGAGCAACAGAGGAGTCTAGATCCCTGGTGACTCCATGGAACTATGTTCCCAGCCACGGTCTCCAGATTTCTTCTATATCAGAGGAAGCTTTCTTACTTAAGTCGCTGTTTTTGGGTTTCAGTTACACCCAGTCGAACCTCAGCCTAATGGACACAGACCACTAAAAGCAGAGCAAGCAGCAAGAAGCATCACCATCAGTACAACTAGCCGAAGGCGTCTGGTTGCCATGGAAACCACCCCAAAACACAGACTCCAAAGAACAAACCACTCAGATGAGAAAAGCCTAGTGTAAACCTAAGAGATACCTCCCAAATCTCCCCATTTCTGGGAGAGTCCCCCTCAGCCCAACAGACAGGATGGTGAAGCTGAGTCCTCAGACAACCCCAGGGGAGGAAGCCCCAGGAATACAGTACTCGTGAAGTGCCTGAACCTCCCGGCTGCCTTCACAATCAAACGATGGCCAAGTCCCTGAGCTCCCCAGCAAGGACGTCTCTCGCTCTCTCCCTTCGCAACTCCTCTGCGTCCGCCCAGGGTCAAGGCCACCGATGAGTCCAGGCATCACATGTAGATCAATGCAAGAGCCTCCAGCCTGCCTGCCCATGGCCGGCCTCCTCCTGCACGCTCCCTGTGGCCATGCTGTCTGCTATCCACAGAAAGCATTTCCTGAGAGCACGGCTCTGACGCCAACCTCTCAGAAACCTCCAGGGTCTCCCTGGTCTAGAGAACAGAACACAAACTCCCTTCCACAGGACTCCAGGCTGTTCACACCTGAGCCCCAGCTTTTCTTTCCAGCATCACCTACCAACCAAACCCATCGCCACCCAGCACTTCTCTCTCTGTACTTCCAACTCGCTGCTGCTCCTACCTATAATTCATTTCCTTTCCCTGCTCACTCCCTGGGCTTCCCTGGTGGCTCAGACAGTAAAGAATCTGCCTGCCAATGCAGGAGACCTGGGTTCAGTCCCTGGGTCGGGAAGGTCCCCTGGAGCAGGAAACAGCAACCTGCTCCAGTATTCTTGCCTGGGGAATCCCCCGGACAGAGGAGCCTGGTGGGCTACAGTCCACAGGGCCGCAAAGAGTCGGACACGACTGAACGACCAAGCACACAGGCATGAACACATGCTCCCTCCCCACCCCAAACTCTACCTGTGCTTCCAATCTGAGCTTCAGCCACAAAAAAGTCCTATCCTCCCAACTAGAAAGAACCTCCCTGTCCCCGGGTTCCCATCACCTTCTGTCAATCAGCTTCTTACAACCACACACTGACCGGTCTCTTGATTACTGGTGACTGTGACCTGTCTGTCCAAACCCATCCTCAACCCCCCGCAGGGAGGGGCTACACCTTACTTCCTGGCTTACCCCCCACAAGTACACAGTAGGTGCTCAGGAAATGGTGGATGGGTTGGTCTTAAGACAACAGTCTCCTTGCTCCACCTTCTGGGCCAAGACAAAGGGCTTTTCTGCCCTTTGTTCAGCCATCTCTGAACTCACACTGGCTCTTGACAAAGCTTGGCTTATTTGCTCCTCTCCCCTCCTTCTGAACAAGGGACCAGGGAAAAGCAGGAACCTGCCACCCAATATCAGCCCTAGCACAAAGCACTTAAGTGAATAACATGTATAGATCTCGTCCTGGTGCTAAGGCCTAAAGGATGAAACTTTTTAAAAAATATTTATTTGGCTGCACAGGGTCTTAGTTGAGGCGTGTGAGATCTTAGCTCCCCAACCAGGGATCGAACTCACGTCCTCTGCATTGCAAGGCGGATTCTTAACCAGGGCACCAGGTCTTAGCCGCAGCATGTGGGATCTAGTCCTGCTTGTTCCCTGAACAGAGATGAAATCCGGGCTCCCTGCATTGGCAGTATGGAGTCTAAGCCACTAGACCACCAGGGAAGCCCCTTAAAGGATAAAACTTAACCGATACTACCTTTTATCCCTTGCACTCAGAGTATCTTACAAAAGCGCCGATACTTAATAAAGGTTATTTTAATGTGATTTGTACTAAGATGCCTATGAAAAACGATGTCAGCTACTCTCTTTTATTTAAATTTCAGCTGAAGACATCTAGATTAGATACGCTTCTAAGAAACTAACTAAATACTCAATTAGACCATCGCTCCCATCCCCCCAAAAAGTGTACAAAGTCTTTCTCGGCAAACGTCTTTGGGAACAAGCTGTGCTCCCACCATCTGCGTGCCCTGGGTGAAACATCGCCCTGTCTGATGGCAGCGGGTGCCTGAGATGACTTCCAGAAGGGTCCACCAGGCCTGAGATTTTTTTTTTCTTTCAGACACAACACGTGATCCAAGGAGGACAGTGCCTCAAGGAGAATCTAAACTCAGGCTCGAGGTCTCAAAGCAGTAGAGCCTGCCTCTCATCCTTCTTTTGCAAATGTCAAGGAGACCCAAGGAAGAGCTGGCGTTCCCAGACAGCAGATGCCCACTATCGCCTGACCAACTGGAAAACATCCCTTTTTCGTACAACAACTGCTGCCTCCCGACCTAGGCTGCTATCAAAACCAACCAGCCTCGGGAGCCAACTGCCAAACGCGTGGTGGACCCCATCACAGCAGCCTCCCCAGAGATCAGGGACAGTAGCCTCCTCCTGGGCTCCCCGTCCAAGTCCTGGACGTCGGGTGTTCCTCTAACCATCCCCCCAACCCTATGTGCTGGGTCAGCTGCATGCTCAGCCCCACAGCTGCACAGAGCCTCTGAGGGGAATCGGCTTTTTCCAAACACCAGCTCATCCTTCACTAAACCATGGTTCCCATCAGAACACAGGTTCCTGAGGAATTCCCTGGAGGAGGTTAGGTGGTTAGGGCTGCACATGTCCACCGCTGAGGGAGCGGGTTCGATTCCTAGTTGGGGAAGTAAGATCCTATAAGCCGTATGGCAGCACAGGCAAAAAGGACCAGGGTTTCTCACCTTTGACATCGCCACCTCCCTGGGTCGGGGGGGACGCTAGAAACTACTGAAGCTTCATCCCACCCCCAGAGATTCTGATGCATCGAGTCCAGGGTGTGTCCAGGGCACTGGGCTTTTCATATCTCTCCAGGTGACTCTAACGTGCAGCCAGGGTGGCAAAGCACCGTGTCAGAAGGGAGGGAGCTTCCCCAAAGCCTGAGAGCTCCCTGGAATCAAACCATCAAGGATTCTGGGCCGCGTCAGCTCACTCTGCTGGACCAGGGATGCCAAGGACGGTAGCAAACTGGAGATCGATTTGAGCTGGGACCACTGGCTTTATTTCATTGTGTTAAATAGCACATGCTCACCCAGGGCCATCCGTCTTGATGGCCATAGGGTGCCTTATGCGACAAGGACAGCAGAGCAAAGGGGCCCACGTAACTCATTCCACTTCACTGCAAAGCCGTTTCCCTGGAGATTCTTAAAGGTCTGCCTTCAGCAAAGGGGAGTGGTAGCGACGACTTCAGGAGGGAAGGCTGGGCCCCCTTAGGGAGGGTCCACCACAAACCCACACCCCCAGGAAACCCTCCAACTCAGGAGCCCTGGACGCTCCAGGGAGCATCCAAGACCTCCAGCCTGGCTGGGGCCCTGTCTGCACAGCACAGAGCTGCGATCACCGTGGTCCATCACCCACCTGCAACTACACCAGGGATCAGCGAACTTGGGGGACAAGCCAGAGAGCAAATATCACAGGTTTCGCAGGCCCGCTGCGGCACCTCAGGGCTGCCGCTGTAATGCCGGAGCAGCCGCTGGCAACATGTGGACAAACAGGCACGGCTGGGGTCCAATAAACCTCCAGTGATGAAAACAGACAGTGGAAAAGCAGACAGACAGTGGGCTGGACGTGGACCGCGGTGTGCTGGGCTCACCCCTCCACCAGACCAGGCCTTCCTTAAACACAGAGACGGTCTCTCCCAGCATGCCTTCTTATGCACAGCCTGGAACACAGCAGGTTCTCCACGAATGAAAGGAAGGAAAGAGGGAAGGGTGGGGGAGAGAGAAAATGGGAGGAGGGCAGGGAAGGCCGGATGAAGGGAGAAAAATGAGCCCGTCTTAAAGGAGTATCTACTGAACGCCTACCTGTTTCTACAGAGAATCCGTAAGACTCACCGTTACTGGGATGCTCACATCTGACTATTTAAAGCCTCCCAAGGCCCTTTTCTCACACTGCCCTTGCGTTTCTAAAGGCAAGAATACTGGACTGGGTTGCCATTTCCATCTCCAGTTCATTAAGAAGACTGAGTGCCTAAAAAAGTGATGCTTTCTAACTGTGGTGCTAAAGTAGACTCTTGAGAGTCTCTTGGACAGCAAGGAGATCAAACCAGTCAATCCTAAACGAAATCAACACTGAATGCTCATTGGAAGGACTGATGCTGAAGTTGAAGCTCCAATACTCTGACCACCTGATGCAAAGCGCTGACTCATCAGAAAAGACCCTGATGCTGCGAAAGATTGAAGGCGGGAGAAGGGGATGACAGAGGATGAGATGGCTGGATGGCATCAGTGATTCAATGGACATGAATTTGAGCAAACTCCAGAAGATAGCGGAAGACAGAGGATCCCGGTGGGCTATACTCCACGGGATTGCAAAGAGTCAGACACGACTTAGCAACTCAACAACAATAACATCAAAGGCCCATTTTAATCTTCTGCGGGTCACTTACATACACTCCCACCCTCTAGCATGGGAACAGGGAAGGATGCCCCCAAACACAGCGGAACAGGTATCCCCAAGGAGTGACAGTGCCCCGGCCCAGTCGACGGGGCAGGGGGGTAGCAGCGCACGGGGCAGGGGGCGCTGGGCAGGATCAAGGCCGTCCCCTCCCGTATGCTCAAGCGCCGACACAAGGCTCCTCCACCGACATAATGCTGTGCACTTCCATCACCGCAGAGAGAAGGTAATATATACCATTTCCTCCCCCACACGGTTTATAATGACACTGGAAATCTGAAGCATGAAATTGAAAAGAAAAAATACAAGAATAATAATAAACGGTCTGTCTCCGCCCTGGGCGCTTTTCTCCCTGTTTTCCTTCCTTCCCTTCTCGCCTCGCCATCCCCCTCCCCTCCCCAGGGTGGAGTCAGGATGTGGGGGGGGGGAGGAGGGAGGGGCCCATCATGCTGGCACAGGATGACGGACAGTTGGGGGGCGGAGCTGTCACCATGCCACCCTCGCTCACAGGAACCACTGCCACGTGGGGGCCAGGAGCCCCAGAAGTCAGCCTGGTCTCCTGTGCTGTGTTCAGGGTCTTCTGCCTGGGCTCAGCCTGGCCTGAGGACACACGGCTGAGACACAGAACTTTCCTGCCAGAAACAGGCCATCTGAGACCCTGAAAAAGAACATGCCTTGCAGGAAGTGACAGGTGCCCCTGAGCGATGCTGCTGACTGTCCTGGGCATGGTCCTGGCCGCGGCATGGCTGGTCCCCACACTCTCTTCCTGCTCCCGGCCACACCCTCCAGCTCACAAGAGACCCCTGGGGGAGGGGACTCCAAGTCCCACCAAGCCCACCCTGGAACATGCCATTACTATGCTAAGCGCCCACCTAAAGGGCAGCCTTAGCCCCTGAATGGGCTTCCCAGGTAACTCAGTGGTAAAGAATCTCTCTCACCTGCCGATCAGGAGAGGCAGGTTTGAGCCCTGGGTTGGGAAGATCCCCTGGAGATGGAATGGCAGCCCACTCCAGCATTCTTGCCTGGAGAATCCCATGGACTGAGGAGCCTGATGGGCTGCAGTCCAGGGGGTCACAACAAGTTAGACATTACTGAAGTAATGAAACAATGGCACCAACAGCCCTAGAACAGCCCAGCATCACCTCCCTGGTCACTGCCTCCCAGTGCAGGGGAAAAGCTGCAGGCGGTACAACCTAAGAGGCCCTGAGGCTTCCTGGCTCCCCACATCTTGAAAACACAGATTTAAGAGAGGGGATCCAGGGACTTCCCTGGCGGTCCAGTGGTTAAGTGGTTAAGTGGTCCAGTGGTCACCTTCCAAATCCGGGAAGTGCGGGTTCCACCCCTGGAGCTAGGATTCCACATGCCTCAGGGCCAAAAAACGGAAACAGAAGGCAGAAGCAATACTGCAACAAATTCAATAAAGACTTTTAAAACAGTATACAAGAAAAAATAAAAAAACAAGAGAGGAGATTCCCATGAGACAACTGCCATGAAACTTCCAAGGTGGCCTGTCTGGTCCAAGTGATGCTGGGGATGGGACCTGCGCCAGGTCCACGCAGCTTCAGCCCCCCCAGGGGGTCATCTGAGGCCCTTCATCTCACTCAGCCTCATAAAGAAGAAAGTGATGGCTCGGGGAGACAGAGCCACGATCTTTGCAGGAGTCTCATCAGAGCCCATCGGAGTGCTTATACTGTCTGTTGGGGGTCCAGCCCATTTCAAAGTGACCAAAAGACCTCACATTGAAAAATCCCCATGAGCACATGACAGGCTTCCCTACATCTCAGACAATAAGAAGGGGAAAATGTAACAGCAATTGTGTGTCTGTGTTCAGTCACTAATTCATGTCCGACTCTTTGCAACCCCGTGGACTGCAGCACGCCAGGCTTCCCTGTCCTTCATCTCCCAGAGTTTGCTCAAATTCAACTAATAACAGCAATTATTAGTTTGTAATCTAGGATCTGTACAGCCGGGAATATAAAAGGTAGGCCTGGACTTCCCTGGCAGCTCTGTGGCAAAGAGTCCGACTGCCAACACAGGAGGCCCAGGTTCGATCCCTGCTCTGGGAGGATCCCACAGGCTGCAGAGCAGTTAAGCCTGTGGGCCACAACTGTCACCCGGGAGCCCACGGGCCACGACGGCTGGTTCCCTCGCACCCTATATCCCGTGTCCCCAACAAGAGAAGCCACCGCAGCGAAGAGCCCTCGTCCCACGCTGCAAAGAGAGGAGCCCATGCTCGCTGCAACTAGAGAAAAGCAACACAGACCCAGTGCGGCCAAAAACAAATAAGTAAGTCAGTAAAATTATTTTGAAAATAAATAAATCAAAGCTAGGAGAAGGAAATGGCAAACCACTCCAGTGTTCTTGCCTGGAGAATCCCAGGGACGGCAGAACCTAGTGGGCTGCCGTCTATGGGGTCGCACAGAGTTGGACACGACTGAAGCGACTTAGCAGCAGCAGCAGGCTTTCTGAAGACCCAATTCAGTGGCTACTCCCCCGGCCCTGGCCCTTCGCACTCAACTATCCGCTCTAGGAGAAACCTTTCTGGTGGATCTGGCTGAAATCTCCTCCCTGAATCCCTCAGGCAATGACTTAAGCCCATTTCTCCCATCCATTTCTCCATGGAGATGGAGAACAGCTGGTCGCCATCATCCCTCCAGACCCTGAGGCCTTCTCCGGAGAGCATCATTAACTTCCAACAGTGCAAAGGTTATTTGCAGAAAACACCACTCACCGCTTGCAGCACAAAAGCCGACTCAGCGAAAATCTCCCTGAGAAAAATCACATCTTTCATAAGGACCCAGCTCCCTATGCGATTAAATAATGGATATTAAACTGCCTTTTCATGCCTAGCAGTGAGCTGTTTGATTGGTGGCCTTTCTCTTGCACAGTTTCACGGTCATTTTTATTCAGCACAAGTACTTCTTCCTTGAGAGAGAACATAGATTGCTTTAGAGAACCCTGGTTAGTTCAAACCACACAAAAGACAGACATCAGGGCCAGAGCAAAGAAAATGAAAACGGTGACCGTCGAGGCTTTGTCCAAATTCATCCAAATGCTCATCTCTGGGGGCAATGAGTGCTGTTCTCGCTTAGATGAAAGGATATTCGATTGCAAGTTTAAATTTACCATTAAACAGGTGAGTAGGGGAGTAAGTGGACCAGAAACTGACTGGAATACTTTGTAACTGCTTTACAACGAAAAGAGAGACGCTAACTCCCGTGGAAACTCACCCCTCAGACACGCAGATCCAAGAAGCTCTTAAGGGACCATCCCTTCCAACACCCCTAGACTCCAGCAGACACAGCTGAGGTCCAGGATGACCGAGGAGCCTCCCCAAGGTCACAGAGCTCAATGCTGACAGCCCCCGGCTTCTCATCTGGGTTTCGTCCTAGCTCCGTGTCATCTAGCATTTTTTAATTCTGGATAAGGAATTTTCTCTCTGTGGTGCCGTTTCTTGTCTGTAAAACAGAGGCAGCTGGACCAGACATCATCTAGGAGGCACTGAGCTTTCACTGTTGGGACTCAACAGTCAGAGGGTTCAAATCCCAGCTCTGCTCCCTGAAGACATGGAAGCAACCCGAACGTCCACCAACAGATGAATGGACAAAGATGTGCCGCACGCACGCAGTGGATACTACTCAGCCAGAGAAGAGGAGACCAGGCCACTGGCACAACACGGAAGCAACTGGAGACGATCCCACTGAGGGGAGTTAGGCAGAAAGGTAAGCACCACGTGATGTCACTTATATGTGGGATCCGAAACATGACACAAATGAACTTATCTACAAAGCAGAAACAGACTCGCAGACGTAGGGAATGGATCTGTGGTTGCGGGGGGTTGGGGGGTGGAGAGGGAGGATGGGAACAAGAGATGGAAACTGTTATACACAGAGTGGATAAGCGGCAAGGTCCTACTGCAGAGCACAGGGAAATACGTTCAACATCCTGGGAATAAACCATAAGGGAAAAGAATATGAAAAAGAATACACATCAGTCAGTTCACTTCAGTTCAGTCGCTCAGTTGTGTCCGCCTCTCCGCGACCCCACGAATCACAGCACGCCAGGCCTCCCTGTCCATCACCAACTCCCGGAGTTCACTCAAACTCAGGTCCACAGAGTCGGTGATGCCATCCAGCCACCTCATTCTCTGTCGTCCCCTTTTCCTTCTGCCCCCAATCCCTCCCCAGCATCAGGGTCTTTTCCAATGAGTCAACTCGTCGCATGAGGTGGCCAAAGTATTGGAGTTTCAGCTTCAGCATCAGCCCTTCCAATGAACACCCAGGACTGATCTCCTTTAGGAGGGACTGGTTGGATCTCCTTGCAGTCCAAAGGACTCTCAAGAGTCTTCTCCAACACCACAGTTCAAAAGCATCAATTCTTCGGCGATCAGGTTTCTTCACAGTCCAACTCTCACATCCATACACGACCACTGGAAAAACCATAGCCTTGACTACACAGACGTTTGTTGGCAAAGTAACATCTCTGCTTTTTAATATGCTATCTAGGTTGATCATAACTTTCCTTCCAAGGAGTAAGAGTCTTTTAATTTCATGGTTGCAATCAGCATCCGCAGTGATTTTGGAGCCCAAAAAAATAACTAAATCACTTTGCTGTGTAGCAGAAATTAACCCAACACTGTAAATCGACTATAAAATTCTTAAAGTAACAATTAAAAAATAAAATGCTTTCGTCTATAATTTAAAGAGTCACAAAAGATGTAAATTCTGGCATGTAAATATCGATGTGTTTAAATAAAACTATTTCATCAGTCGTTTAAATGGACCCACTACGATCTAAACAGCATAGGAGGGAATTCCCTGGCCATCCAGTGCTTAGGACTTGGTGCTTTCACTGCTGAGAGCCAGGTTAAATCCCCAGTTGGGGAACTAAGATCCCAAAAGCCAAGCAGCCAAAAAAAATTATTTAATTAATTAAATAAAAATAAACAGCATAGGGATTTGACTCTCCCCGTTATCCACTTAAAAATGCACACAAACTTAGCTATGTGTTTACGTCTTACGTACTTTCCTTCTCCACGGTTATATTCTACACACAAAACACAAGAGTTAGTTCTTCTTCAAAAGTCAGAAAACGTACACCACTCCTTTTCCTCCTTGATTCGTATATCAATTCCGTTTCCCCACCAAATGTTATCCTGGAGCAACTTATATTTTATGCTAGAAAGCCTATTATTGCTTTCTTTCTCATACTGGTTGGTAATAAAATATCTATGCACATTTCACTTAATTTTTACTTTCCTGAGAGCCTACAGTTCCAACTGCTTAAATAACAATTTCCTGGACTGAATGACTACTAAAACTATTAGTGGTTGAGAATACATTCATAGCAGCAAAAATTTAATATACCATTTCATAATTATTAGATATTCAAAAGTCTGATAATATTTATTCTTGGAAATACTTATTTTCAAGGATGAGACCTTTTTCTAATTTTTTCAGTTTTCATTCATATATCTGTGAATAAACATTAAATGGTTACTGCTAGAATAAGACAGGGTTAAGCATCACTTTTATTTCCATTTTTCTATGAGTTTTTTTTTTCTTAAACAAAGAAAATGCATTCATGTAAAGAAGACAGAAAGAACAAATATTTGGTTCTACTACTGCCATTTTGGTTTTTTTAAATTTATTTTTTATTTATCTACCTAGTTGGCTACTCTGGGCCTCAGCTGTGGCATGCGGCATCTTCAGTGATAGAATGTGGGATCTAGCTCCCTGAGCAGGGATTGAACCTGGGCTCCCTGCACTGGGAGCACAGAGTCTTAGCCATGAGACCACCTTGGAGCTTGGTTCTACCTAAGAAGGCCCAAAATCCCAGAGCAGTTCAGTTCAGTTCAGTTCAGTCACTCAGTTGTGTCCAACTCTTTGCAACCCCATGGACCACAGCACGCCAGGCCTCCCTGCCCATCACCAACTCCCAGAGTTTGCTCAAACTCATGTCCACTGAGACGGTGATGCCATCCAACCACCTCATCCTCTGTCGTCCCCTTCTCCTCCCACCTTCAATCTTTCCCAGCATCAGGGTCTTTTCAAATGAGTCAGTTCTTCGCATCAGGTGACAAAGTATTAGAGTTTCAGCTTTAGCATCAGTCCTTCCAGAGTGGTCCACCAGGGAAATGTACATTACAGGATTTCTCTCTTTTTTTTTGGCCACACCACGTGGCTTTTGGGATCTTATTTCCCTGAAAGGACAGTACTTGAATTGCTAAAGGATTTGTGTCCAGTGATCAGTGATCTGAGTCCTTCACCATCTCCACCCCAGCATCCACACGCCAAGGGTCACTCCGTCTGTGCGTGGAGATGCTGCTACTCAGAGGCACGGAACCAAGGCAAGAGACCATCTTCCTTTGATAAAGCAGGAGAGGGCAACTGTGTCGGAGAAGGTGCGAAGGCACAATCTGCCTTGGGATATTCTTGGGCAGAGCAGTTTGGCGAAAGAGAACAAAACTGGAAGCTGAGGACATGGACACTGATCTTGCGACAACTCTCCGTGCCCCGTGGAACACCTAGAATGCTTCCAGACTCTGGTCTCAGAGTTGTTGGCTTAGAGGACTCCCGGGAGGTCCCACCCGCAGGCCAGGTTTTGCAGATCACAGGACTACAAAAACAGGAGCAAGGAACCAAATTTGACTCAATGGAAAGGGAAAAGCACATATCAACTTGCCTGCTAATGTGACTGATGACACTGCAAAATGAACTCACCAGGTCGGTAGGTGCCTAATACGCTACTGGAGAAGAGTGGAGAAATCGCTCCAGAAAGAATGAACAGACGGAGCCAAAGCAAAAACAACGCCCAGGTGTGGATATGACTGGTGATGGAAGTAAAGTCTGATGCTGTAAAAAGTAATATAGACCACTAGACCATTCAGGTATGACCTAAATCAAATCCCTTACGATTATACAGTGGAAATGACAAATAGATTCAAGGGATTAAATCTGATAAGAGTGCCTGAAGAACTATGGACAGAGGTTCATGACACTGTACAGCAGGCAGTGATCAAGACCATCCCAAGAAAAAGAAATGAAAAATGGCAAAATGGTTGTCTGAGGAGGCCTTACAAATAGCTGAGAAAAGAAGAGAAGCTAAAGGCTAAGGAGAAAAGGAAAGATATACCCACTTGAATGCAGAGTTCCAAAGAATAGCAAGCTGAGATAAGAAAGCCTTCCTCCATGATCAATGCAAAGAAATAGAGAAAAACAATAGAATGGGAACGACTAGAGATCTCTCCAAGAAAATTAGAGACACCAAGGGAACATTTCATGCAAAGATGGGCTCAGTAAAGAACAGAAATGGTATGGACCTAACAGAAGCAGAAGATATTAAGAGGTGGCAAGGATACACAGAAGAACTACACAAAAAAATCTTCATGACCCAGATAACCACAATGGTGTGATCACTCACCTAGAGCCAGACATCCTGGATTGCAAAGTCAAGTGGGCCTTAGGAAGCATCACTACGAAGCTAGTGGAGGTGATGGAATTCCAGTTGAGCTATTTCAAATCCTAAAAGATGATGCTGTGAAAGTGCTACACTCAATATGCCAGCAAATTTGGAAAATTCCGCAGTGGCCACAGGACTGGAAAAGGTCAGTCTTCATTCCAATCCCAAAGAAAGGCAATGCCAAAGAATGCTCAAACTACCGCACAATTGCACTCATCTCACACGCTAGTAAAGTCATGTTCAAAATTGTTCAAGCCAGGCTTCAACGGTACGTGAACCATGAACTTCCAGATGTTCAAGCTGGATTTAGAAAATGCAAAGGAGATCAACCCTGGGTATTCATTGGAAGGACTGATGCTAAAGCTGAAACTCCAATACTTTGGCCACCTCATATGACGAGTTGACTCACTGGAAAAGACTATGAAGCTGGGAGGGATTGGGGGCGGGAGGAGAAGGGGACGACAGAGAATGAGATGGCTGGATGGCATCACCGACTCTGTGGACATGAGTTTGAGTGAACTCCAGGAGTTGGTGATGGACAGGGAGGCCTGGCGTGCTGTGATTCATGGGGTCGCAAAGAGTTGGACACGACTGAGCGACTGAACTGAACTGAACTGAACTGAGAGGAGCCAGAGATCAAACTGCCAACATCCGCTGAATCATCAAAAACACAACAGAATTCCAGAAAAACATCTACTCTGCTTCATTGATTACGCCAAAGCCTTTGACTGTGTGGATCACAACAAGTCATGGAAAATTCTTCAAGAGATGGGAATACCAGACCACCTGACCTGCCTCTTGAGGAATCTGTATGCAGGTCAGGAAGCAACAGTCAGAACTGGACATGGAACAACAGACTAGTTCCAAATAGGAAAAGGAGTGCGTCAAGGTTGTATACTGTCACCCTGCTTATTTAACATATATGCAGAGTTCATCTTGTGAAATGCCAGGCTGTATGAAGCACAAGCTGGAATCAAGATTTCCGGGAGAAATATCAATAACCTCAGATATGCAGATGACACCACCCTTATGGAGGAACTAAACAGCCTCTTGATGAAAGTGAAAGAGGAGAGTGAAAAAGTTGGCTTAAAACTCAACATTCAAAAAATTAAAATCATCGCATCCGGTCCCATCACTTCATGGCAAATAGATGGGGAAAGAATGGAAACAGTGACAGACCTTATTTTGGGGGCTCCAAAATCACTGCAGATGGTGACTGCAGGCATGAAATTAAAAGACGCTTACTCCTTGGAAGAAAAGTTATGACCAACCTAGACAGCATATTAAAAAGCAGAGACATTCCTTTGTCAGAAAGGTCCATCTAGTCAGAACTACGGTTTTTCCAGCAGTTATGTATGGATGTGAGAGTTGGACTATAAAGAAAGCTGAGCACCGAAGAACTGATGCTTTTGAACTGTCGTGTTAGAGAAGACTCTCGAGAATTCCTTGGACTGCAAGGAGATCCAACTAGTCCATCCTAAAGGAAATCAGTCATGAATATTCACTGAAAGGACTGATGCTAAAGCTGAACCTACAATACTTTGGCCACCTGATGTGAAGAACTGACTCCCTGGAAGAGACTCTGATGCTGGGAAAGACTGAAGGCAGGAGGAGAAGGGGATGACAGATGATGAGATGGTTGGATGTCATCACTGACTCGATGGACATGAGTTTGAGCTGGACTTTGAGCGGGAGTTGGTGATGGACAGGGAGGCCTGGCGTGCTGCAGTCCATGGGGTCTCAAAGAGTCGGACACGACTGAGCGACTGACCTGAACTGAATGTGATTGATGAGACTAGAATACACAGCGCCACTAGGAGGTATTCATGCCTGGAAAACGGAATCCGCACTAAGTGAGCCTCTAGGTCTGACTCCCAGTTAACGGGAGACCGAGGGGACAGAGGAACAAGTCCACCAGCACCAGGAAGCAACCGCCAAGGTCAGGTCGTGGGACATCCTACACCAACGATCCAGCTTCTCTAACAAATTACTAGGGGTGGGGGTGGAAATGGTGGGGCGGGGGACAGCACTGCTGAAGAATAAGAGAGACTGAAAATACTCAGTAGGAAACAAACTCAAGGCTGCTCCCCAGTGGTCCGGTGGTTGGGACTCAGTGCTTTCACAGCCAAGGCCCAGGTTTGATCCCTGGTCAGGGAACTAAGAACCAGTAAACCTTGAGCCACGCCCCAAAGAAAGGAAACAAATCCAATATGAAAATCTTGTTTGGATCGTGATTCTAACAAAAGTTCTAGGAGACACCTTTGAAAAACACAGAGGAAGTCTGAATGTGAAGTCAAATACTGGATACTAATAAGGAAATATTAATTCTGGTAGGTGTGATAATACCATGCCGATTATGGTTTGTTTTTTTTTTAATCATTCAGTTAGAGTTGTGTGTTGACTTTACAAGTGAAATTATACAAGTCTGAGATTTGCTTTTACAAAACATTCTCCCTCCCACGTATACCAGGTGGTGGGAGGTTGGGGGAGGAGAGGTATGCTTAATGAGCTTAGCAAAATGTCACTAATGACTGAAGCTGAGCTGTGGGTACCCGGGGGGGCCTCATGGGATTGTCTCCACTTTTTTACACGTTTGAAAATATGCATAATATAAGGTCTTATGGGTGACGAGGAGGAGAGAAAGAAATTATGTGATCAGTGCCAAGAGAGCTCTGTGCTAAGCCCTCGCTAAATACATATACCTCACTTGGAATACTTATTTACAAGTCCTGAGACAGCTGCCGACAAGTCTCTTTCTCTGTCTAAGGAGAGGCAGGGGCATTCCCTTTGCTGGATGCAAACAGGGTCAGCGATCAGAGGGAGCCACTGGCAACTGGAGATTTCAAAGGAGGAACGTGGCCACAAGGGCAGAGGCTGGAAATACCCCTTGGCACAGAAATAATAAAAGAAACATTCTCCCCTCAGATCCCTCCCACCATGCGCTGACTTACCCCTGCAGCAAAGCCAAGGCTTCCATCTAAGATCCGCCTCTGAAAATGAAAACAAGATGTTTCAGTTTGTAAGAAACACTTCATGGGATAGGAGGCAATCACAAGCCTAAGAAAACCACATGAATAAAGATAAGCCCAGGCCGGAGCTTGCAAATCTATCTGGAACCCTGGACCCGAGTCTTTATAAAATGCGCCAAGAGTCAGGGGAAAAAAAAAATTTTTTTTAAACCTTCCACCCATTCCACAACCAATCAGAGGCTTCATTTCGCGTGACCCTTGGCTTGCATTGGTCCATGTGTTTTACGTCTTTCTCAGCACTCCCTGTGAATTACAGCTACAAACCTTTAGTAAGGAGCCGGTATAAAGCTGGAAATTGACAAGTACTGATAAGGAGCACGTGGACCAACCAAAGTCTTCCCGCACTGCAGGTGGGTGTACAAGCTGGTCCAGCCACTTTGGAAAGCTGGCAGCATCCGCTCGAAGTGAAACTTCACCAGCATGCCCTGTGACCCAGCAGTGAGGGCCATGCATAATTACCAAGAGAAACACATACTTGGATTCAGCGGACTTGTGGGCAAAAATGTTTTTTTATTACTACTTGTGAGTACAGAAACTCAAAACTACCCAGAGGTCCACCAACAGCAGAATGGATAGGACACACACACACACATATGCCATCAGCAGAATGGATAGGCCACACAGACACAGACACAGACACAGACAGACACACACACAGACACACACAGACACACACACACACAGACACACACACACACAGACACACACACACACACACACACGACTGGAGCTTACAATCAGGCAGGGGCATTCAGGAAATGGGAAAATAGTGAAAGTCATTCAGCTGTGTCCAGCTCTACACACACACACACACACCCCAACAGCAGAATGGACAGGTCACACACACACACACACACACACACGGGACTGGAGCTCACAATCAGGCAGGGGCATTCAGGAAATGGGAAAACAGTGAAACTGAAAGTCACTCAGTTGTGTCCAACTCTTTGTGATCCCCATGCACTGTAGTCCATGGAATTCTCCAGGTCAGAATAGTGGAGTGGGTAGCCTTTCCCTTCTCCAGGGGATCTTCCCAACCCAGGGATCGAACCCAGGTCTACCACTTGGCAGGCAGATTCTTTACCAGCTGAGCCACAAGGGAAGCCCAAGAAGACTGGAGTAGGTTGCCTATCCCTTCTCCAGCAGATCTTCCTGACCCAGGAATCGAACGAGGGTCTCCTGCATTGCAAGTGGATTTTTTACCAACTGAGCAATAAATAGGGTGAAATCAGCCAGACACAGAAGAGCATACGCTACACAATACACTCTACAAAACAGAGAAAACGAAACTCTGCTGTTGGAGACCAGGAGAGGGGCTGCCCTTGGAGTGGAGTAGGGGGCTGGGGTAGGGACTGCAACGGACCCTGAAAGGACAGCTTCAGGGGAGGTCAGGGGTTCAGTTCAGATCAGTTTAGTTCAGTCACTCAGTTGTGTCCGACTCTTTGTGACCCCATGGACTGCAGTAAGCCAGGCCTCCCTGTCCATCACCAACTCCCGGAGTTTACCTAAACTCATCTCCATTGAGTTGGTGATGCCATCCAACCATCTCATCCTCTGTCGTCCCCTTCTCCTCCTGCCCTCAATCTTTCCCAGCATCAGGGTCTTTTCAAAGGAGTCAGCTCTTCACATCAGGTAGCCAAAGTATTGGGAGTTTCAGCTTCAACATCAGTCCTTCCAATGAACACCCAGGCTGTTTCCTTTAGGATGGACTGGTTGGATCTCCTTGCAGTCCAAGGGACTCTCAAGAGTCTTCTCCAACACCACAGTTCAAAAGCATCAATTCTTCTGTGCTCAGCTTTCTTCATAGTCCAACTCTCCCATCCATACATGACTACTGGAAAAACCATAGCTTTGACTAGACAGACTTGTGTTGGCAAAGGCATGTCTCTGCTTTTTAATATGCTGTCTAGGTTGGTAGGTTGGTCATAACTTTCCTTCCAAGGAGTAAGAGTCTTTTAATTTCATGGCTGCAGTCACCATCTGCAGAGATTTTGGAGCCCAAAAAAATAAAGTCTGACACTGTTTTCACTGTTTCCCCATCTATTTGCCATGAAGTGATGGGACCAGATGCCATGATCTTTGTTTTCTGAATGCTGAGTTTTAAGCCAACTTTTTCACTCTCCTCTTTCACTTTCATCAAGAGGCTTTTGAGTTCCTCTTCACTTTCTGCCATAAGGGTGGTGTCATCTGCATATCTGAGGTTATTGATATTTCTCCCAGCAATCTTGATTCCAGCTTGTGCTTCTTCCAGCCCAGTGTTCCTCATGATGTACCCTGCATAGAAGTTAAATAAGCAGGGTGACAATATACAACCTTGACGTACTCCTTTTCCTATTTGGAACCAGTCTGTTGTTCCATGTCCAGTTCTAACTCTTGCTTACTGACCTGTATACAGGTTTCTCAAGAGGCAGGTCAGGTGGTCTGGTATTCCCATCTCTTTCAGAATTTTCCACAGTTTATTGTGATCCACACAGTCAAAGGCTTTGGCATAGTCAATAAAGCAGAAGTAGATGTCTTTTCAGAACTCTCTTGCTTTTTCGATGATCCAGTGGATGTTGGCAATTTGATCTCTGGTTCCTTTCCCTTTTCTAAAACCAGCTTGAACATCTGGAAGTTCACAGGTCACGTACTGTTGAAGCCTGGCTTGGAGAATTTTGAGCATCACTTTACTAGCGTGTGAGATGAGTGCAACTGTGCGGTAGTTTGAGCATTCTTTGGCATTGCCTGTCAGGGGTTGGGGGGATCCTATTCTAGTACTTGATCTGGGCGCTATTTCCATGGACACTGGTGAAAAGTCATCAAGCTGTACACTTAGAAAATGTGCGTTTTCCTTTCTTTAAATTTTTATTTATTTTTGGGTGTGCTGGGTCTTCATTGCTGCACGTGGGCTTTCTCTAGGTGTGACAAGTGAGGGCTGCTCTCCAGCTGTGGTCACCGGCTTCATCGCAATGGCTTCCCTTAATGCTGCTCGAGGGCTCCAGAGCTCGGGCTCAGTAGTTGCGGCGCATGAGCTTAGTTGATCTTCCCGCACCGGGGATCGAACTCCTGTCCCCAGCATCGGCAGGTGGATTCTTAACCACTGGACCACCAGGGAAGTCCATAAAATGTGCATTTTTCTATATGCATTGTAGTTTTCAATAAAAAGCTTTTCTTTTTAAGGAGGGGCCTAAGTTATATAATCTCTAGCCACACGGACACACTTGCTATTGTTCAGTCATAAACTAATTGTCCAGCAGTTGGGGACTGGCTAAATAAACTGCAGTGCATTTTTATGGCGGGATGTTCTACAGCTATCTAAGTAACTAATCAAAATAATCAAAAAACCATTTAGGGTTAGGGAGGGATGCCTATGACAGCCAGTGAAAAATGCTCATTATAAAACTTCATAATTTGATCCTCATTATGTAAAGAAAACAGATATGTCTGTATTTGTATACTCAAATACAGCCAAATAAATTTGAATAAATATTTCAGTTTTCCTTTCAGAAAAGTGAGATCGAGAAAATTTTTTATTATTTCTTCCGACTTCTCCACAATTTTTAGTCCCTACAATTACAATATGATTTTTTTTTCAATCAAGAAAATGAATTTGGGGGACTTTCCTGGTGGTCCAGTGGCTAGGACTCTGTGCTCCCAAGGCAGGGGGCCTGGGTTCGACCTCTGGTCAGGGAACTAGATCCCATGTGCCTCAACTAAGAATCACTGCTGCCAAATAAACAAATATTTTTTAAAAAAAGAAAATGAATTTTGAGTGAAGTTGAGCCGCTGTTGATAGCAGCGAAGGATAGATGACTGTGTCCATCATCCCCAGGGACCCTCACTGAAGCCCCTGTATCAGCTGGGTGAAAACTGAGGTTCGCCGGGGCAGGCAGGAAAAGAGCTTGCCTCTGGGCACTCCCGTCCATGGCTGGTTTTATCTCCTCACGCCTGGCCCTTCCCACCTCTCCAGCATGGCTCTTGTGCAGAGAGGGCTCACCTAGCCCATCTGAACCTGCTCCCTCTAAAAGGTACTGCTTTCAAGGCTGGTCCTTAGCTGGCTCCGGGGAAGCTGGCACTGGGACTGCTCCCCAACCTCTGACCGACAAGGGCGGGTCCCTGTGCCCGCTTCACAAACCACGTGACTTATGCGGGACACCTGCTTTCCTTCTGAGAGTCTGGAATTTGGGGTGGCGGCTCAGATGCCTCTGTGGCCAGTCGCCAGTAAAGACCTTGAGGACCGAGCTTGTACTGGGCATCCCTGGGCAGACACATCGTCCACGTATCACCGCGCTGTCACTGCTGGGGAAGGAGCACGCTCTGTGCCCACTGGTAGAAGGAAGGGGGCGTCAGACCCCAAATCTGTGCACAGATCTCCCCAGACCCCGACTGTCTCTCTCTCACCGAAGCTGTCATGTCCCTTCTCTGTAACAGACCTTAGTGCCGAGGACGTGGCTCAGCCATGTGCCAAGTCCCACGAGCCCGTCTAGTGAATCACGGCATCTGTGAGTGGTCGTGGGGACCCCCGACGCACCTCTGCACAGGGAAGTGTCTCAGCCGCTCCTCCTGCTGACCTGGGGGCAACACTAACAGGAGACAGATTAGGAGCTCTCAGCTGCCAGGAGAGGGGGCACCTCGGCGATGGCTCCTCCCTTTGGAGCGGCCCCCACAGCACCGACGGGCTCACCCTGGGCCTGTGGACTTCCACTCAGGTCTCTGCAGCCAGCCGGCCAACCAGAGCCCAGCTCTTCCGACTCAGATCTCTGCTTCTGAACGCAAATGAAACTGGGGAAGATGGACACATGGGCAACTCCAACCCGGAAGAGCTCGGGGACGGGGCCCCGGGCCACCTGGCACGGCTGTCGGGAGACAGGCGGGGCGCGAGGGCGCCTGTTCACAGTAGGCTGGGGCCCGGACCAGTCTCCGCAGGCTCCCAGCCCAGTTCCTGGCGACATCAGCACTGCTGTACAGGTCCTGACACGAGAGGGCCCTGCCGGCCGGCTTCCCGGGACTCTCGGCGGGTCTGCCTCGCTCCTCCGCCGCGTGCCCGCTCGCCCCACATGCCCTGCCTGCGCCCCGAACACGGTGAGCACGGGGCCTCTGCTTTCATCCAGCCGCTGAGGGCGACGGCCCCCGCCGTGGACTCGGGCACCTGGGCTGGAGAAGCGGCAGGACCTTCGGGCACCGGCGGCGGGCGGTGGCTGGGCAGGGCTGGGGAGGGTGTGTGGAGCGCACAGGAGCGGGGCTCTGGGAGACGTAGGGGCGCACGGGGTGGGGGTGGGGTCTTTAGGGGCCTGGAGGGGGCAGGGGGCAGGTCTGTGTGTGTTCATCCCAAGGTGGGCGAGGGAGGAAACGAACAGCCTAGAAACGGGCTAACGAGGACAGAGCCGTCAGCCTTGCTTTCTCCCAGGGTCTCTTCCACCACTCGAGGTCACAGGGCGAGGGGGACAAACCTCACTCACATTGCCACCTGCTCCAGGCCCGAGAGAACCCAGGCGGCGGAGAGAAATCAGGTGGGGGCTCGGAAAGGCCAAAAAGCTGGGCATCAGGAAGGGAGAAGCAGAGGACCCGTGAGCTCTCAGGCAGGGGGCTGGAGGGGGCAAGGGAAGGAAAGGGGCAGTGATCACTACAAAGGGCCCCCCCGCGAACCCCCAGAACCAAAGCAAGGCAACTCACCTGTCCGCTAGAGAAGACGAACACGAGGGCCGCCCCGGCCGCCGTCAACCCCCAGGTGAAGAAGGTCCCCAGCAAGGCCTGGGACACCGGGCTGTGGCCGTGGAGCATGCTGGATACGGCTGTGTGCAGAGGAGCAGAGAGGCTCAGCACCCGTGGGCCCTCCCCAGGATGCACACGCGCTGAGCCGCCTGCACGCCCATCGGTGACATCAGTGATCCGGCCCAGGCCAGGCCGGGCGGCGTCACCCAGGCTGACCCCAGGTATGGAAACCATCCAGCTCTGAAAGGAGACACCTGGGGACGCCCAGGGAGACGCCGGGGGCGCACACAACACGGAAGAAGGGACAGGGACGTAGGAAGAATGCAAATTCCTTAGCCTGGAGGGAGAGAGCCTGGGAGGGTCTGACTGCAGCCTTCCGCATGTCCTACCTGTTTCACCTGAGCCTTGCCTATCACCCATCATCGGTCCAGTCTCCTCCGAGCACAGGCTAACCAGCTCAGAATCCCTCCTGAACCTCTTCCACCCAAACCAAGTGTTGGTCGCTCAGTCGTGTCCCACTGTTTGCGATTCCATGGACTGCAGCCCAGTCCTGCAGCCAGGCTCCTCTGTCCCTAGGATTTCCCAGGCAAGAACACCGGAGAGGGTAGCCATTCCCTTCTCCAGGGGCTCTTTCTGACCCAGAGATCAAACCCGCCTCTCCTGCACTACAGGCAGACTCTTTACCATCTGAGCCACCAGGGAAGCCTAATCAAACTTTCAACAGCTCTTCAGAGCAGTTCTCACGGCAGCTCCTGTGGCCGCCAAGGATTCACTCCATCAGCTGACCATCAACTCACCCAACAACTCTTCATCCACTGCATCCTGCAAGGGCACTGTATTCCAGCTCAACCCTCTTATTCGCGGTACCTTGCACAAGCCCCAAATAGTCCTGCTCCAAGTCTCTCTTTATCCAGTTTCCTCCCAGGGTGCTTTCTTTCCCAGCCTCCAGCCATAAGAGCATCCTCTGTTAAAGCCAACTTCAAGGCCATGGATCCCTGATACCCCTCCGCTCTGGCCCCAGGACACATCTTCAGCGCTTTCCTTGTGTGGGCTTGCCTCTTTCATCTTTTATATCACTCATTGTTTAAAAATAGGGATGATGCTTTTTCATATCTGATACCCCCATAAAATAGGATTTTCTGGCGCCCCAAAACACATGTGCTGAATTGAAAAGGGAGGGCTTACGTTGAATAAGCAAAGACACAGAAGCAAAACCCAAGTGTCATTTCCCCCAGTCCACTGAGCATGCTCAGTCGCTTCAGTCATATCCGACTCTTTGCAGCCCCATGGACTGTAGCCCGCCAGGCTCCTCTGTCCATGGGATTCTCCAGGCAAGAAGACTGCAACAGGTTGCCATGCCCTCCTCCAGGGAATCTTCCACCCCCTACTCCCTGCTCAGGGATCAAACCAATGTCTCCTGCATTTCCTGCATTGCAGGCAGATTCTCTACGTGCTGAGTCACCTGGGAAGCCCCCAAACTGAGCACTTTTGCTCCCAAAGCTGAAGTTACACCACTGCCCACCAAGGAAGGAAAGGGAAGTACCATTCCTTCTTTGTTCTGCTCGGCGGACCCCCTCTAGACTTGCACATGTTCTAAATTCTAGTTCTGAAACGGTAGGGAGTCCCCTTACCTGTGGAAAGTCACAAGGCAGAGAAACCCACTTGTTGAAAAACTCTGTGTGTAGTTGGTACAATAAACACCGGGGCTCGAGGTCTCATCTCAAAGGGCTCATTCAGCTCCCCAGATCCTCTAGCACTCACAGGGCTGGACACGACCCCAGTGGGCTCAGCCCTGCCAGGCCCTAGTGGTCAGTGAGGAGCCATCAACCCTGAGCTTGCAGAGCAAAAGCTGTCGATTCTGCCTCTGACCCTGGAAGGAAAGCCGGGCAGAGGATAGATGGGCCCTCTTCTGCCAAGAAGGTCAGCAAACTGGCAGGATTCAGATCTAGGAAGCTGTAAGTCAGGATGAACCCAGGTAAACCCAGGTGCATCCAGGCTCAGCCAAGGAAACAAGAAACCTCAGCATGAAACAGAATCTCTGCACTCAGCCTGGGTCTCCATAGTCTAAGTGGTGTTCAGGAGGATGACTGCACCAAATAAGAAAAAAACACCATTAAGAAAAAACCCACCTCTTTACATACGGCATCTTGTTAAGGCACCCTAAAGAGAATGGTCTGTGCTTCTAAACTAAGACAGTCGGATCATTACACCGATCTTTGTGGATACAAATTTCAAACAGGATGTACAAAGAAAGGCACACAGCTAGCATCCCCTCGGTACTTATCATCCAAGACAGGTCATAACAACAACAAAAACAACTTTGTTTTCCAGCATCGAATGTGCCTTTTAGCAACTACAGAATAGAGGAAACCATTTACATTCACCAAGCAGCCAAAGTCAACGTGGGTTCTGTGGGCTGGCAAACAAGGGAGGTTGTGGGTGTTCCTGGGGGCTGGTGGGAGGCGAAGACACTCTTCCAAGACTCTATTTACGACCGGGCACCCTGAGATGTAAGAAAAAGAGACACAGGGAGAAGGCCGAGGCCACCGTCCTTGCCATCCCAGCAGCAGCGGATTTATCGTTGGGGATGCCAGCCCAGTGCTCCTCAGAGAAGTTTCTCCCTTGCTGTTTTAAGTCCTCATGGCTCAGGGACTTCCCTGCTGGTCCAGTGGCTCTGCACTCCCAGTGAAGGCAACCTGGGTTCAATCCCTGGTCAGGGAATTAAACCCCAGACGCCACAACTAAGAGTTCTCATACGGCAACTAAAGGTTCCACACGCCGCTTCAACGAAGATCGCGGATCCCACATGCTGCCACTAAGACCCTGGTGCAGCCAAAACAAATAAGTTAAAAAAAAAAACCCTCACTACTCTAAGGGTGGTCCCAGAACCAGCACCGCTGGGCCCCCTTAGGAGCTAAGTTAGAAACGCAGAATCTCAGGTACTGTCCCAGACTTGCTGAATCAGAATTAACATTTTATAGGAGCTTCCCAGGTGGCTCTGTGGTAAAGAATCTGCCGTCAATGCAGGAAGATCCCCTGGAGAAGGAAATGGCAACCCACTCCGGTGTTCTTGCATGGGAAATCCCATGGACAGAGGAGCCTGGCGGGCTACAGTCCATGGGGTAGCAGAGTCAGACATGTCTGAGCCAGGGAGCATGCACACACCTAGCATCGCACAGAGTTCCATGGCGGATGGACATCAGAGCGGAAAGCACGGATCTAAAACTGGAAGAATTTCTACAAGACCGAGAGCTTAGAAAGTGAGCTCCTGTGCGCCATGAGGGATCAGCAGGGCCACCGCCCTGCAGACCCAAGAGAGCAGAAAGTTTTCTCCAGGAGGCAGGGCAGAGAAGTGCCTTGGGAACACGGAAGGTCAGCCAGGGTGGCTCAAAAGCCACTTCTGCAGTGGGGCTCAGACTTCCCAGGAGCTGGTATTAAACCATAAGTCCGGGCCCCTCTGCGGGAGGGAAGGTGATTCTCTGCCTGCTCCAGCTTGCAAGATGCCAGCACCTCCCTACACACAGCAGCGCAGGACTCCTGGCGGATAGATTTCTGTCTTTCTCTCCCTTTTAAACCTGTAACCCCACTTCCAAGAGTCAGCTTCAAGAGGCTGATGGAAACACTGCACAGGTGTGAAGAGCGCCTCACGAGACCTGCATGCCTGCCCCGACTCCGAGACTGGGAGTGGGCAAAGTGACTCGGGTTTGGGCGCCTGTGACTGTGGAAACTGGTCTCCGATACCTGGCTACTCAAAGTGTGGTCCGAGGACCTGCCTACCCGGGGGCTGATGAGAAAGGCACCTCCTCGGGCCTGCCACACCTTAACCAGATTCCCAGTCAAGTTCAAGGGTCCTGCTGACCCTCAGAGCCTGGCGGAGGGGACTTGGGGCAGCTGGACTTGTAACCAGGTCTGCTCCTGGGCGTGCCCCCTCCACACGCCCACTGGGAAGCGCTGAATGAAAAGGATCTTGGGGGACCACAGGCAGCAGAAGGTCAACATCCACCTGCTCGCCGGAGAGGGGCAGGGGCAGTGCTCCCGGCACCCCTGCCCGCCTCTGCCACCTGCCGAGGCCACCCCGCTTCTCCTCCGACCCCTCCTCCCCCGGGGACGCCTCCTTCCTAACTGCATGTGGCTGCCCTTCCAGGCCCCGCGCTCGGCTCCTGGTGGCCCCAGACCCTGGGCCTCCAGCCCGGCCGACGGCGCCGAGGGCGAGAAGAGCCGACTCACTTCTGTGCCCTCTCAAGCCCCCTCTCCACTTCCATCAGCCCCGCAGCCGCCGCGGGTCCTCCGGCTCCACTCCGGACTCACTTCCTGCTTCCCTCCGGGCACACGTGTCCCGGCCACCAGGCTCCGCCCCGCCCGCCGAAACGGGCAGATCCGGAGGAGAATCAGTTCTCTGGTTCACAGCCGCTGCGGGCTCGGGAAGACGCCGGGGCGGGTAGAACTGAGCGCTGCACAACCCTCGGCAACCTTGCGGGAAGCCACAGAAACCCAAGGAAACAGCCCTGCAACGTGCCTGATTAGCATTTGTGTCGTGCATTCTGGCAGCGTCCTGGGTGAGCAGCAGAGCATGCGACCTGCAATCTGCCACCATCAGCGTCATTCTCTAGGTCAGCGGTCCTCACATTACAGCATCCAGTGGAATCACCCCCAGAGACGTCAAAACACAGAACGCTGGCACCCTGGAAGCCTGTGCAGAGGTTTTCTGTTCTGAAGTAGTTGCAGTCGGGCCTCTGATCCTAGAGCCCTTCATGGAGAACCAGTGCTTTGCTCTCCTGGCCTTCTAGGAAAGGACAATAGCGTGGGATTGCTAGGTTTAGCCAAAAATAGATGATATCCAGTTACACTTGAATGTTAGGTAAACAATAAATAATTTTTGAGAGAAGCCTGGTGTGCTGCAGTCCGTGGGGTCACAAAGAGTCGGACATGACTTAGTGACTGAACACGCAACACATATCCTGTGTATTCCTTCTCCAAGCAACTCACTAGTATCTGGGACATACTTCTGCTAAAACCGTATTTCACATCTGTTGCTTATCCGAAATTCAGGTGTAACTGGGCGTCATGTATTGTATCTGATGACCCTTCCAGCGGGTAACCAGAAACACTGCCCATAATCACTGTGGCCACAGACCAGAGGATCGGATAGGAGCAGCCCTCTCTTGTCCAGAGAAGTCAGTCATGGACACTGGTGACTACACCATATCCTCCCTTCCAAGAAGGGAAGATGGCATGGTGACTGTAGGCGGTCTCTGCCCTCAGAAGATTCTTAGACACAGAGCAGAGCCAGACCAGCTATCTCAGCTCAGGCCGACGTAAGAAAACACCAGACTGGGTGGCTTAAACACTGGACGTCTATCGTCTTACACTTCTGGAGGCTGCAAGTCCAAGACCAGTTCAAGATCAAGTGCAGATTCGTGCCTAGTAAGGGCTCTCTTGCTGGTCTGCAGACGGCTGCCTTCTGGCTGTGTGCTCACAGGAAGGAAGGGAGATGGATGCCTCTCTCTCTCTTCCTCCCTCCCCCCCCCCGCCCTTCCCTCTCTGGTTCCCTTACAAGGCACTGCAGCCTAGGCTCTGGAGTCAGGAGGAAGCCCCATACAGCACATGGGTTTCCATGGATAAATCCCATATTCCTCTGAGTCTCAGTACCCACCTTCCCGTCCCAGGTCGGGGAATAATCAATCATTCTGTGCTCTCGACAAGCGACTGTAAAGGGAACAAAGTGCCCACCACCCAGCCGGGCCCCCACCCCCGGCAGACTGGAGGGTGATTGTCCTCGAGCTCCACCTTTTCACTCATTTATATTATATTATATCATATCATATCATATTATATATACTATTGGCCATCCCTGGTGACTCAGATGGTAAAGAATCTGCCTGCAATGTTAGAGACCCAGGTTCAATCCCTGGGCGAGGAAGATCCCCTGGAGAAGGAAATGGCAACCCACTCCATTCTTGCCTGGAGAATCCCATGGACAGAGGAGCCTGGCAGGGTTCAGTCCACGGGGTCTCAAAGGGTCAGACACGACTGAGCACCTAACACTCTCACTCACATACATATATTACATATTATATATATATATACATGTACATTTTACGAGCCTTTGCTTGATCTGTTGGGCCCTAGCACATAGAGATCAGCCACGCACATGTGGGGTGGGCTCGCTCAGCCCCTCTGGCCTCTCGTCCTTTTCCCTTTCCTGAAGTCTGGCCACTGACACGTCAGAAGGACTAAGATAAGCCCCTGAGCCTGGGGCACAGGTTCTTTCAAAGTGTGGGTGGTAAACTCCATCGAACTGGCACTGATATGCGGAAGGGATTAAGGAAGTGAAAGTAATAGGCAGTTCAAAGAAGTGCTATTAAAATATCAGGGGTTTTTTTTTTGGTTGTTCTTTTAGGGGACTTCCTAAGTATACCCCATCCATATATCCAGAATTCATCCATTTTGCCCAAAACAATAGCTCTGACTCACCACCTTGCCCTGACCACGGACTTCATCTCCCCAGTGAAGGGAGTGTTCATGTCAGTGACCCAGTCCTGCCCGACTCTCTGCGACCCCATGGACTGTGGCCCGCCAGACTCCTTTGTCTGTGGGACTTTCCAGACAAGAATATTGGAGTGGGTTACCATTGGCTCCTCCAGGAGATCTTCCTGACCAAGGATCAAACCCACGTCTCCTGTGTCTCCTGAACTCCAGGTAAATTCTTGAACCGCTGAGTCATCGAGTCCCAGACCATCCTCCAAAGAACAGTCTAAGTAATTTTTACAAACCGAAGTCCAGCCCTCAGAAGGCTCCTTGTGCCCTTGGAGTGAAATTCTAGCTGCCTCCCTCCACCTAGGAAGCCCTACGTGACCTGAGTCTGCTCACCTTTGACCCACCTGAACCCCTCCCTCACTCTGCTTCAGCCGGCTGCTCTACCTTCTCCTGGGACAGTGTGCTTATTTACTCCTGCCTCAGGGCCTTTGCACGTGATGTTTCCTTGAGAACACCGCCTGGAGCCTCCCCCTGGAGCGCCTGTCTTCAGGTCTTCACCTGGCTGGATCCCTCCCGTCATTCGGGTCTCAGTTCAAGTGTGACCCCCACAGAGAGGCCTTCCTTCAATGCCCTCTGAGATACAGCCCTTCCAAGCCCTTCTGCATCATCTCACAGCGCTTTTCACTCTCCAGCATTCTTATTTAATCAGTCCCCCGAAAGGTGAGCTTTGTGAGAGCAGGACTTTGTCGGCTGTCTGCACGGCTGTGTCTCCAGTGCAAAGCACATGGTACGTGTTCAGTATTTACTGAATATTGGATAAGTTGTCCAGATACAAAAGTGTTATTCATTGGCTACATTTTACACGTTAAAGACCTTCCTGAGAGTTACTGATCCCAAGCAGGGCCTTGTGGGGCACTCCTGTGCTCAAGGCCTTTCTGTGTCCCTCATGTCTTACAGGAAACAGCCTTCATTCAGCCTCCATGACCTTCCCTGAGTTCCAAGGAGCAGATTGAAGCAGTTGCTAATCAGGGAAGGGAGGGGATGTGAGACCAGGGAGAACTGTTTCCCTACCAACGGATACACACCACAGTATCTTTGAGCTGTTCTGCAGATACTGAAACCCCTCCAGGTGGGAGAAGTTAACAGTTAACAGTGGTATACTGCCCACCAGCATGCAGACCCCAGACCAGCTGGAACCTGAAGGCTGATGATGCTGATGATGCGGACTCCCACTGACCTCACCACCAACCCATCAGAAGAATGTCCACCAGCTGACCACATCCTCTTTGAACCATTACTATGAAACTTCTCACTGTCTTCTCCAACTGGGGACACACAGGCTTGAGGGTCTTGCCCTGCCGTTGCCCCCTTTGCCTGGCAAAGCAATGAAGCTATTCTTTTCTATTTCACCCAAGAACTCTGTCTCTGAGATTCGATTCAGCACCAGTGTACAGAAAGGCTGAGCTTCTGGCATCATTATGAGAAAACAGCATTTGTGTACCAGATCACATGGTCCTGGCTGTTCTCATCATAAGTCGACAGTATCCCAAGGGCAGTTTTGCCCCCCGGGGGGACGTGAGCAAACGGGAGGGAACTAGGGGGCAGAGAACAGAGATGCTCCTACGCATCCAACAGCACCCAGGACAGCCCCCACAACAGAGAATTGTCTGACCCAGAACAGCAACAGTGCCAAGACTGAGACACCCCAGTGTAATCCCACAAAATAAATCTTCTTAGTACGGAGTGATGATAAAACTCATTCTTTAAAATTTAATGAGCCCTTCAAGAAGCATCCAGCTTCAGTTAAGGCACGAGTTAGCATTTGATTCACCCTAAAATGCGGGAAAGACAAGAACCAACCACCCAGCCAATCTTTACATTCCAATCATTGCAAAGATAAACCTACAGGGAATTCCCTGGTGGTCCACTGGTTAAGACTCTGCACTTCCAATGCAGGTTAGGAGGGCAGATTCGATCCCTGGTCAGGGAATTAAGATCCCACATGTTCCATGGCATGGCAAAAAAATAATAATAATAATTGAAAAAAAGGAATTAAAAAATTACACCTACCATCAAACCTCCTAGGTGCTCAATTACCTCAACTCTTCTGGGTTCTGATTATTTAAGGTTTTGATGTCAGGACACTGTGACATCACAGGGCTTCCTAAATAGAAATGCCTGGGACAGCTTTGGCAATGAGTCCCTGGCAGGTAGAATAGGCCTGGTTGTTCCTGACACCTGCTCTCCAATATGACTGATCAGCTGACAAAGAGGAGATTCCAACCCACCTTTTATCTAAAAACCATTCAAAGGAGCCGACAGCGAGCTGATGCCACTTTTCTGAACCTGGTACAGGGAAGAGCAGCTCTCGAGGGCTTGGAGGGGGAACTGAGTAAGCAAGCATGACACGTTTCTCACCTTAGTTCAGATGATTGATTCTGAACCTGCACCAGCTAGGCTGGAGGGAGGGTATAAAAACACAAGTTCTCTAAAGGTCCATCACGAGATGAATGCATGCAGAAGATGTGGTATATACACACAATGGACTATTTCTCAGCTATAAAAAAGAGTGAAATAATGCCATTTGCAGGAACATGGATGGACTTAGAGATTATCATACTAGGTGAACTAAGTCAGACAGAGAAAGGCAAATATCCAATTTGCCTGTATGTGGAAGGGCTTCCCTGGTGGCTCAGTGGTAAAGCTGCCAATGCAGGAGATGCAGGTTTGATCCCTGGGTCGGGAAGATCCCCTGGAGAAGTAAATGGCAACCCACTCCAGTACTCTTGCCTGGGAAATCCCATGGACAGAGGAGCCTGGCGGGCTACAGTCCACGGGGTCACAAAAGACTGAGCAACTGAACAACAAATATGTGGGATCTTAAATGGTACAGGTGAGCTCATTTACAAAACAGAAGTAGACTCACAGACACAGGAAACAAACCCCTACAGGGGAAAGGGGAGGGGAGGAGTAAATTAGGAGTTTGGGTTTAACATATACACACTGCTATATATAAAATATACAAGCAACCAGGGCCTCCTGTATCGCATAGGGGACTACACTCAAGATCTTGTAATAACCTAAAATGGAAAAGAATATGAAAAAGAATAGACTTATATACGTGTGTAACCATCACTTTGCTATACATCTAAAACTAACAACATTGGAAGTCAAGTATACTTTCAATTTAAAAATAAATAAATTTTTTTAAAAACTAACATTTCAAAAGAAGAAGAAAAAGAGAAGTATAGGTTCTACGGATTTTATACATACCAATTACTGGGAGAGAAGTTTTCGGTATCGGGAGAGATATTTAAAACGCAAACCCGAGCCTGCTCAAATGCCAGCTTTAATAAGATATGGAATTACTACATAAAAAGCACCACTGATTAAATATGAAATCAGCCCTGTCTCTGAGATGATAACTGGCATAAATTCGTTTTCCATCTTTTCCACATTGGCTTTGAACAACTCTCCCGGCATCTCACAGGTAATTCTATGGAAGTGAATTTTGGTTTATGAAGGGTGACTCACTGAACAAGTAAACTCTGCTTTGAGCCTGCTCCTTTAGAGCCGTATGGATCACGGAGCAGCCTGCTGGTTCATTCGGTCGCTCAGCAAGAGTCCGCGGCACACCCGCTCCGGGACAGGCACTTCTGAGGACAGACTTCTGAGGACACACCAACGCAGGAGGCAGAGAGCAGCAGTGCCCTCAGGATGCCTCCAGGCCCGACGTCGCAGGCACTGTCTTGAATGTGTGTCGTAAATGAAGGCTTATGGGGCTTCCCCGGTGGTCCAGTGGCTATGACTCTGTGCTCCCAATGCAGAGGACCCGGGTTTGAACCCTGGAAAGGGAACTTTCCAGATTAGGTCCCACATGCCACAACTAGAGACCCTGTGTGCCACAAGACCTGGTACAGCCGAATAAACAGGCACATAATTTAACAAAAAAGAATGCTGCTTTCTTAATTAAAAAAAAAAAAAGAGAGGAAGGAAACCAGTGTACCAGCATCCAGGATTTCCCTTTTCCAGGGGTCTATGAAATGGTTACAAATTGAAAAAAGCATATTGGGTTTTGGTTCCCCCCGCAAAAAAAAAAATGTGCAGAAATTTCAATTAATAAGTGCTTAACGAAATGTCTATAAAACCTTGTTAATTGTTGACTTTGGTATTCATAAAAATTTAATTACATTCGAAAAACAATCTGAGGCTGAGCTTTACTCCCTTCAAGAGAATCCTTAAGTAGGCACAATGGCCAAGAAATCACAGTCAGTCAGAAATTAAATAAGCTTCTAGCCAAATCACTTCAAAAGCAAAATTATTTTTACAAACTTTTTGATTATTTTATGGTGGGTGTAAAGTAGGGGGTGTTAATGTGGACTGTGGGAGCATTTTAATATGCCTGGTACAGTCGTTCAGGATGCTAAGAGGCCCCAGGGGCTGGGGAGGGAGCCAGGATCCCAAGAAGCTTTATTCCTCTCTCCCGTGGGAACAGAAACGAAACTCATTCCGGGTGGATTTGCTGTCGATTGCGGAGGGCTGGTGATAGGGACAAGGGCAGGGCTGGGTGAACCTATCCAGAAAGGATGGTGCTTTCCTACTGGGAGCACAACCCCCGGGGTGGGACAAGCAAGAAGGAAGGAAGGAAGCGGGGA
Source organism: Moschus berezovskii (assembly GCF_049115385.1). NCBI lineage: Eukaryota > Metazoa > Chordata > Mammalia > Artiodactyla > Moschidae > Moschus > Moschus berezovskii. Next base: position 69,234,144 of record NC_142479.1, on the reverse strand, counting down.
GCAGGAAGGAGGGGAGGGAGGGAGGCAGGAAGGAAACAAGGAAGGGAGAAGGGAGCGGAGGGAGCGACACAGCCGCCCCTCTGCCGGCGGCGGCAGCCTCGACCTGAGGGGGAGGGTCCCTAGTTCAGCTTCCGCTCTTGGGCTTCTACTGGGTGAACTGCTTGTTGTCTTTCGTTGTTTAGTCGTTCAGTCGTGTCTGACTTTTGCAACCCCTTGGACTGTAGCCCGCCAGGCTCCTCTGTCCGTGGGATTTCCCAGGCAAGAACTAGAGGGGTTGCCATTTCCTTCTCCAGGGGATCTTCCCGACCCAGGGATCAAACCCACGCACTGAGGGTGGATTCTTACCGCCGCACCACCAGGGACGCCGTCAGGTCACACGCGAGGCCACACCGTGACATCCAGTGCCGGGAAGAGCCTCTGAGAGCCTCTGAGAGCCTCTGGCCCCCGCTGCTCACTTCACAGAGGGCCGCAGAGGCCAAGACAGGCAGCCAGAACCCACCATTCCCATCGGCCCCCTTTCCGCCGCGTTCCACACCGTTGTGAGTCCCTAATCCTCCCGGGCTGCTGGGTTAGAGTCACAGCTTTCTGGCTCAACCATGAAAATGATTATCGTAAGCGAGACTATGGGGAGACAGGTCAGAATACCAGAGCGAGCAAAAATGTTTCGAGCACTTTCCAGGCGGAACCAATACCAACCAACCCACACTCCCAATCCACATCTAATACATCCTGCAAGCAAGAGGGATGGATGTTACAGTCACTTTCACGGTGAGACAGACTTCTACTACTATGAGTATTTAAAAATACTATGTCACTGAGAATTCACAGTCACCCTGGCCTTTTACCCGAAGCTGTTGTCATTGGTGAGGTTTACAGTCTTGCCACATATTCTGGAAACGTCAGCCGGGACCTGCATCAGATAATACAGATAGAAAGCCTTACACAGAAAAGGTACTCAAAAAAAAAAAAAAATCACCGGTCTAATTAAATGGAATGATGAAGCCATGCAAATTGCCCTGGACCCTCTGCTCCCAATAATGGGGTGGATCCATCAGTGTGACTTCTCAGGAACTCTTTTAATAACATAATTTAAAATATGAGGGAGAAAAGATATTGATCATTCTAATGCTCAAAAAAAAAAGGACAGGTCAATAAATTACAGAACATAAATGCAGTGGACTTTTAGGCAGTTAGTAAAAACAATAAATTCAGACTTCCCTGGTGTCCAGTGGTTAAGACTCCCCACTTCAAATGCAGGGGGTGTGGGTTCAATCCCTGGTTGGCAAACTAAGATCTTATAGTGCCTAGTAGCAAGGCCAAGGAATTTTCCTTAAAAGATGATAAACACTGTAACAGCATAGGATATAATACAGTGCTTAGGAAATGATACGGTGCTTTGTGAAAAAACATGCAAGTAACAGAAAGACTAGAATTCATACAAATGAAAGTAGTTGGGTGATGAGACTGTAGAGCTTTTCCCCCTTTCTGTAACGCTATGTTCCTTTTATCATTTAAACACATTTCAAGAAGATGTAAAAGAAGGGGAATACAGAAAAAAGGCTCACAGCACTGAAATAGCAAGACTTCAGGTCAGTAGTGAGACCCAGCCTAGGTTCTCCTAACTCTCTGCACAAGCCCCTCGATCAAGTGGACGCAGTGCTTATATCTAAAGCCACCTGGAGGCTTTGGACAGCCAGGTTCCCTTTGGAATTTCCACGATTTATCTTCATCAATCATCTCCCGTGGATCTTCTCCACCTCATTAGTCCTCCCGCAGGCCAGCTGCGGGGTGAGACTGTCCGCACGTGACGAGAACCAGAGGCCCCGGGACGCCCCCCCACTCCCTCCCAGAGCCTGGGGACTGCCTGTCGCCAGCAGGCAGGGCTCTCACCCTGCAGGTCGTGTCTCCTGCCTTGCAACTCGTAGACAGATGGCTGGCGGGGGCCTTGGCTGGGACACAACTTGTGAGCCCCAAGGTGCCCTCAGGCGCGGGGGCGACCGCCCCCACCAGAGGCACTGCTTCGGACAGTGCTGGACGCTCCCTCGCTCCTCCCGGGAGACCACATGCTTGGGGCAGAGCCGTCCGTGTCTAAAGCTCCTTTTCTCCTCCATCCCGACCCAGAAGGGCACACGGTTCGGGGCCCTGACACGTACCCAGCTGCCGTCAAGCTGCCACACGACAGTTGGACATTAGAATGTTGTCTCCAGAGATGCCTGCATCTGGGGTGGAGAGGGCTACAGTGAGTTCTTCCAAAACCTTCCATGGCCACAGCAGGGAAGCGCTCTAGTCAGTCTGGATACCAACATCTACTCTGGGTTCATGACAACAAGCATGGATGACCTAGTCTGTAACCATCTCTGTGCTCTCTCCAAGCCCTGGTGGCCTCCAACCACACTCACCTCCAAAAAGGAATTTGAAAGCACTGAGTCCAACAGAGTGTCAGATCAACATGATATACCAGGCTACAGAACTGAGAGGGCGTCACTCCAACCAAAAGCAAAGAGACTGGATGTGAGCTTGCCTTTGCGCTTCCCTGGTAGCTCACATGGTAAAGAAACTGCCTGCAATGCAGGAGACCGAGGTTCGGTCCCTGGGTCTGGAAGATCCCCAGAGAAGGAAATGGCAATCCACTCCAGTATTCTCCTCTGGATAATTCCATGGACAGAGGAGCCTGGTGGGCTACAGTCAGTCCACGGGGCCACTTTCTCACTTTGCCTTGTTCAACTCTGGGAGCCATTAACAATGAGAGGTGGTGCTCAGTCGTGTCTGACTCTTAGTGACCCCCATGGACTGTTGCCCACCAAGCGCCTCTCTCCATGGAATTTTCCAAGCAAGAACATTGGCGTGTATTGCCATTTCCTCCCCCAGGGGATCTTCCTGACCCAGGGACTGAACCTGTCTCTTGCATCTCCTACACGGGCAGGCAGATTCTTCACCACTGCACTACCTGGGAAGTCCATTTTAACAGTGGATAAACACACGACTAAACAGTCCCTTCAAGCTCAGGAAGCTCAAGCTGGGAATTGTGGCTCCAGGAGTGGGGAATAAGCGAAACACACAGTCCTTGACTCTACGAAGCCAGGAAAACAACAAATAAATCCACATAAGACAATTAACTATGTGAGTAGCTCCCAACCCTTGTCCATCTCTGGTTACCGTGGGTACCAATCTGGTCTTCAGCCCTAAAGGGGATGAGGGTGACTGTGTACCTCCCTCCGGGGAACAGAGAAGACACAACAAATATTTGTTGAGTAAATAAGAAGTGACCTGCAATTTTTAAAGACAATTTTTACAGTGCACGCTCCCAGGCGAGACTTCTAGAATGCCGTCTCACAACACCTCTAAGCACTAAATTAATCAAAGAAGTTGAGCACAGTTGCTGCTCCAGGAGGCTGGTGAGACTGGAGGTGACAGGGCTGGCATGGGACCTGCAGAAGGGCCCACCCCGAGGTGGTCTCTTCCCCCCAAATGCTCATTCATTCTCTTCTCTTGAGGATGCTTCCCCATCTTTGGACCGTTCTGGGACCAGACTGTGGCGCTTCTCTGGTGGCTCAGGCAGTAAAGAATCTACCCACAGTGCAGGAGACCTGGGTTTGATCCCTGGGTTAGGAAGACTCCCCGGAGAAGGCATTGGTAACCCCTTCCAGTATCCTTACCTGGGAAATCCCATGGACAGAGGAGCCTGGTGGGCTACAGTCCACAAAGTCCCAAAGAGTCAGACACACTGAACAACTAACACACTCGGTGGTTACTACCCAGCTGAAAACCAGTGCTACACCCATTAAATGTGGAGAGTTTTACAAGGAAGGGTTGGAAGACTGAGGGTGGGATCCCACAGAACAGTGAAAGATGTTATGGGATAGACAGAAAGGAAAGGAGAAGGCATATACTTTTCTTCTGGCTGATTCATGCTGCTTGCAGGATCTCAGTTCCCCTGCCAGGGATCGAACCTGCACACTCTGCATTGGAAACACAGACTCTTAACCACTGGACTGTTGGGGACGTCCCGGAGAAGGCAGTCTTGATGGGATACTGGTTTAAACAAAGACCCAGAGACAGAAATTAGGGGGAATGTTCAGCCATTGAAAGTCACTCCGTCGTGTTCCACTCTTTGCGACCCCATGGACCACACAGTCCATGGAATTCCCCAGGCCAGAATACTGGAGAGGGTAGCTGTTCCCTTCTCCAGGGGATCTTCCCAACCCAGGGATGGAAGCCCAAGTACTGGAGCAGGTAGCCTATCCCTTCTCCAGGGGATCTTCCAACCCAGGAATCGAACCGGGGTCGCCTGCACTGCAGCCGGAATCCTTACCAACCGAGCTACCAGGGAAGGCCTGTGTTCGGCCAACTACATGGAAATAGGCTGAGTGACAGCAGGGAGGGTTTAGACACAACTTGAGGACTTCACTCATCATCTGCAAAGGCTCGCCAACACGGACCCTACACCCCTACATCCCATGGTAGACTTTAATTATATAAAACCCTGGACCTTAAAAAAAAGAGTCAAACAGAAAGTCCCTGGCAGTTCAGTGGTTAGGACTCAGCACTTTCACTGCGGTGGCCTGGGTTCAATCCCTGGTTGGGGAAATAAGATTCCACAAGCCACTTGGTGCAGCCCAAAAAAGAAAAAAAAAAAAAAAGAGTCATATTTGTCACTCATTAGGAATATAAACTACTCAAGAGTCTGGAAACATCTCACGTTTTTTTTCCTACCCACCAAAAAATTTATTTCCTTGGGGGCAAAACTCTTGAGAACTGTGTGTGTTTGTGTTTTTAGTCCCTCAGTCTTGTCTAACTCTTTGTGACCCTTTGGACTTTAGCCCCTCAGGTTCCTCTGTCCGCAGGATTTTTCAGGCAAGAGCTCCGGAGTGGGTTGCCATTTCCTCCTCCAGGGGGTCGTCCTGACACAGGGATCGAACCGGTACCTCCTGTGTCTCCTGCATTTTCAGGGGGATTCTTCACCTGCTGAGCATTCGGTCAGAAAATGCTGGAAGTTTTAGAGTTGTGGAGTGGCCTGGGAAAAGGTGGGGAAGAATCTAGACACAGCGGGTCACAAGGATGGGAGAAAGGGAAAAATAGGACGTTCAGGGAACTGCACGATTCACAGGGAGATAAGTACAATCCTCCTGGTAACACAAAACTCACCCCGACGTTAGGAGGTGGTGTTTCCTGACATCACGCTTGCTTCCATTCCAGGAACAGAGGAGGAACCAACATAACTAAACAAAAGGCTCCCCTTGGGACTTGCCAGGTTGTCCAGTGGTTAGGAATCCGCCTTCCAATGCAGAGGACAGAGGTTCCATCCCTGGTCCGGAACCAAGATCCCGCATGCCTTGGGGCAACTAAGCCCGAGTGCTGTAGAGCCCTTGTGCTGCAACTGAGACTCGACACAGCCAAATAAATAAGTAAAAAGGCTTACCTGGAGTCCCCATGGCATGGGACTCAGAGCCTTCCTCATTAAAGGGAAGTTGCAAATCCAGCCTCACCCTTCCTGAGGCTGCAGTGGGGCTCACAGGGTGACCAACCATCCGGGTCTCAAAGGACTGATGGGTTCCTTGGATGCAAGACTTTGGTTTCTTTTCTCTTTTTTTGCAAGTGAAATATATTTATCAGCCCACTTAATAATGCTTTTTGACATTTAAGAAACTGTTTCTATGCGGTCCTGTACCCAGACACATTTACACACACACTGCCTGCACTGTCAGAACTTGCAGTCCAAGCGAGAACCAAGCAGGGTCCACTGAGGGCTCCGTGGCATCCTCTACTAATAGGAGATTATTTTAAAATACAACAGGGATTGACACATACACATCACCATATATAAGATTCACAACCAACAGGGACCTACTGCACAGCACAGGGAACTCGACTCAAAGTAGAGTTTCAAAGTCTACTCAGTAGTAGACTTTGGGCTTTAACTGGAACAGTTCTGGGCAAACCAGCGTGAGTGGGTCTCTGCACACACACGACTCACATGAAGGAAAGCTGACTCTTCCTGCACAGAGCTCTGCTGGAAACTTCCCATCACCCAGACTGAACGGTGGGTGCCATAATCCCTGTCCCTCAGCAGCTTTAGGAACCCCGAAGGTCAAGGTCGTGCCTTGCTATCCCGTCAGTGACCCACGACTTTGCAGGCAGGGCTTCACTTTGCAGTGCCCGGGGGAGGAGCCTGGTGGAGACGCAGAATCTCAGGCCCTGCCCAGACCTACAAAATCGAAACCTACAGGTAACAGGACCCCCGGACCTCTCTGACACTCTCACACGCCGGAGCGGGAGGTCTGGGGATCAAGTTCCGCGCTTACACAGTCCGTGGGTCTGTGCATTTGCTGAATCTTATCTTTTCAGCATCGGGGTGTGTGTGTGCTCAGTCGCTTCGGTCGCATCTGACTCTCTGCGACCCCGTGGACTGTAGCCCTCCAGGCTCCTCTGTCCGTGGGATTCTCCAGGCAAGAACACTGGAGTGGGTTGCCATGCTCTCCTCGAGGGGACCTTTCCAACCCAGGGACTGAACCCGGGTCTCCTGCACCACAGGTGGAATCTTTATTGCCAAGTCACCAGGGAAGCCCCAATATCAGGAGAAACCACCCAAAAGTGGTGTCGAGCAAATCACAGCCTCTTATTACCGGCAATAGCATTCCACTGCAGGAAGCCCACAGAGGATCCTGCTTCAAGGATCCTCTCTTCATTCTCTCCTCCAGATTTCAAGGAAGAGCTACGTGTAAAGCAATTATCCTCCAATTAAAAAATAAATTTAAAAAGTTTAAAAAGAGAAAGCCTACAACAGGCCGGAACAACATCTTCGATCCAGTGGTTGCTGGGTTCATTAGGCAGCACTTCCTCCACTGAAGCACAGTTCATACTTTGTGCCAGATGATCCCTTTTTTTTTTTTTAACTTTTAAATTTTTTCTCTTTCGGCTATGCCACCAGCATGTGGGATCTTAGTTCTCCGACCAGCCTTCGAACCTGAGTCCCCTGCATCGGCAGTGCATGTCTTAACCACTAGACGGCCAGGGAAGCCCCACGTGTCAGAGCATTCCCTGTTGGGGTGTCCAGTCCCGGGGAGGAGGTCCAGCAGCATCCCTGGCCTCCGGGCACTGGATGCCAGGAGCAGTCCCCTCCCAGCTGTCATGACCAGTAATGTCTCCTAAGGGGCAACAACAGCCCCCAGCTGAAAATCATCTGAGACAGAGGAGACACTCTGGGGCAGCGAGAACCAAAGGGAGAGATTAGGGCGCTTCTGCCTGCCAGGGAAGGCGTTCAAGTCTCGGCAACTAGGCCAGGCTGATCCTTGGAGGCTCCTGGAGAGAACCAGCTGGGTGCCCCAAGGCCCACCCCACCCACGTCCAGGGTGACGGCTGACTGCAGCGACGCTAATGAAGACGAACAGCCCCGCTGCCCCCGGCTCGGCCGCCTGGCCCTCCACTCAGAGCTGCTCTTTATTACCATTTAACTGCAGAGAGGAGGAAGGCCTTTCTGCCTTTTTATTAGAGTGTCATGCTGAAGGACATCAGAGGCTTGGTAACAGCACCGCTTAAGAAAAGAAAAGAAAAAAAAAGAAAAGCCTGGGTAGTTTACGTTTAAATCACCAGAGTAAACCATCGGGCTGAAGATTCAGCCCCAGTAACACAGCCTGAGACCCTGGCACTGGCAGCTCCATCCTCTACCCTGGGCTGTGCTGTGCACTCTCTGAGTGACCCCAGGAAACGTGGGGACAGGGGAGAAGCTCCCATCTCTACCTCCAGGCCCACCTGAGCCCCACGCTCCCTCAAGAAATGCAGAGAAGGTTCACGACTCTATCCTGTTGATATGAAGATGCATGAAGGCAGAGGGGATGAACTGTGAGACTGAGATTGACATATACACACGATTGATACTGTGCATAAGAGACGGGGCTTCCCTGGTGGCTCAGATGGTAAAGAACCCGCCTGCCAACGCAGGAGGCTGGGGTTCGATCCCTGGGTCAGGAAGTCCTCCTGGAGGAGGGTGTGGCAACCCCCTCCAGCCCTCTTGCCTGGAGAATCCCCACAGACAGAGGAGCCTGACGGGCTACCATTCATGGGGTCACAAAGAGTCGGACACGACTTAACTGAACAACAACACATAAACTAGACAACTAGTGAGAAACACTGTCCAGCACAGGGAGCTCTACTCAATGCTGCGTGGCGACGTAAACGGGAAGGAATTCCAAAGCAGACAGGGCACACACGCACGCACAGCTGCGGCACTCTTCCATACACCAAAAGCTAACCCAGCATTGTAAAGCAACGACAGTCCAATAAAAACTGTTAAAGGAGAAGATGCGGGAACCAGCAACAAGGCCTCTGGGAAATCCGACTCATCCCACAAGCTCACAGCTGCCGACAGTCACGTGGCAGGCGGGAAGCAGCCATGACAGCCTGATCAGGCTCAGGCACAAGGTTCTCCGTGGCATCTTGGATGCTGGGAAGAAGCAGAGGGGGTCTCTTTTGGCCCCTGGGAGACAGATGATCACGGGGCGTGGGTGAGGAGGTCAGGAGTAACCTTCCTGAAGGAGACAACGGGGGCCAGTCCTACGTCCGCACTGAAAGTGTGGTCCCTGGACCAGCCACAGCATCCTGCATTCCTTGAAAGGAATGCAGATTCTCAGGCCCCACCCCAGACCTACTGAACCAAGTCCTGGGGATGAGTGTCCAGCAGCCTGGGATGCCACCAGCCCTCCAGGGCATCTGATGATGCAGGTGAAGTGCTCCCCTGCATTTCTGATTGAAATCAAGAGATTAGCACCAATAGTTTTTCTTTCTTTTATGGATTCTTGTAAAGAATACTACATTAGCAACATGCTAGATGAAGACTAAACTGTACAAGAAAAAAAGATGCTGCCTAAATACACTGACCTGAAAAGCCAGATGTGAAGAAGTTTCATGAAATGGTGCTTCTTCCAATTATTTTTAATTATATTCCCTTATATCTATTTATAACACATCTATTTAAATATATGTATGTCTTCCTTCAGGGCTTCCCTGGTGGCTCAGCAGTAAAGAATCCATCTGTTAATGCAGGAACCATGGGTTTGATTCCTGGGTTGGGAAGATCCCCTGGAGAAGGAAATGGCAACCCACTCCAGTATTCTTGCCTGGAGAATTCCATGCACAAAGAAACATGGTGGGCTGCAGTCCATGGGGTTACAAAAGAGTTGGACACGAGTGGGGACTAAACAACAACAATATTTTCCCTTACGTGGATGTAACAATAGAAAGCAAAGCATACATGAGTCCTTTCAATAAGTAAAACTTTAAAAATCTCTAAGTCTAATTGGGAGAAGGCAATGGCACCCCACTCCTGTACTCTTGCCTGGAAAATCCCATGGACGGAGGAGCCTGGTGGGCTGCAGACCATGGGGTCGCTAAGAGTCGGACACGACAAGCAACTTCACTTTCACTTTCACGCACTGGAGAAGGAAATGGCAACCCCACTCCAGCGTTCTTGCCTGGAGAATCCCAGGGACGGGGGAGCCTGGTGGGCTGCGTCTATGGGGTCACACAGAGTCGGCCACAACTGAAGCGACTCAGCAGCAGCCGCAGCAGCAGCAGCAAGTCTAACTAAACACGTCGTGTAGTTTGGGGCATCTTTTTCTTTCTCAGTGGTTCACGAAATGGTGCCTCCTTGGGTTGATGGGGTCTTTGATTCAATAAAATGCATACTCTCTTAGCTAATGTTGCTTGGTCTAACTGAACTCTAGTGGGATATAGCTGAATCCTTTTCTTGAGCAAGATAGACTGGAGTTAGTCACCATCTTCAATACAGGGATGATGAGCGAGCATTTTCTCAGCTTTATTTTCCTTCGGGAGGCTCTTCCTCTGGACCCTACCCTAGTCACAAGCCTCCTGGCATCACTCGACCTTCCTCAGATACTCCTCGTCAATTACAGAGCATCTGCATCAGAGCATGGGGTACACGGCCAGGCTGGGCTGGACATCTGGACAACTGCTGTGCACTGCTTGCAGAGGCCGGCTCCGACCCTGGAAAGTGAATTCAGGACATCTGCGAGGGCTTCCCTTGTGGCTCAGAGATAAAGAATCTGCTCGCAAAGCAGGAGACATGTGTTCAATTTCTGGGTCAGAAAGATCCCGTGGAGGAGGGCATGGCAACCCACTCCAGTATTCCTGCCTGGAGAATCCCATGGACAGAGGAGCCTGGAGGGCTACAGTCCAGGGGGCCGCAAAGAGTCGGACACAACCGAAGCACCAGGCAAGCGGGGTTATCTTGGAGGGCCTGTGAACTCAGAGACAGAGCATCCTCTAGACCCTGGCACCCCAGAATTCCCAAGGAAGGCGGGCACATCAGCACGAGAAGCAGCCCTCGGGGACATGTAGGCTGCCGGCCCACAGCCTCTGGACCTATCGCCCCGAGTTCTCTCGCAGGGCCGTGTAAGCTCTGAGGTCCTTCAGTAATCCGACAGGAACTGACTAGAGGCTAAAATAACTGCTTCCCAGTCAGATAAAGGCAAGCCAGAGGGAAACGGGACAGGAGCCTGGTGGCCGACTCGTCACAGGGAGCGGCAGTGGGCGGAGGCCTCTGGCCTGGCCTCTGGAAGCAAGCCCGGCCCCGAGAGAGAGACAGACCCTCCTTTTCCTTCGGGCATGGGAGGAGGAGAACGTTCAGCCGCAAAGACAGCCTGAAGGAGGCACCGATGCGGAATTGGGGCTTGGCGTGGAGCACCGTCCACTACGGTGGTCTGTGTCCGCTCAGAGGTGGCGGGTCAACGCTCGCAGATCGAGAGAGGCGTGGAGAAGGCTGAGGGTCTTGGGATCGGCGTAAGAAGACTTAAATAACTGGCAGCACGCAATTTCTTTGCCTTCGCTTGTGGAGGGGGTGGAGGGGAGGGGTGGTCGCAGCGCTGCGTTTGGTGGGCTGTGTCTTTCCTACGAGGACGAAAGCTCCAAAGCACAGTCTTCAGCCTTGAATCACCACCCCAAAGAAATGAACCTGCACTGGAGGTGGCTCAAAAATAAATCTGCTGAATTTTCCGATGAATCCATTGGCTCAAAGCCCTCCTTCTAGCTTAGACGCCCCGGGGAACGTGGCTAAATTACATACAATAGCTAACACGTCATCTCGTTTCACACACTGAGCCCTCCTGTGATGTCACATCCGATGACGCTGGTGGCTGACACCGCGCCCATTCTACAGATAAAGAGATGGGGCGCCCCCACACTAAGGACCAGTCTCTAGACTGGCAAGGTCTGCTGACTGAGGACAGCTGCCTGGGGACACGGCTGGGGGAAGCAGGGCCACCAGTCCTTCCCTGTGTCAGGGCAGAGTCGCAGTGGAAAATCACCTCCTTGGCTTATCTAAGTCAGTGGCTGAACCCACTCTGTGGTCCTCTGCTGAGCTGGGGGTGTGGCACCCCAGATATAACAGAAGCAGCCCTTGTAGCCTTCCCCGAGGTGGACGTGTGGCCTCTTCTTGAACCCCACCTGTGACGGGAACCAGCCTAGGGAAGGTGGTACATCTCCCCCATAGCCTTTCCTCCCAGCAAGTCCAGCCTGGTCTCCGGCACCTCCTACATCTCCTCCCTGTGACCTAAAGGCAGCATTCAGGTCATCCCAACCCGTCCCTCCTCCAGCTTAAACGCGGGTGTTTCCCACTGTCCTCCTGACGACCTGGCCCACGTCCCTCTCCACCCACGCGGTCCCCTCGGGTGTGGCTGGGTGAGCGCACGCACACTTTCCGAGAGCCCCCTGCCCGCCCTGCTTGGTCACAAAGCTCTCTGCACGCAGCCTCTGCGTCTTCTTAGGTTCCACCTCGTCCTTCCCCAATTTGGAAAATATCAAAAACAAGAAAAAAGGGAAAAATCACCCCATATGTTTATGCATGTACGTTTATACATGTACCTGTTTTCATGTGTGTATATACGTATATGTGCCCCACTCCAGTGTCCTTGGCTCTCCCTGGTGGCTCCAACAGTAAAGAATCCATCTGCAATGCAGGAGACCCGGGTTCGATCCTTGGGTCTGGAAGATCCCCTGGAGAAGGAAATGGCAACCCACTCCAGTTTTCTTGCCTGGGAAATCCCACAGACAGAGGAGCCTGGTGGGGTACAGTCCAAGGGGTCACAAAAGGGGTCACAAAAGACCTGGACACGACTCAGCGGCTAAACAACAACAACATGGGCTAATGCACCAGTGTGCCCAGAGAAGCACGGGGTTCGGCAGCTGAGGCCGTGAGCCCTCTTATGGACGGCGCCTCTATTTCCCCACCCCTAAAACAGGAGACTCAGAGCTGCCGGGAGGCAGATGCTGAGCACAGACCCGAGCCCCCTCTTTATTTAAGTTTTTTTAAAAGACGCTTACTTAAAATTTATTTTTATTTATTTACTTTTTGGCCACACCACACAGCATGTGGGATCCTAGTTCCCCAACCAGGGATGGAACCCATGACCCCTGGGATGCAGCTTGGAGCCTTAAGCACTGGACCACCAGGGAAGTCCCTGCCCCCACTCTTTAAATGAAAGCTAGTCTGTGGAATTCCATATGTTCTGTGTAAGCCACTTCCCTCTCTCTCATCTAACCACCAATTCCCCTTCTGATTTATCGCTCTTGGGTGCCCTTTTGTCTTCCTCCCGAATCCTCTTGATCTCCTGACCATGCTCTCTTTTTTTCTTAACCTGACAGCACACCCTTTTATTTTTTTAATTGACGTAGAGTCAATTTACAATGTTGTGTTAGTTTCTGCTGTACAGCAACATGATTCACTTAATACACACACACACACACATATATATTCCTTTCATATTCTTTTCCAGTATGGCTCATCACACGATATGGAATATAGCTCCCTGTGCTGTACAGTAGGACCTTGCTATGTATCCATTTTATATATAACAGCTTGTGTCCACTAATCCCATACTCCCAATTCATCCCCCTTCAGCCCCTACCTCTTGGCAACCCCAAGGCTGTTCTCTGTCTGTGAGCCTGTTTCTTTTTCACGGATGAGGTCGCCTGTGTCGTGTTTTGGATTCCACATAAGTCGTGTCATGTGATAACTGTCTTCTCTTTCTGACTTACTTGGCTCGGTGCAACCACCTCTAGGTCTATCCATGTGGATCCGGGCAGTCCATCTTTACATGCAGGCCCCCTTTCCTCTGTTTTGATCCACACCTGCCTGGGATGTTGCCCCAGTGGGCAGCTCTCAAGCCCACCCAGCTCGCCCAAGTGTCAAGCCCACTTGGTGAATGTCTTGTTAAAATCCCAGAACATCTACCAGCCAACAAAGCCAATGGAGAAAACTGATGTATAATCCCAACGCAGCTTCTCTGAGGCACACAAACCATCTACAGTATAATCCACTCCAATAACGCACCCTGGGACTGGCAGTAAACTAACAAGCCTCGGTTTAAAGTCTTTTCTTTCTTTACTATTTGGAAGGCACAGACAAAAGTGAACATCCCTGGTCTTTTGCCTTAATCTCCCTTCCTTATGTTCTTCCAAAATCTTTGTGTGTGTGCTCAGTCGTGTCCAACTCTTTGTGACCCCATGGACTACAGCCCATAAGTCTCCTCTGTCCATGGGATTATCCAGGCAAGAATACTGGAGTGGGTTGCCATTTCCTTCTCCAGGGGATCTTCCTGACCCAGGGATCAACCCGAGTCTCCTGGGTCTCCTGCGTTGGTAGGCAGATTCTTTACCACTGAAGTGAAAGTCCCTCAGTTGTGTCCATCTCTGTGACCCCATGGACTATCCAGTCCATGGAATTCTCCAGGCCAGAACACTGGAGTAGGTAGCCTTTCTCTTCTCCAGGGGATATTCCCAACCCAGGGATTGAACCCAGGTCTCCCACATTGCAGGCGGATTCTTTACCAGCTGAACCACAGGGGAATCTCCTTTACTACCCCGTCACCTGGGAAATGCCATTCTTCCAAAATCCTACTCTGCAAATCCCTTCAAATTGCATCCACAGTTCTCTGGGCCAGGAGCACAGCTGTTCAGTCATGCCAGCCAGAATTTGTTTTATTCCTTGGTGATTTCTGGAAATGACTTAATCCCCATCTCCAAAACCCACACCTGAGGCTGCACTTCCAGAAGCAAAGATTTGAACCTATTGCCAGCCAACTGCTAACCCCCAACCCCAAATCCAGAGCCCAGAGGCAAAAGGCAATAACATGCGTGCGTGCGTGTGTGTTCAGTCACTTCAGTTGTGTCCAGCTCTTTGTGACCCTATGGACTGTAGCCTTCCAGGCTCCTCTGTCCATAGGATTCTCCAGGCAAGAATAATGCAGTGGATTGCCATGCCCTCCTGGTTGGGATCTTCCCAACCTAGGAACTGAACCCATGTCTACAGCATCTCCTGCACTGCAGGTGGATTCTTTACCCACTGAGCCACCAGGGACACCCCAACAGCAACACAATTAGCCGCAAACAACCAAAAGAACAGGCTCTGCCAGTGAGGAGGCTAGCACTGGAATTGAACAGGACTGAAGCTGCTTCATGACGATTTTTCTGCTGGGTGCAGTGACCTTTCGTTCTATGTTTATTTGGAAATGACCTTTAAGCAGCAATCAACAAAAATGAAATGCTTCAAAGGAATAAATTAGATAATGCAGATGTTCCCCAGTGGTAAGTTATGCCCAAGGAATATTAGGGAGCATAAAAGCAGCTTTGCCCTGGGAAGCCACCATCCAGTCTGTTCATTAGTCTAATAAGTGAATACAGAGTTCTCGAAACCCTTGTCAATCAGACCACTGAGGACTTGAAGACAGGCTGACCTGGGCAGGAAACATGATTATTTCCAGAATGGAACCCAAACGACCAGTTGACATTTCAGTTTCATTCTATCCGGAGCAGAGGGACCTGTGTTACTTGGACGCCCAGTGAGTGACGTGTCATCTTCCGGGGGAAAAACATCCATCCCAAAGGTCTGGGCCAGGTGGCATCCTGGCGAGCTCTGCCAGGCCCCATCCGAGTCTCATTTCAGTGGAAGACATCATTCACTTACATTAATGGACTCATTACTGAGCATCTAAAGAGCAGCGGGCTCTTCAGGAAGTGCTGGAGAGAGAACGCAGCCCCACGAGGTCAAGGCTGTGGGAGACACCTGGACTCCAGGCCCTTAGAGGCAAGACCCCTCCACCGGGGCAGGGTTCTCCCCTTCTACTGTGCCTGCTCCATTCTTTCTCTCCCAACACCCCATTCTGCTCTTTTTTGCTTATACTGGACCCTAACCATGTGAAGGAAATGGCAACCCATTCAAGTACCCTTGCCTGGAAAATCCCATGGACGGGGGAGTTTGGTAGGCTACAGACCATGGGGTCGCGCAGAGTTGGACACGACTGTGCTCACTTTCACTTTTCACTTTCATGCATTGGAGAAGGAAATGGCAACCCACTCCAGTGTTCTTGCCTGGAGGATCCCAGGGACGGAGAAGCCTGGTGGGCTGCCATCTCTGCGGTCGCACAGAGTCAGACACAACTGAAGCGACTTAGAGTAGCAGCAACCATGTGAAAGTGCTACACTCAATATGCCAGCAAATTTGGAAAACTCAGCAGTGGCCACAGGACTGGAAAAGGTCAGTTTTCATTCCAATCCCAAAGAAATGCAATGCCAAAGAATGCTCAAACTACCGCACAATTGCACTCATCTCACACGCTAGTAAAGTCATGCTCAAAATTCTCCAAGCCAGGCTTCAGCAGTATGTGAACCGTGAACTCCCAGATGTTCAAGCAGGTTTTAGAAAAGGCAGAGACACCAGAGATCAAATTGCCAGCATCCACTGGATCATCGAAAAAGCAAGAGAGTTCCAGAAAAACATCTATTTCTGCTTCATTTACTATGCCAAAGCCTTTGACTGTGTGGATCACAATAAACTGGAAAATTCTGAAAGAGATGGGAATATCAGACCACCTGACCTGCCTCTTGAGAAACCTGTATGCAGGTCAGGAAGCTACAGTTAGAACTGGACATGGAACAACAGACTGGTTCCAAGTAGGAAAAGGAGTACGTCAAAGTTGTATATTGTCACCCTGCTTATTTAACTTCTATGCAGAGTACATCATGAGGAACGCTGGGCTGGAAGAAGCACAAGCTGGAATCAAGATTGCTGGGAGAAATATCAGTAACCTCAGATATGCAGATGACACCACCCTTATGGCAGAGAGTGAAGAGGAACTCAAAAGCCTCTTGATGAAAGTGAAAGAGCAGGGTGAAAAAGTTGGCTTAAAACTCAACATTCAGAAAACGAAGATCATGGCATCTGGTCCCATCACTTCATGGGAAATAGATGGGGAAACAGTGGAAACAGTGTCAGACTTTATTTTTTTGGGCTCCAAAATCACTGCAGATGCTGATTGCAGCCATGAAATTAAAAGACGCTTACTCCTTGGAAGGAAAGTTATGATCAACCTAGATAGTATATTAAAAAGCAGAGACATTATTTTGCCAACAAAGGTCCGTCTAGTCAAGGCTATGGTTTTTCCCGTGGTCATGTATGGATGTGAGAGTTGGACTGTGAAGAAAGCTGATCGCCGAAGAATTGATGCTTTTGAACTGTGGTGTTGGAGAAGACTCTTGAGAGTCCCTTGGACTGCAAGGAGATCCAACCAGTCCATTCTAAAGGAGATCAGTCCTGGGTGTTCATTGGAAGGACTGATGCTGAAGCTGAAACTGCAATACTTTGGCCACCTCATGCGACGAGTTGACTCACTGGAAAAGACTCTGATGTTGGGAGGGATTGGGGGCAGGAGGAGAAGGGGACGACAGAGAATGAGATGGCTGGATGGCGTCACCTACTCTATGGAGATGAGTTTGAGTGAACTCTGGGAGTTGGTGATGGACAGGGAGGCCTGGCATGCTGTGATTCATGGGGTCGCAAAGAGTCAGACAGACTGAGCGACTGAACTGAACTGAACCATGACGGTGGTCTAGGAATCATCAAACGGTGACCCTTGGAGTTTAATGAATCACTCACTCTGAAATAGTAGAAGCATCTGAAAAGAGAAGCTCATAACCAAGGGCTCTGGCCTCCTCTGCATCTGATGAGAGAATCTGAGGGACTCCCCTAGTGGTCCAGGGGCTAAGACTCCATACTCCCAATGCAGGGTTCCCAGGTTCAATCCCTGGTCAGGGAGCTAGATCCCATATGCCCCAACTAAGAGCTGGTATTTCAGACCTCACCCCTACCCCCACTCGGAGGACAGCTGGCTCCCACCTCCACTTTTAAGAAGGACCGAGGGAGGTCCTTAGCCACAACTAAAGGTCCCACATGCTACAGTGAAGACTGATGACTCTGTGAGCTGCAACTAAGATCTAGTGGAGCCAAATAAACACATAATTTTTTGAAAAGAGAAAGAGAGAGAATCCTAGAAATCTTCTGAACCTCAATCCCAGGACAAACATCTCATTCCTGCCCTGGGGGATTCCCCAGCGGGGTCCCTTGGGGAGGACCCACCGAGGGAGAGGGGTCTCCTACATCTCCTGGCCACCTCTCCTGGCTCACAACATCTGTCAGCATCCCCAAGCAAAGGCCACCTCCCTAAAGGGCCTCCACGGGGCAGATGTGAAGTCAGGTCCTACCCCCACCCCCACCCTGCGGACAGCAGGGTCCCGCCTCCACCTTTATGAAGGAAGAGGGAGGTCAGAGGCTCAGGACACATCCTCCAGAGGACCCTGCAGAGGTCACAGAGGGAGCCAGGCAGCCTGGAGCGGGCGGGGCTTTGGGACTGCAGGACTGACTGTGTCAATTCTCTTGGATTCAAGGTGATGTCTGAGGTCGTGGGGGCTTCCCTGGTGGCTCAGTGGTGAAGAATCCACCTACAGAGCAGAAGGCCTGGGTTTGATCCCTGGGTCGGGAAGATCCCCTGGAGAAGGCAATGACAACACACTCCAGTGTTCTTGTCTGGAGACTCGCATGGACTGAGGAGCCTGGCGGGCTACAGTCCATGGGATTGCAAAGAGTCAGACACGACTGAGCAACTAACACACACGCACATGCACATGGGCGTTGGGATTGTGTGAGGAGGGCAAGGGCTTTTCAAGATTCGGAAGGGGAGAGAGAGAGTGCCTGGGCCCAGCCAGGAGGGGAAGGAACGGGAGAGACACCGCAGCACCTGCAGCGGTCAGACAGCGCCTGGAAGTCCCGGCCCAATTCACGGGCTGCATTTCCCACCAGCTCGCCGGGCAAGTCGGGTCCCTGCTCTGCTTCTTGTAAACGGATGGACCCTGAGTAACCCTCAAGCGACAAACATCTGTGATCCGTGCCTGAGTGCTAAGTCGCTCGGTCGTGTCCAACTCTTTGCAACGCTATGGACCATAGCCCACCAGGCTCCTCTATCCATGGGATTCTCCAGGCAAGAATACTGGAGTGGGTTGCCATTCCCTTCTCCTGGGTGTCTTCCTGACCCAGGGATCGAACTCACATCTCTTGTGTCTCCTGCTTTGGCAGGTGGCTTCTTTACCACGAGCGCCGCCTGGGAAGCCCTATCTGTGATCCAAAACCATTGAAAACAGGTGCTCAGACTGAGATGGAGCTGCACCCT
Source organism: Moschus berezovskii (assembly GCF_049115385.1). Taxonomy (NCBI): domain Eukaryota; kingdom Metazoa; phylum Chordata; class Mammalia; order Artiodactyla; family Moschidae; genus Moschus; species Moschus berezovskii. The sequence continues at coordinate 69,215,635 of NC_142479.1, read as the reverse complement.
ATGGCCCCCCGTCCCCGTGTCCTCCTTCCATCCTGTCCGTGGAAAAACTTCAGCTAAACGATACATTTCATCAGAAAAGTGAGAAAACGAAGGAGCGAAGGAAAATAGTCCAATGAGACCAAGTAATAACAGTGGAGTGGGTCAGCAAAGTCAAAGACCGTCAGTTCTTCTTCAAGGCCTTGGGTAATACTCTGACCCGTATCCTGTGAGCTGTCTTAGAGAGACCGAAACCCCCACCAGGTGGAGAAGGGAGCCATGTGGTGACCAGACTGTAGCAGCTGCGACATGAGCCGTCACCGTTCTGAGAACGGGCCTCAGAGAGAAGGAGACAAGCTGGTCCTGGGACTGAGGATTGACTGTGCTTAAAACGACGCAGATGGCACTGACCAGACCACTGACGGCCCATTTCAAGCCGACTCTCAGAGCTGCCGGTGCTGTTTCTGCTCGGAGCCCCCTCCCTCTGTCTAGGAAGCCTCTTGCTCCCTGATCGTCAGTACGGGGAGTTTAAGGGGAACGGGGAGTCAGCCTTTGGACAGTTGTCCGCCCTCTTCCCTGATGGCCGGCCTCATCAGTGGAAATAAAGCAAACTTTCCACCAACCCTGCCTTTTTACCGGCTTTTGAGCAGCAAGCAACCAGACCCCTCTTTCGGTAACAAAACCAATCCTGTGCACCCAAGTTCACAGCAGCACTACTCACAGTAACCAAAGGGTGGCTGTGCCCTGGGTGTCCAGCAACTAACGAACAGGCAACAGAATGAGGTCTGCTCTACCATGAGATACTATCTGCCCCTAAAAAGGAGTGAAGTCCTGGGGCTTCCCTGGTGCACAGTGGTCCTTCCTGCGCCCCACTGACCATGGGGGCACCGCACGGGCTCAGTCCCTGGTCAGGGAACTAGGATTCCACACGCTGCACGGTGCGGCCACAAGATAAAAATAACAAACAATTTTAAAAAGGAAGGAAGGACTGACACGAGGACGAAGCTTGAAAACATTATGCTCAGTGCTCGAAGCCAGACACCAAGGGCCACAGGCTGTCCTGGAGCTTCAGCTCCAGCATCAGTCCTTCCAGTGAACACGCAGAGTTGGTTTCCTTTAGGATTGACTGGTTTGACCTCCTTTGATGGTGCAATAGGAAAATTCGGTCTTTCTCTCCTGGGTGTCCCCTTACTCCTCAGACAGAATGTGTCACTTCTCATAGACACTTCTGTCACCAAATGTGGGGGGTTGAGGGTTTCCTTACCAAGCAAACCTCCCCAACCCCAGCTGAGTATTGAACTCAAGGCAGACACCATCTACCTGGACATGACATCAGGTCCCGCAAGTCGAGGGCTCGGTCCCACGAGGGTGGGGACCCCACTTCAGACGCAGATCACAAGCAGTGGGACCCCACAACTTTTGCCTGACCTGGCTGCATGGCCACCTCCCACTTCAGGCTCATTTACTTTGCTAGAGCAGCTCACAAAGCTCAGGGAACCCCTCGGGTTTCTGTTCATTAAAGGATGTGAGAAGGGATACAGGTGAACAGCAGAGGAAAAGCAGAGGGTGAGGCCTGGGGGTGGGGGTGCCTGAGCACGGGAGCTTCTGCCCCCGCAGAGCTTCTGCCCCCTACTACCCAGACGGGTCCACCCACGTGGACCCCCAGGCCACCTACCACCAGGATTTTTATGGAGGCTTCCTCATGTAGGCATGGTCAATCACTAATTCCGTTTCTAGCCCCGCTCTCCTCTATGGAGAAGCAAGGAGAAGGCGGCTGAAACTTCTAAGCTTCCAATCATTGTCGGGTCTTTCTGGTGACCAGACCTCTTCCAATCAGGAGCCATTCAGGAGCCCACTCAAAGTCACCTCATGAGAAGAAAAGATGCTCCTAGTAGCTTTTTTACAAATTCTATTGAGGCATAGTTAATTTACAATGTTGTGCTGATTCCTGCTGTACAGCAAAGTGACTCAGTTATACACACATATGTATTCTCTTCCACGTTCTTCTCCATCCTGGTCTATCACAGGCGTGGAGTATGGTTCCCTGCGCTCTGCAGTGGGACCGTGTTGCTTATCCATCCGGTATATACTAGTTTGCACCTGCTAATTCCAAGCCCAAGTACTTTGGTCACTGAGCAACTCAAGGTTTTCCAGAGCTCTGTGCCAGGGAGGGGGTCATAAACCACATAGGACAGTGAGAAATGCTTCCAGTGCTCTGATCACCTAGGAAATTACAAGGCTTTCGGGAGCTCTGTGCCAAGAGTCAGGAGGCAGAGACCGATCTATGTGTTTTCTATCATCCCACAGATGGTAAATTTTAAGTTTTCACCACCATTTAAAAAAGCTGTAGGCACATGTACAGATAAATGTATAATGATCTGTCTTTAATTTTATTTTGTAAACGGGCCCGTGAGAGGGCCCTTGTACCCATGAGGACCTTGCTGCCTGACTTGGAGTGGGACCACCTGGGCGGGCTGTAGCCAGTGGCACCCTTGGGAAGTCTTGGGCTTCATCTCTGGTCTCCAGGAACCCATCAGCACAGATTGGAAAAGTGTTACATAGCTGGATGGGGCTGCAGAGGGACCATCCAAACAGTCTTATGAAACAAGAGTCATTAACAAGAAAAGTCAGCTGAAATGCTCTGTGCCAAGAACTAGCCTACCAAAAATGTGGATCAGAAAATGTCAGAATCAATTCGCAAATCAAAGTGGGTTTCTCCTGGAAGGCAAGGGGACCCTGGAGGGACTGAGCAGGAGCTGGGGAGGCCTGCTCACCTGTGCCATTTGAAACTTTGGAGGAGAGGGGAAAAGCAGGTGTGAACTGGGTCCTCATGAACTTTTTAGCTCAAAGGTGGGCAAACTATAGCTCAGGGACCAAATCTCTTCACCACCTGTTTTTTTGTTTTTGTTTCAGGGTTTTGTTTCTGGGGAGGCGGTTTTTGGCCATGATGCACAGTATATGAGGATCTTAGTTCACCAACCAGGGATAAAACCTGTGACCCCTGCGGTGGAAGCAGAGTCCTGATCACTGGACCGCTGGGGGATTCTCTCACCACCTGTTTTTGCAAATAAAGTTTCATTAGAACTCAGCCGCGGTCACTCTTGGATGGGCTGTCTAGGGCCGTTTTTGCTGCAAGAAGAGAGATGAGTAGCTGCAACAGAAAGCACGAGGCCCTCAAAGCAGAACACTGGCTCTCTGGTCCTTCCCCGAAGTTTGCCAACGTCTGCTGTCTTGAGAGAACTGGGCATCCTTACTGCAGGGGAGGGTGTATGTTTCACCCGTTATTCCAGAGCCAACAAGGTTTCTGCTCCCTTTTGTTCCCCTGACTTCTCAGCCAACTTCCAGCTGTGCCCTCGATGGCAGGGGAAATCCCAAGTTGAGGATAACACGAAGGCTTGTGTAAGTGATTCTGGAGGCTGACAGGGGCGGTCCATCTCCCTCTGCTTCCCCCAGCAGATTTACCTTCCCGATGATGTTTGGTTTAGGCTGATGTCAAGGTGCACCCATGCTCCTGGAGCACCCCACCCCCAGCACCCTGTGATGGTAAGGTTCGGAGGCACAGACAAACTCAGAGCCGCTGGCTTTGTGGCCAGTGGTCAGACCAGGAGAGGGCTGTCTAAGCTCTCCCAGAGGATGTCCAGAGACACCATGGGGTGGGGGTGGGGGTGTTGAAACTCACTCTTTGGCCAAAGATCTGAAAGAGTGTTGGAGTCTGTCTCTCAGGAAATGCCAAGGCACCTTGAAGCTACTGTAACAGAGGGAATGCTTCCTGTGGACTGTGGGCCATGGCCATGGAACTCTGGAAGCTTAGAACTCCAAGACAGGGGGCGGGGGCGTGGGGGGAGAGGTAAGCTGTGTCAGTGTAGTCAATAAGAAACTGCCAACTAAGGAACCTCAAATCTTTCATGAGATGGAAGAGGCAAAGACATTTTCTTCCTTAATGGCCAAAAGAGAGGTATAAGTGTGGGCTTCCCTGGTGGCTCAGAGGTTAAAGCGTCTGCCTCCAATGCGGGAGACCCGGGTTCGATCCCTGGGTCGGGAAGATCCCCTGGAGAAGGAAGCGGTAACCCACTCCGGTATTCTTGCCTGGAGAATCCCATGGACGGAGAAGCCTGGTAGGCTACAGTCCACGGGGTCGCATAGAGTCGGACACGACTGCGCAACGGAACAGAACGGATGAAACCAGAAGGGGGCTTCCTCAGAGGCTCAGTGGAAAAGAATCTGCCTGCCAAAGCAGAAGACAATGCAGGAGGTGCAGGTTCCATCCCCGGGTTGGGAAGATCCCCGGAGAAGAGAATGGCCACCCACTCGAGTATTCGTGCCTGGAGGACTCCATGGACAGAGGAGCCTGGCGGGCTACAGTCCATGGGGTTGCAGAGAGTCGGATAAATGTACATGTTGATTTCCTCTCTTAGAAAATACTTTCCTCCTGTTCTTTGTAACAGCTTGGAGTAAACACAACCAGTTGCCTCCAGGAATCCATTCTCTTCTTTCTCCCCAGTTAGAGAAACCCCAGGGACTTCCCTGGCAATCCAGTGGCTAAGACTCTGAGCTCCCAAGGTAGGGGCCCAGGGTTTGTTCCCTGGTCAGGGGATGAGATTCTACATGCCACAGCTTAAGGTGCCTCAAGTAAGACCCAGCACAGCCAAATAAATAAAAAAAAATAAAACAAGGAAACTCTAGCTCCTTAGCTGGGCACATGGCCACCCCAGATAAAGATTACATTTCCCAGGATCCACTGCAGCTATGCAAGGTCATGGGACTGCATTCTAGCAGGCATTTGCCTAAAAGGAAGAAGCCAGCCCTTCCCCTCTGCTTCCTCTTTCCTGCTTGTGGAGACGCAGTGTGATGGGTGTCACCACAGCAGCTCTCTTGGAGCACAAAGGGACCTTGGGGATGAAGACAAGCCCCAGCAGAGCAAGCCTGGGGGAGACTGGGTGTCTAACAGTGAGACACAGACTCACCCTGGCCTCTTGCGGACTCTCTGCCTGATTCAAGCCACAGTTCTTTGGGGTTTGCTAAACGTGGAGCTGAACTTAATCATAAGCAATGCACGGCCTCAGCACCCAGAGCAAGCAGGCGCTGTGGCACTTGAGAAGACTCAGGGAAAGTGTGCTGGAAGGATGCTTGCCGCGTATCCAACCAACTTCCTGCCCTAGACTCTAGCCCATAAACTCAATAAAATATGGAGTCAAAAAACTCACAAAGCCCTTAACCTGGGAACATCTGTATGTAGTTTTACACTTCTGGAGGGAAGGGGAGGATGATTGGAAAAAGAATATTCTCTTTTTAGTGGATATCCCCTAGACAATGAGATTTCAAAGGTATACAAAGATGAGTTATTAATAATGCTGTATTGGATTAAATGAGCCAGAATTACAGTAATACAAAAAATCAAAAGACTTCACCACAAAACTCCTACTATTATATAAATGTACCACCACTTGGGAAAATGACTAAGGATAAGATTCATTATAAACAATGCTTCCATCCCAACCTGCACTGCCCTTTGAAACTTTCGATATCTGACCCAATTTGTTAACTAAAAGAAACAAAAATCCCGTTAGAATTCTTTTCAGTTGCCTTCCATAAAATGTTAAGCTTAAATTACTCATAAATTACAAATCATGCAAATATCTGGCATTCATTTTTAAAGCTCTGCAACTCTGAAAAATTCTCTTTATCCTAAATGCATATCCTGGTGCTACTACTATCATTTTATTACATAAAGAAATTATCAGAATAAAGGTATATGTGGTAAATACATGGAAATAAATGGTGCGTGAATATCCATCAGAGTTTTCAGTTTCATGCAATAGAAAAGAACTCTGATTTATTTAAACAGAAATAAAATTTATTAATTCGTTACTGAGCTCCTCACAGAATCCTCAGGAGAAAGCGGCGTGCAGAGCTTCCCTGGCAGCTCAGTGGTTAAAAATTCACTTCGCAATGCAAGGGACACCACTTCAGTCCTAGTCCAGGAAGCTTCCACGTGCCTCGAGGCAATGAAGCCCACAGACCGCAAGTGGGCTTAGTGAAGTGCGCGAGTGAAACCGGAGTGCCTAGAGCAACTTCTCTGAAACAAGAGAAGCCACGGCGGTGAGAAGCCTGCCCACCGCAACTAAAGAGAAGGCCCTGCTCGCTGCAACTACAGTAAGCCCACTCACAGCAAGGAATACCCAGCACAGCCAGAAAAAAAAAAAGAACCAGGGGCTATCCTATAATTACAGCACAGAACTAACGCGGTAGGGACGGTGGTCCTGCAAACGCCTCCCAGGGCGTGGATGCTGCAGTCTGTACCAGCCCCCCAGACCCCTGGACAGCATCCGCAGACCCACTGCCGCTGTCCCTCCTGGACCCTGGACACGATCACTGCTGTCGCCACCACTTTCTCCAGCATGGACTCAGCATGGTCCCGGCTTCTCTCACCAGCTTCTCATTCAAAGCCGCGTGCACGTACCCATAGAGGCTTTCTCAGCCCATGGCACCCACGCCCAGCTGCAGTGGAGGCCAGGAACTGTCATATCTGGTTACTCCAGAGGGGTGCTCTGTCTCATAAGGGGGACACAAGGGTGGCCACAGAGACCAGACTCCATCACAGTGCGATTTGGTTGAATGTAATTTTATCAGGAGGACAATCTGATCCAAACCACTCTTCTAGCGTTTTCCCCAAGTATGAGTCATTCTGGAACACCCTGAAGTGGTTTTATAACACCTAATTTTTTTACAATTCAATTTTTTTCTGCTTTGTGGTTTTTACTCTTAATTTATTTCCAGCTCTGCATACAGAAGAGCGAAAAGTTAGAAACAGTCTTAATGTCCACCAATTCACTCAATAAGGACAGGTTACAAAGTAAACTGCATCCAACACGAGATATAAATACATACGTGGTTATCGAATCGAATTTGCAGATTTAAAAAACTGACAAGCACTGCCAAAACAGCAAAGCAGGAATCGCTGCAAGGAAGTGGGTTGAAAAATCTTTTTTAATTCTCCCCATTTCCCAACATTCAGACTCTTCTCTTATTATCTATTTTCTCTCTACTTCTACACAGTTTAGAAGTTTTTTCCCCAATTTCAAGCTTCCCTGGTGGCTGAGACAATAAAGAATTTGCCTGCAATGCAGGAGACCTGGGTTCAGTCCCTTGGTTGGGAAGATCCTCTGGAGAAGGGAAAGGCAACCCACCACACTCCAGGATCCTTGCCTGGGAGAATTCCACGAACAGAGAAACCTGGCGGGCTACAGCCCACGGGGTCACGAAGGCTCAGACACACCTTAGCGACTAAACAACAACTCAAGACAGCATGCTTTGGATCGTGTCTCCTGTGACCACGTTCAGGAGCAGAGTCCTCCTTCGACCTGATCTGGGAAATGCCCCCACAGTGCCGCTTGCCTGGAGTTTCACCGCTGAGGTCAGATCTGTGGGAAACTCATCCGGGGTTGCCCGGCAATGACGGGGCCAGGCATGCTGCCTCTGTGGGTTCTGCAGTCACCTGCAGGCCGGGGACCTGCCCAGCGCCAGCATGTGCAAACAGCAGCCCAGCACAGACACAACCCGGGGGGGTATGCTGACCCAACAGCAGGTGCCAGTGGGGGTGGGGCAGACAGAGCCCTTACAGGAGAGGCAAACCCCCGAGCCCAGCAGACCCACATTCCCGTGGTTGACCTGCAAGGCTGGGGCTGGCTGTCTCCACTCCCCGGAAGACCACTGGTGTCTGGCATTCAGGCAGTGGGAGAAGAGAGAATGATAAACCCTCTCTGGACGTCTGGATTTCTCTCCCCTCCTTCCTCGGGCTCCCTTCCAGTCTAGGGCACTTTTTCCTAGTGACAGCTGGTGATGAAGATGAAGCTGAAAGGGTGCCTGGAGCACCTGCTTGCCGCCACCCCCGCAACACCGCCCTCCTCCCGAAGCACCTCTGGATCCTCAGAGCCCCTGTTTCAACCCTGCTTTCTGCAAACCTAGCTCTGTTTCCATGTGGTGCTGGGCCCCTTCCACTAGCTTCGAGATGACACTACTCTCCCTGAATTTGAGGGATAGCCTAGCTTTCTCCTCTGGCTCCTTCAGTGATCCTGGGGGGAAAAAAACCAGGGCCTGGGAGTCAGAGTAGCTCCAATTCTGCATTAATTGGCTTCAAGAATTAAAGGAAGTCCCCGATCTCTCTGGAATGTGGGTGGAAGTTCACTTCTCCCAGGAAGATAAACCCCGTGTTGGGATTTGGCAGCTAAAGCGACATCCCTGAGCCAAGCAGAGAGCACGTGGCCCCTATCTGCACACCTGCCCTCCTTCCCCTGTTCTCTGCACTTCAGAGCTGATCATCTGGAAAGTGCTCATTCTGCCAGCCCCAGTAGGATGATCCAATGCAGGATTTTAAATACTACGTAAAAAGATGGCTTTGCCCACAAGGTTCAGAAAGCAAGAGGACTGTTTCTCTGTCTCCTGTTTAACAACATCTAAACTGCCCTGCCTGGCTTCCTGTGTCCCTATCACTTGTTAATTCAACAGAAATGCCCACACATCCAAATCCTTGAGAAGCAAACGGCTCCTTCAGCCTCTTGGACCAATCCTGGGATAAACTTTGACAAATGCTCCATCAAAGGGAGCGATCTGCTGGGAAGAGCAGTCCCCGTGCTTCTATCCTGGCAGGCTCTTACGACAAACTGTATTTGCATGGAAACCGGATTTGTTCTTGGTTCCTAAGCCGCTCCTGTTTATTACCCCCAAATAAAACCATAACTCTCCCCGGTCACTGTGATCGGATGACATTTGCCAACATCAAGACAGAGGATGGAGAGGAACGGGTGCCAGCTTCTGGCTTTTACCAAGAGGCTGGACAGGGCCTGTCTGTAGATCTCAGGAGGACATCTCTGCTAAGGGAAGAGAGGGACCCGGGGAAATAAGAGCTGCTGAATTTTCAATTAGCAGAGGGAATCTGGGTCTTCGGTCTTTTCACCGGCTATGCCAACATTTTATCATGTTAATACAGAAGACGTCATACACACCCCCCAGTCCCCAGTCCCGGGCAGGGGAGAAAGACAGGACAAGGGGAGACGGGATATTAGGTGTGGTCAGTGAAGCGCTTGCCCCCGGAGACTGTGATCTTCTGGGGGGAACGGGGCGGGGGAGGCAGCTGGCAGGCATGGGTCTGAGATCCCTCCAAGCACGCGGGGCGCTAAGGGGAGTGAGGAGGCTGAGGAATCAGCCACTGGACACGCCCAAAGGAAGAGGTTGTGTTTGTATGAAGCTGCGCCATCCACAGAGAAGCCTGGAAGGCCGTGCACAGCGTGTTTACAGAGGTTAAGAGGATCGCCCAGCTCTTTTGTGTCCTTTTTTTTTTTAAACCCTGTGCTCTTCTGTGTTTTCCAAGTTTTCTTCATCGAGTACATAATTCTTTTTATTTTTTAAAAATATTTTATATCTTGATGAGCACACAATTCTTTTGTGACTAAAAAAATACTAATTTTTTCAAGAAAATATGTGCTCTTACAAGCACGATCACCATGAAGACGGATATGGGCAGGAGTTGGCAGCTGGGAAGGAAGACTGCAAGCAAGGTCTGTCTGAAAACGTACGTGGGGTCAAAACACAGGACTGGTTTTTCCCAGCATTTCTAGCCTCTCCCCAAAAGCCCCAAAGCCTCCATCCCCTCGGGGGGTGGTGCTATGAACTCAATGCATCTCTCATCTCTTTTTTAAAAATATTTTGAAGAATTTTTATTTCCGTTGCGGCACGGGGGCCTTCTCTAGCGGCAGGGAGCAGGGGCTGCTCTCTAGCTGCAGTGCTCCAGCTTCTCAATGCTGAGGCTTCTCTTGTTGCTGAGCACGGGACCAACTGCAGGAGTTGTGGTTCGTGGGCTTAGCGGCTCCTTAGCATGTGGAGTCTTCTCCAACCAGCAATCACCCATGTCCCCTGCACTACGCAGGCAAAGTCTCAACCACGGGACCACCAGGGAATTCCGTCTCATCTCTTCTTACGAGGATGCCAGTCATACTGGATTCGGGCTGACCCTAACGACCTCCTCTTAACGTGTAAGAGGCTGATAGGCAAACAGACAGTGGCCAGATCGTACGTAAGAACAGCTCTCCGACCTACGGTCTGTAGCCAGTCCAGGAAGCCAGCCCCTCACCCTACAGAACCTAGGACCTCTACAACCTTGACTGTGGCCCCGCCTGCCTCTCCTCTCCCATACTCACTCCATTTTGCTTCCCCCAAAGGGGCCCCCAGTCTACGGCCAGAACTCAGACCACACGACGGTCCAAGCACCTGCTGGTCTCCTCCACCTGTGCTGACACCGTGCGGAGCGGGCGAGCCCGAAGCCGGGCACGTTTGCCTTTACACTCGGCGTGCGAGCGTGCTGCCTCACACGAACAGGTGCTTGATAATGCGCAGTTAAACCTACCCGGCCAAGCACGTGCCTCCCGCTTAGTCCACCCGGAACATTCTCCTCCTTTCAGACCTCATTCCAGGGTGGGCATCAGAGTCGCCTGATAAAGGTTCCTGACCCCTCCCGCACCCCAGGCACAGGCAGGATTCCCCGAATATTTTGCACACTTATCTGTCTGTCCCTGCTAGACGGTGAGCTCCCTCAAGGCTGGGGTGTGCTTTTCATTTCTCTGTCTCATCAAGAACTACAGCAGCTGGAACTGTACTGAGTAAATACTCCAAAAATGTTTGCTGTGTGGATGATTCCTGGACCAGAAGTGCTCAGATTGTTTCTGCTTCTTCCACATCTGCACCTATAGCCCTCTGAGGCCACAGGAACGTCCCACCTGGATGAGCTTCTCCAAACTCCACGGAGAAGCCCCACTGGCTGCCCGAGCCCACCTTTCCTACGGGAGTCCACTTTTCCTCCCATCTCCCTCTCCCCACCTCCTTCTCGTCTGTGCCATGGACGTGACATTTACCACCTCGAAAGAATCGCTTTCCAGCCATATGCTTCCCTCTCATCACTGGCTCCTTCCTCTTCTCAACTAAGCTGCTGAGAACTGACTACGCTCGCTTCTCTGCCCCTGCTCCCTCCACGCCTCCTCCCTCCTCAGCACACTGCCATCTGCCTTCTGCCTCCCAAGGCACCAGTGAGTTTTGGATGTTAAATCCGACGTTCGGCTTTCCTCTCCGTCACCTCCTTCTTCCACCCTCCCTCCTGGGAGGCTCTCTGCTCCAGTCACGCAAGACAGCACCAGGCCCCCTCCTGCTTTTCCCTCTGCCCCTCTGTCTGGGTGTGCGCCTCCATCACTCTCTCGCCCCCCATTTCTCCCCTCCACGCCTCTCTCTGTCTCTAAGAGGACTCATCTCTCGCCCTCTCTCTCTTTTTTTAAAATTTGGCTGGGCTGGGTTTTAGCTGCAGCTTGAGGGATCTAGTTCCCGGACGAGGGATCGAACCTGGGCCTCCTGCATTGAGAGCGTGGAGTTTTAGCAGCTGGACCACCAGGGAAATCCCAGGACCCATCTCTTAAATACTGGCATTCTCTGTTGTCTTCTTTTCTCATCCTTATATTCTGTCTGGATGACCTTATTTTCTCCCACTTCCAACTATCACCCTTGGATAACAACTCCCAAGTTGACATGACCAGCTCCGTTTCCTTTCCCCGAGGCATCTAGACTCATAGATCAAACCATTTACAAGGCACTCCCTCCACCATCCCACAGGCACTTCACACTCAGTTCAGGCAAAACAGAACCCACCCTCTTATGTGTGTTCTCCTCTACTGAGTTCCTAAAGCCAAAAATGTGGGGACCGAGAGTGGGCAGCAAGTCATCCCAGGGGTTGGGACCAAGCAGTGAGCTGATCCCAGCTCAGTAACACTCAGCTAACCAAGTCAATAGCCAAGTCCAAAGCTAACCAACACATTAATACTTAGCTGGCTAAAAACAATCAAACAAAAACTAAAAACATTCACATAGACAAACAAGCAAAACAGAACTGAACAAATGAATAAAAAACTCAAGTGCAGACCACCTGGAAGGACATCTGCTTAAATATGGCAGAGGAAACGTGCAGTTTGCTCATGTCTCTTCCAAATTCCTCTAAAATGACAGTAAAGAAATTCCAAAATGCAAAAAAAATGTTTAAAAAGAAAAAGAATGGCAGATGAAATGACAACAAATGAGAAAATGCCAAGAAAAATTTGGAAGTTGGAAAATGGACTGGAAGATAACTGACTTTTCAGAATAGAGATGAAACGTGACCTTGAAGGAGTAAAACCAATCAGAAAGGAAGCCAATTCACGCAGCAGAGCTCCAGAAAAATCCAGGACTTGGAGGCTCCAAGTAGGGTTGGAAAGAGGACGGCTGAATGACTTGATAAGAAGAGGTCAGAGTGGGCAAGGGGCTCAGTGGGTGAAGAGGACAAATTACATGGTGATGGATGGTAATTCACCTTCAGTGGTGATCGCTTTGCAATGTACATAGATGTCAAATCATAATGATATACACCTAAAACATATATACTGCTATATACCAATTTTGCCTCAACTTTAAAAACGAATCACTACTTCTCTTAATCTTCATTTTAATTAAAAAAAAAAAAGAAATAGATCCTGAGATCCATTCCCCACACTTTCTTAGCCCAATTTAATTAAATTCTCAGAATACTGGAGTGGGTAGCCTTTCTCGTCTCCAGGGGAATCTTCCCAACCCAGGGATCGAACCCAGGTCTCCCACACTGCAGGCAGATTCATTACCAGCTGAGCCACAAGGGAAGCCCTGCGTTTATTCTGTAAAGTGGCTAAAACAGCCAAGTTCTGGACTTGGGGACACTGGATCCACTGGAAGGCGGGGTTATGGTACAATACTACGAACAGGGAAATTAGATGAACATCCACACACTGACAGTGAGACTCCAAACCATCTTCTCCTTTGCTCTGGCAGCACTGGTAGTCAGGTTATAAAACTCCAAGATCCAAGCTTTGGGGATTCCTGGCAAGTGAACAGGCCTAATGAAAATGACTTACAGACTAGGGAGGCTCCCCAAACAAGTGACCTGGTCCCCACCTGACCCTCCTACAGTGAATCCACCAGTCAACAGCCACACCTGTGTGCAAAGACCCTCCAGCTCACACTATACTGCTTCACTCTCAAACACAATCAAAGATCACCAAGGACATCTGCAGAAAGACTTGAAAGATAAAAATAAGTAAGATAAAGGACTTTGAAGGAAACAGACAGGCAAGAAGTAGAAGGAAAGTAAAAATAAGTAAAATCCATAGAAATTTGAGACCAAATATTACATCCATGAAACAAGAGCTGCTGCTGCTGCTGCTGCTAAGTCACTTCAGTCGTGTCCGACTCTGTGTGACCCCATAGACGGAAGCCCACCAGGCTCCCCAGTCCCTGGGATTCTCCAGGCAAGAACACTGGAGTGGGTTGCCATTTCCTTCTCCAATGTGTGAAAGTGAAAAGTGAAAGTGAAGTCGCTCAGTCATGTCTGACTCTTAGCGACCCCATGGACTGAAGCCCACCAGGCTCCTCCATCCATGGGATTTTTCAGGCAAGAGTACTGGAGTGGCTTGCCATTACCTTCTCCAGAAACAAGAGCAGAAAGCTATAAAGAGAGAACGCTGATAGATTAGAACAAATTTCTAGGAATTAAAAATGTAATTGTTGGGACTTCCTTGATGGTACAGTGAATGAGAATCTGCCTACCAATGTAGGAGACATGGGTTCGATCCCTGATCCAGGAAGATCCCATATACCTCGGAGCAACTAAGCCCGTGTGTCACAACCACTGAAGTCCTACAACAGGAAAAGCCACTGGCAATGAGAAGTCTGCGCGCTCCAACAAAGAGTAGACCCCATTCTCTGCAACTAGAGAAAGCCCGCATAGCAACACAGACCCAGCACAGTCAAAAATATACATAAATGCTTTAGATAAAGAAAAAAAATTTTTTCAAGATACATAAATTTTTTAAACTTTATAAAAAAAAACAGCTGTTGAAATAAAAAGTCAATAGGAGGTCTGGAAAATAAAAGATCACTCAGAAAGTAAAACAAAAACAACGAAAAGATAGAAAAGGAAAAAAAAGTCAAGGGAATTGGAGAAATGGTCTGTCTGAATAATAAGCTAGAAAGAAAGACCAGTAACAATAGTGACAATTATTTTCTGAACCACCTCTGAAAAACTAACATTAACAGCAACTTTCAAGATCAAGGGTTTCCAGATTAAAGACGCCCACTGAATGCCAAACACGCCCAGTGATAAAAGGAAAGAGTGATCCACACCAAGGCGTAGCCTCATGAAACGTCACAACATCTGCAACGAAGAGAAGATTCAAAATGGTTACAGGGAAAGGCAAGGCGCTGGACACATCAACATCCATGCCAGAAGCCAGGATACAATGGATGAATGCCTTCAAAATTTAGAGGGAAGAGGTTTCATATAGAGTCAAATCATCAGTTGAAAGTGGAGACATTTGCAGATAAGAAAGACATTTGCGGATAAGCCCAGTTTCCAAAATTGTACCAAGGTCATATCTGTTGTCACACGCGTGCTCAGTTGTGTCTGACTCTTTGTGGCCCCATGGACTGCAGCCCATCAGGCTCCTCTGTTCATGGGATTTCCCAGGCAAGAATACTGGAGTGGGTTTCCATTTCCTTCTCCAGGGGATCTTCCCAACCCAGAGATCGAATCCGCGTCTCCTGAGTCTCCAGCATTGGCAGGCAGATTCTTTACCACTGCACCACCTGGGAAGCATACACAACAAATTGCCCAAATTTTGGTGGCTTGAAGCAACAGACACGTGTTATCTTCTGTTTCCGGTATCTCGGGAATTTGAGAATGCTTAGTTGGTTGGTTCTGGCTGGGGGTTTCTCGTGATGGAGACATTACAGAGTCAGCCAAGCCTGCAGTCACTGAGGCCTGACTGGGGGTGGAGGACCCACCGCCACGCCCTTTTGTGTGGTTGTTGGCTGGAGGCCCCAGGTCCCCTCCGTGTAGGAGCGCTCTGACTCCACGTAGGAGTGCTCACAACGTGGCAACTGGCTGCACTCAGGAGAGACGCTCTGCAGGAGAAGGTGGCGGGGGAGAAGAAGGAGGAAGAAGAGGAGGAACAGTGGGGAAAGGGGAGGAGCAGAAGAGAGAGGGGAGTGCGGGTGCTCGAGCGCCAGAAGCCACCGACTCCCACTGCGAAAGAGCAGGGAAGAGAAGCCATTGGGAAAGCCCCTGATGCTGGGAAAGACTGAAGGTGGGAGGAGAAGGGGACGACAGAGGAGAGATGGCTGGATGGCATCACTGACGTGAGTTTGAGTAGGCTCCGGGAGTTGGTGATGGACAGGGAGGCCTGGTGTGCTGTGGTCCACGGGCTCGCAGAGAGTCAGACACGACTGAGCAACTGAACTGAACTGAACTGAAGCCACAGAGGCTTTAACCCCTGAATCCTTGAAGTGGCGTACCATCACTCTGCTTGAATTCCATTGGTTACACAGACCAATCCTAGTGCAAAGGGGAGAACACCAGGAGATGCGGATTACTGAGGAGGCTGGCTTGGAGGCTGGCTACCACACACCCCTTTCTCAAGAAGCTCAGGGAAGAGAGGCTCCACTAAGACAGAGAAGAAAGGCAAACACAGAGCAACGGAGAGGAAACCGAAAACTCACGCTGAAAGTCACGAAGACAACCCCCAGGCTGACGGTGCAGAGAAGTCCCGCAAGGGGCGCTGTGCAGAAGACCTAGAGGGAGACGGGCCCAGACTGAGCAGGACAGAGGGATCCAGGAAGGAAGCCTCCAAGCCCGCACTCCAAAATGAACCCAGTATGTTGAATAAACCTACCGAGATTTTCAACTCTATCAGAATTAGGAGATGAAGTACAGACAGTTACAGAGAAAAGTAAACCAGTTTTTTTTTCTTTTTTTTTTTAAAGAGGTAATCATTAACTCCACGGAAAACAAAAGGCTCTGTGAGAAAGAGAAGGCTGGCAGAGAATAATGCTTGGCTCAGCTTTAAATAATATTTACATAACTATAATAAGGCAAGCACTGACCACTGATTTGACAGAAAGGATGATAACCATGTCGAGATGGAAGCGGGTGAAGAAGTTCACTGTAGAAGTAATGAGCTGGGGATTTCTTGGAATAGGAAGTCAAAACAATTAAAACAAAATTCAAGAGATGCAAGCACAATCGCATCACTTATAAACAAGGAGGTGAATAAATAGAAGAAACAGTAAAAAGAGCTGGAAGCGTTTGCCCTCAGGGACTGTCACATAAGGAGAAGGACGGAGTAAGAATCTGCTGTTTTTCATGAGAAGCTTAATCCCAG
Organism: Moschus berezovskii; assembly: GCF_049115385.1. NCBI lineage: Eukaryota > Metazoa > Chordata > Mammalia > Artiodactyla > Moschidae > Moschus > Moschus berezovskii. Next base: position 69,199,403 of record NC_142479.1, on the reverse strand, counting down.
CACTCGACTTTTTGACCATGGACATATATTACTCGATAAAAATTAAATTAAAAAAAAAAGATTTTACTGGCCAAACAAACCCTTCTACCGGCTTGTACTAAAGATCAGCATATATTATCGGCCTGTATTTTACTCTCTGGACCTCCAATTGTAGAGAATGATATCATTTCAGAAGAAATTAACCAGGATAAGTAATTCAAGCCCACCAGGCAGCCTCATTCTATACGGGACTCCAGTACTGCCCTCCGATCCCTCTGAAAAAACGCATCAGTGTTCATTAAGTCAGGCACTGCTAATTGCTTTTTGACCAACTGCCAGCTTTGTGGCAAAATACCAAAAACAAGGACAAAGACAGTTTTAGAGACGACAGCCCTCTTTAGCCTCTTTCCTGTATGGGTTGAAGAAACCACAAGAAAACATCTGACTTCTGAAAGGTCCACACGGATACATCAGGTGCAGTTATTGCCCTGAAGGCTTTCTGAGCACTTGCTGAGGATTTAGGGTCCGAGGTAGGGTCTGCTGAGTTCTCTCACCCTGAAGATTTGATCACAGAGCTTAGAAAACAATTTTTCTCCTTTCTTTCTCTGACACGGTCTTTTTGTTCACTGGATATATGGATAGAAGGATAAGCAACTGAATGAAGGTCTGTCTGCACCTTTGTATCCTGTTCAGACATAATCTTCAGACACATGATCACGTGGTCAACACCCATTCTATCTTTGGGGTTTGTTTCTTTGTGCCGATCACATCAGAACGGTACATCAAAGGAAATACTGACTATTTCTAAACAGTCTAACTATCTAATAGTGCTAAAAAAAAAAAAAGTGCTCATCTTGGAACACTAAATATGCATGCAACATAGCTGTGGCCAAATCATTTTTGGAATGCCTCTTTGAAAATTCACTTTGGAGCCCGAAGCACAATGTTGAGAATAGACTCACTGGTGGTGCCAATCATCTCTTAGGGATCAGTTTGGGTTTCAGAACCAGCTATAATCTGGTAAGGAGTTTCAAATTTATATACGCCAACAATGTAAAGCAACTATGAATGTATGAGTCACTCAGTCATGTCCGAGTCTTTGTGACCCCATGGACTGTAGCCCACCAGGCTCCTCTGTCCATGGGATTCTCCAAGTGAGAATATTGGAGGGGGTAGCCACTCCCTTCTTCAGGGGCTCAAACCCAGTTCTCCTGCATTGAAAGCAGATTATTTACCATCTGAGCCACCAGGGACTCCAATACAAATGAACAAAACAGAACAAAAAAGGGGGGATATGTAATACATACGGCTGATTCACTTTGCTGTACAGCAGAAGCTAACACAATGTAAAGCAACTACACTTAATAAAAATTAATTTAAAAAACAAGAAAGGGGGAACATATACATACGTACAGCTGACTCACTGTAGAACAGAAACGAACAGAACAACGTAAAGGAATGCTACTCCAATAAAAATTAATTAAGAAAATGATTTTAAATACACCATGGCTTCCCTGGTGGCTTACTGGTAAAGCATCTTCGGGCAATGCAGGAGACACAGGTTCGATCCCTGGGTCGGGAAGATCCCCTGGAGAAGGAAATGGCAACCCATGCCAGTCTTCTTGCCTTGGGAAATCCCATGGACAGAGGAGCCTGGTGGGCTACAGTCCATGGGGTCGCAAAGAGGCCGACTTAGCAACGGGGCATGCACGTTGTGTATGAAAGTTTTTTCTTTAAGTGCTACTTAAACGAGTTTTTTATTGACAGGTCCCTGCAGTGGGTCCTACTGCAGTGTCCCGCGGTGAGGCCAGGCCCGAGCTGCCCTGTCACCTCTCTGTCTGCTGGGGTTAGACCCCCGGCGGGCTCACCTACCTCTACCAGCAGTGAAGACGCCTCCTAAACCCTGAATCCAACAAACCAAACGAGCTCCCTGTGCCAGCAGGCGAGGGACAGAACCCAGAAGCTGTCACCCTTCACAGTCCCAAACAGAAAGGTCTTGCCAGGGAGGCAGACAGAGGGTCTGAAGGAGCACAGAGAATTGAGTGTTAGGAGCAGCCCTGGGACAATCTGAGAGGCGGCAGCAGGGCAGTCGGGGTGCGGGGGGTGGGGAGGCGCGGCCCTGGGGCTGCGGGGAGGGAACGGGGCCCTCGGGGCGCCCTCCCCAGTGCGGCCATCTGCTCCGGGGCCTCGGCCTCGGGCGGGCCCTGTGAGGCCCGGGACCAGCGGACAAAACCAGCGGACCGGCTCCCCCACGGGGAAGGAGCAGACGCCGCCATTGGTCTCTGACTTTTGGGGAGCGGCCAGGTCCCTCCCCTGGAGCCCCACCCTGCTCATCCACGCAACAGAAACAGACTCGCAGACACAGAACAGACTTGCGGTCGCCCAGCGGGAGGGGGGCGGGGGCGGGGCCGAATGGGAGGGAGATTGCGATTAGCGGATGGAAACTATGATACAGTGAATAGACTAAAAAAAAAGATCCTACCGTATAGCACATACTCAATATCCTGTGATAAACCACAGTGGAAAAGAATATGAAAAAGAAAAATATATATATATATGTATCACTGAATCACGTTGCTGTAGAGTAGAAATTAACACAATATTGTAAGTCAACTATAGTTCAATAAAAAAAAGTTTTTTTAAATAGTATCAAGAGGGAGGGGACACACATATACCGATGGCTGATTCATGTTTTCATGTTGATGTATGGCAGAAACCAACACAATATTTAGAGCAATTATCCTCCAATTAAAAACAAATAATTAAAAAAGTAAAAAAACAGTGTCAATGCCCACTGGTCTTCGTGAAACCTCTTCCCACAAAAAGGAGGGAAAGTTTCTCCACTTTGCCTCAAATAAACGTTTGCACCACCCTCCCTTGAGGCTCCCGGGTGCAGCTGGAGGCTCCCAGAGAGAGCTCTTCCAGACTCTTCGCTGAGCCCCTCTGGCTGGGAAACCTCCCCTGGTAGAACACGCATCCGCCCTCCTGCCTCCTCTTCTCACCCAGACAAGGTCACCGAAGCTGCAGCTACCTCCCTACCTGCCAGGCCGCCCAGTGGTGCAGGGGCTGCAGAGAAAGTAGAGACTTCTCAGTGATGCTGGAGTACCTGCAGGGGAGCTGGAAGAGCTGATAGGTCAGAGGATTCCAGTGTGTGTGTGTGTGTGTGTGTGTATGCACACACATGCACGTACTGGTCCTGTCCAACTCTTTTGCAACCCCATGGACTGTAGCCCTCCAGGCACCTCTGGTCCATGGAATTCTCCAGGCAAGAATGCTGGAGTGGGTTGCCATTTCCTCCTCCAAGGGATCTTCCCCACCCAGGGATCGAACCCACGTCTTTTGTGTCTCCTGCCTTGGCAGGTGGATTCTTTATCACTGCACCACCTGGGAAATCTGAGGATTTCAGATTCTGCAGCAAATCTGGGTTCCAGACACTGTGACCTCGTTTTGATTCTATCAGGACTGCAGCCCGTCCTCGGGTTGGGGGGAGGGGAGGAAAGAAAGAAGAGAACAGCCAAGGGCTGGGTTTGGGGACCCCGTCCTGCAGGGCCTGGTACCCAAGCTGGCACAGGCCTGCTGGCGCGGTGACTTCTGGGCGCTCACCCCACCCTGGGGCCAGCAGAGGAACTGCAGCCTCTTTGGAAAGAGCGTTAAAATCCATCAACCACAGAGACAGAGTCAACTCCTAGTTTTACTTTATGGGGGACAGAAGCCCTGGGGCAGCAGAAAGTCCTGGTCCTGAGACAGAAAAAGAGAAAGCTCCGTGCTTGCTCTACCATCACAGACCGACGCCTCTCGCCTCTGGGAATGAAGACCCCGCCTCCAACATCAGGCTGTGTCTCCACCTGGAGAGCCTCTCCTGTGGGCTGGTGCCTTCCCCAAATCCCTTTAAAATGTAAAGGTGGCATTAGTGGTAAAGAACTTGTCTACCGATCCAGGAGACAGAAGAGATCCAGGTTCAATCCCTGGGTTGGGAAGATGCCCTGGAGGAGGGAACGGCAATCCACTCCAGTATTCTTGCCTGGGAGCCTGGCGGGCCACAGTCCATGTGGTCATGAAGAGTCAGACACGACTGAAGCGACTTAGCACATGAGCACACATTCCATGTCCTACGGAGAAAGAGCTACCATTGGGGGCTCCCCGATGGTCCAGAGGTTAGAACTCCAAGCCTCCACTAGGGGTGAGGGGTGCAGGTTTGATCCCTGGCTGGGGACCTGAGATCCTGCATGCTGCCTGGAGCAGTCAAAACAGATAAAAAAACAGTTTCTTTTTTTTTTTTTAAAAAAAAAGGATGAGATGTCATTGTGGTCACTAGCACAGGAGGAAAGGGACAGGGGGGCAGTCCACAGCCAGAGGAGTCATCTGCAGAAAGACACAACTCCTCAGGATCGTGGGCAGGATTTCTCATCAAGGGGTGGGAGTGGGGGCCGCTGGTGACACACGGGGGCACAGACCCCAAGAGGGAACACGACAGAAGCAGGAGGGTGACCCAACTTGGTGATTCTGTCCTTTGGCCAAGATGAAATCTGGCTGTGATCTGCCTTGACCTAAATACAAATAAAAACCTGAGACCCATTTGCTGGTTCTGGCCCATTTGTGGGATGATGGCCCATGTCTCAGAAGCTGCGGAACACCCATTCCTACCAGAGACAGAGCACTTGGAACGGGTACCTGCCCAAGGGCACCCAGGTGCCACCCACCTCACCCGGGCATCCCCCTGCGAGATGACGGTGTTTGCTACTCAAAAACACTTTTCTTTATGAGGTGGAAACTGGTTCCACCAGCCCCAAAAGCAGAGGGTCCTAGGGCCCCATGCTGGCACAAAGCCTGCCCAGGCCCCTCTACCCGCGACGGGATTCCTGGGATGGTGGGCTGCACTGTGAGCCCACAGAGGCTTGTAAAGAGACGAGGTGCTTGTCTGACCCAGGACAGATGTTTCCCCTCCCTGATCCAAAGATCCTGGATCTCCGAAATGAGGTTTAAGTAGCAGGGTTCTCTGCTCTATTTGACATTAAAGTCATCCAAGGAGCTTAAAAAACAACAACAAAAAAAGATCAGGTCTTCACCCCAGGTCCATTGTATCAGAATTGCTCAGAATGGAGCTAGGGCATCTTCAGTCTTTAAACCTTCCTGGGTGGTTCTCAGTCATGTCCGACTCTTTGTTCCCAGGTGGTGCTGGTGGTAAAGAACCTGCCTGCCAATGCAGGAGACACAAAAGACAGGGGTTGGATCCCTGGGTCAGGAAGATTCCCTGGAGGAGGGCATGGCAACCCACTCCATCCAGTATTCTTGCCTGGAGAATCCCATGGACAGTAGAGCCTGGTGGGCTACAGTCCACGGGGCTGCAAAGAGTCAGACACGACAAAAGGGACTGAGCACACACAGGAGATTCTGCTCTGCAACCTGGTAGTGAAGCTCTGTACCAGCTGTTCTCTGAGGGCCATCTGGCTTCCCTGAGTCTATAAATCTGACCCTAAAGGCAGCTCTTTCTTTCCCAGGAGGAGGCCCAGGGAGCAAGCTACTTAGGCAAATCAGCAAGGAGGTGGGAGGGGGCAGGTCACACTTCAAGAGAGCACCAGACGCCAGATACCTGGCTCGGTCTGGAAGTGGGAGGGAAAGGGTCCTAGAAAAGACTGCATAGTTGTCTGGGTCTCAGAGATCTTGGAAACGATCCAGAATTCATCAACAAACACCCTGAGATTAGGGGGTCAACAGAGGGGAAAGACCCGAAAACAATTAAGGCATCCATCATCCCTCCTCCATTTTAATCAGACTCCAGGGGTCCGTGGAGGAAGGAAGGACCCCCTTCATCACCAAGCTGCTCTGCAGGATTGTGCTTCAGGCCTTGGCCGCTGTGTGGCCTTGAGCAGAGTATTCAACCTCTCTGTGCCTTGGTTGCTTCTTTCACAAATGGGGAGACTCAGAACCATGACAGGCTTCCTAGGGTTTCAGGGAGATTACGAGTTAACACAAAGTTTCCACTACAGTGCTGGGTACACAGTAAACACTCGAGTGTTAAAAATTATTCACAGGCAAGGTTCCCCATGGCAAAATAAACTGGGAAAACACTGGACTTTAAGGAAGATAAATAGGTTTCTTCAAGGCAAGATTTCTCAAAATAACAATATTAATAATGATGATGAGATGGACCTCAGAGGTTGAGAAGACGCAATGGAAGGATGGATGTATGGAACACTCAGCTCCACTGTGCACACAACAAGCCCTTAATCAATGTTACCGATGGGTGTTACTGACAAGCCTGGGGGGTTCTTCAAGAGAAGGGGCAGGCAGGGCGTCCTGCAGGATCCGTGCGGGAGGACACGCCTGCCAGGAGGAACCCAGGTGAGGACGGCCATGCCTTTTCCGACTCCATTGCTGAGGGGTTGGAAAAAGGACCCAGGCCAGCATGAGGGCTGCAGGGACCTGGTTATCAGGAAGAAGGTCCGGAGTGAAGAGAGTGCTGGCCTGAACGGTGAGGACAGCTGGGAGCCCCACCTTTGGCTTTCCCACACTCCCCGCATGAGGCGTGTCCCCACGGGAGGGGCAGAAACCTGCGATTCAGAAGAGCTTTGCCACTCTCTAGCTGGGTGACCTTGGGCAAGTCACCAGGCTTCTCTGAGCCTGGCATCTGTTCACCTGCATAGTGATGGACCATGGACTACTAATTTGAGCATGTCTATGGTGCTGGAGAAGACTCTTGAGAGTCCCTTATACTGCAAGGAGATCCAACCAGTCCATTCTAAAGGAGATCAGTCCTGGGTGTTCATTGGAAGGACTGATGCTAAAGCTGAAACTCCAATACTTTGGCCACCTCATGCGACGAGTTGACTCACTGGAAAAGAGTCTGATGCTGGGAGGGATTGAGGGTGGGAGGAGAAGGGAACGACAGAGAATGAGATGGCTGGATGACATCACCGTCTCGATGGACATGAGTTTGAGTGAACTCTGGGAGTTGGTGATGGACAGGGAGGCCTGGCGTGCTGTGATTCATGGGGTCGTGGAGAGTCGGACACGGCTGAGCGACTGAACTGAACTGAACTGAACTGAAACCATAGTTATTGTCTTCTAATCATGATCTCCAATTCTAGACTTACTGGAGGTCTTCTAAACATCATCCTGATTCCAGACATATTTGGGGTGGTTTCAGAGAGATTTTGATGCCTGCTCACTTGCTTGGCCATTGCATTCCCCAGGGATTGAAGAATTCCACAGCAAAAGGGATGAGCAAGCAGCAAAACTCCTACCTTTCAAGGGGTGGGGAAGAGAGACGCCAAGAAGGACTCTCAAGTCAACCCCTTCTGTATCTAAAGAGACCATTCAACTCATAATGCCAAATAGTCAGAGTTTTACCAGAGGTCTGTTGACCATATGCCATATTTTCCAAACTAACCATCAAGACCCATGACATCAGAAAGGACTTTTGTGCTACCAAGTTCAAGATGCAGTCTCAGAGACAAAATGTAGAAGCTGACATCTTAATTTTGGTAAAAGGCACATGGTTTGGGGGTAACAAGGGACAGAACGCCTGAAAACAGGGGTGTCCCAGGAAGTGCAGGAAACTTGATCAACACACAGGCGATCTTCCCTGTACATCTGTATTTTCTCCACGACAGAAGGGCTGCCCTTCCCATCTATGGAAGCAGCAAGCCTCATCATCCCTGGCATTCCCATGAATACAGCAAGACCCACCCTGGATGCTTGGACGGGCATCCGCCTCTCCGAGCCAGGTCCAAGCCTCCTCCTGGCACTCTCCTGCCTTCCTCTAGGCTTCACTGCAAGACTCACTTCCATGAAACTGACTGCAGAGTCACAGTCCCCCCCCCCATTTAATTTATGAAGCCACTAAGAGACACAAAGACCCGCTCGGGTCTTATGTGTCCACGTCGGCGCTCCTGGACTGTGAACGTCTCACCAAGGGGGTGAACCCAGCGGCATCTCCCCATGTTAAAGGCTAAGCACTGGCCTGGGCCTGGGTCCTGCTCCGGTTCTTAATTTCCTGCTGTCTATTGTCTCTCTGATAAGTGCTGAACGAGGGGAAGGTATTATTTAATTGCTTTAAAGATACCAAACAAGCCAGGGTGGAGGTTATCTCATCTCCAGCCCTTCTATTTTTCTAGCTCAAGGTTTGGTTACTTAGTTACTCAGCAAGCTGCGGAGGAAGGAGACAGCCCCACAGGTGACAGTGCAGACTTCACTCAGCAGATGGAGGGGAGGCCGGGAGAATGGCCATTAGGACGGTAGCCGCCCACTACAGCTCTTTCGAGGCATTCAAAGCCTGCGGAGGGAGGGCTCCATTACCTGGACAAAATCAACAACTGTTCTATATTACACAGTTCCTTCGCATCAGGTGGCCAAAGCATTGGAGCTTCAGCTTCAGCATCAGCATCAGTTCTTCCAATGAATATTCAGGGCTGATTTCCTTTAGGACTGATGGGTTTGATCTCCTCACTGTCCACCTGATGAGAAGAGCTGACTCACTAGAAAAGACTCTGATGCTGGGAAAGATTGAAGGTGGGAGGAGAAGGGGAAGACAGAGGACGAGATGGTTGGATGGCATCACCGGTTCAATGGACATGAGTTTGAGCGAGTTCCGGGAGATTGTTTGGACAGGGAAGCCTGGCGTGCCACAGTCCATGGAGTCACAAAGAGTCGAACACGACTGAACAACTGAACAACAACACAGTTTCTGCTGTCAAGGACAAGGTTGCTCAGATCCCGCTTACCCAGCCCTACAGTGGAGACAGGCGTGTCTGCAGTGGGTGGATCTGACAGTGGTTTTTCCAGGCTGAACTCACCCCACCTGCCATATGGGGAAGCAGTGGAGAGGAGCTGTCACAAGGAAAGGCCAGCGAAGGGGGATTTCACAGCATCAGCTCATCCGAGATGAAGAGACTTGTTCGAGGAGCTCATGGAGAAGATGTGGCCACTGTGTGACCTGAGAGCTGGACCAGGGCGATCAGAGGCTCAGTGCCCCCTCCCGCGTCCTTGGCCGCTGCAAACACTCCCCTTGTAGGAGCCATCTCAAAGACACAGTCTTGAGAGCAGTGTGCTGTTGAGACTGAATATGTGACTGAGTCCCACTAAGATGAAAGCAGTTAGTCACTTAGTCACGTCTGACTCTTTGCAACCATGGACTGTAGCCCGCCAGGCTCTTCTGTCCATGGGATTCTCCAGGCCAGAATACTGGAGTGGGTTGCCGTACCCTCCTCCAGGGGATCTTCCCAACCTAGGGATTGAACCCAGGTCTCCTGCATTGCAGGTGGATTCTTTACCAGCTGAGCCACCAGGGAAGTCTGAGCCCCACTAAAGGCCTCTATAAGCTTCTAAGATTCTGGTGAGCGGGTGCATCTTGCAGCGCCCAAGAAAAGCCTCATCAGTGACTTTTCCGCTTCTTAAACCAGCCGATCTGGAGTGGCTGCCTTTCCTTTTCTCTCCTTGCCCTCCGTGTACAGGGGAGGCCGTTCTGAAGTTCACTTGGGAAACTTCTGAGGTTGCAACCAACACACGTCCTGATCGCCCCAGCGAGCTGCTCTGAAGAGAGATGGTTATTTAGCTGGTCCTCAGGGGCAGCTGGTAGGACTCATATAAAACTGGGGGGGAGGGAATGCATTGTCCCATTAGAGTTATCCTGAGGGCTGGCGGGCCGGGGATGGGGGATGGGAAGGAGGCCATTGAGAGCCACTGATTCGGTTCTTGTATAGATTAGAAAATAGATTTTTTAAAACATGACAGAGTTTGGCACTAATAGTTCAAGACCTTTGGAAAGATAACATGGTTCCCAGGAAGGGAATTTGAGACTGGAATAGGCGTTTCCTGGATCTTCCTTTTCCTCCTCTTCCTGGAAACCAGTTGGGTCACTGGTTTTAAACTGAAACTGGCAGCAGGTGTTGAGGTGGCAACTGTCCCCCACCCCACCCCCCGAGCGTGGGGCATTCTCTTGAGTTCAACCCTTGCTGCCCCCGGTACTATAACCAGCCCTCCATCTTCCAGCTGGTGGTGAGCAAGGGCACCCCACTCATGTCAAGCTACGCACCCAGCCCCTGTACTCGGCACACAGAGAGAAGCAGGCTCCCAGACAGGCTGGAATATGAGTTAACCACCCGTCCATCTGGCCTTGAGCACCAGGATGACGACTCAAGCCCCATGATGACTGGCAACTCAGAGACATCCAAGGATAATCTGGATTTCCACTCTCACGGTGGGTACCTCAAGACACAGCTTGGCCCAGATAGAAATTGGTAGTTATTTGCTACCTTACCTGCCAGTCCCCTTCCTAGGTCTCTGGGGCTCACCCTACCTGCTGAACAGTCTCTGGACTGTAACTTTCACTGGTGAATTGCAAATCAGATAACAGCACTGGACAGTCAAAGCCAGCTCAGCCCACAGAGAAAATTGTAGTTGGCGTTTGTTTTCTCATCCTTTAAAACTGTACTCAGGATGGGGAGTGTGTGTGTATGTATGAGTGTGTGAATATGTGTGTGAGTGTGTGTACTTGGAGGAGGGTGACGAAGGAGAGGCTGCAGGACTGAATATGACTTATTAAACTTGGAACAGAAGCTGAATCATCACGGCCAAAAAATAAATAGCTGAACCTGCATGTGGGAAGCCCTACTTCATGCATGTTTGTTTCCCTTTGCTCCCTCCCTGCTGGAGGAGGGGCTGTGCCCAAGGTCAAGGTGAAGGAAGGGGATGGCTGTAGGTAGGGCCCCTGAGTCTCCAAGTTGTGGAGACAGGGTAGAGTTGGGATGAGCTGCTCCAATGCTGCGCCTCTGATTGCTCTCCCACCTGAATTTTGGAACCAAGAGCGGGCTCAGCCCTGGGCGGAGGGGCGCTGGCCACTGCATCCAGACGGGCATTCCCCTGGCCCTGTTTTCCTCCCGCTCCTTCCGGGGGCCTTGCGCCTCGGGGATGACCCATTGCTTTGCAAAGTTGTCTGAATTCCGACATGGCAGAGGTCCCAGAGAGAGTCTGGGTCGCCCGGCCGCCACTCCAGCTGTCTGAAATAGGCTGGGTGAGACAGAACCGACTCTGTGAAGGCGGAGGGAAGACAGCGCGTGTCCGTGCCACCGATCTTGGGGAGGCTGAAATCGCTTGACCCTTCGCGCCCCGCACGCGCGTCTTGCTCTAGCCCGGGTGCCTGCGACCTCTGCCCGCAGCCACCCCGGGATTCTCCCGCAGCGCACCCCAGTCCGCCCACCCGACCGGGCGGGCGGAGCGAGCTTCGGTGACGTCATGGGGGGCGTGGGGACAGGAGCCGAGGTGCCCGCGCTCCGCACTGCCAGTCCGAGCGGCGCAGCCACCCGCGCGCGCGCTTGCTCCCCCGCGCCCGGAGCCTCAGTCCGCGGCTCGGCTCCCGGGGTCCGCGGGCCACGCGGGTGCTCGGGGGCGCGACGCGCGAGCGGAGCCGGCGGCTCTAGACGAGCGCCGGCCAAGCAGCTGCGCGCCCGGGCGCCGGGTGGGTTGGGGACAGCCGCTGGGTGCCGGCGAGCCGAGCTGGCGGACTGCAGCGGAAAGCAGAGGTGAGGCGTGTGGGCGTGCGTGTGCGTGTCTGTGGGTGTCCGAGAGCCGCACTTGGGCGCCTGGGTGCATCTGCGCCGCGCGGAGGTGCCGGCGTGCCGGGTGCAGGTGCCGGCGCGTGGCTCTCCGCCCCTGTGCTTTCGCGGGTGGCTTTGGTGGGCATGAAGGACAGCCGGTGTCCCGGCGCGAGCGGGGCGCCGTGGGGCGCCTGTGCTGGAACCGACGTGTCCGCACAGCTACAGGCTGGTGTGCGCCCTTATCCAGCCCTGGTCCCCAGCCGAGTGTCCAGGTGGCAGCTGCTGCGATGGGGACAACTTCTCTGCCAGCCGCCTGCATCAGAACCCCGACGCGAGGACAGCGAGGCTAGCGAGGGGGATATCGCCGCGGCTCCTGCCGGCGCGCGCCCCCGGATCCCTCCCCCACCTACCCCCAACCCGAGCCTGTGAGTGGCAGGCGGCGGAGCAGGAGGGGAAAAAAAAAGAGCGGCTTCTCCCTTGTTCTTCCTCGCCCGCCCAGCCGGGGACACGGATCCCGAGCGCTGTAGGGTCTGCTCCGCCCGGGCGGAGAGGACCGGTTGCCCAGGTTTGGAGAGACCGAGTCTCTGAGCAGCCCGCACCCCCCGGAGGCACTGGCCAAATCCCCAGGCGGCTGTCGGCGGTTCCCAGCCGACGCGGGTGCCCAGCCCCGATCTGCCTTTGGAGATCGGGGTGCTGGCAGGACAATCCTTAATCCCTTCTTCTTCTCTGGAGTTAGCAGGGAATCCTTTAGGAAATCCTTGTGTCTGATGGCCAGCGAGTTGGATGGTGCAGAGGCAGATTTTCTGTGCCAGCCTGGGGCGCCCACTGGGCGGGCGGTGGGGACCCTTCCTCTCCCGCCTGCCCCTTCTGCCAGCGATGCCTCGGCTTCTCCTCAGCTCAGGAGCACCCCGCCGGATGGCCCACACCTGGCTGTTGGCTCTCCCCACCCGTGGGGCTCACACTTCAGCCACGGGGAAAGGGTTACGAGGCCCGAGGGAAGTGGGGTGGGAGCTGAATGGAGGAAAAGATGCTGGAGAGAAAAGGAAAACTGAAGTTGAAAAGGATTTAGGGTCATCTGGGATGCGAGGTCCCATTCCCAATGCTCAGTTCTTAGGCTGGGAACTGCAGACCCACTGGGATGGGAGGGGATGCTCTAGATCAGGGGTCCCCAACCTCCAGGAAACATCTTGAAATCATCCCACCCTCGGGTCCATGGAAAAACCATCTTCTCTGAAACCGGTCCCTGGTGCCAAAAAGGCTGGGGACTGCTGCTAGACCGTTCTCACCCTGCTCTCCAACAGAGCTGGACTCAATCTCAGAGGAAACCAACAACCAGGCATTTCCCATACGTAACAATTTTTAGGCTGGAAAAATAAAGCAGAAAACCCAGCTTACTGGTGCATTGAATCACAATCCAGCAGGTAGTGACACCTGGCATCGGTGTCCACTTTCCATGAGACGCCAGTGAAGCAGTCACTTGGAGATCTGAGGCAGCTGACTTCATTGTTGATGCAATAAGATTCGATGTGATTCAAACTCATTTTTTCCTCGGAGGAGGCTTCTCACTCCGCACTGGCTCCCCAGCTTACCCAGTCTGCCACCTTCACCAAGCTCTGAACGTCTAGGGCTGCCTCTCTCAAAGATGGAGAATGCAGCTTCTCAGAAAAAGGAAAAAAAAAACTGACCCTATTCAATCCCTTCCCATTGCATGAGACTCCAGCCAAAAAGGCAGAGTCAGGGCTGGAGGTCAGCATTCCCTCCCCTGCTGGCATCATCATCACTACCCCTGCAGCCCTGGGGCCTCCAGTCTTGCCCAGACATCGTAGTTTGACTTTGCAGGTCACATAGATGGGACCCTGGAAATGCTAGTGATGAATGTCCACCCCAATGCAGGCAGTTTAAATAGGCTTCTGGGTTGGAAAAATTAAAATAACAAGAAAGTTAGAAATGATATTGGAAACAGCCTGTGTTAATCCAAGAACACCAAAAACGGTTTCTTCACAGCTTCTGATTTTAATTGCTGCCAGTTATGCTTTTTACTCAACTCATATTGACTCCCGGGTCCCCAAAGTACTTTGCAGAAAGATCAGCCATGAAGCCCCCAGGCCCACTTTACAGACAGTCGTGTGGTGGGGAGGTCAGCACAGAAAGGATAAACAGTGCTCCCGGCTGCAGAATGAACCATTTGCAGAGGCAAATGTGGCAAGCACCCCGCAGTACTTGTTGCTGGCTAACTCCCCTTTAACTCATCAGCAGTCTCTTCAAGCAGAAAGGAACAATGCCCAGAGCTCACCCAGGTGCCAGGGAAAGCACCTTGTTCGGGGAAATGTGTCCTCCAGGTGAACTCCTCCCACTACGAGCTGAGCGCTCCACCACTTTGCCAGCTTCCCCCTTCCCAGAGTGACCTCTTCCTTGCCCTCCTTACTGCCCACTTCAGGGACTCAAGACCCAGCTCAAACATTCCTCGTGTGAAGCCTCTGAATCTCCCAGAAGAGAAAGGCATTCTCAAGTCCTTTGTTCCTATCTCCATTCAGCTCACACCCTAAGAGTTGGTGCCCTTCCTGTCTCCCCTCCTAAGATGTCACCTCCATGTCTGCTTCATTCCTGTATGACAAAGAAGTGTCCCAGGGATGTTTTCTGAATGACCATACATAAATCATTTAATTACATGATAAGCTATTGTTCTCATCTTAGACCAAGCCAATAATGTCCCAATTATTTTCTCGGCATGGAGGTAAGACCAGAGTCAGCTGCTTCAAACCAAAGCCCAGTTATGTCACTGGTTTTCCAATCCACTGAGCAGCGGCTGTGATGCTATGAAAAGTGTAGAAAGCTTAGGTGTCCTGTGTTCAAATTCCAGCTTCACCATTGATGCTCAAGGGAGTGGGAGCAAGTTCCTTAAACTCGCTCAGTCTCAGTTTCCTCATCTGTAAAATGGGGATCATTATCCCCACATCATAAGGTTGTTTGGAAGGTCAAGGAGATAGTAGATGTGAATCAGTGTTTCAAATTCACTCTTGTGAATCAGCCTGCCTTCCTCCCTCCTGGACCCTGTTTTTTCCTTAATCAGAGGATCACAGGCAAATTCTCTGGGGTCTGAAAAGATCCCCAGCATCCTGATGGGGGACTTGGGAAAGGATTCTCCAGCGCACCAGGAGGTCAAGCATTGGGTATGAGAGAAAAAGAGAGGAAACAAAAATCAACTAGTGCCTACATCTTAAAAATAAAAGCAAGCCAGATCTTTCTTTTTAATATTTAAGACTATAAACTGGTTCATTGCGTAGGCAGATTTCAATCAATTAGAAATAAGTTGGTATTCATGGGAAAGACTGATGCTAAAGCTGAAGCTCTGGTACTTTGGTCACTTGATGCAAAGAGCCAACTCATTAGAAAAGACCCTGATGCTGGGAAAGATTGAAGGCAAAAGTAGAGGGCAGCAGAGGATGACACGGTCGGATGGCATCACCGACTCAAAGGAGATGAGTTTGAAAACTCAGGGAGAGTGAAGGGCAGGGAAGCCTGGCGTGCTGCAGTCCATGGCGTCCCAAAGAGCCAGACACGGCCTAGCGACTGAACAGCAACAAAAAGTGCAAAGGGAGAACAGACAGCATTTTTAGAGCTCTGAGTAGGAGCCCAGCACAGCGCTAGGCACTTTCATCTTCACCACTTCATTTTCACGATGCCCCCACTTTAGCAAAGGAGAGGGTGGCTGAGTGCCTTGCATGGGGTCACGTGGTCTCCATGGTTTCTTCACCTCTAAAGTCTGGCATTTTTCCACTATGGGATTTTCACAATAGAAAGACTCCAAAGCAGCTGTCAGGTCAGCATGGATTTCCTCAAGGGGGAAAGACCAGGAAGGAACGCAGGTGTCAGACTCTTCTGAGGCAGGGCTTCTCCGGGCTCTGTCTTTTTTAACGTTCAGATCAGCCTGCTTCTTAGGAACCGCTGTCTTGCAGGTAGAGTCAACTCCCACGTGTGTGTCACCAAAGACGAGAAGATAAACTGGGATGACTTCACTCAAACCCTTCCCCGCCATTGGAAACACAGCTCCCATGGCCTGCGTGTGAGAATGAGCTGGTAGCGCTCACACTGGTGTGACAGACAACACACTTTTCAGCTGAAGAGTGTATGAGAGGGCAAAGCAGAAACATGGGCAGCTGGTGAGAGCTTAAGGGACCTCTGGCAGATGAGTCAATCTTCTTTTCTTCCTTGCAGACGTCACAGTGGATCCTTTGCTTCTGGAACCCATGAAGGTAAGAATAAGACCTCTGGCAGGTTGGATCTAGCCTAAGACTAGAAGGCAGCCATGGATCTGGAGTCCGAACTCAATGAGACCCAACCTTGGCTGACCGCTCCGTTCGACCTCAATGGCTCCGTGGGGGCGGCCAACATTTCAAACCAGACAGAGCCGTACTACGACCTGGCCAGCAACGTCGTCCTCACCCTCATCTACTTCGTGGTCTGCATCATTGGGCTGTGTGGCAACACGCTGGTCATTTACGTCATCCTCCGCTATGCCAAGATGAAGACCATCACCAACATCTACATCCTCAACCTGGCCATCGCAGATGAACTCTTCATGCTGGGCCTGCCCTTCCTGGCCATGCAGGTGGCTCTGGTCCACTGGCCCTTCGGCAAGGCCATCTGCCGGGTGGTCATGACCGTGGATGGCATCAATCAGTTCACCAGCATCTTCTGCCTGACGGTCATGAGCATCGACCGCTACCTGGCTGTGGTCCACCCCATCAAGTCGGCCAAGTGGAGGAGACCCCGGACAGCCAAGATGATCAACGTGGCTGTGTGGGGCGTCTCTCTGCTGGTCATCTTGCCGATCATGATATACGCTGGCCTTCGGAGCAACCAGCGGGGCAGAAGCAGTTGCACCATCAACTGGCCAGGCGAATCTGGGGCTTGGTACACAGCGTTCATCATCTACGCCTTCATCCTGGGGTTCCTGGTGCCCCTGACCGTCATCTGTCTCTGCTACTTGTTCATTATCATCAAGGTGAAGTCCTCTGGCATCCGAGTGGGTTCCTCCAAGAGGAAAAAGTCTGAGAAGAAGGTCACCCGCATGGTGTCCATCGTGGTGGCCGTCTTCATCTTCTGCTGGCTCCCCTTCTACATCTTCAACGTCTCTTCCGTCTCGGTGGCCATCAGTCCCACCCCAGCCCTCAAAGGCATGTTTGACTTTGTGGTGGTCCTCACCTATGCCAACAGCTGTGCCAACCCTATCCTCTATGCCTTCCTGTCCGACAACTTCAAGAAGAGCTTCCAGAATGTCCTCTGCTTGGTCAAGGTGAGCGGCACGGATGATGGGGAGCGGAGTGACAGTAAGCAGGACAAATCCCGGCTGAATGAGACCACGGAGACCCAGAGGACCCTCCTCAACGGAGACCTCCAGACCAGTATCTGAACTGCCGGAAAAATCCATCACTCAGACGCCAAGCTCTGCCAAACGGCTGTGCGCTCCCCACCCCAGCCCCCTGCTTCCTGCCACCCATCACCTGGCTTCGAGAATAGGGATCTGCTCAGCAGGAGTCCAATTCCAAGAACAGGCTTTGAGTTGGCTTGCATGAGTGAGTGGTAAGGTATTAAACTGATTATGCCCCCCTTAAAGAGAACATTTAGATGCCAGCAGACAATTCAGAGTCTGGAGAAGAGGCGATCACGCCTGGGTGAGACCTTGAGAAACAACTGAAATGCAACAAAAACAGAAAACTCTGCGTGTTTGTGTGTTTAAAACTCCGTATGTAATCTCATAGTCTTACATTTATACTTGCTTATCCTTATCTAGTCCCTGTATAGCCATGACCTAGGTACGTTTCCTGAGTTCAAGGACACAAGTAGCAAGTTCAAATGTGCATAGTATAGAGGGAGGTTTATTCCAGTATGGTGCCCGCAGAAATGGACTTACCATGAAGCCAATAAAGTTTAAGCTTCAGGGATCTCTCTTGCTTGGGCGGTATGTTCACATGGTCATATGCTTTTGTAAAAAAAAGAAAAAGAAAAATATGTAAAAGTAAGATATTTTTGTATTCTTTTTCTTAGAAAGGTCTCCTTAAATTGTATAAGCTTCCAGCCTCACAAAACTGGCCTCTGTCCCTGAGTTTTTGCTTCATTAATTTCAGGCAAGTTAAATCAAAGTAAAAAGAAAAAAAAGGGGGTGGGGTGGGGAGAGGGAGAAGGTATTTAAGACCCAGAACATAAATTCATGTATTTTCTCTTCTTAGATATAATCAAAGGATTATTCATATCTCCAAAAGGACATTAAGTGGTTGTGGTCATCGATCATTGTATTTATCAAGACATGGCCTACTCTAAAATTGCATCATTTTCTTCTTAAATTGCCTTAATTTTTCCTAGGGAGCCATGGAGGGGAGTGGGGTTGGGTGAAAATCACTAACGTGCAAGGCAAAAAATGAACAATCATTCTTATAGGGAAACAATTTTATTCTCCTCACCATGAAAATAAATGAATAAGAACGAAGCAAAATTACACCTTTATGAGAAACCATAAAGTTGGTTTTTTCTTTTTAAATGCCAGACATGTTCTCCCAATGAAAGAAAATGGAAATGTTATTCAACAACCCCTCAAAGGTACTTTTTAAGAACTTACTACAAAGCTGGTCACTAATAAAATCATAGTGCACGGGGAAGATCTGAGACATGGTTCCAAAACCATCAGCACACGCACCAGCCAATAATAAATATGCCAAGTGTAGGGGGGTGTGGGTGTAAGCTTCCATCCCTCACAGGTGTGGCCGTGCCACCTTCCTCACCCACAAAATACACAGTAAACATCGACCTTTAATCCACGGGCTTCCTGAGCTATTCCAGAAGCACCGTTACAGTCAGGCACTTCACACCGTCAGTGGCGTTTCTCTGTCCCTGAAACTGAAGACAGGCAACAGGAAGAGCCAACACCCATTCCACTGACCGATCAAACTTTCGGGGTACAAAGAAATACACACTCAGGTGTTTGCAAGGATGCCATGGTCTCTGGGTTTGTACGACAGCCTCACTTGTTGGGTTTCAGGTATCAATTTCACCATATTTAAAAACGAGCTTGCTTCTTCCGGCTCCCTAAGCACAGGCTGTCAGGATGGCTAAGAACGCCACCTGTGGTCATCATGCTGCTTTTGTTCTATCTGCCTAGGTAACTCATGCCACCTGCTTCCCCAAAGCACTCACTGAGACCCAGAAAATGTGTTCAAAAACATTGATGATATGGACTTCCTGGTGGCCCAGTTGCTAGAACTCTGTGCTCCCAATGCAGGGGGCCCGAGTTCAATCCCAGGTCAGGAAACTGGATCACACCTGCTGCAACTGAAGATCCCACGTGATGAAACTAAGACCCTCCCCACCCCAAACAGCCAAATAAATAAAAAAATGGTTTTTTTTAAGATTGACAATAGATTAGTCCGTGTAAAAATAAAAAGAAGTACAATTATAAGATGAGACTATAAAGAAAGTTGTTACACACAAAAAATGCATGCAGTACAGACTTCCCTGGTGGCCCAGTGGTTAAGACTCCACGCTTCCACTGTTGGGGGTGTGGGTTTCATCTCTGATGAGAAAACAGATGCCTCAGGCCTCATCAGTTCAGTTCAGTTCAGTCGCTCAGTCGTGTCCGACTCTTTGTGACCCCATGCACGCCAGGCCTCCCTGTCCATCACCAACTCCCGGAGTTCACCCAAACCCATGTCCAGTGAGTCGGTGATGCCATCCAGCCATCTCATCCTCTGTCGTCCCCTTTTCCTCCTGTCCTCAATCTTTCCCAGCATCAGGGTCTTTTCAAATGAGTCAGTTCTTTGCATCAAGTGGCCAAAGTATTGGAGTTTCAGCTTCAGCATCAGTCCCTCCAATGAACACCCAGGACTGATCTTTAGAATGGACTGGTTGGATCTTCTTGCAGTCCAAGGGACTCTCAAGAGTCTTCTCCAACACCACAGTTCAAAAGCATCAATTCTTTGGTGCTCAGCTTTCTTTATAGTCCAACTCTCACATCCATACATGACTCCTGGAAAAACCATAGCCTTGACTAGATGGACTTTTGTTGGCAAAGTAATGTCTCTGCTTTTTAATATGCTATCTAGGTTGGTCATAACTTTCCTTCCAAGGAGCAAGAGTCTTTTAATTTCATGTCTACAATCACCACCTGCAGTGATTTTGGAGCCCAGAAAAATAAAGTCAGCCACTGTTTCCACTATTTCCCCATCTATTTGCCATGAAGTGATGGGATCGATGCCCAAAAAATGCTTGTAGTGAAATCCCACAAAGTTACTAAAAGAAAGTTCAGCTGCAAGGTCAGTTCAGGGCATCTTAGCAGCCACAACTGATGGACAGCAATTTCCCTTCCCTCCCCCACCCCCCTTCCTCTTGCATAAAAATAAGCAAAGATTTGCAATAAAACGCTTTAAACCCAACTTTACCATTATTACATGTGCTAAGTCACTTCAGTCCGACTCTGTGCAACCCCATGGACTGTAGCCCACCAGGCTCCTCTGCCATGAGGATTCCCCAGGCAAGAATACTGGAGTGGGTTTCTGTTTCCTCCTCCAGGGGATCTTCCCGACCCAGGGATGGAACCCAGGTCTCCTGCATTGCAGGTAGATTCTTTATCACTAGCGCCACCTGGGAAGCCCTTACCATTATTATCATATGAGATATTCCTGGGCCTTTACATAAATGCTGACATTTACTTAAGAGAAGTGATTCCAAGGGACCAAGAATCGGTAGAAGTAATTTCAGGGCACATAGACAAGTTTTAGGGCACTCACACCCCTGCGATCAGAGAAGCTGCCTGCAGGGAGGTTGCCATTTTCTCCTCCAGGGGATCTTCCTGACCCAGGGATCAAACCCACATCCCCCGCACTGGCCGGCGGATTCTTTACCCCTGCACCACCTGGGAAGCCACTGATGCTATAATTCTGCCCAAATAAGCCATCATGTTTCTACTCAATGAGGAAGGAGTCTCCACTTTCTAAACAACCTCTTTCTACGACGATGTGCTCCCAGGGTCTTTTCTTTGCTCCAGAGGAGGGGACACACATTTTCATTTAAATGTTAACGCAATTTTAGTTTCAAAATTTAATCTTAGCCTCCACTCGACATGTAATTATTAAGACAGATCTGCTGGATGGTAGGAAAGAATAAAAAGTGATGCACTGCTTTGATTTTAGGGTATCTGAGCATTTGGGTTATGCAAGCTACTATGTAACCTTCTATTCACATGGGGAGCAAAGAGCTCCTTAAATCTACGTGGGTGTAACGAAAAAGGCATCAGGAGAGGTGACAGGACACTGAGGCCTGTGTTGATTGATGTCAGCTCGTCTCTCAGTAACATAGAGAGTTGAGTAAGTCTGCACGGGGGACTGGAACTTTGGTGAAGCTCATGTCACAGCTTGGAACAGTCTAGGAGGACACAGGACACGGGAGGATGGAAGGATGCTGTGTTTCTTTTGCCTGTTTTTCTGAAGAATAAGGGGCTTCTCTGGAGGCTCAGCAGTAAAGAATCCGCTTGCGAGGCAGGAGACCCACCTGCAGTGCAGCAGAAGGGGATTTGATCCCTGGGTCGGGAAGATCCCCTGGAGAGGAAATGGAAACCCCCTGCAGTGTTCTTGCCTGGAGAAACCCATGGACAGAGGAGCCTGGTGGGCTGCAGTCCACGGGGCCGCGAAAGAGTCAGACATGACTTCGCGACTAAACCACCACCGCCACTACGGAGAGCGGAAAAGGAGGAGTCGTGCTCCATCAGTTGTGACTGCTCAGCAGTCCTGAGATGAACATGTCGCTGGTCTTGAGTAATCGTGTGTGCTTCTATTGAATGCATTTAAAAATTTTTTTGTTTTGTTGAAATATAGTTGATTTACAATGCTGTGCTAATTTCTGCTGTACAGCACACTGTGATTCAGATATGCACATTCTTTTTCATATTCTTTTACGTTTATGGTTTATCACAGGATACTGACTCCAGTTCTCTGTGCTATACAGTAGGACCATGTTGCTTATCCATTCTATACATAATAGTTTATTGCATGCATTTTTCTGTAACAACTTTTCTGACCATTTCATCTTTTTTAAAAAAAAATTTGCTTTGGTTATTTATTTCTTTTGGCACCTGGACAGGGACCTGAACCCTGGGCCCTCAGCCGACTGTTTCACCTTATAATCATACCTCTTTTTATATTTGCAAAAATCCCATGGATGGAGGAGCCTGATGGCCTACAGCCCATGGGGTTGCTACTAGTCGGACACGACTGAGCAACTTCACTTTTACTTTTCATTTTCACGCATTGGAGAAGGAAATGGCAACCCACTCCAGTGTTCTTGCCTGGAGAATCCCAGGGATGGCGGAGCCTGGTGGGCTGCCGTCTATGGGGTCGCACAGAGTCGGACACAACTGAAGTGACTCAGCAGCAGCAGCAGCAGCAAACTTATTTATCTTTCATAAATGGTAGGCAGAGAAGAACATGTAGCCTGGTTGCTGAGATTTCCAGAGTTGGCAATGACCTGGAGTCTGCTTAAACAAATTCATCCTCTCGTTCAAGACAAAATCTGGGTATTGAAGTGTTTGGCTCCAGCTGCCCTAAATTGGAGCACCATGCTGGAAAAAGTGTACAGCCTGGTCACTGAGAAAAGTAGCAAGCGGATGACTGTCAAGAGAGATGTATGTACTCAGCCCCGCCAAGGGCTCCCCTGGAAGCTCAGCTGGTAAAGAATCTGCCTGCAATGCAGGAGACCCCAGTTCAATTCCAGGGTCGGGAAGATCCCCTGGAGAAGGGATAGGCTACCCACTCCAGTATTCTTGGGCTTCCTTTGTGGCTCAGCTGGTAAAGAATCCACCTGCAATGTAGGAGACCTGGGTTGGATCCCTGGGTTGGGAAGACCCCCTGGAGAAGGGAAAGGCTACCCGCTCCAGTATTCTGGCCTGGAGAATTCTATGGACTATACAGTCCATGGGGTCGCAAAGAGTCGGACATGACTGAGCGACTTTCACTTTCAATCAGCCCCACTTGGGGCTATCCAATCAAGATGGTCAAGTTTCGGTGAAAGACAGAAAGGAACTTTGCCCTTGTTGGAAAAAGTCATGGCAGGAGAGCCATCAAAAGGTTCCACATATTGTTTCTTCCCTGGTGGTCCAGTGGCTAACAAGTCGCCTTGCAATGCAGGGGACGCAGGTTTGATCCCTGCCTGGGGAACGAAGATCCCAACTCCACGGAGCAACGAAGCCCAAGACACAACTACTGAGCCTGCACATCACTAGAGAGCCCATGCGCCGCAAGGGAAGACGCCTCATGATGCAGTGAAGGTTCCGCGGGCCAGGTAGATATTTTTATTTTTAAAAGCCTCCCTATGTAATGGGGAAGGTCTGATGAGTGTCTCTGAAACGTGCGTCATCACAAAAATCACACTATTTGGTAGACCAAGCATTCAAGCTTATCAGTTCAGTTCAGTCACTCAGTCATGTTGGACTCTTTGCAACCCCATGGACTGCAGCACGCCAGGCTTCCCTATCCATCACCAACTCCTGGAGCTTACTCAAACTCATGCCCTTCGAGTCGGTGATGCCATCCAACCATCTCATCCTGTTGTCCCCTTCTCCTCCCACCTTCAATCTTCATCAGGGTCTTTTCCAATGAGTCTGTTCTTTGCATCAGGTCGCCAAAGCATTGGAGTTTCAGCTTCAGCATCAGTCCTTCCAACGAATATTCAGGACTGAGTTCCTTTAGGATGGACTGGTTGGATCTCCTTGCAGTCCAAGGGACTCTCAAGAGTCTTCTCCAGCACCACAGTTCCAAAGCATCAATTCTTCGGCGATCAGCTTTCTTTATATTCCAACTCTCACATCCATACATGACTACTAGAAAAACCATAGCCTTGATTAGACAGACCTTGGTTGGCAAAGTAATGTCTCTGCTTTTTAATATGCTATCTAGGTTGGTCATAACTTTCCTTCCAAGGAGTAAGCATCTTTTAATTTCATGGCTGCAATCAGCATCTGCAGTGATTTTGGAGCCCCCAAAATAAAGTCTGTCACTGTTTCCACTGTTTCCCCATCTATTTGCCCTGAAGTGATGGGACCGGATGCCATGATCTTAGTTTTCTGCATGTTGAGCTTTAAGCCAACTTTTTCACTCTCCTCTTTTACTTTCATCAAGAGGCTCTTTAGTTCTTCTTCACTTTCTGCCATAAGGGTAGTGTCACCTGCATGTTTGAGGTTATTGATGTTTCTCCTAGCAATCTTGATTCCAGCTTGTGCTTCATCCAGCCCAGCATTTCTCATGATATATTCTGCATATAAGTTAAATAAGCAGGGTGACAATATACAGCCTTGACATACTCCTTTCCCGATTTGGAACCAGTCTGTTGTTCCATGTCCAGTTCTAACTGTTGCTTCTTGACCTGCATACAGATTTCTCAAGAGGCGGGTCAAGTGATCTGGTATTCCCATCTCTTGAAGAATTTTCCAGAGTTTGTTGTCCACACAGTCAAAGGCTTTGGCATAGTCAATAAAGCAGAAGTAGATGTTTTTCTGGAACTCTCTTGCTTTATTGATGATCCAACAGATGTTGGCAATTTGATCTCTGGCTCCTCTGCCTTTTCTAAAACCAGCTTGAACAGCTGGAAGTTCATGGTTCACGTATTATTGAAGCCTGGCTTGGAGAATTTTGAGCGTGACTTTACTAGCGTGTGAGATGAGTGCAATTGTGTGGTAGTTTGAGCATTCTTTGGCATTGCCTTTCTTTGGGATTGGAATGAAGACTGACCTTTTCCAGTCCTGTGGCCACTGCTGAGTTTTCCAAATTTGCTGGCATGTTGAATACAGCATTTTCACATCATCTTTCAGGATTTGAAATAGCTCAGCTGGAATTCCATCACATCCACTAGCTTTGTTTGTAATGATGCTTTCTAAGGCCCACTTGACTTCACATTCCAGGATGTCAAGCTCATAAATAATAGCTTATAATCAGCCACTTCTCTAATCTCTATTTTTTTGCCAGATTCAAAAATACTGAATTTCCTATGAAATATTCTACCAAAGCAAACCTTCCCCTAAGTGGTTGTTTTTCTTCTAATATGTGAACTTCTAGGAAAGTTCATGGTAGGCAGAGCCTCTAATATTTTTTCTAGAAGCTCATCTAGAAAGTAGGCATCAGGAACTGTATTCTACTTACAGCTGAAAAGCTTGTGTAGCTGTTACCAGAGTCAGCAGACCCTCAGGGCCGAGAATAAGAAGTCAAGGCTTCACACCCCCTCCCCACTCCCACCGCCAGTTCCATCGACTGCCCGCCCTTGCCCGTCCTTCCCTTCAAGTCTGCAGTGACTGAACACAGGCTGGGCACCTGGTTTTCTCCCTTAGATGTGTCAGGTTACATACATCTGGACTATGCTTAAAAACAGAGGTGAAGGCTTGCCTGGTGGCCCAGTGGTGGAGAGTCTGCCTGCCAGTGCAGGAGACACCGGTTCAGTCCCTGGTCTGAGAAGATCCCACATGTCATGGGGCACCTAGATGCCCATGGGCTACAACTCCTGAGCCTGCGCTCTGGAGCCCGGGAGCTGCAACTACTGAGCCCGTGCGCCCTAGAGCCCTTGCTCTGCAACAAGAGAAGCCACTGCAATGAAAAGCTTACTCGCCTCCACTAGAGAAGAGCCCACGCAGCAGCAAGGACCCAGCAGAGCCAAAAACAAGTAAATAATAAAATCTTTTTTTAAAAAATAGAGCTAAATATTAACTGAGATTTAGTCAAGCTGAACAGAAAACATTATCGGTTCTCCTAAGATGAAAAGTGAGTAAAATATCATTAAACGAAATGCTGCAACTTGATGACTGGGCTTCGTCTGCTCCCGCAGGACAAAGGTTTTCAGCGTGAGAGCTAATGACGCAGAGCCTCGGCTCCAGGTGGGCGGGGAGGGCGGTGCAAGGGGAGGGAGAGGCTCTGTCTCATCTCGCTCTGCTCTCCTGGTATTGCTGAAGGACCAGCCCTGGGGGAGGAAAAGGCCTCTTTCTGAGGAAGAATGTCTGATCCAGAGGGGGCGGATTTGTGTCCAGATCCTGCAAGGACCGGAAGAAGAAGAGGGGTGTCCTGGTTAGAGATAAGATTGCCCCATCCTTTCAGAGAAGCCTGTCCGGGAATGGGATGAAAGGCCCACTTAAAAACAAATCGAAATGACTTCCTAGGCTGTACCCACACCAGTTACTCAGTGATCGCAGCCTCCAATCGCTTAAGCAATAGAGAAGGTCCCTTGGCAGCGAAGAGAAATAGTGGGGTGTGCTGTGATCTACCAAATAAGACGGCGGTAGTTTGGGTGCAGGAGATGCAGTGGTCCCAAGTCCTTACAAGGAATAGATTACAAGGTAGCCAGTACAGGGGTCCTGAGAGAAGACGGCTAGTCTCCAAAGAGGACTAAGGGCTTCCCTCATAGCTCGGTCAGTAAAGAATCTGCCTGCAATGCAGGAGACCCGGGTTCAATTCCTGGGTTGGGAAGATCCCCTGGAGAAGGAAATGGCAACCCACTCCATCATTCTTGCCTGGAGAATCCCATGGACAGAGGAGCCTGGTGGGATATAGCCCATGGGGTCGCAAGAGTCAGACATGACTGAGGGACTAAACCACCACCACTTCCCTGGTGGTCCAGTGATTAAGAGTTCGAGCTTCCACTGCAGGGGGCATGGGTTTGAGCCCTGGTGGGGGAACTAAGATCTTGCATGTTTCCTGCCATGGCCAAAAACAGGAAAGTCGGCCACCAGCTCTGCAGGACTACCTATAGATGTACCAGGTACCCCAAAAGGCAGCAGCACCCTCTGGGACAGTATCCCACCTCTGGTCTGGCAGGTGTCTGGGTATCAGTTTCTTCAAAGCTCCCTGTCCCCCAGGCCAGGGAACATGATCAATTCCTGAGAGACCAGATCTTGTTTTCTCACGAGTGTTCTTTTTGAACAAGAACCCCGCACGGTTCTTATGTAACAATGAAAGCTTGGCTGTGTTCCTACCCTTCACCAGCATCCACTCCTCTGGTGAAATGGACCATCTTCTAAGGCTCTCAAGTTCAAGGACTTCCCTGGTGGTCCAGTGGTTAAAACTCCACACTTGCACTGTAACAGTGCAGGTTTGATCCCTGATTGGGGAACTAAGATCCTGCATGCCACGTGGCGCGGCCTAAATCAGTAAGTCTCTCGAGTTCAGCTCAACTGGTACCTTCGCTGCCCTGAGTCTGCTCGGACACATACAGACCACGCCACCAGCCATACAGACCACGCCACCAAGCCGGGACGTGCACGTGGGATGCCGGTGCCCGTGAAGAACGCGTTCACACGTGTGCATGTGACACGCATGCACACACACAGCAAGTGGGCATGTGACACACACTCGTGTTCACACAGAGCACACGGTCTGTATCTTTGGGGCAAGATCTCAGATTCGGAGAATCGCCAAGGCTTTCAACCGAGGAAGAGAACTAGAATCTGACGCACTCATGTGAAGTCTAAGGATATTGAGTCATCTCTTTCTCCGTGGGGGAGGAGGACATTGTGCCGGCAGTAATTTTTCATCCAGAGGATTCTGTGCCAGGCCACAGGCTGCACGCCGAGCCCCAGCCAACTGTCCCTGCAACAACTCTTTAAGTTTTTTAAAAAAAAGGGTGTGAATGATTCACTACAAATTATTCCCACCAGTCAACCAACCTAAAGCACGGATCCTGCTCATAGCAATACTTTTGCATAAGAAACACATGACAACTTCTTGGCATAAAAATCATTACAGATAATTTTGTTTTAATCGATCCTTACTGGGGACAGTGTTTCAATAGACATTCCCCATCCCACCCCCCACTGTGGCTCAAGTGGTAAAGAATCCACCTACAGTGCAGGAGACACAGGAGACATGGGTTCAATCCCTGGGTCGGAAAGATCCCCTGGAGGACGAAATGGTAGTCCACTCCAGTATTCTTGCCAGGGAAAACTGCATAAACAGAGGAGCCTGGCGGGCTACAGTCCATGGGGCCACAAAGAGTCGGAGAGCACACACAAGCACATCAACCAAAATCCCGCCTCCCCCACCTGTGCCAGCTTCCTAATATAAATCTGAGGTTGAACACTTCGGGGGAAGTTGAGATGCTCGGCCACCAAGAAAATGAATCACAATTCTCTTTCTCAACCATGAACGCAGCTCCACAAAAGCATGTCTTCAAGATAAAAGAAGTCCTCCCTTCACGCACTGTTCCACCCCGTCCATTTTCACAGCCCGAGACACCCTCATCAGCTCATCCCGTGCATTTGTGCATTTTCTTTTTTATGGCGGAGGGGAAGGGGCATGCAGCATGTGGGATCTTACATCCCTGACGAGGGATCAAACCCACCCCCTCCACTGGAAGCATGGGATCTTAACTGGAAGCATGGGACCTCCAGGGAAGCCCCTCATCCCATGCATTTTTAAGTACCACCCAGTATGTGATGCGTAAGAGCATCTTGTTAGAGCCTTCCTTGATGAACTGAGTGGCTCAAATGGTAAAGAGTCTGCCTGTAGTGCAGGAGACCTGTGTTCAATCCCTTGGTCAGGAAGACCCCTGGAGGAGGGCATGGCAACCCCCTCCAGTGTTCCTCCTGGAGAATCCCATGAGCAGAGGAGCCTGGCGGGCTGCAGTCCATGGGGCCGCAAAGAGTTGGACACGACTGAGTGACTTTCACTCTCTTTCAGTATGTAATGGGGAACAGCATGTTCTTAGAGCTTCCTTGATGAACAGGAGTCTCCAGGGTTCATTCTCAAGATGATTTAGAGTTAGCTTAGTTCCAGCTGCACTGCCACTTTAAAGTCTAGACACTTGTAGAGCAAAGGCTCAGACTGGATTAAGACTCAATTTGGCTTCCACTTACAATGCTTTCATTTTTTTTTTTTTTTTGCAGATTAAAATAGTCTCCCACATTCCAATAGTTCCCAGAGTAATCAAAGTTCACGAAAAAGATAATGGAGACGGCACATTTCTGACTAAAAGAGAGAACGAGGACGTTGACGGTAGAGGCTTGTCCCAGGAAGGCCAGAACTGGCCTGAACAGAAGGACGTGGTGGGGAGAGTGGAGGGTTTTCTCCATATGTCGGCAGAGTCAGCGTAATAGTGGGGGACGATCCGAAATTCAAGCAAGCTGATTTGGCCGTACTGGGTGCATATGCGTTGCTATTTGTGAATCCTAAAATGAAAAACAGTTCCTGAGACCAGATTGAAATAAGTTCTGTTGAAAAAGAGAGAAAGTCATCTATTTAAAACGTTCCACTTTCCGCAGAAAAGGAAACAATGTGGAGATGTTTTTGCCTTGTTTGAATAAATGATTCATCAGCTAAAAAAATAAAATAAAACAGTCTCCCAAATAGCTCTCCCAAGTGGATGGTGCTGTATTATTCATTACGGCTTCTCTGGGAGGTGACAGACCTCAGCGGTTTCACGGTCCTTCCTTCCTGTACCCTCACGCGACCCCCTCTGCTTACTTCAGGGGCTTCAGGTGGCACCGGTCACATCCTCAGGCACGCCGTGAGGCGCAGGGACTGTCTTTGCAACAAGGAAGCCCCACTCCTCCTTGATCTTAGACGCAACAGCTCTAGTCCAGGGTCATTCTGGGACCTGAGACCCCTTTGCTGCAGTGCTTGCACCTGGACACACCTCTCCTCCAGCAACAAAATACAAAGAAACTGTGCGGGACTAAAAACAACTGCATACATGCACAGTTGGGGCAAAATTATGGACCAAAGATACGAAAAGACCAAAAAAAAACAAATCCCTGCTGTCACTTCTGAAGAGCCAGGAGCGAACAGTGGGTGTCAGGGGCAAAAGCATGGGAATGTGTGCTGCGCAAACCGCCACCAGGAGAGTGGGCACACCCCGAAGCCACCCCTCCAGCCTGACGCCCTGAACACACCCCTACCCTCGCCCCATGTAAGGGACAAGCTAGCTTTGGGGAGTAAGCAAGGGGCCCTGTTGTTCTCGCTTCTCCTGCTGTAGCAGGGGCCCCAGTAGAACTTTGTCTGAATTTGCTGTCTGGCTTATGATCAATTTCTATTGATTAAGGAGGTCAAGAAGTTGTGGGTATCAGCCTCGCTCATGCCTCTTCTCCATCTCTCCAGCCTTCCTAAGTTGGTGTTGTCTCAGACAGAAGCAGCTTATTAACAGCTCATGGAGCAGGAGGAAAAGGTTCCCAGTTAGAACAACCTGCTAAGGACGATGTATTTGGAGGAGGAAATCAGCCAGGTCCAGCCCCACAGGGCCGCCACTCTCCCCAGCGGATCCAAGGAAAAGGAATGATTCAACTCCCCAGGACGATCTGAAAGCCTTTTCCCCAGGAAGGGTCTCCATTGGAGTTTCCAAGAGCTGAGAACCGTCTCACTAGGGAAGAACAGAGTGGTGCTGACTTTCAGAGCGCGCTGAAGAGGGTCTAGTGTAATGTGCCTTCCTGCTAGTCATCCTCACCCCTTGCTCCAGAGTTACTGTACCCAGCCTTCTCCAGCTGTCACGCACCGTAAACAACAGCGGGCCTTTACAAACAGCAGATCGGTCGCCATCAAAGGAGACTGAAGACTCTTCACAGCCCCTCTCGAGTGCACTTCGCCCTCCTCGTCTGCCGTTTTAAGCGGTCCCGGCATCGTTCTTGGCTCCCCCTTTCTGAAGGCGGTGGAGGTAACGGGAGGCTTCGGGCTCCTTTCCATCCCCATCTTTGAAGGTTGAAAGGAGTTTTCTTTCTCCTTCCATGCTCTACCCATACCAGGAAACCTGGGACACCCAGAAAAAGCCTCCAGCAACCTCGAAGGCAAAAAGGATTTTAACCACGTGCTGTGATGTCTGGTTTTTTGCCTTTTCATACTGTTCATAGGGTTCTCAAGGCAAGAATACTGAAGTGGTTTGTCATTCCCTTCTCCAGTGGACCATGTTTTGTCAGAACTCTCACCATGACCGGTCCATCTTGGGTGGCCCTACACGGCATGGCTCATTGAGTTAGACAAGGCTGTGATCCAAGTGATCAGTTTGGTTCAGTTCAGTTCAGTCGCTCAGTCGTGTCTGACTCTTTGCAACCCCATGAATCACAGCACGCCAGGCCTCCCTGTCCATCACCAACTCCCAGAGTTCACTCAAACTCATCTCCATCGAGTTGGTGATGCCATCCAGCCATCTCATTCTCTGTCATCCCCTTCTCCTCCCACCCCCAATCCCTCCCAGCATCAGAGTCTTTTCTAGTGAGTCAACTCGTTGCATGAGGTGGCCAAAGTATTGGAGTTTCAGCTTTATCATCAGTTCTTCCAATGAACACCCAG
Organism: Moschus berezovskii; assembly: GCF_049115385.1. NCBI lineage: Eukaryota > Metazoa > Chordata > Mammalia > Artiodactyla > Moschidae > Moschus > Moschus berezovskii. The sequence goes on along the minus strand of NC_142479.1, from coordinate 69,168,595 downwards.
GATTGGTCTCCTTTAGAATGGACTGGTTAGATCTCCTTGCAGGCCAAGGGACTCTCAAGAGTCTTCTCCAGCACCACAGTTCAAAAGCATCCATTCTTCGGCGATCAGCTTTCTTCACAGTCCAACTCTCACATCCATACATGACTACGGGAAAAACCATAGCCTTGACTAGACAGACCTTGGTTGGCAAAGTAATGTCTCTGCTTTTTAATATGCTGTCTAGGTTGGTCATAACTTTCCTTCCAAGGAGTAAGCGTCTTTTAACTTCATGGCTGCAATCAGCATCCACAGTGATTTTGGAGCCCAAAAAAATAAAGTCTGACACTGTTTCCACTGTTTCCCCATCTATTATGGGACCAGATGCCATGATCTTAGTTTTCTGAATGTTGAGCTTCAAGCCAACTTTTTCACTCTCCTGTTTCACTTTCATCAAGAGGCCTTTGAGTTCCTCTTCACTTTCTGCCATAAGGGTGGTGTCATCTGCATATCTGAGGTGATTGATATTTCTCCCAGCAATCTTGATTCCAGCTTGTGCTTCTTCCAGCCCAGCGTTCCTCATGATGTACTCTGCATAGAAGTTAGATAAGCAGGGTGACAATATACAACCTTGACGTACTCCTTTTCCTATTTGGAACCAGTCTGTTGTTCCATGTCCAGTTCTAACTGTTGCTTCCTGACCTGCATCCAGGTTTCTCAAGAGGCAGGTCAGGTGGTCTGGTATTCCCATCTCTTTCAGAATTTTCCACAGTTTATTGTGATCCACACAGTCAAAGGCTTTGGCATAGTCAATGAAGCAGAAATAGATGTTTTTCTGGAACTCTCTTGCTTTCTCCATGATGCAGCAGATGTTGGCAATTTGATCTCTGGTGCCTCTGCCTTTTCTAAAACCTGCTTGAACATCTGGAACTTCACTTCTTTGGGATTGGAATGAAGACTGACCTTTTCCAGTCCTGTGGCCACTGCTGAGTTTTCCAAATTTGCTGGCATATTGAGTGCAGCACTTTCATAGCATCATCTTTCAGGATTTGAAATAGCTCAACTGGAATTCCATCACCTCCACTAGCTTTGTTTGTAGTGATGCTTTCTAAGGCCCATTTGACTTCACATTCCAAGATGTCTGGCTCTAGGTGAGTGATCATGCCATCATGATTATCTTGGTCCTGAAGATCTTTTTTGTACAGTTCTTCTGTGTATTCTTGCCACCTCTTCTCAATATCTCCTGCTTCTGTTAGGTCCATACCATTTCTGTCCTTTATCGAGCCCATCTTTGCATGAAGTGTTCCCTTGGTATCTCTAGTTTTCTTGAAGAGATCTCTTGTCTTTCCCATTCTGTTGTTATAGTAATCCAAGCCTATGCCCCAACCAGTAACACTGAAGAAGCCGAAGTTGAACGCTTCTATGAAGACTTACAAGACCTTTTAGAACTAACACCCAAAAACGATGTCCTTTTCATCATAGGGGACTGGAATGCAAAAGTAGGAAGTCAAGAAATACCTGGGGTAACAGGAAAATTTGGCCTTGGAGCACGGAAAGAAGCAGGGGAAAGGCTAATAGAGTTTTGCCAAGAGAACGCACTGGTCATAGCAAACAGCCTCTTTCAACAACACAAGAGAAGACTCTACACATGGACAGCACCAGATGGTCAACACCGAAATCAGATTGATTATATTCTTTGCAGCCAAAGGTGGAGAAGCTCTATAGTTAGCAAAACAAGACCAGGAGCTGACTGTGGCTCAGATCATGAACTCCTTATTGCCAAATTCAGACTTAAATTGAAGAAAGTAGGGAAAACCACTAGGCCATTCAGATATGACCTAAATCAAATCCCTTATGATTATACAGTGGAAGTGAGAAATAGATTTAAGGGACTAGATCTGATATATAGAGTGCCTGATGAACTCTGGATGGAGGTTCGTGACATTTTACAGGAGACAGGGACCAAGACCATCCCCATGGAAAAGAAATGCAAAAAAGCAGAATGGCTGTCTGAGGAGGCCTTACAAATAGCTGTGAAAAGAAGAGAATTGAAAAGCAAAGGAGAAAAGGAAAGATATAAGCATCTGAATGCAGATTTCCAAAGAATAGCAAGGAGAGATAAGAAAGCCTTCTTCAGTGATCAGTTTGGTTAGTTTCCTGTAACTGTGATTTCCATTCTGTCTGCCCTCTGATGGAGAAGGATAAGAGGCTTGTGGAAGTTTCCTGATGGGAGGAACTGGCTGTGGAGGAATCTGGGTCTTGCTCTGATGGGCGGGGCCATGCTCAGTAAATCTTTAATCCAATTTTCTGTTGATGGGTGGAGCTGTGTTCCCTCCCTGTAGTTTGGCCTGAGGCCAGACTATGGTAGGGGTAATGGCAACCTCCTTCCAAAGGACTTCTGCAGGCACTGTTGTATTCGGTGCCCCTGACCCCACGACAGGCCACTGTGGACCCACGCCTCTGCCAGAGACTCCTGGACACTCACAGGCAAGTCTGGCTCAGTCTCTTGTGGGGGCACTGCTCCTTCCTCCCGGGTCCTGGTGTGCCCTCCAAGAGTCAGTTTCCCCAGTCCTGTGGAAGTTCTGTAATCAAATCCCACTGGCCTCCGCAGTTAAATTCCCTAGGGGTTCTCAGTCCCTTTGCCCCATCCCCAGGTTGGGAAATCTGTTGTGGGTCCTAGAACTTTCACAACAGTGCAAGAACTTCTTTTTAATATGTGGAGAATAGGTGTGTGCCGAAGCCAGAAACTTACTATTCTCATGGTATCTTGGTATATTTTTGCTAATATGTCATTCATGTGCTCAGTATTTAGATGAAAAAGTTAACACTGCTTATGTGTTCAAATAAGCTGCACCAGCCTTTGTAATTGCGTGAGCTTCTGTCAGATAAATTTACTTCGATCTCCACTGTTATACTGTTCATGGGGTTCTCAAGGCAAGTACACTGAAGTGGTTTGCCATTCCCTTCTCCAGTGGACCACATTCTGTCAGACCTCTCCACCATGACCCGTCCGTCTTGGGTGGCCCCACACGGCATGGCTTAGTTTCATTGAGTTAGACAGGGCTGTGGTCCCTATGATCAGATCAACTAGTTTTTTGTGATTATGACTTCAGTGTGTCTGCCCTCTAATGCCCCCTCGAAACACCTACCGTCTTATTTGGGTTTCACTTACCTTGGTCGTGGAGTATCTCTTCACAGCTGCTCCAGCAAAGTGCAGCCACTGTACCTTACCTTGGACGAGGGGTATCTCCTCAAGGCCGCCCCTCCTGACCTTGAACGTGGAGTAGCTCCTCTCTGCCCTCCTGTGCCCGCACAGCCACCGCCTCTTGGACGTGGGACAGCTCCTCTCGGCCACCACCCTGACGATGGGCGTGGGGTAGCTCCTCTCGGCCATGCTTCTGCGCGTGGTCGGTTGCAACGCCGCCGCCAGAGCCGGCGTCTCTCGTGTCTGCGCCGACGGGGCAGGCATCTCTGGCAAGAATACACAGAAGAACTGTACAAAAAAGATCTTCACGACAAAGATAATCCCGATGGCGTGATCACTCACCTGGAACCAGACATCTTGGAATGTGAAGTCAAGTGGGCCTTAGAGAGCATCACTACAAACAAAGCTAGTGGAGGTGATGGAATTCCAGTTGAGCTATTTCAAATCCTGAAAGATGCTGCACTCAATATGCCAGCAAATTTGGAAAACTCAGCAGTGGCCACAGGACTGGAAAAGGTCAGTCTTCATTCCAATCCCAAAGAAAGGCAATGCCAAAGAATGCTCAAACTACCGCACAGTTGCATTCATCTCACACGCTAGTAATCATGCTCAAAATTCTCCAAGCCAGGCTTCAGCAATATGTGAATCGTGAACTCCCAGATGTTCAAGCAGGTTTTAGAAAAGGCAGAGGCACCAGAGATCAAATTGCCAACATCCACTAGATCATGGAGAAAGCAAGAGAGTTCCAGAAAAACATCTATTTCTGCTTCATTGACTATCCCAAAGCCTTTGACTGTGTGGATCACAATAAACTGTGGAACATTCTGAAAGAGATGGGAATACCAGACCACCTGACCTGCCTCTTGAGAAACCTGGATGCAGGTCAGGAAGCAACAGTTAGAACTGGACATGGAACAACAGACTGGTTCCAAATAGGAAAAGGAGTACGTCAAGGTTGTATATTGTCACCCTGCTTATCTAACTTCTATGCAGAGTACATCATGAGGAACGCTGGGCTGGAAGAAGCACAAGCTGGAATCAAGATTGCTGGGAGAAATATCAATCACCTCAGATATGCAGATGACACCACCCTTATAGCAGAAAGTGAAGAGGAACTCAAAGGCCTCTTGATGAAAGTGAAAGAGGAGAGTGAAAAAGTTGGCTTGAAGTTCAACATTCAGAAAACGAAGATCATGGCATCTGGTCCCATCACTTCATGGGCAATAGATGGAAAAACAGTGGAAACAGTGTCAGACTTTATTTTTTTGGGCTCCAAAATCACTGCAGATGCTGATTGCAGCCATGAAATTAAAAACGCTTACTCCTTGGAAGGAAAGTTATGACCAACCTAGACAGCATATTAAAAAGCAGAGACACTACTTTGCCAACCAAGGTCCATCTAGTCAAGACTATGGTTTTTCCCATGGTCATGTATGGATGTGAGAGTTGGACTGTGAAGAAAGCTGATCGCCGAAGAATGGATGCTTTTGAACTGTGGTGCTGGAGAAGACTCTTGAGAGTCCCTTGGACTGCAAGGAGATCCAACCAGTCCATTCTAAAGGAGATCAATCCTGGGTGTTCACTGGAAGGACTGATGCTAAAGTTGAAACTACAATACTTTGGCCACCTCATGCGACGAGTTGACTCACTGGAAAAGACTCTGATGCTAGGAAAGGTTGGGGGTGGGAGGAGAAGGGGACGACAGAGAATGAGATGGCTGGACGGCATCACCGACTCTGTGGACATGAGTTTGAGTAAACTCCGGGAGTTGGTGATGGACAGGGAGGCCTGGCATGCTGTGATTCATGGGGTTGCGGAGAGTAGGACACGACTGAGCGACTGAACTGAACTGAACTGAACTCACTGTTATAATTGATGGTATATACGAGAAACCAAGAAGCAAACATTTTTTTTTAGTGACTTTATTTATTTTTGCAAGTGTGCGGTTCTAGAAGCCACTCCACATGAAACCACGCTCTCAATGAGGGAACGCAGGGCAAAGTCTGTTCATGAGGCCAGCCATGTGGACTCAGCTCGGTTCCTGCCTACTTCTGAAAAAGATCCCACAGATTCAGGAAAGTGACCTAGAGTCCCAGGTGACACAACCCACCTAAAATGGGGAACTGGAAACCTTAGAATTTTACAATTTGTCTTAGAACTCCCAGCCCAGCGAAAAGCAAACAAGATGTTTTCTAGATGTCTTAGCCATTATTTGCCTGGTAGAAAAAGAAAAAAAAAAAAATCAAGGCTTAAAAACAGACAACCAGGGTCTTCCCTGGCGGTCCAGTGGTTGAGACATCCCCGTTCACTGCAGGCGGTATGTGTTTGATCCCTGGTCATGGAGTTAAGACCCCACATGCCTCAGGGGCCAAAAAAACCAGAACATAAACAACAGAAGCAATGTTGTAACAAATTCAATAAAGACTTTTAAAATGGTCCATGACAAAAAAAAAATCTTTTAAAAAGTCCCATTTAGTATAGTGACTTTTTAACGGCCCCATCTGATCTCTTCCAGATTTTGTAAAATAGTTTAAGTAGCATGACAAAGTCACGGTAAAGCAGATGACCAAAGGGATGCTCTAAGAATGTCATAAAGACATGTCAGCTTTGCCAGTGCAAGACAGATGGCACAGAATGTCAGGAGTCTTGAAAGCAGGTCAAAGAAAATGACTTTCACTCAAAATCAAAACATTACAAACATTTCCAGGTGCTTAAAACAGTCTTAAATATGAGTTGCTGCTGCTGCTGCTGCTAAGTCGCTTCAGTCGTGTCCGACTCTGTGCGACCCCATAGACGGCAGCCCACCAGGCTCCCCCGTCCCTGGGATTCTCCAGGCAAGAACACTGGAGTGGGTTGCCATTTCCTTCTCCAATGCGTGAAAGTGAAAAGTGAAAGTGAGGTCGCTCAGTCGTGTCCAACTCTTAGCGACCCCATGGACTGCAGCCTACCAGGCTCCTCCATCCATGGGATTTTCTAGGCAAGAGTACTGGAGTGGCTTGCCATTGCCTTCTCCGAAATATGAGTTAGACTGTTAAAATCAGAAAGGAAACGAGCTGACTTTTGGAAGGCTCACAGTGCGCTCCCTTTTGGAGTCCTGTTCTAAGCACTTTATATTCACCATTGTATTCAATGGCCACAAGAGCTCTATGAAGTATGTTCAACTGTTACCCCCATTCTACAGATGAGGAAACCGAGGCAGAGCGGACTGACATCCCTCGCCCAGAACCCGATTTGTCAACCACATCACTACGCTTTCGCTTATGGGAGGTGTGACCTGGAGCTTCTGACACTCCCAAACCCCTGCTTTCCTGTCTGCAAAACTGGGATCACACCACCTACCAGAGTTGTATAAAGACTGGCTGAACGGAGATATTACAAATAATTTATCACATTACCAGGTAGGGAGGGGTGTCCAATAAATGTGAAATTCCCCTCGCCTTTCATCACAGCAAGAAAAGACCAGAAACTTCTGGGTCATTAAACCACCGAACATTTTCCAGATTGGCTACTATTAAACCACGGCTTCTGATCCTGCCATTAGGAAAACTCGCTGGCCCTGACATAACTGACCGCATGATGCAAAATAAAGCAAGTCCAGCACAGAAAAGTAAGTGGATTATGCGCTGCCCGCTAAGGCGCTAAACGACCTCTGTCCACACAGTGTGCTTGCCTAGAGGGCTTTCCTCCTCTGCTAAGCCTCAACTTTTCTGCACCCAAACAGACAGGGGATACGAGGTCTCCCCTTCCTGAACAGGGGCTCGTGTGGTCCAGGGTGCACGGCGTGTTCTAAACTGTTGAGCTGTTCATTCTTCCCCCGGGGTGACATCGGGGCCGGACTGGGGCCTGGTGCTAACGGGGCGGGGGAGTCACGTCGCTAATCTGGGGTCTATAACCATCTGCATGGCACACAGTCCAGCTGGAAACAGATGGGGTTTAACTAAACTGAATATAATGGAAGGAGCTGCACACACAGGGATGGGGGTGGGGGGAGAGAGAGCTGGATGAGGAGCCCGGAGTCCAGGCAAACGGGGAAAACAGTCACCAGCCCGTGAGCGCTGAAATGGGAGGCTACGAGAGCCCCTGAGAGCTGACGCCACAGGGGAGGCGGGACCAGGAGCTGCTGTGCCTGCGACGCCATTCGCCCACAGGCAGAATCCTATTGCTCACCTTTGCTCCCCTCCTGAGACAGGCTGGGATCTGGGACGCTTTGCTGTAGGGCTTGCACCCGGACACACATCTCCTCGAGCAGCAAATACAAAGAAACAATAGCAGACTAAAAATAACTGCATGCATGCAGTTGGGGCAAAATTATGAACAACGGGATACAAAAAGACCAAAAACCCAACTGCCACTTTTGAAGAGCCCAGGGCAAAAGCAGGGTACCGCGCATGCCCCCTGCACCCCGCACCACAAGGGAGGTGAGCAAACCACCTAAGCTACCCTCCACCGGACCGCCGGACCCACCCCTACCCTTGCCTCATACCTCACCAAGGTGCGGGCATAACTGAGGGGCCCTGGGGGCCTTCCGGAGTTAAAAGCACTCCCTGAATTCTAGGAGGATAGGGACTTCCCTGGTGGTCCAGTGGCTAGGACTCCACACTCCCAATGCAGGGGGCCCGGGTTCAATCCCTGGTCGGGAGAACTAGATCCCACGTGCCACAACCAAGAGACTGAAAGCCGCCACTAAAGGTCCAACAGTCTGCAATGAAGACGGAAGGTCCCACGTGGCACAGCCAAACAAATAAATAAATAAATTTTTAAAATAAATTCTAAGAGGATAAACTGGATTTTCAGAAAATAACCACTGGACAGCTTGCGAGCAGCAAACAGGATGCAGGATTAGAGCTCCGCCCGCTCACACGGGATGCTAGGTGGTCAACACCCAGAAATTCTGCTTTGGGCAGAGCTGCCGAATGCAACTATGTGAGCCTCCTTCTCGAGACATAAACTCATCGGCCCGGCCTTTCAAATGCAAAGGTCAAGTAGCACACTATTCCATGATCCGCGCCTGTACCAAAAGCCTATCAAAAGAAGATTCAATACACTTTATCCAAGTGGTGGCATTCTCCCCCAAACTCTGTTTGCAGACACTCAAACAGCAAATTTTCCCAACTCAGGGTCTTTGATCACCCAGCCTCAGGCCAAGCAGGTTTCTGTTTCTGATTTACCTGGTAGAGCTTAAAATACAACGGAAGCCAACAAAGTTCACAGTGCCGGAGAGGCAAGGCTTCCTGCAAGCACACCTCCTCCTGAAGCGGTGGTTTCCTCAGAGATCTGATTTCCCTGTCGGAGTCTTTGAACTCTTCTAAGTCCTCATTAATTGACACAAAAGTTTAGGTTGTGTGACTCCCAGGATAAGACAGGATCCTGCCAATGGTTCATCCCCAGGAAAGGGAGACTTGACAACTGCTTCCTCCCAAGTTATTTCTCCAATTATGCTGTATCCAAGAGGAGAATATCCCTTCTTTCATCATTACAGTCCAATATTCTGGCCTTCCAATATCCTGGGAGGCCACATACTTCTCTAAGTAAAGTGAGGGCAAACTGAAGTTGCTCAGTCGTATCCAACTCTTTGCGACCCCATGGACTGTGGAGCCATGCTATGGAGCTCCCCATGGAGCCTGCCAGGCTCCTCCGTCCGTGGGATTTCCCAGGCAAGAATACTGGTGAGGGCAGGATTACTGAAATAACGTGTTGCTGTTGTTATTCAGTTGCTAAGTCACGCCCAACTCTTTTGCGATCCCATGGACTGTGGCCCACCGGGCTCCTCTGTCCATGGGATTTCCCAGGCAAGAATCCTAGGGTGAGTTGCCATTTCCTTCTCGAGAGGATCTTCCTGATCCAGGGAGCAAACCGGCCTCTCCTGCATTGCAGGCAGATTCTTAACTGCTGGGCTGCCAGGGAAGCCCTGTAATAAAAAAGCTTCTCTTACAGACGTGTCCTTCAGTTGAAAACATTCAACCATACTGGAAAGGACCACCTTCCCTTGAACTTATCCTGACCCTCAGGGCTGCTGTCCTAGAGTACACACCCCAGAAGCAACGAGAAAAGGAATAAGAAGGTGAAAATGACCACAAGACTCTTCTCATTCCATAAGTAACATTTAAAAGCCCAAAGAATTCATATATTCTGGGGGTAAGGGGAAGGCTGAGAAGATTATGAATGAATTCAACATCTTTGCAATTAATGAATCTAATCATTTCCTTTCTTTCATAGGAATTCTAAGATAAGGTGTATTTTAAATGTTTATAGACTCGTCAGCATACCAATAAATTACTACAAAGTTAAATTATTTTTCACACACTCAACGAATAGTGAGTATCTACTGTGTGTCAGACACAGTACTGTGTGTGCTGGTCTAGAAGCTGAGAATTTGGTGAGACGAAAGATCAGATCTCTGCTCCAAGTTGAAGGGGAGACGCTCAACAAACAGATGCATAAATAAATGAACGTGTGTCACAACACAGCGACAAACGCCACGACACACGTGATAGGCAGACAGTAAGGAGCAGCGCTGAGGTCGTGGACTCCAGAGCCAGACAGCCTGCTGTACAGCTCAGCTCTGCTACTTCCTCAATCATTTGGGGGGAATTATATAATCTCTCTTGGCCCCAATTTCCCCTTCAATAAAGCAGAGATAAGAACAGGAGGTTCAGGGGGTTTTCTGTGAGAACTGAATAAGGCAGTTTATTTTCAAGAGTTTATAACAGTGGCTGACATATAAAAAGCCCTTTATAAATGCTAACACTTCCTACTTTAAGTTGGGGTGACCTGGGCAGTCTTCTCAGAGGAGGTGACCCCACGTGAAGATCTGATAAAACAAACAGATGGAATGAAAGCCTCAGAAAGGGGTGAGTCAAGCCTTCTTTATCAAACAGAAAGGACGCCAGTGAGGCTGGACTAGAGCGAGGGAAGAGTGGGCTGAAATGCGGCCGGTCACGCAGGGTCTCAAAGGTCTTTGCTGGGAGTCAGAACTTGCCCCAGAAAGGGGAGAAGCCACTGGAGGGCTGAACCAGGGGACGCCCAGGGCCAGGCTCACACGTTTGAAAGATGCAGCTGCTTTCATAACGAAGAGAGTCACCAATGGGACAGGAGCAGAAATGGGGGAAATAGAAGGTAATCCGAAGGACTTCCCTGGTGGTCTGATGGTTAAGACTCATGCTTCCAACGCAGGGGGCGTGGGTTCAGTCCTAAGTTTGGGAACTAAGATCCCACCAACAAAAGAGAAAGCAATCCAAGTGGCTCAGATGAGAAACTGATGACTTGGCCTCTGGTAGTAACAGTGGAAATGGAAAAGGCCAGGGATATGCCTTCATCAGGGATCAGCAATTTATGGGCCAAAGCTGGCCCCCGGCTTGCTTCTGTAAATGAAGTGTTCTTGGAACCCAGCCACGCCCGTTCACTTACCTACTGTCTACTGCCGACTTCCTGCTGCAGTGGCCTTGTTGGACAGTTCTTACGGAGACCACAGGGCCTGCAAAGCCCATTAACTCTCTGACTTCATAGCCAAATTTCGTCAACCCCTATTTTGGAGGAAGAGTCTACAGGGTAGGAAAATGGATCGGGTGTGGACAGAGAGAAGCATGGAGGGTTATTCCTGGGGTTTTGGCATGAATGACTCAGTGGTGCCATTTTCTGAGATAGGGTTGGCTTGGAGAAGAGAATAGGAAGGGTGGCAGGAAGAAAATGATTACTTTGGACATATCTGGTTTGAGAAGTCTCTTAGACACCCAAGTGAAGAGTCTAAGGAGGCGGCCAGATGTATAATCCAGGAGCCTTGGGCTGGAGGAACAAATGCAGGAGTTATCTGCAAACACCCTTCCCCTTCTGTACACTTGCACTGACATCATAATTTCCACCTGAACCCTTGGGGCAACCCTCTGAGTCTTTAGGGGACTGGGAAGGATGGAGTCACCTAGGCAGGCATTGCAGACTGAGAAGGGACCGGCACTAAGGCTTGAGCCTGGACACCCCCAACATTACGAAGTCACGCAAAGGAGGAAGAACCAGCAGAAAAGATTAAGAAGAAGTGCCTAGTGATGGAAGAGGCTGTCTTGACAGCCAAAAGGCAACTGTGTGCAATAGGCTCTAGTTCACCCACCTCGTCAGAGCTGACTCAAATGCATTCCTTTTTATGTTTGAGTAATATTCAAGATTGCCGGGAGAAATATCAATAACCTCAGATATGCAGATGACACCACCCTTATGGCAGAAAGTGAAGAAGAACTCAAAGGCCTCTTGATGAAAGTGAAAGAGGAGAGTGAAAATGTTGGCTTGAAGCTCAACATTCAGAAAACAAAGATCATGGCATCTGGTCCCATCACTTCATGGGAAATAGATGGAAAAACAGTGGAAACAGTCAGACTTTATTTTTTTGGGCTCCAAAATCACTGCAGATGCTGATTGCAGCCAGGAAATTAAAAGACGCTTACTCCTTGGAAGGAAAGTTAGGACCAACCTAGATAACATATTAAAAAGCAGAGACATTACTTTGCCAACAAAGATCCGTCTAGTCAAGACTATGGTTTTTCCCGTGGTCACGTATGGATGTGAGAGTTGGACTGTGAAGAAAGCTGATCACCGAAGAATTGATGCTTTTGAACTGTGGTGCTGGAAAAGATTCTTGAGAGTCCCTTGTACTGCAAGGAGATCCAACCAGTCCATTTTAAAGGAGATCAATCCTGGGTGTTCATTGGAGGGACTGATGCTAAAGCTGAAACTGCAATACTTTGGCCACCTCATGTGACGAGTTGACTCACTAGAAAAGACTCTGATGCTGGGAAAGGTTGGGGGCGGGAGGAGAAGGGGACGACGGAGAATGAGATGGCTGGATGGCATCGCCGACTCTGTGGACATGAGTTTGAGTGAACTCCGGGAGTTGGTGATGGACAGGGAGGCCTGGCGTGCTGTGATTCATGGGGTCGCAGACAGTCGGACACGACTGAGCGACTGAACTGAACTGAAATGAACTGAAGGGTCCAAACTAATGTCTGGAGTAGGATTTCCGATATCTCCTTTTCTAGTGAAGGTGTTGAGTTCATGGGCAGTCCAGACATCCAGGCTCTCTTCATCAAATGTGATGCCTGCCTGGCTATTTGTTGAAGGCAGGGTCTCAGGTATCTGCAAACAGTTAAGTCAAATAACCATCCCTCCCACGACAAATGTCACCTCCAGTTGACACAGGCTGATAAACATTGACACAGAGATGTTAAGATGACCGAGGGAGGCATTCTTACCCTGCTAGCATGTCAGCCAAGGGCAAACACCCAGTGTCTCAATCACCCCAGGCACTGGTTCGTGACTGGATCTTCTGTCCCGCCCCAGACACTCCTTTGATCGATCCTTTACCAGAACAAACTTCCCTTTCTTTTCTTTCCTATCTGTTCATTTGTTGTCAGATTCCTCTCCTTTTTTTTCCTTCTACCTTCTTGCTTTCTCCTTTTCCATTTCTCCTAGCTTTGTTGTTATCGTTTAGTCACAAAGTCACATCCAACTCTTTTGCTGTCCCATGGACTGCAGCCCGCCAGGTTTCTCTGTCCATGGGCTGCTCCAGGCAAGAACACTGGAGTGGGTTGCCATTTCCTCCTCTAGGGGATCTTCTCTACCCAGGGATGGAACCCACATCTCCTGCATTGGCAGGTGGATTCTTTCCCACTGAGCCACCTGGGAAGCCCTTCTCCTGGCTTGCTGCTGCTACTGCTGCTGCTAAGTCACTTCAGTCGTGTCTGACTCTGTGTGACCCCATAGACGGAAGCCCACCGGGCTCCCCTCCCTGGGATTCTCCAGGCAAGAACACTGGAGTGGGTCTCCTAGCTTACCCCGAGTTTAATGTCTTCTTTTAATTTTCCTTGGTTACTTTGTCTCTTCCATCTGTCATCTCTTCTCTGCTGTGCTCAGCCTCCATTCTATCCTAAATCTATAAGAGAACAGCCCTTCCTCCAGCATCATCCGTGGACAGACAGACCTAAGATTCAGCAGGCTCCCCTTTAAGATTGAACACGGACATGACAAAAAGGCAGCCACGTTCCATAAAAGAAGAGGTGTTGGGACTTCCCTGCTGGTCCAGTGATTAAGACTTCACCTTGCATTCTAAGGGGTGTGGTTTTGATCCCTGGTCAGGGAGCTAAGATCAGGCATGCCTGGCAGCCAATAAAACAAAACATAAAAGAGAGACAGGGACTTTCCTGGTGGTCCACTGGTTAGGAGTGCACCGTGCAATGCAGGGGACTCGAGTCTGGTCCCCGGTCGGGGGACTAGGATCCCATATACCACTGGGCAACTAAGCCCAGACACCACAACTGGTGAGCCCACGTGCCACAGCTAAGACCTGAGCGGCCTAAAGAAATAAACACTGTTTAAAAACAGAAACAACACTATGCAAATTCAATAACGACTTTGGTCCACATCAAAATAACCTTTAAAAAAAGGAGAGGTACTGAAATAAAGCATTGAGGTGGGTGTGACGCAGTCAGAGACGTTTTACCGCTTTCGTATCTCAGCTACTAGGCGACCGATGACAGAAGACCCTCCTGCCTTTTCCAGAGCGGCCTTCGGGCAGACGCTTCGTGACTATGCGACATATAGGTAGGATACTATTCACTCATTTTGCAAATATTTATTGAATCCTTTCATCGGGGAGCCAAGGTCCAGACACAAGACCACACAATGCACAAATGAAGGAGAACGTGTGGGATCTGCAAAAATCTGTTTTTAAAAATCCTTCTATTTGAGGCAAGATGCTGGCTTGCTATATTTCTATTTAAAAGGGAGGAGAAACGTGCCCCCTCAATGTTCTGAGTGAGATAAGAGTGCTGATGGGCCCAGAGAAAGGGAAAATGTCAGAACATGTTCCCAGTTTTCAAAGACAGCCCTCCAGCATGCAGACAACTGGCCTCCCGGGCACGGCCGCCCTGGGGTCACCGGCTCTGGCATCACTGGACGCCATTCCAGCCCGGGGCCTGCAACTGCCTGAACCTGCAGATCCTCACTGCTGGGCAAAGGGCAGGAGGCGGTGCCAGTGCCGTCTGAATTTTGCTTCGGAATTCTCTGGTTCTTCTGACTTTTGATGTTCTGAAATTTTCTTTGAAGCTAGAAATGTGACAAAGATCAAGGATTGCAGAGTCAGACTAACCGAGATCTGAAGACTGACTCAGCCTCTGACTGCCTGTGTCATCTCAGATAGGTGCCTCGCTCCTGATGAAACCCTGTTTTACAATCAGACGAGTGGAAGACGAGCTACGCTGTAGAAGTATTGTGAGAATTAAATATAATACATGCAAAGTGCTGAAGTGGTGCTTGCAATGACAGCTATTATAATTGGCAGAATGCTAGGTTTGATTTCAGGAGCCCAGGGTGATCTAAATGTCATCTCTTGAACTTAAAACACTGGATGCTTAAAATTCTACCCCAAAAGATTTAAGGAGAAAGGAGGAAAATTTGTCATCAAGAGTTGCCACACTATGCCTGCCGGTGCAGGGGTCACGGGTTTGATCCCAGGTCCGGGAAGATTCCACACGCCACGGAGCAAATAAGCGTGTGCACCACAAGTATTGAGCCCATGCTCCACAGTAAGAGAAGCCGCCGCGATGAGCAGCCGCCGGCCAGGAAGAGCGGCCTCCAAGCGACCCAACCGAGGAAAGCCCATGTGCACGCACAGCAGCAAAGCCCCAAGGCCCAGTGCAACCAAAAACAAACAAATACATGTCTTAAGGTAACAACAACAAAAAGAGTTGCCACGAGATACACATACACACATGCAGTCATCTCTAAATAAAATTAACAGATGGCAAAATCCTGAGCAAAGTAAATCAGACAGAGAAAGTGAAATATCATAGGGTGTCCCTTATATGTGGACTCTAAAATGAACTGATACAAATAAATTTATTTAGAATACAGCAACAGACTCACAGACTTAGAGAATGAACTTATGGTTGGGGGAGGAGGCTGGGGGAAGGGATAGTTAGGGAATTGGGGATGGACATGTACACGCTGCTATATTTAAAATAGATGACCTGCTGTAGAGCACAGGGAACTCTGCTCAGTGTTGTGGGGCAGCCTGGACAGGAGGGGAGTTTGGGGGAAATGGATACGCGTATATGGATGGCTGAGTCACCCAGTTATGCACCTGAGGCTATCACAACACTGTTAATCGGCTCTATTCGAGTATGAAACAGTGTTGTTGTTTTTTTTTTTAAAGATGGCAATAAAATGAGGAGGTACCTTCTACTCGTGTGCTTCCTCGAAGAAAAAAAAAAGAAAGACTATTTCACATCTCAGCCCTGGCTCCCAGCCCAGTGCCTTGCCCAGCTGCTGGAGCTGAACTCCTTGCCCACATCCTGGTTTAGCTGGAGCCATGGAGCAGGAAGCGGAGGAAGAAGAAAGCCTCACTGCCACATCCATGCAGAAGGGCTGGGAAAGAGGCCGTGGAGAGGGAAGAGTCCAACACAGTTCCCACAGCCCCCGGAGTCCCCCAGCGACCAGGCAAGAAGCTGGTTTGTGACAGCCTCTGTTGGGCGCTCAGATCCGCAAGCAGAAGAGCAACAGTGGCATCTTCAGGGCAGCTGGGGGAACTCGGCTGGCAAGGGAGAGAGAAGGCGTGCAGAAAGCCCTGGCTTCAGAACACATTCTGCTGCGATGTTAGCCTGCCCTTTCTCTACCTGAAATGACAGCTGTGTGTGCCAGGGCAAGCCCCCCACCCCATGCGAACCCCGAGGCCCCCGCACCCAAGCTGATTGCTGACTTTCCTCCCTCTTGCTCTTCCAAAGATGCCAGCCAAACTCTCATTCGTGGAGCCAGAAACTCAGAGGGGATAGGTCAGTTGGAGTCTCTAGGGCAAGCAACTGAAAGTGTTTTGATTTTGAAATGAAATGCATCAGTAACATACTGGACTGCCGATAGAATCCCTGGGGAAGCTGGGGAACCCTGCTCAGCAAAGAGAGAGGAACCGAGGAAAGTGACCCTTCAGAACTAGTCAAAACACAAGATCCTGGGGAGCTCCCCCCGGCTGTCACTGGCAGCTGATGCTACAGCTGGGTTCAGGGTCTCTGCTGCCCCTGGAGAGTGGGTGTTTGTAGGGGGCACCTCTGCCAGCACCAAAATGAAGTCTCCCTGCTCCTTGACATCACTAGCTCTCCATCTAAAGTCCTAGGAGGGTTGTGTCCGATCAGCCGACCCCAGCTCAGCCGTGAGTGGGACAGAGAAACAGTGTCATACAGCGGTGATTCTCAAACACAGAAGAGAGATCCTGCGGGCGATGGGAAGCCAAACAGTGGCAAGTGTCCCCACCTAATGGGGTTGCAGTGACAGCAAAGAGCAGACCTGCCACCAGGAGGCGCTGTGAGTTTGTGGGAAGTTGCCAGAGACAGTAGAAAAGGAATTCAGAATCCTCGGTCGCAGTGCTTATTCTGTCTCTGATTAACTATGCGGCAGGAATAAATAAGCTTCTCTGGGGTTTTTGTCAGACATAGAATAATGATTCCTACCTCCTTTCCAGGGCTGACATGTACATGGGATCATGTTGTGGATGGACTTTTGCCGGTTACACCAAGTAAATCCATTCTGGGTTTCAAGCCTCTCTGGGTCCCAGGTTACCCACCTGTCAAATTCCCTAGGTTGCAGGGCTATGGTGAGCTAAACTAGAGTACTATTTCTATGCAGGTGCTAAGCGGTGTCCCGATTCTTTGCGACCCCATAGACTGTAGCCTGCCACGCTCCCCTGTCCATGAGATTCTCCAGGCAAGAGTACTGGAGTGGGTTGCCATTTCCTCCTCCAGGAAGAGTACTATAAATGAACGGTTCAATTGACAGACTGAATTTTTTTGATGCCTGGGATTTGTCTCAAAATCATGGGGACGGTGGGAGGGAGCGGATGTGGGCTCGGGGCACTCATGAGGCTGACTGTGGCCGAGTAACCATAAGATCCAGCTGGTGGACACACTATCATTCTCTCTGCTTCAATGAGCCTGTGAGATCTCCAATAATGATTTGTTTTTGTAAATGAAGGGTCTTGGAAACACTCAGAAGAAAGAGGCCATACTCTCCCAGTTTCATTATGAGTCAGTTAGGCATCCCCCCAGCCCCACCCCAGCCCTCCTCCCAGGCATCCTTTTCTCAGGCATTTGAGTCTTTTTCCTCACTGCCCAAGACCCTCCCCGCCGCATTGGTGCCAATGTAAGGTTCTATCAGGGGAAACATCTTTGATGGTACAACACTGGTTTGAAACTAAGCCCAAAGACCCGAAAGAAATAACCAACAATAGAAAACCAGAAGCAAACGAGAGTGCACATCCCTGTGCGCACACACCCCTGCGCTCCGGCCGCGTGCCGAGCGTCTGTGAGGTTACTTTCCAATGAACGAAAACGGACTCCCAGGCCCTTCTTCCTAACATCGCAATTGGTGGATGGCCAGAGGAAACAACGAACAACAAGGACGCCCCAGAAGACTGCAGGCCGAGAGCCAGGGATGGAGGGTCCAGCGGTCAGCTCTGTGCGTCCAGCCAGTTCCCAGCCCGACCCGGACACGGCGGCGCCGGGGGCCCGGAGGAGAAGAGGGCCGACCCAGGGGAAGGGGACGGGCCAAGAGTGCCATCGAGCCCTCGCAGGGGAGAAACCGAAATCCGGGGCCGCCGCGAGGGGCCTGGCGAGGGGACCCGAGCGTCCCGAGGAGGGGTTACAATCAGACCGCAGGCGCTTGATGACAATTAACCGCAGCGGGGAAACGCTGCACCGGCGCTAGGAGAGGCTCCGGACCCGAGTGAGGCTGCGCCCCAACACAGCTGCGGGCTCAGCGACCCAACAACCGCGCAGGCTCCCTTATAAAACAGTGCCGCCCAACCACTTAAAAAAATCCAGTTTAAAAACAGTGCAGCTCAGCACTGGCTCCGCCCCTCGGCCGCCCCGAACAAGCCCGGCCCCGCCCCGGCCCGCAGGGTGGAAGCGCTTCCGCCCTCAACCAAGATGGCGGCGCGGCGGCGCGGCCGGGCGGAAGTGCCCTGGCGGGGCGCTGACGCGTCCATGATGGCGGCCGCGGCCGCCTCCCCGGCTCTGAAGAGGCTGGACCTCCGCGACCCCGCGGCGCTCTTCGAGACCCACGGCGCGGAGGAGATCCGCGGGCTGGAGCGCCAGGTGCGCGCCGAGATCGAGCACAAGAAGGAGGAGCTGCGGCAGATGGTGGGCGAGCGGTACCGCGACCTGATCGAGGCGGCCGACACCATCGGCCAGATGCGCCGCTGCGCCGCGGGGCTGGTGGCCGCGGTGAGGGCCACCGACCAGTACTGCGCCCGCCTCCGCCGGGCCGCGCCCCGGCCGCCGCGGAACCCGCAGGTCAGCCCCGCGCCCCGGCCCGGCCCGGCCTGCCGCGGAGACGCCCCCGCTGCGCCCTGCCCCGGGCCCCGGGCCTCGCCTCCCGCGCCTCAGCCCTGGGGTCGCCGGGCTGCCTTTCCCGCCTCTCATGGAAACGCTAGGTGTTCAGCCCTGTCCTGACATCGTTTCGAGAACAGAGTTCTCCCCTGTGTCGACCACCTCCCCTCCCAGCTCGTTCCTCCCCGTCCCAGGAACAACCTCCAGGCTGCAAAGAGGCCTGCTACCCTTTGTTCCCTGGTGGCTCAGAGGTTAAAGCGTCTGCCTCCAATGCGGGAGACCCGGGTTCGATCCCTGGGTCGGGAAGATCCCCTGGAGAAGGAAACGGTAACCCACTCCAGTATTCTTGCCTGGAGAATCCCATGGACGGAGAAGCATGGTAGGCTACAGTCTATGGGGTCGCAAAGAGTCGGACACGACTAAGCGACGAACGGTACGGTACGGTACCCTTTGTAACAGGTCGTTGGAAGGTAGTTACCAGTCCCCAGGCTTTCATCTTTTAATAGAGCAACAGGTTCATTTTAAGGAACTAAGGTGATAAAGAATCTGCCTTCCAGTGCAGGAGACGCAGGTTCGATCCCTAATCCAGGAAGATCCCACGTGCCTCAGAGCCCTAAGCCCCCTGTAGCATGACTGTTGAGCCTGTGCTCTTGAGCCCACACACCCTAGAGCTGGGGCTCCACAACAGGAGAAGCCACCGCAATGGGAAGCCTGCACACAACTCCAGAGTAGCCCCGCACCTCCCCCAGCACCGTGAGAATCAGTGGATTCCAAGGTCCCTGGAAGAAAGCAGTGGAAGGACGGCAACCCTTGACCACCAGGCTAAGATACTAGGCCTTAGAACTGGGCAAACATAACAAAGGAAAAGGCTAGATTGGAGGGGATAGAGGATGCACACAGTGCAAGTGCAGTTTTCGGATTCATGTACGGATGAGATGAGGTAACCTGCAATAGAACCAGGAAAGTGATGGCAGAGACCTAGGTGTAAACATGTCAGCAGAACCATCAGAATGACTTGAATCTCCTGGGATGTGGTGGTCTATGCAGACGTGTTGAGGGAGGTCAAATGGCTGTAATTTTTGGTAGGAAGATGAACCTCCTGTTAAAAATACTGATTATAGAACGATGGTGAAAGTTCCAGGGGAAGTGTCTGGTTGCAGCAGAAAAGGCTCGATGGGGAGTGTGAGGACTACGTGGTGTGCTGTAATCTGCCTGGAGGTGACGTTTCAGGGAAGAGAATGGTGAAGGGAGATGACTGAGATGAATAGAGGCATGAGGCTGGACCCGAATTCAGGGGAAGGTCGGTGAAGAGGAACAGCCAGCAGCGAAGCCCACAAGGCAGTCAAAGCAGCAGGAGAAAGTGTAGGAGGGACAAACATCAAACCCAGCAAGGTCAAAAGCTCCCTGGAGGGGCGATGCGTGGGCTCTGGGCTGAGACATCCCAGGGGTCCCTGATACCCTGCCTGTGCAGTGACCAGATTTGGTTTGCCCCTCCATGGGACAGGGCGAAGGTACACCTGGTAGGAAAAACTTAACTCCAGTAATTCTGCTACACCAACCTCGATGCCCTGCTGAGCGGCACTAAATCCAAGTTCATGAAAGTTCCGTACCCCCGCATCCCCCGCACATCCCCCCTAGCCGGCCCCATGCTGACCGGGCTCTTGCTTGTCCTGACTCAGCTCTGTGCCTTTGCCCGCAGCCCCAGCAGCCGTCCCAGGAGAAGTTCTACAGCATGGCTGCCCAGATCAAGCTTCTCCTGGAAATCCCTGAGAAGATCTGGAGCTCCATGGAGGCCTCACGGTATCTGCACGCCACCCAGCTCTACCTGCTCTGCTGCTGCCTCCACAAGCTGCTGCAGCTGGAGTCTTCCAGTTCCCGACACAGCCCCGTGCTCTCCCGGTTCCCCATACTCATCCGCCAGGTGGCGGCCGCCAGCCACTTCCGGTAAGTGGTCTGCCAGCGGGACCTTCTCTGGTTATGGCCGTGCTGCACCGCTCTGATTTTACGGAGCGTGTCTTCTCTCTCCTCGTGTACTGGGGCTCTTCTCCGAAGATGTCAGAAGCTCCCTGTGACCTTTGCTATCATCTCTTTAGGTCAACCATCCTGCACGAGAGCAAGATGCTACTCAAATGCCAAGCCGTGTCCGACCAGGCTGTGGCCGAGGCCCTGTGTTCTGTCATGCTCTTGGAAGAGAGTTCTCCGCGCCAAGCCCTAACAGACTTCCTGTTGGCCAGAAAGGCAGCAATCCAGAAACTTCTCAACCAGCCGCACCATGGTGGGCGTGGCTTCTCTCCCAGATGTGGGCCTCCGACATGGGGATGGAACAGGATGAGCTGAGGGCGTCCAGAGCGTTCTCTGTTTCTAACTTTACCGAAGGAAACTGCTAAAAGAGGATGGTTTCTTCTCACAGGTGCCGGTATCAAGGCTCAGATTTGCTCGCTGGTGGAGTTGCTGGCCACCACCCTGAACCAAGCGCACGCTCTCTTCTACACTCTACCAGAGGGTCAGCTGCCGGACCCCTCATTGCCATGTGGCCTGCTCTTCTCTACGCTGGACAGCATCACTGGCCAGCATCCTAGCGGTGAGCTCTAGCCAGCCTCTTTTATTTTCTGGTTCATTCGTTTACCGGGCACCTGCCGTCTGCCAGCTGCTGTGCTGGGCCCTGGGGATACAGCAGTGGATTGGACAGATACGGACTCACGTTCGTGGAGGTCACCGTCTGGTGGTGGAGGCACAGGTTGAACTCAAGAATCCACAGTATCTGCTTCATGTCAGTCCTGGTCGTTGCTCTCCAGGCCGAGTTCAGCTTGACTTGGTAGCAGTGAATGGAGGGACCAAAGTCAGACAGGATATTTAGTTGCCCTGCAGCGTGTGGGACCTTAGTTCCCCAACCAGAGATTGAACCCACATCCCCTGCATCGCAAGGCAGATTCTTAACCACTGGGCTGCCAGGGAAGCCAGGAGAGGATATTTAAACTGAATCCTGAAGGTTGAGTAAGAGGCAAAGAAGAGAGTTCTGGGCAAAAAGGAAGCGCAGGTGCAAAGGTCCTGGGGCCAGGGGGATGTTCGTACGCAAGGAAGTGAAGGCAAGCGGGGGCAGTGGGTGGGGGGGGGAGGAGCGAGAGGAGGTGCACGGTCGGTTTCTCCCTCGTGGCCAGCGAGCTCAGCGCAGGCGAACAGAGCAGCGGAGAGCCTTCCAGGGCCTTCCGGACTCGGCCCTCCTGTTACACTGCCCCTGCACCCTGCGCCTTCATTTGGCGGCATTTGTCCATTGGAATTAGATGCACGTGGCTTTTATGTGGCAGTGGTTCCCCGTGGGGAGGAGTGGATGCTGAGAGCTCACTTAAGAGGCTGTCACCACGAGCCAGGTGACAGTTGACGGGGGCAGCAGAGACAGAGCTGGCTGGACAGCACGGACGTGTGTTCAGGAGATGGTTGTTGAGGGATTGGCTGTGGAGGGTGTGGACGGGAGGTGTCCGAGCTTACTGGAAAAGGAGACTTTTGTCTTGTTTTTGTTGGAGTTGACGCACAGTGTTGTGTTAGTTTAGTTTCCGGCGTACAGCACACTGACTCATGCATTCAAGTTCTGTTACAGTTTATTGTAAGCTGGTGAGTACAGCTCCCTGTGCTGTAGTAGGACTTTGCTTGTCTATTTATGTATGGCAGTTCATCTCTGCTCATCCCAAAGTCCTAATTTTAGCCCTCTCTTCCCCCTCGGTAGCCGTAAGTCCGTTTTCTCTAAGTTCATTTGATCGTGTTTTAAAGCTGCGCTCTAAGTGACGTCATGCGATATTTGTTGCTCTCTGACTTGCTTCACTTTGTATGAACTTTTCTAGGTCCGTCCATGTTGCTGCAAATGGCATTATTTCGTTTTTATGGCCGAGTACTATTCCACTGTGTATACAGACTGTACCTTTACCCATCCCTGTCAGTGGACATTCAGGGTGCTTCCATGTCTTGACTGCTGTAAATAGTAACGCGGTGAACATTGGGGTCCATACATCATTTCAGATTATGGTTTTCTCCAGATGTGTACCCAGGAGTGGGATTGCTGGATCTCATGGTAGCTCTATATTTAGTTGTTTAAGGAACCCTTTCTCCATGGTGGCCACACCCATTTACATTCCCACCAACAGAGTAGGAGGATTCGAAAAGGAGTTGATTTAAAAGGGCCAGTGATGAATTTACTTTTGAAAACCTTGCCTTGGAAACAGCTGAGACCTTGGAATGGGACTAGAGAGGACGGGTGACTGTGGGTCCAGAATAGAGCAGTGAGCGCTCCGGCTGGAGAGACACCCATGGTGCATCCGCATGGCTGTCGTTTGAGGCCTTGGAGGTGGATGACGTCATCAGTAGGAGGAGCGGGTGGCTGGGGACCGAGCCTCAGGAGAGTCCAGAATCGGAGATGAGAAAAAGGAAGCTGGGAAAGGGGCAGATGTGGTGGCAGGCAGCCGTGAGTCAGTTGGTCTCATCTGTCCTACTTTGTCTTCCAGCTCAGCGACTGCTTTTAAAATGCAAGGATGACACAGCCCTTTTTCCCTCCTCTCTCTCCTTTCCCTTCTTTGCCACACTTCCTCCCAGATGAGGGGCCCCTGGACATGCCCTGCTTTTCTCTCTCCCCCCGTTTCCGGGGTCCAGTCTGGCTGCCCCTAGAGAAAGACTCGGTGACTTTTGGAAATTCCTGCCAGGTTCTGTGTTAACTTCCCAGTGACCCTCCCTTGGCCCTCCTCTCCCCAGGAAAAGGCGCCAGTGTCCTGCAGGACGAGATGAAGCTGTGCAGCTGGTTCAAACACCTGCCCGCGTCCGTCGTCGAGTTCCAGCCGGCTCTCCGGACGCTGGCGCACCCCATCAGCCAGGACTACCTGAAAGACACGCTGCAGAAGTGGATCCACATGTGAGCAGCCCCCGGGGCTGCGGGAACTGCCAGCACCCCCGCCTCGAGAGGCCATGGGGAAGCGGGAGGGGCCGGGCCTTCGGGCGGACCTCAGGGTCAGGCCCGCCCCTCACTCAGCCACCTCTCACTGCCTTCATGGCCACTAGCCGCCTCTGGGAGAACCAAGAAGGAACGTGTGTTTCAACATACTATGTAGAGGATTTTAAACCCTCTAGAGTCCTGCGGAGAAGGCAATGGCAAGCCACTCCAGTACTCTTGCCTAGAAAATCCCATGGATGGAGGAGCCTGGTAGGCTGCAGTCCGTGGGGTCGCTATGGGTCGGACACGACTGTGCGACTTCACTTTCACTTTTGTTTACCTGCTTTCTATACAGTACTGTGTACATGTTAATCTCAAATTCTTTGAAACATGCTCTGGGACTGTAGACTTCCTTGGAGACAGGCCTGTCCAGGGAGTAAGGGTTGACCTGGTGAAGGGGCTGTAGGCTCCACCTCCCATCCAGCCAGAAATGCTATTTATATGTATAGATTTTTTTTTTATAAACATGCTGAGACATATAGACATTGAAATTTATACAGCAGGACTCCGTTCAGAGGTTTTAGAGTAGAATCCAGCTCTTTTTCTAAATAAAGGTGAGGAGACTACGAAGCCCCAGAGAAATGCTTCTGTTCCAGGTGTAATGAAGATGTCAGGAACGGGGTCAGCAGCCTGCTGATGTACGTGACGAGCACGAAGGGGCTGGCGGGGATCCGGGATGCCGTGTGGGGGTTACTCGCCAACGAGTCGATCCACCACAGCTGGGACGTGGTCTGCCGGCGGCTCCTGGACAAGCCGCTCTTGTTCTGGGAGGACCTGATGCAGCAGCTGTTCCTTGACCGGCTGCAGGTGAGGTGGGAAGTCCACAGGCCAGCTGCCCGCTGGCCAGTCCTGCCCGGTGCCACCTTTTGACTGTCTGGATAGATTCCCGCCACTTCCTATAAGTACATTCTTTCCCTGCCAACTTATTCCCCAGATGACTCTTCTGAATATTGAGTCGTAAAAATGAAGCGAGTCTGCTGCTGTGTAAGAGGCCAGGCCTCTGTCGGGCGGTTGGGGACACGTCTGCTTCCCGTCAGTGATGGCACTCTTCTCCGCCTCCGCCGGGCCGTCTCCCTGAGCGTCGGGGAGCACACAAGACACTGGGATGGTCTGCCACTTGGTGCTCTAGGTTGAGATTTCCTGGCAGCAAGTGGGATTCGAGCTCTTCTTCCCTTCTCTTTCAGACTCTGACCAAAGAAGGCTTCGACTCTATCTCCAGCAGTTCCAAAGAGCTCCTCATTTCAGCCTTGCAGGAACTTGAAAGCAGCAGCTCGGCTTCAACCAAGCACATCCACTTCGAGCACAACATGGCTGTCTTCCTCTGGTCCGAAAGCCCCAGTGACCTGCCCTCTGACGCCGCCTGGGTCAGCGTGTCCAGCCGGGCTCCATTTCCGGGCAGCGGGCTTGCCATGAAGGCACAGGCCGTTAGCCCTTGCGTGCAGAGCTTCTGCTCCACCCTGGATTCTAAACTGAAGGTGAAACTGGAGGACCTCCTGGCCTACCTCCCCTCTGGTGACCCGTCGCCCAGCCAGGACACCTCCCCCGCAGCAGCCGAGAGCTGCGCCTTCGACCGATTCGCAGACACGGAGACCGTGCAGGAGACGCTGCGGACGCATTCCGCGGCCTGCATCCGGGACATCACAGACTGCATCCAGGCGGAGCTGCGGAGCATCGAACAGGCTATTCAAGGGCAGCAGGACGTCCTCGACGGGGCCAAGCTGCACTCCGCCCTCTTCATGGCCCGACTCTGCCAGTCCCTGGGGGAGCTGTGTCCCCACCTGAAGCAGTGCATCCTGGGAAGATCGGGGAGCCCCGAGAAGCCCGCCCGGGACTCCCGGGCTCTTAAGAAACAGGGGAAGGGGAAGGCGCAGGAGGTCCTCCCCACACAGGCCAGGTGGCAGGACGTCAAGGAGCTCCTCCTGCAGCGGAGCGTGATGGGCTACCGGGTCTGGGGCTCGGCGGTCGTGAGGGTGAGTGACGCGTCAGCACGCTCCTTCCGTGCCTGCGAGGCTTCCTTCCCCACCTTGCCCTCTGTCATAGTCCAGGCTGGCCAAGCTCAGCGAGGCCTTTTAATAGCAAGGAAATAACCATTCTTGTTTCTCAGTTGCTTTATCTCTGCCAGAGAGCTCAAATGTAGAAACTGCCCATTTATTTTAGCCTAGATTTTATAGACTGAAACGCTGGATTTTTTTTTTTTCCTTTGATCTGATGAGAATGAAAGACTTTCCTCCTGGACAAGGGTCCCTGTTTTCTGATCTTCAACATAAATATAGTCCCTGTCACTTCCCCTGGGGTCTTCAGAGGGGGCCCCTGTGTAGCGCAATTGGCAGCCAGACCCCACTGCTGTTATCAGCAGTTGGTCAGAAGGAAGTGATCTCGGCCACTCACCATCCACGGGCAATCTGTGCAGCGGAAGCTGGCCTCACGATCACTCAAGTAGTTGGACGCAAACTCTACATTGGCTCTGAGTAGTCTGTGTGGATATGTGGGTTTCATCACCAGGTTCTGGCTCATGGATTCGCCCAGTCATTGCTCGTAGACGACGCTGGCTCCATCCTGGCCACAGCCACCAGCTGGGATGAACTGGAAATCCAGGAGGAAGCGGAGTCTGGCAGCAGTGTCACGTCCAAGATCCGACTCCCTGTACAGGTGAGCAGGGGCCATCCTGAGGGGCCAGTGAGCTGAAAGGGGGAAACCCTGTTTTGTGGAAAGGAGAGACTTTAGAAAAGATCATCCAAATGCGGCTCCTGAGGAAGAGCTGATGGTTATGTGTGCCTTTCTCCTGTGGGGGCAAAGTGGGCGGACGGCCAAGCGCATGGACGGTTTGAGAAGGCCGTTCATGCTTCTTCCTGTGGTAGCAGACTTTCTGCTAGTTAGAGAACAGCTTGCCCTGCAGAGGACTCAGCAGCGGAGAGCAGTGTGGCAGGTCGAGCCCAGGCCCTCAGGGGAGTGAGGGCAGACGTCACTCGTGTCTGTTCATTGGTCTGCTCTGAGGGGGCAGACTGGCCAGGTCAGGGTCCCACGAAGTGTAAGGCACGTTGGGCTGCTTGAGCGCACTCTCAGCGCTTCTCGTTTAATCAGTGCAAGTTGCCAACTCAACACTCCTCTGTCCTTCTAGCCATCCTGGTACGTACAGTCCTTCCTGTTTAGCTTGTGCCAGGAAATTAATCGGGTTGGAGGCCATGCCTTGCCAAAGGTGACACTGCAGGAGATGCTGAAAAGCTGCCTGGTTCAAGTAGTTGCCGCCTATGAGAAACTCTCAGAAGAAAAACAGGTGAAGGTAGGCCTGTGAATTTCTTCCCATTAAGAACAAATATAAAAACCATAGGTTTCTCTTGGGTTTGGGCAGCTCTCATTCAAGAGTCCAGGTGTTAAGGCCTACTCGCCCTGGGCAATCTAATGGGCAGTGACTTCTGCCTCCGGGAGTTGAATCACACCCACTCCCAGGGCCAAGCAGGTTCCATAAAACGGCAGGGACAAAAGCTGCCAAGTAGAGAGACCTGCTGTCCAAGCCCAGCTGTGTCACGGGGTCAGCGTGGGCTCTGGGCAAATCATTAACCCATTTGCTTGGGACATGGTGTGGGAACATAGATGGGGCACTGGGGAGCGGAGGTGGCGGGAAGAGGGAGACCAGCCAAGCCCACCCGTGTCAGGGAGCGCACAGCGCCCAGCCCCGCTCCCGTCACCTGCTCTAAGCCCCCGCCTCTGGCTTACTCCCATTTCATCAATCATGTTTCTAAGATGGACCAGCTCCTGACTTGGGAAAGAGTTCAGATAAGTCTTCTCTCCTGAGCGTCCTCAAAAGGCCTCCCCCTTCATGCCAGGAGCTTTTTCCCTTTAAAATGATTGTCTACAGCACCTGAGACCTTTTTCTAAGGACAGGCTTTCCTCCCTGTCATTAGGTTTTTAGATCTGTTGAAGACCAGGTATCTACTGTAAGTTGTTTCTGTTGTCATGAGATAAAACTGGCCTTCTGAGTATAAAAAGCTTCTCAAATAACCAGCTGAAACACAGACAAAACACGAAGCTGTTTATTCTCACCTGACAGGCCATCTCCCTTAATGGGTGGGGATGGGAAATTCATTTGCAGAAAGAAGGTGCCTTTCCGATGACCCAGAACCGGGCACTGCAGCTGCTCTACGATCTGCGTTACCTCAGTGTCGTCCTGACAGCCAAGGGTGAAGAGATGAAAAGCGGCCGCTGCAGACAGGACTCCAGGTAGCCATGCCCACCCTCCCGGCGTGTCTTCCCGACCTGCGCGGCCCCTTTCCGGGAAGCCGCAGGAGCCTGCCTCTTCCTGCCCATTTCCCTGTGTTTATTCTCAACACAACTCAGGCTTACGTTACCAGCAAGATAAAGAATGGCCACCCGCTGGATCGATGCCAGGGTCGTGTAGTAGGTCAGATCTCTTTCCTCTCTGAGTCTGCCTACCAAGTGTCAGGTGTAATCTGAGCCTCCGGTGCCCTCCCTGAAAACAATGTGGGGAAGCTATGCTCTTGACTTAGAAGACACCGCACCAGGTTCAGGCTCCTAAGGGCTGTTTAGGCACAGCAGCTGGTGACAGGCGGTGCTAAGGCAGCAGCCACAGAGAGCAGACCCGCCCGTCCAGGGCTCCTCTAGCATCACAACAGCCTGAGCTTGGCTTCTGCCCTACAAAAGGTGAACGACCATCTTAACTCTTTGTTAGAGTTGAGAAGGTGGCCGACTACCTGGAAACGCTCATCGACCCATTTGACCTGGACGTTTTCACACCCCACCTCCACAGCAACCTCAGCCGCCTGGTGCAGCGGACCTCCGTAAGTCTGGGAGAACACGCTGGCTCTGCACAAAGGGCCAGGGGCTCGGGTCACAGCCCAGACCTGCCCACCGCGAAACGGGTGGGGGCGGCCGAGACGCAGCTGAATTCAGTCAGTCACAGGGGTGGAGAGGGGTTTAGATCGAACCTCAAACCTCACAGCCCAGGCAATGGGATGACCCCTTTAGTTGTTGGTAAGGACTACTAAGGTTTTATCAGGGCTTCAGAAAGAGGAACAGAATCAGAGCTACTCAACTCTGAGATTCTGACCTGCCAGCAGTGATTTGCAGTATTAACACACTGCAGAGAACATACCCCCACCAAAAGATGGTTAGAAACAGAGCAGTGACCGATTACTAACAGGAACAGATTTTCTCCTAATTGGACAGCACAGCACACAGCCTGCCACCGTGTCCCATCTCTCATCCCGCAGGTTCTTTTTGGGCTGGTGACGGGTCTGGAGAACCAGTTCACCCCCAGGAGCAATGCATTCAACTCCCAAGAAGCCCACAACATCCTGCCGCTGGCATCGAGCCAGATCAGGTAAGGACACTGAGCAGCCCCTGCTGGGCCCCCAGCTCCCCGGTCCCTCCGCTGAGCTGCCTTCATCTTGTCTGGCAGGTTTGGGCTTCTTCCACTGAGCATGACAAGCACACGAAAGGCCAAGTCAGCTGGTGGAAGCATGGAAACCAAGGCCCAGGTGAGTGCCCGACCGAGAGTTCCTCTCCAGGGATCCCAGCCCGCCTCCCACCAAGCCACCCGCTCAGCCCCGCCTCAAATAACCGATCGAGAACCGAGTGACAAGATGCACTAATGCTGCTTTTAATGGCGGCGCAATAAGGAAGTACACCATGTTACTAGTTTGAGCTAAGAGAGGTTTTAAAAGATGCCCACTGACACTATCAAGTAGCCTCATGGTAGGAATGAATCTCAGGCTGCCAAGGCTGTAGAAAATGTGCGGGACGGACCGAGATTACAGCTTGTGTTTAAGAGGGTAGAATAGTTAACTGCTAACCCAGCACTACGACTGTACTTATTTGGAAAAAAAAAAAAACCTGCCGTTTCAGCGATGGTTTCGTCTCTCATCTCTTAGGCGGGTAGGAAGTTTGCTTCCTCGAGTTTCACCTGTTCTTGTTAATAGACGTTTCGTCTCAGTAGGCTGCCATCTGCTAGGATAGCTGCGGGAGTCCTCCGGGGCCTCTGAAGTGTGTTGTGCACAAGTGTGTCTGAAGAGTTCACACAGCTCCCTTCCTTCCAGCATGTAATCCTCGTTTGCTCTCTGCTTGGATAAAAGTACTCGCAATGTTTCCTTTCCATATTCCCTGCCATCAAACCCAGTCAGGTCCAAAATCCTCAATCAACACTGGGTTTTAATACTTGGGAGATGGGAGTAAGGGGGAAAAAAAAAAGTTTGTGCACAAGCCTCCCACTCCTGAGCCCAAGACCTGTGCTCTTAGCTTTCCCCACAGCGGTCCACTTGTCCTTCCAGTAGCTGACTTTTCAGCTCTGCCCCCGAGGGGAACATGCCGCGGAGAGCAGGCACATGTTCCCCTTCCTCCAGTCCTCGCTCCCGATGCCGGCTGTCCCGTCACAGCCCCTCCGTCTGCCGCGTGTCCTTTTCCATCTGGACTGAGCAGTCCCCTCTGTGAGCTGGCTGTGCTGCTCAGACCTGCCGCGTGGACCCCCGAGCAGAGTGGGGGACGGGCGGCCGCGGTCCGGGTGGACGCTAAGGCACTTTCCTCTCCACACAGCGGCAGGCGGCCCCCCCAGCGCTCTCTCGAGCAGATGACCCCAGGCAGGCTGGCTCCCTGTTCAGGCAGCTGGTCACTGACGAGGAAGACTCGGCCGCACCCTCGCTGTTCAAACTCGGGTGGCTCTCCAGCATGACTAAGTGACAAGGACGCTCCGTCTCTCTCAATAAATACTCCTGCGTTTCTCCTGCAAGTGACTCTGCCTCTTTGTTTCTGAGCCACACCAGTCTTTGCGGTGGCTGCAGTGGCACGTGGCCCCCTCGTTCCTCTTGGGGGGGGGATGACTTTAAGTGTAAAGCAACTGAAGTCCGTGTCCCATAGTTCACAGCACTCGTGACTTCAGACCTCAGTTCCTACAGCTTATACTGCATCAGCCTTCACTAGCGCCTTCTCACACGGCAAGGCAGCCAGGGAGCGCACAGCAGCTGCTGGGGGACAAGGTGGTGCCTGAGACCGGCAGTCACTTACGTATTCCGCAACTGTCTGAGCTGAGCAGCGTTTCCTAAGTCTGAGATGCAAGCTCTGGAGGAATGACAGTTAACAAGCGATCTGGGGTCCATGAATCAGAAAGCCCTTCTCTCTGGAAATACAAATATATAGCAGAGAGAAGACGGTTTCGGGGAGGGAGCAGACTCACTCACACAGTCTATCCAGGGTCTGTCCTGCCCCAGAGGACAGCACTTTCAACAGGACGTCCACGTACTAAGAGGTAGCACGGCAGTTCACGTCAGTGCAAGACTGGTCCAGCTTTCTATGTTCTGGAAAAAAAATCTTTGTTTTTTCATGGAAAGTAGATCCTCTTTACTAATTTTAAAAATTGAAGATCCTGCAGTTTTAAAAGGCCTTTTTACATAAAGTAGAATTTCTAACTGACAGACCGGGAAAGCAGTCTAAACTGGACAAACTATGGGTTCAACACACAGATGATGTGTCCTATGGTTCCCTTGATACCCACCCTTAAAAGAATCCTATAAAAAACTGCTTCAAAGCCCCTTGGAAATCGCAATAGTGCAGCAAAACCACAAGTAAACAACAGCCTGTTAACCTGTTATCTCAAATGTAGACTGGAAAGCCAACAGGCATTTTTTTGTGCAATTTTTTTTTAAAACATCGTTAACTTGAAATATCAAATCTGCACAGCACTGTCCCTTCACAGAAGGCAAGAGTCTGCTGGCACGTCACGAGGGAGGCCGTCCCCGGTGCTGCAGGCTGTGGAAGTGGGCCTCCTTCAGGGTCTGGTTGATGTGGAAGTAGGGGCCTTGGCACAGCGCAGATGGCTCGGGCACGGGCTGCGGGGTGTGGGGGCCGGACCCGGTGGCGAGGTGATGCAAGCTGCTCTCCGGCCCGCTGGCCCTGTCGGGACTGTTGATGCTGCTGCTACTGCTGCCACCGCTGTCACTGCTCGAAGACTGGAACAAGGAAAGAGACATGCGTCACAGTTAGGCTGCTGGGATCTCAGGAGCTCTACTGGGGGGTAACTTCAGATACCCTGGGGCTTTCCTGGTGGATCAGACGGTCAAGAACCCATCTGCTGATGCAGGAGACCTGGGTTTGATCCCTGGGTCAGGAAGATCTGGAGGAGGAAATGGCAACCCATTCCAGTATTCTTGCCTGGGAAATCCCCGTGGCCAGAAGGACCTGGCGGGCTCCAGTCCATGGGGTCACAAAGAATCAGGACAGGACACAACTGAGCACGCACAACTGAGCCACAGCTTCAGTAACTTGGCTAGCAGCGCCCTTCTCCATTTACAACTCAACACAACATTGTGCTGGAAGCAATCAATGCACGAGGATAAAGAATTCTGGAGGTTAATGCTCTGTGTAGAGTTTTCTTGGGGGGGGACACATCTAAATTTATATTCCCTTAGATCCCTGGTGGCTCAGAGGTTAAAGCGTCTGCTTCCAATGCGGGAGACCCAGGTTCGATCCCTGGGTCGGGAAGATCCCCTGGAGAAGGAAACGGTAACCCACTCCAGTATTCTTGCCTGGAGAATCCCATGGACGAAGAAGCCTGGTAGGCTACAGTCCATGGGGTCGCAAAGAGTCGGACACGACTGAGCGACGGAACGGAACGGAACGGAGACATAAACATTGGTTTTGAAATGCCTGCCTTCCATCGTGTGAAATCTACAGATTAGGAAAAAGACCGGAAAGAAACAGATCACAATAATTATGTCAGATGGAGAAATTATAGTTGGTGATTTTTTTCTACCCTTTCCTACAACTTTTTGCAGTGTTTTCATTATAAAAATAGACACGTATATGCTTCCAGATACTTTAAACATGATTTTTAAGAAGCTAGTTCTATTCATTTTCTGATAAAAAATTACACCTAACAACATGTATATAAACTGAAATGGCAAAGAAAGCCATGTTCACGAATGTCCATTCTTAAACCAAGAAATACCACAGTCCGTGAAATCATTTGCAGTTACTTATACTCACAGGTCATGGAGCCCATCGCCCACAGGCAGCATCAGACAACCTACCCCATCTTTCTACAAAAACAAACTCATGGAAGCATTTTAAGAGGCTGGATGAGACCAGATGGTAGGGTTAGCAGCAGCAGCAATTACTGTACATTTACTTAAAGACCTAAGAAGTCAAAGCCAATTCAAACAGAAAAACAGTGTTCCATGAAAGTCTCCCCTGACCTAGTGTAGAATCAGTGAGAACTGCCACCAGCCTACCCAGCTTGGCTGTGCCAGGTGACAAGCAGGCCACTGCACTAGGGAAGGAACCAAGAGCATTCTGCCTCCGCTTTGCTTTTCTTTACGATTTCTCATTACAAGCACTGTCCGAAAATTAAGGCAAGAACTAGGATCCATATCCAGTAAGTCTGTATCTTAGAGTATCTTTATTTCACACTCTAACAGCAAAGGTGACACTACTCTGAGAAAATATGGAAGTTCTTTCAAATAAACAGAAAAGACTGTACAAATGCTGTTAAAAGGGGGAAAGAAGGGGACAAATACCTTCAGCTTTTAGTCTAAGTATCCTATAACTCAGAGTTTTAAAGACATGTATTAACATCTTTAGAGCGGCCTTGTTTATAATAGCTAAAAATGGAAACAATCTAAATGTTTAAAACTAGAGAAAACTGATTAAACTACAAGGTAACGTATATAAAATGTAATACATGAATTATAATCCATAACAATGAAACTATGCAGCCGGTTAACAGTGATGATGGAGACATACATATACTAAGGAAGAAAGAGATCTTTAACATCAGTTTTATAGGTTACAGAATAATGTACATAAGTCTGCTGGTTTTCAAAGTGCTTATGTATATACACATGAGCACACCAAAAATATTCTGGAAGGACAGACATGCCAAAATATTTAGCATTTAGACCTACTTTAAAAAAATATTTATTTTCTATAGCTTCTACAAAAAAATACTTCTTTTGAGGACAAAATGCAGTCATTAAAAGAACTAAAGAGTGCTACTTCAAAAAAGACTACGGTCTTCAGTTTTTTCTGAGACTGACTTGAAAAAATACAGTGATACTGTCGGTAAGATTTTAGGAAGGCTGTTTCGTCTCATTTAATGTAACAGCTTAAGAACCTCTGAACTATTTCAGTTGAATCACTAGCAACAGCAGGCTGATGATGCTTTTAGACTGAGAGAGAACCTACTGAGAACCTGGGAATCCAGGTGACTGCACTTTGCATGTTATTTTAATACACATAAAACCTTCCATACATACTGTCATTAAAGATGAAAACAAATCTCTTTCAGAGGCGCACTCTACTTGCTACCTTCTCAGACCTGTCTTGGCACTTGGGGGACGGGGGCTTCAGGGAATATGTCACCATCCACAGATGGGCCAGCAGCAACCGGCATGATATAAAACAGTGCAACATGATAAGGGTACTGGTTCTGTGAGACTTCTTCTCAACGATGCACAAGTATATTCAGTATGGACGGGTCACAAAACGAAGCATTTCTCTGGGACCACTTCAAAAAGTCTGAAAAGTTACTCTAACAGATCTTAACTTCATGGGATAAAGGAAAGACCATTATTTCCTTTTAACCCTGAAGGTGCAAAAGTGAATTTTAAGTCTCTAAGCAAAGCCTTACGATATATGCAGAAATCAGTCGTTTTGTCTTATAAAACCTGAGACAAGAAAAAAAATTGCATTTCCCCCGCTTGGTGGAGCTTTTCTGGATCGGATTGTTTGGAGGGCAGGGAAGGGAGAAGTATCAGAAAAAGGCACTCGAAAGCCTGAGAGAAGGCAGAGGGATACGCACGGTCTCTGGCAGAAAGAAGACGTCTAAATCGTGGAGCAGGGGACAGAGGAGCCGAGGCCCCTTTCCTTAGTTCATGCGGCTCCAGTGGCAAAGCAGAGGCAAAGAGAGCCTGGCGCTCAGCTAGGCTGTGCTGAGTTTCACTTTCCCACAGCGCGAAGTCGGTTTAAGAGAGAGCCCATTTATACCCTTGGTAGGAACAAAGTAACTCTGAAGACTCTTTCTACTAATAACCTTTAGAAAGTCCCCCAGGCGGGACTGTTAATTAGTGACTCTCTGCTTCACAGAGAGAGAGCTGGAATACACGTGTACATTTATTACCTAGAGCTGTATGCTTTCTCTTAATTAGAAAAGCAGAGCAACATCGTATTTTATTTTCCTTCAAGCCCTGGCTTCCCCTCACATCCGTCTCCCAGTTCAGTGGTGCTTTTAATTTATATGAGCCTGAAAAGAAAACAAAAAATCTTGCAGATTGTATTACACACTCCATCCCTGGAGTGAGAATGAAGTTCACCCGATGGCCGCTGCAGAATGCAAATTACGTTCAAAAGGTGATCCCAGCCAAGTCCATCAGGGCTTCTAACTTAAAACTGTGCTCCCAACTTAAAACTGTGCTCCCAAAGTGCCCGATGACTTGAGAGAGCTCCAGGTCTGCTAATACCAGTGGGCCCAGAAGACTCCAGGTGAGTTCAGTAGGCCAATTAAAACAACCTCCTAAATATGCACAGGAAGAAAATACAGGGGTCACTTTGTCTGTGGCCATGAGTAAGTGTATATCCTTACAAGACAGAGTTGGGCCACATCATCTGTTTGAAGTTCCTGCCTAAAAACATCTATGTATCCTCATTACTCAATGAGACAACAGTCAGGTTCAAGATGAAACTGCTTGGGTAGCTATCCGTGCTCGGAGCTGATGCAATGTATCACAAATATTTCAAGAACTTGAATAGTGAGCCTTCCCTGGTGGCTCAGACGATAAAAGAACCTGGCCTGCAATGTGGGAGACCCAGGTTCAATCCCTGGGTTGAAAAGATCCCCCGGAGAAGGAAATGGCAACACACTCCAGCATTCTTGCCTGGGAAATTCCATGGACAGAAGAGCCTGGTGGGACCCAGTCCAGGGGGTCAAAAAGAGTCAGACACAACTGAGTGACTAACACTTCTAAAACTTTTGAAAGGAGTGTTCCTCCATTTTGAATGGATCTTTAAAGTTATTGGGTCAGTGCAAATGTAATTTTGGTTTCGGACCTTGAATTTTACATCAGTATCAGTTCAGTTCAGTTCAGTCGCTCAGTCGTGTCCGAGTCTTTGCGACCCCATGAATCAGTATAACTAGGCTCAAACACATCTTTATTAATCAAAATAGGAACCATTTCAATCAACACATTTTTGCCAACGAGAAATCAGTTTGTTTATTCCTGTTGCATAAATATCCCTGCTTCAGGATTTGACAAGCTCCTGAAAAGCATTTTTCGCCTCCTGCTGGTTGTGGAAGAGTTTTCCCTGCAAAAAGTTGTCAAGACACTTGAAGAAGTGGGAGTTGGTTGGCAAGAGGTCAGGTGAATACAGCATATGAGGCAACTTGTGAAGCACTGGTTGCATGACATGTGGTCAGGTATTGTCATGGAGAATTGGGCCTTTTCTGTTGACCAATGCCAGGTGCAGGCATTGCAGTTTTTGGTGCAGCTCATCAATTTGCTGAGCATACTTCTCAGACATAATGTTTTCGCTAGAATTCAGAAAGCTGTAGTGGATCAGATCAGCAGCAGACCACCAAACAGTAACCGTGACTTTTTCTGATGCAAGATTGGCTTTGGAAAGTGTTTTGGAGCTTCTTCTCAGTCTAACCACTAAGCTGTTTGTCACCAGCTGTCATAAAATCCACTTTTCGTCACACGTCACAATCCAATTGAGAAATGGTTCACTGTTGATGCACAGGATGAGAGATGATGACACTTCAAAACTACGATTCTTTTCATTTCCAGTCAGCTCAGGAGACACCCACTTACCGAGCTTTTTCACCTTTCCAATTTGCTTCAAATGCCAAATGATCGTAGAATGGCCAACAGTGAGTTCTTTGGCAACTTCCTGTCTAGCCATAAGAGGATCAGCTTTTATGATGGTCTCAGCTGACTGCTGTCGATTTCCCACGGCTGGCCACTGCGCTCCTCATCTTCAGGCATTAGTGTCCTTTCCAAAACTCCCTGAACCACCACCGCACTGTACGTTTGTTACAGTTCCTGGGCCAGACACACTGCTTATGTTGCGAGTTTTCTCCACTGCTTTATGAACCATTTTGAACTCAAATAAGGACGTTGTTAGAATTTGCTTCTTGTCTAACATCATTTCTATTGTCTAAAATAAATACAAACAGCAAGTAATAAGTCATATAAAAAAAGATAAAAGCAACAAATGCACACTAAAATGATGTAAAACATAACCACATTTATTTAGAATGTATTCCAATGTGTATGTGTGCTAGTAAGTCACTTCAGTTGTATCCAACTCTTTGTGACCCTACTGACTGTATCCCACCAGGCTTCTCTGTTGATGGGATTCTCCAGGCAAGAATAGCAGAGTGGACTGCCATGCCCTTCTGACCCAGAGATAGAACCCGGAATCTCTTACATCTTCTGCACTGGCAAGTGGGTTCTTTACCACTTGCACCACCTAGGAAGCCCTGTATTTCAATATCAAATGGCAAATTTCAATGTTGCAAAAACTGTAATTACTTTTGCACTAACCTAATAATTTCAGAGTTAATTTGCTACAGGGTTTTTTTTAATAGTTTCTTAAATTTATTTATATTTTTGGCTGTACTGGGTCCTCACCGCTGCACAGGCTTTTCTCTCGTTGCAGCGAGCACGTCTACTCTCCAGTTCTGGTGCGAGGGCATCTCATTCCGGTGGCTGCTCTTCTTGCAGAGCACAGGCTCTAGGGCATGTGGCCTTCAGCAGCTGCAGCTCCTGGGCTCCAGAGCACAGGCTCAAGAACTGGGGATGCACGAGCTTAGTGGCTCCATGGCACATGGGATCCTCCCAGGTCAGGGACCGAACCTGTGTCTCCCGCAATGGCAGGTGGATTCTTTCCCACTGAGCCACCAAGGAAGTCCCCTGCTACAGGGTTTTAAGTACACAACCTTAACGCCTCACCCGGGAGTCTGCCAAAACAGTTTTGTCTCAGGCTGGTCTTACTACCCGAGACAGATTAACGATAAGAATGAGCAAAAACAAAGTCTTAAAATACCTTCTTACAAAGCTATGCTAAATAGTCCCAGGGTCATATAAATTCACACTGTTCAAAAAAAAAAAAAATCACCTAACATTCTGCTAATTCTTATCAGTTAAGACAAACAGACTTATGGGATCCTAGTTTTAATGATGCACAGATCCCCCTGGTTCTGCTGTTTCTGCCATGCCTCTGCACTCCTAATAAAACACCCTCGGGGTTCCAGGGATATGACATCAAAGAGTTCCCTTCTAGTAGACACAAGAACAAGACAGGCTGTTCCAGTTAAGCACCGCTGTTTTATTTCCATGTCTTGTCGTTCTCTACCTGGTGTGATTTTATAGTGATCCAAAAGATCTTTAAAGGCTGAGTCTTGGTAAGTTAAAAGTATTAAAAAAAAAAAGGGTGGTGGGGGAAACTTTTCTGCTGGTCCAGTGGCTAAGAGTCTGTGCTCCCAACGCAGAGGGCCCTGGCTCGATCCCTGGCCAGAGAACTAGATCCCACACAGCACAACTAAGAGTCCGCATGCCACAGCTAAGTCCTGCCTGGCACAGCGAAATAAAGTCTTTTTTAAAGTTGGAGTCTTTGTATTTAAAACCAGTACAGCTTTCATTCACTCAGGTAGCAGCACTTCCTGTAAGGCATTTACCTGTACACCAGAGGCCAGACTCAGTGGAAATGTACAGTGTAGTTTGTAAAGAAAGATGTTCAAGCTGAACATAAAGAGCATCATTCCTTAACCAAAGCCACAATTCAAACCAAAACGGCAGCCTAAGAAAAGGTCAGCCTAAATCAATTAAATTCAGCTAGTTTTTACCCATCCAGTCTCTGGATGAGGTCAGGGAATAAGGCTACCTTTGGAAAGGACTCAACAGGAAGACACAAAGTGACCAATCACTTCACTTACTCACCAGACAGAAAATCGAACCTGCTTTAGACCTTAACTACCACGAATCATCTAGAATGGCTTTCAAAAAACTTTTTTATTCCTATACCTGTAAATTATATCTCAATTTTCAAAACAGTACCCTAAAGCTCCCAAGTCATTAAATCTAAGCCACTGGAGTAAATAGTCAACGTCTTCAAGGCAAAGACCGATCAGAGTTGAAAAGAACACCAAATCCCAATTTCTTTACTAAACTTGCTTTTGAGCTAATATAGTTTCAGAGCATTAACTGGGGGAAAATATTCTTCTCTGTTCCCATGATTCAAGAGAAGTCCAGGACCTAGAAGCACTGGATATATTTAGCAAAGTCCCTCAGACCTTCTGATCTGTCTTCTGGGAGACGGTTCACACTGTGAGTAGCTCACATTCTGGGGCTCATTAACCTGCCTTGTACTAGCTATGTATCTCTGGGCAAGTGACTTTATTTTTCTGTGGCCCAATTTTTCCATCTAAAAAGTAGAGATCATAACACCCACCAAAGTGACAGGAAGAAAATGTACAAGTAGATTCAGAATTTCTCTTTACATAACTAATCTGGCAAGTCAGTTCACATTCTTCAGCTTCCTAGAATCGAGGAAAAAAAGAGGCCCATACCATCTCCATTTTACAGATAAGCATGACTTGACTTGTGGCACAGTTCAAAATAATTCCAATACCTCATGCCTTATTTCCCAGTACCTGCCAATATTATTACATTTAGGAGAAAACGGTGAGTTTTGGAAATTAACCAAATGAAAGTTGTTCATGTTACAAGAAAAAAATTCTAAACTTAAGTATTTCAAGAAAGACACAGGAAATGGTTTCTCTTAAGTGTTTTAAAGAAATATACCTTGTTGGCCCTAGCTTAGAATTAAAAGATACCATTTTCACTAATAATAGACTTTATTATGCAAATTAGTAAAATTAAGAATCCGCTAGTAATGACTTATTATTATATCCCCTTTGGACACAATTGTCAACGAGCACCCAAACATCCCTAAACTGGCTATTTTTAACGCTATAAACATGATGATCTACTACAGTGGCAGATTTAATTATTCAGGACTTAACTTTTCATTTTAAAGATATCCCCCCTGCTGTTTGCTGCTCCAGCACTCCCTGGGTTTGCTCTGCCACATTACTCAACAGCACCAGAGGCTGGTAAGTGTGATGACACTGAGGGCCTGCCAGCAAGCTCAGGTTGCCAGGACAGGTAAAGAGCACCCGTGTTGACTGTGAATTATTACTGGGGCGATGCAGTCCACCCTTCCAACCAATAGCCACAGAGAGATTCAATCACTGAATTTCTCCAGACAAGTTAAGAACCACACACAGGAACCCATAGGTTGAACAACAATACACCAACTTCTTCTGTGAGACCAATGCATGGGTATCAGAAAGGGAGTGAAGGTCATTCTCTACAAACAGCAATCAAAATACAACCAAACCTAATCCTAGGGAGTATTATTCAAAATAAGAAATCAGAAATGCTTGATTTTTTTAAAAAAATGATCATTTACACTCCTGCTCTCGAGCATTGAAACTGTAGACACAGGGGAAAAAAGATCAATACAAAAAATAAATAAAAAAGATCTACTGCACCTTTGAACCAATGCTAACATCATACCGCAGGTCTGACATACAGGCGCGAGTACAGAAACATTTACACTGACACTGTGAAAGTAATCATCACACACTCTTTCAATGGACAGTCTAACTCAAAAGAATCATGGAAACTCAATTCTTATCGGTCGATGTTCACGGCAGTCTTTAATCTTTGGTTTTCTTCCATCTGTGAAATTCCCTAGTTATCACATTAACCAAAAGCTCAACACTTTTCTGCTACTCTAAAGGGAAAAAAAAAATGATACGAGGATTTAAAAGGGGGGATAAAAGCTACAGAAAGTTCAGTTTTCACGTAGAAGGATCGAGTCTGCTCTGGGGTGCATCGGTTGTTCTTGAATGAGGATTACCTACCTGACAGTTACTGATTTTTTCCCTCCTTGAGGGAGTTACTTTGGATTTCTGCTAAAGACTGGATATAGATCAAATCCTACTATCAAGAACTAAAGTACAAATTATTCTGGTTGTGTGAGAATTAAAAAACTTTTTTAAAAAAAGAAAAGAAATTGGCTTTTGAAATACCAACAAGGGTTCAAAGATGGGCTTTCAGAGGTCCATAAAACCCATAACATACAAATTCTGGGAATGTCTATGTATTACTACATGCAAACACAGGCTGTTTTGCTGTGGAGAAGGTGGGTAGCATCCTCAAAACAGCCATGATTCAGAAGACAGAAGAAAAAAGGTTAGAAACACTGCAATCAAGTCAGATCACTTTCCCTGCTCAGAGAATAATCTTCATCACCAGGAGCGGCTCGAGCGACAACAGCAGGTGCTCTCCACCGCACTCCCTACCTCTGTGTCCCAGGAATCGCGAAAGACAGGGTTCCTACTGCTCCTTTTGGTCTGTGGGGGGAGATGGTGTTCTTCTTCACTGCCATTCCTTCTCCTTTTCCTGGAATTAAACCACAAAGAGAAAAAAAAATTGGTCTTCTGCACACTTCAAAATGTAATTTAAACATATTAAATTTGCCCTTGTGCCTGAAGAGATAGATTGTCATATGATAATCCCAACAGGCAAAAGAGTTAGAAGAGCAAAAATGTAAAATAACAGGAGGAAGGTCGAGCTTAAATTAGTACAACTAATTTCTAAAAAGAAGCCTGACGGTTTGAAATGCTTGCTGGGAATAAACAAGCGCAGGGAGACACTGATGACTAAGCTCTCCAGCTCTACCTGATTAAGGTGATCTCGTCCTCCATTTCCTGGAATTACCACTCCAAGTTATCCTAATTTTGCTCCTGTCCATGTGACAACGTCTAAGACGGGAGTGGCTGCCTTGGCCTATTTATGCTTAAAGTCCTTATAAAAATGGTGCTACACAGGAAGAGCATCAGAGGCTGGAGGCAGCCTCTATTCTTTCATCTCTGATTTTCCCCCAACTACCACATTAACACAAAAGCTCTCTGCCCTCTAGTGCATCAAATTACTTTTCTGGACAATCACTGCAAAGGCGGCTCTCAGACACATTAACCTGATGACTGGCCGAACCACCTGGCATTGTAAGAGAAGTTACTCCACCAGCTTGTTACTATTACACTGCAGCACCAGTTGCTTAAAATGTCCAGGTTTAAAGAAAAATCACACCTCTTTCTCGGTCAAGTATTCTGAGGTGTATGACGGAGACAGAGTTTGTATGTTTTCTATGCAAGAACTGAGTGCTGGTAGGACTTCTAAACTCCAGTTAGAAAATATAAATTATTAAAGGAGATATATGTTTGAGTCAAACTGCATGGAACTGTGCTGCCCTGGTGGCTCAGCAGTAAAGAATCCACCTGCAACGCAGGAGACACAGGAGACTTGGGTTCAATCCCTGGGTCGGGAAGACCACCGGAGGAGGAAATGGCAACCAGCTCCAGTACACTTGCCATGGACAGAAGAGCTACAGAAAATTCTACTGGACAGAGCTGGCGAAAGATTGATTTATACAAAGCAGCATAAGCTATTACAATGAAAGTTCTTCAAGGTTCAAGTTGCTCTATCTAGAGGGTAAGAGAGCTTTCTGGAAAATACTGAATTTGAATGTACAGTATCTTCAACACAGTTACACATTCTACGTGAGT
This sequence comes from Moschus berezovskii, assembly GCF_049115385.1. NCBI lineage: Eukaryota > Metazoa > Chordata > Mammalia > Artiodactyla > Moschidae > Moschus > Moschus berezovskii. The sequence goes on along the minus strand of NC_142479.1, from coordinate 69,126,449 downwards.
AGAGGGGCTTTGATCAGGTCTGGACGTTGGTGAAAATTTATCACCCTGAGCTCAATTCTCTCTTACTTGTGAACGCATCTAACATTATTAATCAGTGAGTATGGACCCAGTTTGGAGACGGCAATGGCACCCCACTCCAGTACTCTTGCCTGGAGAACCCCATGGATGGAGAAGCCTGGTGGGCTGCAGTCCATGGGGTCACGAAGAGTCGGACACAACTGAGTGACTTCACTTTCACTTTTCACTTTCCACTTTCATGCATTGGAGAAGGAAATGGCACCCCACTCCAGTGTTCTTGCCTGGAGAATCCCAGGGATGGGGGAGCCTGGTGGGCTTCCATCTATGGGGTCACACAGAGTCGGACACGACTGAAGCGACTTAGCAGCAGCAGCAGCAGCATAGACCCAGTTTAGGCTTGGAATGATAAATATGGGGTGTGTCATTCTGGGGAAGCACTAGCCAACCAGCAGGGGGCTACACCAGTCTAAGCCTCAGTTCAGTCCAGTTGTGTCTGATTCTTTGCGACCCCATGGACTGCAGCATACTAACACTCAGCTGTTTACAAAATAAGATCTGCTCCTCACCTTTCTCCCAGGAGATTAGATCTTACCTTGAAGTACTGGAGGCTAAAAACGAGATAAATATCAGGCTTTAATAATCATTAAATGGACGTGCTAGTTGAACCAAGAAATCGCTACACCCATCCTGACAAGTTGGGTGTAGAACAGTTGCAGTTCTGCAGTTGCAGAACACTGGTGGAAGACAGCTGCCACCCAAAGAGAAACTCCTCGAATGATGGTGACAGTCCCCCAACTCTTTTATCAGCGTTCCAACAGATGATTGTGCCGGGGCTGCTGAGTCACTGCCAGCAAACTCATGGCCTGACTACAACTTTTCAATTTCCTCATTTATAATGGGAAATAAGGTTACTATCTTTCTAGTGACAAGACGATGAATGTCAAGAGGATGGGCTGGTTCTGAAGATTTCAACTAAACTGAGAAAGTCACATGAAATATCCCTGCCTCATAATTAGCAGGTACCAGAAGGATCTCTCTGGCCTTTTGGGAGTTCTTGCCTTTGGATGGTTCTGGATTAAGAATGAGCCCTACATGTTCTTCATTCTCCTTTTTCTAAGCTCTTTGCAGAATTCATCCTTGAAGCATTTCTTTCAACATCATGAATATTTTGCAAAACCACAGCTTCATGCTCAACACAATCAGTCAGATTGTAACTTTTAACATTAATGCCATAGGGCAGGTTATAATTTGAGCAGCCACCCTATAACTAATTACATTCTCTCTAGCCATTTATTTACAGATTATTGCTTAGCATCTGTTATTTCTCAGGATGGCAGAATACATCACTTTTCATCACTTCACTTCTCTCCAATCCTCCTGTCCACTCCTAGAGACTGAGCACAGAAGAAATCCTAGAATACACAGACTAGTGGTTTTCAAATTTTATTTTAAAAATGACAGAACTATTTCACCCTACCAGAAAAAAAATCCTTCAATTTATAAAAGATAATGGATGTTTTAATTGGAGTAGGGACCTCCCTCCCACACAGGGCTTCCCCAGTGGCTCAGCTGGTAAAGAACCCACCTACCAATGCAAAAGATGCAAGAGGGTGGGCTCGATCCCTGGGTCGAGAAGATCCCCTGGAGAAGGAAATGGCAAGCCACTCTGACATTCTTGCCTGGATGATTCCACAGACAGAGGAGCCTGTTGGGCTACAGTCCATGGGGTTGAAAAGAGTTGGACACAACTGAGCAAGCACAGGCGCACATACCCATACCCACCCCTCCTGTATGAAAATCCATCATCATAGACCAACCCTTCCTCTTAAAATTGAGAAAACAGATCCACAGATCTGAACCAACTTGAAGATGCTAAGACAGCTGGATCTGATCCACTGTACTACACAACACATGCAAGCAGAGAAAGCACTGCCAACTCACATGACTTCTTTCACAGTAAAGAAGTTACCATGTGAGATTGTGTGAACGAGATAAGAGGAATCTGCTAGGAGTATAAGTGCATCCGGTGTATTTGTGTACAGCACTGGATAAAACGAATGTTTTCCAGAGAAATACTTAAGACTTTTTCAGATACGTGAGACATCCCGAGGGACTGCTGGAAGTACAGACTGGGTGTGGGAAGGAAAAAACTGGCAGTTATATCAGGCTTACTATACGTAACGATCTCGTGACTAATCTCAGTAGCAAGTTGGTACACTGGGCCCGTAATTTCAAATTCAGCCCACTCTTCTTTCATATACAAGTAGAGGTTTTATGGCCCTCTCACTACATGACCCAAATCAATAAGAACAAGTTTGGAGAACTCTGGATTTTCACTATTGCCCTAAAGAACTTCCAAGATGCTTTCCAGAATCTCATAATCTCTTAACCCCATGAATTAATATGCTCCAGGGTCAGGTCCCCGTGGAAAGACTGTCAATTACATTCAAAATCACTGAATACATAGAGGGACAAAAAAAAAAACCTACAGCATAATTCACCAAGGCAATCCCCATCTCATTCACTTAAGCTTCACTGAGATTATTTTGGGGAAAAAAAAAAAAATGAAGAGAACAGTGAACCTAGAAGTTCAGTTTAGTCGCTCAGCTGTGCCCGACTCTTTGCAACCCCATGGACTGCAGCGCGGCCAGGCCTTCCAGTCCATCACCAACTCCCGGAGTTTACTCAAACTCATGTCCACCGAGTCGGTGATGTCATCCAACCATCATCTCATCCTCTGTTGTCCCCTGCTCCTCCCGCCTTCAATCTTTCCCAGCATCAGGGTCTTTTCAAATGAGTTAGTTCTTCCCATCAGATGGCCAAAGTATTGGCCTAGAAAGACCCAGGTAAACCAACTGAGCTTTCTAAATCTGCTTCCTGATCAGAAGAATGAAAGAGGGGACTTGGTGATCTATTTTTTCAGTTCAAACTCCACGATGAGGGATTTTTCTAATTCCGAATAAAGTCCATCTTCTCCATTCTGAGATACAATCCCAACTTTTTCCTCCCTAACCTGTTCACAAAGGTGAGAAATGAGAAAAAAGAAAAGTCGCGGCTTGATCCGGACTCCCCAGAGTCCATATCAAGGAATCCTCAGCACCCTCTAGGTTAAGACCCGGGTCCAGTCTCGGAGGAAAAGTGTGTGGCAATACAGCCCTACCTCCAGCCTTCGGAGTCAAACGGCTCCGCAACCAAACTGTTTAGAATTCTGCCTGCTCTTCACGCCACGGCCGAGGAGAGAAGCCACAGGTCATCACATTGGCCCTAACCCATTGTGCGTCCACGACGGCCCAGCAGGGCACAAGGGCTTCGATCTGACCTAACCCTGCCGTCCTGCGGAGTTAAGCCCAGTCCTTCCCGACCTTGGGGAGTCCGGCTACCCGCCCCGCCGTCCCCTCACAGGCGCCCGAAAGGCTCCTCTCGACATCGGCCCTTGCTCCCATCCCCCACGCTCCTAAATTCAGGACAGGGAAGCTTCGGGGCGCCCTTCTCAACGCCGGGACCGCCCGGACTTCATCCCAAACAGGGGAAGACGCTGGGCGGGGGGAGAAAGACGGGCTCCGCGGGGACCAGGCTCCCAGTCAGTCGAGCATCCCGCCCCTCTCCCCGCCCGGGCGGCAAGGCGCCCACACGGAGACTCGCAGGGCCCAGGCTCGCTCGGACCCCGCGTCGCGCCCGCCTCGGCTCCGCGTACCGCAGGGCACAACCCGGGCGAGCGGCTGAGGCGGAGAGGGTGCCCCGCGGACTCACCTGGGGCGGAGGCGCTCGCTCATGGCAGCCGATGGAGACGAGCGACGCAGCGCCGCTCCGCGAGGAGAGGGAACGCAGGGCGTCGTGTTCCGGCGGCCGCCACGCCCACCCCCTCGGGCCTTGGCCCTGGCCGCGGCTCTGGCTGAGGCGGCCGGCGCTGAGTACCCCTCGGGGGGACCCGTCCCTCCGCTACTTCCGGCGTCTGCTCCGCGCCCCCCCATGTCGCCGCCGCCGTGGTACCGCCCTCCCGCGAGTGCGCAGTGGCGCGAGCCCGGGGCGCCGACCGGAAGCCCCGCCCACAGGAAGAGGCGGGCTCGGGGCGGGGGAGGAGCGACCAGGGGCCTCTGGGAAAGAGGACCTCGTTAGAGGTGGCCCGGACGTTTGCCTGTTCGCAGCCGAGACGGGCCGGCGTAAGAGTCCAGCCAGGCTTAATTGTTACACAGCCGTGTCGCAATCACATGATACAAGTCTTTGATTTAAATCCCTGTGAAGCCATAGTTTTTAAAAAAAAATAGGGGAGAAGCATCAGGCAGTGGTGTAGACGGCTTGCCCCGGGGCCTAGTCCGGGGAGTCGGGCCGCGTCGCGGGGGCTGCGCAGGGGGAGCTCGTCGCGGGACTTCCTGGTGTGTTGTGTGTCTCGCGAGGTGAGACGCCGCGCGGGCGGAGTTTCCACCGGTGGCGGTGCTGTCTGTGGCCTCCGCTGCAGGCCCGGGTGCGGATGTGGAGGCGAGAGGAGGGCGAACGGAGGGCTTTCTGAAGCCGAAGGCTCTGCGGCTCCGGCGCCCGGGGCGGGGGAGGCTGCGCGGCGGCCGATCGGGCCGCCGGAGCTGCTCGGTGGTCCCAGCCAGCTCCCTGGACGCCGCCCGACTGCTCTCCGGGAACAGCGAGGGAGCGGGGAGCCGACAGGCCCACTGGACGGCGCGGGCGGGAGGGCTCAGAGGCCAGCCCTGCGCTCAGGAGGCTGGTCCCCCGGCTGCTCTGCGGGACCCCCAGGGAGAAGTGCCCTCGTGGTGACCCCGTTCATTTCAGTTTGCCCCAGTAGTCTGTTCCTCTCGTTCATTTCACTCACTCGAGTGACTGCCCTAATTGTGTCTTTAACATCGAATTCACCCTGCCCGCCTGGGTAACGGCGGTCGTGGAGCATGCAGGAGAAGCAAGCGCAGAGTTAGCATCCTTCTACAAAAACTGAGGTAAGAACGTAGTTAATGTAATAGGGAAGCACCTTTATTTTCTCGCGCAAGTTAATCCCTAAAAGGATGTTACTTATAATCTCAAATTATACCTGACGGCCCACACCTCTGGGAATCCTGCCTCCCAGGTTATGAGTATGAAGCTAAAATACCTCTGTTTAGCTCCAAGGAAACAGCCTAACCCGGCTCACCTGTGAATGACTGCAGGCGCAGCAAGTGAACACACCCCCTCCGCAGGGTGATGGGAACCAGGAAGGGTTTGACTTTTCTCCCTCCGCTTTTAGGATTAAAGAGGCCTGAATTGTAACTCAGGCAGCATGGCTCTTTAGGACACAAATCCACCATCTTGTCAGTCTGCTGGCTTTCCAAACAGTGTCACTAGTCCTTGTACCAGCAACTCGTCTGGATTGATTGGTCTGTTGTGCGATGAACCAGACGAACTTGGACTCAGTAACATTAAGGCACCCACGTTGAGACGTTACAGCTCGACGGTACAGGGAAGACCTCAGGAGGATTAAGTGAGGATGGAGAGCATGTAGGCAGACACCTCTCAAAGAGGTCTCAATCCCCTTCTAAAATCATTAGTCCAAGGCCCGTGGACTGACTTCCATTGTGTATCTTTTTGTAAATAAATGGTCCGTATATGTGTGTGCTTAGTCCTGTTTGACTTTGCGATCCCATGGACTGTGTCCCGCCAGGCTCTTTTGTCCGTGGGATTATCCCAGCAAGAATCCTGGAGTTGGTTGCCATTTCCTTCTCCAGGGGATCTCCACAGGGATTGAACTTGCGGCTCCTGCATTGGCAGGCAGATTCTTTGCCACTGAGCCTCTTGGAAAGCCCAAACGGTCCACAGCGTTTATTATATTGTCTAAGGGGTACTTCCAAAGTAAGAATAATTCCTATAAAGTCTATTAGCAGAAGACAGTTTTATTTTGCCTGACTTCATGTAGGACAAGGTGGGTTGGTTGCTATGATAAATGGGTTGGCCAGGGCCAAGCCCAGTGCTCAGTTCTGAGAATACAGCTATGCACAGGGGCTACCTTTTCCCTACCCTCTGAAACTTAATTGAATAAGAAATGTAAACAAATAACTTTCATCTGAGCTTTGGAATTAAATACTACCTTTTCCTGACTGGAGAGTATAACAGAGGCACCAATGGTATGTGGTTTAAGTATTTTTCACTCTTTTGGCGGCGACATACAGCATGTAGGATCTTAGTTCCCCAGCTAGGGATCAAGCCAGTCCCCCTGCAGTAGAAGTGCAGAGTTTAAGGGTTTGGTTTTTTTTTCAATATTTTTATATGGCATAAATTTCACAAAAGTGTCAAACTAAACAAATTTCCCATTAATCCATTGTTGTACAAGCCTAGTAAAAAAGTTGGAACCATGTTCCCTCCATTTATGTATTATGTACATTGGTCATACTTGTGTGTGTGTGTGTGCATGCATGCGTGTTACTCATGTGTTAAACGTTAGTAGCATTCTCATGTTTCATGCTTAGGTAATGGAAGTTACCTAAAGTTAGTACCTTCTTGCACCCCAGTGGATTTTTCTATACATAACTGCTGTAGTCTTTTATTCTTCAACTTTCTTCCCTTGAATGATGTGTTTTATAACAATTTCTTTACACTCGTGTTATCTAGTTGCCTTGCTACAAAGTTAAATAGCAGATATTTCATTCTGGCTGGCATTTGGACACCTTTTCCTTCCACTAACTAATTCAGTAGATGTAAGTCATTTTGCCTGGCTCACCTTCTAGTTAGGGATGTAGAAAAACCTCTTTGGTCATCTTTTGTAATGATTGATTCCTAGAAGATGTTAAAAAATCTGAAATACCAAGCAGAAATGGAGTCAGGAACATTGACTTTAAAATCCAACTGTATCTGTTTTGTACCTATAGAAGAAAAAGAATGAATCACAATAAATGTCTTAAAATGTTTTTCAGCCTAGCTTATTTCAAATGAATTTAAAGGGTATGACACCTAACTAAGGCATGAGTATTTACAGACTGTATGCTTCCTATCTCCTTGCGTTTGTCTTTTTCAGGAATAGGAGAGTGCTGTTCCACCCAGGATGGAGCTGTGTCCTTACTGTAAGAAGCCATTTAAACGATTGAAATCCCACTTGCCGCACTGTAAGATGCTAGAAGCAACTATGTCTGCTGATCAGGAAATTCGTCAGTGCAAGCCAGCTGCACTCCCACGTGGTAAAAAAATCAAAGCGCCCATCAGAGACTCAGTTAAAGCAAAAGAGGAGTTAGGGACAGACAGTAAGAAAAGAAATGTGGAACTAAAAGGGAAAAATTCAGAACAGACAGTCAAGTCCTCTTCAGCACTAGCTGTTGGTTTGGAAAAAGCAAGTCATAAAAAGGCTGATGAAGATGTCAAGAGTCAAGTTAAGCCCTCCCTCAAAATGTTAAAGAATACTAAACCAAAGTTTGTGTTCCAGGGAGAAACTCCAGCTCAGTTTTCTGCATCAGAAAACACCAGTTCTACAAAAGAACTTGCCAAAGCTTTGCCTCAATCAGGAGAAAGTAGAGATAACCCTTCAGAAATGGAAGCACCTTTGCCTCCTGGCCCAGTGGCACCTTCTCAGTGGAATCACGATAGGAAGTCTTCTTTGGCCTTCCTTGATGATGTACAAGCCACGTCCACTGACTTGAGACTGGACAGAGTGGATGCCTCAAGACAGAACCTTCTCGTAAAACTATTCGATACACCTTTTGGTGATGGTCATAGTTCTGTGAATTGCAGTCACGGGGTTCAAAGAGGAAACACGTCATCGTCGGGCAGAGAAAGAGATTCCAAGACCGAGGATCACCTCTCAGGAGTCTCGACTGATAGAGACTTCAGGACTCTGGCAAAGAACGCAGAATCACAGATTGCTGCTTTTAAGCTTAACTCCTTAGGTAAAAGCCAGGTCAGGGAGAACCAGGGAAAAGCACTCCACCTTGGAGCAGAGACATACGGGAGCCAAGGAGGCACGGAGAAAAGCATATCTGTGACAGAAAGGCAGGATTGGGCTTCCCTGAGCCATGATTTAGTCACAGAGAAGAAACCCCAAGACAGAGGTCCCGGTTTACACTCGCTCCCGCTAACGGGGACAACTTGCCCTGAGCATCTCCCTCTAGCACAGTCACGTAACCAGAGTCCCGCCTCTCTGGCTGTAAAATTTCTCCAGGAAGAAAAAGCAGAAGCCAGCAGCCGGAATCGAGTCCCTGCTGTGAAGTTGTTAATGGTGGGTGAGGAGTGGGCTTCTCTGACAACTAAGTTGGGCTCTCGGCCCCCAGCATTGCGCCCCCGGGGGCCACAGTCTGCACGTTCAGCCCAGCACCACGCTTCCAGAAGCACCTTGGCCGGTCAGACCCTGTCCAGCGCCCTGGGGCTGGAGTGGTTTCCAGAGCTCTATTCTGGTTATCTCGGCCTTGGGGTGCTGCCAGAGAAGCCCCAGCGTTGGAGCACTCTGGCCCAGAAGCCCCTGCTTGTCATCAGTCCCCAGGGCGAGAGACTCTCCCAAGGTAAGCATGCTCAGGTTTAAGCTCATCCAGGCGGCTCTGTGCCTTCTGAGTTAATGAGGTTAACGTCCTCTTGTGACTACGCATTCCAGGGCACTGCGCTTGTCACTGTTCTCAGAACATGACTTCCTGCTCCCAGGGGTCAGTTTTAAGGGTGGGTCATCGTTCTCCGCTCCCCTCCACCAAGAGCTGAAGGCAGGACCACGACAGGCTGGCCGGGGATGCTGGTTAATACCTGACCCTCTCTGCTTGGAAGAGGCACAGCTTCTTCTAGAAATTGGGTGGGTTTTCATGCTGACAAACTCAGGAGAAGCATAAAGACTTCAGGGTCTGCCATGCTTAGATTTCAGTCAGGACCAGGTTGGGCAGAAAATGGGTTCTGGGCACGTGGTCAGGCACAGTACCTGGCGGCTGTAGCAGCAGATGAGGTGTTTGGATGTGGGAGTAGGCTGGGATTAAAGCTGAACTGGGAGGCAGGGCAGTCAAGGCAGTGGAAGCGGGGGGTTGAGGATGAGCCGGTGAGATCGGGGGAGAGATGCGGCCAGAAGCGGGCAGCAGTCCATGTGCTTCCAGAGTTGTGGCTGAGAAGGATCTTGTTCTCGTCTATTGGTCACAGCCTGTGACGCGTGCTCAGTTTGGGTTTCTGTATCGGGGAATGTGTGGCCATCACATGGCTTTTGATTCTGTTATAAACGAAAAGCCGTTGAAGTTGCTCCACCATTAATGTTCAGACTTCGATGCTGCCAGCGAACAAACAGGAGACCTCAGAGGAGACCCTAGTGACCCTTCAGTTAAAGTCAAGATTTAATTTGTCATTTGCCCAAGGACTTCAAGGCCATGGAATTTACAAGGATTAAAAAGGGGCGTGGCTTCTCAGAAAGCTTCATAACCTCACCCAGCAGTGGCTGCTTCTGACAGCCACAGGTTGAAGTTGAACTTGCAGGCAGCTTTGCGGAGGAGTTTGGGCCATATAGACTCTGGCTCAGGCAAGACCTTGGATGAGCCTTCCCCCCTCCTCCTCCTCTCTCAGAAGCCGTTCGTCCCTTGGTACTTCAGGGCAGGGCCAGTGGGGTAATAGTTACTGAGGTGACTGTATGTGCTGGGGTACCTGCGCGTTTGCCTCCGTTACCGTAAGCCAGTCCTGGGAGATGGTTCTTACCCCCTTAGAGACGAGGAAGCTGAGTTTCAGGGAGGGTGAGGGGCTTGCCCAGGGTTCAGTTAGTCTCGGAGGTTACTTGGTGGGTCTCTGCCAGGCGTTTCCAGGCAGTGTTTTCTCCTGCTGGACTGTTGGGCTCCAGGCTGTGGTCACTTACCTTTTCCTTCGGGGGAAGCGCCAGTGCTCAGCTAGTCCTCGCACGTCAGGTACCCGAGCAGACCTAGGTGAGGTGATTGCCCCGACCGAAAGGCACCCAGGGCCTTCATCTTGATGAAGCAGGGTAGAGTGAGACGCTCTTGTGGCCGAAGAACAGTGGCTGTGTTTGGACACCTAGTAGGGATGTCCGAGGGTGCCCCCAAGCTGGGCTTCGGTAAATCAGGAGTGAGGGAGATGAGCCTGTGGGATATGCCGGCTCGAGGAGCTGTCTTTTGAGCTTCGGGGAGATGGATGCGCATGGATGTAACTACCAGGATGAGTCGTTTCCTGGCCTGAGAGAAAGTGGGTTTCAAAAGTCCAAAGTTTCAGTCTCAGGAGACTCGACAAGGCCCAGGGTCTGAGAGCCCTCAGCACTCCACCAGCCACCTTGGGAGCATCAGCTGGGCCTTTGGCAGGATTCCAGTGCTTTGGCTTTGGGGCAGGAAGTTTGAGAGCTCAGTTCCCAATCTGGACAGGTAAAAGTTTCACATGCTCATTTTTTATATATGTGATTCCTAGGCGTCATGCCCAGAGACTGATTCTGAAGTGAAGTCTCAGAACCTGTTTCCAGACATTTCCTCAGTGTCTCTGAAGATGAGCCACATCTGAGAACACCTTCTGGATGTTGGCGCTAATGCAGGTCTCTGGCACCCAGCAGTGGACTGTTCTCGCACTGCAGGGAGAAGGTAGTTTAGGAAAAAAAAAAACCAAAACACAGTTTGTGTAACTACAAACAGCAAAACTTGGCTGATGGGGAGACCAGAAGGTCAAGTAGGAAAACCTTGTAGGATCCTGGGTTTTCAAAGGCCCAGAAACCGCTAAATAAAGGCTGTTCTCTAACCTGCACATGGGACTGCCATCAGTAGGGTGTCCATGTGAGGGCTCTGAGGAGGGGCGCCTGTGGGGAACGGGCGGTGGGCAGTGGGGATCAGAACTTGAGCAGAAGCCTGACGGGCCAGGGCCAGGTCCCCTTGTTGACCCGAGGAGCCCATCGAAGGGGGTGTTCATGGGAAGCTCATGTGAGTAGCCAACAGCCTGAGACGTGAGAGGTGAGTCAAGCCGTGCCTCTGGGATTATAGTCAGGCCAGAGCGGTGATGGGAGCGGTCAAGCCACAGACGGCGGGCGTGGGTTCCTGATGTCTGTGTCCGCGAGCCGGGTCCCGGCGCTGGCAGGTGCAGAGCAGCATCTGAGGGATGAGGTGGCACAGCAGAGGTCGGCCGTGCCTAAAAGCCCCAGGCTCGCGACCATTCCTTGGGACGGAGGTCAGAACGCAGAGCATCAGGGTGGTAGGCAGGGAGTCAAGGGAAAAGCTCCAGCAGGACCCCTGTGGGTGTGGGCCTGGGCTCTCCCAGCTGCGGGCGGCTTGCATATCCCAGCTCCAGGCCTAAACTGGCGTCATCCACATTAGGTGCCTGGACCCGGAAGGAAGGGAGTGGGCTCTGCCGGCTGGAGAAGACCCTGGGAGCCACTGGGGTCCTGATGCTCCAGGGAGAGAGGTGGTGCCATTGCAGGTTTCCCAGAGCTGTGTCATTTTTCTGAGCTGGATGGGTTTTTCATGCTTTGTTTTCTAAGATACAAATCTTCACCTTGCAAGAGAAATAGCTTTTGTGTGGTTTCTGAGAAGCCGGCATGGTTCTGGTCATTTTTAATAAATGGATGATCATTTGCATAGTCTTTTCACATCCGCGCACAACTTCACCACACCTGCCAAACCAGTTTTAAATATTTAATTTACACTTTATCCTGATGAACCAAACCGAGACCAGAGAACCAGCAATAGTAGAGATTCCCTACTTGTCATTAAATGTGGAAAGGCGCAAGGGCAGGGGAAATGTAAGTACACAGCAGAAACGCTTCTTTCTGGTTCTGCCTTGGTTATTCTCGTATCGAACATAAATAAGAAGCGTGTGCTAGTCAGCGGTGGTGAGGGGCTGATAGAGTAAACCTGTCCACTGTCGGCAGTAGTAACGAGTAATCACCAGGACAGTAGCAGGACGTGCTGTTCTTTGAGAAGGTGTTCAGCAGGCGAGAGGAAGTAGAAATGACTCACTAAGCCTGTCCCGGGGGTCATCTGGGCGCTGTATTCATCAGAGGAGAGATGATCCAGGTCCCGATCCCTCGAGCCCCTGAGTCTGCCAAACAGCCTCCTCTTGACGCTGGCGAGGTGGTTTGGCCCCCGGTGCTGACACGTCCGCAGCCCAGGGCAGACCGTCACCCACTACTTGGCATGTACTTTTCCTGCAGCCTCGCCCTGGGGACCTCGGGCCCTGAGTGCTGGGGAAGAGGACGGATTTAGATGAGCTGTCTCAGTGACTTCTGTTTGGAACCCTAGTTCCTTGGTTGGAAAGAAGCGCGACGGCGGTAAGGAGCTTGGAAGCCCCGGCCAGCGCCTCTCTCGGGAGGCTCCTGGGAGCTGTCCACACAGGTGAGGCCCGAGTCGCGCCTGCGGGGCTCTCTTGCTGCTGCTAGACTTTCTCTTCCTTCATCCAGGGCTGTTACAGCCCGGCTCAAGAACGAGAAAAGGATGGCCTTGCGCGCTTCCCATCTTCCTCCCTGCCTTTCTTCATCCTGGAGTCTGACACAATTAAAGCACTGAATTGATGACAGCAGCAGCTGCTGTATATCAAACAGGGTTCATTTCTTTCAGCACCTGCCCACCTCTGCCTTCCCCACGCTCACGGTTCCCAAGCGAGGAAGGCTCAGCTGCGAGACCACTTGTATTCATCTCCTCCCCGTGAAACTTGTAACCAGACTCCCCAAAATAAGAGTGACTGATTGATTAAAATTAAGGTCTTCTGGTTTTCACCTCTTCATTTGTTTCAAACACGTATATATAGTACAGTGGTATGTAAGTTCCTCGCGCAGCAATTCCTTTGCCTGAGCAGACCGGGTGACTTGAGTCCCTTGTAGATAAGGGCCCGGTGGCCTGCCCGCTAACGTGACCCTGATTCTCTGCCCACAGGCTGGATCCGGTGCCGCACCAGCGTGAGGAGCGGAGTCGGCGGCCTCACCTTGCTCTTCACCGGCTGCTTTGTCCTCTGCTGCAGCTGGAGCTTCAAGCATCTGAGTAAGCCTTGCTCGTATCCTCAGTAGCAGGTCACAGCCCATGACACGCACCTCTGAGGGCTTTTCTGAACTGCTTTTTTCAGTTTTGCTTGTCTGACACGCCCTAATGAACAAGCTGTTGCCCAAAGCTCTGGGGTTTTTTTTTCACTGGAGGTTGGTTCTAATGGCCTTGATAAGATCTGACTCGAGTTTACGTAACTGCTCTCATGCTCCATTGAAGATTGTCGCTGGAGATCGGGTGTGCTTGTGTTTTCTCCTAAAAACTGTCTGCCTGTTGGAAGATCAGGGCTCTTCTCTTTGGTGACTTTCTGATTCCTAAGAACTTCTCTTTAGGATGGAAACCAAATAGCTTTATACCCTAAGAGATGAGAAGCAAACGCAGCTGTCACTTAGCAGTGTGTCTAAGGCTGAGAGCTGTTTTGTTTAATCTGCTTTTAACGTTAAAGGGAACAAGCATCTTTCTAGTTACGCATTTCAACTTGCTCCAGACCTTACCAGAAGGAAAATGCCTAGGTTTCACTGCTCTTTTAATTCCAGATAACGTTTGCTCACTTTTAAAAAGTATTATTGTATTAAAGAAATCAGAAAAGGCCCAGTATTCTTCCACAGCAGACAAAATCCAAATGCTTTCAGATGAAAATTTTCAGTGCAAAAGTGTAAGATTGTTATTAACACTAGAGGCCAGTAGAATTCACAAACTTCCAGAATGTCAGGTTTGACTTTTAGCTGGGCTTGGCGACTAATTCAGTGCCAGGACACAGGGCGTGGGTCAAGACGTGCATCACGTCTGCAGCAGGCTCTCACATCCTGACTGGCCGGCCACAGCTGCCCACCCTCGTCTCATATGCTTGGCCGTCCGTGAGAAAGGAATTCCTTTCTGATCACGATGCCTGAAATCCCACGTCGTTTCTTTCACAGGGAAAAAGCCTCCCCTGAAAAAGAGACCATTCAGGTGATGCTGGAGTTTCTGTTTCACACCTTTATTTAGAGACTGAGGAAAGTGAGGCAGAAACTGACCCCTGTACCTAAGACTTTATTTCTAAATTTATAAAACAAACACAGGGGGATGATCTTCAGGGGCAAGAGGCAGAAGCCGTCCAGGAACTTCCTCGTAGACCCTTAAGTTTGTCTCTGTTTGTCCCCAGAGCTGCAGCGCTGGCGTAATCAGCGCTGACCTGGACGCCACGATGGAGACGCTGCAGAGCATGTTCAAGAGCGGGAAACCACTGGGGGCGGGAGAGGGAGCGGGAACAATAAAATCACTGGACTCGAACCGTTCTGCAGGAAGCCCGGTGTGTTTGTTAAATGTGGACAGCTCTGGTCCTCTCTGGATATTTCTGTTGGGTTGTTGCCAAAAGTGACTGAAAGTTTTGGAGAAAAACTTGAGGTGGTTTAATCATAAAGGCGGATGTTATTCAAGGAGACAGGGAGATGACAGGAGTTCATCGTTAAAAATTTAAAATAGCTGTTTCCTAATTCTCGGTAACAATAATCCCAATTCTAAATCATTTCTCCCCAAAACTGTTGTCTGTATCTTGGCATCGTGCTGTTCATCCCTGCCGGATACTAGTTCAGAAGAGCATCTGAGGTGACTGGAAGTCAGCTCACATCGGACCCTTCCCCTTGGGGGTGGGTGGGCTCCTCTGGCTCCTTGACCAGCTCTCAGCGACTGTGAGGAACAAGCAGAGACTCGGGTCAGAGTTGCAGGTGAACCTCTGAAAAATCCTTGGCAGGTGATTTTTTTTTTTCTTCTTTTAAGCTGATTAAAACAGCACACTCCACAGAATGTTAAATCATCTTTTCCACATCTGCAGTGAGTGTAGCAGTGAGCAAGTGGATTCTGCTTCTTATCTCTTCCTGGAAGCATTTCAGAATCCTACCCCTATATCCTCCAAGAAGCTGAGTGAAATAGCCACATATTCCTCCCACTTGGTTAGGGCTGCGTGAGGAGGGTGGGGTTTGGGGTTTCTTCCCTGGTCAAAATATTCCACGTTGTTCTAGTTTTATGACTTCTGCTTTGGACCCTAGACGATAACTTGGATAGATAAAGGCTTCGTGGAAATCTAATGTAGATCGCACAGGTGGGTGAGGTTTTCCGATCCTTTTCTAGTATCAAGGGTTGATTATGTCTTGGACACAGATGTGCCCCTATTGGACCAGTGAGTCTGTCTGGGTCTTAGCTCTGCTTGTGATCCTCAGGCCAGAACACGCGTTCAGCCCCTGGAGCCCCCACTCCTCCAGGACTACGAGAAAGTGGCTGTGCTGTCGTAAAGCCAGCTCTTACCTTTGCACCTCTCTCCCCGCTCTCTTCCAAGAACCTGAGGTTGGCTTTATCTCCCTTTTTGTTCTTCAGTCCCCTGCCTCCCCACCCTCTCTAACTGTTTACAGTGGGAGTAATTTAATTCTGCATCAAATTGTCCTGGTTAAGGAGAAGGTGTACTGGAATTGTCCACGAGGAAAAACTCACAGTTGAGGAAGAGTATGGCAGAGGTATAACTAAAGTAGACGTAGTTAGTTTAGTGTGACAGAATGTCACCGGAACTGCCTCTGAAAGGGCTCTGTGACCTTTCGTTGTAAACGCTCCAGAAGAGACACGCGGGGAAGAGGCCTTCCCGCAGCTCCCCCTCTGCCTCACGCTGGGTCAGAGCTGCTTGGTGCAGAGGTGGGTGGGAACATCCTCTGCACGGGTCCTCTCCCGCCCCAGCAGGGTCCACAGACCACGAGAGGCCACAGGCACGAGCCAGTGGGGCCTGTTCGTACGTGAGGTCTTGGGGACGCAGTTCGGGTTGTTGGTCAGGTTCTGGCTGTGGCTGCAGCGTCAGCTGAGACGTCAGCAGAGACCGTGGAGCCTGCAGAGCTGAACGTGGTTCCTCTCTAGCCCACCACAGAAAACCTGCTGCCCCCCGCCCTGGGCCAGCAGGACCTCACAGGCTCCCGCGTCGGAGGGATGAAGATGACCATGAGTCCACTCTAAAGCGTTCAGGGCTGGGACACGTTTCAGGAGGAGCCATTCTAGACTCAGTACCTGTTGAGATCGTTTTTGTCACTGCGGTAAAGAAACCAGTGTGTTGGTGGGAGCTTCCTGGGGTGAGCAGCAGCGCTTGGATTCCGCTCCCAGAGCGGCTGCGTGAATTCCCCACCACGGCTTCCAGCCATGTGTGAGGAAACGCAGCCTGAGAATCCACCTCCCCTCCCCGCTGCAGCTGAGATCACGGTGATGCCCAGGCTCCCCCGTCCTGGACTCCAGGGCAGGTCCTGTCACCTGCCCGTGTTCACAGCGCCTGACCGCCCTGCGCTGTAACTTGCGTGGCCAGGGAAACGGGGGGTGTCCCTGCTGCCCACTTAAGATTAATCCTGCCTTTACTAGAGAATGTTTATATATTTCTATAAATTCTCAGCTGTTGCAAATAAAATCATTTTGTTGCATCGTCAGTGGAGTGTTTTATGTTACGGGAAGCCCTATCTGCCGTCACTACTTTATCACGCCTTCCTTTCCTTGTTTACCTAAGTTACCTGGTTTACCTGGTAACCTACCTGTAACTTACCTGGTAACTTCCTTACCTTACCTTTACCTGGTAACCCTAATTTCCTTTCAATACCTGCTTCTCCCCCGACACAGTGTTGCTCCTACATATTACTACCACCACGCGCCATAACAAAAATACTCCTAAAAACTATTCCTCTGTTCTGGTTACCTGCCACTGGACACTCACCTGTGAGATAAGCAGCACATCTGTCCTTGGACCTCCTTGTTGCAGGCCGTAAAACGGGGACACCTACACCTACTCTGTAGAGCCTGGGTGAGATGCGAAGTCAACGAGTAGGAATGAAACGATCCCACCTTTGCTGACACCTGTGGCCTTTCCTGCGTCCACATCCTAACGAATCCAGCAAGAGGCCCCACCACCATCCAGCCAAACCCCAGCTACCACCCGGGTGCTCGCTTTCGTCAGCCAAGCCTGGAGCACCGTTCACCTGCCGCCCACTCACGACCACCCAGTGAGGCTGAAGCGGCTGTCACACTCCCCCAGAGAGACGGTGCAGGCTGAGAAGGTTGGTGGTCTGGCTGCATGCCATGTGTCACATACCCGTCCAGGGAGGAGCTGTCAGCTGGGCCAGCGTGCTCTTGGACTGACGGCCTTGCCCCCTGCCCTTCCCCCTCCTGCCAAGTGGGACGAGGCCGCTGCCTGTCTGCAAGACCAGTGGGCCTGCCTGGTCCCCCCACGCCGACCCTCTTCTCTTCCTCCAGCGGGCCCGGCCTGGCCTCCCCAGGCCTTGCCCCGTGGGTGAGGCTGCCCTGGGGGTTGACTTGGACGATGACGTACATCACGTGGTGCTCACTGCCCCACCTCACTTCCTCTCCTCCCGGGGCAAGCCTCAAGTTGGTACCGTCCACCTCCCCTCCCCGACACCATGATTCCTCATGTAAGATACGCACAGGATCGAATCCTCAATTTAAGGAAGCCGTCCAGGGAAGCAGCTGTCGTGCAAAAAAGCTTGATTTAATCGCCAGTTTACAGCAGCAGCTCAGGCCGCGTGCAGCAGAAGTGCCCGGGAGTGGCGTGCGTGGGTGCGGCCACGGGGAGCTGAGCAGGGTGCACTCGGATGTAAGCTGCACCCTCAAGCTGGCTGTGCAGGCGTTGCGCTCCCCTGCTCTATGAGTAACTCGTTCCTGCCACGGTCAGCGAGCCCCCACTCCTGCTGTGTTTTCAGCAGCTCGCTCACTTACAGGAGAAGAGGAAGCGGGAAGCAGGCTGCCTCGGCCTCTTCTGTGCTGGCTACGGGGCAGCGGGCTCGCTGAGGACGGCCCAGCACGGCCTTCCGGCGTCTTCACTACAGAAGGTCCTCCCGTTCCCCAGACAAACTGGGGTCTTTTTTTTTTTTAATGACTCCTACCAGTTGACTCTTACTGGCATAACAGCTCATTTTTCAACACTAAAAGAGAAAAAGTTAACCGTGTGACTTTTTGTAAATTCACATCCCAAGAGAAAAAAATGCCGAATTGTCTCAGGCACCGTAGGAGACCATTAGCTGGCTTCCTGAGGAACCTGGCTTCTACTCTTAAATGAAGTTCCTTGTCGGGCCTGAGAAAGGCCTTGAGGTAAACGCCCAGCATTGCTAACCCAGACAACAGAGCTGGACGCGTAAAGAGGAGGCGGGCGAGCCCCGTGCCCCGTCACGTCTCACCCTGGCCCTGCTGTCGTCTTCAGAACGGAGAACGCAGAGGATAATTTAGAGTCTGCCTCGTGAAGGTGTGAAACGTGATGGTTTTCTTCCTGAGGAAGCAAAGATAGCAACCAAGAAAGGCAAGGCGTGGGCTTCCCTGGTGGCCCAGTGGGTGAGACTCTGCCTGCCAATGCAGGGGACACGGGTTCAACCCCGGATCCAGGAAGACCCCACAGGCCGCGGGGCAACTAGGCCTGTGTGGGAAACTGCTGAGCCCCCGGGCCTAGAGCCCGTGCTTCACACCCAGAGGAGCCACCGCGACGAGAAGGCCGAGCTCCACAGCTAGACAGGAGCCCCCACTCGCTGCAACTGGAGACCCAGCACAGCCAAAACTGAATTCTTTAAAAAATGCAAGATGGGTGACATTCCCTTCCTTACCAAGCTGCCCCCTCCCCCCACCACATCTTAAGACCATTATGTATAAATAACACTGGGCAGCAAAACGGGGCCTGAAAGATGATTGAACATGTTAGCCTTTTAAAGAAACAGTCTGTCTGGCAGGGGAAGCAAATAAAGTAACGTTGAGACCTTAAAATTGGAACATTTGGTTTACCAGCCACATTGCCCCATTCTCTCTTAATTCACCAAAACCTGAGTCTGGCTTCTTAACCCGCTGCTGATCACCCCTCCCCTGGTCCTCAGCCCTGCAACCCAGCTCTGTCATCACTCACCCCGTAGCGCGGGCCCTGCTCTAGCGCCTGAGCCCCAGGCAGTGGGCAACCCCCGGCTCGTGGGGCCTTGTCTGAGGATGAGGAGGCAGGCACTCTTGTCAGGGAGGGGGCCCAGCGGGGTTCCCAGGCAGGAGGAAGTGCGGAACCCAGGGGCTGCTTGACAAGCTGCAGAGAAAGTGAAGCCAGAAGGAAACACTGCAGACGCCCTCTGTGTACAGACAAGGCGGCTTTACACAGAAGGCAGAGGGCCTGGCCAGGCGTTCAGCCCGTGAATGGCCTTGTTTTACAGCTTAATTGCCGAAAGCATCCCTTTGGGTGGAAGTTAGAAATGGGCTTGTGAATTCCCCAGTGCAATCACGTCCCCCGCCAGCCCGCCGCCATCAGCCGTCCCACTGGGGACCAGCAGGGGTCGCCCTCCTCCCCTGCCAGCGCCGCCCCAGCCTGGCGCTCGGGAGGGAAGCTCAGTGTCCAACTCTCTGGGACCCCATGGACTGTGGCCCGCCAGGCTACTCTGTCCATGGGATTTCCCAGGCAAGAAGACTGCAGTGGGGTGCTATTTCCTCCTCCAAGGGATCTTCCCAACCCACGTCTCCTGTGTCTCCTGCACTGGCTGCAGATTATTTACCAGAGCCCCAAGGGGTAGCACTGGATACAGAACTTCTACTTAACAAGAGTTCAGTAGCTGCCCCAGCACCCATGCTCCCCCTTTGGCCTCTGTCAGACTTAACCAGCATCCAGCCACCCCCACCGAGGAGCAGCAAGCATTTTCTATAGAGACCCAAACAGTAAATATTTTTGGCTCTGCAGGCCATCTGGTCTGTCGCAGCTACTCAACGCTGCCGTGTGCCATCGTAAGCGTGAGCACAGTCAGAGACAGGAAATGTAAATGACAAGCTTGGCCCCATTCCAGTGGAACTATTTATAAGCATTGGAATTTTCATTTCCATGTGTCAAAAAAAATACTACATTGGGTTTTTCTTCTTTTTTCTTCACAACCTTTAAAAAAAATCACCCTTAGGTTCCAGGCTGTACGAAACAGACAAAGGGCCCGATTCGCCCCACAGGCTGTGCTTTGCCGACGGGATTGTCACTCAGTCGTGTCCGACTCTGCGAGCCCACGGACTGCAGGCCTCTCTGTCCTTCACAGTCTCCCAGAGTTTGCTCAGACTCATGACCCAGGATGGAGGCCCTCGTTATCAAGGCTTGTTATCAGTGGGAGCAGCATCTGTTCCCAAGGGGACCAGGCCCGACCAGGGTGGCCCTGACGCAGAACAACTCTGGACCACAAAGCCTCAGCTTGGCCCCAGGTTCTTTCATTAAAACCCACACGTGTGTTAATCCGGCCAAAGAGGGAGGAGGGCTCAGGGGGCAGAGATGACAGAGGGGCGAGGGTTCTGGGAGGTAGGACCCCGCATGAGTGCCCTGCCCGGGATGGGAGCAGTGCGGGGCTGGGGAGTCGGGGTTCCCGGGGAAGCGCATGCTGGAAAGGAGTGAGTGTGCCGCCCCCTGCCTGCCTGCACTCACCTTCAGGTAACGGGTGAGTAAAACATTCATCTTGGGACTGAAGGCGGCGTGGAGAGACAGACAATCACAGCCTGGCTCCAAGCCCAGAGTCCCACGGCCGGCTCACTAACACCCCCTGCACCAGCCTGCCGCCCCGACTGCGTGTCCTCAGAACCCCACAAGGAAGGGCCTGAATATCCACTAACGGACGGGTACAGGGTTCAGCGCGGCCAGCAGGACCAAGGAGAAGTGGGCACAGGGGGAGCCCCGCCCCGAGAACCTCACAGGTGGATGCTGGCCGACGCTTCACTCCCCACCTCGGGCCGGTGAAGGTACAGAAGGCTCTAGAAGCCAGAGTGGGCCCAGCACGGGGTGGGGGGGGTGTGTGGCTGGGGGTGGGGGTCGGGTTGGTCTCACACTTACTGTGCAAATTGGCATCTGGGTCCTTCCAGGCAGAAGCCAGCTAAGTAGTTAGTACACACTGTCCTGAGGACATGTCAGTACTTACACAGCGGACCCGCTGGGCAAAGCGAAAACGGCCAGAAGAATCTTCTTTAGCAAGGGAAGTGCAGCGCAGAGCCCACAGGCCGCCTCAGGAAGGTGCGTCCCTGCCTGCCGGGAGACACCCCCACACCCCCTGGAGCCCCCTTTCCGTCAGGCCCTCACCGTGCTTGCAGAAACCTCGGTCATACCACGGATAGTCCCGGGTCTTGAAGGCCAGCTTCGCGTGGAGGAAGGGACATGCCTGTTGTTGCAGTCCCCTGAAACCCCAGCATTCTTGTGCACAAGCAGGCTCATCTTCAAGGGCACGTCCACCCTCCGGGAACAAGACTGCCCCTGCCCCTTGCATACAGGCCATTTGCCTGCCTGCTGGGGGTCAGCGCTTTTTTGAGGACAGCCAGAAATTTCTCCTACTTCCTGCAGGCTAAGAAAGGCGGATCCCAAGCGAATTGGCTCAGTGGGGCTTGGGTATGAATACACTCGTCTGTAGGAGGTGGGGCAGGGCCAGATGTTCAGAAGGAGGGACTGGAGCTGAAGGTGTTCAGAGGCTACTTGGGAGAAGGAACAGGGAGAGGTGGGGAAGAGGAGACCCCTAGCCAGCAGCTAGAGATCCAGGAAGACCCCGACCCTGCGTGGAGATGTTGCTCCTCTGTCCGTGGGATTCTCCAGGCAAGATACCGGAGTGGGTTGCCAGCCCTCCGCCAGGGGATCTTCCCAACCCAGGGATCGAACCCGTGTCTCTTATGTCTCCTGCACTGGTAGGCGGGTTCTTTACCACTAGTGCCACCTGGGAAGCCCTGTGCCACGGTTAAAGCTTCATCTCTATGATGAAACCTATAAGGCTTCCAGAACCTACACAGTTCTTTCTGGGGGAAATGCCGCAAGAGCTGGGCACTGCTTCAAAGTTGGCACGGAGATGAAATAAACAGGATCCAGAGGGACACCTGTGGTTTCACAGAGCCTGTGCTGTAACCCGTCTGTTTGTGGATCTGACCAAAACTCCTGGTTCCTAGGAGGAGCCAGCCCTATTGGCACAGACAGCCAGGAGTTTGGGGAGGGAGTCTAAGCCCACCTAGCTTCTGCGCAAGGCCCCAGGGGCTCTGAAGGGACCAAGGGGTAAGACTCAGCCTTTTTTCACCTCATTCAAGTACAGAACTGGGCAGTGTTTCCCATCTCATCCTCCTTAAAAGCCTACGACTTATCAATGAAAGATCAGAAGGAGAAATTAAGGAAACAATCCCATTTACCGCTGCATCTAAAAGAATAAAATACCTAGGAATAAACCTATCTAAAGAGGTGAAAGACTTGTAGTACTCCAAAAACTAAAAGATGCTGATGAAAGAAATCAACAATGATACAAGCTGATGGAAACACACTGTGTGCTGAGACTGGAGGAGCCGGTAGTGTCCGAATGACTGTACGACCCAAGGCAGGGATCTCCCCAGTGGCTCAGTGGGAAAGAACCTGCCTGCAATGCAGGAGACACAGGTTCAATCCCTGGGTCAGGAAGGAAGATCTCCTGGAGGAGGAAATGGCAACCCACTCCAGCACTCTTGCCTGAAAAATCCCATGGACAGAGAAGCCTGGCGGGCTACAGTCCCCAGGGTTGCAAAGAGGTGGACATGACTTCGCGACTCAGCGCAACACACAGCACCCAAGCAATCTACAGATTCAACACAAACCCTATCAAATTGCCAATGGCAGTTTTCACAGGTTTTTTTGTTTTATATGTGTGTATGTATGTGTGTGTGTAAAACAGATAACCAACAGAGACTTACTGTATAGCATGGGGAACTGTACTCAATATTTTTTAATAACTTATAATGGAAAAAGATCTGAAAAAAGTGTATTTTATATATATATATATATATATAAATGAATCACTTTGCTATACACCTGAAACTAACACAACATTGTAAACCAACTGTACTTAAAAAAAGAAAATAAAACAAGCCTGCAACTTAGCACTTTTCAGGGCCAAAAGGAACACCACAATGTCAATTCCACTGGTTTCCAAACAGGTCTATTCTATACCTCGGGCTTCTGCAAAGCAAGATCTCGCCTGAGCCCCAAAGAACGCCATGGCTTCCCCAGAATTCAACCCCTGCCCTTTCGCGCAGTCCTCTCATTTCACAAAGGAGGACACCGGGACTCAGGGAGGAGAGACCTCGCGCCCATTCCCACCCGGCTTCCTCACACGGAGAGGTGTGCTTGCAGCTGTCCACCTGGGCTCTCGGCACAGCGCCTCCTCCGGGCTCCAGCCTTCGGAAGAAGGAGGTGACCCCCCCGGGACTGGCGAGCAGGGGCTGCTGCTGCTGCTAAGTCGCTTCAGTCGTGTCCGACTCTGTGCGACCCCACAGATGTCAGCCCACCAGGCTCCCCCGTCCCTGGGATTCTCCAGGCAAGAACACTGGAGTGGGGTGCCATTTCCTTCTCCAATGCATGAAAGTGAAAAGTGAAAGTGAAGTCGCTCAGCCGCGTCCGACTCTTCGCGACCCCATGGACTGCAGCCCACCAGGCTCCTCCGTCCCTGGGATTTTCCAGGCAAGAGTACAGGAGTGGGGTGCCATCGCCTTCTCTGGGCGAGCCGGGGCTGCTGCTGCTGCTGCTAAGTCGCTTCAGTCGTGTCCGACTCTGTGCGACCCCATAGACGACAGCCCACCAGGCTCCTCCGTCCCTGGGATTCTCCAGGCAAGAACACTGGAGTGGGGTGCCATCGCCTTCTCCGGGCGAGCCGGGGCAGGGGCGGCCTTCTCCGCGCCGCCCGGTGCGGCTGTCCGTTCCTCTGTCCGCCAGCAGGTGGCGCCCGCACCCCGCCTGCCGTCGGCCGGCCCGCAACGGCGGTCCCTTTGGGACGGGCACTCATCCACTTGCAGGGCCAGGACCCCCGCTTCCTAGCGCCTTTCAGCGGCCCTTTCCCGCTGCTACATCTCCCCAACAACAGTTTTTAAGTAAAACCATTCCTTCCAGTTAGACCAATAATTACACTTTGATGAGCACAGTATATCTAATAGAGACGTTCATTCACTTAACTCTAAGAGCCAAAAAAGAAAAAACGTGGCTTACGCATCACAACCCTGGTGTCCACACACGCCCTCACGCTGGGAGGGCAGACAGGGACCTGGTCCTGTTCCCAAATCCATGCCCAGCACGGCCCCCACTCCCGGAAGGAAACCAGGCAAGGTTTATTAAAAGAATAAAGGGTCGTTTTAACTTATGACCAAGGGGGGCCAGGCTCCGGATAAATCCCTTCCTACAAGGGACACACACGCAGGCAGCCCTCATGAACTGCCACCACTGGCCGGGAGCGGGCAGGAAACAGGATTTGAGCCTGAGGGAAGCTCTTGTTGACCCTGAGGGGGGCATCTTCTTCCTGAATAGCCAGGACTCCCCCCACCCCATCGACACTAATGAGGGACAGCTGCCTGCAGCCCCACTGACATCTCAAAGCCCAGCCGCCTGGCTCAGAGGTGTCCCTGGAGGCTATCCCTCCCCTCCCTCCGAGTCCCTCTTCGGAATACAGTTTGAAAACCACTGGACTAGATAATCCTTAATGCTTCTTCCAGCTCTGAAAAGCACTGAACTGTAGAAGTTTATCGGAAAGCTAAGACCTGAAACACATCCACAGATCCTGTTCTTAAAGGAGGCGGCGGCTTCCCCCTGCATGGCCCCTCGGACGGCAAGAAAAAGACTGGAGTCAGAGGGAGGTGACACGCGGGTCCACAGCTGACCACACAAGGTCTCTTCAGGGGGCTGAACTTCTGAAGCTCATGACTGCCCCTTCACAGTGACCTTCTACTGCTAATCGGGGATGCTGCGGTGGTTTAGTCGCTCAGTTGGATCTGACTCTTTGCGGCCCCACGGACTATAGGCTCCTCTGTCCATGGGATTTCCCAGGCAAGAACACTGGAGTGGGTTGCCGTTTCCTTCTCCAGGGGATCCTCCCGACCCAGATCCCTGGGTCTCCTGCAAAGCAGGGGGTTCTTCACTGACTGAGCTAGGAAGGAAGCCCCCAATCAGCGATGCTAGTTTTCCGTTTAGGGAAGCGATGTAAAGCTTTCTTCTGAAGGAAGTTAAAAACAGCGAGACGGTTGAAAGAGGCGGGCATGGGGCGCGTCAATGGGGCAGGTGCGTCCAGCCCCACCGTCAAAGTGCGGGCTGTTTGGGAAACACTGGCTCCGACCCTCCCTGGGGCTCCAGAGACTGCCTCCTTTCCAGACAGCCCGTCTGGCTGTGTGATTAGCCGGAAGGGGCAGGGTAACAATTCGGCCTTTGATTCCCGCCCCACCCTCCCCTTCCCTGGGTCGGGGCGGGGTGGGGAGGACGGGCTTCATGTGCCTGAGCCTGGCAGGGCAGTGGAGCAGAGCTCAGAAGACAGGTCCGATTTTTCTAGAGGGTTGGAGAAGCAGGGTGGCCTGGTCTGCCACCTGGGACGCTCGAGACCTCCTTTGGGGGCCCTTCCCAAACCTCCTTCCCCTCCCTCGGGGTGGGGGCAGCACCAGGAAGGGGCATCGCCCACCGAACTTGAAGTGGCACTCGGGCATCCTGGCGACATCATACTGGGGCAGGAACTTGCACCGGTTGCCCTTCTTGCACACCGTCTTCTCCCCTCGGGTCGTGCCGGAACAGGCACAGCTTCCCTAGGGCCCCAGAGCACCTGGCTGGGGACCCCATGCACCCAGAGCCTGGGCCCAGCTCAGCCCTAGCAGGAGGTACCGCCGTCCCTTCCCCTGGCGGAGGCTAGAGCTGGGGGCAACAGACAGCCCCCAGCCCTCTCTGCCCGACGTGATGCTCTGGCCCTTCTCGAACCCCAAGAATGCCCCTCCAGGGCGTCAGGACACCTCCCGAAGCACCCATCACACCCCATCCCCTCCAGCCTGACTGTGCAGGGGTGGTGGTAGGGTGGTTTCCAGCCCTGGTCCCTCCAGGCCCCAACCCAGCAAGGTCCTAGCACAAAGGAAGAACTCGTTAAGGGCCTGCGGAACTCATGTCTTAAAAAATAATACAAACGTTGTTTCCTGATTCCGGAGATCTAACATGGTGACGTGAGAGCCAACCTTGTAACAATTCAGAAGGAAATGGAAATGTTATATTTCGCTTTGTCATCTTCGTTCAGGCGGTCTTACCGTCGGCAGGAAGGACGCCCCTCAGTTTCTAAACAGGACCAGTGTTGTGCTGAGCCAACTCTCTGGTAGCATTTTTGGGGTGCTGGGGAGGTGTTCCTTCAGATGGTCTTACTCTCCACCTCTGGCCATTGGCTCACCTGGCTCTGACCTTCCAGACTTAAGAACACTTTTGTTTCTTTGCAAGAGGGTATCTCTGTGAAACCCTGCTCGAGAGACTGGATGGACCAAGCTGAGGATTCAAAGCCTGGAGTGACCAATCAGTTCATTTCTCCTCTTCACCCCACTGTCCAGGGCTGCCCCAAACATGAACTAGTCACGTGGCCACATGGGCTCCAGGTCCCCTGCCTGGGCCCCTCCTGGCCTCCCAGCTTCCCCAGAACAGAATCACTTGGATCCTAAAAGCAGGTCCTAAACTCATTCTGGGTTTCTCAACCTGGCTCTCTAGAGGGCAACTGCTGCTGCTGCTGCTAAGTCACTTCAGTCGTGTCCGACTCTGTGCGACCCCATAGACGGAAGCCCACCAGACTCCCCCGTCCCTGGGATTCTCTAAGCAAGAACACTGGAGTGGGTTGCCATTTCCTTCTCCAATGTGTGAAAGTGAAAAGTGAAAGTGAAGTCGCTCAGTCGTGTCCGACCCTTAGCGACCCCACAGACTACAGCCAACCAGGTTCCTCCATTCATGGGATTTTCTAGGCAATAGTATTGGAGTGGCTTGCCATTGAGGGCAACTGGAGACCCCCAAATTGGAGGCAAGACTTCTGGGGCAACTGGATTTCTACAGGAAGAGCCCGTGAGTGGTTCAGAAGGCAGAAGACGGGAACCCCTGATTTATGTCAGCCCCCCTCACAGAATGTCTGCACCAGAGGAGAGGGTTTTGGAAGAGCGCACGGTTGGGCCCCATTGGGGAGGGGGAGACATACGTTTCTGAGACTGCAGCCTGAGCTTTCTTAGGACACAGGAATGGAGGGGGCCGCTGAACAGGTCCCAGATTAACTCAGAGGGGCAGGAAAGAAGCCCCTCTCCTGGCCGGGGGAGAATTAAGAACTCGGGCCTCCTGGGAGCACACACTTGATACCCACAAACACTCCCACCTAGAGCTGGGCAGAAAGGGACTGTCTCCTTGCAGGCAGAAGTGCCTGCCCTAATTGATGCTATGGAGTCAGCATGGGAGGTGGGGGTAGCCCCCTTGATGGCCCCACCCACTTGCCCTTTGCCCTGACAATGAACTCATGCCCCTTCCCACCTCCCCTTCCTCAAGTGCAAATCCAGCACCCCAGTCCAGGCCAAGCTGAACCCCTGCCAGCCCTCACCTCTGCCCACTCACCTTTCTCGCAGAGCCCTTTGGTGAAGAAGGTGCCCCCGAGTCTGGGGGCGAAGAAGGCAAAGGAGGAGCTGTGGCTGCCGGAGGGCCTTCACCTCCTGCCCACCCCGCCAGCCCGTCTCCCTCCTGCCCCCAAAGGCTTGGACCTCTAGATGTTGGCCTCTGGGAACCAGCCTCTGGACTCGACAGGCTAGCACCCTAAGCTCTGCAGTGGAGACAATGGACTGGGGCCCAAGGCCAGTCTGGTGCTTGGGCGGCCCGTGGGGTCGTCCCAGCTTCTTTCAATTGACCCCTCTAGGGTCTCCGCTTTGCCAGCAGCCAGCCCCGTTTTCTGGCTTCCTGGAGAGGGTGTAAGGGGGAACAGGGGGTGCCTGAGAAGCAAGGGGCTACGCTGGGGGTCCCAGAGGGACAGGACGGTGGGCCCGAGCCCTCCTCCACCTCCCTGGTCAGCAGCTGAGAGGAAGCTGGGGGCAGCAGTGGCGGGGGGGTACTCGGGGTCCCAGCCCCACTCACTGTCCATGCCCAGGAGAGGCAGGAGCCCAGCGCCCTTCTGCGTCTCCACGTCCTTCTTGAAGGCGAAGGCCAGCAGCTCCAGCCCCGCAATGGCCTCCTGCACCCTCCCCACCCTTCTGGGGCTGCAGAAAGGCACTCAGGCCTCCAAGGTGGACCTTATTATATAGTTCCTCGGAGGCCCTTAAAGGGCCAGGCTCTGCGGAGGCCCTCCACCACCCCCACCCCACCCCCACTGCTGCACCCCCGCGCCCCGTCGCTGTTTCCCGCTCCTGCCCCACGCAGGGGCCCAGAGCCCGGGCCCCACACCCCACCCCAGGAACACAAGACGCATTCCCGATGCCTGCCGCAGGGGGGGACGAGCGAGCCCCCCCACACACACACACTGCTCATCTGCAGGCTCCCAAACACGCTGCTGCTGCTGCTGCTAAGTCACTTCAGTCGTGTCCGACCCTGTGCGACCCCATAGATAGAAGCCCACCAGGCTCCCCCGTCCCTGGGATTCTCCAGGCAAGAACACTGGAGTGGGGTGCCATTTCCTTCTCCAATGCATGAAAGTGAACAGTGAAAGTGAAGTTGCTCAGTCGTGTCCGACTCTTAGTGATCCTATGGACTGCAGCCCACCAGGCTCCTCCGTCCACGGGATTTTCCAGGCAAGAGTACTGGAGTGGGGTGCCATTGCCTTCTCCTGAATATGAAGCGAGTCCCTCAGTAAAAATACTCATACACCACCACCACCAATAAAAACCCAATAAAGAGAGAGAAGATTCCAGAGGTATACATGAATACCCAGGGGAATTCAAGCCCACGAAGATGATACAGGGTTTCAGCTCCAGATACCCAAACACGCAGACGTCCCCAAACCTGTGTTCAGGTGACTTTATTTGTGGGTTTTTTTTTGGCCCACCACCAGGTCTTGGTTGCAGCGTGTGGGCTCTAGTTCCCCGAGCAGGGATCGAACCCAGGCCCCCTGCATCGGGAGCTCAGAGTCTTGGCCACTGGGCCGCCGGGGAGTCCCCCGGGTTCGCATTTCTCACGTGAAGGCACGGCCGCAGGAGTGAGCTGTGAGGAGAGTTGCACAAGCCAGCCCCAGCGAGGCCGCCCTGATGCTCTGATTCACGGGAGCTGGAGCCTGGGAGCCGGCGGGCGAGGGTGCGGCGGGATCAGGCCCCGCCCGTGGGGGCCCCTGCCGCCCCTCCTCCGGCCTGAGTGACCCGCAGGAGCGAGCTCTTCACCGGAGAGCAGGGAGAGAGAAGAAATCCGGGGGAATCGGAAATCGCTGAATGAATAGCGCTTTGTTCGCCCAGCACACAATCCCGAGCCGGCCGGGGCGGGCGGGCGGGCCGAGCAGGGGCCGCGGCCTCCCAGCCCGGATTCCGCGGGCCACCCGCACCTCCCGCCCCTGAGAAAGCGCTTTGTACACGCAATCTCTATGCAAATGTTGTTTTATGATCATCACACCAGCCCTGCCCCCAGGCCCGGGACGTCTGCAGAGGCTCTCAAAGGAGCACTTGAGGACTCTAACCGGGGCCAGCCTCCACCTCCCGCCGCTCTGGCCCCCCGCAGCCTTCCCTCTCCTCCCCGCTGAGGTCTCAGCGTTGCGGGGGATTGGACGCCCGCAACCCAGGCGCCCTCCATGCTGGACAGAGCGGGCAAGGCCAGCAGCACCCCACAGGCCCGCAGCTGGGCCAACAAGACGGAGCCTGCTGGCTTTTGCTTCCACTTGGCCTTCCATCCGAGTTGTTGTTGTTTTGAACTCCGGTCAGAACAGGAAACAGAGAGAGGCCCCTGGAGCCCCGGAGGGGAGGGGTGGGGCAGGGACTAGATCCTGGAGACTTCAGAGCACAGGGCTCCCTCCAGCTGCACCCCCAGGAGGCAGAGGGCCGGGGTGGGGGCTGTGGGAGGTGGGCTGAGGGTCCCTGGGGTCGGGGCCCTGCTTCTTTGGGCCCTAGCCACATACATTGACCGGTGCCTACAGAACACCTTCATCTGTGGACACAGGCTCACGGCGGGCTCCCTCCCACCTATCTGGCAGGGAGGCGGGGGCATGGGGAACAGAAAGATCCGGCAAGGCCAAGGGCACACCGCTGGGAAGATGGTCACCACGGTTGAGGGGGTTCACACCCAGGTCTCTCGCCATAAACACCCCAGAGCATCTCTGTGCCGGGAACCGTGGACCCCAAAACAGAGGACTGAGTCCCTGCCTTCAGTCTAGGGGGAGACAGTCACCAGCACAGGTCTCCCACAGCAGGACAGCAAGGCAACAGAGACACAGGTGCCAAGAGGGGCGCTCGCTGTGCGGGGCTGGGGAGGGGCGGAGGGGTCTCAGAGGGGGGTCTGGTGACGATGGGGGAGGGGAGGGAATGTGTGGGGTGGGGGGAGTCAGCAGTGTGAGAGCAGGGGCGTGGAGCACCATGGCAGGCCAAGGCAAGGTCAGGGCCTTGGTTTGGTGGAAGCATGGGCCCTGGACCTGGAGCGCCTTTTAGGACTGTTTTCTGTCTTTTGTTTTAATCATGAAGCCCGTGGGGAGCTCGTTCAAGGCTAGGAGAGTAACACACACAGCACCCTGGAGAAGGAGTGTTGGGAGACCACTTCGCGGATGGTACAAAATAATAATTATAGTCCTGGAGATGTCTTTGGGGGTGCCTCCCAGCACCTTGGTGGCCCGAAGAGACTTCATCATAAGGGCTGACGAGGAGGCCGCTCCCTCATCCACCCCCCGCCCTGCCCTGCCTCTCCTGGTCAAGGTCCCCCCACCGCCCCCCACCCGCAGAAGGTACACGCAGGGTGACGGCAGTGGGTTCCCTCCTCCCGCTGCCCTGCTGTCGACAGGGCAGCGTGAGTGACAGCACCGTGCACTCAGGACGTGGGCTTCTCCGAATCCCTCCTGGAGTGGGCTGCCTGGTCTCCTCCAGGAGGTTCCAAGTCCTCACCTCTCCTGCCTGTGGCTGTGACCTTATTTGGAAACTGGGTCTCCGCAGACGCAGACGCAATTAAATTAAGGATCTCAAGGTGAGATCATCCTGGAATTCAGGTGAGTCCTACACACAATGACGGGTGTCCTTATAAGAGAAAAGGAGACTGGAGGCGCTGAGATGCAGAAGAGCCCCACAGAAGAAGCCTCGAGAAGCTGTGAAGAGTCTGGAGGCACCCGAGGGACCCCACGGGAGGCCGCCCCCACTAGAAGCCAGGAGAGGACCAGGGGCTCCTCCCGCAGGGGCTCTGGAAGGAACCAACCTGTGAACCTTCGCGCGTGTGCCATGTGTGCCCAGTCGCGTCCAACTCTTCGCGCCCCCTTGGACTATAGCCCGCTGGGCTCCTCTGTCCATCTCTAGGCAAGAGTGGGTTGCCATTTCCTCCTCCAGGGGATCTTCCCCACGCAGGGATCGAACCTGCATCCTTGGCATCTCCTGCATTGGCAGGCGGGTTCTTTATCACTGCACCACCTGGGAAGCCGTTTGACACCTCAATAGTGAGAGTGAATTTTCTGTTGCTTTACGCCACCACCTTTGTGGCCATTTGTTACAGCAGCTTCAGGAAATATCTTCCCACTTGGAGACCCAGCTTCCGAGCTTCTGCAATTCCTCACCCTTTTTACAGAGGCACAAATAAGCATGCAGACAAGTTGGGCAATTGGCAAGGTCCCACAGCTAATAAGCATCAGAACTGGGAGCTGGGGGGACTTCCCTGGTGGTCCAGAGGTTAAGACTCAGCACTTCCACTGCAGGGGGCATGACTTCAATCACTGGTCAGGGAACAAAGATCCCGCATGCCATGCAGCCAAGAAAAAAGTAAAGAAAAACTTGGACATGACCTAAATATCCATCAATTAGTCTGCCTGGTTAAATAAATTATTAAAAAAAAGAAGAATTGAGAGTCAGATCTGGGTCTCCCATCTGGCAGGCCCTTCGCATATTTGTCTCAGAGCTATATTCCTCCCTCAGGGTTCTGGAGTGGACCGTGGATCATACGAGGATAAAAAGCCAGACCCATACCAGGGGAACCCTGGCAACGCCTGGGGGAGGGTGCGGGGCTGGGGCGGGGGTGGGGGGAGCTCTGGCCTGTCCGCTCTGGAACCTCCCATCTCCTCTCTGTGCCCTGGAGCTGATCCCCCAGCATTTGTGTTTCCATTTATTAATTGATTCATGGCTGCAAAGTGGACGTGCCAATCACTGAACAAACAGTGGCGTTAATTTTTAATCACCATCATTACGAGCTTCTCGTTGAACTCGGAATGCGGATTTCCTGAGTCATCATCCCCGTGCTCCTCTCCCTTTATTAACACATAGCTCTGGAGAGCAGGGGCTGCGGGAGCTCTGCAAGTCTCCACTGCCCGGAACTGGCTGAGGTCATGGAGGTCGTGAGCTCTGCCAGGCCTGGGATGGGTCCCAGCCAGGGCTTTTCGGGGTAGCGTATGGCCACACACCCGGGGGTACCCATGCATCTGCCTTACCCCCCACTCGAACACTGGCACTAGCATCGGGCAGGTCAGGGTTCACACCCTGGTTCTGCGGGTCCCCAGCCTGCTGTCCCAGGCTACCTCTCTGAACCTCAGATTCTGCGTAAAAGGGGGACCCAGAGCGTGACCTCCGGGGGGATCTGAGGTTGATGAGAAGTCCACGTGGATGCCTGACACAGCAGGTAGGTGCTGTCAAGGGCCCAGGTGTCCTGCCCCCAGGTCCCTGGGGCCACCCTTGTCCAAATTTATTATTCAGTCCAGCCCCGATAAAAGGTCCTTCGGGGTGGGGGAAGGGATTCCACACCGTGCAAGTGTTGCTGGAAGGGCTCTATGTCCAGTAGGGATGGGCCTGGCTGCTGGAGAGCTGTTGGGGGAGGGCAGAGGAAGAGCCATTCCCCTGCATGACCCTCTGCTGCTGCTCTGGGCCAGGAACAGTGGCCTGCGTGCCCTGCCCCTCTGCTGCCCTTCGTGCCTGAGATGCCACTTGGCGGGGACAGCTGTTGGTCTCGCAAGAGCCACTGGACCTGCAGGGCGGGTATGTCCCGCAGCCGGGATGGTCCAGCTGTGTCCCTGCCCTGGAGCTTGGCCTCTGGGAGCCTGGTGGTTCTAGGAAATCTGCTCTGCGTGCGGCATCCCCTTCCCCCACAGGCTCAGTAACAGGGCTACTGACCCTCCCACGTTTCTCATCTCGGCCTCCTCCGGTCTTCTGCAACCGCTCAAGTGGCTTCTACCCATTTTACAGATAAACCAAGCCCAGAGAGGTGAAGCAACTGCTTAAAGCTCATGCAGCAACTGGGTGTCAGTTGCTAGAACCTGGACTCTTGACTGTGTGTGTGTGTGTGTGTGTGTGTGCGTGTGTGTGAGAGGCTCAGTCGTGTCTGACTCTGTGACCCCGCGGACTGTAGACCGCCAGGCTCCTCTGTCCATGGGACTCTCCAGGCGAGAATACTAGAGTGGGTTGCCATTTCCTCCTCCAGGAGATCTTCCTGACCCAGGGAACGAATCTGCATCGCAGGCAGATTCTTTACCATCTGAGCCACCAGGGAAGCCCAGACTCCTAACGATTGAACCTACTTGCTGCTGCTGCTAAGTCACGTGAGTCACGTCCGACTCTGTGCAACCCCATAGATGGCAGCCCACCAGGCTCCCCTGTCCTGGGATTCTCCAGGCAACAATACTGGAGTGGGTTGCCATTTCCTTCTCCAGTGCATGAACGTGAAAAGTGAAAGTGAAGTCTCTCAGTCGTGTCCAAACCTACTTACTGGAATACAAAACTCCAGGGAGAAAGCCATTCAGCTGAGCTTCTCAAAGACCACCAGCTCAGTCTGTATGACCGCAAGCTCCTACCAGGCAACAAAACTGCAGCTCAGGGAAGGCACCCCCACCCCACCCAGGCTGGTAAGACTACCAAGGCCTCCGTGACCCAGGGCTGTGCCTATGGGCTGGCATGCGGATCGTGCTTGTAGCCAGAGAGTCAAAGAGACAGGACGTTTGGGGCTCAGGTAGCCAGTCCTGGCCCAGGGAATGTCCCAATAGCTTGTCTCTTTCAATGAGAGGGAGAGAGAGAGACTGAGATTTGAAGGTACTACACTGCTGGCTCTGAAAGTTGAGGGTGGGGGCACAAGCCAAGGAAACAGCCTCTAAAAGTTGGGAGAGGCAAAACAATGAATTCTCCCCTGGAACCCCCAGAAGGAAGGCAGGCCTGCCAGCACCTTGATCCTAGCTCAGTGAAGGCCCTTTCTAGCCTACAGAATTGTGAGACAACACATCTGTGCTGGGCTTCCCAGGTGGCACCAGGGGTAAAGAATCTGCCTGCCAAAGAAGGAGACGCAAATGACTGGGGTTCAAGCCCTGGGTTGGGAAGATCCCCTGGAGGAGGAAATGGCAACCCCCTCTGGGATTCTTGCCTGGGAAATCCCATGGACAGAGCAGCCGTGTGGGCTACAGTCCACAGAGAGTCGGACACGACTGAAGCAACTGAGCACACACACATTCGGTCCAGTAACCACACGGAAACACAGACAGACGGGAAAGCTGTCAGTAACAGGCAGTGGAATCCTACGATGCAGGACACAGAGGGACTGGGGAACAAGACCGCTTTGGTCTCACCTGGGCAGCAAGCACGGGGTCCAGGAGGCCATGAAACAGAGGCAAGGCTGGCGGTAAAGGATGGGATCCCCAGCAACAGCGCACAGGGGGAATCGCTTCTGGCCCTGTGAGGCTGGATCTGGCTCTCCAGCTCTTGAGAGACTTTCAAGGAGCTGAGACAAAAAACAGACCAAAAAAGGGACTTCCCTGGCGGTCCGGTGGTTAGGACTCTGAGCTCCGGGCTGAGGGGCAAGGGTTCAACTCCTGGTCAGGGAACTAAGACCTTGCATGCTGCGTGCTGCGATGAAAAAACCCCCCAAAAAGTCAAGGGGCTGGGCACTGGGGAAGGGTCTTGAACCTGAGGCCTTGGGAGTCATGGAAGGAGCCTCCTTTGCAGCCTTGGGTCTGCTCAAAGGTCAAGAGTCACAATAGACCATAGTTGTGAGCAAGTTTCTAGTATTGAATTCGCACATCCAGGGGGACGCTCCTGCACCCCTCACCCTCACTCAGGGGAGGAAGAGGAAGGTAGCTGTAGAACACAGGCCACCAGCTGGTCGCCGACACCATGATGGATGAGTCCTCCCTGGCCCGGCCTGGTGCACTCATGTTGATGGATGGGGGCCAAGGTCACAGGTTCGATCTGCCTCTGGGTCAATTGAGTCCGGGCGACAAAGTCCATTTTCATCACCAAAGACTGCCCTCAGGTCTGTTATCTCCAAATGATTCTTGGTCACGAGGCAGACAGATTGGGTGCAGACGGAAAAAACCCTCCAGCCCTGACTGTTGACAGGGCGTCAATGGTGCCCACTTTGTGTTCAAAGCCCAGGGCATGTGGGTGGCAGCAGTGGGCGAGCAGAGGGCAGCCGCCCCTCCCCACTGCCAGCCTGACCCCCAGGTCGGGGGCTGGGGAAGAAGGCAGGGCCCCAGGCAGCAGGGGGGTGGGGTGGAGAGCCTCGCCCACACTGACCTTCCCGCCTGTCGGCCGTTCGTCAAACCCACCCAGCTGCCCTTGCCTGTGTTACTCCTTGGCTTGGCCTTGGATTCCGTCTCTGGTCCAGGATGTCCCATCTAGATGAGCAGCTCCAGACACATGGGGAGTCACCCCGTCAGCTCGGGACCCACGGATGGGGCACACACAGCAGACACTTATTTTTCTCAGTTTGGGAGGCTGGAAGTCCAAGGTGAAGGTCCCACCTCGGTTGGCTTTTGCTGAAGTCTCTTTGGCTGCCTTCTCACTGTGTGTGTCTTCATATGGTGGATAGAGAGTGAGCTCTGGGCTCTGCTCTTATCAGGACACTAGTTTTATCATGGGCTGGGCTTCCCTGGTGGCTCAGATGGTAAAGAATCTGCCTGCAATGCTGGAGACCCAGGTCTGATCCCTAGGTTGGGAAGCTCCCCTGGAGAAGGGAGTAGCAACCCACTGCAGTATTCTTGCCTAGAAAAGTTCATGGACAGGCCATGGGGTCACAAAGAGTTGGACATGACTGAGCGACTAACACACACACACCCACCCTTGTGACCTCATCTAAGCCTAATCACCCCCCAAGGCCCCACTTCCTGATAACCACCCCTCCGTGCAGCCACCTTTTAATACACACCTCAAATCTGACCCCAGGATGAGAAATCAGAAAACCAGCTCTGTGGGGCTGCTACTCTGAGAAGACCCTCACAGGAACATGTTACTGGCTAAGACGAAGGGCCAGCTTTCTCAATTAAAGTAGGTAATAAGACACAGGTATGTCCATTTCCCTCCCAGAAGGCTCCATAAACATTTTTATACTTCGAATTTTAAAAAAAAAAGTGACCTAAAAACATTTTTAAATTGAATTTTTTATCTTTTTATTTATTTTCATTTTTTATCTTTACTATTTCTTTGGGGGGAGGTGCTGTGCTGGGTCTTCGTTGCTACTTGGGCTTTTCTCTACTTGCAGAGAGCAGGGCCTACCCTTCTCTGTGGTGCAGGCTTCTCTTTGCAGTGGCTTCTCTTGTTGCAGAGCACGGGCTCCAGGACAGGCGGGTTCCGTAGCTGTGGATTTTGGTCGCTACCGCACAGGCTCAACAATTGTGGCACATGGGCTTAGCTGCTCCTTGGCACATGGGATTTCCCCAGACCCAGGATCGAACACCTGTCTTCTACATTGGCAGGCAGATTCTTCACCCCTGAGCCATCAGGGAAGGCCCTGGCCTTTATTTTTTTAAAAAAGGAATTCCCTGGCGGTCCAGTGGAACCACCAGCACTTTCACTGCAATGGGCCAAGAAAAAGAAAAAGGTATCTCAACATTCTGATAAGAGCAGTGGTTTTCATTACCATGAAGATGCTCAGCGATGTTGGGGGCCATTTTGGACCGACATGGGGCATGGCTGGCTGGGGATACTCCCAGCATGCAGTGGGCAGAGGCCAGGGACACGGTTCACATCCCCACGGGGCACGGGACGGCTCCTGACAACGAAGAAGCATCCAGGGCCCCACGTGCCCACAGTGCTGAGGCTGAGAAATCCCGTTCTGTCTGGAAGAATCGAAACTGCCTCTCTCGGATGAGTGATTGGATAGTTTGGGCCCGGCTCTCCATAGAGTTGGTTTTATTGATCTATGCCTTGGCATCAAGCCCTTGATTTACACTGAGCAGACACGCAGAGATGGCGCTTGCATGACTGAATCTGTTAGGAGGCTGTTTGCTTTTTTCTTTTTAACTTTTTATTTTCTGTTGGGGTAGAGCCAGTTAGCCGTGTTGAGACAGTTTCAGGTGAACAGTGAAGGGACTCCGCCATACGGACATGTTTCCATTCTGCTATGAGACTGTACTGAGGACACTGGCTGGGACCCCAGCCCTGCCCTCTTATCTCACAAGAACCCCTCTCAGAAAGAACTAGGTGTCAGAAAAAGCCGCTTCTGGAATTGTTCCAACCGCATGGGCTTTGTAAGTCTCGTACCAGGTGGATTTCCCTCTTCGCTTTGACTGATAGGAAGCTCAGAGACTGATCTGCTCACCCCAGAGTGCATTTCTGTGTTCCACCCTCTTGGTTCACTGTATTGTTTGTTCCAGCCTAGTTTTCTCTCTGATCTATTTTTATCCTATTGTATTTCACGTATTTTTGTAAGCTGCCTCCAATTCTTTTGGGAACAAAGCAGGATAATAATAAAAAACCCCACAAAATTCAGCAGAGCCCAATGGCCTTGGCTTTTTTTTTTTAACTTAGTGAGTGTCACTTCAGGGTTGGAGTTAGGCAGCGCTCCGGCTCCTCCTGTCTCCTCCTGGGAGTCTTGGAGAACAGAAGCTCCATGTGTAAGAGCAACAGGCTTCAGAGGCAAAACCTCCAACCTCCATCTGCCTGCAAATACCTTCCCTCCCCTGAAGCCTTCTCCCCAGCTCCCATCTGGCTGTTGGCAGGAAGCCACAGGGCCCCAGGAGCCTGTGAAAGGGAAGTCGATCGACAAGCTCGCCCGCTTTCACTCCTGACTTTGCTCTCTTGAATCTTTTTCTTTTCATTCTTTTTTTTTTTAAATTGAAGTATAGGACTTACAGCGTTGTGCCAATCTCTGCTGTACAGCAAAGTGACTCAGGTATACATATATTCTTTCTTAAATATTCTTTCCCACTATGATTTATCCAAGAAGACTGGATAAGCTTGTTTGTTTTTCAATATTTATTTGTTTTGGCTGCTCCAGGTTTCACTTGCTGCATGTGAGCTCTTGGTTGAGGCATGTGGGATCTAGTTGCTTGACCAGGGATTGAACCGCATCCCCTGCCCTGGGAGCTCAGAGTGTTAGCCACTGGACCACCAGGGAAGTCCCAGGACGTTGTTTATCCACACTTACCTGCATCTTGACTCAGGGTCTTTCGGGTCAAGGGATACTCTTGTTGTTGTTGATCAGT
This sequence comes from Moschus berezovskii, assembly GCF_049115385.1. Taxonomy (NCBI): domain Eukaryota; kingdom Metazoa; phylum Chordata; class Mammalia; order Artiodactyla; family Moschidae; genus Moschus; species Moschus berezovskii. The sequence goes on along the minus strand of NC_142479.1, from coordinate 69,088,279 downwards.
CACTCAGTCGTGTCTGACTCTTTGCAGCGTGGACCGCAGCACGCCAGGCTCCCCTGTCCTTCACTGTCTCTTGGAGTTTGCTCAGATTCATGTCCATTGAGTCGACGATGCTATTGAACCATCCCATCCTCTGCCACCCTCTTCTCCTCTTAGGGGCGTTTTGCATGCAGGTTATTACTGCAAGGGAGGGGCCATGCCAGGCAGGGTGACACCCCCACCTGAGTGTCTGACACCCCCACCTGAGTGTGGACTCTGGACATTTGGGAGGCGGCCGTGTGAAAGCCAAGGTGGGACAGGGAAGGGTGGGGGTGTCAGACACTCCTGGAGAAGCCAGCCCTGCCCCCTCAGCCAACCTGGCAACCAGCAGGCTCCTGGCTCTGCCCCATGCAGTCCACCTGGTCAGGCTGTGCCTCGTCTGTCACACCACAGAGCCAAGCCAGCCTAGTCCATCTCACAGGGTCTGCTCACAAGACTGCAGCCAGTCTGTCTTCTCCAGCCTCTGTCTTCCCATCTGTAGAATGGGTGGAGGCGGGCGGTGAACCAGATCCTAAAGTGTGCCGATCCTTAGAACGCCCCTCCCTGCTGGTGTCCTGACCCCTTCTTCTTCTTTTTTAAGTCTTAGGTGTGGCATGCGGAATCTTTAGTTGTGGGATCTAGTCCCCTGACCAGGGATCGAACCTAGATCCCCTGCATTGGGAGCAAGGAGTCTTCGCCACTGGATCGCCGGGCAAGTCAGTCTCCTGAGCCCTCTTATCCCTTTTCTGTTTCTTGTGTCCACCTTCGGGGAACATGGCACAACTCTGGTGAAGAGGAGGCGGTGGCTGGGGTGTGAGAATGGAGTCAGAGGGGAGCCCTCTGGGACCAGCCTGGACCCCAGCCAGGGGGAGGGCGGGAGGCTGCGGCTGGAGACAGAGGCCAGCCCCAAGCAACCCCAGGAAGGGCAGAGGCACCACCTGCAGAGCCCTTTGGACGATGCGAAGTGGTAGTAGCTGCTGAAAGGGTCCTGGCGCCGCCAGCCCCTCCCCTGGCTGCAAACACACCCCCCTGCCTCTGGGCACACCCCGACCAGCCCGGCTGTCAGCTCAGCCTTTCCGCGCTGCTCTGCCCAGTAGGTCACTGGCCCCACCTGGTCATCCCAGGCTCCAAAGTGGACATCACCAGGTTAGGATGGATAGTGGTTGCAAGCAAGAGCTTTGGAGCTGGTGCCTGGTCCGTATCCACCGCCTCCACTTTCCAGCCCAGGGGCCCACTAGCAGTCTCAGGACACACAGCCCTCACATGGTCACAGCAGAGCCGTATGCACCCAGCAAAGAGCAGAGCCCCTCGACAGGTCGGGGGGGCTGAGGGGAGGCACCTTGGCGGTGGCTGGACCAGGGCAGGGCTCGTACTAACGCATCTCTGAGCCGTGACTGCAGTCCTGCCTGGCGCAAGTTTTGGGGGTCCCATGTAATTTTCGGAAATGTTAGCTGCAATCTGAATTAAAATTACTATTACCCAGAGAGAGTTCCCAGCTCTTGCTTTGAGCTGTCAGAGGTAGAGGGAGCCCTACAGAGCAGCTCAGGGAGAGAGATGCTCCGTGGGGGCCCTAGGCTTCTCAGGCAAACCTCAGAGACCGAAGAGAAGAAAGGACCAACCCCACGCCCCCCAACGACTGCCCCCCCCAGCCCCAGAGAAGCTCTGGTTCATCTGTTTGTATAATACCTCATGACAAAAACAACTTTTGTTTTTTTTTTTAAGTTGAAAACAACTGAACTAGAGCCTAAATTTTAAAGATGGAGAAACTACAACCTCCCAGAGAGGGAACAGAACTGGCCACACGGTGAGCCAGCGTCAGTGCTGACGGCTGGGCTAGTCTTGCCTGGTTATCCCACACTTGTCTGCTGGGTGCATTGAGGCCCCGGTTGGAAAGCATGCTCCTTAAGTGTGGGTCCAGCCGGGCCTCTGCAAGCCCCCGGGGTGGTTCTGAACCGTCAAGGAGCAGATCTGCAGCTTTGGGGGAGGGGCTGGCTGCTCCCAGCCCCTCAGGGATCTGGGTGAGTGGCTGCGGGTGCAGTGCGCGGGGCGGGGAGCGGGGTACACGATGTCTCAGAGGCACGGCCCCCCCACACCTGCCTGAGCTTTTGCTGAACAGGCATCCCTCTCTCTCTCCAATCCCCCTGGAGCTGGGAGGCCCATCATTCCCGCTGGGCTTGGATGTCACCTCCCAACCCCAGCCACCACCCCGCCTACTCATAACTTCACGTCTCTCATTACCTCTAATGAGCCAGTCTAGGGACAGAGGGACTTGGCGACATTTTAATTACGCTTCTAATTGCTCCCCAGGAGGACGATGAGCATAGGCCTGAATTTCCCCCCAGGACAGGGGCAGGGTTCCCCAAACTCAGATCTCAGCCACGCCGGGCCCCTAAGTGGAGAGGAGGGCCTTGGAGGGGCAGAGACCACCCCACCCAGGCTGACAGTCGTGCCCTAGGGATGCGCCCACGCAGAGGGGAAAGGGTGAGGGAGGGGCTGACCGCGGGGCTCCCGGGGTCCCATTTGGGGCTGACACACCCCGGCTTCACTTCCCCAAGTCACGAACTTCGAGGAGCGTGGAAAGGGTTTCCAATCAGTCCTGTTGACTCTGCCACTTGGTGACTTTGGAGAAGGTGGCCCCGTGGCCTCTGGAGCACATCTCTTCGATAAAATGGGGACGCAAGTCCGCCTCCCAGGCCAGGAGACTGAAAGGAGACCACACCCCTGTAAGGTGATCCGCCAGGTCAGACGGGGAAAGGGAGGGCGGGCAGGCCGCTTTCCTGACCTGTGTGTCCTGGTGTTGGCAGCTCCCACGCAGTCAGGCACCTCCCTGGGTTTACAGACAACTCGGTAAACACCATGGCTGAGTTGCTCAGTCGTGTCCGACTCTGTGTGACCCCAGGGACTGGATGTAGCCCACGGGGCTCCTCTGTCCATGGGATTCTCCAGGCCAGAATGCTGGAGTGGGTTGCCATGCCCTCCTCCAGGGGATCCTCCCAACCCAGGGATCGAACCCAGGTCATTGCAGGTGGATTCTTCACCGTCTGACCCAGCAGGGAAGTCCTGACAACAGCAGGATTCTCATTTAACAGACAAGGAGAACGAGGTACAAAGCAGCGTGGTGACTAAGTGCCCAGGGACCCCGGCTGGTTGAGTGGCTCCTCGGACACCAAACTGCAGAACCCTCAAGGGTCTGCCTGGGCAGACGGGCACACAAGGCTGATTCCTTCCAGAAGCTGGAGAACTGTGCAGGAGGGGCAGGCCCCCGAGACAGAGAGAGAAGCCACTTCAGGCCCCCAAGAGCTGTGGGGGCTCGGGCAGCCACAGGTCCCCCAATCTGCACCCTCCTATCTACCCCCCCACATCCTGAAATAACCCCAAATCCAAACGCAAAGACAGAACACCAGGCATGCCGTAGAGCCTTTTATTTTCATGTTTCCTTGCTCTTTTAACATTTTCATGGAAAAAAAAATATACAGTTTAGAATCTGGAACTGACCACTGTCTAGATGGGTTTCAAGGGAAGCTGGTGGGGGAGCAGGGGGCTGCACGATGAAACCAGGGGGCACCTGAGGGTACTCACTCCATTCAAAAACTAAGCTACAGTCTGAGTGCCCGTCTGCCTCCACCCTGGCTGGATCCCGTGTCCCCGTCCCTCCCTTGGCTAGAAGGGCACGCGGGGAGGTGAGTCAGCTTGAACTCTGGGGGCTCACACTCAAGCTCGACTTAAGGACACAGGGAAATCCGAATTTCAGAATGAAAAACACTAACTTTTTAGTCTAAGTATGTGCCAAATACAGCACGGGGCATACTTATACTAAGAGTATCCTCTGCAGGCCTGAGATTCTCATTTAACTCAGCATGGTTTTTTGTTTTGTTGCTAACTCTGCCCTCAGGGCTGTTGACTCAGAGGTGGGGAAGGGGGTTCCCTGGACAGAGGCCTGAGAGAGGAAGAGGAAGTAGTCAGTCCCGGGCTGGGGGAGGGGGAAGGAACCACCCGATTCAAACAAAGCTTTTATACCCCGCCCCCCCCCCCCCCAGGAATGACAGCCTTTTTAATAACCTTTTTCCAGACATTTTCTACACTGGCTGCCTGCCCAGGTGTTAATAGCTATGGGGGAGGGGGCCAGAGCCAGACACACACAGACCACCCCCTCCCACCCCATACAGCTCTAAACAAAGTTTGGAAGCACTTAGTATAAACGTCTTTTTCTAAAAGGGTTTGTCTTCCTCCCGGTGGCGGGTCTACAAACAGGGCTCCAGGTATTGCTCTAGAAAGATGGGAACACACGAACCAATAGACTCAGAGGGACATCCTGGAAGGGGACATCCTGGAAGGCCCCGTCCTGACGAAAATTCAAGCCGCCTGGAGCCTCCCTTCCACTCTGCATTCCGTTCTCGCCCCAGAAGGGGTCGTGTTTAGTGTACACTTCAGGTCCGCTTTGCCTCCGAGGGGCTCCCCGTGCAGGCGAGCTGGCACAAGCATTTATTCAGATGGCCACTGCCGGTCACAGCAGAAACGCTGGGACAAAAGAGGCAAGTCAGGTGTCCTCAGCCCTGGTACCCCCGGCTGCCCTGTTAGCGCAGCACGTGGCAGGGACTAGGGTTGCCAGGAGCACCCACTGGAGGCCTGGGGGTGGGGAGAGCTGATGCTTGCTGCAAGCACACAGCCCCGTCCTAGGAGCTCTGGGGCAGCGCAGGGTGCGCAAAAAAAAAAAAAAAGTCAGGCACCCAAGCCAGCTGCAAGTCCTCTTGGGCCCCCAGGCTCGGCCCGCGCCCCTCATCCATGGGGCCCAGAGTCAAAGCCTTGGCTGCCTTTGCGGCACGGCTGGGGGCAGGGAGGGGACCACGCCCAGAGACCCCCCACCTCCGGGCCGCCTCACACTCGGATCTCGTCCTCCTCCTCGTCCATAAAGGAGAACTCGGGGTCGGGCGGCTGTGCAGGGACAGCGGCCGGGGCGCGGTCTGGCCCCCGGAAGGCAGGGCTGCGCTCCTCCAGGACGCCGGACGTGCAGCTGGACAGCGAGCTGCTGTCCCGCGTGGTGTGGCTGCCGGCGCTGCGGGCCGAGCCGGGGCTGGGGGCCGCCGCCGCCGCCGCCGCCGCCGCCCAGCCCTCATCCTGCAGGGCGCGGGAGGGCACGTCCGGGCCCCCCTCGCCTTCCTGCCCAGCTGCTCTGGGCGCCGGGGCCGGGATGCTGGCTGCGTCCCCGTCGCCACGGTAACCGCCGTCCTCCGGTGCCCCCTCCAGCTCCCACTCGCCCTCCTTGTCCATGACGCTGAGCACATCGCCCAGCATGGAGGGCCCCAGGTCGATGTGGAAGGACATAATGGACTCAGCATGCTTCAGCCCGAAGCTGGCCTTGGGCACCATGGGCAGCTCCGCCAAGTCCCCGAAGGCCTGCTCCTCCAGGAGGGGGTCTGGGGAGTGTGGGGCAGTGGCCCCGTTCCGCCGAGGCACCGCCTCCTCCAGGCTGCCCTCCGTGCTGGCCTTCTTCACTGGGCTGGACGACAGGCTCTTGGGCAGCTTGCTGGAGCCCTTCTCCGCAGCCTCCTTCTCGTTCAGCTGTGGCAGGGACATGGCGTTCTTGACGAAGAGGGCCGAGTCCCGCAGGGAGCCCAGCACGTCCCGCTGCTCCCTGTCGCTCCGGGTCACAGACTGGGACCGCTTGCTAGCCCGGAACTTGCGGGACAGGAGGCTGCGCTTGGAGGACGAGGACGGGGCCTGCTCGTCCACAGACTCGCCGTCCAGCTCCCCGGCCTTGCTGTTGAGGAAGGAGGTGTCCCCGAAGGCGTCCCCCGCCCGGCCCACGTGCATGGTGTGGCGGAAGTCGCCCAGCGGGGCGCTGATCATCTCGGCCGTGAGGTCCACCCGCGAGCGGCGCTTGGAGTGCACCGAGCTGGACACTAGCTGCTTGAGGATCGGCATCTTGCTGGGGTGGAGGACGCAGGGGGCTGGGGCTCTCGCAAGGCAGCAGGTGGATCAGGGGTCAGAGGTGAAGTTGGGCGGAGGTGGATCGGGAGTCAGAGGTGAAGTCGGGCAGCCGTAAGGGGTGATGAGGCAGAGATCACAGGGCTGCAAGAAGAACACAGCAGGGCAAGGGTTAACCCAGCTGTCCACCCAGCACCAGAGCCCATCCGGCCCAGGGTCTACCATTTATACCTCCTCTCTCCCACCCAAGTGAGACAGCGTGAAATAAGCCAGCGATCAATTTCAGAACCCTGCCAGCTCCCTCCTGCACAGGCTCTGGGGCTAAGCCAGCGCTCTTTGGAGTTCACATAGCCACTGACACCCCTGTCCTGACGCGAGAGAGACAGCCGCTCTGTCTCTGAAGGACCATGTCTCCCTGGACCCCACCAGGATGCCGCCAGCTAGCTGGGGAGGGGCAACGGGCAGGCAGCAGACTAGGGAGGGACTTGACTCCTGCAAACAACCAGTCTGGAGACAGGCTGTAAGTTCTTCTGCTGGCTGACCTCAGTCCCTGTGCAGCTGGTGGACACCTCAGCCTGAGTCACAGTCCTGAGAGAAGGGGTAGGACAGGACAGGCCCCAGGGAGGCAGGGCAGACACCTCCATGGTGTCAGTCTCCCGGCTCACTCTCTGAATCAGAATGAGGGTGGGGCCACGGGGCTCCACAGAACCAGCTCCCAAGCCCTCCGGTCCTCGCTGGGTGTCCCAGAAGTGAGGACCCCGCCTGCTGCACCTCCTCCCTGGGGCCCTGAGCTCGGCCAAGGGCCCACCCTCTGCCCGCCTCTCAGGAACCAGGACTGGGAAATGCTGTTTCTTTAACCATTAGGGGTGTACAGGGCGGTAGGGACCAGACAGCTGCAGACACCCCAACCCCCAGGATGTTTAACCTGAACCAGAGAACATCCTCGGGGAGCCTAGGAGAGCCTTTGAATGCTTGTGCCCCAGCCACGCGACTCCCGGCAAGGGCCAAGGTGAAGTCCAACGCTGAAGCCACACCAGCCCCAAAGGCTAAACGCAGCAGCCCAGGGCTGAGCAGAGTAGGGAGAGGTGGGAAAGGCGACCCAGGACGCCCACAGCGTTTCCTCCTCACTCTTGATGCAGCCCCAGGCTAGCCGCCACATCCCACCTGGTCCTGCTTCCCCTTCCCCCATCCTTCACGGGCTGGCTAAAACAGCCCGCCCAGGACCCCCCAGCACAGACCCCCCTATCTCGTGCCTAGTCCCTACCTTCCTCCTCGCCTCTCCCTGACCCCTGCGGTCTGCCCTGGCCCTGAGCTTCTCTCTCCTGGACTCCGAACTGTACACACATGGTCCCCTGGCTCACCCAGCATCCTCAGGGCTCAGCTGAGATGTCACTTCTTTCAGGAAACCTGCTTTAGCCCAGTGAGATCCCCCGGCCTCCTGGTCCCCCACCCCCCGCACTGTGGATGGCCCCGGCCCTACGGAGCACTGGCTGTGTCGTTCTATAGCTGCTGGCTGGACTGTCATCTCCCCACCAGACCATGAGCTTCCGAGGGTTGCACAGGCCTGTCGCCACTGAAGCCCGTCCGGCGGTTCCTGGCACAGTCGGTCTCCAAACACCTGTTGAAACGCCACCACCCACCCAGTGTCTCGGTTGCTGCCTTCCTGCCTTCCTGAGCCCAAGGGCAATGTCACCTCAGCCTACAGCTCTGGGGTTCCGGGCCTGACCTCTCCATGCCCTCCCACGCCCCCCACCACGCGCTCCTTCCTTGTTCCTTGTCCTGCTGCTGAGGCCCAGCCTGATGGTTCCCCTGCTAGCACGTGCCCCGCCCCCCGCAGGCCCAGCGCTCCTCACTCCAGCCGACAAAGTTCTCTGGGGCCGGCAGGCAGCAGGAGCCAGGCACCGGGGCTCACCTGCCACATGGGTGACGTGGGCTGGCAGAGTCAGGTGAGGACATCTCTGAAAGGCCTTGAGGTGACCCCCCTTCCTCACCAGACCCTTAGGAAAATTCGCTTCCGCCACCCCTAACCTCACCCCTCCCTACACCCTGGGATCTGACCTCTAAACTATCAGACATGGAGCCGCTAGACCAGGTTTTGACAAGTGTTTTCCCTGAAGGTCCAGACAGCAAGGATTTTCAGCTGTAAGGCAGTTACGGTCTTGGTCTCAGCTACTCAAATCTGTCTTTGCAGTGGTAGGAAAGCAGCAGTAGGCTGTTTGTAAACAAATGGGCGTGGCTGTGTCCCAATAAAACTTTATTTATAAACACAAGTGGTGGGCCAGATTTGGGCCATAGTTTGCTGCTGCCTACACTAGACACACGTGAGAGTGGCCCTTGGGGGCAGCCATGGGGTCTCAGGCCAACTTTAGGGAAAACTCTTTGGCTAACCAAGAGGAGAGTGGAGTGTGTCCGCTTCTGAACTGTTCACATTGAAGGAAATGAAATCAGGTCTCTAAGGCACTCCGGATACTGGAGGATCCCCCGGCTTCCACTGCCATCAGGGCAGTGAGGCAAGGAGGAGAAGGTGAGGGTCTGTATCCTCAACCTGCCTGCAGCTCAGCTCCTGCCTCTGGTCACAGAAGCCCTGGCTCTCAGCACAACTGCTTCATTTTCTGGATGAGAAAACAGGCTCACTGAGGCGAACTGACTTATCCAGATTTATGTGCCAAAGGGCAGAGCTGGGCTGGAAGCCGGTCTGCTGCTCCAGGCCTCTTTCTGCTCCACTCCAGGCCTCTTTCTGGCCTTTAGTGGGTAGCGCTTCCAGCTAGGGACCATTTCCAACTCTCTTTCCCGACTGCTGGCTGGAGAAAGTACCTGTCATATCGCAGAGATGCTGACCCTGCTGCCACCTGGAGCCCGAGAGTCCTTGGTGGTGGGGGCTCATCCCATTTCCTGTAGGCTGTCTGACGGCATCCCTGGCCTGTACCTGCCAGATGCCAGCAGCACCCCTTCCCCAGCTATGACTGTGACAACAAAAGCCTCTCCGGACGGGCCAAGTGTCCCCGATGGTGGGGGCGGGAACACCTGGGTTAGACTCCCAGTCCTGGAGTGAGAGTGTGCCTGCCTGCTCAGGCAGGAAAAAAAAAAGAGGGAGGGAGGGAGGAACAGGGGAGGAAACGAAAAGGATCAGAGCTGTGGGATCTGTGACAGGAACCTCCAGAGTTGTGTAAGGGTCTCAAGCTAACAGCAGGAATCCCCAGGCCCAGGGAGCAACGTCAGGCGCTGCGGTTTCCCCGAGCTCAAGTGCTTGTTAGAATGGAAAGGAAACTGCAGGCCCCGCTGCCCAGGACTCAGCCGGGACGGTGCGGACCCCCATGGCCACCCACAGGGGCCCGGGGTCCTGGCCATCGTGGCTCCAGGACAGGAGGGTCCTCACCATCCTATCACGCTCTGCCAGGACATTCTCAAGGGGAGAGCTAGAGGTCAGGGATAGAGGGGCCCGCAGGGAGATCCCTAGGCTCCTGCAGAGCCCTGCACCCCAGGAAGGCAGGGCAGGTCTGGCCAGAGCTTTATCTGTCACCCACGGTCTCGCTCCCTGGGGGTGGGGATGAGGTTTTGTGGCTCGTGAGAAACCAAACCATCTCTGACCTCTAGCATGAGAACGCCCCAAGTCCTGAGAGCCAGGGCCTAGCTGGAGTCACCCACTGGGCGCCATTGCCCAGCAAGGAGGGCCTGCAGGACCCAGCAGCCCAGGGGCCCTACAGCTGCAGCTTCAGGACTAGTCAGTCTGCTCACTGGGCTGTTTCAAATCTCTGGTCTTATGGCACCCTCATGGCACTGTCAGCCTAAGCTCTGAACAGGGAGCACCTGGGGTGAAGAGGTGAAACTCTGAGGATAAGAACAAGCAGGGGGTCTGCACCAGGTTGGGGGGCGATGCTGAGTGCCACCCAAAAGGGGGCTGTGCCCAAGGGCACCGTGGCCTCAGGAGGGGGCTCTGCTAAGCCCTGTGACTCAGCTCAGGGGAAGTAGCTAAAATAGGCAGCCACTCCCCATGGCACACCCTGGGTGGGACGCCCCCGCCCCCCTCCACCCCGGAAGCCACATCCCACTCTCCTCGCCGAGCAAGGGAAAACAGAGCAGCATCGTGCATCTCTCCCTGCCACCCTCGCCTCCTCTGGAATCCGATTCCTCTCCTCTTGGCCCACTGAGCACCGCGCATTCCTCTATGGCAGGGCGAGGAGCCCTCCTTGTGAGGCCAGGCCAGGCCCCTGGTTGGATCGCCTCTAACCATACCCTCCCTTGTCCTTCCTGGCAGGTTGTCCAGGGGGCACTGCCCCGCCTTGTCACTAGTCCAGCGACTCCCAGATGGACCTGAGCTCCTCCGGGGCAGCTGGACAGGCCTCCCACTGTGCAGCTGGCCTGTAAGCTCACCCGGTACACGGAGGACTCACACTTCCACGCCCACGGCCACAGCCACCTGCCCCCTCCAGCATTTCTGCTTCTAACCACCAGGCCATCCCCAAGCAACGTGGCTGGACAGAAGGGGCATTCGAGCTCAGTCGTGCCCTGGGTTGGATGCAAGGAGCTTCGTTCACTTTTTCAGGCAGACAGGCGGGGAAGCAGGAATTGAGGGCAGAGAGAATGGGAGCTCGGACAAGCTTAGGGTCGCAGAGATGGGCCGGGGCCGGGGCGAGGCTGTGACTAAGCAGCTGGACAGGGCGGGGCGTGCTAGGGTTAGGAGACATCCAGGGCTGGGTTTGGAGGTGAGACCCCAGGGCCTGAGCATCCCCACGGGGGAGGAGACGGAGCACAGTCTCCGAGGGGAGCTGGAGCCCAGCGGGGGGCGTCTCGCCTGGTAGGCCAGGGACCTTTCTTTTCAGTTGGGGGTGCAACCAACGCTGTCACCAGGAAGCAGCTGACTTTGCAGAACGGGGCGGGGTTGGGGGTGTGGTGGCATTGTGCTGAGAACATCCGACAGCTGGAAGAACATGCTGCAGGGGATTGTGCAAGAAACGGGGGCACCAGGGGGGCCACGGGCGCCCCGAGGCTCTGTCGCTTTCTGGAATGCTCACCCGCCTTATCCTGAGAAGATAAGGCGCCCCAGAGAAAGCGGAAGGCTGCTTTATTCTAAGAGCCGGCCGGCGGCAGAGGGAACGGAGGAGACTTTGGGAGCTTTGATGCCCATTGCTGCCCATAGAAGGAGGGACTTCGGTGGGGCTGTGAGGTCACTTTCGCTGCACTGAGTGTATCTGGACGCTTTTCATCCCATCACCAACACTGCCATCGGCCCTCTCTATTTGAAAGTCTGCTGTTGGCACCAGGATGTTAAGAAGCCCTGTCTTAAAAATAATTTGAGCCTGAATGGCCACAATTAAGGGGGGGGGGGAAGAGCCCAGGATGGAAGCATGAAATATCATTATTATAACTCCTGTACCACTTCTGTATCTGTGGAGCGACCACACGCTCAGAGATGAAGGGGCTAAATTCAGAGATTTGGCCTGGGGTCATGGACGGAAGCCAGGGCATTATTCCCACAGCCGGGCTCCAATGACTAAAATAGTGATGCATGACCCAGAGTGTGGGGACCTCAGCACATTAAAGCATGCAGTCTGTAATCTGTATACACACGCACACATAGATATATATTTTATAGATTATATATGAGGCTATTGTCAATCCATGCATCGATTAATAGGTTTGAGTTTTCCTTAAAAAAAAAAAAAAAGTCAAAATACGACATGGTAGCTCTGGTGTTTTTCTTCCCACATCTCGGTGGATTTTTTTTTAACTGGAAAAAAAAATGTTTTGGCCACGCCGCGTAGCACGTGGGATCTTCGCTGTCTAACCAGGAATCAAACCCACACCCTCGGCACTGAGCCTTAACTGCTGGTCCACCGGGGAGTCTTTCAGTGGATCCTGTGTGTGCCCTGGGGGTGGTGCCCCAGGGAGGTACCCACAGTGTCACCTACAGAGCCACCCCCAATGCCTCCAACTTCAGAGATTCCCAAAACTGAGTGAAGGACGGCACACAGATGATCCCATCCAGCAGCCTTGACTGGGCTTCTGGGCTGGAGAAGAGTACTTGCCCAAGGCCACCGAGCTGGTGGGGGCCCCAGGCCACGCTGACGCCCAGGCCCCCGTCTCCCCATCTCGATAGGTCCTCGCAGATAGCACGGGCTTTGACTCACTGCCAGGCGTGGCGCTAGACCTTCCTGAATCTGTTACCGTCTTGGTGGCGCTGAGCCAGGGAAGGGGCAGAGGAGGACTTCCCTCCCTCTGAACAGCAGGTACCAGGGGCCACCAGGCAGGGAGGGAGACACAAAGCCCCAGCCCAGGAACTGCTCAGTCAAAAGGACCCCAGGCCGGGATGGTCTTGGGGCACTGGCAATTATGGCAGTCTCTTTAAACACTTAACTTTAAATCGAGAAGGATCCGCTCTCTGGAACTATTTCAGAGCAGAAAAAAGTCCCCAACACAGATAGCCACTGACGCCTCATTCATAATATCAAGAGAATGGAAAAAGCCTAACACCCAGCAATAAGAAAATGGTTGAGAAAACGAGGACACGTCAACTCAACAGATTATCCTGCAAGCACAACAAGCGGGGTCTATGAAGACCACGCAGGACGTGGAAAACTGATCACCAAACAGCCTCGAGCAGAAGGAGAAAAAGCCAGAAGTTAGACTCGTTTACATGCAGTGATCACAGACAACACACACGTACCCATTCTCGAAGAAAGGCGAAAGGGCAGGCAGAGAAATGAAAGGAGTGATGTCAGGCTGGAGAGGAAAATGGGCTTAAAAAAAAACAGTTTCCTTTAATGTGGCAGTGCTGTTTTGATAATAATAATAGTAAAAATCCCAAAGCATCAAAGGCTTAAGGAAAAAATTTTAATTTCCAAACCAGCTTTAAACCATCAGATTCTCAGGCTCCCGCAGCTGCAGCCCATACAAGGCGCTGGGTGGGGGCTGGGAGGGGAAGGGCGAGGGCGTGGGGCTCAGGCCACACACTCTCAAATCAAACGATCAAAAAATCTCCCGTTGATGCCTGTCTGCTTTCTCTCCCCCTTCCCCTAAATCTGCACCTCCCCCAGAAGGACAAGTTTATCACGTCCTCCTTTTAAGTTGCCTGGGAGGACAAATTGGGCAACCTATAAAACCCGGTGGCAGGGGAAATAGGGAGCTTAGGATCCACCCCCTGCCCCCAAGAACCTGCTTTCCAACAACTAGCAATTCAGAAATGACAGTCTCCACCTCCCACCCGGGAGACTGGCCAATTTCCAGTGACACAGAAGCCCTGAGCTGGAGGCCAGCCTCCCACAGCGGCCATCCCCCAGTGGTACCCTGGGCAGGCGACGGTTTGGTCTCTGCTGCTTCCACAGCCCCAGCTCGGGTCTCCTGATGGCTACCAGAGAGCAGAGGGAACGCGAAGAGGCAGGGTCACATGAGGACACGGGGAGGACACCCCAGGGCCCAGCCACTGGCCGACCACCAGCAATGCAGACATAGGCATGCTGTCAGCAGTTCTCATACACTGGGTGCCTGCTGTGTGCCAGGCATTGTGTGGCGGCATCATTAAACTTAGGCCCCTGGCCCTGCGCGCAGGGTGTCGCGATTGCCCCCACTGTACAGAAGAGAGAAACCGAGGCTCGGATGGAATGAAAGCCCTCATGCTCTCTCTCTCAGCTGCTAAATGTAAATGGTGCTTTGAACCCGTTTCTGGAAGACCTTGGGACACAACCTCCTGGCTTATTCAGATGTCCACAGATGAGAATGTGCTCACGGAGAGAAAGATGGCGATAGGGTAGGCTTAGGCAGGCTGTTTATCTAAGACCTAGGGACGGAGACATATTTGACGGACACCCCTATCAGCCATCTGCTCCCAGAGATGGTTCAAACAGGCCCCTCCTTACTCCAGATCTCATCCCCGATTCCTGCTCTGAGGACCCTCCCTGGGAGGTGAGAGGTGGGGAGGACCCCCCTGAAGCAGAAGCCAGGACTCGCCTAGCAGAGTCAAGAGTGGGCCAAGCACGAAGCCCCACTTCAAGTGTTTCTCGTGCCCGTCCCTGTTCCAATCTCCAGCTTGTGCTTCTTGGTGGTTCCCGGTTGCCAGAAAGGAAGACCAGGGCCTGGACCCCATCCCAATCCTGAAACCTGCCAGGCTGGGTGCCTGGCGCTGGCTCCACCCTCCCTGCCTCTCGGAGTCAATCCAGACCTTGGGTTCATTGGGCCAAGGGAGCCACAAGGCCCGTTTCCTGGAGATAAACATCCTCTGGCAGATAGATTCTTCCTGGAAGGAAGGGAAAGTGAACAAAGCCCCAGTTTCCCTACATGCTTTCTGCAGCAGTGAGCAGCCACCGCTCACCCTCCAGGCATCCCTGGGGGAGGCGGGAGGCAGGAGAGGAGTACCACTGGGGAGGGGGATGAGCTGGCTCCAGGTAATCAGGACACTAGCGTGGAGCACAGACCTTAAAGACCCCACTCTCTGCTGCCTCTCCAGGTGTTACTACATAACGTGGGCCCACACTGTCCAATACAGCAGTCCCCAGCTCAGTGGCCACGGGGTGCTTGAAATGTGCACCCCAAATGGAGTCCAGGTTGAAATGTCCAAGTTGACCTGTGCTAAAAGGGTAAAATAGACACTGGACTTCAAAGACTTAGCATCAAAAAAGAGTGCAAACTAGCTCATTTTCTACAACCATCGCATGTTAGAATTGATCTTTTCAAATGCTAGTATTTTAAAATATTGTCAAATGATATCATATTAGAAAAGGATAATATTTGGAATATGCTGAGCTAAAGAAAATGGTCGTTTTACCTCTTCTTACTTTTTCAAATGCATCTATTTAAACCGTAAATTAGAGACGAGATTTGCAGGCTACCTCTCTGCGACAGTGCAGATTTAGATGTTCCTCAGCCCCTCCCCCTGCCTTTTTCAGAAAACAAGCAGCACGTTCCAGGGTAGAGGGATGAATAAAGCCAACCACTGTTGGCATCTCAGTGAAAATGGTTACATGTTCATAATCCCGCTACATTATTTTAGATTAAGTCCTAATAGCCTCAGTTTTACATCCAGCAGGCCGCTGAAGAATGCTAGGCTGATGTTTCAGTTTCCTTCCAATGCTGGAACAAGCAGCCTTCCAGCTAAGTCTGTCCAGGTCCATTTCCGGAGGATACATACAGATAAGTGAGTAGAATTACTTTTGTTTCTCCTGTTAACTTGTTCTCCAGAAGGTTTTTACCAAGTTACAGTTTCATCAACATAAAGGATAACGGATGTCCAACACCGGCATTATGGTGTCCTTAGTTGAAAACAACAAAACCACCACCACCTTTGCAAACTTATAATTTGCATTTGCATTTTTCCCATTATTAAAGACGGAGGGCATTTTAGAAAATATTTCTCTAATGAATTGCTTGTGGAAGCCATTTTACCCAATTTGGGGGCAGGGGGAGGCGGTCCTTCATCTTTTCCAATGGATTTCTATGACTTTAAATCTTAAGGCTCTTAAGAATATTGACTATACTCTGCAAATATTTCTGCAAGTGTATCATATGCCTGTCTACAAATGTGGTGATTTTGTTGTTTTCTTTTCCATGGAGTGCTTATTAGTTTTTACATGGCTAAATCTGTTTTTATAATTTCTGGCTCTAAAACCATGAAGCAAAGACCTTCCCCACTCCCAAGTTTTATGAAAATATTCACTTCTTCTAAAACTACCAGGTAATGTAATAATGAAAAATTACTCATGGAGATAAAAATGCTAGTAAAGGAAATACGAAGATGTCTGTGACTGGAAACTGCGGGTCATTTAAAAATAGATAAAAAATTAAAATATAACCAAGTTAGTTACTGATTCTGTATAAAACTGGTATAAAATATTATGAGTAAAGGATCAGATGCTACCTTCATCAGATATACAGATATATATAGATATAGATACCACCCACCCACGGTTTCTCTGGACTTCCTTTCTTGCATTTTTAGTTCAGTTCAGTTGCTCAGTCATGTCCGACTCTCTGTGACCCCATGGACTACAGCACGCCAGGCCTCCCTGTCCATCACCAACTCCCAGAGCTTGCTCAAACTCATGCCCATTGAGTCGCTGACGTCATCCAACTATCTCATCCTCTGTCGTCCCCTTTTCCTCCTGCCTTCAATCTTTCCCAGCATCAGGGTCTTTTCAAATGAGTCAGTTCTTCACATCCTGCTTATTGGTCTCTGTTTATTCCGAAACCAGGTCTATACTATCAGCTCTGTAAAATACGTTTTGAGTATTCGGGAGGGTAATATCCCATTTTAACTTTTTTCCCTGAAAACTTCTGGGCTTTTCTAATGCAGTCAGTCTTCCCAAAGGACTTGAGACACATTAAGTTCCAAAAGAAATGCTGATGGAATTACACTGGGATTGAAAGCAAACAATAAATTAATTTGGGGAGAGTCGATTTTATCACAACATCATGTCTTCACATCCGTTCATTCAAGTCTTTTAGACATTCTCCTTTAAATTCTGTGGTTTTCTTCCTACAAGTCTGACACACGTCTCGTCGCGTTTACTGAGTCATTTTATGGTTTTTCATTGTGAATGGGTTTCATATCCAGTCCCTTTCATGTAGCTGTATCTTCTGACTGGTGGTTTTGGTCGATGGGAAAGCTGCGATTTTAAAATTTATATCTATTTAATGCCTACCCTACTAAGCTTGTACTGTCTTTGCACACCCTAATCAACCATATGATTAAATCTTTTGAGCTTTGCAAGTAGACCAACCCAGCATCTGCAACTAATAATAATTCTGCCTCCTCCACTCCTCATTCTTATCTCGTTAAATTTGCTGCAATTGCCAACATAATGTTCACTACTACTACCGATGAGGAGGCGCGTGGTTCCTGGCATTTACAGCGCCATTCTAGGCCCAAGTCGTCTCACAGCGCTATTCTAGACCCGAGTCATCCAGCACAGTAGCCCCCACTCACATCAGGCTGTCAAGTGCTTGAAAAGTGGCGAGTGCCACCAAGGAAATGAGTTTTTAAATCTTCTTCCATTTTAATGATTTTAAATGAAAAAACTGATGCTTGAATTCAGTTATTGGAAAACTTAAGTATGTTTAAAACACCTTGAGGGTGTGAATCTACTTTTTCAACTGTAAATCCCAATTCTGAGGGGGTATTTATGAAATTTAGCATCCCAACTGACATGTGCTACAGGGTGTAAAATATTGGGGAAGGAAACAGCTACCTGCTCCAGTATTCCTACCTGGAAAATCCCATGGACAGAGGAGCCTGGCTAGAGTCCATGGGGTTGCAAAAGAGTCAGATACAACTTAGCGACTAAACAAACAACACGTGTAAGACACACAATGGACTTTGAAGACCTTGTATAAAAAAAACAATGTAAAATATCTTATTAATATTTGTTATGATTACAGGGTGAAATGACAGTATTTTGAACACACTGGCTTAAATATAACATTACCATTGATTTCACTGGGGCACCTCCCTGACGGTCCAGTGGTTTAAGACTGAGCTTCCAGTGCAGGCATGTGAGTTCAGTCCCTGGTTGGGAAACTGGAGCCCCACGTGCTATACAGCACAGCCAAAAAATTAAAACAAAATAAAAACATATTTCATCAGTCTGTAGTTTTTAAAATGTAGCTACTGGGAAACTTAAAAGTTCTTTATGTGCCTGGCATTATATTCCTATTGATGATGCTGTTTTAGAGGTATTTCCATTAATCATGATACCACTGTATTCATAAAGAGATTCTCAACCATCTTAGAGAATTTATAGTTCTTACAGTTTTAGGAAAACGATGCCAGTCACTTAGGCTGAGTTGTGGGAAAACTCACTGCAGTTTGGATAATTAACTTACCTTTGATTGCAATGAAAACTGCTTTGAAAACTACAATGTCCAGTCTGGCTTAAAGGTTAGGAAATGATACCTTAGACCCTATCGTGGACCTCACATGGATATGCGCCCCCTGGACCATAGGTCATGGAGGAAGTATGAGGAAAAAAAAGGGACATCACTATACCTTTACCCTATACCAAACTGGCTGCTTAACCTTCCCTTTTGGAGGGACAAGTAAGAACACCATCCTAGGCATTTGAAAGACCCTAAGTACTCCCCCCAACAATCCCACGGAGTTACCGGCATCATTCCCATCATGCAGATGAGAAAACTGAGGCTGAGCGTTAAATGCTTCCCCTGAGTCACACAGCTGCTAATGACAAAGCTGTCCAAGTCTGCCTGATTCTCAACCCTGGGCTTTTCCGACTTGACCATAATGTATATCAGGGCAGTGCTGTAAGCACTGCTGGGGGTGCTGGACTCAAATCTGACGAAGGTTATGGATGCATGAGCACCCACCAGACAACCACTTTGCACAGAATTTCAGGTTAAAATACCACAAGTCCAGGCTCCTCATTTCCCACCACTCCAGGGAATGGACAAGACAAATCCCGTGACATATAGGCCACAGCCGCCCCCCACCCCAGGAAGTCCATGGTGTTGGGCAACCATGCTCCTCCTGGGCTGGGAATGGGCCATTCTCTCTCTACCCTGCTCCCTCTTCATCCCAGAAGCCTTGGACCAGAGGAAGGAGAGCAGGAGGGCCGTCAGGGAAGGCTTGGCATGGAGGTAGAAAGGCCCTGGCCCATCACTAACCAGGAGTTACAGCCGCTCTGGAGGGAAAGGAATGAGCCCTGCCCGGGAAGTGACAGGAAGCGACAGCTCTGGAGCCAAGCCTAGAGGAGCCAGCGGCTCAAGGGCAATCGGCAACTTCACTTGTTTACAGGACTCTTCCTGGAGGGGTGGGGTGCGGTGGGTGACTGTGTTTCCCCAGCCACCCTGCTCCCATCACAGAGGGAAGAAGCTGGAGGAGGGGAGAAAAAAGGAGTGTCTGCAGGGGGCCCCTTGCTCCTCCCTCCTGCCCAGGGCCTCAGAAGGAAACGGCTGGGCTTGAAATCAGATCGGCCTGATCTTGTTTGGTTTCACTTGGCTTCTCCTACGAGCAGAGTACTCAGCTGAGGAGTGGGGCGTCAAAGGACACCCTGGGTCTCCAGAGGGAGCCAGACTCCCCGGTGACCAGCTGGCTCGGTCATACTGGGCAAGTTACTTGTGCCTCAGTGTCCTTATTAGTTTACAGAGTGGCTGAAAACACCACGTACTTCCTAGCACTACTGTAAAGATGAAATAAGCTACCACAGGTAAAGCCCTTATAGGAGGATTCCTAAGGGGTGAAATGCTGTGAAAATGATGCTATAATGTGTTCTTTTTCAGCAAGTGCCCCGTCTCTACACCTTGAAAGGTAGAATTCCAGCATCCCCTGGGACTCCGCCAACGGTCACTCCCCAAGTTCAAAGAGGACACATACCTTCAGTGTCACCCGAGGACTCCTGATCCAAAAGGCCCCCGGGCTGACCCCTTCCAAAGTCCTTGGGGGCGCCAGGATGAATTGGTGCAGGGAGGGGGTATCCTTTAGGGCTCCCAAGCCCAGCTGCAGACTGCCTAGCCCAGACCAGCAGTGGGATCACACAGCCCTAGACTTGGTCTCTTTCCCCATTTGCCTTCCCTTCTCTCTGCTTTACCTTTTACCCTTTAAGGAAACAGGAGGAGGAGCCTGGCTTTTCTTAGATGGGACTCCAGCTCTTTCAGCTTTCAGTTCAATACGGGGGATGAGGCCCTCCAGTTCCTCCCTAAGATGTAGGTCAGCGAACTTAGAAATCGGGGGACCAGCTACCAGAAGCAAATAATGCTTGATTATCAACATGATTAACCCCCAGTTGGAACCTAACCCAATCCTCATCAGAGGTATCCACAGACGGTACTGCCAGCCCTGAAGGGGTTCTTCTGTACCCTCTCTGGCTCTCCATTCCCACCATCTGACTGAGACTTCAACCCCAAGGGCAGGGGGAACACAGGGCTCCTCTTGATGTCTCAGTGAGCCAAGGACAACGTTCTGAGGAATGGAGAAGGGTTGCAGGGAGTGGAAACCCGAGGGTAGAGAGGAAGGAGGGGCGGGGAGCAGACACCTGAGCACAGAGCCCGGCTTCACTGTCACGGGTCTGAACCTGGGGTCTGCAGACCAAGTCCAGTTACCCCAAGAGCTGCCTGGATGCAGGTATTAGAACCCTGAGATGCTCCCAGGGAGGCTAGTGGCTGCCCTGGTGGACACCGTCTGCCACCCTGCTGGCCAGGGGAGGAGATGGTGGTCAGAGCGGCCCTGGCTGAGCAAGAGACGGTGTCCCTGAGGTTGGCCCCAGGGATCCTTCTTGTCCCAGCTCTGCAGCTTTTCAGATGCCCTCAACCCCCACGGATGAAGGAATGAGAGGGAAATGCCAGCGGTTTCTTACGGACTGGGTAACCCCAAACTGGGCTCACCTGACCCGAAAAGGAGACCTTTTCTAGCTTGGGAGACTGAGTGGGGGCCACCAGAGCCCCTGATCCTGGCAAGGGGGTGTTCTGGATGTCAGTGCCGCTTCCCTGGCCTGCAGCCCCAAGCTGCAAGCTGGTAGTGCCTGGGGAGAGACTCTGATATAGTTCCTGGAAGGAAGCCCAAGGCTCCTTGTATTTTAAGCTAGAGTTCCAGGGACTCAGTGAGTGGGAATGCCGGATCCTTCAGGGCTCAACTTTCTCCTTGGAGCCCCATGAGCAAAGGGCCATGTCCAGTCGCCACACGAGTCCCTCCCAGCAGGATCCCACCCTCCCCCAGTCCCCAGAGGTGCTGGCCCTGAGGACACTCTGCCGCGGGTCCAGGGCTCGGTTCCCTTTCCCAAGGTTGCGGAAAGGCCTCCAGCACATAGGTCAGGAGATCGAGGCTCTCATAGCTTCCAGAGCCGGATTGCTCAACTCCTCTCCCTCCGCCCCCAAGCATATCTCTGGCATCAACCCAGATCCTGTTCCTCCAAGGGACGGCTCCTCCCTCCCCCCACAGGGACAGGATCCTCTGAGCCTGTGGAAGCTCCAGCCACTGGAGGCTGGAGCCACTGCCTGACAGAGGTCTGGCTTCTGAGACCTCCGGTCCCAGCTTGGTCCCACCTTCCTGCTCAGAGACGGGGCGGGGAGAGGGCGAAGGGCGGCTGCTGCAAGCACCTTGCCCGCCACACCTGGGCACAGCCTGTCCTGGCTGCAGAAATCAATCAGCCGTTCCAAAGGCGGAGGCAGCAAGGAGCCCTGAGCCAGAGCCAACCAGGGGTCCTACTGAAGGCTCCTGAGGGTAAAGAAGGGTCTAGGGTCCTTCTCCGGGGGGTCAACATCAGCCCAATCCCCCCCACCGCACTTCTCAGACAACAGTCTCTGGGCTTGGGGCTCCCCAGTCTCCAGTCCTGTGACTGTCGGGTTCCATGAGGCAACAGGACCAAAGCCGATTGGGTGTGTCCCTACATGGGATTGGGGTGAGCATCGGTGAGGAGGGGAGAGAGAAATGAGAGGGAACTGGAAGAGGAGTCAAGAGAAAGGTGCATATCCCAGAAAAAGATGGAAAGAATCCTCAAAGTCTAGGCCTGAGCTAGGGAGCATCTCACGAGCACATGGTCACCTGTGAGCTGGAGCTCCATGAACTCAGGGAGACGGCAGAGCGGCAGGCGGAGACCCCAAATCCAGGCTCATCTCATCACACCGATCCCCTCCCAGTCCCTGCAGGGTCCCCAGGACCCCTGGGAAGACCAGGAGAAACTGCCCCAGGGTCTCCCAAGGTTCACTGAACCCCCATTTGTGGGAAGGAGCAGCAGTCCCCAGGGAGTGGAGGGGCAAAGTCCAAGTTCGGATGAGATAAACCACAGTAATCGGTTGGTCACAGGGGCACCTCACATCGGGCAGCTGATGAAAGCTGGGACCCACAGGCACTGCCCCGCCCCAGACACACAGGGTCCTGGCTATCCCCCAGGGATGGAGCCTCCTTGGTCCCAAGTCCTCGGCGGGTGTCCCATTACTGCCTCTGGAGTCCTGGGGCCACCTAGAGGCTTGGCTGAGCCCAGGCCTGGCCCAGCAAACTCCCCTTTTCTGGGGGAAACCCACAGCTCAGCTTCCCCCTTCCTCTGTACCCTGTTCTTTGTTCTCTTAAAATTCAGTCCATTCTGCCGGGGGGTCCCCTCCTCCACCTCGGCCTTGGAAAGGGGCGGAGGGAGTAGGGAGTTATTAGAAACCCAGACTGCGCAAAGAAGTTGCGTTGCTGGAGGCCCTCCTGTAACCGGGCCCCTCATTGTTTACGCGGGCTGGACGGCGGAGCGTGCTCTGGTCCAGATGGCCGCTGGGCGGGGGGACGGTCAGGAAGAGGGAGACACCCCCGCCCCCCACCACCTAACCTCCCCAGGAGAGGAGCAGGGGGCTTCACACACTCAGGGACCCTTGCCCGCCGTTCAACCGCTCAGCTAAAGGGGCAGAGAGCAGGCACCCGGGACGCAGCCCTGGGCCGTGGGAGCCGTCAGATCAGAAGCGCGACAAGAAAAAAGAAAGCATTGTATTTCCCCTTCGTTCTCCCGGGGAGAAAAAGAAAACTTCCCAGGCGCAGGCTACGGCGTCGCGTCGGGAAACGAGGAATCTGGTTTGATTTAGCGAGAGCACCCCTCCCCCAGACACACACTCGCGCACATACAGTCACACACACACATACACACACGCCCCGGCCCGTCCTCCCCCGGGAAGCCCGTCGGCCCCTCTCCGATTCCCGCCCAGCTCCCCCGGCGGCCGGGACACTCACCCGCGGCGGCCCGGCGCGCAGAGCGGCTCACCCGGGACGCGCCCGGGGCTGGTGGGGGGCAGTTTTGTGCCCCCCGGACGGAGGGAGCTCCGGGGAGAGGGCGGAGCTACAGACGGCCGAACGCGCTCCACCGCCCCGAGCCGGTGATTAAATCATTAACCGGCCGCTCCCGGCTCGAGGCCAGGCCCGGAGCGCTCGCCGGGTCCCGCGCGCGGCCACGGGCCGGGCTCGGAAGCGGCCCCACCCGGCCGATCGGCGCCGCGGCCGCCCCCCCAGCCTCGGCCTCTCGGTCTCCCGAGGAGGCGGGCGCGCGGGGCGGGGCGGGGCGAGCCGGGGAGGGAGGGTATGGGGCGGGAGGAGGGTTTGTTCGCTCGGCCATTCCCTCCCGGGCGGCTCGTCGCCCGTCTCCGCGCGGCGCGGTGACACGGGGCGGCGTGTGCTGCGGCGAGTGTACTAGGGCGAGTGTGCACGCCTCTGCCACTACGCGCGAGCGATCGGGTTCTGATTCACGGAGAACTCTGCACACACGCCCCCCTCGGGGTCTCTGCGCGCCGCGGAAGGCTGTGCTCCCGCCCCAGCGTCACCCACCCGGGCGAACGGGTGGACCGTTCTAAGCCGGGTGGTCCCCCGTCCCCACCCCCCGAGCAGCGCCCGGATCCGACCGGCTAAGCCCAGTCTGGGGAGGGGAAATCGACCGCCACCACCTCCCTCCCCAGCCCGGATCTGCTCGGACACCGGTGCGTGGCCCCGGGCCCCAGCCTGGCCACCCGGGGGCGGGCGCAGGAGTGGGGACGCGCGGCCCCGCTCCCCGCCCCGCCGCCCCTATTGCGGCTTTTTCAATCCCCTCTGCCCCCTTGGCGGTGGGAGGGGAATCGAGGTCCCCACACCAAGCCCACCCAGGCCCCGCAGGGCGCCGGGGGGCTGTGGCGGCCAAAGGCGGGGAGGGGGAGGGACCCGTCGCCTACCTGGGTCCCCAGAGACGAGAGCGCCGGGCCGGCGCAGCTGCGCGCTCCGCTCCGTGGGCTCGGCGAGGCGCCGGGGCTGGCGGCCCACGTCCGCTCGGCATCGGTTTGCCTCTGGCTGTCGGGCTCGGGGCTGGGAGCCGCTCGGACACTCCCCTCCCGGGCTCCGCCCGCGCCCCCCGCGCTGATGTCACCGCGCCGCCGCAGCCAATGGCCGCCGCGAACCGCGGCCGGGCCGCCCGGCCCCCTCGGTTCAAATCGCAGAGCCGGCGCCTCCGGGAACGGCGTGAGCCGCGGTACCGGCCCGCGGGGTCCCGGCGCGCCCCCGCCTGGCTGCGCTGTGGCCTTGGCCGCCGCACCCGCGGCCTGGGGGTCAGGGGCGCGACGCCCTCCGGAGGCTCCTCCGGGTTCGGAGCGGAGACGGGACCGGTAACCCCCGCCGCTCCCTCCCCGTCGCGGTGCGGGAAACGCAGGAAGCCCCCGGGGTCGGCGCCCTCGGGCAGGGATCCTCTCGCTCCCGGACTCTTCCTGGAAACGAGGCGGGGAGGGGTCGGCCCCGAGGCCAGGCCCGGGGTGGGCGTTCGGAGGACTCGGGCCGGGGGACCTGTCTCTGATTGTCCCGCTCTCCCACATCCGTGCCCCTAGCCCCCTGATTGTTCGCCCGAACTAAGCTTCCCTGTGCGGCAAGTGAACCTCAGGGGCCAAGCACTCCTGAGACCCGCCGCCTGAATCCGTGAGAATCTCTTTAGAGAGGTAGCTTCCACTTGTAAGCGATCGTTGCTAATAAACTGCCTCAGGAGAGAAGACACAGCAATAAGTTAAGCTCTTTAGCTGTTAGCAGCTCCCTGGCCTGGGTTTTTAATGTTCAGGGAAGAGGGTCAGGCCGTCAGAGGCTGTAGACTCCCTCCCACTGACCTCGGATGGAACCACTCTGGTCTCTTTGGGCTGGTACCTTCCCCTGCAGGCTCCCAGGAAACCCTCCCCCAAGGCTGGCATCCCAGTCCCTTCCACCTGAAATCAAAGCTTAAAGTTTTATCTGTCCCCCCAAATTTCTGGATTCTCTGAGGCACCTCCCCTTCCCCCAACCCTTCCCTCCATTGTTAACTAATTGTTTTGTCCTTAGTAATTGGTTCTCCTTTTACAGGTGTCTGAGTTTTGCCTTTCCCAGTGAGATGACCTATCAAACAAGCATACCTCCAGGACAAAGTCTTTGTAATTCTTCCACTCCTTATCCGAATTCAGTGCTTTGCATCCTAGGCTCCTTCCATACTCCTTAAATATTCATTGAGGTTTGCCTTTGGGGATAAAGATAAATTAAGTCCAATCCCTGCCCTCAGGATGCCCTCAGTGGAGGCAGGTTGCTCCCGGAAGGAGCTCTGTAGATGCTACTTGGGGCTTCTCTGGTGGCCCAGTGGTTAAGACTCTGTGCTCCCACTGCAGGGGAAAATGAAAGTGAAAGGCCACTCAGTCATGTCCAACTCTGTGACCCTATGGACTGTACAGGCCAGAACACTGGAGTGGGTAGCCTTTCCCTTCTCCAGGGGAGCTTCCCAACCCAGGAATCGAACCGTGGTGTCTTGCATTGCAAGGTGGATTCTTTACCAGCTGAGCTACCAGGGAAGCCCCATTGCAGGGGGCGCAGGTTCAATCCCTGGTCAGGGAACTAAGATGCCACATGCCATGTGACATGGCCAAAAAAAGTAGATGCTTCTAGACACCCGGGGCCATTGCATTGCTAATACCCTGGCAGGGAGTCTTGATTGAAAGAAAATGCTGGGAAGGATAAATTAGGAATTTGGGAGTAACATATACACACTGAGTGAAGTCACTCGGTCGTGTCCGACTCTTTGCAACCCCATGGACTGTAGTCTCTCAGGCTCCTCCATCCACACTACTACATATAAAATAGATGAGCAAGGAGCTACTGTATAGCACCGGGAACTCAATATTTATAATATGATCCACATTGTTGTATAGCAGAAACCAACACAACACTGTAAACCAATTATCTTCCAGTGAAAAGTAAATTTTAAAATATTTGTAATAACCTATGTGGGAAAAGAATCTGAATATATATTTATATATATCACTTCGCTGTACACTTGAAATTAACACAACCTTGTAAATCAACTATGAGTGAGTAAAAGTGTAAGTTTCTCAGTTGTGTCTGACTCTTCGTGACCCCATGGACTGTAGCCCGCCAGGCTCCTCCTCTACACAAAAATACTGGAGTGGGTGGCCATTTCATTCTCCAGGGGATCTTCCTGACCCAGGGACTGAACCTGTGTCTCCCATGTTGTAGGTGAATTCTTTACCCTCTGAGGCACCAGGGAAAATCAACTATACTTCAACTAAAACAATAAAAGAAAGTGCTAATTTTACCTGATGGTTGAAATCCCATTTCTGGGATTAGGACTTGGCTTCCTAATCATTTGCTGAGGCTAAGTTTTGCTTCAACCTTTCAGAGTAGAACTGCCTAGAGAGAATCAGAGGAAATTAACAAAATGGAAAACTTGAAACTTGAATGCCTACCTTGAAATTTCTGGCAACTTCTAAGCCCCTGACTTTGGAGAAGGATTTGAGGTCTTAACTGCACCTTTGGTGAAACTTGACCTGTAAGCCTTTAGGCCAGGACGTGTGTTTTGGCCTGTTCTGGCTGCTGGGGCCTGCCCGGGACTCAGTGGGCGTGATCCTCACGGCTGCTCGGGCCTGCCTCCCTCGACCCAGCCACCCGCCTTGAAATACACAGCTCCCAGGCGTTGTGCATACTGGGTGCTGGGCATTTGGGTTTGCATAATCCGACCCTGCCTTCATGGGACCCTCATGCTGGTTACTCCTGCTCCCTTCCAGAGACGGCGGAGGCCTGACTCACTCAGCTCTGGCGTTTGCCATGAGGCAGGACTCCGGGCAGCTCCTGTCACTTTCTGGAAGCTCGGTGACTTCCCACCTCTATCCAGAGTCCCCCACCCCCGAATTTTCTTCTTCCGAGACTAGCACAGTTTGCAACGGAGCCTGGGTGGCCGGAGGCCCTGCCCCCTCCCTGGGCTTCTCGCCCCCACCGTTCTGGGCAGAGGCTCCTCCTGGCTTCCCTGTTCTTGGGAACCACCTAGGGCCATTTTTCGGGGCCTTGGCAACCTCTGCAGTGCAGTCTGGGAAAACCCCCAGGATACCAGGGCCTGGGGCTCAGGGTGAGGCCCTCCACCATGTGGCAAAGGCCGCCTCTGGGGCCTCTTTTGCCCCAGGCCCCAGGCAGACGAAACCCCCACCCCACCTTCCTCCACTCCACCTCCCCCCTGCCCCCTCAGAGTAACACATCAGAGCTCTGGGGCAGCCAGCACATGTCAGTTCAGTTCAGTCGCTCAGTTGTGTCCGACTCTTTGCAACTCCATGGACTGCCGCACGCCAGTCTTCCCTGTCCATCAGCAACTCCCGGAGCTTGCACAAACTCGTGTCCAGTGAGTTGGTGATGCCATCCAAGCATCTCATCCTCTGTTGTCCCCTTCTCCTCCTGCCTTCAATCATGCCCAGCATCAGGACTTTTTCCAATGAGTCAGTTCTTCGAATCAGGTGGCCAAAGTATTGGAGTCTCAGCTTCAGCATCAGTTCTTCCGATGAATATTCAGGACTGATTTCCTTTAGGATGGACTGGTTTGAGTCAGTGCACATAGAGAATTAAAAAACAGGTCATCCCCAAGGGATCCTTGGGGACAGGATGATATCTGGTGTTTTTTGTTTTAATTATTTCTGTTAATTTTGGCTGTTCTGGGTCTTCCTTGCTACTTGTGGGCTTTCTCTAGCTGCAGCAAGCGGGGGCTGTTCTCCTGCTGCAGAGCGTGGGCTCTAGAGCTCAGACTTCAGTCGTGTGGCACGTGGGCCACTACCCCAAGTCATGTGGACTCTTCCTGGACCAGGGATCGAACCCGTGTCCCCTGAATTGGCAGGTGGATTCTTAACACTGGACAGCCAGGGAAGTCCTTGATTGGTGTCTGAGTCCCCAGTCTGGGTCAGAACTGAACCGGGTTTAGTAACCCCCCCTCCCCGACCCCTGCAATGAACTCCCTGGGCCTCATTTATTTTCCCGAGACAGCAAGTCCAGAGGACTCGGGGGTGAGGGAGCCGCTGTGTCTCAGGAGACCCCTGGCCTGGAGGAAGAGATGCCGTTTGCTGGACTGGGCACCCTTTGGGGACAGGAGGCCACAGGAGGGCTGAACTGAGCCAGGAGAAGGTGATGAGGGGCGTCCCTGGGTAGCGGCGGGGCAGGGAGGCTGTGGAGTTTACTGGAAATGAGTCCACACGTGGGGTCGGAACCTCTGGATTGTGTGACCTCAGGGGAGGCAGTCTGTCTGAGTCACAGCTCACTATCCTGACCGAAGGTGGTTAACAGTGAGTGGAAGCTGACCGGGGCTTCCCTGGTGGCTCAGGGGTAAAGAATCCGCCTGCCTGCCAATGCAGGTAGATGCGGGTTTGATCCCTGGGTGGGGAAGATTCCCTGGAGGAGAAAATGCAACCCACTCCAGTATTCTTGCCTGGAGAATCCCCACGGACAGAGGAGCCTGGCGGGCTACAGTCCACAGTGTCACAGAGTTGGACAGGACTGAACATGCAAACATGGAAGGAAATGAAGCCTGTGGCCCTGCTCTGTGAACGGTCTAATCTGATGGAGGGGAACCAGCCGCAGTTACCATTATTATTGCTGAGTCAGACTTTAGGTTTCTGGGGCACCGTGGCCCCTCTGTCCCCCTGCCAGGGGAATGACAGAGGGCATAGCACCCTCCGGCCCCACCCCACTTAGGAGGCCTGTCTGTCAGTGCATCATCACTGAGCTGGGATACTTCCAGGAGGTGGGAGGTGACACCACGTGTCTTATTTATCCAGGAGGGAGAAAAAGAATGCACAAGGAAGATGCAGCAGAGGTCTGGGCTCCTCAGGGCCTCCACTTAGACATCAGGGAATGACAGGAAGTTTGGGAAGTGGGGGGACCCCGTAAGGAAAGTTCCATGTGGTCCCCCAGAGTCCTGAAGCCCAGAGTTTCACCCCACAGTGACCCCCGGGGCCAGGCAGGAGAGCCCAGGCTTGTCCCCCCAGCAGAGGCAGGCCCTTGCCTCTAGACCAGGACCTCAGGCCCCAGGGGCACGTCCCACTGTCACTTGCCGACCTGAGGCAAGTCACCTGATTTCCTGGGGCTCAGTTTTCTCATTTGGAAATGGGGACCACATGGTGTGAAGTTGGTGGATCTCGCAGGTCAGAGTTCAGTGTAGAGCTGGAACCACACCAAGGGCCCCCACACAAACACCAGCCAGTCTCAAAAGTCAGGGCCAGGTTAGACCTTGTAGAGCGAGTTCACTCCTGAGTGCCCTTCCTTGGGCACAGAGCCCTGCTGTTGTTTCCCAGAACTGAGCTACCAGAAAAAGAAGAACCACATTATCGGCCAGAGGCAGTCTTGAGGCGCCGATAAAGGCTCTGCGGGGCTCCCCCAGACGGACATGCCTTCTGTCATTGTCTCCAGGGAGCTCTGCTGCAGGGCGGCTCCTGACAACCAGATATGCTCCTGGGCCCCCGGAGGAATGAGCAGAAAAAGGACTGAGGAAGGAAAGAGCATCTGTTTGAGCCCAGAAAAGGCTGGTCTTCTCCCCCGAGAGACCGGCTTGGAGGGAAGAGCAGCCTGGAAGAAACGCACTTAGAGAAGGCGGACTGCTGTTGCATGTTGAGGCTCTACTGGAGGCTCGGAACCCTACACCTCAATCCTCATTGCCATCATGAGTCCCATTTTTCAGACGAAAAGGACAGACTATGGGACTTCCCTGGTGGGCCAGTGGCTGAGACTGTGCTCCCAATGCGGGGGCCTGGGTTCCATCCCCGGCGGGGAATTCGATTCACGTGCTGCAGCTAAATATCCCGCATGCTGCAGTGAAGACAGACGACCCGGTGCAGCCAAATAAATAATTATTTAAAAAAAAAAAGAGAGAGAGAGGCTAAATAACTCGCCTAAGATGACACAGCTAAGTCCAGATCGTATATAGGAAAACTGAGCAGTGGGGCTCTGGAGCCCACAGCTCCAGCTGCAGAACCACAAAGCAGCAGGAAAGGAAACAGATTCTTGCTGGAGCCTGAATGATCTTGTTAGTGTACTGAGCCACGGTGGGCAAGGGACAGTCATCAGGGGAGAGCAGGCACCATCGTACCAAGGGGACAGACTCCCATCTGTCGAAGAAGGGTTCACTCTTTCGAGGAGAACTGAGGGAGTTTGCTTCAAGGCAGTTGCGATGATGTCACCCTCTGCCCCCTCACCGTCCCCTCCCCAGCCCCAGCCCATGTCCATGCCCAAGACCTCGATTAAATCAGTTCCTGGAGCCCAGCGCACAGCCCAGGGGTGAAGAGGTGCTGAACACGTCACTCAGCATTCTCTTTGTCCCAAAGTGATGTGACACGTCGCCCAGAGGCTCCAGGCGCTTAAAGGAACAGCATCCTGAAACCAGCAGGTCCCGGGGCCTGTGTGCACTTTGCGGGGGTGCTCTCACCTCCTTCCCTCCCTTTGCACTGACTCCCAGGTCCTTGATCATCTGGGGCTTGTGTTCTTCTGTTGGACCCTGGCGTCTCCCTACCTTCTGGGCACACAAAGGGAGGCTCTGAAAGAAATGAGGTTTCAGAGACGTCTGTTTTGCCCCCCTTCAGTCTGCCCTCCACGTTCAAGGCAGAGAGATTGCGTGTTGATTTAGTGGCTGTAAAAAGAGGTAAGAGTGGAGAAGGGTCTGACATTTCTGTATTCCTCCACCTCCTCCTTTTTTTTTTTTAATTATTTATTTGGCTGTTTGGATCTTAGTTGCGGCTCATGGGACCTTTAGCTATAGTGTGTGGGACCTAGTTCCCAAAGCAGGGATTGAACCTGGACCTGTGGCATTGGGAGAGCACAGTCTTAGCCACTGGACCACCAGGGAAATCCCTCTGTACCCCTTCTCATTTGTGGGGAGAATAAGGAAAATGTGTAGAGACACATGTTTGTAGGCTGGGTGTAACTGTCAAAACTCATCATGGCGGCTACAGAGTTTGTTTTCTCCAGGGTTTTCAGTTTGCTAATGTGGTCATGGCACACACGTGTGTGTGTACGTGTGTACGTCCTCCCTGTGCCCCTGTGATGCCTTTGAGTCATAACAAAAGCTCGTCCTAGCCTGACGTCAAGGCTAATTTACGCTCCCCAGCCTGACAGCTTGATGCCGCGGGATGCTAGCTCTCTCTGCTCCCAGCCCTCTGTCCCTTCCACAAGCCAGTTGTTCTCCAGAAAGCAGTCACGGCTGAAGGCAAAGGACGTGTTAGGTAAGCTGGCAATAAGAGTCAGTTTCAGGCAGCAGATTTCTGAGTAGCAAGTCAAACCTCAGCTGAATGGCAACTAGGGAGTCTTCCAGCAAAATAAAATATGTCTTGCCCAAGGCCAGTGGGAGGAGTTCTCTGTGGTAAGGAGGCTTATGGGTCTCGAAATGGAATTTATAATAAATTATATGAAAATTAAAAGATGCTTGCTCATTGGAAGAAAAACTATAACAGACCTAGACAGAGTATTAAAAAGCAGAGATACTGACAAAGGTCCGTCTAGTCAAAGCTATGGTTTTTCCAGTGGTCATGTATGGATGTGAGAGTTGGACTATAAAGAAAGCTGAGTGCCGAATAATTGATGCTTTTGAACCATGCTGCTGGAGAAGACTCTTGAGAGTCCCTTGGACTGCAAGGAGATCCAACCAGTCCATCCTAAAGGAAATCCACCCTGAATATTCATTGGAAGGACTGATGCTGAAGCTGAAGCTCCAGTATTTTGGCCACTTGATAAGTATAAGGTGGATTCACATAAAATGTGGCTTTCTTTTTTTGCTTAGGGGGCATGCACGTCACACAGCTCGCAGGACCTCAGGGACTGAACTCAAGCCGTCTACTGTGGAGGTGCGGAGACCTAACCACTTTTGGCATTCCCAAAAGGTGGATTTCTGGTTCTCAAAGAAACTGACAGACTGCACGGGGCCCTCACCCCCGGCAGCAGTGAGCGCTGCCCCTTGCAGGAGGCTCTCGGGCTCCCCGGCTCCCCGAGCCTCCATCTCCCGAGGCCTCATGTCACCCGTCATCTAGTCGCTACGCGTGGCTGTCACGTTATTTCCCTTCCCCTCTGTCCGCCGCTCTCCCGTGGGTCCCTGCTGCCGGCTCCTGGGGCATCTGTGTGTCCCCCTGGGTCGGGGCCATGTAGACACAGCTGCCTGGGGCAGAACCCCAGGAATCCCCCTGCCCCCGCTCCGGGTGAGATCCCGGTGTTGTGACTGGACCAACTCCACCCCCATCCAAGGGCAACAGAAACAGCCAGCCGCTGATTCACGGCCCCGCGTCTGCCGGACTGGTCCAGACAGGAGGACAAGGCCGGACAAGCACGGGCGGCGGGGTGATTACAGAGGGCAGGGCACGGTGGGCGCGGGAGGTGAGCGGGGAAACTGCAAACAGATGTGGTCACGGCCACTGTCCGGGGGCTCACACCCCACCGCCCCCACAGGACTCCTTCCAAGAAATGACAAGGGGCTTCCTCCTGAGGAAGGTCCTTTGCCTTCCCGCTCTTCCCAGCCATCCTTGTCTCTGGAGTCTTCCTGTGCCTTCCCAGATATTGGCTGGCCAAGTCCCTTAACAACACTAAAGAAGGTTTCCCGGGGGCTCAGTGGTAAAGAGTCCACCTGCCAAGCAGGGGATTCAGGTTCAGTCCCTGGGTGGGGAAGATCCCCTGGAGAAGGAGATGGCAACCCACTTCAGTATTTTTGCCTGGAAAATTCCATGAACAGAGGAGCCTGGTGGGCTACAGTCTGCGGGGCCACAGAGTTGGACACGACAGCGCGTGCACACACACACACTCAAAGTAAGCAATGCCAAGTTGCCAGCCATATTTTAGTGTCGCCTCTGGAGCTATGAACTCAAGCAATGACTTTCTCCCCAGAAGAGACAGTGGAACAGAAGCAGTCCAGGACCGAGGAGTCAGAGATGTGGCTCCAGCTGGGGTTCCCCACAGGAGGGCAGGTCCCTTCTCCCCGAGGAGTGCTGAGCGCCTTCCACACTGGGACACTCGGTATTTGGACTTGGACAGTTCCCGGGCATGGAGGATGCCACTGAAGACCCTGGTCCTGTCGCTTGTGAAATGAGCTCACGAGGGCGACGCGCTTAGCATGGCGTCTGCTAACTGGGAGTTCTCACTCTTACTGACGTGCGCTGTTTCTGTTCTTGAGTCGCTAAGTGAGGTCCGACTCTGTGCGACCCCATGAACTGGAGGCCACCAGGCTCCTCTGTCCATGGGATTCTCCAGGCAAGAATACTGGAGTGGGTTGCCATTTCCTTCTCCAGGGGATCTTCTCAACCCAGGGATCAAACCTGGGTCTCCTGCATTGTGGGCAGTTTCTTTACCACTGTACCACCTGGGAAGCCCATTATGTGTGTGCTTGACCGTATTTGAGAGTCCCTTAGACAGCAAGGAGATCAAACCAGTCCATCCTAAAGGAAATCAGTCCTGAATATTCATTGGAAGGACTGATGCTGAAGCTCCAATACTTTGGTCACCTGATGTGAAGAACTGACTTACTTGAAAAGACCCTGCTGCTGGGAAAGATTGAAGGTGGGAGGAGAAGGGGACGACAGAGGATGAGATGGTTGGATGGCATCACCGACTCAATGGACATGAGTTTGAGTAAACTCCGGGAGTTGGTGATGGACAGGGAGGCCTGGTGTGTTGCAGTCCATAGTGTCGCAAAGTTCGGGCAAGACTGAGCGACTGAACTGAACAGAACTGACTGCATTTGGGTGTCCTCCAGGGTTGCTCTGCTGTCGGGTCCTAGTAGGTAACGGGGAATGGGGAGCCTGGCCTTGCGAGGGTGTGTGGACCTGGTCCAGGCCAGAAGCCTGCCTAGGCTCCCTGTGGACCAGGCACATGTCAGGCTGAGAAGACAGGTAGGTTCTGCCCCCACCCCCTGCTCCCCATCTGTTCCCCTGGCCCCCTGCACTTACCCAGCGACGGCCACAGCGGGAGCGAGGCCCCCAGAGTTCCGGTCACCAGCATCTGTGATTAATATTTTGCAGGTTAGTGGTGGGTGAGGGTTTTTCCTGACCTCAGGGAATAACTGTTGTTTGGCTCTCAGACGTGGAAGCAATTTAAGAAGGGGGGAGGTTGGGGAGAAACAGGAAAACAAGCATCCCATGGTTGCCAATTTCACTCAGTGGCTGGCTGGCAGTTTTCTAGAGAAATCTAAAACTGTTGGGGGAGGAGCGGAAGGGAGGCCTGAGGTCTGGGAGGTGCCCGCTTGGGCTTCTGCCAGCCTCTGCGAGTCCACCGAGCCAAGACTCCCAGAGATAGACGATGCACACCGGGGCTGCAAGCAAAGCTTATTACCTGTTCCCTGGGGCTGTTGTAACAGATGACCACAAATGGGGTGGTTTAAAGCTACAAAAATGTATTCTCTCACAGTCCTGGGGGCTAGAAGTCCAGAACCCAGATGTCAGCAGGACCACGTCGACTCTGCAAGGCCCTGGGGAAGAAGCCTTCCTCGCCTCTTCCAGTCTCGCGTGACCCGGACCATCCTTGGCCTCTTCGGCTTGTGGCCACACCCCCCAGCCTGTGCCTCCGTCTCCTCGTGGCCTCCGCATGTCTGTGTTCTCTCCTCCCCTTCAAGGACACCAGTCACTGGCCCGAGAGTCCACCCGAACCCCGTGTGACTTCATCGCAGCTAACTACACCTGTGAAGACCCTGCTTCCAAATAAGGCCACATTCAGAAATTCCAGGTGGACATGAATTGGTGGTGGGGGCGCTATTTAAACTGGGCTTTCCAGGTGGCTCAGCGGTAAAGAATCCGCCTGCAGTGCAGGAGACACAGGCGATGCAAGTTCCATCCCTGGGTCAGGAAGATCCCCTGGAGGAGGGTTTGACAACCCGCCCCAGTGTTCTTGCCTGGAGAATCCCATGGACAGAGGAGCTTGGTGGGCTACAGTCCATGGGGTCACAAAGAGTCAGAAGCGACTGAGCAGGCATGCACGTTCTTCAACCTGTTACAGCACCCTTAACTACCTAAACCCCCTAAAGTCCCGCAAAGCATAGACCAGACCAGGAGTCAGCTCCTTGGGTCGTTTTTGTATGGCCCAGGGACTATGGATAATTTCCACATTTTAAAATGATTCAGCTAAAATAAAAACCAGAATGATATTTCGTTACATGTGAAAATGGTACAAAATTCTATCTCCAGGGCTCATTAATAAATCTTGTTTGGATCACAGCCAGGCACATTCGCTTAGGTATTGTCTTCGGAGGCCTCCTGGCCCCCAAAAGCCTGAAATATTTACTATCTGGCCCTTGACAGAGAACCTTTGCTCAGCCGTGCAGGCGGACATCGTTACCCTGGAATAATGTTTCCTGCCGGCCTGTGGCCGCTGGAAGGGTGGAGGCCTCTCCACGGTCTCACGTCTGCTCCTTTAGTTCAAGCGGTGTTTGAACCTGGGCTGAGGATGCTTGGAGGTTAAAGACAGGAAGCGGCGGAGCCTGGTGGACCTGGGGTGGAGCCCCGGCTCTGGCATTGACCCGGCAGGCGCGTTCCTCCAGTTCTGCTGTGTTCAGTCGCTACGTCCTGTCCGACTCTTTGTGACCCCATGCCCTGCAGCATGCCAGGCCTCCCTGTCCTCCACCATCTCTCGCAGTGTGCTCAGACTCATGTCCATCAAGTCAGTGATGCCATCCAAGCATCTCATCCTCTCGCCCCCTTCTCCTCCTGCCTTCAATCTTTCCCAGTGTCAGGGCCTTTCCTAAGGAGTCAGCTCTTTGCATCATGTGGCCAAAGTACCCGAGCTTCTTCAGGTCTAGGTGTCCTTATCTGCTAATGGGGGGAAGAGGCGACATTCCTGCATTCCTGGTGAGCCTGAAATGTGGATAAGGAGGCTGCAGAAAAAGCTCTCAGCACAGTGGTGGGCGGGGTCTAGCCGACAAAGACCAGCTGGTATCGGTTTGTCTTGTGGCTCCAGTTGGCCCAGGAGGTTACAGGCAAAAATGTCAAAGACCTATTACATTCTCCAACCTACCAGAGCAGCTTCCCAGGTGGCTCGGTGGTAAAGAACCCGCCTACCCATGCAGGACATGCGGATTTGATCCCTGGGTCAGGAAGATCCCCCGAAGAAGGAAATGGCAACCCACTCCAGTATTCTTGGTGGGAAATCCTATGGACAGAGGAGCCTGGTGGGCTACAGTCCAGGGGGTCGCAAAGAGTGGGACGCGACTGAGTGAACACACGACCTACCAGAAGATCCCAGCCATCCTGGGGAAATTTCCCCCAAAGCCTCATGGGTCTAATTATACCCCCATCAACACCAAGAAAAGGAAGAAAGGGGAGCATCTCTCCTCTGCTGGGGGGTCAGAGTAGAACTCTCCAGGAAAGCACAGGTCCTGTGTGCCCACCTTGCTCTCTGCTCCCGGCGGGGAGCCTGGCCTGGGTAGACTGCATCGCAGTGGGCCTGACTTCCTGCTGAGTGTGGACCACAGGATTCCTGGCTGGAGAGTGGAGGATGGAAGGAGAGCCAGTGGGGAGGGGGTCGTGGCTCTCCAGTGCCACCCACCGCACCCCCAGCTGCCACTGTCGGGTGCCTGGCTTCATCCAGCCTTCTCTGTCTGCAGGCTCCAGTAACTTCCTCCTTCCATGGCAGGCTTAAGGCGGAAGTGGCACCCAGCTGTTCCTAACCCCAGGTCCTATGGTTCCCCTTGTGGCTCTCCCAAACCATATTGCAACATGGTACATGGTCTTTCTATGAAACTTTCCTTGAATGGCCCTAATTTGATTGCTCTGTTGCCTTCCAGCGTGTCAGTTACATTCTAAAAAGGCACTTTAGCTCTGCCCTGCAAAATCCCCCAAATTTCTAAGATGCAGAAGTTTCCAACTGACAACATTTCCAGCTTCGGAGAGTCCTGAGGCCGGGTAGAGGATGACTTGATGAGGGAGCCGACTGCTTGAACTAGAACTGTGCCTAAAGCCAGGAGCTCTTGGACGATTTCACATAAATGTCATTTTATCCATGAACAATAGCAATAATCCCTTAAATGTGTAGCGTGTTGTATGGCTTACAAATCACGCTCACCTGTAATCTCCCTGCTGACACCCAGACACTCTCTGCGAGGAACCCAGTGCAGTTTTCAGCATCACCCTTCTCTGGGGGAAGAATCTGAGGGTCTGCAAGTTTGGCTCGAACCCCTACATCTGGTACACAGTTAGGATCGGAGCCAGCTGGCTGATCTAGCACATAAAGAAATAGAGGCTTCCTGGTTAGATTTGAATGCCAGATAACGACAAACAACATTTTAGGGTAAATATATCCCATGCAAAATTTGGTTTGTATTTTATCTGTCAACCCTAAGTGGACCCAAATTTTCCTACGTTCAAGGCCTGTGTGTTCTGTCATAGCAACTGTGCCGACCAATAAGACGGCTCAGCCCAGCACTGATTCCCAACCCCCACCCCACCCCCGCCCCCGCCACCTCCCGATTCCTACCAGATGTCACAAATAATTGGTCAGTCTGGCAAAGTGGGCGGGGAGACTCATTGGGAGGAAGATCTGTCTCTTGTCCTCTTAGACACTTCTATAAACAAGGCCTCCTCCGTCAGAGAGGCGGGCAGGGCAGCATCCCAGACCTGCTGCTCGTGTCCTGGAGCCCTCGGGAGGGACAACTGGCCTGGAGACCACACAGACCCTCAAGTGGCAGGACAAGGAGTCAGAAAAAAATAAGAGGGAGGAACTTGTATCAGGACCCTCTGAATTTGGGGTCACTGTATCCCCCTGCCCCCGGCCGAGGTGAAACTGAGCAGAAGGTCCAGCACTGGAAGAAACCCAACTTGCTGGCACCTCCACACCACGCAAGGCACACTTGTGTCCAGTGGATGGTCCTTGGGTTCTCCCGGACCTTCAGCATGCACTCCCAGGGCCCACCTGCAGGGCGTGCATCAAGCTGGACCCGCTGGCCACCTCCACTGTCAATGACTACCCATCAGGAGGAGGACCAGGTCATTTATTGACCCAATGAAAGGGAGTATCATAGATAATTACAGCAGGACAGAAGGTGTGGCGCGGGACCTATCTTGACCCTATTCATCGGCTGCTTTATCTGGGCTCCACAGGCGCTGTTGAGCAGATTATTAATACACACCCTTCAATACTAGGAGGTGGCAGGCAGTTTGGGCAGGGGCGGGGGGGGTAGGGGTTTCAGCCAGCCCAGCCCCCACTGTTGTGCAGCAAAACCCTCCCCCCGCCCCCACCTGCCACGAGAAGGAGCCCTTCAGTTCAGAGTTAGGTCAGTACTAGGCTGGTCCCACGTCCACACACCAGCCTTCAGGGCCAAGTCCAGAGAGGTCATCCTGGCATTCACATCCTTGGGAGCAGCGGGTGATATTCTTCGGGCTCTGACCCTCTGTGTCCTCTGGGGTGACCTGGGCATTGGCTGAACCTCTGGCTAAGAAGGAATAAACCCCAACCTGAGGGGCTTGGTTGACTGGGATGGTCAACTTTGGGAGGAAAGTGAACCAAACACTATTTAGTCATTTTCATTCCCAGGGTACAGATAAGATTCTGAGCAATTGGCTTTAGGCAGCCCAGGGGGAAGTGGTGAGGCCTCCTGGGTTCCCTGGCCTCTTGGGACCAATGTGGTGGGTGGGTGGGTGCCGTGTGTGCTGGAAGCCTTGGGGCAGGCAGTCGGCCACCCTTCTTGAATCTGATGGAGCCCATGGGCTGATGGAGCCGGAGCTGACCCAGGCTCATCTTCCCTTACCTTCTTATACTGAACACAAACACGACCTCCTCCATAACCCATAACCTCCAGAGTGAACTGCTTTAAGTGATTCCTCCATGCCAGAAGTTAGGATGTCAGAAGGAAAAACAGCAGTTGAACTCTCAACCTGCAGACTGCAACCAAGCCTCAGAACCAAAGTGCTTTGCCATCAAGATGAAGAAACTGAAAAACAGCATCTCTGATAGTTCTGGACCTGCCCTTATGTGTGCAGGACAGAGAAACGGGGAAGGAGGTGGTCAGGATGTCGCCTCCATCCAAAAGTTTATTTCTCTATGATTTGTTCTGTGAGTCTGATGATGCAAGGGCAGAAGTTGCATCCGTTCCACAGACAAGGTAGGGGAGGCTGGTGGAAGTTGAATTCAAGCTCAAGTTGGAATTTCTGGGAACCTAGGTCTGCCAACCCCACGCACTTTTTGGTTAGCCTTGCCAATCAAAAGTCCTTTTCCTGACTGGTAATGCTGAGAGTTCTTAGACAAGAAATCTGAGAGGCTTCTTTGATGTTTTCTGGGTGAGGTTACTTTCGCTCAGTGGAGAGAAGGAACATTACCTGTAATCCAGGCCAGTACATTGTATCACCCTGTGTCTCACTGGCTTTGGAAAGCACCTTCCTTTCCCCTCCCCCCTTGCCCCTTAGCAGATTCGCCTTCCTCATGGTTTTCGTGAGGGAATTGCCTTTTTTCCCCTTTCTCGTTAGTGTATTTGTCTGGCATCGTTGCTGGAAACAATCACAGACCATGCCCACTGGCCACAGATAGGGAGGAGCCGGTTGAGGATCAGAAACGCTGAGACTGAATTCCAGAACACCATGAGGCTTCTCTTGGGTCTAGAACAAACAAGCGTCTACCACCCGGAAGACACGCTTTTTGGTGGTCCAAGCCCTTCCTTCAGATCTCACTGTTTTCTTGGCTCTTCTTGTCAGTGTGGTTGGTGGCAGATTACCTGTTTCCCCTGAGAAACTAACAGGGATTTCAAGAGACTGACGTGCGCGTGCGTGCTGCGTCTGGTCTGACTCCTTTGCGACCCCGTGGACTGTAGCCCACCAGGCTCCTTTGTCCATGGGGTTTCCCAGGCAAGAATACTGGAGTGGGTTGCCATTCCCTTATCCAGGGGATCTTCCTGACCCAGGGATCGAACCTGAGTCTCTGTGTTGTAGGCAGATTCTTTACCAGGGAGCCACCTGGGAAGGCGGCGGGGTAAGTTAGGAGTTTGTGATTAGCAGATGCTCGCTGCTGTCGCTGCTCAGTCACTTCAATCATCTCAGACTCTTGGCCACCCCAGCGATCATAGTCCACCAGCTCCTCTGTCCATAGCATTCTCCAGGCAAGAATACTGGAGTATTCATGAATACTGGGTTGCCACTTCCTTTTCCAGAGGATCTTCCCAACCCAGGGATCAAACGCAGGGATCAAACCCATGTCTCTTATGTTTCCTGTATTGGCAGGCAGCTTCTTTACCTAACAAAGGCCACCTGGGAAGCCCAGATACTTACTACTATATATAAACTAGATAACCAACAAGAACCGACTGTATAGCACAGGGAACTCTACTCAATATTTTGTAATAACCTATGAGGAAAAAGAATCTGAAAAAAAAAAAGGTATATATGTGTGTGTATAACTGAATCACTTTGCTGTTCACCTGGAGCTAACGCAATGCTGTAAATCAACTGTACTCCAGAAAAAGAAAAAGACACTTCAAGTCTCAGCTTGCAAGTGACCACTCTAGAACCAAACCCACTCTTCTGACTCACTCTTCTGGAATGCCTTCCCCTTGCTATCCTTTAACCAAACATCCTCAGATCAGTTGGCATGGACACTAAGCTAATGTGGTTGGGTTCTGTATTGTGTACAGTGTGAAGGTTTTAGGTGGTCAAAATCGCCCTTGAAAATCCCTTAATCACCTTGAAAACTAGTCATACAGTGTGCAGGGTTTGTCCTGTCATATATACAGAAGCTCCCTTCTCTGACCTCCACTTAACAAATTAGCCGTATTAATTGATTCTTTCAGCAAAACATAAAGAAACTCATCAACCTCCAGATGCCAAAGGTTAATGGCCTGCTTTCTGCGAAACCCACACACTCCCGCTCTTACCAAACTGAGCTGGGTGTTTACAGAGTCGCTTAGCACCGTTCCCAAACTTGCTTATACCAGTTGTGCTTTTTATAGTAATTACATAGTTTAATGAAATATGATGTAAGTGAGTAGGACAAGCATGAAAAAAGGAGAAGAGTGGATCGAATGCTTTGGAAAAGGAGTACTTTGATAACACAAAGTTTCCAAAATGAAAGAGTGTGGAGTCAGTCATGGACAAGAACTGCAGAGTATTAGGGAAAGAATAACAACATCTAGGAACTTCCCTGGAGATCCAGTGGTTCAGAATACATGTTCCACTGCAGGCAGCACAGGTTTGATTCCTGGCCAGGGGCTAAGATCCCCCTGGCTGTGGGGCATAGCCAAAAACAATAAAATAAAACAAAATCCAGGATTTGGCTCTCATGCCAATTCATCATTTCTACTCTGGGAAGTGGAAATTCTCTGTATTCACCCGTTCCTCCAATTCTGGGGGCACCGGTTGGCCCTGAGACTTTGTTCACTTCTCTCATGAATCTAAGAAGTGTTGATTTTTCCATTTGCTTGGTTTTCTACTCGTTGTTTGAATGGACTCGCACTTTCCAAGCTCCTCCCAAGCCAGAAACTGGAAATCTTCAGTTCCAAGTTCCTGTACATTTTTGCTTTAAAGAGATAGAGACTGGAATCACTGATGATACACATTAGATGTGTGAGAAAGACCAAAAAACTACACAGAAAAAAAAGGAAAAGTGCTACGTCCAACATGAACAGACTGGTGGATTAATCTACATTTTCAAGTTTTAAGTAAAAATAAAGTGAAGGAGGTACATACCTACTTCTTACTTACTGTTTTCAATTCCCTGCTTACATGTTTTAAATTCCCTGCTTTAATTACGTCTTGATTACCTGAGTAGCCTTTGTATGTATAAATATCTGACATGCATTATACAGGGCTCCCCAGGTGGCTCAGTGGTAAAGAACCTGCCTGCCAATGCAGGAGATGTGAGTTTGTTACCTGGGTTGGGAAGATCCTCTGGAGAAGGAAATGGCAACTCAATCCAGTATTCTTGCCTGGGAAATCTCATGGACAGAGGAGCCTGGCAAGCTGCAGTCCATGGGATTGAAAAAGAGTGGGATGACTTAACAAAAAACCAAAAAACTCATTATACAACGTAGACTATATAAAAGAAGTGTACTATGTAAGATTGAGTGGCATCACATGTACTATTTTATGATGATGATTTTCACTTTTGGCCACAGCCATGGCACGCAGGATCTCAGTTCCCTGACCAGGGACTGGACCCATGCCCCTTGCTTTGGAGCACGGGATCTTAACCACTGGACTGCTAGCGAAGTCCTGCATTATGTGTACTGTTAAAATTATTTTCCCGTCACTCTCCCTTATTTGAATCCATCTGATTTAACTTGTGGGAAAGAAATGTGGTCTAGTCCAAGACCCGTGTACTCAGAAATTCAGCAAGTCAAGCCCCAACTCTAAATCTGGGTGGATTAACTAGGATAGAATCACCGCATGCCACAGTGGTTCTTGCTACGTCAGGATCACTAGGGTATGAGGTGCTGGCTTTGTCAAACGTGAGGTGGACATGAGCAAGAAACTTGTCCTCACATATCAGAGAGGCAGCGTTTATCTCAGGCAGCGTTTATCTCTAGAACCAGCCTGCTTTAGAACAGATCCTGGTTTTTCCAATACTCAGGGACAAGCCACTTAAGTTTTCCCTGATCCAGTTTCCCTCCCAGGGGGTAAGCACAAGGATTCCAGGAAGTTAATCAATGTAAAGTGATTACAACAGTGTCTGGCACAGGGTAGATGCCACAGGAGCATTGTTGGTGTTCAGTCGTGTCGGACTCTTTGCGACTCTCATGGATTGCAGCACACCAGGCCTCCCTGACCATCACCAACTCCCGGAGCTTGCTCAAACTCATGTCCATAGAGTCAGTGATGCCATCCAACCATCTCATCCTCTGCCGTCCCCTTCTCCTCCTGCCCTCAATCTTTCCCAGCATCAGGGGCTTTTCCAATGAGTCAGCTCTTCACATCACGTGGCTAAAGTATTGGAACTTCAGCATCAGTCATTTTGGTGAACAGGAGCATTAGCAATTGCTATTACTATTATTGTTCATCATTTCGCCTCTAATTGGGCGTAATCTAAGAGGCTCTTATCTTGAAAGTGTAAAATAGGGATGGTTGCTGGTGATCCAGTGGCTAAGATTCCACACTCCCAATGCAAAGGGCCCTGGTTCAATCCCCAGTAAGGGAGCTAGATCCCATGTAAGAGATTCCACACGCCACAATAAAGATGGAAGATCCTGAGGGCAGCCAAAAAAATAAGTATTTTTTAAAAGAAGTGTAAAATAAAACAGTGCATTTCACTTGAAGGCACAGACGTCCACTCAACCATGAATTAAGAAAGCAGAAAAATTTGAACCCTTGACTCTCTTTGCAAAACCACAGCAAGGCTAAAAATGGGTGTTTCAGGATCAGATTACTTGAGAGTGATATGGGGGTGGGGTTGCCCTCCAGGGAGGAGAAGAATGAATGTTGCTTCAGAATTCCAAAAAAAAAAAAGTTTATTTATAAAATACTGACAAGTTTGACAGGACATGGGACCTCTTGTGGTATATATTTCAAATCAATTTCTTTGTTACCTTTCATTCAAAAAATAAACCTGCTAACAAGCTATATGACATATATATATATATATTTTTTCTTACAGATAGACACCTGCCATAATGAATACTCTCCCCATAATTTTTCTTATATCTTTTAAATCAAAAAAATAAAGATTTGTGTTGGTTTCTGTTTTTGGAGTTTCTATGTGTAAAAGAAGAAAACACAATTAAATGCTTTTGGTTATTTTTACAGAAACAAAGGGGGGGGGCGTGTCCCAAGAGGGCACCTGTGCTGGGGGGGGGTGGTCGGGTGGCCACCAGCTAGGTCCCCACAGAGGCACT
This sequence comes from Moschus berezovskii, assembly GCF_049115385.1. NCBI lineage: Eukaryota > Metazoa > Chordata > Mammalia > Artiodactyla > Moschidae > Moschus > Moschus berezovskii. Next base: position 69,044,876 of record NC_142479.1, on the reverse strand, counting down.
GGGGAGCCGGACGCGGGTGTTCAGGTGGCCCCCCTCCCCGCTGGTGCCCTCCAGCCCCTCACAAGTGTGGGCACCTTCTGCTGGGCACCAGGTGGGGCATGGGGCGGGGCTCTGGCACCTTTGAAAGCTCTGCCCAGGGAAGTGCGGGCAGAGACAGAAGGCCTCGGGCCAGCGAGCGGCCGGGCGGGGAGGCCAGAGGCCTCCTCTTCTGAGTCTGGGCAGTGTCAGTCTGGAGGCTGGAGGGGAGGCGACCCGGCGCACTGGACTCCCCGGAGTCCCAGGAGGAGGGCGCTTCTGGAGCCCCAGGCAGCGTTTTGGTTGGTCGTCTTGGCAGTCTGGGTGGGGAACGGATGTGAACACAGGAGGCACGGCCAGGAGGGCAAAGGCCATGCTAGTGTGCCAGGTGTGAGCTTCGTGTACACACACCACCAGGTTTCCGGAGGGCACGCGGGGCAGGGCCAGGGGAGGAGCCAGGCGCTGTCCCCAGGTGAGCCCGCTCCAGGGGGTCAGGGCAACATGGGGCCTGACGTCACTGGCCCAAGAAACCAAAGGGCAGGGAGGCTCCCCGTGACCCATGGGCAGTGCCCACACACACCTTTGCAGCGCGGCCAGGTGTCCGGACAGGAGCCGCCACTGCCCCAGCAGATATGTAAACACGGACAAGGAGAAGTCCTCCTGGGAAATCTAGAGTCCACGGCTGGAAGCCGGGCTCCCAGGTGTGGCTGGGGCGGTGGAGGCACCGTTCCAGGTGGGCGGGGACGGACGGACGGTGGGACTCTCATCGGGGGTTCCTCGAAGAGCCCTGGTTGGCAGTGTCCTCGCCCTGCCCTTTCAGACAACAGAGCCCAGCCTCGCCCACGTGGGAGAGACTCCCGCTGCCCGTGTCTCACTGGAGGCAGGCAGCCCCTCCGAGCGGGCTGCTGCCGCAGGTAGCCGAGCAGTGTGTGCACACCCGCGCGTGTGCATGGGCCCAGGTGGGCGCAGGCGCCGCCCCACAGGAGCAGGCGAGCGTCACGTGGGTGTGCAGGCGCACGGGGGGCGGGGAGGGCGAGCGTCTTAATGCACAAGGTGATCCACGGGAGGCAAAGGGATTTGGCCTCCTGTGAACTGCATCGGCGGATGCACACACAGCGTTCCTCCCAGGCCCGGCTCCCTCCCCCCAGTCCCTCCCCTGGCTGGGCAAAAAGAAGTTCTCACGTAAACCAGGAAGGACTTTCTATGGTTGAACACACAGCAGAGAAACGGATGAGGTGGTTTTAGAGAGAGAGGGAGGGAGGGAAGAGCCACTGCCAGAGGAGTCTCAGGGCTGTGTCCTCCCTGGGGGGAAAGACCCTGCTTCCCTTTCTAGACCCCCGAGCTGGGAAGGTGCTGTTCGGACCCCAGAGGTGGGTCAGCCCGTATGTGGAGCCATCTTCCCACTTTTCCCCATCATGTTTCCTGGGGGTCCCAGGGCCTGGGGAGGAGCCCCCAGCTGGGTGGCATGCCCTTTTCACGGGCCCCCAGCCCTGCTTCCATCCCAGGCACCCGTATTGGGGCCGGTGGGGAGGGGGACAGCCCTGCAATGTCCTTGGCTTGTTTCTCAGATCCTCCCTTATTCTCCACGTTGTCCTCAATGGGGCTGGCCTCCTCCCGGGTGGGGGTGGGGGCGACTGGGACTGGAGTTCCCCACTGAGGGGTCCCACCCCGGCCACCCCTCTCCCAGAGCAGCCTGGGGTGGGGCCCCTTTGCAGAGCTCCAGGGTGGGGTGGGGTAGGGTGGGCACCAGGGAATTTGCTGGAAAGGCTCCTCCTTAAACCCCTGCATCCGGAAGCTCTGAACTGATGGGAAGACCCAGGGCACCAGAAGTAGCTTTTTAAAGAATATTGCTCCGGGTAACTCGCCCGTGTGTGAAAGCTCTGCCTCCCATCAGCTATAACTGTCCCGTGGTCCCATTTGACCCACTCCTCTGGCAGCCTGGCTGTGCACCCCGGGGTCCTGTGGCAAGTTTGGAGGAGGCCCCTCCTCGCTCTGAACCTTGGCAGACTGAGCCGAGTCTGGAAGACGTTTCTGAGGGTTGGGGTGGCCTCTGCCTTTGTAAACCAGGTGCTGGGAGCTCCAGCCTCTGCACCAGGGACTTGGCCCGCCCCGTGGGCTCCTGTGCCCCTGCGCTGAGGCGGCGGGGGTCTTAGACACGAAGAACGGTGGGCTGGGAACAAGGGACACAGATCTGAAAGTGAGTGTCCTGCTGGCTAGGAGGACCCAAAGGGATTTCTCCTGGAGAGGACCGTTTTCCTGGCAAGTGCATGGTGTGTCTGTGTAGGGGGTGGTGGCGGCGGCGGTGTGTGTAAAGATGTCATGCCACACCCCAGCCTAGCCTGCAGTCCCTTTTCTCATCTCTGTAGCCCCCTTTTCCATCTTCCTCTAAGAAGGTCGGGGCGGGCAGATAGTGCCTGAATTGGAAGAAAGAAGAAAGTCCAAGCGTCCTTCTTCCAGTCCCGATGGCCTGCCCCACGCTCAGTTATTCCAGGGATGCTGGGCCGGCGCCCCCCGTCTGTTCCCGAGTCCATCTCTCCGAGTCTGTGCTCGGGGTGGGGGGGAAGTGAATTCAAGTAAAGGAACGGCTGGGGTCAGTGGGTGGGAGTGGGGAGCATTCCCCCAGCCCAGGGGCCCTCCTCTTGCTTGTGGTCACAACAGAAAGGTCAGTCAGGAGCAAGGAGCTGCGGAGGCAAAGTCTCACCCTTGAGCTGGTTTCGTTTTCCTAAATAAACCAGATGCCTGGTGGGGACACTGAGCCCCGGGGCGGGGGGCAGCAGGGGGGGTGAGGAGCCAGGCCGCATGGGGCGGGGGGCGGGGGGCGGGGCGCCTGCCCCCCGGGATGCCCGTCCTGGCGCCAGCACTGGGCCCACAGCTGCAGCACATGCTGAAGGCAGCAGCCGGCTGGACTTCCAGAAGCTTCCTGGCCCCGGCCACGCCCCCCCGACGGCCCTCCAGTCCTTCCTTCCCTCCGTCTGTCTGGGCCGCCTAGCTGCACCCCCGCCCCGCTCAGCCCCTCGAAGCAGCAGCAAGCCCCACCGTCTCGAAGCCGCACACGTCCCCTCGAGGCTTTTCTCCATGCTCCTCCACCCCGGCTCTGCTGGCCCTGGAATCTCTGGAAAAATAAACTCAGGAGGTGAAAAGCTGACTCGGTTTCTCGGTGTGTTTGTTTCCTGGCAGGCGGCGCGGGAGGGGTGCAGAGGAGCTGGCTGCTTTCTCTGTGTTTCCTCTTCCGCCGAGGACATCAAACGAACGACGAAAACCCCGCGATGGGGGCCCGGGAGCCGGGGGCCAGGCTGCTGGGGGGCCGGTAGAGGCTGCTCTGCTGGCTCGGGGGGTTCGGGGGGTTCTGGGGCGTTGGGGTCCGACTGGCCTTGGGCCGGAAGAGGCTGCCCTGCTGGGCGCTGCTGCTGTTGGAGAGGGTGGCGTGGTCCGGCTCGCCCGGGTCGCTCTCCGTGTAGCTGTAGGCCTGGGCCCGAGAGATGCCCTTCTGCTGGCGGCGCCAGGAGTTGTAGTAGGTGGGGTCGCTGATGTAGTGGTTGACGAAAGAGTGGGCCTTCTGGTGGCTCGCGTCAGCCTCGTATTCGCTGTCGCTTCCCTGGGGGGCAGAGAAGCGAGGGGTGTCGGCGACCCGGGGACGGGTCAGCACGGCCAGGGCTGGCGGCGCACAGGGCTCCGGGCCGGGCCTCCTCCGCGCCCTCCCCGTGGGCATCTCAGCCCCGAGGCTGCCACGGTGGGGGCGGGGAAGGCGTTCTGAACACATGATGGGTAGGAAGTGTCTCCCCCCAGCTGGCCCAGAGCCTGCGGAGGCCGGCGTGACTCGGAGGACCCAAGCGCTAGCTAAGCTTTCCAAGAAAATCAAAGAGAGGGATGGGATGCAGGGTGGAAGGGAGGCTCAAGAGGGGGGAATATATAATATTATATATAAATATACACATTATATGTATATATTAATACTTATAGTTGATTCATGTTGTGCAGCAGCAACCACCACAGCACTGTAAAGAATTATACTCCAATTGAAAAATAATTTAAAAAATAGATTAAAAAAGAAAAAGAGCTCTATGAGTCAGTTAAAAAAAAAAAAAAGAAGATAAAAAGAATCAAGGTGAAATTCACACACCACTGTTGAGGGTCTGATTCACCGGCTTTTGGTACATGCACAGTGCCGGGCAACCATCACTTCTTTTCATTTCAAAATATTTCTGTCACCAGCCCATAGTAAAACCCTGTACCCACTAAGCAGTCGCTCCCCACTTCCTCCTCCCCAACCTCATCCCCCCAACCCCACCCCTGGCAACCACCCATCCACTCTCCTCTCCATGGATTGACCCATTCTGGATATTGCATAAAAATGGAATCCACCACACGCAGCTTTTGTGTCTGAGCTGCTCTCATTTAGTATGGTGTTTTCCAAGGTTGCATGCGTCATGGTTCTTTCCTTTCTGTATTTCTGATGCTTTGTTATCTTTGCTGACCCTGGAGGGACTGCCCTTCCCAAAACTAGGCAGGTCTTAGAGAACAAGCAGCTTTCTATACCCAGAGCCCCTGCCTGCATCGCCTCCTCTGATGGGCGCTTACACGCTGACTTGGACGCACTATTCCCTGCCTCCAATCACCCCAGGGTCAGGTACCAGACAACTAGAGGCAGCCCCTACCCTCCAGGGTCCCCTGAATTTATTCAAACTCAGCTAAGCTTGCTTGCCCTGCCTGTGGGAACCTGAATAAAGGGTCTGTTTTCCTGTTTTCTTCCTGCTCCATCCGCCTCCTCACCAAGCCTGGTACCTCCTCGTGTGGCTCCACGTGGCCTGGGGTGCCCCTTCCTCTGGGGATCTGCAAATAACAAGCTATCTTTCCGCTAGCACTCATCTCCTGATCTGCTGGCTTCATCAAACCTGACGAATAACCAACCGACATTTAAAAAAAGAGGTTCAGGGACCTCCCTGGTGGTGCAATGGTTAAGAATCCACCTTGCAATGCAGGGGATGCGGGTTTGATCCCTGGTTGGGGAACGAAGACTCTCCATGCCATGGAGAAAGTAAACCTGGGCACTCTGGAGCCTGAACATGACTACCAAGTTGGCACACCCCAGCTGAAGAGTCCGCGCGCTGCAACAAAAGACCCCATGTGCTGCAACTGAGACCCGATGCAACCAAATAGATAAATAAAAATACATCTCTACAGCAGTCACCAAAGCAGAGGCCCACGCATGATACACTGAGTCCCGGTCCAGCCTCTGACTTACTGTGTGACTGGGGACAAGGCCAGGACCAGACTGGAAGGCCTTCAGAGGCTCCTGGCGCTGAACAAAAAACACTGATGCTCACCCACGTGTGATCCAAAATAAAAGCCACACTCAGTTATAAAAGAAGCACGAGAAAGATTATCAACAGAAGTCCTGAATTTTCACAGAGTGATGACCCTGAAGCTTTGGGGGAGAAATTAAAAAACTTAAATTATCCTTAATACAGTAGATATTCTGGGGTCCTTGGCCCATGCTCTAGCTGGCTTTTGGGAAAATCGGTGCAAGACAAGAGTCCATCTGGTTTGTAAAGTAACATTTGACTCTGAATCGTGGAGCTAAAAATATCATGCATCCCTTCCCCACCCCCAGCTCCCAGCCATGTTTTGAGAACTAAAAAGACAACAGATGGAAAGGCCTTTAGAACTCTCTGGAAGGGATGCACTGGTTTCAGTGAACAGTACATGCTCAACAAATATCATTCCAGAAGACCAAGCTCGAGTTGCCTCATATCTGCCCAGTGAATACATGCTCAGAGGCAGTAAATTCATTTTATCAGCCAGAGTGAAATACACATTGGCAAAACCCTGCAGTCCAGTGAGCCCAGTATAAACAAGTCCAGGAAAATCATCTGTGTCTTGCTCTACAGGCAAAGAAAATGGAGGGCTTCCCTGGTGGTTTGGGGATTAAGAACACACCTTACAATGTAAGGGACACCGGTTTGATCCCTGGTCCGGGAAGATCCCGTGCCCCGGAGCAACTAAGCCCATGAGCCACAGCCACTGAAGCCTGAGCGCGCCCAGACCCCCTGCCCACAACAAAGGAAGCCACTGCGACGGGAAGCCCGCGTACGGCAACTGCCCTCCACAGCCAAACACCAAACACATAAATCCTGGAAACAGAAAAAAGAAAGAAAACGGAGCGTTGCCTTTGCCCAAAGGTTCTGAGCCATGTATGGGAAAGGTGGCGGTGCATCTGTTTTCAGGAACTCCAAGTCCTTTACGGCATCTAAGCCTTCAAGAGAAACGGGTAGGAAGCACAGAACTAAAATGATCCCAACTCTGGGGCAGGCTCTGTGCCAGCCAGGAGGAAACGCCCAGTTGTGTCTCGCCTTTGAATTTCACACCTCTGTGCTGCAGCGACGGTGATGCTGCCACCTGAGTGCTGACGAGAGAGCGATGGTTTTGCCCAAAGAGAGGATGAGCTGGACCTGAACACAGATTGGCCTGATTTTCCAAAACCTACACATGCTCTCAACTCCCGCACTCCTGCCTGGAGGTCACAAGATGGGAAGGGGAGCTCCTCTGTCCTCGAGGGGGATGTTAAATGCTCCCAGACTGATCTGCTGATTCGTGTGCTCTGGCTCTTCTCCTCCCCCTGCCCCTCCCCAGCCCCCACGGCGCTCCCCGCCACCCCAGCAGGCACTCCCAGGACCCCCATCGTCTTGGCAGGCAGGGCTGGCTGCCCACGACAATGGAAAGTCCCTCAGCCGTTCTCCCCGTGATGCAGAGCAGCACAATACGAGCGCTTTCTTTGCCTACAGCCCAGCTGCCAGCCCAGGAGGGAACAAAGGAGCTGCACAGACAGCAGGGCTCCGTATGCCAAGGGCAGGGAAGGGGGCTGAGGGGTGGGCTCCTGAAGCCTGGGGCCGCAGTGAGGCTGGCCCAGGGGCAGGAGGCCTGAGCAAGATGTGGAGGATACAGGAGGCTGGGGGTGGGGTGGGGTGGGGTGGGGGGTTGGTCCCTGGGGTCCAGGCGCAGTGAGGGTCTGTGAGTGTGGGGAATCAAGACAGGGGTGCCCCAAAGTTTTCCCTACAGGTTAGCTCCCTCTTGAAGGCACCTATCGGCTGGCTGGAGTGACTGTTAGATGTTCTAGAACTTCAGCCAGCCCCAGGCCCCAGTCTTGGAGAGGCATGCCCAGATCACAGTGGGTCTGGAGTGAATGAGTCTCCAGGCTAGGGGGCTGGGGGCACAGAGGCACCACCAGATTCTGTCCATTCCCAGTTGGCTAAGTATGGACCTATCACTTATCTCACTTGGCCTCAGTGTCCCGGTCAGTACAATGGGTGGATCCTGACGTTCACAGGATGAACTGAGCTAATATATGTGAGAACAGTGTACCATCAGGGGGAAAGTGAAAGGGGTCTGTGTGACATGGGGCCTGAAGCCCCTCTGGGAAGGATCACGAGGGGCACAGGAACGGTTAGGGGAGACTGATTCACATTTTTTATTAAATTTCTTTTTGCCGCACTGCGCAGCTTGCGGGATCTTAGTTCCCTGACCAGGGACTGAACTCACACTGCAGACTTATCACTAGACTGCCAGGGAAGTCCCAAGGGGAGGCTGACCCAGTGCTCAGACAGCCCAGGAAGGAGAATGCTTGGTTCCTGCCTACCCACAACCCCATCGCCACCCCCAGGATGAAGCCGCGACCAGCAGGGTGAGGAAGGGGGACGCTCTGGCCCTCCTGGGGGCCCAAACCAAAGCCCACTCATCCAAATCATCTCCTGCCCTCTGTTAAGTACCTACTGTCTGCCGCCCGGACTGGGACAGCAAAGCCAATGGAGGAGGGGTGTGGCGGGGGAGGGTGGGCAGCTAGAGTCTGGCCCGCCCCTCCCCCAGCTCCCCAACGCCGCAGGAGGGGGTCTCTGCACGCACTCCCCTCTGTCTCCACCTCCTGAACATCTGTTTCTTTTCTGGATGGGGGTGGGGTGAGTAGAGAAGAAAGAAAGCGAGGGGGGGACCAGGGGCTCCCACTCCTGCTTTCAACTCTCCCCTGGCCCTCGGTAATTGAATGCAGCTTCCCAGTCGCCGGCCCAGCACAAAGGGGGCCTTTCATGGCCAGTCCCTGGCTGCCAGGCAATCAGGCCACCGCTTCAGCTCCAGGCCTCTTAACAGCAGCTCAAAGCCACTCCATCAGCAATTACCAGGGCCCGCGGAAGGGGGAGAGGGCACACTCCAGGCTGGAGCAGCGGAGCCGCGAGTGAGGTGGGGACTTGAGGGAGGCAGGACGCTGAGAAAGGAGCGAGATGAGAGAGAGGGAGCCAAGGGAGGCCCTTCTCTTTCTGTCTCTTTCTGGAAGCAGGGACAGTGGTATCCGATCAGCGGGAGACAGGCAAGCGCTGTCCTGGCCTTGGGGACCAGGCAGAGAGCCCTTGGGTTTGTGAGAACTCAGTTCTGTCCGATTCTTTGTGACCCCGTGGACTGCAGCCCACCTGGCTCCCCTGTCCACGGGATTCTCCAGGCAAGACCACTGGAGTGGGTTACTATGCCCTCCTCCAGGGGATCTTCCTGGCCCGGGATAGAACCCTCATCTCCTTGTGTCTCCTGTACTGGCCGGCGGGCTCTTTACTAACTGCGCCACTGGGGAATCCACCTGGGAGCCCTGACCTTGTTGCATCTCAAGAAGCCTGGTGAGAGAGTGTTGCCCCGGGTGACGTGTCCCCCTGGGCAGCTCTTTGGAGACTGGCAGCTGGGGCCCGTCACCTTCCCGTGCCCAGGTTCCCCCGGAGGACGTCTCCCTCCAGGGTTCTTGGGCTCCTTACCCTCCCAGGCACTACAGAGGGCCCAACCTGTGCGTGGCCACTAACTCCATCCAGGCCTCCCCAGGGACCATGGGTTAAGAAGTGCCATTCTTAATCCTTAGAGCCACTCCAGCCTAACTCTTCAGATTGGGTTCTCAATAAACAGTATATACAATCTAACATGTCCTATGTATTGATAACATAAAGAAAGCTGAGCGCCAAAGAATCGATGCTTTTGAACTGAGGTGCTGGAGAAGACTCTTCAGATTCCCTTGGACTGCAAGGAGATCCGACCAGTCCATCTTAAAGGAAACCAGTCCTGAATATTCACTGGAAGGACTGATGCTGAAGCTGAAACTCCAATACTTTGGCCACCTGATGTGAAGAGCTGACTAATTGGAAAAGACCCTGATGCTGGGAAAGATCACAGGTGGGAGGAGAGGGGGCCGACAGAGGACACGATGGTTGGATGGCATCACTGACTCAATGGACATGAGTTTGAGTAAACTCTGGGAGTTGGTGATGGACCGGGAGGCCTGGCGTGCTGTGGTCCACGGGGTCGCAAAGAGTCGGACACGACTGAGCGACTGAACTGAACGGAACTGATTGATGATTCCTTTTCCTTATAGGCTCAATTTCATGATAATGAGCTTACAGGGCTGACCCAGGACATCACAGAGAACTGACTACCGATTAAGAGAGGCTTGCCATCGCTTTGGAATTTCTCTCCCATTGAGATTTACTTGTGTGCTAACGATGTGATTTTTCTACCCATCGTGGGCTCTGACTTTGAAATGAAGTTGGACCGTGGCCATATTTCATTTTTAGAAGTTCCATCACATAAGCCTCAGCCTTTGTGGATCCCCCTGCCAGGGAACCTCCTGGAGACACCTCCTGGAGACCCCTGGAGACACTGCCCGCAGCCCCACCCCATGCCTTCTAGAGGGAAACCGGCCCTTCCCTCCTCCAGCCTCCACCCATAGCCTCGACATGGCCTTTTCCACATGGCAGCATGTGTGTTTGTTTATAAGAAGCCTTGATTTTGTGTTTATTCCCATATCACAGGGAAATGGCTGGGTAGCTAGCAATGGAAGAATCCAGTTCTGGAGGGTGACTTTTGGGTGGTCTGACTTAGAGTTCCAACCAGGTGGTACGGGCAGAATTCACTCTCTGGGGGCCTGGGGGCGGGGACTTCACAAAGACAGCTGGCCCGAGTGGTTGGGGGTTGGCTGCTGACCCTGAGGGGAGATGCCTGGCAGGACTAACAGTGCTTCTCCCATGAGCCTGGAGCTAGAAGTTGGGATGCTGGGTGCTGCTCGTTCTGGACACTGATGTGCAGTCCAGCTGTTTCTCACGGGGGCGAGCGAGCAGCACAGGGAGTTATTTATGGAGAGCGCTGGCATCTGCAGAGATGAAAGGGCCCAGGCGGACCCTGGGAGGTTCGGCCACCAGTCCCCCGCATCCCCCCACCCCAGGGCACTGATACGCTGAGCATTGCTCAGGGGACATCCGAGGGAGGCCAGCTGCTCTGTCACCCATCTGCCCCCACTCCAGCCCACACGGAGCCGGGACCCTGCGTTTGCACTTTCCAACCTGAGTCAACTCACTCGCTGAAGCTCTCTGACCCCGGTTTCCACATTCATCCAAAGAAGAGGCCACTGAGGCCTGCTTCGGAGGGTGGCTGCGAAGCTACACTGAGGTGAGGCGCTTGGGTCGCCCCCGGGGGAGTGTGCTGTGGCATCAGTGCCTCTTTGAAGGTCTGAGACCTGATGCTGGTTGAAAAGGAATAACTTACAACCACGAATCTTTGTTTCTCTATCCCGCTAACCATACTTGGTCTTGAGTCTGTTCAGCCTGATGACCTCCTCCAATGACCCTTTCGTGGTTTCAGCAGACACGTACAGAGTGACCGCCTCCCAGTGACGCGCAGGACACTGGGGATACCGCATGAACACAACTGTCGCGGTCCCTGCCCTCAGGGAACTCGTGGTGGTGGGTTAGTTGCTAAGTTGTGTCCAACTCTTCTGACCGCATGGACTGTAGCCCTCCAGGCTCCTCTGTCCATGGGATTTTCCAGGCAAGAATACTGGAGTGGGTTGCCATTTCCTTCTCCAGGGGATCTTCCCGACCCAGGGATTGAATTCGGGTCTCCTGCCCTCAGGGAACGTAATAAACCCGGGGAATCCCTGGTGGTCCAGTGGTTAGGACTCTGGGCTTCTACTGCAATGGGCACTGGTTCAATTCCTGGTCAGGGAACTAAGATCCCACATGCTGCGTGGTGCAGCCCCCGTGCCCCTCTCCCTGCAAAAAGGAAAAGGACAGAGTATATAAACCCAAGTCAACTGAATCCAGCCCCAAATCAAACCCCGAACTATCCCAAAGGCTGCACGTGGAGCTCCAGGCCTGGGCTGTGGTCCTCAGATCTGGCATTCTGGAACCAGAAAGCCTCCTCTCTAGGGTGTGTGCTCCCGGAGAGGGCGGGGGCGGGTTAGTGACAGGTCCCAGTTTGCTATGGAAACTGTTCAAGTGAAGGGCTTGTTTTGAGTCAATGAGACCGATAGCTGTATGGAGGATTCTGGGTGCTCTGTCCATCCTGGGGTGACTTCTGAAGTGGAGTGCTCCTAGGATGGGAATTCTCCCAGCAACTTCTTCAAGGCTGGGGGGCCCTGGCATGGCCTCAGGGGCCAGCTCTGCATCCCATGTGGGTGTCCCCCAGGCTCACACAGGGCTCTCACAGAGAGCTTCCCTGTGGACTCAGAGGGGTTACTCTCTGGAAGGTCGGGGCTCAGCTGATGAGTGTGGATCAAAATGCCCTCTGCAGAAGGTCGGGGGGCTGAGCAGAGTCAACAGGGAGCCTCTCCTGCCAGCCACCACGATGCCCTCTCCACAGACAAGAAGGGGCTCAAGAAGCCCTTGGTGACTGCCCCACTGACATGGGGAATCCCTTTAATTTTTTTTTTTTTTTGGTTGCGATGTGAGGCATGTGTGATCTTAGCTTCCTGACCAGGGATTGAACCTGTGCCCCCTGCATTGGAAGCCTAGAGTCTTAACCACTGGACCACCAGGGAAGTCTCCCTTTACCTTTTTGACTTTTACCTGGGGTACTGACATGCCAAAGGCTCATCACCATCTTTGGGGAGAAAGAAAGAAAAGTGCTTCAGGAAGCACGGCCATGTAAGTCCCAGTACGGACATGGCAGCAAACAGTTAACTACTCACAACAAGATGCCATAACCTGGATCACGTGGGTCCCCATGTAAACCAGGCTAAGCTGCATCTCGGCCCCTGCCAGCTCTGAGCTGGGGTGTCAGCTCCAGCCTCACTGGCTCTGCCAAGCCCGATGGTAACCCTGGAGCTGAACAAAACAGCAGTGAGTGAGAGAGAGGCCTTCGGTCCACGGGGCTGCGACCGGACCCCGGGCTGGCTGGCACCTCCCGCCCAGCCAGCAGCCCCACTCCCTGCTGGCCTCCCTTCCTTCTCACTTTCTCCCAGGACTGGAAAGGAAGGTCCAGGGTGTGGGACACCGTGGTCTTTTGCATCCCCTTCCTTGGCAACTGGCAGGCTTGGCCGAGGCCGGGAGGGCTGGGGCGAGAGGCTGTAACATCACTCGGCTGGAATGCACCAGAGCCCCTCTCCCCAAAGCCTGGGGCAGAGTGTCCATGCATGACCCCGCCTGACCACCCAATGGCAGCCTCTCTAAAGCTCCGTGTCTCCCAAAGGCACCGTCCTCTTCTCAGTATTAAGAGCTGACATTCACTGAATGTAACCTCAGCAAATCGTCCCCACTGTCCCACGAGCCCATTCTGCAGTAAGGGAAACTGAGGCGTCAAGATATTACTCAGCACACCCACGAGGTCCTTGACTCAGGCGGCAGAGCCAGGACGCAACGCAGGTCGGAACCTCCAAAGCTTAATGCCTTAATGGTCCGCACTGCTTCCCAACCTTGGGGGCCCAGCCCCCTACTTCTGGAGCTCATTCTGACCCCGATTAGCTAGGTTCAGCTGTTCTCTGGATCCGGCTGAGCAGGGCTCCAGTCTCTGCATCCCTCTCCTTGTCTTCGAGGAGAGACAGGCCAGGACGACTTGGGACAGAGCATGTGGGGGTGCTCCTGCAAGACTTTGGCTCTTGGGAGTTCCAGGGACCCCACCAACCCAGGTGCAGACTCTGAGCGCAGCTCGGGTCGTGGTGATTGACCTGAGTATGCCGTCCGGGGGATTTCCTGGGGCCCCTCGGTCTTCCCAGCCCATAAAGGGAAGGAGGGCAGGAAGCGGTGGGCGGGCCCATACTCCGGGGTGGGGGGCTTCACACCTCCCCCACCTTGTGTGGGCACCAGGCCCCCTGCCCCTCACCTGAGAGTCGGAGATTTCCGAGGGCTTCTCCGTCAGGCTGCTGCTCTCCGCCGGGATGAGGTCGTTGTACTTGGTGACGTCCTCGTCGGAGTAGTGAAGGCTGCCCGGGCTGGGCCGAGGGGGAGACCTGGGGAGGGCGGGGGGCAGGGGGCTGAGGGGGCACCTGGGGAGGGTGGGTGCAGGGGGCGGGGGCCCTCTGCGGGACCCTCCACCTCTCCTTCCTGTGTCTGCGCTTCGGCAGGCCTGGACCCCGTAGTATAGGTCCTCGGGCTGGAGGCCCCAGGGTTGGTGTGTTTGTGTGTGTGTGTGTGTGTGTGTGTCCCTAGGGCTTGTAGGCCCAGCACCATCCTCCCAGGGTGTGTGTCTATGTGTGTGTCTGTGTGTGTGTCTATGTGTGTGTGTGTGTCCCTAGGGCTTGCAGGCCCAGGACCAACCTCCCAGGGTGTGTGTCTATGTGTATGTCTATGTGTGTGTGTGTATGTGTGTGTGCGTCTCTCCAGGGCGTGTGTGTGTGTGTGTATCTGTGTGTGTGTCTGTGTCTACATGTGTGTCTGTGTGTGTGTCTATGTGTGTGTGTCCCTAGGGCTTGCAGGCCCAGGACCAACCTCCCAAACGGGATCAGGGAAAGGGGTGCTGGGGAGGCTGCACCCTGATTCTCCAGCGGTGTTCCCAAGGCCCCAGGTGGGAGGAGACTTGGCAGTGAATGTTACATGGCGTTTCTGGGCCCCACTGAGACCCTGGCATCGGAATCTCAGGTGAGGTCTGGACACCTGCCCTGCAGACAAGCTCCCCAGGTGACTTTCAAACTCACAAGGTCAGCTCTAGAGAGTGGACGCCGAGGGTCGGGGGGAGAAAAGGGGCACACTCCCTTCCTCCTTCCACGTCTGCTCGAAGACCAGACAGGCTAAGACCCGCCCTACCTTCAAAAAACCAGCCCTGGAGAAAGCTGTGCTCTTCATGGGGAGTGAGAGGCCTGCCGGCTCTGAGTCATCTCACAAATACCCAGGACGGGGCACCTCGGGCGCTCCACGTGCCGTGGGGTGACTGAGAGGCGGGGGGCCGGGCTGGGGGCCGCACAGGTTCCCAGGGGCCCTGGGCATATGGCTGGGGTCCCCCATGACTCTGCCTTACTCATGTCTTCCCAGGAAGGGGTGCCAGGGGGCCCTGCCCAGGAAACCTTCGGCTCCAGGAAACCTTCCTAGCACAGAGACCCTGAACCCTGGCTGCCTCACCTGAGCCGGAGGTGGCTTCCTGCTGAAATGCCGCTCTGAGAACAGCCTGGTGGCTGGTGACCGTGTCAAAAGCAATACCCCTGCTACCTCCAACCCCCTGTACCGTATCTTTATGGATTTTATGCCAATCAACAAAGCTGCATCTTTAAGCTACTTAAAAATAGCAGAGCTAGCAGCAGCCGAGTCAGACACGACTGAAGTGACTTAGCAGCAGCAGCATCACTGGATAAGACAGGCAGACACAGAACACCAACAGGAGGGGGAGACGGGGGGGGGGGGGAGGGCTAGGCTAACACTGTCTCAGCGACATGCGCCGTGGCCAGGTCGGGCCTCCGGAGCCTGGGGCCGGTTTGGGGCACGTGGGATTTCTGTGTGTACACAGCGATTCCCTGAAGGGACACACAGGGCCCGCGGGTGAAACGCCCTCTTGTTCCATGTGGCAGGGCCCTGGAGCCAGCCTGGCGGGGCCGCGGTGGCCGTGCTGGGCCCGCCACCACGGCCTCAAACGGCTCTTTCTTTGGAAAGCTGGCTTTGGCGGGAGATGAGAGCTTGGCCTGGCTGGCCTGCGCACCCCTCCCGCTGGAAGTCCTCCTGCTGAACACACACGTCGCCTCTTCCTTTCAGGACCAGACAGAGGGAAGCTTTGTGAGCTGGCCCTGGGAGAGGCACCCCCTTAGTCTCACGGGCACCTCCGATGAGCCGGGACTGTTAACGGGGCCGCGGCTGGAGCCCCTGAGCTGCAGCCCCAGCCTCTCCCTTACTCTCTCAATGCCTGAAACCGCCAGGTCAATCAGCTGACGCTCAGGTGAGCCTAGCAACTGACCCTGGCCTTGGAAACCGGCAGCCTGGCGGGCCACAGCGGGTGCGGCTAGCAGGGACCCTGGGTGGAGAGGAGTCAGGCGAACACAGGAGCTGGGTGCAGCCTGGTCCTTTCCTGGTTGGCTGTTACCTTTTGAGGACAACGTGGAGCGTGTTGACTTAAGGGGTGGGTGGGAGCAAACTGTCTGCAGCCACAGTGGGTGTGAGTAGGCGCCTGGGGAGAGGGCAACCCCTCTTTCCAGAACAGGATGGACAGATTAAGGCAGAAGCCGTCATGGGGGACTCCTGGCAGCTCTTAAATGTGTCTGGCCAGCCCACCTTCGCTGGGTGCCTCTCACCTTTGGGGCCAGTAGCTATCACTGCTTCAGGCCTGTACCAGGAGCACTTGGTCCCAAACAGCAGTTAGTGGTTTGCAAAGCTGTGCAAGCAATTTGCATCCTGCTATGGTTGGCAGACACCCTCTGTTCCCAGGTCCTCGTGACTTTCTCCCCACCTGGGCCCGGCTCTCTCTGTCTAGGGACCATTCCCAGCAAATGCCGCTTCCAGGGGGGCTGCCCTGGTGGAGCAGTGGTAAAGAATCCGCCTGCCAATGTAGGAGATGTGGGTTTGATCCCTGGGTCAGGAAGATTCCCTCGGAGGAGGAAATGGCAATCCACTCCAGTATCCTTGCCAGGGAAATTACATAGACAGAGGAGTCTGGTGGGCAAATCCACGTGGTCACAAAGAGTCGGACACAAATGAGCATGCTGTTTCCAGGACAAGGTGAAGCCAGCTGCCTCCTGTTTGCTCTGTGGCCCAGGGATGCTGGCTGCGCCTCCACCCTCCCGGTACCCGACACAGAGAGCCCGCTACCTGGTATACAGGCCGTTCTTTCGGCAGAAGGAGTTCTTGACAGAGAGTCGTCGGTTGTTGAGTTCCAGGGCAGGAAAACTGCTCTCATCCAAGCTCATCATCTCCCCATGGCCCAGGGCACCAGATTTGGCACTGTTGCCTGGAGAGGGCAGAGACTGACATCCATCACTGACTCCAGGGAGAAGGAACTGGCACTCCACTCCAGTACTCTTGCCTGGAAAATCCCATGGACGGAGGAGCCTGGTAGGCTCCGGTTCATGGGGTTGCACAGGTGGACACGACTGAAGTGACTAAGCACGCACGCACTCCATCCTTTTACGCCGGGTGGCCCCTTTCCCCTACAGCTGGGCTGACCCCTTTCTTTTGTGAGGGTTGAAACCAAAACTGGAGATGGAGATTTTGAGACTGTGTGTAGGAACCCTAGGAGACCCCCACCCCCATCAGAGCGGGTGCTTTTCCAGGAGAGAGAGACCTCCCGAACACCACCCTTGCTGAAAAGGGAGATGGTCACGAGACAGCGCCGTCCAGCCAGCTCACCTGCGTCTGTCTTCTTGGCGTACTTCTTGCTCTGGCCTCGGATGATGAGAACAAAGACGAGAAGCAGGATGAAGATGAGGCCAACGAGGGCGATGACCACCAAGAACCACCACTCCTCGTAGAAGGGGTTGGCTTTCTGGGCTGGAGCATGGAGTGGACGTCAGGTCCGTGGTGCTCGGACCGATCCTGCCTCCCAGCCTCCGGCTCCAGCTGGGACCCTACCACCTGCTCTCACACTTTACAGGCAGGTGAGTCTGTGCCCTCTGAACGAGGTAGAATCTCGGGTTGTTGGGATGGTTTCATCTCAAGGGCCAGCTCCGGTTTATCAGTAAAGGGGCTGCCTGGAGGGCTGGTTTGAGCAAGTGCTGAGGCCATTTCTAGACTGATTGATTAGTGATGTCTACTAAAGACACAGGAGGAAGAGTGAGTTGAGGCGGTTTCTCAACTCCTGAGTGAGGGGATTGATTAGTGATGTCTGCTAAAGACACAGGAGGAGCAGTGTCTGTATGCTTGCTATTTTTTCTTTCTTGTTTTTCCTCGCCACTTATGGCCCAGGGGCTACCTTGATAGACATCAATGTCTGTTAGAAAGGTGCTTGCCTGGCCTGTGGTGGGCCTGGGACACTTTCTCTTCCAAGGTTCGCCGGGAGGGTGGACGTGATCAGGTCTTCAGAAAGGCTCCTCCGGGGAGATTCCCCTTCTTTCAAACCCCCCAGGACTGTGCTCCCTGCACCCGGCTGGTACTAATCCATGCTGCTGACTGAGGGGGTGGGCTCTTCTATTTCAGACTTGAAGTGCTGACTTCCTGTCATTTGGTTCTAATCAATCAGGCCAAGGGCAAAAGCACATGGCTTCTGAAACTGGCCCAGTGAGTAGAAACTTTGAATGCTATTCCTGTCTCGGGGGAAGTGCCCATTAAAAGTGATTAGATGTGGGGCCGTGGGTTTTGATACTGGTCTTCTGTGAGCTCAGAGGTGATGGGAAGAGAAAGGCGGGAAGGAAGGGGGAGGGAGGGAGTCCTACCCTCGCAGGGAGCTGCTTGCTCAGGCCTGAGCTTCACAGGCTGTGGGCTCTGTGTTGGGGGGTGGTTTCATAGATACACAGTGTGTGACCCAACGCCCTCAGATTTCCTGGGGGATGAGCCCACGGAAGTTCCCATTTTGGGCCCGCTGATTCATCCTCAAGCCCACTGGGCCCCCTGCCCAGGGCTTCTGGAGTCCTTGGAAAGGAACCCCTGAGACCTCTACGCCCCAGCTCCTTCCGGAGTTTAAGGCTGACCCGGGCCCTGGCCCAGGGCTCTTGGCATCGGAGAACTGAGAGGACGATGCCTTCTGGGTCTCCAGCCCATTGCTTCTGGGGCTGCTGCCTCTCCTCCCTCGCCCCCACCCCAGACCCCCACCCCTCACCCCGCAGGCGGTACCTGGCACAGACTGAGAGGGGCTGCTGGGGGTCCCGAAACCGTAGTCGTTGACCGCGATGACCCGGAAGTCGTAGCTCACGCCCGGCTTGAGGATGTCCATGCTGAATGTGTAGGACGTGACCTCCTTGGGGATGTCTTTGATGAGAATGTCCCAGAGGCCCTCATCTGCAGGAGCACAGAGAGGGAGGCACCTGTCGGGAGGGGGCGGCCTGCCTGACCCTAACCTGTGCTCCTGGACCCCAGGCCTGTCGGGTCTGCTCCCTCAACACCGAACCCCTGCGCTTGGCACCGAGTAGGTCCTCGGGAGATACTTTTTACAAGCTATCTGACCCTTTTATTCTTTTTATATTTCTATACTTTAATTAATTAACTAATTAATCCCAGCCATGACTGCAAGGAGATCCAACCAGTCAATCCTAAAGGAAATCAGTCTTGAATATTCATTGGAAGGACTGATGCTGAAGCTGAAGCGCCAATACTTTGGCCACCTGATGCAAAGAACTGACTCATTGGCAAAGACCCTGATGCTGGGAAAGATTGAAGGCGGAAGGAGAAAGGGACGACAGGATGAGACGGTTGGATGGCATCACTGACTCTATGGACATGAGTTTGAGCAAGCTCCAGAGGCTGGTGATGGACAGGGAGGCCAGGAGTGCTGCAGTCCATGGGGTCGCAAAGAGTTGGACACAAGTGAGCGACTGAACTGAACTGAGGCCATGCAGCCTGCGAGATCTTAGTTCCCTGACCAGGGATTGAACCGAGACCCTGGCTGAGTCCTAACCACTGAACCACCAGGAACTCCCTCTCCCTCTTTTTAATTAAAGTCTCTGTAAAATATTGAAAAATGTATCATAAGTGGAAAGCTTTTTAACACTCAATCCAACGCCACCGTCCAGCAAAGGAACCTCACCATCCAGCACTTTGTGCAGAAGAAATCTATGGATTCATTTCCCATGACAATAAAAAATGCTGACCGGCAGGCTTTTAAGAGGCTGCCTAATATGCTATCATGAGTCCCAGGTGGCTCAGGTGGTAAAGAATCCACTTGCAATGCAAGAGACCTGGGTTTGTTCCTTGGGTTGGGAAGATCCCCTGGAGAAGGGCACAGCAACCCACTCCAGCATTCTTACCTGGAGAATCCCATGGACAGAGGAGCCAGATGGGCTACCGTTCTTGGGGTTGCAGAGTTGGACACGACTGAGCGACTAACACTTTCACTTAGCCAGGCCCCTATTATTCTGCTCCCTTTCCACAAAAGCCACACAGGGTAGTGCTCCTGCCTGTGGTCTGCCCCTCCTTGACCCCCCCACGCAGGAACAAACAGTGTGGGCAAACCACAAGCTCTGGAGCGAAACGCTGTGGCTCCAGCCTGCAGCCCCGGGACTTAGCTGGTGTGCAGCGGGGGCCCCATGGGCCCCAAATGTCAGGTGGGTCCCTCCCTGATCTGCAGAATGCAGCTTCTCACGTCTAGTTGGTTCTGCCCAAACCAAGCACAGTGATGCAAGGGGAGCAGAAGACGAGGGCGATTTCATCCTCAGAATGAGGAGTCTGTACCCCCAGCCTTCACGGGGTCCTGGCCTGATCCTTCCTCTGACGTTCTGCCCTTGACCTCAACCATGTGGACCGAGTCACGGCCCCCAAACCCAGAACACCAGGTCCCACGCTGGGCCTCCCAGGGAACGCTGGAAAATCCACAGGGCTGAAGTCCCGGGCCAACATTCCACAGCCTGGCACCCCAGCAGGCCAACTTGGATGGAAAAAACAGGCTCCAGGCCCTGGATGGGAGAAGCAGGAGGTGGTCTCCTGGCCAAGTCAGCAGCCGGCCCTGGAGGGCCAGGGAGGGACCATCTGGAGTGGGGAGGGAGCCAAGGCTGCCTGTATCTTCCGGCTACACGTTGGATCTGAGCTGCTGGACATAATAGCTGTTTACATGATATTTGCGACTGCGATTATTAGCCCAAGATTAAGGCAATGACCGGGTGGTGGCGGCTTCCTGGAACTGCTGGAGTGAATTATTTGCTATCGAGATGATTAGCGCTCAACCACCCTGCGGTACTAACTATGTCACTGGGACGTGCCAATGGCCCCATTATAAGTATTAGTTCATAAGATGCCAGCTTCCTGATTAGTATTTGCTGCTTGTGCGGGAGCAGTACAGTCTTTTCTTTTTTCCTTTCTTTCTCAACTTGGGTTACCTAGTCACGCATCCATGGAACATCGAGAACAAGCCTCCAGCCTGCACTAACTCTGGCACCTCTGATGAATTGGAAACCTAGCAACGGAGAGAGCTGGCCTAGGCTGGGAGCTCCTGGCGGGGAGAGGAGCCCGAGAGGCCGAAGCAGGTGTCGCTGTGACCGGTCAGTGACTTATCCAGACGCTCCTGATCCTTCAGAGGTTCCTGTGATTCGATTTCAGGCTTGAGAGCCTGGGATGTGACAGGAACTGTGGCGAGAGCCGGGATGGAGATGACCCTCAAAGGGGCGCTGGTTTTCCGGGAGACGGCCAACCTCCTCATGGGACTTTGGTCCGTGGGGTTGCGTGGAGGCAGTGGGCATTTAGCCAACCGGAACCCAAACCTTCCTTCCTCTGGCTTCTTGGATGGACCCCCCCGTCCCGACTCGAGCTGGTCCTCACCCAGTGATAAGCCCTGTTCTCCAGGGCATCGAGGGTTAGCCTTAACTAAGGGTGCGAGTCCTGTGTCCCACTCGCCATGGGGCCCCCTCGCTTCCCCCAGCAGAGCACAAGCGCCTTGTCACGCGATGACCCCCAGGTGGCTCAGCCCGGGCGGACGTACCTGAAGGCCGGGCCTCGAGGACATAGCGAGTGATGGGTCCTTTGCCAGGGTCTCCGCTGGACCAGTGAATGGCAATGGCCGAGCTGTACCGCACGATGATGGGCACTCCGGGCGGGCCGGGGGCACCTGCACACACACACAGTGGGCGAGGGGTGCCCCACAGCAGGGCCAGGCGCCCCGCCTGTCTCCCTGAACTCCAGCAGGAGGACCCGAGTGCAAAACCCCGGCCAGAGTCTCCGGAACCCCTCCACGTGCCACGCCCCAGAGGAGCGAGCCTGGCCAGGCCTGCAGGACCTGACTTACTCTCCGCCGGGTCACCCACAGCCCCTGCCTTCCAGGAGAGCTGTGTGGGGTGATGCCACAAAGGCCCCCAGCTACACTCGCTCTAAGGGTGAGGGCAGAGAGGAGGCCGGCACCGCAGGACGAGCCGGGGCCCCTGCCACAACGAGGAGGGAGGAAGGACCCAGCCCTGCTCCGGGACGGGCTCTGCTGGGGCGACAGGGGCCTCGGGGGCCGCCGGGGTGCCGGCCCCAGGGCGCAGAGCAGGAGGGAGGAGCCTGCTCTGTAGGGAGAGGACTGAGCCTGCTCTGTTCACAGAGCGTCCTGTGCCCCTTCCTCTCTGAGGGACCCCGCCTGCTGTTCCCTGTGCGCCTGAAGCCCCGCCTCCCTGGGGCCTGGACACAGCAGGTGCTTCCTCCATGCTTGCAGGACGAGGGAGAGAACCAGGCGGTGGGGTGGATGCCTCGGGGGAAGGAGCTGAGAGCCCAGCTTCAGACTGAAGCGCCTCCAGGCCCCGGGGGAGGTGGCCGGCCAGACGGCAGGCCAGGGGCTCACCTCCTGAGCCTGGCGGCCCATGACCCAGCCCTGCCCATGGCCTTGCAGGGCCTCACAGTGTGCCTTCCTTCCTTCCTTCCCTACCAGCATCCTGCCCACAGCCCAGGGCAAATGCGGAGGGCTGGGGAGTGTGGGATGCTGCCCGAGGCGGGTGTGAGCGGTGGGGCGGGGCTCTCATTCCCTCCAGGGCAGCACCTGGGGCAGAGTGGAGCTGTCCTCCAGACTAGAAGCTTCCAGCCCGCCCTCGGAGCTGGCCTGGAGGGAAGAGGGCGCAGTGCTGAGCTTTCTCAGAGCCCCTGCCCCCTACTCCGCACTTCCTCCCCGCCTGCCAAACCCCCTTCTGGCCTCAGGTTAGAACACAGTGTCCTCCAGGCAGGCCTCTCCAGGCCCCCCTCCCCTGCTCCATCCCTCTGGTCCCCCGCCAGCTCCCTTCCTGCTTTTGTTTCCCTGGGAAGCGGCTCAGGTGAGCGGCGCCCGCCTGCCCGGGGAGGTGCTGGGGGCAGGCGGAGGGCAGGGGGAGGGCAGCTCCCTGGCAAGCTGCCCGTTGTGGCCCTGCAGGCTATGTTCCAACCCTGGGAGCCTTGGGAGCCAGCCTGCCCTTCTTCAGATCCAGAGGCGGGGAGAAAGTGCCCAGAAAGAGAGTGAAGGGTGACCTCCTGGAACCCGCTCCTTCTGGGCGGCAGAGGCTGCCCGGCCGGGTCAGTGCCTCCCAGCTCAGGGAGGCGGGCAAGGAGGACGGGGAGGAGGGACTTCAGGGGGAACCTGGGGGGGCTGTGTATGTTCTCGGTGGGGGCGGGGATGCCAGGAATGCAGAGTCTGGGAGGCGGCTTCTACATCAGGAGAGGACATCCTGCATGAAAGAGGCCCTGGGGGGGCTAAGCCTCAACCTCAAGAAGAAGAGTTCCCCCAGCCTGAGGACGACCCCGGTGGGTGGTCACGAAGCTCAGACTAAGCTACTCTTTCCTCCCTGGTCCCCAGTGCTCCCCATCACCCCGGGCCCAGCGCACAGGCCCTGGCCTGTCACCACCTGGCTCCTTTCTTGCCCCGCCCCCTAACGCTGCCCCTCTGTCCCGTGTCTAGGGGGCATGCGGCCGGCAGGCCTCCCTGGACCCGGTCCCGTGCCTGCAGACCCCCAGAGCCCTGGTTCTCACAGCAGACACCAGAGAGCCACTTGGGTTCTTTCGTTCAAATGCTCATTCCCAGGGACGCTCAGGGATGCTGACTACCTTGGGCCCCAGGAATCAGCATTATCACGAGAACCCCAGGGGTTCTGACATCAGTGTCTCCTTGAGAAACGCTCCGATG
Organism: Moschus berezovskii; assembly: GCF_049115385.1. Lineage (NCBI taxonomy): Eukaryota > Metazoa > Chordata > Mammalia > Artiodactyla > Moschidae > Moschus > Moschus berezovskii. The sequence goes on along the minus strand of NC_142479.1, from coordinate 69,021,959 downwards.
GCACAGGTGACCCCTGCAGCCCGGCTGGCCATCCCTCACAGCTGGCCGCCCCACCCCACCTCTGATCCTACGGAGGTCTCTTTTCCCACGCATCCATCTAAATGCCGCATCCCGTGAGGTCGTCTGGAGTTGCTGCCTTTATTTCATTTTTAAATTAAAAAACTTATTTTTAATTAACTTCTATGGCTTCACTGTGTCTTACTTGTGGCAGGCAGCATCTTTGATCTTAGCTGTGGCATATGAACCCTCAGGTGGGGGCCTGTGAGATCTAGTTCCCCGACCAAGGATGGAACCCCCTGCGTTGGGAGCCAGGGGTCTTAGCCGCTGGACCATGAGGGATGTCCCCCTCTAAGCGCCCCTCTTCTCTTCCCCCCGGGCCCACCCCATGATGCTGCCTTGAAGTCCTCGTGGGCCCGAGAGCTCCACCGGAGACCCCGTCTTACTCAACTCTGCACCCCCAGGCAGGCTGCGGATGCCCCCTTCCAACCTGGGGGGCTGCGTGTGGGGATGGCAGCCCCACACCCACCCGAGGCTCCCCTACCTTCTCCAGGACCCGTGGTGACGTTGGCTTCGACCTCGGGCCCGTAGGTAAAGGTCTTGGCTCTGATGCGGAACCTGTAGGTCATCCCCTCGGCAAGATCCTTCACCTTCAGCCACAGGGGGCTGCTGCCCTTCACGTCCACCGTCACGATCTTACTGACCCCTGGGGGGAAAGCACGCGGCCTGTGAGGGCTGCAGGCCCTGGTGGGGGAGGCCGTCGGGGAGGGAATGGTCAGCGTTGGCCACGGGCCGCACCCCCTGGAGTCAGGCTGGGACCAGCACCCTTGACTGCACGGAGTGTTTTCAAGACTGTTCTCAGAACAGAGTCCTGTAGGCTGTCCTCAAGAATATACACATTTATGCTGCCTGCCTGTCTGCAGAGTGAAAAACCACTCACATCTCATTTAATTTAACCATCATACCTCAAACACAGATTCCCCCACATCCCATCCCGTAGAAACCACACCCCAAGGACCATCTTTCAGGCAGCACTTCTGTAAAGACACCGCCTTCTGGAGTTGGAGGGGACACACGCGGGGCTGCACCCACAGCCCAGGACAACCTCAGATCCGCCCCGGCTCCCTCCCTCCTCAGTGCCAGAGAGAGCTGGGGACTCACGCTGGCCCTCCATCAGCTGCACCCACCAGACTCTTCAGGGCCAAAGCGAGGACTCTATGACGCCCCGAATCTTAGCTACTGGAGGGGAGGCTGGGATGGTCTTCAGGAGGTGAGAATTTGTGCTCTGAGCCTGCCAGAGTCCTCCTGACCGTCAGCCCTCCACGACCCGGTTTCATCTCCCACGTCCACCGAAGGGCTGGTCACCCCAGGATGCAGACTTTGCAGCCAGCAGGCTGGCCTCAGAGCGCAGGCTGGCCCCGGGCTCTCTGGGCACGTCTCCTGCCCTGGCTTCCGTCTGTGCTAACGAACGAGGGTTATTGACAGCATCTTAGGCTGGCGCTACGAGGTGGAAGAAAGTAACCGAGCATCTGACTGGGGGCGAGAATGAAGTCCTGAAGGACAGATCGCTGGGTGCTCCAGGGGGGCTTCCCGAAGGGGTCACGAGCCTGTGGGGTCACAGGGTGGATGAGCCCTGAGGCCTGGGACGCAGCCCTGGGTGCCCGCCCCTTGACTTTCTGGAGCAAACCCCTCACTGGCCTGGCTCTTGTCTTTCCTACAGGGAGCCGGGGGTGCTGTATCCTTTTTCCCTGCATCCTAGTGAGGCCTGTTTGCTGCTGACCAGAGTCCCGGGCTGAGGCAGGAGCAGGGAGCAGGCGCACTGTTGGCCCAGCTGGGCACCGTCTCACTGGCCCAGGCTTGAAGTTCCCGTTAGTGGGCTGTCAAGGGTGCACGGGAGTCTGGAAGGCCTCGAAGGCGCCACATGGTCCAGATGCCGCTGGGCTGAGCGACAAGCAGGCGAAAGGACCACCCTTCTCTGGGTGTGGAGCCCCCAGGACACAGCCCCGAGAGCCCGTCTGGCCCCTGCGTCTAGCCCCCATGACCTCTGTCCTCTCCCGCCTTCCATGGGAGGAACGGCTCCTTTCCCGGGTCCCACACCTGACCACCCCTCCTCCTGGGGCCCCCCAGGCCCTGGGGAGCTGCTAGCAAGCAGGTGGGGGTGGGAAGACTGAGGGCCAGTGTTCCCTGGGCTGACCCAGAAGGGCTCAGCTCCCAGGGCTCAGCCTTGTTGCTGTCAGGCTCTGCGGTCCGCGAGGGGTGGCCGGCCACACTCCCGAGGCCCCGCTGGGCCCTGGACCTGGGCACAGACTCCCCGGGGCACAGTCTCCTTTCTGACTCAGCAGCAGTGATTTCAGCTGCGGTGGGCAGCCCCTGGGGGTCCCGGGATGTGGCAGGGTCCTGTCCAGGGCCTGGAGGGAAGGGTAGGGCAGGGGCTGTGGGGAGGGCTCTGAGCATCTCTCACAGGACCAGGGCTCAGGGCATCAGAGGGCAACCTGCAGAGCCAGGGGCTGGAGCTGAGGCTACCAGAGGGCAGCGGGGTGCAGTGACCCCCAGACTTCTGCATCTGCTCGGGGAGAGGCTCCAGGGCTTTGATCAGAGTCTCAGAGGGGTTCCTGACTCCACGAAAGGCAGAGAAGAACTAACTCAGGCCAAGGTGAGTCCCTAAGGCTGGGGGGCACACGTAGGATGGAACCTTGGGGGATGGTCCATCTTTATTTTTATTCTTTTTTTTGTTAAATTTTTATTCTTTTAAAAATATATTTATTTATTGGGCTGTGGACTGTGATTCATTTGAAAAGACCCTGATGCTGGGAAAGGTTGAAGGTGGGAGAAGGGGACGACAGAGGATGAGATGGTTGGATGGCATCACCAACTCGATGGACATGAGTTTGAGTAAGCTCCGGGAGTTGGTGATGGACAGGGAGGCCTGGCGTGCTGCAGTCCATGGGGTCGCAGAGAGTCAGACTGAACTGAACTGACAGTTCTTCGTTGTGGCGTGCAGGATCTTTTGTGGCATGCAGGATCTTTTAGTTGCTGCAAGTGGCCTCTCAGTTTTGGCATGTGGGATCTAGTTCCCCGACAGGGGACTGAACCCATGGCCCTGCACTGGGAGTCTTAACTGCTGGACCCCGAGAGAAGGCCCCTGGTCCGTCTCTACGGTCCATCTCGGGATGTGGTATTTTGCCCAGGTGTTCTTTCTTCTTCCCCATTTCTATCCACTGACGGGGAGGACATACTTAACAATTCTCTCCTGGGACTCAGGAGGCCGGGGCTGCTGCTCCAGTTTGCCCTCAACTTGCTGCCCTTTGACCTTGGCCCTGCCCCACCCCTGCCCTGCCTCAGTCTCCAGTTTGTTCGTGGGGAGAGGCTTATCGCTTGGACTCTGCGTGGTGACGATGGAGGGGAACTGTGCAGAGGGCAGGTTTGGGAAGCCCCGCTGGAAGGGGGCCGCACTCACCATCCACGGGGGTGCAGGGCTCGTACACCAGCCGGTAGCCCTCCAGGATGCCGTTGGGGAACTCCGGGGCCCCCCAGGACACGTTCACGGAGGTGGTGGTCAGTTCGCTGAACCTGACGGAGCTGGGAGCGCTGGGGGCTGGAGGGAGAGAGCAAAAGGGGCTTTGTTTCCTCCTTTCTGGAAATTCAAAGCCCTGGGTTTGGTTCCGAGGAACCAGCAGGGGCGTGTGGGTCCCTGGACAAACAAGAAAGCGGGGCTTCATGCAGCAGAGGGTGGGAGGGGTCACTAGAGGGCACCGGGCCCCTCCCCTCCCTCGCTGACATCCTTAGCACTCTTCCCAATGTCAGGGTCCAAGTATTGGGAGAAAGGAGGATTTTGTTTTCAGAAAGTTGGAGAACTCAGGCTTCCTCCTGCTAATTGGCCCTGAGAGCAGGACCCCTGGGGTCACTGTTGTGGAGGTGGGGGGTGCCAGGTCATGTCCTGGCTTCCCTGGGGGCAGGGGGGTGCCTGGGCCTCAGAGCATCAGGTGGGCATTAAACAATCAGCCCTGCCGTGGACATGGCCTCTCTCTCGTCCTAGGGCCCCAGGGATTACTGCCAAGAGAGACCACGCTGGCTGAAGCAGCCGGAGCCAGGACCCGTCAGCTCTCTGGAAGAAGATGTTTTCTTGGCCTGAGAACCCGACCCTGAAACCATAGGAGGGGAGAGGGCTGAGGGGAAGGACAGAGAGGAAGCGAGGGAAGTGTCCAGCCTGCAGCATCCCGAGCTGGCCCTGGGGGGCGGGGGGACCGCCAGGCTATTGCTGTCCAGCGCCGCCTCCCCACCGAGCCGGGGCTGGTCCGGGCCAGCTTCCGCTCGGGCCCGGGAGGCAGCGTCAGTGAGCCGCCTGTGAAGGGGGGAGGCCAGGTCTGCAGGCCCTGCCTGCCTCCGCTCTTCAAGAGGGACGCGAGGCGGAACACTCCATTCCAGTGACGGAAGCATCCAGGCTCCCGGGGGTCCGCGTCCGGCCAATGGCACTGAGAGAGCGTGGTGGGGCCAGGCGGAGGAAGGAGTGTCCCCGGAGCCAGAGCCAGTCCCCGAGGAGGACAGTACTTGGAACGGACTCCATGGGGCTCGCTGATGCACAGAAGGGGGAGCAGCAGCTTGAGAAAGAGGCGAGGTTAGGACCAAAGGCTTGTGTTCAAATCCACGAGGAGGAAACTCCACAGCAGGCAAAGGAGGGGACTGGAGCAGTGAAGACAGCCCAGGACAAGCTCAGATATCCGGGGCTCGAGCCTCCGCTCCCCGCACCGACCAGCTGGGGGACCGTGGGGGAGAAGCCTCACTTCCAGGGCCACCTGTGCTCATCGTGAAACGGGCCCATCCGGGGGTTCTGACAAGATCAAGTGCACGCTACTGCCTGAGGTGGTGGGACCCGCATCTCTTACAGCTCCTGAATTGGCAGGAGGCTCCTTTACCCCAGCGCCGCCTGGGAACAGCAGCTCAAGCGGCAGTGATGCTGTCCAAAGGGGTGCCCTGCGTGTGTGGGCTGCAGGGCTTGCACCCTGCCCGCTCCTCCCCTGCGCCACCCTTCAGCCTCCTTACGGGCCTCCCTGTCCCCATGAGCCTGCCCTCTGTTCAGCAGCCAGAGCCATCTTTCAAAAACATAAGCCAGATCCTGTGGCCCAGATGCTTATCCCCACCAAAGGCTCCCTGTCATGCTTAGAATTAATGCCGGACTTCCTTCCGAGGCCCCCAGACTCTCACTCCCGTTCTCTCAAGCCTCCTGGCCTGGTCTCTCAGCCCCTCCAGCCTCCAGGCCTTGGCACCTGCTGGTCCCTGGGCCCGAAACCACCCCCCCACCCGCCTCTAGGACTTCCTGTGACCAGCCTCGTCTTCCCACTGAAATCTCAGCCTGGATGTCAGCCGCTCAGCCGGGCCTCTACGGGCCAACCTCTCCGAAGCCATGTGTCCACCCCCTGCCTCCATCCTGAGACTGCTCACAGCCCCTGCCACCGAGGTTAATTCCTCTAGATGCTTGTTTACCAGCCGACTCCCTCCCAGGAGGAGAGGACCTCATCAGTTTCCTTCAGTGTTGTGTCCCCCACATCTAGCACAGTGCAGGCCCAGAGAAGGTGCTCAGTAAGTGAACAGTACATGGTGATGTGATCAGAGCTGGGGAGATAAAAGCAAGTCGGGTGGGAACAAGGCAGGGAGCAGGAGTGGGCTGGCTGGGCGCGGACTGGCTGTCAGCAAGGAGGGCTTCGGTGGGAAGATAAGGGGAGGAAGTGCTAGATTGGGGGGGGGGGCGTGCCTGGCCAAGGCTTCCTGGGGATAGTGCCTCTCTTATTCTTTTTTTAAAAAATGTGTTTATTTATTCGGCTCTGCTGGGTCTCAGCTGTGCCACTCAGGGTCTTTGATCTTTGTTGGGGCATGCAGAATCTTTCGTTGCAGCACATGGGATCTAGTCCCCTGACCAGGGATCGAACTCAGGCCCCCTGCATTGGGAGCATGGAGTTATGGCCACTGGACCACCAAAGAAGTCCCAGCGCGCCTCTTCTGAGCACTCACGTCCAGGCCCCTCTGGGTGGGCCATGCTCTCGCACTCTGGAGGGCACACCATAGGGCCTGGGGACTCAGCCCCGATCGCTCAGTTGCCTCCTCCGGCCCGTGAGCCCAGGTGCCAGGTGGGCCCCCTCGCCTCCCCATCCACCCCTCCAGCCTCTCCCCTACCTGCTTGCTGGGTCTGGCCGCGGGTGGGGGTGCTCCGAGGCCCATCCCCTGCGGCGTTGAAGGCTGCCACGCTGACCATGTAGGCGGTGTAGCCTGTCAGGTTCTTGAGCTTGACGCCGTTCTCGGCCAGGAAGAGCGTCTTCACCCGCTCGGTGAGGTTCCGTCGCTGGGCCTCCCAGAAATAGATCTGTGGGCACAGAGGCGGCAGAGTGAGGGCGGCCATGACCCAGCTTCCCCCTACCCCTGCCTGATCCCAGGGTCTCAGACACGCGTCCGCTCCAACTATCCACACGCCTGGACGGCAGCTGTGAGTCACCCAGGAAATAGTACTGTTCTCGTTGTTTAATCGCTAAGTCATGTCTGACTCTGCAACCCCATGGACTGTACCTGCCAGGCGCCTCTGTCCAGAGGATTTCCCAGGCAAGAATACTGGAGTGGGTTGCCATTTCCTCCTCCAGGGAATCTTCCCCACCCAGGGATCAAACCCATGTCGCCTGCATTGGCAGGTGGGTTCTTTACCGCTGAGCTACCTGGGAAGCGTAGGAAATAGGAGTATTTAAGAACTGCTTTCTACACCCTTCCAGAACTTTCGTTTTCACAGCCAATCCTTCAGTCTCTGCTAGACTGTAAACCCCATGAGGGCACAGAGCCCGAGTCTGTTGATGGCAGGCCTGTAGGATTTAGCACAGCCTGGGCACGTAAGCCCTCAGAATAGTGTCTGTAGGTATAAACCATTTCTGTTCTGAGGATCCAGAGTGCAGCGCAGGTAGACTCCACCCCAGCGAAGAGGCAGGTTCAAGGACCAGCCCATCGGCATCACCTGGGAGCTGTGGAAGGGTGCAGGGCTTGGGTGAGCCGCTGGCACACGGCAGTTTGTACAGCCTGCTTAGAGGTGGGCACGCCTGGGCTGACCCCAGGGCACCGCTGACTCGGGCAGGTGACTTCCCTGCGCTGCAGCCGTGTCCTCTGTATAGCGGAGGTCAAGGACACCCACTTCCTAGGACCAACGTGATAGAGAGGAAAGAAGGAAGACACACAAGGCTGCAGGCAGCTTTAATCCAGGAGCACAGCAGGTCCACAGCGCTTACAATTACCGGCCACCCGGGCACAACACGGATCTGAAATGCCTGGGTTCACCTCTGCACGGACTGCTTTCAACAGATGTCAGTTACAACAGGGTCCGCGGTGGGCTGAACCGGCGGATGAGGAACCGCGGATCTGGAAAGCCGTCTATGAAACAATCCCGAGGATTCCGAGGAAGGGCTCTACTTCAGATTAACCAGGGGTCAGGGCTCGCTAGCGGCGAGTGAGGCCGCGCATCCTTCCCTAGTTTCAGAACTCCGCCCGGAGCACGCGGAACGCGGGGAGCCCCAGGCCGCGTGGATTAGAGAGCATTTGGCTCCACCTGCTGGCCAAAGGCGTTTCTGCATGCTCTTGGCTTCTCAGCTTCTCAAATTGCCTGGAGAAAGCTCATAAAAATGAGAAAAAGCTAATAGAAGTGTCCCCACCTGGCATGTGTGAACCGGCAGTTAGGATGCCTCAGCACTATAAAATCCTTGTTTTTTTTTTTTTTAATCCCTCCCTTTTTCTTTCTTTTTCCAGTCTTCTGACATGGGTAGACGAGTGGGAATTGAGATAGTTTCTCACTAAATCACTCGTTCATGGGTTCACTGTTTGGAAAGAATAAATGAAACCTCTTGGAGTGGATTCAAGCGAGATGGGGAAGAGGCAAGGGGCACAGACATTTTGGGGGAGAGTTTATGCTAGAAAGGGGTCAACCGGGAAAATGGCTGGAGCAAACGTGAGGTCAGGAAGAGGCGTTCGAAAGATGGAACGTGTTTGAGAGCGAGAAAAGCGAAGATGCAGGAGAGGGGGTGCCAGCTGCTGGCATCACGCCCTTGGCACGGGGGGGCAGGACCCAAGCCACCACACGTCCATAAATGGGCACCCTCTGCAGGTGGGTCTCACCCGTGTGCTGAATCCAGCAGACTTCTGTTAGATGGCGATCCAATGACATTTGTGCAAAACAGCCCAAGGAGCTGAGCCTTGAGCACCCCAGCAGGTGGCACACGGCCAGGTTGCTATGCGGGTCGGTGGTGGCCAGGTGTCTGCAAGGAAATGGCTCCCCGGAGGGCCCACAAGTTGGGCTCCCTTGTGTCTTAAGCACTCAGAATCATGCATGGCACACCTGTTGGTGATCAGTAACTATCTGCTGATGGATAAACACCGTCTGATGGGAACAGGTGCGGGAATGAATTATAGTCACTACTTTCTGTCTCTTATTCTCAGTTCCATGCGCGCTTTTAAAAACTGGAGTGTAGTTGCTTTACACCGTTGTGTGAGTCTCTGATGTTCCACCACGCGGATCAGCTATATGTAAACGTATACCCCCTCCCTCTTGGAGCTCCCTGCCACTGACCCCTTCCCAACCCTCGAGGGCGTCACAGAGCACGGGGTCCCTGCCCCTTCTGGCTTCATCACAGGCGCCAGGCTGGACTTCAGCCTCAGTTAAGTCAGGTCCAAGCCCACACGTCACACAGCTGGCTGTCGCTGGAGGGAAGGCACACTTCCAGTTCATGGGCACGGCCTCGAGTGGCCGGTTGCTGTGTGCTACAATGGTCTGGTCCACCCACTGCAATATCCTGCCTCACTGCTCCATGCACCTGCTCCCCATCCCCGCTCCCAGCGGCGGGCCCTTCACGGAGCACTCAACCATCATGGGAGACTCCAGACGCTCCCTTCACCACCTGGGCGGCCTCCCACCCTGTGTCCCTACCTTCTGCCTCGCTCCTGCGGCTGGGGCCGAACTGCCGGCTCCCTACTGAGGTGACCCCACTAAATCCCGGCCCCTGTCACTTCCTCCAGGGCATCACCCACCAAGCTTCCTCTCGTCCCCGAATCATGAAATTCTTCCTCTTTCCAGGCTGTTTCTATCAGCACACACACGAGTTACTCCTCCCATCTTAAAACCGCCTCCGTTGACTGTCTTTTTCCAGCCTCTACCCTATTTCATCACTTTTCTCTAAAGCAAAACTCCTCAAAAGGGATGTCAGTACCTGCTGCCTCTCCTCATTCTTTCTCGAAGCCACTCCAAGCAGGCATCCCCTGCCCCAAACTCTTATCAGAGTCACCCACGAACTTGGCCAGTTTAGTGTAATCATCCAGGGCTCTGGAAACTCCCGTAAAGGGCCAGGTAAGAAATATCTTAGGCTTTGCACGCCACATGGTCTCTGTTGCAGTTATTCAACTCTGCCTTGTGACTTGAAAGGAGCCAAAGGTGATCTGTAAACAAATGGGTGTGGCTGTATGCCAATAAAACTTTATTTATAAAAACAAGTCGGGGGCCGATTAGGCCCATGGGCTGTGGTGTGCCCATCCCTGAATAGCTGCCTCCTAAGTCTCTTCCTGCTTGAGCTCTCAGGAGAGTTGGCGCATCTGCTTTCTCCTTCCTTCTGAAATAACAGTCTTCATGTGGGTTTTGAGAATTTGATCACTTGCTTTGGCCCCGGGGCTCAGTTTTCAGGCGTCTGGTGTTTTCTATCTAACCGTGTCTAATCTCCAGGCTTTTGGTACCATCTGTGGGCTGAAGGTGTTCACCATTCACGCCTCCAGCCTGGAACTTCTCCCTTGGACTCCACACCTGCGTGTCCAGCTCCCTTCAGCGTTTCCCCGTGGACATCCAGCAAAAGTTTCGAACCTCCTCGTCTGGGCGCCCACCTTCACTGCCTCCTTCCTTCCTGCTCTGTAACTGGAAGCTCCATCATCCGACTGCTCGGAAATCCTTGTTGCTTTTCTCCTCTCGCTTTCCACGTTCAGTTCATCAGCAACTTCTGCTGGCTCCACCCTTCATGTGGAACCAAGAGCAAACGCGTCTCACAGCTGCTGCTCGGTCTAAACCCCATCCCCTGACGATGTGGTTTTGCATTTGCCCCCATGCAGACTCCCCTCAGCGCAGCAGCCAGCACAAGCTTTGAAAACCCAAGTCACGCAGGTCCGTCTTCTGTCCCCAAGCCCCCCATGGCCGTCATCTCAGTCAGCCAAAGCTCGGAGGGCTCCAGGTGATGCACTCCATCATGCTGGGTCTCCCTGCTGGGCTTCGTACGCGCCAAGCATGCACCGACCCCGGGCCTTTGCTCATCAGCCCCCTTGCTCTGGATACTCTTCTCTCAGATCCACGCGATCCACACCTGGTTCGCCTTCATCTTTGCTCAGTGGCAGCTTCTCATTAAGTCTTCTCCCGAAGACCCTGTTTAGAGTCCCAAACCTGCCCCTAACCTGCCTCACTCTACACCAGCTGGGCCGCTCTTTGCCTTGTGCGTCACTAGCCTCCCTCCCTACAGCGTAAGCTGACGCTGTCTCCGATTTCATCTCAGTATCGGGAACACAGCTGGGCACAAAATAACTACTCAGCAAACACGCATCCCTGAGAACGCCGGCTGGACCGACCTTCCTGCCCCCACACACGTCACAGCGCACCCTGGCACGACCACTGGCTGGTGGTGTGAACACACGGCTGACGTTAAGGCTGACGAGCTTGGATGTTGGTGCAGGTCTTATTGTTGCTGTTTAGTCACTTCAGTCGTGTCTGACTCTTCGTGACCCCATGGACTGCAGCCCACCAGGCTCCTCTGGCCATGGGATTCCCCAGGCACGCATACTGGAGTGGGTTGCCTTTTCCTTCTTCAGGGGATCTTCCCAACCCAGGAATCGAACCCACGTCTCTTGCACAGGCAGGCAGATTCTTTACCACCAGGGAAGTCCTAAGGCGGGTCTGGGAGGTGGCAATTCTCTTTCCCTCATCAGCGTCCACGCTGAGCACGTGGACGTCGGCGGTGTAAGGCACGGTGCCTGGGCACCCACACGTTTCCGGGGACCGTGCATTAAATGGAGGCGTTCGCACCTCCCCAGCCTGGTGTCTGCCAAGCTAGAGCAGGCCCCGCCGGGCTCCTCTGTCGTCCCTGGGGAGGCATATGCTAGGGGCGTAATATTCAGTTCTCCCAGCTGGCGCTGCTCAGGAGCACCATCCATCTTCAGAGCATCCTCGGCGAGACATCTCTCCTCACGCCCGCCTGCTCCACCCCACACAGAGCCAGACTCCTGTATGCAGGGTCTTCCCAAGCCGAGTGACCCGGCAAGGCCCCTGCCTTTGTGGAAACTCAGTTTCTGCCTGTGCGACCGGCGCTGAGCCGGGGAAACCAGGAAGCTCCCGGTGGCTCCTACCCTCGCCACCTTGCCGCTACACTGGGCTGCCCTCTGGAACAACAAACCTCCGCCAGGAATCAGAGCGGCGCCGGACGCTGGCGTGGGGGCCGGGCTTCAGACGCGGCCACAGGCTGAGTGTCCAGCCAAGCAGCACATCATTACTGTCGTCACTGTTGCCACCTCCTCCAGAGGCTGGTGGTTCAGATGGTAAGGAATCTGCCTGCAGTGAGGGAGACCTGGGGGGAAGATCCCCTGGAGGAGGGCACGGCAGCCCACTCCACTATTCTTGCCTGGAGAATCCCATGGACAGAGGAGCCTGGCGGGCTACAGTCCATGGGGTCGCACAGAGTCGGACACGACTGAGCGACTAAGAACATCCCAGGGGTTGTGTGCCCAGCGCTTCCTCCCCACCCCCTACAGGGCGAGGCCCAGCAGACTTGGAGTTTGACGCTCTGCTGCCAGCTCTTTTGGTGACCTCATTGAGCCCCTAACTTGGGACTCAGCTTCCTCATCTGTGCAATGGGTATAATCATTATACTCTACCAGCTTTAGCAGGCTTTCAGGAGTCTCAAGTGAAAACTGAAAGTGTTAGTTGCTTAGTCGTGTCCAACTCTTTGTGACCCCTGTGGACTCTACCCTGCCAGGGTCCTCTGTCCATGGGATTCTCCAGGCACGAACATTAGAGTGGGTTGCCATTTCCTTCTCCAAGGGATCTTCCCAACCCAGGGATCGAACCTGGGTCTTCTGCCTTGCAGGTGGATTCTTTACCATCTGAGCCACCAGGGAAGTTCTAAAGGGCTTAGCAAATACTGGAGACGAATAGAATCCCGTCACAACACACGTCACTGTCTAAAATTTAGAAATAACTTTAAACAGAGATTTCCAAGACCTTGTCGGTGGTCCTTTACTAACTGGCCGTTCAGTTAGCCTCCATACTGTTACTAGAGTTGGCCAAATAACCACTTTAAGGGGTCTCATGTTGGCTTCGGGAGCTGGTGGGCTGGAGGGGGTTGTAGAAGCTGCGGGGATGGTACAAGCTGGGGTGTGGCCCAAGTTTCTAGCATCTGAGTGCCGCCTGCCCCAGGAACACTGGGAGGATGGGTAGCATTTTGCTCCAGCGGCATGTATTTCAGTGGGTTGGATACAAAGAGCCAAGGGAGCAGGTGTAGACCCGGGACCTCTCTCCCTCACCACAACAGGGTCCCTCCTAAGCTCCGCCGGGCCCTGTATCCCCTGGACCCCCTTCCCTGCCCGAGCACCCCTACCTTGTAGCCCTGGATGTCCCCGTTCTGGCTCTCCAGCGGGGGCGGCTCCCATGTCACGTCCAGCTGTGTGGCCGTGGGGCCATGGACGGCCACGTTGCGGGGCGCTGCCGTGGGCACTGGGGGCGAGAGGGTTCCCGAGTGTGCAGGGGCCCTCCAGGGAGGAGGTGCTGGGCTGGGCTGGGCCCCGAGACCCCAGACCCCCTCCTGCTGGGCTTCTGGGGCGGGGGTGGGCTGGGGTGGGAGGGGGCTGGAAGCGCAGCGGTGCTCACCTGCCTCCCCGACAAAGACCTCGTGTGGGGGGCTGGAGGGCCCCTCGCCCACGGCGTTGTACACGCTCATGCGGATCTCGTAGCGCCTGTGCTTGTTCAGGTCTGCGGGCAACGGTCGGGGAGGGGAGAGACAGAGCTCACGTCACAGGGTCGGAGGCTGCGGGGCTGAGATGGCGCTCCCCTGCGAGCCTGGACCCCGGAGTGCAGGCCCAGGAAAGGACAGGGAAGAGCTGGGGGGGGGGCGGCCGGCCTGCAGCGGGGGACGGCCTGGCTCATTCCTGGGACCCCCCGCACAGGACGCGACCATCCCAGATGCATTTAGGACCGAAAGGGGTACTGCTAACATTCATGCTGAGACAACAGGCGCGAATCCGAACTCTTCCAGACACACCGGGTCACAGGCCGCTTCTTCCCTGCCTGTCTGGGCACCCTGATCACAGGGGTGCCAGGTTCCCAGCTCCCCCTCATTCCCCCACCTCACCACCCCCCCAGGCCAGTCTCCCTAAACCAAATCTCAACACGGGGGCAGGGCTCAGCCTTAGAGAGAGAGGCTTATTGGATGTGAATCTGGAGCTAAGGAACTCTCTATTCCTGCTTAATTTGGGGTGCTTGGGGGGAGACACTTGGAAGCTGGGAGAGGGGGCAGTTGAGGAAAATGGGCCTGACACCTGGGGGGTGTCACTGTGCCTGCTGGGGGGCTCCTCTCTGCTCCCCCTCCCCAGGTGGGCATTCTAACCACCCTGACAGCCCCGGGCCTGCACCCACGAATAATGAAGGAGACGAATAACTCAGTCTAACATGGGCCCCTAATGGGAAGCACCCTGGCTCAAGGCTCAGGGTCTTGGGGAGAACCAAGCCCACTCCAGGATGTTAGGGAAAGAGTGAGGGCAGGGGGCCGGGGCGCTGGCCAGGGACCTGTCCTGGTCCCTGGGGGAAGAAGGGGCTCTGCTCACTTCAGGGTGGAACTTGGCGGGCAAGACAGCTGAGCTGACAAATGCCTTTGATGGACGAGACAGGTGGCAGCAGCGTGGACCCCCACCCATCCAACCAGTGGGACCACCGGGTCCTACCGCAGACCCCCTGTCACCATCCCCGGCTCTCCAGAGCGTAAGACCGTTTTCCTTTCTCTTCTGTCCTGATGGATGAGGGCTGGGGTAGACCCTCCCGGGAGACCCCCTGCTTTTCTGTGATTTCAGGAAAGTCACGGGTGTGCAGGAAGTTGCCTTTCCTCAAGCAGCCTGAGGTGGATGCAGTCCTGGGCTGCGGGCAGGCATCCTCGGAAGCCCCTCTCCCCTCCCCGTGGAAGGCCTGGCCTTTCGGGGAGCCGCTGTGCAGGGGAACTTACTGTCCAGCTCGTACTGCGTGAGGCTGGGCCGGCTCAGGTTCCTCATGGAGTAGAAAGCTATGGGGTGGGGTCGGGGGGTGGTCGGGGCGGGAGGTGGGGGGCGGAGGGGGCCGGAGGGAGACAGCAGACAGAGGCGGTTAGTACACACACCCCCCCCCACCCCCGCACCACAGAGACCCCGATGAGGGGACGGGATGGGAAGACACAAGCAGAGGGAAGGGGCTTCCAGATTCCTGAGTTGGGGGGGCGGGGGCAGAGAGCTCCCAGGACGGTGCTGCCCCACCCTGGTGTGCACCTGCTGGAGGCCACAGGGCACCGGGAGCCCCTGGGAGCCCAGCACCCCCAGATGGAGACGGTTCTGAGGGACCCTCTGGGCCCTTGTCTAAAGGCTGAGTTCCTGCCGTGATGGAGCGGTGTCGTTAATTTCCTCATATGAACCAGAAGCCATTTTACTACTAGGAAATATGACTGTATTATACACAGGCCTATAAAATCACAACTACCAGCACACGTCTGCCAAAAGATAAAAAAAGAAGAAGCATGCAAGCTGTTGGATCAGCTACTTCTGAGTTTTTTTCTATTAATTTTCCTTGGCTGCGCGTTCAATCATCTTGTTGTCTGCTAATACCCTCTGGAAGACAAGGCGCAGAGGGTTTATGAGAAGGATGGGAGGAAGCGTCAAGATGGATCAAGAGGATCTTAAGCTGCTCCTCCGCTCCCACCCATCTCTGGTCTGGTCCCACCGCCCATCTGGGGACCGATTCCTCCGGCCCCCTTCCACGTCCCCAGCATGAATCAGTGGGGGGTGGGCCGCAGCACCCCACCTCCCAGACTGGCTCGACTCCTTCCCAAGCCTGCTGCCCCGGGGCCAGCCTCCCGCTATCTCACGTCGCCGAATTCGCCTCCACCTGGGCCCCCTGCCCCATCACCAGCCGTCATCCTCAAGTCCCGGAAGAAACCGTCCTAACCGAAAGCACGGCGCGTCTTTCCCTGGCTTGAATGACTCTCTGGGGTTTCTACTTGGCTTCTCGCGTCTTCCTTCCAGTTGCAGAGGCAGGCTGGGCTCCGAGAACCCCAGGGCAGAACAGTAACTTCCCCGAGGAACCAGAAGGGGCCAGACTGCTGCCCTTGGGACACGACCCGGCTTGGCTTTGGGGCCTTCCCACCTCAGGCCCTTTGCACACGCCAGGACACCCGCTTCTTTAAGACCTGGAATCCTCCATCAGGGCCATCGCCATGGCCATCCCCTGGGATGTCTTTTCTGACACCGGCTGTAGGCTCCCCTGGAATATGCCCTTCACAACGGTCAAGCCAGCGATCTTAGACACCCCTACCAGGGTTTTCTTCTCCAGCACCTGGCTCCTCCTCCAGCCTGCAAGCTCTGAGCGCAGGGACACTGTCTGCCTTGTCCCCTGGTGTCCCCCAGTGTCCGGGGGCATGTGAAGTGCTAAGGAACCGTGCACTAGGTGACTGAACGGGACGGACACGGGGAGGGCGGCCGGGTTCCAGGTTAACCAGGCTCCCCGAAGCGGGGAGGCTCAGGCGCCGCCCACCCAGCTCCCTCCGCTGTCACTCACAGGTGAGCTCCGCCCACTTGGCCCCTGGGTTGTTGATGCCGCGCAGCGTGAAGCCCCTCAGTCCGTCGTAGAGCAGCTCCCGGTAGCGGATCCGGAAGCCCAGGAGGATTCCGTTGATCTTGTCCTCCGACGGCGGCTGCAGGGAGCGGGTGGGAGGATGGAGCCGGCTGAGCTGGACCGCGGCGGCACGTCCCCTCCTTGCTTCCCGCCGTCCCCACCCCGCCTCCGCAGGCACAGCGCAGGGGCTGTGTCTGGACCGGGAAAGGAATCAAAGTGGCCCTGAGCATCTTTAATTTTCCAAGCATTTCCAATGAGGTTATTCTACTCCCGTAGCATTCTCTGTGAGGCAGGGCACGGCAGGAATCACCACGCCTTTCCCACTGAACAGAGCAGAAAAACGAGGCTCAGAGATGGAAAGGAACTTGCCCAAGGTCACACAGCACCGTGGGGGCCCTGAGCACGACTCTGGATGCAGAGTGAGTCTTAAAGTGTCTTCCTTGTCTAGGAACTTCCTCACATGATCACCCACCCTGGCCGAGATCTCTTGGAGTTTCCCGGGAACTAGGGAACTAGGGAGAGCCTCGCCTGTCTGCTCAGCGAGACTCGGGGTGAGTGTGTCTCCCTGCGCTGCCCCTCTGTGTCCTTATGGTTCTCTCCTTTGCTTTCTGCTCGCGTCCTCAGATGAGCTGGAGAACAGGCTTCTGGAGAAGGTGGAAACTACCCTTTATGACACCTCTTCTAAAAAACCTGCTGCAACAGTTCAGCCTTTTATGAGCTCCTTAATTGCATCCCTGGCTGCATCTGGCACCTCCCTGCCGCTCGCTCCATCAGGACGGCCCCGCCCTGCTCCAGCCTCCGCTGGCTCCTGGTTGCTTTCTCATTGGGGACCGTCCTCCTCAGGAGGGGCCTGGGGCTGGTGGAGGGTTGGGAGGGTCCCTCCTGTTTCCTCCTCAAAGGCTGCCCCTTCAGGGGGACTGCAAGTGGGCAAAGGTTGGCACCTGCCCCTCTAATCCTGAGAAAAGGAGACACCAGTTCCTGGTTTTGGGGCCTCTGGGGGTGACCTGCTGAGCCCCATGGCTGGACTTCAGGGGGTTGGGGAGGGTCGCGAAGGTACCCAGGGGCAGCCGGCTCTCTGAGAAGTGTCCTGGGTCTTCCTCCAGCCATGTGAGAGGCAGTGCCCACATGAGCAGTGGCTGGGGGTGGGTAGGGATGGAAGGGGGATTCTCTGTACCTGGACAATGGGTTCCTGCTCACAGGACAGAGCCCGGCCTGGGCACAGGTGAGGCACGCACAGCTGTGTCTGGTCTCTGTGGGGAACCCCTTCATTCAGAGCAGGGCTGGGTTCATGGAGACCCTGGACGCCCCATGTCTGTCTCTGTCCGAGGATTCTGCTGACCTCAGGGCACCGAACCTAGTGCCAGCTAGTGGCTGTGTGACCTGGGGCTTTCTCATCGCCTCCCGAGTCTGGGTCCTCATCCACACAAGGGTGCGTGGTGGGATCTGATTGCCGGGAGAGCAGCGAAGGGTGTGTCTGTGTACATGTGAGCGTGCGTGTCTCTGCATGTGGGTGCCGAGTTCCAGTCCTGCCAGGGCTGGTGAATTGGTGGTCCGAGCGCAGAGTGTGACCGAGTCTGCGCGGGACACGGGCCCCTCCCCGCCTGCCGGTCGTACCTGCCATCGGATCAGCACCGAGGTGGTGGTGTGGGGTGTCACCGACACGATGGTGGGCGCTTCGTCGGGGGCTGTGGGAGAGGCGGACAGGTGAGCTTTGGGGGGCGGGACGTGGGCCCCTGGGAGGCCACAGGAACCAGGTTCCGCCGACGCTGGTCCCGCTTCAGGCACAGTCCACCCCCACGGCCCGCCCCAACTCCTGCGCCAGTATGGATGGGGAGAAGGGCTGGGACCCTGACCCCAGCCCAGACCCGAGGGCCTGGAGCCTCTCCTCCCCGCCCCCCACAGCCCTCCCCACACCGACGCGGCTTCCTGGGGTTTGCCGTGAGCTCGGAGGACAGAGAGGAGGACGCCAGGCTGGCTGCGGGTGCTGAGCCCTGGAGAAGGCCCCTCGGACCCAAACCTCCTTGGGAGTCTGCCCGGGGAGCCAGACCAAGGGTCCAGCAGGCCCAGGGTTCCTCCATCTCTGGAGGCCCCCTCCCCACAGAGAGAACGCCCAGCGCCCAGCACCTGCCCAGGGGACCGGGAGGACCAGGCAGGGGCACTGACCGGCCTGCAGGGTGGTCAGGGGCTCCGACTCCTCGCTGAACTCGCTGTCTCCGATGTCGTTGGTCGCCTTCACGCGGAACTTGTAGGACGTGAAGGGCTTGAGCCTGCAGAGGAACCGGAATCAATGAACGGCGGAGGGGTCCCTCTAGGTCCCCCACCTCTGCTCGCCGTCTCCCCAGGGCAGCCCCGGAGGGTGCGGATCCATCACACAGACGGGAGCACGGAGGCTCAGAAGGACGGTCTGCTATGAAGGCGACAACCTGGGTACCCCTAGACCGGGCCAGCTCCGGGCGTGGCCTCACCCTTGGTCCCACCTAGACGCCAGAGGTCCCCAAGTGGAAACATCCACATATTTCCTACCTCGGAGGGGCCTGCAGGCAGAGGAACCCCACTGGGGGCTGATCCCACCCCCAAAAACTGCCAGCCCGCTCTTGCACTTAGAAAATTCAGGAGGGGCTGAGGGTCTCAAGAGTTAACCAGCACTTCATCTCTATAAGGCTCATTTCCTCTCCAGGCAAACGGCTTCCTTTTTGATTTATTGGGGGTGCGGTGGGGGGTGGGGAGGAGAAGAGTATTGCTCAAAACTCTCAGTCACGTCAACTGGAATATTAAAAATACATCCCAGTAGGAATTAAATTGAAGGCAGGATTTCAGAGCGGAGCTCCACTCCCCTATTAAAGATGGAGAGGGAGACGCCGGCTAGCAGCCGGGATCCAGCTAATGAAGAGTGGCCAGTCTCTCTCGAAGGGGGTGCTTCTAGGCTCCAGAAATAGATAATTAAGAGGCAGCCCTAACAAGGCTCCAGAGAGGGTGGGGAGGGAGGTTTGGACACAGCTGGAGCGGGTGTGTGTGGCTGGGGAGGGGTTGGGGGATGGGGCTGTGGGCCCCCAGGAACCCCTCTGAGGGTGGTGCTGCCCAGGCCGGGCGGGGTGGGGTGGAGATGCTGGCGGCCAGACCGCGGGGCCTCACCGGTCCACGATGAAGGCGGAGGCGTTGTGGCTCACGGAGGCCGAGTGCAGTGCCCACCGGCCGCTGGGCAGCTCGCGGGTCTGGACGGTGTAGTAGCGCACGGGGGACAGCCCGTCGCTGCCCGGCTCCCAGGACAGCAGCACGCTGCGCGCCTTCACATCCTCCTGCTGAACCACCGGCTTGCTGGGGGGCTGCGGGCGGTCTGGGGGGACGCGGAGCAGGGGGCGAGCGGATGAGCCCACGGTGGGGATGAGAGATGTGCTTTCTCGCCCGCCTCCCCAGCCCACTGCCACGCACACAGGACCTGACAGTCAGCACCGGGGCTCCAGGTCAGCGGTGGTTCCCCAGGCTAGGAGAGGCCCGGGCGTCTGGGGATTCACCCCACCCACCCCCCAGGGCTGACAGCGAGAGGTGTGGACACCGGCTCCTTCGCCGCGTGTCCTCACGGGGCTGCGATGGGACCTAGGCTGGCCCCGATGGAGTGGGGCTGAGCCACGTTCCCTCCATGGGACTCGGCGTGTCCGCCGTCCGTGTGTGGTCCCCTCTCACGTCCCCACACCCTGTGGCGGGGGTTCTCTGCGCTTTGGCTTTGGGTGGATGGGTCTCTATCGAAGGGGCCTGTCCCGCACACTGTGGGCTGTGCGCCCGCACCTACTAGATGCCAGGACGCCTTCCTCTCCAGGTGTGACAACCCAAAGGCCTCCAGACTTTGCCCAGTGGCCCCCGGGAGGGCCAAGTCACCCTGGTTGAGAACCACTGTCCTTCTGGGTTTTTTCTGGGAACACTGTCCGATAAATCAGGTTCACAGGGGTCTGGGGCTCAGGCCTGCTTCTGGGGATCTCGATCCGGGCTGAGAAGCCGGCTCAGGGCCGCGGGGCGAAGGCAGCCAGGGCTGCAGGCTGCGGCCCCGTTTTGCACCCAACTGGACCCCTCTGTCGAGGGTGTGGGGAGCAAGGAGGGAAGCTGGCCTCACCAACCTGCCCTTCAGGAAGACCAGTACCGGCTCAGAGCAGGGTCCTGGGAAGGGGACTGCCCCGCCCAGCTCCGGACGTCTACCGGAGCTCGTGCTGGCCTTGGGGACAGAGAGGGGAGCCCACTTTCCATTCGGGACCAGAACAAGAGACTCACAGCTTGTCACTGGCCCACCGCCCGGCTGGGCACCAGGAAAGGGGGTGAGCGCCCACCCCTTCCCCAGCCCCAGGGGACGGTCACCTCTCTTCTCGGTGGTCACCACCAAGGCCTCGGCGGCCTCTCCCCAGCCCTTGCGGGTCTGGGCTGTGATGCGGAACAGGTAGACAGACTCCGGCTTGAGGCCAGTGGCTGTGAATTGGCGGGCGCTGGGCGCGAGCACCTCCACGGCGGCGGCGTTGGCCGAGGTGGCATTGAGCCGGTGCGTGATCTGGTACGCTGCGGGGAGGGAAGCGGGGGCGGCGCTGGGAAGAGGGGCAGGCTGCCTCTGGGGCCGGGAGCCCGCGGCCACCGCAGCATCTGCCCCAGGCCACCCTGGGTCACTCTCACATCCTCAGCTGCCCCCTGGGGAGTGTGACTCTGGGAGCCTTGGACCAGTGCTCTGTGCGGTGTCTGCGACCCATACCCCCAGCCCAGCCCCCTAAGGAGGACACTGAGGCTCACAGAGGCCAGACCACCTGCCAGGAAGTGACCAAGCTGGAAGTCCAGCCAGCCCAGGTCTTTCTGAGTCCAAGTCACGTGCCCTCCCCACCTCCACTCTGCCTCCAGAGGTGTGACTTTCACTGGGAGGTGCCAGGATTGAGAGCCCTGAACCGCATACACAGGTGGTCCAGTCCCCACGTTACAGGTGAGGGGCTGAGGCCGTGGAGGGGAACAGACAGGCTCAAGTTCACACAGCTGCTGATCTCAACCTTGCATCTCCTCCTGCATGTGTGAGTGTGTGTGTGTGTGTTAGGGGAGAAACCTTGGATATGAAATGATGCTTCCCATCTACAGCATTCCTGCTGGGGGCCGTGGGCTCCATTTCCCATCTGTGATAGCTCCCAGGCTGAGCCTGTCAGGGCACCCTGACCTGGCTACATTTAGAAGCCATGCCCGAGGTTTACCAGATGGCCCGTTGACTGGGGCCCTGGCATTCATGGGGCACAGAGCTGATCAATGATCCTTAAGAGGGCTAAACCTGACCGTGCCCTCCAGCTGATAATCTTACAATTTTTTTTAAGTTGACGTCTAGCTGATTCACAATGTTGTGTTAATTTCTGCCGTACAGCAAAGTGACTCAGTTACACGCATCCATGCACGTTCTTTTTATAGTATTCTATTACGGTTTATCCCAACACACTGCACACAGCTCCCTGTGCTATACAGTAGGGCCTCGCTGTCTGTCCATTCTAGTGTTCGCATCTGCTGACCCCAAACTCCCCCTCTACCCCTCCCCCTCCCCCTGGGCCACCACCAATCTGTCTTCTGCCAGACTGAGATTTCTAGTGGGAGAGGTCAGGACCCTTCTCGAGGATATGTGAATGCTGCTGGGCTCAGTCCCTCCTGCCAACACAGAATCTGCCTCCTTTGTATCTTACACCTCCTGCTTCTGCAGCCAGGGCCCGGGAAGGGAAAAGCCTTACCAAGAATGATGCCGTTGGGGGTAGCGGGGGGCTGCCAGACCAGCCGCACCGATGTGGTCCGCACCTCTGGGAACAGGATGCCCACGGGGGGTCCTGGGACTGGGGGACACAACGGAGGAGCAGGTGATGGTGTGGCCGCCGCTTGGCCCCCAGACCCGGCTCCCGCAGAACAGCTTGGGGGAAGGCAGGGGATGGCCCACCCCGCTCATGTAGAACAGCTTGAGGGAGGCAGGGGACGGGGCCACTCGGCTCAGTCAGCTACGGGGGAGTGTGTGTGTGTGAGCACGGGGCACAGACATGGGATCAGGGAGGTTTACGTATTATTTGGCAGGAAGTAGAAGGGACCCAGGCTGCAGCCTGGGGGCAAACGGAAGTGCCCATCCCGAGCCCACCCCACTCCTCTTTCCAGACCTCTCTCTGGAATCCTCAGATCTGGGGCGCCCTGTCCAAACAGCCCTAAGCATCCTTCTGGGTCTGTTCCCCGGATCCACCCTCCCCAGGGTGCAGACTTGCCCTTCTGGACCCAGGAATGGCCAATGGGCGGCTGTTTCGGGGCACACGTGTGGATGGAGACTGGTACGGGCCAGAGGGGAAGGGGGTGAGGAGGGGAGAGAACCAGGGTAACTGGGGCACAGGTTTTCCTGCCCTGCTTCCATCCCATCGGAAACGCCAAGGAAGCTCAGATTTCTAAATTTGAACTTGGCCTTCCAGGTCATTAGGAGGGTATATTTGTCAAGGCGGGAGGATAGAACATATTTAACAGATCATTAGCTTGATTTATCGCTTTCGAGCGCAGAGACATATGGTGTTTGGGCTTCCTTTGGCCCTCTTGGCGCGACCCCACCGATGTTTGTGCTGAGCAGCATGTGAAGATGCGTGTGGGCAGGAAGCGGGGGAAAGGACCTGTCAGGGCGGCCTCTGATGGGGCGTTTTGCCGCAGAGACAGACGCCTGGAGCTCAGTTGGTGTCACTCGTTAGCAAACAGGACCCGCAGTCTTGTGCAAAGGGAAAACCAGGCCTTTCTCTTGCACAGACCTGCACTTGGCCTGAGCCTGCCCCAGGCGGACAAGAATCAAAAGGGGGGCAGATTCTCTTTTCTTGCCCCAGAGAGGCTGGATCAGACATCAGAAGGCCCTTGCACCATTATTTCCTCCTTAGGGATGAGGTCTGTTGCTAGCCTTCCCTGCAGTGGGTAGGTGGCCCTCAGAGGCCTGCTCCCCCAGGGGAAGCCTGAGGCCACGGCTCCCTTTGGGGCAGAGGGAGACCCCAGGAGGCACAGGGCTGGGCAGGGGGCAGTGGTGGTGGAGGGCAGCACAGCTCCCAGCCTTGCCCAGACCCCCGGGGGTGTGACCGCACCGTCGTCCAGGGTCCGCTCCAGGATGGGGGGGTGGCTGGGGCCCCCGTCACCGATGCGCGTGAAGGCCAGCACCTGGATCTCGTAGAGCACGTACTTGCCCAGGCCCGTGAGCTGGGCACTGCGGGAGGAGTTCCCCTCCGCCAGCCAGAAGCGGGGCGCAGCGTCTGAGCCCTTCTCCCTGTACAGCACCTGTCAGAGTGCAGGGTCAGGGCCGTGGGCTGGGTTCTGGTCTTGCCAGAATGTCTCCTGTCTCCTCACCAGGAGCTGGGGGGCGGGGCGAGAATGAGTGGGTGGACCCGGGGCCCCTTGGAGGGGCTTGGTCCCCGGGTTACACAAGCTGGTGCTCGGGGAGGGAGGGGGACACAGAGATGCTCTAAGCTGCAGAGCAGGAGGTTCCTCAGAGAGCATTCGGCTGGGAAAACAGGCCCAGAGAAGGGGCCTGACTTGCTCAAGGTCACACAGCCAGGAGCCGCAGCGCTCGGATGTCTCATGACTTCCAGGCTGGGGCTGTAGGTGCAGGCTTGGAAGGAATTTTAGAAGATGATGGAAACTGAATCTGGGCCTGTGAGGGCTGACAGTGAGGCTGGGGCACCCAGTGTGGTCTCTTGGGGGAGGCGGAGCTGCCCCCCCAGGACCCCCAGCCCTCATGGGAAGCTTTCCCACCCCCAAGGGAGGACTCCCTGGTTGCCGTGATGACCTGTGGATGCCAGCAGGCTGATCCCCCTTGTCCACTCTAGAAGGCAGAATCCTGGGCGCCAGGGGCTCGCCAGGACGGGGTGCCTGGACGGGGAAGCAGGGAGTCCCTTACCTTGTAGCCCAGCACGAGCCCGTTGCGGTCGGCCTCGGGGACTTCGTTCCAGCGCACCAGCATGCTGCTGGAGGTGGTGGCCAGTGCAGACACGTTGGTGGGGCCGGAGGACGGCACTGGGGGAGGAGGGAGGGGGAGGAGGGGATCAGGATCCAGCATGGACCCCACAGTGGAGGGGTGGAGCGGGGCCCGGAAAGGAATGGGGGCATGGTCCCCAAACAGCAAATCATCCTGCGACCGTGATGCTCCTGGCTCCGGAGTACCACACGTGCTGCTTCTGGCACGAGGTAAGCCCTCTGTGACCCCTGCTCAGACTCACGGCAGGATGAGCCTGCACCTCCCGCCAGTGCAGCCGCGGGGGGAGCCCGGTGGGAAGGGAGCCGTCATTTAAAGGGCGTCAGGAAGAAGCCACAAGGTACCCACCATGTGCGGACGGATGAAGGCTGCCTGCAGGCTGGGAGCGCATATTCTGTGGCTGTCCCTTTGCCACGCCCCTGTGAGCGACTGCTTGTGTTTTTGGAATGTTCTGAAAGCTAACCCAACCCTCACCCCTTTCCCCTCCCCCACCTCCAATCGTGGGGTCTTGCAGGCATCACTGGGGTCAGGGTTAAAGGGCAGAGAGCCAGGTATCTCCTCCTGAGAAACTGTCCCCCTAACTTAGGAAGCAGTGCAGGGAAGGATCAGGTACTAGAGACACACGCAAACACACAGAAACACACACACACAGAGGATGCTCTGACAGACGCTGAGCACAAGTAGGAGAACGAGCCCAGGACATTTCTGCACAGCAGCTCCAGCCTTAGTGCCCTTGGGAGGCCCTCAGGGTGGAGGGACCAAGGCGGGGTGTCTCCAGGCCACAGGGAGGTGACCTGGGTGAGGGGCGGGCAGCAGGGGCGGTACCTGACTCCCGGGTCCGGCCCATCACCGCCTGGCTCCAGGGCCCGCTCCCGATGGCGTTGAAGGCCTGCACCTGCACGCGGTACTCCGTCCACTCCTCCAGGTCTTCGATGGTGTACTCGCGCTCCACGCGATCGTGGATCACGTGGCTCAGCGTCTTGCCGTGGCCGTCTGCCCGGCCGTACTTGATCTTGTAGCCCACCGACTCGGGGTTCCCGTTGTATGCCACCTCCGGGAGAGGCTGCAGGGGGGCGGGGTGGGCAGACTGCTGTGAGGCCTGCCCCACACCGTGCAGACCTGCCAGGCTCGTACTGTCTCTTCCAGGGAGCCTTGGGGATCACCCAGCCCACTGTCCAGCCTCTTGGCACCCGTGTGAGGCACACTCAACGCTGAGCATGGCCTGGTTGTGTGACTCTGTGTTTCTGACGGCCCCACCCTCTCCCTGAGTCTCCCCCTGGGTTCAGAGGAGAGGCAGAATCCACTCTACAGTGCATACGACAAATTTACAACCCTGCCGAGGGGGCTGGCCCAGGAGGAGAGGCGTAAAGGCTGTCTAACACATGGCACCTTTGGCCGTTGTCTCTGCCACTAAACTCCCTCCCTCAGCCTGCCAGCAGATACTTATTTAACTGCCTACAACATGCCCAATCTCAGC
The DNA here is from genome assembly GCF_049115385.1 of Moschus berezovskii. Classification (NCBI taxonomy): domain Eukaryota; kingdom Metazoa; phylum Chordata; class Mammalia; order Artiodactyla; family Moschidae; genus Moschus; species Moschus berezovskii. Next base: position 68,996,636 of record NC_142479.1, on the reverse strand, counting down.
CCATGTCTGCCCTTGGAGAACAAGTGTGCGGAGACAGCATCTCTAGCACGGGAGCTGCTGTCAGGAAGTCCTTCTGCCCAGCACACCTCCATCTTTCCTGCTGCACTTCAGCCTCCCTCTTCTTGGAGTCTCAGTGAAGAGAAAGAGAGAAAAAAAAAAAAGACAGCTTCCTCTCCTGGGCCTGTGACTAGGCTGGTGAGGCTGAGGCCACTGCCTTAAAGTCGTCTGGATGAACCAGGCGGTGCTGACCGCAGTGGAGGGGTGGGCCTGGCGGGGGCAGCCTGTGGTCTGGGCAGATGCTGGAAGACTCTTGCTCTGACGGTGGCAGGCTGGAGCTGCGTTGCTCTCAGCCCTCACTGGCCCCGGCTCTGCTTCCCCAAAGAGCCCCGATCCATGGGCCCCCACCTGACCCTCCAGGTCCTCAGCCTGTGCCTTGCCCCCTCCATACTCCCTGCCCGCCCCGCTCCTACAGGCACTTAGTGAAACAGACCAGAGGCCAATAAGGCAGCGATCGATGCGCCTGAGAGCTCGAGACGGGCCTGGGGCGCAGGCCCCCTTGTCTGCTAAGGAAAGGTAACGGGCCGCACACAGCCCAGCAACTGCCTCCTGTGCCCCTCCGGCCCCAACCCTGGGTATTGGCCGTCTCAGCCTTTTAGTACTTGGGAACCTTGGGAGGGGTTGGGGGCAGGAGGAGAAGGGGACGACAGAGAATGAGATGGCTGGATGGCATCACCGACTCGATGGACGTGAGTTTGAGTGAACTCCGGGAGTTGGTGATGGACAGGGGGGCCTGGCGTGCTGCGATTCATGGGGTCGCAAAGAGTCGGACACGACTGAGCAACTGAACTGAACTGAACCTTAGACGGAGGGGCAAGGGGCAAACGGAGAGCCAGCCTGGAGGGGAGTGGAGCAGAGGAGGGGAGTGGGGGTGGGGGGCGGTGGGCTGGGCAGGTGGACAGCTCCATGTGGTGCCCACGCCTGGGGGGCTCCTTGTTCATAATTAGCACTCATCCAGGGCTGACGGCCACCAGCTCCTCCATCAGGCTGTCTACGTAGATGAAAGGCAGCAATGACCTGATAAACTATAACCCTGATAAGCTTTGGTTCTGAGAAACCAAAGCTCGGTGCTTTTTAAGTTGAGTTTGGGACAACTAGTAAAGATCTTTCAGTTCAGCTCAGTTCAGTCGGTCAGTCATGTCCGACGCTTTGCGGCCCCATGGACTGCAGCACGCCAGGCCTCCCTGTCCATCACCCACTCCCAGAGTTTACCCAAACCCATGTCCATTGAATCGGTGATGCCATCCAACCATCTCATCGTCTGTCATCCCCTTCTCCCACCTTCAATCTTTCCCAGCATCAGGATCTTTTCAAATGAGTCAGTTCTTCGCATCAGGTGGCCAAAGTATTGCAGTTTCAGCTTCAGCATCAGTCCTTCCAATGAATATTCAGGACTGATTTCCTTTAGGATGGACTGGTTGGATCTTCTTGCAGTCCAAGGGGCTCTCAAGAGTCTTCTCCAAAACCACAGTTCAAAAGCATCAATTCTTTGGTGCTCAGTTTTCTTTAGTGGAGGCCAAAAGGAGTCATGTGGGAACTTCCTTGGTGGTCCAGTGGTTAAGAACTCGCCTTGCAATGCAGGGGATGCGGGTTTGATCCCTGGGCGGGGAACTAAGGTCCCATGAGCCACGGAGCAACTACAGCCCCTCCCCCACCACTACTGAGCTCACGTGCTGCAACTAGAGAGTCTGTTCGCCACGACTAAGATCCCACACATGGCAACTAAGACCCGATGCCACGAAATAAATCAATAAACGAATGTTTAAAAAAACGAGCTGGTGGCTGGAGGGGCCAAGTGAAGCAGAGCCGGGCAAGGTCCCCCCGAAGCTAGGGTTCCTGGGTTTTCTAAGAAGCTGGGCCCAAATCTCCTCATCTAGGAATTCCTCCTGGCTTGCTGCTCTGTGGGGCTTCATCCTGGGAAATGCTGTCCCGGGGGACTGTTCAGGGGGAGAAATGTTCTCTTTTGTTCCCCAGGAACAAAAGCATGCTCAGGGTTTACGGCGGTGGGTTTCAGGGACCAGACTCCCTGGGTTTGGATTCTGAGCCCTGCTGTTAACTAGGGGGTGTGGCAGGATGGAGGGAAGGCTACTGGGGAAAGTTATCCCACCTCTCTCTGCCTCAGTTTCCTTATCTGTAAAGTGGGGCCAGGATTACTGTCCAGGCTCCCATGGGGAGGGCTCAATGTCCAACACCGACAACACTCAGAACACTCAGAACAGTGCCTGGCAGGAGGGGAAGCCCTCGTATGTATCATTAACTCGTGCAGGGTCTCGTGGGGTAATGACCTTCGCCATGGAGCCTATGGGGACAGAGCTTAATGCCTCTGCCAACTCCCCCTGAACCTCAGGAGGAGCCCCTCATTCTCCGACTTGGTGGGCAAGACTACTTAGGTCTGAATCCCAGAACCACCCCAGGAAGCTGCGTGAGTGGGTGAACGCGTAACCTCTCTGAGCCTCAGTTTTCTTAGCTGTAACTTGGGATAGTAACGTGTCTTTTGCACGATTATATGGAAGAAAAAAGTTAAAATGCTTGGCACATGGCAACGCTCAATAGACTGTTTCCTAACTTCTCGTCATATAGAACATTTGTTTGTTTGGCTAAGACTGATGGCCAGAACTGAGAAGGGGGCTGGAGGTGAGCTGGTGGGTGCCCGCTTCTGCAGGTGATGAGGCACAGGAGACGTCCCACCCCAACCGCCCTCGCTGCCCTCACGGGGGCCTCACCATCCAGCGGAGCCACAGGCTGGTCTCACTGGCCGTGCGCAGGGTCACGTTGGCCGGGGCCATGTCAGGGGGTGCCTGGAGGGTCTGGATCTTTCTAGAAGGCTGGCTGGGTGGGCTGGTGCCCACGATGTTCACCTGGCGCATGCGGAAGCTGAGACGGGGGGGAGAGAGGGTGAGCACGAGGGTGAGGGCAGGTCCCCAGGGCCAAGCCCCCTGCCGTGTGGGCAGCCCCTTGCCCTCACGCCTGTACCTGTAGTAGGTGAAGGGGTTGAGGTCGGGCACCTCCATGGAGCGGGCGTCGGGCTCGTTGGGGAGCTGGTGGATCAGCTGCCACTCCTCTCCCTCCCCGACCACGCCCACCTGCAAAGAGAGACCCCCTTAGAGCCGGCCAGCCCACCAGGCTGAGCTGGGGGTACAGGTCGGCCCATGAAAGGCTTTAATACAAACCCCAGGGCTCACCTGGAGGACACCAACTGGGGCCCCCTTCTTTCCGGCCCTGAAACATGACTTCAAGGGTAACCCCGAGCCCGCCTGCATCAGAATCTCACGGGACATTTCTTACAACACAAACCCATCCCTGGGCCCTGCCCGTGAAAGCATCAGAAACCCTGGGGGTGGTGCCCAGGAGTCTGCTTGTTTAGTAAGTAAGCTTCCCAGGTGATACCCCTAAACACCTGGCATGTTTCTGAAACCCCAGCTAGGGGATTCCCTGGTGGTCCAGTGGATAAGAATCTGCCTGCCAACGCAGGGGACACGGGTTTGACCCCTGGTCTGGGAAGATCCCACGTGCTGCGGAGCAACGAAAGCCCATGTGCTTCAACTACTGGGCCTGGGCCCTGGAGCCTGCAAACTGCAGCTGCCGAGCCCGCGTGCGCTAATGACTGAGGCCCTCGCTCTGCAGCCGGGGCTCCACAAGAGGAGCTACCGCAGCGCACAGCCCGTGCACCAACTGCAGAAGGCCCACGCGAAGCCACAAAGACTCAGCACGGCCAGAACCCCAGCTGGATCAAAGTTTCTGGGGGTGGGACCCGGGCACTGCAGTTTCTGAATGCTCCCCTGGTGCAGCCAAGCTGAGAACCATGAGTATAGAGGAAGCAGCTGGTCATTTCTCTGGGCCAGCAGGTTGCCACCCTGATATGTGTGTGTGTGTGTGTGTGTGTTTGTGTGAGTGTGTGTGTGTGTGTTTGTGTGAGTGTGTGTTTGTGTGAGTGTGTGTGTGTGCGTGCAGGCATGTGTGTACAGGTGAGGCGGAGGGGAACTGTGGACACTTTTGGTGTACCCGGCCTTCTGTACCTTGCATATGGACTTCACACTGATGTAAACACACAGTTTGCTCTCAAGAGCAGGGGCACGGCCAAAGCGAAGGGCAGGCTGCCTGCTCTCCCCTCCTCAGGCTCTACCTGGGCCTCCACCAGCCAGCGGGAGATGGAGGTCTTCCCATCGTAGCCTGGCTTGAACTGCAAGGTCACGGAGCGCGGGCCGATGTTGGAAATGCCCAGGTTGGTGGGGGCTCCGGGGAGTTCTGAAAAAGGAAACAGCGCAGGATGGGAGATTAAAAAGAGGGTCCTTCCACATCCAACAGGGCTCTCTGGCCACAGAGCGGGCTGTGCCACATATTTCCAGAAACCTCCTCCTCCAAGCACGACCGAGGCCTCACCCCCCGCCCCCAACACAGGCTTCCGTCCTGCATCTACGGCTCGCTGTGTTCAGACCAGGGACGGGGCAGGCTTGGGGCTGAGAGAACCTCGGGGCCACGCAACAGGGGCTGGGCTTCCCAGAAAGAATCCTCCTCTCCGTCCACCCATAACTGGCGACAGCGCTCCCCAAACGACACTGGCTGAGGGAGATTTGGAGGAGGGGCGAGGAGGAGCAGGAGACCTTGTATCCTGACCAGGAGCCTTGAGGTTCAGGATGAACAGAAAGAGCTCAGATGCCAGGGTCAGACTGCTCCCGAGGCGGTGTGTCTTTGGGCAAGTTCCTTAACCTCTGTGAGCCACAGTATCTTTCTTGGGAAAATGGAGATGATAACATCGTCCACCTCAGGGTTACTGTGTGTGTGTGTTAATCACTCACGTCTGACTCTTTGAGACCCCACGGATTGTAGCCCACCAGGCTCCTCTGTCCATGGGATTCTCCAGGCAAGAATACTGGAGTGGGTTGCCACGCCCTCCTCCAGGGGATCATCGTGACCAGGGATCGAACCTGTGTCTCCTGCACTGACAGGCAGATTCTTTGCCATCTGAGCCACCAGGGTTACTGGGGGGGTTCAGTGCACTGATGCATGGAGCTCTGGGCTGGGTGAGCACTACACCAACAGTCAGTGCTGCTTTAAATTATCATGTAATTTAATAATTACCTAGTGGCTAGGACGGTAAAGAATGTGCCTGCAACGTGGGAGACGCAGGTTCGATTCCTCGGTTGGGAAAGATCCCCTGTAGAAGGAAATGGCAATCCACTCCAGTATTCTTGCCTGGAGAATCCCGTGGACAAAAGAGGAACCGGGTGGGCTACAGTCCATGGGGTCACAAAGAGTCGGACACAATTGGGCCACTAACAGTCTCCTTCTTTTCACTGTTATTATCACGTGGGGTTGGCTGAAGCCTAGTTATCTCAACCATCCCGGTGGGTGGGCGGCTCCAGGCATCCTGGCCACATCGCACAAACACAGACTCACAGACCCAGATGGGAATGAATGGGTATCCAGTGCATCTCCCCACTGATACAGACGCGGAAACTGAGGCACAGGGGGCACGTGACTCGCTCAAGGTCGCAGAGTCTGGCAGAAGTGGGACTGAGAAGGGGCCTCCGCTTGCTCTTTAAACTGGGGGTGGGATTCTTCGCACCCTGCTCCACCCCGCTCCCAACACACATTCCCACTAGTTGCAATCCCGTTTGGACCCTTCGGGTGACAGTGAGAGTTCTTTCCCTGAATCACAGATCCCAGTGCGTGCAGCAGAGCCTGGTGTGGGCAGTTGTGGCATGGGGGATGGCCAGGGGTGGAGGAGAGAAGGGTGGGGGCTTGCGGGGTCTGGGCTCCCTGAGAGCCAGGCAAGGAAGCAGCAGAGTCCACCCAGCCCTGCCATCACGAGGGTGAGGCCGGCCCTGGGGGGACCCAGGGACCACAGATCCCAGGGAGGGGCCGGCTGTGTGGGACAGAAGCAGCCGCCATCCGGAGGAGAGAGGGCAGGAGCCGGGTGTGGGTGGCGGGCACCCACCTGGAGGCACCCCCGAGGAGATGGTGGAGGCCGACACCTGGCCCTGGCCCTTGGCGGTCATGGCGGCCACCTCGATGGTGTAGGTGGTGAGCGCAGTGAGCCCGGTCACGCGGTACTCCAGGGTCACGTTGGGCAAGTAGTGGGTCACACGTGTGTTGGTGCGGTTGTACTCCTCCCAGGAGATCCGATAGCCTGGGGAGAGCCCGCAGCGCGGCGTGAGCTCAGCTGCGGTGGCCTCAGCCTTCTGCTCTGCTGCTCATGTCCCCACGAGTCTGGCGGTTGGACACGCGCTGGAAGCAAGGTGCCTCCGGGGAGGTGGGAGCATCGTGGGTGGTGGTGGGGTGCACCCTCGCTGTGTGGGGACTGCAGCCACCGTGAAGAGCTGGGGTGTGTCAGAGCAGAGGGGCTGAGAACCTCCTCTGAGTCTTCTCCAAGAAAGACTGGTCTGCTGAGAGGCTCTGGAGGGACGCCGGGTCGGTGGTAGGGGGATGGACAGGATGACCCTTCCCAGCCCAGCTCACCCCCCAGGTCAGCAACGCCGAGGGGTCTACCTGTGAGGATGCCGTTCCTCTCCCCTGGTTCCTGCCAGCTGACCTTCAGCGAGGTGTCCAGGACGTCACTGAAGCTCAGGTGTCCCACAGGCCCAGGCACTGCACCCCGAGAAGGCCCCCCACCCCACCCAAGGCCAGTTAGAGCCAGAGAGAGACCACCGTCTGCAAGATGACCCGCGGGGCTCCAGGGGCACCCCAGGCCTGCAAGACAGGAGCGGGGCTGCCCTGTGCCTGGAGCGCTCAGCCTGGCCCATGGAGGCTGGGCACGTAGGGAGTTGGGGGGCAGAGGGAGCCGGGACCAGGGGCTGCCTACCATCCTCATGGGTGCGCACCAGCTGCGGGGTGCTGCGGGGCCCGTCCCCAGGGGTGGTGAAGCACAGCACCGAGGTGAAGTACTCCGTGAACTTCTTCAGGCCAGACACGAAGCCCACGTGGATGCTGTCTTGAAAGTTGGGCCGGGCGGTCACCATGGTAACCTCCTCTTCCTGCTCCGGCTCCCAGGCGATGAGCTGTAGAGAGGCCAGGCACTCAAGCAGGTCGCCAAGAATGGGCCCAGCAGAGGCCCAGCGCTTTCCCAGAGGTTGGGCCATGGACAGTGTCCAGGAGCCCAGCTCCCTAGGGTCCCTCCTCCGAGGGAGGGAGGCCGTGTCGGTACCACAGGCCGCTGGAGCATCTGTCCTCTGGGAGCTCACTCTGGGGTGCTTTTCCCTTCCCTCAGTGACTTACTCGAAGCAAGGCAGCTGGCAGGGTGTTTTTGCAATGAGTCTCTCTCACTCAGTCCCCACGGCAACCCCGTAGGGAGGGACTTCACCAAGACTGGCTACATAATTTGCAGATCCAGAGCAACATGCAAATGGAGACCCCCTTGTTTAAAAATTGTTAAGAATTTCCGAAGACAGCAGCAAAGCGTTGAACCAAATATGGAGTCCTTCCAAGTACGGAGCCCTGAGTGAGGACACAGGCACGAGGCCAGTCTTGTTTTTCACAGGTGGTGAAACAGGCTCAGAGAGGCTAAGCGACTTTACTAAACCACACAGCGGCTAGAAGCTGAGGGTCTCTGTTTCCAATACCTGGACTCCCTTGTCTTTCTCTGTCTGGGCTAGGGCAGTTCCCCCCGGAACTTCAGTGTGTAGCTAACTCTAATCCTTTTAAACTTGTTCTGAGTTGGGATTTTAATCTTAACCATCTGCTAGAAGTGGAGTGTCAACAGGAAAACCCTGTCTGGAAATTCAGCATCACGTTTCATTTAATCTCCACTCTTCACATCCCATCCATAGCTGCATAAACTCCCTGCCTCCCCTTCCAACTCTTCCTGCCTCCTGTTTTTTTAAAACTGAAGTGTAGTTGATTTACAGTGTTGTGTTAATTTCTGCTGCACAGCCAAGTGATTCAGTGACGCATATGTGTGCACGTGTGCTAAGTTGCTTCAGTTGTGTCCGACTCTTTGCGACCCTGTGGAACGTAGCCCGCCAAGCTCCTCTGCCCATGGAAATTCTCCAGGAGAATTCTGGGGTGGGTTGCCATCTCCTTCTCCAGGGGACCTTCCCAACCCAGGGATCCAACCTGCATCTCTTATGTCTCCTGTAGGGGCAGGCGTGTTCTTTACCACTAGCACCACCCGGGAAGCCCCATACATATATACACATTCTTTTTAAATATTCTTTTCCATTACGGTTTATCACAGGATAGTGAATATGGTTCCCTGTGCTATACGGTAGGACCTGTTGTTTATCCACCCCACATATACTAGCTTCCACCTGCTAATCCCAGACTCCCAATCTTTCTGCTGCTTGGTCTCTTGCCCCCCGCCCCTTTTTTTCCTGGGCCCTTCCTCTGTCTCTAACAATGACAGCTGGTCTCAGAGATTCCCTCCTTTATTTGAAGTTGATTAAATAGCAATTAATGGTGAAAAGCAACACGGGGATGAGTTTTAATAAGCCCGGGTATTTATAGACATGAAACAATACCATGCCAATGTTTCCTGATTAACTCACGCCCATAACAATGCTTAATCTGCTCCTTTTCATGGCCGCCTGTTTATAAAGGATGTTTGGAAATTTAATTGGTATTGTGAAAAGATAGCCGATAGCAAGTTAATTAGACACTAATTAGACCCTAAAAATACTAATCAGAAATACTAAGTGGCATTTAATAAGTATGTTAAATACCCTCCTTATTTCGGTTATCTTGTTTCATAGCAATTAAATTGTTGAACTTCTTTGGAGAAGATGAAGAAACAAGTTTGATGTTTTAATTTAATTTAATTAATGTAAATTCAAATTAATTATGCCGTTAGAATTAATTGCGTGGTGTATTCTCCAGTAAGTGCAAAATCTAGGTAAATATAATCTTACTGGGTTTAGACCAATTATGATCACTACCATTAAAAAAAAAAATAAGGACAAAGTACATCCTGACAAGTGCCTGGAAACAATATCACTGGGAACTGTCTTCAGAAATGACACAGGCCTGCGCAGGGCGACGGCAGCCTGGCGCGGCGGAGTCACGCCCGGCGCATGCGCACTGCCAGGCCGGAGACCCGGGTGGCGGAGGCGGCTGCGGAACGCGGCCGCCTGTCCTTCCGCGGCTGCACCTGAGAGCTGCAGGGCTCCCTCGGGGCCAGCAAGACAACAGAATCGTCTCAGGGCCTTCCAGTGCCCTCAGAGGGGCTGGGCTCTGGGCAGCCATGGTGGAGTCTGTGCTCCATGCACACGCACTGGGCCTGGCAGCCGGTTCAGTCCATCACCGACGAGTCCCGCGTCACCATCGCAGTGAGGATGCGAGGGGAGTCACTGTCCAGGGTTGTTACAAAACCAAAACCAAGGGACCGCCCTGGCCCAAGGGTTAAGACTGTCTTCCATGCAGGGGACATGGGTTCGAGCCCTGGTCAGGAAACTGAGCTCCCACCTGCCATGGGGAAACTAAAGCTCAACTCTGTCATTTACTGGGAAACTCCGTCAACCTCTCTGAGCCTCAGGATTACAGGAGACACTCTGGTCCACCCTGATGGTTGCAGAGAAAAGGGCTGAACTGATGTGCCTTGTTTCCGATGGAGGCAGTACATTACAGACTCGAGAGTCCAGGATAGTACGTCTGGCCTGCTAGATACTCGAGTTAAAAAAAGAAGGGGGAATTCTCTTCCTCTCCCTCTGCTTCTCTATTTTTCTATCTCTTTGGATTTGCAAAGATTTGTATAAAACATCCTGGAAGGATATGTAAGACATTAACAACAGTGATTCCCTGGAGTGGGGAGAATTTTGAGGTTGGGTAGGAAAGAACCCAGAGAAGGCAATGGCAAGCCACTCCAGTACTCTTGCCTAGAAAATCCCATGGACGGAGGAGCCTCGTAGGCTGCAGTCCATGGGGTCGCAAAGAGTCTGACATGACTGAGCGACTTCACTTTCACTTTTCACTTTCACACATTGGAGAAGGAAATGGCACCCCACTCCAGTGTTCTTGCCTGGAGAATCCCAGGGACGGGGGAGCCTGGTGGGCTGCCGTCTATGGGGTCACACAGAGTTGGACACGACTGAAGTGACTTATAGCAGCAGCAGCAGGAAAGAACCAGGCAGATGAGGGGCTGGGGTGGGAGGCGGTGGGATGGAAGATTTCTGCTCTAAGTTTACCTTTTTTATGTTTGTTGGGTTTTGAATTCGGTAAATATATTTCTGGTTGAAAATTAAAATAAAAAATGAAAAAAATGGGGCAATTTGGCAATAGCACCAAAATTATATATATCTGCCTTTTGACTTAGCAATCTTATTTCTAAGAATCTATTCCAAAGTTATATGTGAAAATATGAAAAGATGTAAGCATAAAACTATTCACCGTAGAAATGTTTGTTACAGGAAAAGACAGGAAACAACCAAAATGTCTTCACTAGGGAGCTGGTTGACTAAACAATGTGAGATCCACATAATGGAATAGAATGCAGATTTTTTAAAAAGGAACATGAAGTACCTCTATATACTCCTACAGAGTGATCTCCAGGATATAGTGAAAATAACAGCAAGATGAATAAAGTATGTATTGTACACTGTCATTCATCTAAGGTGAGGAGACACATTTATGTATGCATGTATTTGTTTATGTTAAAGAAATGTAGGGGAAAATCAAACCAAACCAACACTCAAAAAGAAATGAATTCTATTGGGAAGGAAGAGAACCAAAATTCAGGCTGATTTTCTCAGAGTTAACTTTTCTTTGTAGATTTAACCTTGGAACCATGTAAATATGCCACATAATAACAGAACAAAATTAAATTAAAAAGTCAATCCCTAAAAATCAAAACCAAAATGAAATACATGAACTTCACAGTATATCGAGTTGTAGCAAAAATCAGAAAGAAACCCTTTCAAAGACTTTGCAGCACAGAAAGGGGTAGGGGAGTATATCCTGCTGTGATACACCCTAAAAACAGCAAGACCAACAGATCAGCTCTAACTATTTCAGTAACCACAGTGCTGTATTGCTGTCCTGAAACTGTTGTGGGTGTTTATGGGATCAAGTAGGTCAGTGATTCTTTGGTGTAAAAAGGATTGGATTTTTAGTATGGAGAAAAGAGAGAGAAAAGACCCATGAGATTATTTTAAAAGAAATCTGAAAGTCCTAAAATTGAATTGGAAGTATGAGTATATATTTTATCTTTTAAAACAGTATCTTTGAGTTGTCCATTCACAGAGCTTCAAAACAACAATCAATGCTAGAACCAGGAGCACCCTCATTGCCCAGATTCTGGTATCTAACTATCATTTAAGAGAAACAAGGGCTCCCTGAAGACGTGGCTGATCCCAGGCATGCTGCAGGAGAAGGAGATAGTTTGGGCCATCCTGTCAGAGCAGAGAGCAAGGAAGCTATCAAAGATTCCTGGGGCTGGGATTTCCCTGGTGGTCCAGTGGTTAAGAATCTGCCTGCCAACGCAGGGGACGCAGGTTCGATCCTTGGTTCGGGAAGATTCCACATGCCTCGGATCAACTGAGCCTGTCGCCACAATTACTGAACCCGTGTGCTGCTGACTCCTGAAGCCTGGGTACCTGGAGCCTGTGCCCCACAGCAAGAGAAGCCACTACATTGAGAAGCCTGCGTGCAGCAGCGAAAACAGCACAGGCGAAAGGAAAAAAGGACTCCTGGGCCCACATCAGAAGGCCTCACTGACTCGAAGAGGCAGGTCATGGGCCAGTCTGGCATCAATAAAAGCAATAACAGCAGTGGCTTGAAACATAACCGATGTATTAAAAATCCCTAAGGACATAATAATACTAACAACAACGCAGATGTCTCCTTCTGCCCCCATCCAAACTCATCTATCACCTTAGAAGATGCTGAGGAACCAGTTCATTCCTCTGAAAACTGTTAACTTATGGAAAAGACTTGAGCACTTACCATGCTTTTCCTAGATGAACTAAAACTTCAGGTAACCAAAAAGCTGTTAATGGAAAAATTCTTTTTTTTTCGGGAAGGCAAAGTATTTCAGCTCATAAATCGAGACAAAATTATAACATTCACGTCTCCTCCTTTTGCAACCCCTACTGAGATAACGGACCACACAAGGACCATCAGTGGCCACTACATCCTAGTAAGAGAGACAGTCAGATGCTTTGCCGTCTGATGAAAATGCACAGCACCATCTAGGAAGTAATATTTTGAAAAAAAATATTCAAGCCTGAATCTGATCAAACCTCTCATTCTAAATTCCAATTTACTGCAAATACAGTGTTCCGAGGAATAAATTAAATGACCCCACAGGGATGCAATCAGCCGATCCAGCCAGGCTGTGGAAAATTCTATAGGATAAATGACTTAAATTTCTCTATAAAATAAACTAAAAAGAAAGAGGGGGACAGAGAACCCGTGGATCAACTGAAACCTAGAAAACTCCAACCAACTGCAGCTGTGTGGCTTTCCTTTGGATCCTGAGGCAAATAAACCAACCAGTAAAGGAAATGATTCGGAGACCAGGAGATTTGAAGGCTGACTGGGTATCTGATGCTATTAAGGGGACCATTGATACTTGAAGCCACCATAATGAGAATGTGGTTACTGTGGTGAGGTTTGAAGTAGAGACTTTATATTGTTTCTCTGTGGGAATATGAATGGATGAAAGGATACAATACCTGGGATTGTCTTAAAAATATTCTAGGGCAGAGGCTGGAAAATAGAGGGAACAGAGCTTCCCTGGTGGTCCAGTGGTTAAGAATCCATCTTCCAACGCAGGGGATGTGGGTTCCATCCCTGGTCGGGGAACTAAGGCCTCACGCAGCCAAATAAATAAATAAGAAAAAAGGAGAGGGAACACGCTGGGCCATGTGTTGGTAACTGTTGAAGCCAGGGTGCATTATGGTTTTATCTAATCTAGTATCTCCTCTCTAATTTTGTAGATGCTTGAAATTTTTTCACAATTCAAAGGGGAAAAAAGGTCCCTTCTCACTGAAGGATGGAAGACACAAACACTGCTTTTTCTCCTCCCTGTGACACTGAAGCAAAATTCCCACCTGTGTCCGTCTGTACTTAGGAAGAAACCAGTTATAGTCATTATTTGACAATTAAATCACATGGCAGTTTATCTTTAATGCAAGGCAAGGTGCAGGCTCTGGAGTCTGAATCTGAGCTTTGCGGTTACTTTGAACAAATTACCTGTCCTCATGCCTCTACAACATAGGGTGATGGGAACGTCCCTGGTGGTCCAGTGGCTGAGACTGTGAGCTCCCAGTGCAGGGAGCTGGTCAGGGAACTAGCTCCCATACGCTGCAACCAAGACCCGGCACAAATCAGTGTTTAAAAGAAAATAAAATGAGGGACTTTCCTGGTGATCCAGGGGTCAAGTCTGTACTTCCACTGCGGGGGGTGTGGGTTCGATCCCTGGTCAGGGAACTAAGATCCCACATGCTGCACGGCCAGAAAATAATAATGAAAATAAAGAAACACAATGCGGGTGATGTTAACAAGCCTTCCCTCTTACGGCTCTTGTGTACCTTGCCCCAGACAAGTATGGGAGAGAAGCCCATACTGCCTGGCGCTAGAAGGCGCCCTGTTTAAGCATGAGTGAGTCTTCCTCACCTGTTTCTATGCTCCAGCTATTTGGACCGTTCCTTCCCGCTGACTTTCATGGAGCAGGGAGTGGGTGCTGGGCACCGCCCAGACCTGGGAATCATGTGGGCTTCCGTGGCCTCCTCTGGCTCTGGCACATGATGGGTCTCCTGCACTAACTGTCCCGGCCACTGAGCTGGTCTCCTTGGCTCTCTGGGAGCCATTTGCCTTAGAAGTTTGCAGCCCAGGGCTCCCCAGGGTGGAAGGAAACTTAGAGTCGGCAACAAGAAGCTAATTGTTCCCAGCTCAGCTCCTCTGCACGATTCGCGCCTCCCCCTTCCCTCCCCTGCCGCCCCCCAGGGTCCCAATTAAGAGGTTTCTCCAGCCAGCCAGCACTGCTGGAGAAAGCTGCAGCCTTGGCCCAGGAAGGCCGGCTCGGCCTCAGTGATGCGCCCTCCCGGGAGGAAGATGCCCCGGCTGGAGTGTGTCCCAACCCAGACCCTCCCTCCTTTGTGCCGTGCCGTGCCAAGTGGCTTCAGTCGTGTCCGACTCTGCGACCCCATGGACTGCAGCCCGCCAGGCTCCTCTGTCCGTGGGATTCTCCAGGTAAGAATCCTGGAGTGGGTCGCCATGCCCTCCTCCAGGGGATCTTCCCAACCCAGAGACGGAACCTGCGTCTCGTGTCTCCTGAACCGCAGGCGGGTTCTTTACCACTGAGCCACCTGGGAAGCACCCCTCCTTTGTTTACCAGCAGAAAAACTCTCTCAGTGATTTAATCTCAGTCTCTTCCTATCCAGCCACCTTGAACTTGAAGCAATAAAGGCTGAGACTGCAGGTCCTAGAAACACTCTTGGTTGTTGCACATGGGTGGTTTGAGAATGTTCTGGAAGTGTCTGCGGTCACCGCCAGGTTGCCAGATCCCTGGACTCCAAGCCAGAGCCCGAAGTTCTCTCCCCTTCACGGCCGGCTTCCTGGTGACACGTGTCACCACCCCCCAGCCCCTGTGCTGACTGCCTGCGTGAGGACACAGAGAAGGCGGTCGTCTGCATACCAAGGAGAGAAGCCTCAGACAGAACCAACCCTGAGGACACCGGGACCTCAGACTTCTGGCTTCCAGAACTTTCAGGGGATACAGTTCTGGCGTTTAAGCCGCCCAGACCGTGGTACTGCGTGAGGACAGTCCAAGCAGCAAGTCCACCTCCACTCCTATTTCTAGCGTTTCCCTAAAGCTTGTTAGGTGTTTGCCATTCAGCTCAAAAAATTACAAATATCCTCATTTAATCCCCACATAACCCCAAAGAATAAAAATTAGCATCATTTTCATGCACAAATGAGGGAACAGGATGTATCTTGCTTTCCCAGCAGCTAGATGTGCATAGAGTCGGGCTCAGTAAATATTTACTGAAGGAAGGGTGCTCAGACGGACTATCGCACCCGTCCAGGGAGCCAGTGAGAGGCAGAGCCAGGACTCTAATCCAGGCTCTGAGTCCTCGTCCAGCCCTTAAACACACGAGGCGGGGTCAAGTACGGTCCAAGGACTTGAACGCTCCCCTTAGCTCACGGCTCAGGGGTAAGAAGCGCGTTTTAGATTTTTCTGATGGGGCCATGGCTCTGTGGAGGGCCCGAGCCTGTAACAAACTTGGTTTTGTTTCTAACCCAGTCTCACTGAGACTGCGCTATTGCACCTGGTCACAGACAGGTCAAGGTCTGTGCTGCCTGGGCCTGGACGTGGACTTGGGGACGGCCGGAGGCATTCTGCCCTGATCACGCACATGTCCTCTGTTTGGCCTGAACCAGTGATTTCAGAAACAGCGGGGATGTCCTCCTGCACCCTCCCTGGCCAGCTTCCCTCCTCTCCAGCCTGCGTTCTCCTTACAGGCTTCCATCCAGGACCGGGGAAGACCTCACGTACCTTGTAGCCCTGGTTGATGCCGTTGATGAACTGGGGGCTGGGGGCATTCCAGGTGAAGCGGATGGTCGTGGAGTTGGTGGCTTCGGCGTGCACGTTGCCTGGAGGGACTGTGGGGACTGGGGGAGAGCAGAGAGGTGGGGGTGTGGGTGGAGGGGCCACCGTCTGTCTGTCTGTCTGGCCCAGGGAAGCACAGGAAACACACGAGGTCTGCAGACACAACTTGACACCGCTCCCACCCCGCCATGGAGACTTGAGATGCTCTCTTGCTGTAGACTGCCTGTGTGCTTATTTGCTAAGTCGAGTCTGACTCTTTGTGACCCATGGACTGTAGCCCGCCAGGCTCCTCTGTCCATGGGATTCTCCAGGCAAGAAAACTGGAGTGGGTTGTCATTCCCTTCTCCAGGGGATCTTCCCAACCCAGGGATCGAAACAGCGTCTCCTGCTTAGCAGGTGGATTCTTTACCACTGAGCCACCTGGGAAGCTTCTGTAGATTAGTTTGGGTTTAATAAAACCGGTCTGGCCCATTTCACAGGATGCCCATAAATACAAGTGATGAATCGGAAAATGCTCAGGGTGGTTTTTAGGTACAACGCTAAATGTAAGCTGTTTCATGATCCAGTTAATGGGAAACTTTGAAGAAGGTCCCTGTGCCCCCAAAGCCTCTGCCTTCCAACCTCTTCATCTTCTCCTCCATCCTCCCGCCCTACAGGGTAACTGGGCACAGCGTGCAACAGCCTGCTGCTGCTGCTGCTAAGTCGCTTCAGTCGTGTCCGACTCTGTGCGACCCCACAGACGGCAGCCCACCAGGCTCCCCCATCCCTGGGATTCTGCAGTCAAGAACACTGGAGTGGGTTGCCATTGCCTTCTCTGGTGCAATAGCCTGGGGTTGGATAAAACAGGCAACGTAGTAGAGGCAGTCAGGACTGGTGGTGCTGCTGCTCAGTCGCTCAGTCCTGTCCGAATCTTTGTGACTCCTCGGACTGTAGCCCTCCAGGCTCCTCTGTCCATGGGATTTCCCCAGACAGTGATAGTCTAGTGGGTAGCCATTTCCTTCTCCAGGGGATCTTCCCAACCCAGGGATCAAACCCAGACCTCCTGCCCTGCAGGCAGACTCTGTACCGTCTGAGCCGCCGGGGAAGCCCATGTCAGGACTGGGCGAACACAGGGTCCCAGTACAGGAGGGGCAGCGGGCTCTGTCCCCACTCACCCCCCTGCAGCGTCCACTCGCTGACTCTGCTGCTGTAGACGCCCAGCCCGGCGCTGTTGTAGGCGGCCACCTCGATCTCGTAGTTGGTCCAGATGATGAGGTCCTCGAGCAGCAGGTTGTTGACGTCGGCATCCGTGATGTTCTTATACTGGTACCCGACAGGAAGCCCGGCCAGGCAGTACCTGAGGGGAGAAAGCCAGGATGCCAAGGATGAGACTCAGCCTGCGTGGTCCCGTGTCCAGGAAGCTGTCTGTGATGGCGGAAATGGTCCACATCCGTGCTGTCCAATCGGGTAGCTGCTGGGCACCTGAGATGTGCTTAAGTGTAACTGAGGAATTACATTTGTCATTTAATTTCTTTTTATTAATTTAAATAGTTGCAAGTGACCAGAGGCTACCCTGCTGGATAACACAGGTCTAGGGGATGTGTCTGGACTATTGTTTTTGATGGGGGAGGAGGACGCTGAGAGCTCCTGGGACGATCTCACTGGTCTCAGCTTTGAGAGGTCATTGATGGGACAGTGGTGTCCAAACCTTGGGCAGATTTTCCTTCTTGCTCTAGGAGAATGGCTCCTGCTTTTGACAGCCACTCACTTTGGTGGAGACAAAAAGGCCTGAGGCTACCTGCTCTACCAAGTTCCACCCTCCACTGGGAAAAAGAACACAGGGTAATAAAGAAATGGGATCTGAACAGGCGCATTTTGGAGGATGGATAGCTCACAGGAGAACCACAGTGCACACATACTTTCGATTCTAATTATCAGGGAATTCGAGGCCCCAAATTATTTTGATTCATCGCGAAACCCCGCATCAGTGGTTCTCAAAGCCTTCGTGTGCATTAAGGACCCCTGAAAAGCTTGTCAAAACACAGCTTGCTGGGCTTACCCCAAAGTTCTCCACTCAGTAGTTCAGGGGTGGGACCTGAGAATTTTCATTCCTATCTAGTTCTCAAGTGATACTGACACTGCTGGTCCAGGGACCACACTGAGAACTGCTGCCCTTTAGAGTCACCAGAAAACCCACAACACAGTTAACTGATTATGGAATAGCCAAACTAATAATAACTGATAACAGAATAGCCAAACCAGTAATAACTTCTTCCAAAATTAGGGGTTATCAATGCTGTGAGTGTTTAGGAAAGAGACATAGGAAGTTGCCTAGCATTGTGCAACCAGCCAGAGTTCAGGATATTGATGAGAGTTCTCAGTAGTTTCAAATAACAGGCTAAAATTTTCTGAATACCAAATTTTAGTTACAACTTAATAATACGCTTTTAGGTTACCAATAAGGAGCCTGGTGGCCTACAGTCCATGGATTTGCAGAGCTGGACGCAACTGAGCGACTAATACCTTCACTTTTTCAAAGTGTCCACAGTCAAACTGAAAAATAAAAGGCTATAAAACTGGGCTTCATTTTGCTGAAAAGACCAAAGAAAGGAATTCCACTATTTTTTTGGCCGTGCCATGCAGTATGTTGGATCTTAATTCCCTGACCAGGGATCAAACCCACGGCCCCTGCAGTAGAAGCACAGAGTCTTAACCACTGGACCGCCACGGAAGTCCCCAGATTTCC
This sequence comes from Moschus berezovskii, assembly GCF_049115385.1. NCBI lineage: Eukaryota > Metazoa > Chordata > Mammalia > Artiodactyla > Moschidae > Moschus > Moschus berezovskii. Next base: position 68,978,373 of record NC_142479.1, on the reverse strand, counting down.
ACTTTTTAACCTTTCTTGGCCAAGTAGTTTGCCCACTGGGGAAACCTGGCCTCGGAGAGTTACTGATGTCTGACAGACTTGCCCATCCATACAGCCTTAAGGAGACTTCACTGTATCTCCTCTCTCACCATTCCTATTGGTTTCCAAGGCCCTCACTGCTGGAAGTTCTTCTGGATGTCTAGCCTCAATCCTTCCTAGCAGAGGGTAGGCATTTCTTGTCTGGTCCTTGTTAAGATAGAGAAGGACCTGCCACGAACCTGCTCTATTTTCCAACCCACTCCCGACCCTCCCCACCTCTGTCTCCTTGAGTCTGGGTGGCCCCTTCTCTTCCCTGCTGTCCCTGGGATGGACGCCTACCTGATGATGTAGCCCTTGAGGACACCATTCTGGTGGCTCTCAGGAGGCGGCTGCCACTGGATCATGATGGACTGGTTGGTCCGGCCACTGGCGATGACGTTCTGTGGAGGGGCTGTGGGCGGCTCTTCAGGAAGGGAGACCCTGGAAAATACCAAGGACAGACAGGTCTTTTCACTCCTTGTCTGACGGCAAACACAGAAGTTTAAAGGGAGAGGATGAGGCCCCAGCCCTACTCTGTCCCTGCAGACCCTATGCAATTGCTGTGTGCCTTTGGGTAAGTCACTTAACCTCTCCGAGCTTGCTTCTTTATCTGAAAAAGCTGTATAATAAAGCTCCATTTGTCTGCCTTATAAAGTGGTTGAAGCTTGCATGACGCAATGTCTTTTCAAAACACTCCTTGTTGGCAGATTGTCGTTCAGTCGCTAAGTCACGGCAGACCCTTCACGATCCCATGGAACATAGCCTGCCAGGCTCCACGGGGTTCTCCAGGCAAGAATCTGGGAGTGGGTTGCCATTTCCTCCTCCAGGGGATCTTCCCGACCCAGGGATTGAACCTGTGTCTCCTGCATTGGCAGGCGGGTTCTTTATCACTGAGCCACCAGGGAAGTCCCTGGAAAGTATTTGCTGGGGGTCGAGGGATACAGGCCTGGGTTTCCTATTTGTCCAAGAAGCTGCCGTCAAGGCTGGTGGAGGTCATGAGTGTTCGAAAATTTTAGAAGCAGAAGCGTTTAAAACACTCACTTCCCCATTACCAGCTGGTGGTGGACTCGAAACAGGCTTCCTTTACTAACCAGCTGGGCCCTGACTGGGACGCAGCAGGCCGGGCGGGGTGAAAGTTTGAGCCCTCCTCCGACCCTGCACCCTGAAGCCGGGGGCTACTATATTTCTTTCTCTGGCATGACCCGGTAATGCAGCGTTCCACCTCCGTGCATTTTCCACATAACTGACAGGCGTCCACAAACAGCAAGAGTGAATTATTGCTGATGATGCCTTCCCCTCTTTATGTTTTTGTTCCCTGGTGGGATAGCGTTTCTAAAATGTACCGCACCCTCCTACGTCTTTGTGCAGCCCGGAGTGAGGGTAATGTAAGCTTTTTCCGTGTGACTCAGGGGCCGTTAGGATGCAGATTCAGTAGGAAGATGAATCAGTGTTACTAAGGGAAGCCTGAATGACTGGAGAAGTTACAGGATGGTTTCTCTACACTTCGGGGCTTCCTGTTATCGGGAGTTTGTAGCTCTGAAAGGTGGGGTCTCTGTTTACTTTGTTCTCTGCACCACCTCTCATGGTCCAAACGTGGCCTGGCCCAGAGTAGATGCTCAATGAACAGTGAGTGAGGGCCCTCTCTGGTGGTTCAGGTTATGAATCTACTTTCCAATGCAGGGGATACAGGTTCGATCCCCGGTCAGGGAACTAGGATCCCATGTGCCTTGGGGCAACTAGAGAGGAGCCTGAGGACGGAAAGGAGAGATCCCAGGGCCACAACTAAGGCCTGCTGTAGCAAGAAAATAAAAAGAATAATTGCAACAAAACAAAACAAAAACGGTGAATGCCTAAATTCTCCATGCCAGGCTGTTATCTGCCACTTTTTCCTCCTGCTAGAGGGTCACACCTCAACGGCATCGTGCTCATAAAAGCCAGAAGGCCTCAAGCTCACGGGAGCTGTAGGGAGACCACAATGACCGATTTAACCTGGCTACACATCTAAGAGCAAAGTGCACGCGTGGCTCCCTTAGCAAATATTATGACTGCTGATTTCTGGGCTCTCAATTCTGCTCCATTGACCTGTATGTCTATTTTTTTTTGTGTGTGGATGTGCCGCCCGGCTTGTAGCATGTTAGTTCCCTGAACAGGGATTGAACCCAGTCCGTGGCAGTGAAAGTGCTGAGTCCTAACCACTCAGGGAATGCCCTATGTGTCTAGTTTTAGAAGACTGGCATACTGTTTCGGTGACTATAGCTTTGTAGTATAGTTTGGAATCAAGAAGTATGATGCCTCTGGCTCTCTGCTTTGTTCCAAGGATTGTTTTGGGTATTCAGGGTTTTTTTGTGGCTCTATACAAATTTCAGGATCGTTTTTTCTGTTTCTGTGAAAAATGCCATTGGAATTGTGATAGGGATGGCATTGGCTCAATAGATGGCCTAGGGTGATATGGACATTTTAACAATATGAACTCTTCTCAATGGGGAAAGGACAGTCTCTTCAATAAATGATATTGGGAAAATTGGAAAACCACATGCAGAAGAAGGTAACTGGACCCCTATCTTACACCACTCACAAAAAAATTTTTTTAACTTGAAATGGATTAAAGACAAACTTAAGACCTGAAACTATAAAACTCCTAGACTAAAACATAGGGGGAAAGCTCCTTGGCATTGGTCTTGGCAGCAATTTCCTGGATATGGTATCAAAAACACAAGTAACAGAACAAAAACATAAGCAGGACTATATCAAACTAAAAAACATCTACACAGCAAAAGAAACAACAAGACGAAAAGGCAACCTACAGAATGAGAACATATTTGCAAACCATGTATCTGATAAGGGGCTAATATCCAAAATATATAAAGAACTCCTACACTCAGTAGCCAAACACTAAACATCCGATAGAAAAAAAATGCACAAATGGGCTGCACATTTTTTTCCAAAAAAGACAAATGAATGACCAATAGGTCCATGGAAGCATGCTCAACATCACAAATAAACAGGGAAATGCAAATCAAAACTACAGTGAGGTATCACCTTATACCCAACAGAGTGGCTATTATCCAAAAGACAAGAGATAACAAATGTTAGCAAGGATGTGGCTAAAAGGAACCCTTTAAGCTGGTGGGAAGATAAATTGGTCTAGAGACTATGGAAAACAGCACAGAGGTTCCTTCTGCCCCAAATTAGAAGCAGTACTACAATCCAGCTATCCAGAGGATCTCAAAAGTGCATCTGCACCCCTGTATCCACTGCAGCGCTGTTGACAGCAACCAAGAGATGAAACCAACTGAAATGCCCATCGAGGAACAAATGGTTAAGGAAGATGTAACACAGCTACGCAATGAAGTATTTTCCAGCCGTGAGAAAGAAACTCTGCCATCTGCAACAATACGGATGGGCCAGAGGACAGTGTGCTCAATGAAGGCAGTCAGCAGAGAAAGACAAGTGCTGCGTGACCTCACTGCTGCGTGACCTCACTGCTGCGTGCAGTCTGAACGAGCCAAGCTCAGAGAAACAGGAGAGCAGTGATTAACAGGGGCTGGGGGTTGAGGGAAGGGGGAGATGCTGTTCAGAAGGTGTAAACTTGCAGAGGTAAGAGTAACCAGTTCTGGGGAAAGAATGCACGCCTGGTGATTACAGCTAATGACACTGCATTACACCCTTGGAGGTTGCTAAGAGAGGGGATTTTAAATGTTCTCATGACGAAAAAGAAACGGTAATTATGTGACGGGATGGGGGTGTCAGCTAACACCACAGGGGTAACCATTTTGCCATAAGGAGTGTTCAAACCACACTGCACGTCTCAAACTTATAACGTGTTTCATGCCCATGATATCTCAATCTATCTGCAAAAATATAAACATTTTTAAAAAGAGAGCAAAGCACACAGCTTTGGGGCATGGGACTGGGGGTCACTGTCATTCTGACCGGATGTCTCCTTTCTCACTAGGGGATGCTGCTTGCCCTACGGGGATCTAGGTGGGTAGAATGTGCCTCCTATATATAAGTAGGTATTAGAGTGGATGAACTATGCTGCTGTTCAATTGTTGTCATTTTTTAAAAAAGGCTTGTTGAAGGCTTCATGGGGTCTGAGCCATGCAAGCATTGCACACGGAGATCCCAGGAGGTCCTCGGTGACTCTGGAACTTCACTCACACTTAGCGATGGGGATGTGGAGCAGAATGGGGTGAGTGTTGGAACTTGTGCAGCTCACAGAGAGACACATAGCTCAACCGGATTAGTGCTTATCCCTTGCCAGGCACTGCTCACAGCCCTTCACTCGTACGCCTGAGTTTATTCTGCCTCCCTGTGAGACCGGTGTCAGAACAGTTACCCCCATCCTGCAGATGCACAAACTGAGGCCTCAAGGGGTCTGAGAGGAGCCATCAGGACACGCCCGGCAGCCGGGGCCCCACGCCACAGTGGTTTTGGCAGCAGGTGGCCCCACCCGGCCCCCGCCCTCCATTGGAGCCCCCGATGCCCACCCTGCACCCCTCACCTCTCCGTGTCCTTGCTGAACTGTCCCTTCCCCACGTCATTGACAGCGCAAAGACGGAACTGGTAGGATCGTGCAGGGACCAAGCCCTTGACCATCACGGAAGTAGCTTCAGGGTCCACGCTGGCCAGGAGCACCGTCCAGGGGGCATCTGCCGGGACAGAGGGTGGAGGCAGCGGTGGGCACCTTGGGGGACATGCTCCCTCCTGCACTCCCCGCAGCACTCCAGCCTCATACTTAATACCTTCCGCCCAGCTTGGTCCAGTAGAGACTGGCCATGTCACTTTTCTGGGTCCTCTTAGCCTGCGTGTCCCAGGGTTGGAGGATACTGACTGGGGACGGAGCTGGGCTCATGGGAACTGAGATGCATTTGGCTTTTCAATCCTTTATTTCCCCCTCAAACTGATGAGCAAACTTTTGTACTTAAAACACCTTTCAAGTGATGCCTGCTAATTTGGGAGCTCACAGCTTGGGGGTGGAGCATAAGGAGAAATAAGAAGAAAACTAATGCCCGGGGTCTGGGGGACTTCTGGGTGCCGGGCTCCGCGTCTAGCAAGTGCCTCACCCCACTCCCTGCTCACAGCTCGCGGGGAGGCGGACGCCGGCTCCGCACGGGGAAGCGGGCCGCCCTGCCTGCGCTGGGTGCGGGGGGTGGGCGCGGACCCTTACTGTTCTCCGACATCTCCAGGACGTAGCGGATCAGCGGGCTGTTGCCGTCGAAGGGCTTGCCCCACGTCAGGTTGATGGCCCTCCTCTCCGAGGTGCTGAGGGTCGCCACGGGGTGCTCGGGGGCGTGGGGCAGCTGCCTGGAGGAGACAGACGCCGTGGGCCCCCCGGGGGTCTCGAGTCAGGGGCCTGACGTCCGGCGCTCGGCCCCCAGCCAAGCCCTCGGGCCGTCTACCCGGAGGCTGAGCGCCGGCTTTGGAGCCCGCCCGGCCACGGCCGCCACCCCCGCCCTGGACGGGGTCCCCCTGGGCCGGGAGAGGCCGGGGGTGCTGGGTGGGCCGCCCTCACCTCACGCGCAGGTGCGCGCCGCGGGAGTCGTTGCCGCCGGCCGAGAGCACCCGGCAGGTGTAGGTGCCGATGTCCCCGGACCAGGTCTGCGAGATGTGCAGGGAGCCGTTCCTGTCCAGGCGGACGCGGGGGTTGCCGTCCGTGCTCAGCGCGCCGCCGTCTTTCTCCCAGACGAACCTGAGACGGGAGGCGCTGCTCAGCAGAGCCGCGGGCCCGGCGGGGCGGGCCCGGAGCGGGACCACAGGTCAGCATCCAGCGTCCACGCCTTCAGTTCAGGTCCAGGCCCCAGCCTGGTGGCTTCTGACCGGAAGCCACCGGCAGGCCGCACAGAGTGGGCACGAGCTATTCCCCCAAAGAGGTTAAAAGATTACGGCTGGAAAAAGCATGAACGCTTCCGCCCAGACTACATTTGGGAACTGGTTTTATGAAGACAACCATCACATCAATGCATCACTGTGACAAATTGACCTCAGTGTCCAAAAAAAAATCACTTTAGCTTTGGTCAGTCAGTACAAAGGGGGACTTGAGAAATTACACACATGCCCGCGCCTGACAGTGAGAAATGCCTGCTCTGGATTTGTTCTGGAGGAGACTCAAAAATTGTCATCAACACACACAGGCTGCCAGCTCCTGGGAGGACGCTGGGCGGCTGCCCCCCAGGGAAGGTGGGTCAGGGCAACCAGGGTGGGGGCTGGGCTGGGGCTCTTTGCAAATAAGCCATCAGTCGATTAGTGTGGGGACAGGGACTGTCTATACAGCCCTAGAACTCTCTGGGTTTAGGGAGGGTGAGATGGCTGGAGAGAATGAGCCTGTACTATTTTTAACTTAAAGTTTAAAAAAAAAAATCAGAAAACTAGCAAGTACAGATGAGAAAAGAGTAGGAAAAAAAGAGAAAATTCAACAGTTTTCCCCTATTCTTGTTCAGTCGTGTCTGAGTCTTAGTGGCTCCATGGACTGCAGCACGCCAGGCTTCCCTGTCCTTCACTGTCTCCTGGAGTTTACTCAAACTCATGTCCATTGAGTCGGTGATGCCATCTAACCATCTCGTCCTCTGTCGTCCCCTTCTCCTCCTGACTTCAATCTTTCCCAGCATTGGGGTCTTTTCCAACAAGTCGGCTCTTCACATCAGGTGGGCAAAGTACTGCAGCTTCAGCTCCAGCATCAGCCCTTCTCATGGATATTCAGGGTTGGCATTTGAGGGTAAACCTTCCAGACGCTTCTCTCCTGGCCCCCTGGGCAGTTACAACAGTGGTAGTAGGTTCTGGGCTTGAATGTTCCCTGGCCACTTACTGGTGTTGCGGTCCTGGGGATGTTTATCAAATACGGTGTGCCTCACTTTTCTCGTCTGTCATATGATGGAAGAAATACCATCCACCCCATAGGGTTGCCGTAAGGACTGTGTGAGTTAGTATAAAATATGGGAGTAGTGCTGGAAATATGGTGATTGATAGAAGTTATGATATATGTTTACCCATACAGTACATTTTGAGCATAAATAATACCTAGCTGCTGCTGTATAGCACAGGGAGCTCAGCTCGGTTCTCTGTGGTGATCTAGAGGGAGGGTGGGCCAGGGTGGGGGGTGAGCAGGCATTCCAAGAAGGAGGGGACATATGTAGACGTATCGCTGATTCACTTTGTTGTACAGCAGAAGCCAACACAACATTGTAAAGCAATTATACTCCAATAAAAAAAAAAAGAACAATACCTAGCTATTCATCCATCCTGATTTTAAAGCTCCCATTTCCACCCAAGACGATATCATAAATTCCATTTAATGTGACATTTCTTCACCATGGTTCACTTGGCTGCATAGTACTTCAAATAATCATTCCTCTGTAATTGATCCTGTAATGATGGGCATCCAATTTACCTCGTTTTCTTTCTTTTTAAAATAAAATTTTTTTTGGCCACATCACATAGCCCGTGGGACCTTAGTCCCCAGCCAAGTATCAAACCTGCATCCTCTGCACTGGAGGCAGGGAGTCTCAACCACAGGACAGTCAGAGAAGTCCCTAGCTCCTTGTTTTCTGATCTTACAGCTAATGCTGTGATGAACACCTCTATGGCAAAATATTTGCCACATTCTAAATCACTTTCTCGTGTATAAATTCTCAGCAGTAAATCACTGAGTTAAATGTTAAGGGTTTTTATACATATTTTTCAAATCACCAAAAGTGATCACCATCAGTTCATCTCTTTTGTCTAGAGAAGGATCATCCTCACGGGCACTGACGGGATAGGTAGAATTTTACTTAAAAGTGAATCTAGCTCCAGAGGGTAATGCCTGCTTACGAAACAACCTGTGACAAGCAGACACACTCTGTCCAAGATACCATGCATTAGGAAGCATCTATCGCTACCTGAGTTTGTGCCAAAACAACTGAGCCTGAATCTAAAGATCAGCTTGTTGTTTAGTCACTAAGTTTCATCCGACTCTTTGTGACAGCATGGACTGTAGCCTGCCAGGCTCCTCTATCCATGGGATTTCCCAGGGAAGAACACTGGAGCGGATTACCATTTCCTAACTCCAGGGCATCTTCCCAGACCAAGGGTTGAACCCACATCTCCTGCATTGCAGGCGGATTCTTTACTGCTGAGCCACCAGAGAAACCCCCATGATCAATTACTTAAATCTAATCAGAAATACAAGGGATAGAAGAAGAGAACCATAGCATGAAAAAGATGCTGGCCAAATCCAGATGTGGGCTATTCTACAGCAAGGATACTCGGCAAATTATGGCCCACTGCTGGCTTGTGTAAATAAAGTTTTATTGGAACACACGCACAGATACACACCCATTTATTTGCAGATTGCTTATGACTGCTTTCGAACTGCAGACACAGAAGTGAGAAGCTGTGACAAAGACTCTATGTCCCTCAAAGCCTAAAATATTTACTTTCTGGCTCTTTATAGAAAACATTTGAGGATGTTTCTCCTGTAGAACCTGGTTTATCCAACTTATTAAGTGCATGAAAACAAGACAAAAATGAAAACCAAAATAAAGACAAAAATAAAAATAAAGGGTACCATGTCGAATAAAAGAGATGCAGAAACTAAACGCAATGGGTAGACCCTGTTTAAACCCTGAGTTAAACTAACTCTGTGTACAAAGGCTCTTTAAGACGCTCATGGTGGCTGAAACACGGGCTGGTGTCAGAGGAAACCAAGGAATCGTTCACTGTCTTCAGTGTGAGAGCGGACATGGCTGTTATGTTTAAAGAAAAGTCCTTTTTAGTAAGAAATGCACATAGACATATCTAAGGGTGAAACTGCAGTTTTGAAATTTGCTTTTGAAAAAGATTTGCAATTAAAAAAAAGCGTGGGGAAGAGTCACGAGACAAGACGGGCAAATGCGGATGATCGCTGAGGCTGAGAGGTAGTACAGAAGGACTGAGGATGCAATTCTCTCTTCTTCGGGGTATGTTTTAAAACTTTCATAAGAGAATGTTAAAAAAAGAACCCATCAGTCCTTTTAACTCGGGGGACATTTTCCCCCAAAAAATCCATAAAGATATAGCTGGCTATTAAGCAATTTTGATGAGTGTTTTTTAGCTTTAAATAATATTAGATAGTCCTCAGGAAACAGAAGATGTGCAAAAATATTTAGTTATAAGGGCATTCAGAATGATATTTCTTAATATTAGCAACAATTCAGAAATAATCAAATTACCCAGCGTTAGAGAATTGGTGAGATACATTATGGGGGCGTCCACACAGCGGAGGACGGAACACTCATATAATTGCGTTTACTCAGAAATATTTATTGACAGAACAAGAGGTTCGTGACAGGCTCTTGAGGGAAAAAGCAGAGGAGAACACAGCATGTTTAGTTTCTCCAAATGGCGTTCAAATATCACTATTGCTAATGGAAGGAAAGTGCAAGTGTTAGTCGCTCAGCCGTGTCTGACTCTCTGTGACCCCATGAACTACAGCCCCCCTAGGCTCCTCTGTCCATGGGATTCTCCAGGCAAGAATACTGGAGTGGGTTGTCATTCCTTTCTCCAGGGGCTCTTGACCCAGGGATTGAACCCGGGTCTGAACCACCAGGGAAGCCCAATGGAAGGAAACACAGATCAATCTTCTTTTCTACTTCTTCTCTCTCAATCCCTCCCCATTTTCTTTGGCTTATCTGCATTTTTTATATACCCCCCAAATGGAAATCTGTTAGCTGAATAATAAAATATTGTAACAATATTGATTAAGAATGGACTGTTCATCTTATGTACAAAACATGAACAGACGCACAGACTTAATGACGAATTTACAGTTGCCAGGGGAAGGGTAGGAGGGATAGTTAGGGGGTTTGGGATGGACAGGTGCACGCTGCTATATGTAAAATGCATAACCAACATAGCACAGGGAGGTCATGCTCAATGTTATGGGGCAACCTGGATGGGAGGGGAGTTTGGGGGAGGATGGATACGTGTGTGTACGGCTGAGTCCCTTTGCTGTCCATCTGAAACTATCACAACACTGTCAGTTGGCTACACTCTAATATAAAATAAAAAAAGTGGACTGTCCAGATTCAGTCTAGATCTGGGTTCAGATACTGACTGGAAGCAACTCTGGAGGCTTTTCATGCTGGGACCTACACGTGCCCAGCGTGCCTCCCCTGGACCCGTTATTTATTCTGAGGACACATAACCAGGATTAAGTGGCTACCACTTTAGTCTGATCTGGTCATTCAAATCCTTTCCAGTCTGTCTGCTCAGGGAACCCCTGGTATGTTTCCTGCAGCCAGAACAGGGACTCTAAATCTGGCTGCACATCCAAGACACCGTGGGGACTTCTACAAATACTTAAGTCTGGGGGCCCCTCCCACCCCTAAGACTCCCCTCCCCTCGGCGATGGAAGACAGACGAGGGCGGGAGATGTGGCAGTGCCAGTTGGGGGTGAGGGGCCGACTCCGTTCTCTCCCGCATCTAGAAAAGACTGCCCTAGGAGGGCAAGTCCATTCTGAGGCGAGGTCCCCTCCAGTAAACTGAAAGCATGATTCTCCATCCGTAGTTCACTGGGGGTCCTGGAATGTGGGCCTACAGATACATTGCAAGGGGTCCCTGAATCTCTTTGTTCACAGGACTTGTCCAGAGTACGAATAAAATGTGCAAGCATTTCCCAAGTATTTGTAGATAACATTTTAATAAATAAAATACCAATTTTTAAAAAGTGTGACTCAATTAACAGAGTTTTGTTACGATAAAAATTTTCAAGTAACGGATGCTAACTTGATAGCAACTATTTCTGTGAGTGTCTGAGGCCCACGGCTGTGTTCCACGGGGGTAATGTGTGGGTTCTCTTGGAACACATTTTTACAGTTAGTATATTAATGTTTCACAACACTGATAAACCCTGGGATCAGCAGGGTCTGGATTATTTGATGGCCACGTTCTAACTACACCTACGTGCTTTCAGGGCTCATGTCTGTGTTTCTGTGGTATCACATGATGACTGGCCAGAGGGCCGACGTTCACTGTTTAATGAGGTGTTTCTTTAAGTGGGGCCTGAGACAGAGCCTCTGAGAAAGGGTGTGGATTTAAAAGTCTAGTATCCTTGGATGTATGGTGCAGCCACCTTGGAAACAGTAGGGAGGTTCCCTAGGAAACTAAAAATAGAGCTAGCACATGCGCCAGCAATTCCACTCCTGGGCGCATATCCAGACAAAACTCTAATTCAAAAAGACGCACATGCCCCAGTGTTCACAGCAGCACTGTTTACAACAGCCAAGACACGGAAGCGACCTAAATGTCCATCAGTGGGAATGATGGATAAGGAAGATGTGGTACATATATCCAAGGGGACACCGCTCGGCCACAAGAAAGAACGAAATGGTGCCGTTTACAGCAACGTGGATGCAGTTAGAGGTGATCATACTAAGTGAAGTAAGTCAGAAAGACAAACTCAGATATGACATGATGGCACTTAAATGTGGAATCTAAAACAGGACACGAATGAGCCTGTCTGTGAAACAGAGACTCAGGCACAGAGGGTTAGACTGGTTGCCAAGGACGGGGGGTGGTTGGGGGAGGAATGGGGTGGGAGGCTGGGATTAGCAGACGTAAGCTTTTATACATAGAGTGGAAAAGCAACAAGTCCACTGTACAGCACAGAGAACTATATTCCAAATCCTGTAATAAACCATAACGGAAAAGAATATTATTTTAGAAAAGAATGCGTATATATGCGTAGAACTGAATCACTGCTGTGCACCAGGAGTTAACGCAACACTATGAATCAACTGTACTTCAGTAAAAATAAAGGGAAAGAAGGCAAATATGAATATCAAGAAATAAAGCCTAGTACCCTTGGCTTCCTGGGGTCCCACTTGGCACGGCCCTTCGGCCATATGCCTAGTGGCCACCAGGTGGCGCCCCAGGACGCACTTGGGTCCCACGCGGCGCAGCCGTGACTCCAAGGGGCTTCCTTCACTGCCTGGCCGGCCAAGCTACCTGCCAGGGGCTTCAGCGGTGATGTTGCCCATAGAATAGAAGCAGCACGAGGGAGCATTTATTTCTAAGGAAGCAGTTACTTTTTTTTTTTAAACTCAGCATCCAAAGCTCAAGAGAGTCTGAAGGGGCTATTTTCTCCCAGTTCTGGCTCAGAAACCTTGCCCAGCGATGGCCCAGGAAGTGTCCCTGTGCCCCGCCTGGCGGGTTCCCAGCTTGCAGGCCTGTCTTGGCTGCTCCCCATGCTCCCAGGCCTCCCCAGGGGCTTTCCTGGTTGGACCTGGCTCCCTCCAGGCCTGCGAGGTCTGGGCTCCCGTGAGGGATGGCAGGGGAGGCTCCAGTCTGGGCCCTGGCCCCTCACGTGCATCTCACTGGGGGTCACCCCAGGGCCCTCCACTGCCCCAGGCATGTTAGGACTTCTCTCTTCACCAGACCCGTCTGCTGTCCACGGGAGGACAGAGGGTCTAAGATCTGTGGGCAAGTGGAGCTTCCACGTCTCCCCAGACAGAGGCTTCTTTCCCTCCCCTCCCTAAGGCCCCCCGCACTCCTTCTCACGTTTCTCCAGCTTTCACTTCCCACCCCCCAGGCTGCCCCATTCAGCTCAAGCTGGCTCAGTCCCCAGACATGTGCTTCGTTTTGGTCAGTCGCTCAGTCGTGTCCGACTCTTTGCAGCCCCGTGGACCGCAGCACGCCAGGCTTCCCTGTCCTTCACTGTCTCCTGGAGTTTGCTTGGATTCAGGTCCATTGAATCGGATGGACATGCTTTCAACCATCTCATCTCCACGGCCCCCTTCACCTTTTGCCTTCATCTTTCTCAGCATTAGAGTCTCTTTCAGTCCATGGGGTCCCCAAGTCTCAGCCCTGCAGTAAGTCTGTACGTGGCTGTTCCCTGACCCCCACGGGCCGCACTTACCTCCCTGGCACGGACACTCAGCCAGCAAACCAGCAACGCCCGAAAGCTTCCCCCCGCCCCTGCCTCCAAGGGGCCTCGGCCGCAGGAGTACCTGACGGTCACTCGGGGGTCGTGGGTCACTCCGCACACCATGGAGGCCTGGGTGCCCTTGATGACGCTCTGGTCCTGCGGGGGCCTGGTGATGCGGGTCCGGGCTGAAAGACAGCAGGGAGGTGGCCTGGTGGGAAGGGGGACAGGTGGGCCCCAGACAGACGGGTGAGATGCAGGTGTGGGGGACGGGTCCTTCCGGTGAGCTGGGCCCGTGCAGCTGAGCTCTGCGGTGGACTGGTCCAGCACGGTGAACGTCCCAGGACACTAAGAGCCACGTGTTTCCATGGTACGTGAATTCTGGGAAGTGACGCTCATAGCGGGGGCTCTTTTAATTTTGTGCCCAAGGGATGGACAAATAAATAGAAACCTGGGGATGATCACCGCCGTGTTCTCAGGGGTCCTGCCAGGGTAAAAATAGGGCCGTCTGCCTCTGGGTCTAAGGCATCATCCGCCAGGCCCCTGGCACTCAGGCTAGCGGGGCAGCCCACCCCTCCGTGTGGTACCAGACCCCAAGGGGCAGGAAGGGGCTTGGGAGGTTCCCCTGGAGCAGCGGCCAGCAAACCACAACCTGGGGGTCAAGTCCAACCAGGGGCCCGTCTGGGTAAATCCCCTCTGTGTTGGCACCCAGCCACGCCTGCTACGTTCCGCGCTGCCTACAGCTGCTTTTCTGATGAAACGGAAGAGTTTGTGGAGCTGTGACAGAGACTGTCTGGCCCACAAGGCCTGAAATACTTCCTCTCTGGCCCTTTCCAGCAGAAGCGTGCGGATCTCTGCCCTACAGCCTAAGCGCAGCAGCCCTGTCTTCTCTTGGCTCGACCGGCGACTAAAGCCCTGCCCGCCCAGCCCCGCCCTGGGGACCATGACCTTCCCGCCCTGGGGACCGTGACCTTCCCGCCCCGTCCTCAAGCTCCTCTGTCCAGGCCTCAGGACGTGTGGGCTGGACAGACCGGCAGACGTGGGGCCACCGGGGCTCGAGCACGCTCAGCGCATGCTCACACACAGGCGTGGAAAGGACCCCCGCCCAGCCTGGGCACTCACCCCACACCACCAGGTCAGCTGAGGCTTCATCCGCCCCCCGCGAGTTGGTGGCCAGACAGGTGTAGGTGCCGGCGTCGGAGATGTGCGTGGGGCTGACAAGCAGGCTGCCCGACTCCAGGAGCGTGAAGCGCGGCAGCTGGACCGAGCCGCTGGCCAGAATGCGCTCCCCTGGGGACACGGGCACAGGCGGGCTCAGGCTGCCAGCCCGCTGCCCCCGGCCAACCCCTGGCACTCGGCCATCACCCCGCCCCTCCCCTGTGCCCCTACTCCAGGGTGGGCTCCCAACTTTAGGCAGGCTGCAGGCGCCCCTGGAGGGAGCATGGCGAGGGTGGCAGGGCTGCAGACCAGACTGGTTTCTGCCCTGGAGACAGACACAGGACGTGAGGCCCCAGAGCAGGGGGCCTGGACGGAGCCCGGGGCTCCTGCTGTCTCTCCTCCCACCACGCTATCTGCCCTTCAGCAGGGAAGACCAGCGCTGCCTCCTGCCGGCGGGCACAGCCCTCGGAGGCAGCTGGCACCTGGGCTGGGGGGCGGGGACAGACAGCTGCGACAGGGTGGTGATGGGCCGCCTGCAGAAGGATGCTTCTGGAGTCACCTTCAGGGGAGCGCAGGGGAGCGGCGGGCGGGAGCAGCCAGCCTGGGGGTGTGGCAGGGGGCAGCCCTGGTGGGGACAGACCTCCCACTGGGGACCCGGGGGCCCTGGTGGCTGGAAGGAGAGGGAGGGAGACCCTTGTGTCAGAGTGTGTCTGAGAGTGCGGTGGTGGTGACCATAAAGAAAATCCCAGCTGCCTGTACAGAGGGGACTGTCCACGTGCAAGCTTGTGAGTGAGTGGGTCCCCGTGCACACGTGTGTGGGCATACTGAGCCGGTGAGTGTAGCAGTGGGTGTGTTTATTTCTGGGCCAGGGCTCACACCCCAGCAATACTGATGAAGCACCTCTGTGGGCCACTCTGTTCTAAGCCCTGGGAAGACGGCGGGGGACAAACCCAAAAGCCTGGAATTGTGGGAGGCAGGGTAATCAGTGGGCTGAATATGCCGATCACCTTGTGTATTAGCAGGTGGGGACACCGAGCAGGGAGGGGATGGAGGGAGGCTCTGGATGAGAGGAGGTTCATGTGGGCAGAGGCTGGGGGTGTGAGTGAGTGACGCTGTGTACACGTGCGTGTGTGTGCACGCGTGTGTGTCCCTGGGGAGGGCTGTGAAAGTGAGCGCACGGTGCAGAGGCGTGGAGGAGGCACAGGGCGGGTGGACTCAGGGGACAGCTTGGGCTTTGCTGGCTTTGCCTGGGGAGGGGGTGAGGCCCCTCCCTGTACGAACAGCCTCCACCACGGTATGACGTCAGCTGGCACGGGCTGGTCTGCTACTTCGCAGACACGGCGCAGGCCCTCCACATGCACCCCCTCGTGTGGTTTTCATGCTGCTCCCAGGGACGTACCCTACTGTTCCCAGTTTACAGATGGGAACGTGAAGGCTCCGAGTGAGTAAATAACTCACCCAAAGTCATGGGTCTCACCAGAGGCAGAGCCTCTGGAGCCTGGAGCCGGACAGGGCAGCACATGGTGCATCCCGTGGTATAAAAGAAGCCCTCTGGGGTCGTGCAGGGCACAACCTTCTCAACTGTACATGGGCGACTCCACCTGGCTGGCTCTGGAACCGAGCCCCAGGGCTGCCCGAGACTTTTGGTCACCCTCTGAAGTCAATCAGTCCCAAGTACCTTTTTGCCAAGTGATGGCCGGCCGGGGCGCCCCCGACGTCTCACAGGCCAGCACCACTGACATGCCGTCGATCACCGTGCTGTCCAGGGGGCCCCTGGTGATGTTGGGGGCGATGCCTGCAAGGGAGACGGTGGGCGTCTTAGCCACGTGCAGTCCTTGCCCTACCTTGCCACTCCCTCTTCAGGGAAGGACCCCGGTGTCGGGAAGAACCAGAGTGCCCATGGGCGCCCCCTCACCACCTGCCCCGTGGAAGGACCCTGGTGACGCCAGTCCCTGCCCTGCCTCAGTTCTCAAGCCTCCATCTGGTGGAAACTGAGGACTCCCAAGGACAAGTGACACCCTCCATGACAAGGTAAAGGGGATTCATCTTTCATTAAACATGAAATCGAGGCTCTGATTTGTAAAAGAAAAAAGTGCTGGCCGCAGAAGCAGCGGGCGTGACTGGCCAGTCACCCCGCTCCGGGGGGAGAGTCTTCTGGGATCCTATTTCTGAATCTACAGCAGCCTGTTCTCAAGAGGCCCCTGGCTTGGAGGAAAGCTGTGTCCTGGGGGGTGGGGGACGGTGGGGAAAGGGAGGGACTTGGGCAGGACAGTGAAGGGGACTCACTGGTGACGGCCAGGTAGGTGGAGGTCTGCGCCTCGCCAGCTGCGTTGCGGGCAAAGCACTGGAACATGCCGGTGTCATCGGGCACCAGCCCGCTGATCTGCAGGCCCCCGTCGCCTCGCTGCCGGAAGCGGCCTAGCCTCCCCACCTCCACCACGGCCGCGTCCTTATACCAGGTGACGGAGGGCGGTGGCACACCTGGGGGGGTTGAGCGCCCACCATCAGCTGCCTCCAAGGGATGCTCTGGCCTCAGGGGCTGGGGCTGCAAGTCCTCAAGGTGAGGGGAGGGAATCCCTGGTGTGTTCTGGTTTCTAGAATCTTCTCAGTGAGTGCTTCTGTGCTGTCGCTTCAGTCTTGTCTGACTTTTTGTGACCCCATGGACTGTAGCCCACCAGGCTCCTCTGTCCATGGCAATTCTCCAGGCAAGAATACTGGAGTGGATTGCCATGCCCTCCTCCAGGGGAGCGTCCCGACCCAGGGATCGAACTTGTGTCTCCTGTGGCTCCAGCCCTGCAGGTGGATTCTTTACCCGCTGAGCCGCTGGGGAAGCCCGAACCTTTTCAGAGGTGCCACTATTGGTCTTGGAAGCGGGGGAAGTTGTTCTTAGATTCTCAGAATTTCATAGAGTAGGCATTCCAAGCAAATTTAAAAGTTCCTGGGGTTAGTTCACCTTGGAAAGGCTGGACATACTGTATTTTATTCTGGCATATTTAGCGGAGTCTTTTGTATGCTCTGGGAACCTCCAGCCGGCCTTTCTAAACCCAGGTGAGCACCCTGCCCCATGTCTAGGGGCTCACAGGTGGGATGGGGCTTTCTCTGGAAGCCCCGTCCTGCCCCGTCCGCACAGCAAGGAGAGTGGGGGCTCCTCCTAACCCCTCGGCCTTGCCTGAGCTGTGTCCCCAGCCTGCCACCCTTTCCCCACATCCCCTGGCCCTCCCATCTCTCCCTCTGCGTCTCTGCTCAAATGTGACTTCCACAGAAAAGCTCCCCAGGCTCCGTTCGAATGACCACCCCGGCGCTGAGCCCCTCGGCCTGCCTGCGTCTCCTTCCCCCGCACTTTTCAACCCCGACACCCATATCTCTCCCACTCTGAGCTACGCCTTTGCTCGCATCATAATGTCTCTGAGATGAGGACGTGTCTTACAGCCGACATCATGTCATAATTTAATTGGCAGCCTTTTTTCTTTCTTAGTGGCGCATAAAATAATGGGGCATGTTACAACCCATGGCATCTTAGATGAAATGAAATAAGGTATCTTTATTTGTTTATTGGTTCGTCTGCCTCCCTCACGAGAACGCACAGTTCTGTAACAGCAGGGATCTGGCTCCTGGGTTCATTCTGTGCCTCTCCAGCCCCGAGAACAGTCTCGGCACCCGTTGCTGAAAGTGTCAGATACTCAGTCATGTCCGGCTCTTAGGGACCCCCACGGACTGTAGCCCACCAGGCTCCTCTGTCCATGGGATTCTCCAGGCAAGAATACTGGAGTGGGTTGCCATGCCCTCCTCCAGGGGATCTTCCCGACCCAGGGATCGTGGTAAGCCACCCCCACCAAATGTTTGTCCAATAAATCACTGTCTTCCCCGCGTGTGATCCCAGGACGGCGATCAGTGTGTCCCCTCCTCCGCTGGGTCCTCCCTCCTGCCAGGGTTAATCTCCTCTCTGCTCATCCTGCTGCTGCTAAGTCACTTCAGTCGTGTCCGACTCTGTGCGACCCCATAGACGGCAGCCCACCAGGCTCCCCCGTCCCTGGGATTCTCCAGGCAAGAACACTAGAGTGGGTTGCCATTTCCTTTCCAATGTGTGAAAGTGAAAGTGAAGTCGCTCAGTCGTGTCCGACCCTTAGCGACCCCACAGACTGCAGCCCACCGGGCTCCTCCATCCACAGGATTTTCTAGGCAAGAGTACTGGAGTGGCTTGCCATTGCCTGCTCATCCTATCATCCCATTATCCCAGATTGCACCCCGGTTTTGCGGTGTCTTTTAGCTCAGCTGAACTCAAAGGAGAAGGGTAGGAAAAGCGGTAAGGGTGCAAGAACTCTGACAAGGGCTGGGGGTTAAGTAGAAATGGTCAGAGAAGACGAAGCAGAATGGCCCAGAAACCAGGCAGAGACACATCCAAGTTCTAGCAGTTCTGACATTATGACAATATGGCATTGTCTGCAACGCTCACATTATGGGCAATTTGAGTCTGTCACCTATCCTGAAATTATGGTAATTTGGATTCATTTGTAACCTTCAAGTTATGGTAACACGGGGTTGATTTCTAGCCCTGAGATTACGGTAATTTTTCCTGTTTGCTTCCTGGGGTGTCTGCTTCCAGCCAGACTGACTCTCTGCTCAGTGGTGAGAAGGTGGTGGACTTTAGAACAGTCTGCGTCAGGGATGGGAGATGTTGAAGGTCTGGAGGGACCTCGCCTCCCTCCAACCAGGCCATCAAGTTACCTTTGGCCCGACAGGGGATGTCCACCACCTTCTCCATCTCCGCTGTGATGTGTCTCTCTGGCTCCTTGACAAACTGAGGTGGCTCTGCAGGAGGAAGCACCAGGGGAGGGGATCAGAGCCATGCTCCTATTAATATAGCCGCCGATGGGGTCACCCGTGCTGCCCCTTGCTGTCGGGGGGACTCCAGCATTCCCACCCCGTCTCACCCAGCACAGACAGGTAGGCACCGCGGACAACGGAGGGGACGCTGCTGCTACGCAGGACGGCCTCACACTCGTAGTAGCCGGCGTCGCTGGCCGTGGGGTTGGGGATGGTGAGCCGGCGGTTGTAGTCGCTGATGCCACTGGACAGCAGCGCCCCATCCTTCTTCCAAATGATGTGCAGCTTGATCAGAGGCCTGGACGGGCCGAGGGATGAGGCGGTCAGCCACAGAGGCTCCCAGGGGCTCGGGAGGCAGGGCAGGGCGTGGTGAGGCATGCAGGCACGGGGGGCCAGGCTCCTGAGTTTGCCCTGCCCATGACACTTCCTAGGTGCAGGCCATTGTGTAAGCTAATCCCTCAGGTCTCTGGGCCTCAGTTTCCACGTCTGTACAATGGGGACAACTGTGCCCTGCTCCCCAGGAGTTGTGGTGAGGGCAGACCTGGCCTCGTGATAACTCCTGCTTGAGGGCTCTCGAAAGCAGGAAAGTGGCCCTTCCACACGTCTCTCTGCCTTTGCTTTGCCCCGGGTGTCATGCCCTGTCCAGTGTAAGTCAGTGGATGGCAAAGTGTGGAAGTCCTGAAATGCATGTCTGGGGTCTCAGTTGCAGTGTGCAGGAATCTTTAGTTGCAGCATGTGGGATCTAGTTCCCTGACCAGGGATCGAACCTAGGTCCCCTGCTTTGGGAGCACAGAGTCTTAACCACTGGACCAGAAGGAAAGTCCAGCTTTCCTCTTGCCCACGCCTTCATACAAGGAGGCCGCAGCGGCAGAGGTGAGCGGCCGCTCCCCAGACTGCCCTGGGTATTGGAAGCTGGTGGACCCCCCACCAACCCCAGATGTCCTGGACTGGGATCCGCTCCTCTCGGGCGGCCCTGATTGTGTCCGACAGCTCTCTGCCCACCGACCCATCACCCCACCTCCACGCTTCTTTCGTGGGTCCTCACGGGACGTTTCTGGACCTTTGTGAATTCCACCTGGTCTCCTTGGAGCCTGCAGGTCAGAAGCGCCCGCTGGGGTTAAAGTGGTGGGGGGGCGGAAGCAGGGCCTACCTGGCATTGGCCACACACTCCATGGTCACCTCTGAGGTCCCGGCCACCACGCTGGTGTTCTTGGGAGGAATGATGATGGTTGGAGCGATGGGGTCTGCAGGGCCGCCGACATCTGGGGAGAGGGACAGATGCTGGGTATCCCATCCGAGCCCCACCCCCGCCAGAGGGACGCCGCGGGAGACCTTTGTCCTTAATGTGGGGGGGTGGCAGATGCCCCACAGCCCTAGAGCTGAACCTCCAGACACTGACCCCGGGGACCCTCCCCTCTTCCACCCTCCTCTGCTGGTGGGTCTCCACACAGCGTCCAGGGAGAGCCCATGGGAGACCTCAGGATGCAGCCCCGCCCCCCATAAAGCAGCCATGCCCTCCTCATCCCCCGTCCTGATTTGTTTTTTGGCCTTCAGAATCCTTCCCTCCAGATGCATAAATGCCGTGACAAGGACAATACGTTGTCAGTAAGCCGACAACATCTCATCAGCTTGCTTCTTCAATTGCCACCTCTTCCACCAGAATGCAAACTCCCCACACTGGGCTGAATACTGTCCCTCAGGTTCATGTCCATGACAGCTGTGAATGTCCCCTTATTTGCAGAGAGGGGCTTTGCAAGTGCGGTCAAGTTAAGAGGAGGTCCTGCTGCGTCAGGGTGAGCCCAAAGTCCAGCCTGGTAAGACAGATGGCTCCTGAGAACCTGCTGTGCACACTGGGGCCCCTACTCAGTGGTCTGTGGTCACCTAAACGGGAAGGAAATCCAAAGCGGGGGAGATATGTATACGGAGGGCTGATTCACCCTGTTGTACAGAAGAAACTAACATAAGACTGGAAAGCAACTATAAACTCCAAGAAAAATTAATTAAAAATAACAAGAAATAAAAGTGTCAGTCGCTCAGTCATGTCCAACTCTTTGTGACCCCATGGACTGTAGCCCGCCAGGCTCCTCTGTCCATGGGATTCTCCAGGCAAGAATGCTGGAGTGGGTTATTGTTTTCTCCTCCAGGGGATCTTCCTGATCCAAGGATCAAACCCGCATCTCCTGTGCTGCCTGCATTGACAGGTGGATTCTTTACCCGCTGAGCCAGCAGGGAAGCCCAGTAAAGGCGGGAGACTTTCCTGCTTTATTCTTTGAGTCTTTTGAGAAGGGGCCAGGCTCTTCTCTTTGTGGTCAGTCCAAGCCCCGTACCAGCAGAAACTCCACTATATCCTGGACAGCTGCTCCCTGGCTCCTGAAAATACAAGCCCGGAGGACTTTTTCTATCATGACAAATCCATCCAGTTGGCCCCTGTCCAGGAGGCTCCAGAGGTGGCAGGCCATAATGACTCGCATGGCCCCGGGGCAATGGCAAATGTACATCCTTTATGGGGAAGTCAGGCCGCCAGGTCAGCCCCTGGGAAAAGGTTTTCCTGCCGGGCCTCCCAGGCCTTGCTGGGAAAGGCCCTGACAGAATGGGAATAAAATGTAAAAAATAAAGTAAAATGAAGGGGGAAAGAAAGGAAGCGTATAAACCAAAATAATTGCAACAATATAAAAGCCTCATGTAGGTGCCATAAAGAGCGATCGGATTGAAAGCTGCTGATATAGCCGAATCCATAAAAGTGTGCTCCACGTTGTTTATGACATGCCGGGCCGCACAGGTTCCGAGGCCCAGATTAATGGGGCTCGCAGAGGAGACAGACAGTCAGAGCCCCGTGGCCCTGATGGGTAAACAGAGCCCTTGGAGTTTAAAAATATGAGGGTGCCCGCCTCCCCGCCCTGCCAGACCTTGGGGCTGCCTTGTTGGCTTCAGGAGGTTAAGAGGAGAATGACACCCTCTTGAGGATCCTGGCTTCTTGCCCAGGCCCAGGTGGCAGCTGGCACGGCTCGAGGGAAGGGGCCTCTCCGGGTTCAGCAATGGAGGGCCTGGGGTTCAGGAAGACCTGGTTCAGAGCCTTGTTCCCCAGTCCCACCCTGGGCACGACTCTGGCTGCTCTCCTCAGCCCCCAAGTCTGTTTTCTCAGCTGCAAAATGGGGCTTAGAAGTCACTGCCTCTCAGGGTTGTGGGGGTTCAGCCCCTGGCTTGACAAACCTTCTCTGGCCGAGGGCTCAGTATGCTCCAGGCTGCGTGCCAGGCATAGGGATTCCCCACCAGGGGAGATGGGCAGGGCTCTGGCCCCCTAGCATGCAGTCTGGGGAGAAGTCAGATCAGTGTTTAGACGTTCATGAGATTAAAGGTGCCGCCACAGGTGCCTGGAGGGGAGGTCCTAGGGGCATGGCTGAGCCGGTCAGGGGCTAGTGCAGAGGGCCTGTTGAATAGGTGCTGAACAGGTGGCAGCCCTGCCTCCGGCGAGCTGCCTGCTGTGCTGGGGGTGAAGGTGTGGTTTCTTTGCTTCTTCCCCCCACCCCCAGCTCAGCCTGGACCAAGTGATGGAGCCAGAGGCCACCAGGAGGTCAAGTTGTGACTCTCGGGGGCTGTGTGACCGAGGGCAAAAGCACATGGGTACTAAGGGCTTCAGGAGGTCAGCAAAGCCTCCAGGGTCTGGGGGACTGGAGAGGAGCTCAGGGAGCCAGAAGAGAGCAGAGCATTCTGGAACAGGGGTCCTGTGCGGGTGCTGGTGAGATGAACTGGGGAGCTGCAGGTAAAGGCGGGTGCCAAGCCCAGATGACCTCAGAGTGCCGGGAAGGGTGGGGGGAGACAGCCCCCCTGCAGATGCGAGGGTCTTGGCCCACATGCCGCCCTGCCCCCAGCCCCCTCTCCTGACCCATCAGGGCGTCTCCTGGCTGAGCCTGTTATGTCCTCAGAATCCTTCTTAACCCAGTGCCAACAACGGATCACTAAGTTGTGTCCAACTCTTTGCGACCCCATGGACGGTAGCCTGCCAGGCTCCTCTGTCCAACGGGCTTCCCAGGTGACTCAGTGGAAAGGAATCTGCCTGCCAATCCAGGAGATGTGAATTTGATCCCTAGGTTGGGAAGGTACCCTGGAGAAGGAAATGGCAACCCAATCCGGTATTCTTGCCTGTGAAATCCCATGGACAGAGGAGCCTCGGTACAGTTCATGGGGTTGCAAGGAGTTGGACACAACTGACAGACTAAACAGCAAAGACAACAAATAACAGATTGGAGCAGATGGCAAGGTGAATGCCGTTTCCCTCCCTACCAGGGGGAGTCAAGGCAGATTTGACTGGGAGAGGTCCGGTCAGGGCCAGATTATCGAGAATTTACAAACTGGGCTACGAGCTGGGAGTCAGCCCCAGGCAAGTATGACGTCACAAAGTGGTCGGCAGTGAGAATAAAACGCCTCGACCTGGGGCCCTCTTTACAGAGAAATGTTAAGCCCAAGACGAAAGCACTCTTAAATCCTAAAATTCTTATTACCAGCCCTGGAAGATATGTGTATTATAGTGTCCTTTCTAGGGAAAAGGAAGTTGAGGTTCAGAGTAGTGAAGGGCTTCCCCAAGGTCACACAGCCCATGGGCCTCAAGGCTTGGCCTTAAACACTCCTGCCCTCCCTGCTTCTGCTGCGGGCTCCCCGTTTTCAAAGAAGGTGGGATTTGGTCACCTGGGCAGGAGATGGTGGCGGGAGGTCAGAGTGAAGGTGCTCAAGCGGGGACCTTCAGGAGCAGGAGGCTGGAGTTCCCCGGGGGTGGGGGCGATGTGCCCGGAGAAGATAGGGAGGGGGTTCAGGGAAGCCCAGGGACCAGGCGTGAGGCAGTGGCGGGGGTGGGGGGGAAGGGCTGAAGCCAGGCATCATCCAGGGGAGAAGGGAGCAGGAGACGGGAGACCTGGGTTCAAGGGAGGGAGGGTTCCAGGTGCTCAGGTTTCAAGGTGCCAGGGAGGGGTTCAGCGGGGCTGAGCCCTGAGCATCAGGCAGAATCATGGTGGAGGAAGTAGGTCTCTAACTGGGAGGTCGCCGGGGATGGGTCCTGGGAAAGCAGGGGAGCGGGAGGGGGCCAGGGCTGGGAGTGAAGACCGGAGGGCTGGGTGACTTCTGGAGAGTCGAAAGAGCCAACAGCAGGTGCCTCTCGCCAAAAAGGGGGGACGTGTGCGCCTCCAGCCATCTGGGGCGTGGCCAACAGGCTGAGTGTTGCAGGCAGGGAAACCTGGGCCCATTATCGGCTTTGTGCATCATTAGTGAATGTCTCCGGGAAGAAAACTGCTTCACCTCTTCACCTGTTGCCTCAGCTTTCTCGTCTGTAACTCATGGAGGGGAGTAACAGCCTGCCTCCAGGGACTGCTCTTAACGATAGGACAGTGGTGCCTGGACGGTGCCCGCCCCGCGGGAGCGGTGGAAAGGGAGGCTCTCGGTGTGACGGGAAAGCAGGGGGACCGCCCAGGTGGACCTGCCCTGGGAGGACACACCTGACTGTCAGGGGCTCTCTGCCGGGGGTGGGGGGCCGGGCTGACTCTGGGTCTCCGGGTGGCCATCCGGGGGAGGGGGGCAGGCACAGGATGCACGGCATCAGCTCTGGACAGTGGAGTGAACGGGGCCCCAAGGATCACTTGGAAAAGCTGCAGGCAAAGCAAAGCAAGTGCCAGCATCTCCCAGGTGAGCTTATGATGTGGGCGGGGCCCCAGGACAGGAGGAAGCTTGGGGGTCCCCACTCATGGGTGAGGTTGGGTCTCGCTGCCCCAGGACAGTTTTGATAACACGTGTGGTGGGGGGCACCCACTCTGATCCATTCTTCCCAGTCACTTCACTGAATCCTCCCAACAATGCTTTGCCACAAGCATCACGTTGAGCGCGTGCGTGCATGCTTAGTCGCTCAGTCGTGTCCGACTCTTTGCGACCCCTTGGACTGTAGCCCACCAGGCTCCTTTGTCCATGCGATTTTCCAGGCAAGAATAATACAGCAGGATAATATTTCCTCCTCCAGGGGATCTTCCCAACCCAGGGATTGAACCCACATCTCTTCTGTCTCCTGCATTGCAGACGGATTCTTTACCCACTGAGTCATCAGGGAAGCCCATGCTTTGCCACAGGCACCCTGTTAGAGATGAGGAACCTGTGGGTCAGGGACCATGTGAATGGACCACAGGTCAAGTGGGCAGATGGCAGGGAGACAAGCTGCCCCTCTGCCCTGGGCCAGCTTCCAGCTGCCCATGAGCCCGAGGCTGACCCACCCCATCCAACACGGGGGTGGGGTGGGGAGAGAACCACAGGTGGTCACAAGCTCGAGTGACTGATGTCCTTATGGAATGGGATTGAATTTTATCTAATTTACCCTTAATCAAAAGCAGATCCCCAAGTCAGTTATTAGAACACTTCTAAGTATGTATAGACGGAGAAGGCAATGGCAACCCACTCCAGTACTCTTGCCTGGAAAGTCCCATGGATGGAGGAGCCTGGTAGGCTGCAGTCCATGGGGTCGCACAGAGTTGGAGACGACTGAAGTGACTTAGCAGCAGCAGCAGCAAGTATGTATAGAACAACTTGGGCTTCAGATCCCACCTTTCCAGCTTTACATTTTATGAAATCTAAATACAGATCACGTATTCCAGATGAAAATCCAGCATTCAAATTTGAGGAGATGTGCCTTAAGTGTAAAATACACACGGATTTTCAAAGACTTAAAAAAAAACCAGTGTAAAGTATCTCATTAATATTTTCTATCTTGATTGTATGTTCAGCTGATAATATTTTGGATATGTTGAGTTAAATAAAGTGTAATTAATTCCACCAATTCCTTTTTCCTTCTGAAATAGTGAGCTACTGGCAAATTTTAAATTGCATATGTGGCTCATATTATAATTCTGTTGCATGGTGCAGCTCTGATCAGGACCCAATGGGACCACCAGCCAGGTACGAACTTGTCAAGAGCTGTGGTGGTCCGAGTGAGGTCGCCTGGCTGACACCTGGGCAGGGGGCAACTCTGGGGGTCACTGGCCTTTGCTCTCTCTGTCTCCATCTCTGAAGAGCATGGATGTTTCCCGAGGGATGAGCAATGCCAAGAGGCTGCCTGCTCTGAGCAGAGAGGGGGTGAGGGGGCGGGGAGCGGAGGGCGAGACAGGTGAGGGAGACGCTGCTGGCGGTGGGCGAAGTCGCAATTGCTCCCAGGAAATTGGCTGGCAGGCCGGCAGCTGGGGGATTTGTGTCAGCGACAAGCACCAGGATTTGAAGTGCAGTCACTCGTGGGAGGAGAAATTAGCTGAAAATCAGCTGATTCTGCTCTCAATCCAGTACAAATCCTGAGAGCAGGGGCAGACACAGGGCCCGCCGGAGGGCTGGGGGAGGGAGCAGACAGCGAACGGCCCCCCTGCCCCCTACCACCGTCCTGGGTTGGCCGGGAGGAGGCTGGGTGCTGGGGGAGGAAGGCAGAGTGGAGTCGGGGGAGGGAGTCCAACCTTGGTCTCAGGGTCAACTGAACCACCCAGGAAGATGCCTGACCTTGACTCAGACCAAATGACTCGATTCCGCTAGACTCCAGGCATTCAAAGCACTGGGAAATACATGGAGGAAAACACCCCCTCTGACAGCCCCTTTCCCACAGAAACAGCAGCCCCAGACTGTGGGCTGGGCCCCCAGGACGCCAGGATGGGTGAGGCCCCGACTCAAGTCAATGTCAGAGGTCGCATCTGTGACGCTCACGGGTCAGCATGCAGCCGGGAACTCTGCTCCTCGCGTACAGGTCTCTCTCGGCAGACGGGAGCCTGGTCTGGGGGAGGGGCTCACTGCAGAAATGGGAAGGGGTCTGCCGGTGCCAGAAGGCCCAGGCACGGCAGGTCGGGACTGGGGAACGTTTCGGGCTTTCTGCAGCTTCCCAAGTGGTTCGGTGGTAAAGAATCTGCCTGCCAATGGAGGAGACATGGGTTCTCTCCCTGGGTCAAGAAGATCCCCTGGAGGAGGAAATGGCAACCCACTCCAGGATCCTTGCCTGGAGCATCCCACGGACAGAGGAGCCTGGCGGGCTACAGTCCTTGAGGTTGAAAGGACTAGTGACTCATCAAGAACAACTGGGCTTTCTGGGCCCTGGAAGACGGAGGCTGGGATCAGAGGAAGGACACGGGAAGGTCCTGTGCTGGCTGGCACCCTTCTCGTACTGCTGGCGGGGACGTCCCCGCGGGACGGTGGATGATAAATGAGCTGGCTTGTGAAGCAGCAGTTGTGCAGATGTGAAGGACGTGAACATCTGGCTCCCGCAGGCGGCGCAGCACTCGGCCGCTGCAGGAAGCTCTGGCCCGTCCCCTGTACTCGGCACCTCCCCACCTCCTCTGCCTCCCAGGGGTGGTGCGTAGGGGGCGGCGAGCGGGCCTGGGGAGACCGCCCCCCTCACCCCGACCCAGCATCTCAATCAGGGCTGGGAAACCTGCCTTCAGTCTCGGCTGGACAAACGTGTCTCCATCAAGAAGACTCAAGGAGTCACCCTTTCCGTTTGCTCCCCTCTGCACTCTGCCACTGAGAGGAGGCTTGCCTCTCTCCTCCAGGGTGGGAGGCAGTCTCTAGTGATGAACAGGGGCACTTTGAGGGGGGGAGCCTAGGCAGAAAGCCTGTGTTCCCATCAGCGAGGATGGCTCGGCTCCCACTGCAAGTGGTGCCTTTTATGTGCCAGCTGAGTGCAGGCAGT
Source organism: Moschus berezovskii (assembly GCF_049115385.1). Taxonomy (NCBI): domain Eukaryota; kingdom Metazoa; phylum Chordata; class Mammalia; order Artiodactyla; family Moschidae; genus Moschus; species Moschus berezovskii. The sequence continues at coordinate 68,950,768 of NC_142479.1, read as the reverse complement.
CAGCACACTTCTTTAAAAACGAGCTTCCCAGCTCCTGGTGGGCTCTCGCCACCGGCACCTGAGCCCCAGGGGTGGCTGTAATCCTCTTATGCACACACTTTTCCCAACACTTCATGCCTTCCCTGGGTTGGCCAAGCGAAGTGTCCCTGCTCCTGAAACCACCTCAGACTCACGGGGATGGAGTCCAGCGTTCAGTCCCCTCCTGCTTCCCCGGCTCCCGCTTCCACCGCAGCTGGGACTCCTCCTCCTCGGGACAGCTCCTCCCCTGCCCTTCCCCAGCCTCCCTGCTCCACACCTTTCCATCTTCCCCATGAGCCCCGGGAGCCCCATTGCCAAGATTTAATGACGCGCCTCGACGTCGGTCCGGGCCCGCCGCTGACTTACTCTCCACGGCGAGAGTGATGGGCTGGCTCGTCTTGTTGTCCCCGTTCTTGTCGTTTACAGCCTGCACGTAGTATCGGCCCGCGTCAGGGGCCACGGTTGACAGGATGACAAGCGTGTTCTCCAGGGTGATGGCTCTGGGAAGCAGAAAAGGACTCCTCTGACAGGCGGGCCTCCAGGGATGCGATGGGAGCGGGCACATGAAGCCAGGTGCCCAACAGCCCCTCCTCCAGCCCACCCCCTGGAACCACTGACTGCCTGAACTCCAGCCACGATTAGTTTGCAGAGAATCCCAATACTTCGCCAACACTGGGGACCAGATACAGAGCATGTCCAGGGGTCTGAGATTGTCCAGGCGACGCTTCTCTGTGTCCACCCCACGCCTGGCTAGGGGCCAGAGCTCCCCCAGAATTCCACCCTTTTGAGTCATCTCTGCACCAGGAGGGTCCAGAACTAAAGAAATTCATTCCCCAGAATGAATGAATGATGAGAGATGATAATATATTTAGAGATGAGCAGACCCATTCCAGAATCACCGCCTCAGCCGAATCCGGAATCTGTTTAGGTTGATTCAAAAGCCACAGCCTGCCTGTGACACAGCGTTCTGGGGCTCCCATGTCCCCCTCAGCCCCCTCTTAGGGTGAAAAAAGGAAGTGAAAGTGTTGGTCGCTCAGTCGTGTCTGACTGTTTGAGACCCCATGGACTGTAGCCCACCAGGCTCCTCTGTCCACAGAATTCTCCAGGCAAGAATACTGGAGTGGGTTGCCATTCCCTTCTCCAGGGGGTCTTCCTGTCCAGGGGTCAAACCTGGGTCATCTGCACCGAGGAAGATTCTTTACTGTCTGAGCCGCCAGGGAAGCACCTCCATTTCCGTTTCCCTGAATCCAGCCAGTAAGCGGGGTTGTCAGGGCTGGTTGAGAGGGAAAAGGGAAACCGGCTGGGCAGCGGGGCATAGACGTAGGCAGTTTGCTATTCATCTGGTTCCTGGGATCCTGACACGTAGCCCCTCAGCCCCCACATCCGCGGGTCAGGCGAAGGGCTTGTCCAGGCGGAAGCTGGGCACCCTCCGGGTGTGGGGGCAGAAGCCCTGCCCGGGCGGCTCTGCCCAGCACCTCCTCTCCCCCATCCTCCTGATGACGAGCAACAGCATTGGTTTGTCGAGTCTATCTCCGGATTTTAATGTGATATGCCCGAGACAGCTGTTAAACATCCTTAATGTTAGTTTAACAAGGACAAATCCAGTTGAATTCTTTTCAAATTCTCCCATTAGGTGAATGTGACAGACTTTTAAACGGGCTCGCAAATAAACATCCGCGTGAACTCCTCTCCAGCTTGGTGTCTCCCAGGCAGGCTGGGCCAGGGTCCCCCCTTATTCTGGCTTTCGGGGTTCCAGTGCTGGGTCTTATATTGCCTGCTGAGCTCCAGGAAGTGGGAAGACAAAGGCTTCCTCTCCAATTCCTGGGAACCCTAATGATGTCCTTTTTTTTTTTTTTCCTGAAGAGGTCTTTTAACCTCCAGCTAATCCTAAAGGAAGTCAACCCTGAATATTCATTGGAAGGACTGGTGCTGAAGCTGAAGCTCCAATACTTGACCTCCTGCTGTGAAGAGCCACCTTACTGGAAAAGACCCTGCTGCTGGGAAAGGGTGAAGGCAGGAGGAGAAGGGGACGACAGAGGATGAGACGTTGGATGGCATCATCCACTCAATGGACATGAGTCTGAGTGAACTCTGGGAGCTGGTGAGGGACAGGGAAGCCTGGCGTGCTGCAGTCCATGGGGTCGCAGAGAGTCGGACACGACTGAGGGACTAAACGACAAAGGAGGTGATGGCAGTGAGGACGGCGCCAGGACAGAGTATTTTAAAGTCGACACAGTGGGACAGGGGTGGTGACCACGTCCTCACGAACCTGCCCAAAGCCCTCAGCGCAGTGCAAGGGATCCACTGCAGGGACCCTGGTCCTTCGGTGCAGCGTGTGGAGCAGGGTGAAGGCTGCGGGGAAGGGAGGCAGCCGAGTCCCGAATCTGTTTAGGTTGATTCAGAAGCCACAGCCTGCCTGTGACACAGCTTTCTGGGGCTCACATGTCCCCCTCAGCCCTCTCTTAGGGTGAAAAAAGGAAGTGAAAGTGTTGGTCGCTCAGTCGTGTCTGGCTCTTTACGACCCCGTGGACCGTAGCCCACCAGGCTCCTCTGTCCGTGGGATTCTCTAGGCAAGAACACTGGAGTGGGCTGCCGTGCCCTTCTCCAGGGGGTCTCAACCCGACAGAGCCTGGGTCTCCTGCATCGCAGGCGGATTTTTACCATCTGAGCCACTAGGGAAGCCCTAAGGCTCTTTAAGTTGGCAGGAAATAAACTTCCACGGCACTAAGTCCCTGGGTTTGGGGTCTGTCTGTGATGCGGCTAGAGTGGCCCTGCCTGCCTCCGGAGAAAAGCACTGTGTCCGGGACCCCCAGGGCCTGGATTCGAGTTCCCAGTGAGCGGGTGAGCAGAGGGCAGTGAAGGGCCAGCGGCCTGTTGACTTGCCCTCCATCTGTCCCCAGCAGGAGGCTAAAGAGAAAGGTCCCCGGGCTCACAGCCTTCAACAGGACGACCATTCCCTTGACAGATGGTTCCAGCACGACCCTGTCACTCACTTCCAAAGTGCACGAGCTACCTGCGGCACTCAGGAGGGCTTCCAGTCAGCTGGCCCAGGGGCACCCACGCTGAAGGAGGCTGCCAGGATTCCTGCAGGGCGAGGACGTCAGGGGTCCCCTCTCAGCAGAGGCTGGGTCACGTTCTTCAGCCACACTCCTCTGGTTCAATCTCTTAGGCCTGTCCCGCTTCTCTGATTGACCCTCCCGTTCCCTCCAATGAAGCCAGCCCTTTTTTCCTGGCTCCAGGGGTGGGGGACAATTGATCATTTAATTAAGAGTAAAATAAATCACCCTAGAACCCGCCCAAAACCCTCAGCGTGCATCTTTGTTAGGAATCTTGTCTCCTTTTCAACAATGAGTATCAAGGGAGGGGTGGGGGGGCGGTGGCTGCTAATCTCTGCTTCCGCCCCGGGAGGGACCGGACCTCTGTAGATAGCGCAGCTCCTGTGCCCCAACGGCTGATAGCGCTCATCAGATGCGTATCTCCGGCAAACAGACACCAGAGGATTTGTTTCCAGGGACCTTTCCTCTGGGTTATGAATATTAATCTGCTGTAATTGCTGAGATAAAAATGCCCTGTGTTCGTGGGTTTGGTAGGAGGGCTGGAGGGGGTGGGCATGACCAGGAAGGGGCGTGTGTGTGTGTGTGTGTGTGTGTGTGTATCTGCACGCAACCTGAGGGCGTTCTGTCCTGGTGACCGTGGCTGTTGGGAAATAAAGTGGGGGGGGGCGGTGATGGCAGAGGCCAGGAACGGCCAGAGGAGGTGGGAAACTCTCAGGAAAGGGGTGATGGGAGTGAAGTTGCAGAAAGAGCTGCGTCTACTGCGTCAAACCCCATAGACGGATGTCCACTCAGCCCCTCCGCAGCCACAGCGCACGTGGTTCATCCATGCTGGCGCTCTTCTCGCCGAGTCTGAGCCCTCGGGGTCCTCCTCAGCACAGTATTCCTGCAGCCACTCTCAGTCGGTTGGCTCGCAGGACAACTTCGTGGACACAGCGAGGGCCCGGGAGATCCGCTCAGAAAAGGGAGTCGGGAAGCGGCCGGGACTTGCTGCCTGTCTCTGCGCCACCCGCGTGGCAGCGCGATGCCCTCCTGCGCCTCAACCTCGCTCTCTGTGTTAACGGTCCTCACTTGCTGGTTTTACGAACTTTCACCAGGCCTACGGGAGCCTGGTCCTCACACTCAGCCTGAGTCCACCTGTGAACCCGGGGTCCCCACCCCAACCATCACCTGCTCTGTAGCAGCACCTCCGCCAGGGGACTCCCTAGTCCTTTCAAGAGCAGAGTTAATTTCCCTGTGTCTTGAGTCTGACTTCTACCACGTGACCTGCCTTGATCAATGGGATGACTTTGCTTCTTCTGCAACTGCCAGGAGGAGATGTTAGGGCCGGCTGGCTGGAGGCTGGGACAAGCATATCAGAGGGGACTCACCCAGACATTCTAATCAGCCAGCCCCGAACAAGCGAGAGAGCCAGGCCAAGCTCACAATCTGCGGACGTGAATGATAAAAGCATGCTTATCGCCTCAGGCCACTGGGACCACTTGTTAGACAGCACTGTTGTACCTGGCGGTGACGGACACATTCCAGGACAGTGGTTCTCAGCTGTGGCTGCCTGCTGGAATCACTGGGGAGCTTTTAAAACTCCCGACGTCTAGGTACATACACACTGTTTCAATGCAGTCAGAGCACGTGAGGGGCAGAATCGAAAGATCAATATATTTCAAATGGTGCCAGATGATCTCAGATGGCAGCCAGGTTGAGAATCATGAGGTCAATTTTCCGCAAGTGCGATCACTTTATCTTGTTTAGCCCCCAAGTCTTTGTCCCTGCTCTCAAATAATTTCCACACTAAAGAGAATTAAAGATGTTGATTCTGGTGGTCCACTGGTTAAGAGTGTGCCTGACAAGGCTGGAGAGATGGGCTCAGTCCCTGGTCTGGGAGGATCCCCCACGCCACGGAGCAACCAAGCCCGTGTGCCACAGCCTCTGAGCCCGCGGGCTGCGACGACTGAAGACGGTGTCTTTAGAGCCTGTCCTCGGCAACAAGAGGAGCCGCCGCAGTGGGAAGCCCTCTCATCGCAACCAGAGAGTAGCCCCCATTCCCCGCAACTAGAGAAAACCTGGGTGTAGCCATGAAGACCCAGCACAGCCAAAAATGCACAAATACGCACATATCTGGGCTTCCCTCACAGCTCAGTTAGTAAAGAATCTGCCTGCAATGGAGGGGACCCCAGTTTGATACCTGGGTCTGGAAGGCCCTCTGGAGAAGGGATAGGCTACCCACTCCAGTATTCTAGCCTGGAGAATTCCACGGACTGTATAGTCCATGGGGTAACAAAGAGTCGGACACGACTGAGTGACTTTCACTTCGCATACGTATTTTAAAAAAGACAATGAAGCCATTATACAAAAAAGGCCCTGACTCTGGAGTCAGCGAGCCTGGAACCAGTTGCGTGAGATTTGGCAGAGCAGTTAAGCTCTGGGGGCCTTCACTTTACCTTCTGTAAAATGGGGATAAAATCATTAGCGTCGTAAAGTTCTCGTAAGGGTCATTCACTCAACAAACATTTCCTGAACGTGTGCTCCAGCGATAGAAAATGCAGCGAGACAGAGCACCTCTTGCTGGGAGGTGCGTGTCTGTCCTGAAGCGGAGGGTGCTGTGCGCCGTGCGCAGCGGAGGCCGGAGAACACGACAGGTGCTCCGTGCAGCCACGGATGTTACTATGATGTTACATGTTGCCAGGATGTGACTATGCTACACGGTGATAACATCTCTCATGGAACCTCATGCTCCCCGAAGCCAAGAACTGGTCATCTCGGCTGGCACTTCCTATGGAGACTGGACAGGCTCCACCCACGGCGGACCTGTGGCCCACGTGGACCAGGACAAGGGTGGGTTTCCTCCTCTGCGGGGAGCAGGGGAGAGTGGGAGTCCTAACAAGGAACGCCTCCGCTGGCTGTCTCCCAGGGGGTCAGGAGGGCCGCTGCGTCCCACCCTTGACCCCTCACCCGCCCTCTGGGGAGGTGTCGGCTCCATCCCTCTGCCCACAAGCCCAGCGGCCGCCACCCCTGACCTGGGCTACACAGAAGGGCCCTTGTTAGCACTGAAAGGACCATGTGTTCCTCTCCCTGCCAGGCCTCCCCTCCTCCCCACAGCCAGAACACACAGCCGCGCACGCCGATGGACACCCAGACATACCCGTCCACCCAGCAGAAACACCCAGCACCATCCACCCTGCCCAGGAGATGCCAGCGCCTGCCTGTGCGCCCTGAACCCTGGCCTGGAGCCACAGGGACGGAGCCTCTGTCTGTGCCAACTTGAGCTTTTGGAGTGCTCTGAGAGGCAGAATTATTCTCCAGCTGAGAGACAGAGGCCAACACCGTGGGATTCCCCAGGAAGGCTGAGAGCTGTCCTAGTTCCAAGACTCGGCCCAGCGTTTCCCAGAAAGGCCCCCTGGGAACCCAGCTGCCCTCCCTGGGGACGTCCACCGCCTGACTCCATCCCAGAATGGAAAGGACCCTGCATCCTCAGCATCTGGGGGCTCTGTGTGGCCCCGGGTTGCCTCTCCCGGCTGGGGCTGGCTTCTCACACCTGCCCCTGGGGGTAGGGGGGGGACACTCACATGCGGCTGCTGGGCGGGATCTTGCGGCCGTCCCGAAACCAGGTCACCTGCGGCCGCGGGAAGCTGGAGATGCGCGGGGCACGGATGACGGCGGCCTCTCCGTGGGAGACGCTCTGGTGCTTCTCGCCCTCCTCGAAGCTCCCCATGTCTGCGGGAGGGAAGAGCACACGTAGGGGTCAGCGATCTAGACTGCCTGGCTCCTGGGTGGGGAGTGGGGGGTGTGCAAGGAAATTGTGGGGCAGACCCAGGATGGCCACTGGGAACAGCCGCCACGTTTGGACCACCTCACGTGGCCGCATCACCCGCTCCCTCAAGACGGCGTGCTCTGCTTTGTGCTTTCGGACTTTATATCCATTTACGTCTGTGTGTCCATGAATCAATGGATTCATTCAACAACCAGGAGAGGTTAGGCATTATTTCAAAGAGTTTACAATGGAAAAAAAAACCCACAAAAAAAACCTTCTGAAACAGGCTGATTGATGTGTCCAATAGCATGTACGTGGCTGGGATGGGGCAGAGGCAGGATTTGAACTCAGACCCAGGAGTCTGTCCCTGGTCCCCTGCCCTGTACTGCGGCAGGGATTTAGGTGTGGGGTGAAAGGCACTTCTGGGGGCCAGCTTCCTGGCCCTTGTGTGTGAGCCTGCACAGACGTGTCAACACAACACCATGTTGCTCCTTTAGAAGCACGTCTACCCCATCGGCAGATAGAGAGGGGACCATGGGTCCATCAGCCCGGAGGAGAGCAGCGGAGATGCAGGCGGGAAGGCTCTGACTGCCCACCTCATTGGTCAGGGTGGGCTCCGACTCTAACAGCAGAGGCTTTTTATTTCAAAAAAGAATTTGCATATTTGTGTTGTGCTCAAGCTCAGTCGCTCAGTCGTGTTTGACTCTTTGCGACCCCAAGGACTGTAGCCCACCAGGCTCCTCCTTCCATGGGATTTCCCAGGCAAGAATACTGGAGTGGGGTGCCACAGCCTTCTCCAGGGGATCTTCCCAACCCAGGAATAGAACCGGGGTCTCCTGCATTGCAGGCAGAGTCTTTACCAGCTGAGCCACCAGAGAAGCCCACATATATATACGTATATAAAACTGAGTCACTTTCCTATATATCTGAAACTTACACAACATTGTACACCAATTATTTCAGTTAAAAAAAAGATGGTTGCATCAATATTTACCTCCCACCCAACATGCTCCTCTTACATTGTGACTGACACTCCTCCCACTGAGAGATGGGGGCTACGTCCCCTCCCCTTGAATCTGAGGGATTTGTGAGTACATCGGTAGAATATGCCGGAAGTGATGCTATGTGACTTTCAAGGCTAGGTCATCAGAAGGATATAGCTTCCACCTGGCTCTCTGGACACTCCTGCTTGGAATCCTGCCGCCATGTTGTAAGGCAACTCAATCTAGCCCACACGGACACAGGGACAGCTTTTGTGCAGAGGATCCAAAGTCCCAGACAACAGCCAGCATCAACCCTGGACATGTGACTGAACATGTGAGCCCTCAGATAATTTCAGCCCCTAGCCTTTGGGTCTTCTAGTTGAGACCTCAGTCATCAGAGAGCAGAGACAAGCTGTTCCCATCAGGTTCTGTCCAGACTCACAGAATCTGTGAGCAAGACAAATGATTGTGGTCCACCCTCTGGAGGGGGAAATGGCAAACCTCTCTAGTATTCTTGCCTGGACAATCCCATGGACAGAGGAGCCTGGCAGACTGCAGTCCATGGGTGGCAAAGAGTTGGACATGACTGAGTGACTTAGCAGTGCATGATGTTTGGGGTTAATTTGTTATGTAGCCATAGAGACAGAAAGAGTATAGTAAGTGCTAAAACTGTATCTAATATTCATTGTATCAAATATTGGAATCCTATGCATTTTTCACAGTTTTAACATCAACCTCTCCAACAAAGATTACCCCTGCCACCCAAATAGTTGCTGACCCTACGTCAGGTTTCTTTCTAGTTGGACTCCACATGGATTGTTTAATTTCATCTGCATAATAATACGACAAAGCTCAATTTTCCTAAATGCGCATCTTTTAGTTGTTTACTAATTTCTGTTACTTGGCTCTGTCTATAAAAAAATTGCATCAATAAATCACATTGACTTCAGTCCTCACAATAATTTTATCTATTTAAAAAACTTTTCACAGAACTCTGAAGATATATTTGAACAATTTAAAGCAATTTCATGGTAATAGTGTTTCTTTCTTCTCTCTCGGGTTTTATTAGCTCCATTTCGTCAGTGAGGAAATTAAAGCTCATGGAGATAGAGTGGCTTATCCAGCTTGAGCAGTTAGGGCGGGGCCGGCCAGCGTCCAGCGAGCGTCCAGACTTGCCCCTGCCTTTGCATGCCCTCACCCCTCCACAACTTAGGCCCTGCATTCAACCTCTTCATACACCTTCTTCATCTCTTTCTGCCACACTGAAATCTTCATGAGGCAGTTCTATTTAATTAGATTCATGAGGAAATCCCTCTAAGATACCTGGCCCCGTACTCTGCACACAGTAGTTTCTCTTTAAACTCATCAAATACCAGGTCTTCCCTGGTGGTCCAGTGGCTAAGACTCCTGGCTCCCAAAGCAGGGGGCCCGGGTTCAATCCCTGGTCAGGGAACTAGATCGCACATGCTGCAACTAAGGCCCAGTGCAGTCAAATAAACACGTATTTAACAAGTCACTCAGTACTGTCATGGAACGACAGTACTGAGTCCCCTCTGTGGGTCAGGCAGGCTCTGCGACAGGTGCTGAAGAAAGCCCTGGTCCCTGCCCTTGCGGAACTTATGTAGAGTTAGGGGAACAAGCACAAGAAAACCAACCGACAGCCATGCAGCAACATATTGCGACAACAGTTAGGACAGAGAAACAAGGTTTCTCTACAAGAGGAAGCATCAGAGAAAATCTGCTTTATCTATTTCAGACTGGGAGGCGGGGTGAGGCTTTTTTAAAAAAATTTATTTATTTATTGTTTTTGGCTGTGCTGGGTCTTCGTTGTGGGGTGGGCTTTTCTCTAGCTGCAGGGAGCGGGAGCTCCTCTCTAGCTGTGGCATGAGAGCTCCTCGTGGCGGTGGCTTCTCTTGCTGAGGAGCAGGGGCTCTAGGGTGTGTGGGCTCCAGTAGTTGTGGCTCCAGGCTTATTTGCTCTGCAGCACGTGGGATCCTCCTGGAGCAGGGATTGAACCTATGTCCCCTGCACTGTGCAGGCGTATCCTTTACTATTGACCCACCAAGGCAGCCGGGGTGAGGTTTTTTAAGGCAGAGATATATAAAGGGTAGGTGTTAGCCATGCGCACACGTGTGTGTGTGTGTGTGTGTGTGTGTGTGGTTGGCAGTCATGAAAGTCCAGAAGGAGAAGAGCGTGTGAAGACTGGGAGGTAGGAGAGAAGGGCTAGTCAGAGAGAATTTTAAAAATGCCTACGGGGTAGGCTGGTGGGTTTGTGCCGTAGATGGATGATTGAATAGAGGGATGAGTGGATGGATGGAGGGGTGGAGGAAGTTAGGGATGGAGACACGGGTGACTGTACGTACATATGGCAGGATGGACAGGTGAGGGAAGGGCAGAGCTGACCACGGTCCAAGTCTTGCCACTGCTGCTCTCATCTGCCTTTCCAACTCACAACCCACCTTTCCATCTCACAATCTCCCCTCGCTGTGGCTCTGAGACCCCCAGAGCCCTCCTGATTCTCTCCACTCACTTTGCCAAGTGGGCTTGCTAGGTCTGCCCAGGGAGCCCCTCGTCTCTGCCCATGGGACCCAGGGCACGGGCGTGTATGTCCTAACCACCAGCTGCAAGAGGGCTGCTTTGCCAGCTACTGCAGGGGAAAGGCTAGAGAGAAGTACACGCTGGTGGGGCTGGGGTCCAGGATCTCCTAGGGAAACTCACTCCCACTGAGGTGGAAACACAAGGGTTTATTTACTGCACTTCCTCTCGGCGATGCATGCTGGTGAATATGCCACACCGTGTCTTGCAGCACTGATCTAACTCCCTAGGAATTCCCGAGAGCAAAGATGTACAGGCCTGGGGCACAGCTGCTGCTGCTGCTGCTAAGTCACTTCAGTCGTGTCCGACTCTGTGTGACCCCATAGACGGAAGCCCACCAGGCTCTCCCGACCCTGGGATTCTCTAGACGGGGCCTAAAAATTATTCCTAATGTCTTTGTTCTATCTTAAAAGGTCTTGCAAAGCATGCATTCCACTTCAGAGTATGTTTATTGCTTTTAGTTATTTTTAAAACATTTTTTTTCTTCTTTTGGCCACGCCACGCAGCGTGTGGGATCTTAAGTTCCTCAACCAGGGATCGAACCTGTGCTCCCTACAGGGGAGGCGTGGAGCCCTAACCACTGGACCACCAGGGAGGTCCCACTTTTAAAACGTTTTTATCATGAAATATCTCATGCATAAAAAAAGAGTGAATATAATTTTATGAATAGTTCCAAGAAGAAGAATAAATGCTCACATACCCACCACTGGGAAAGGCTGAGGGCAAGAGAATTGGGCAACAGAGGATGAGGTGGTTGGATGGCTCAATGGACATGAGTCTGAGCAAACTCCAGGAGATGGTGAAGGACAGGGAAGCCTGGCGAGCTGCAGTCCATGGGGTCGCAAAGCGTCAGACACGACTGAGCAACTGAACAGTAACAGCAACAACCCACCACCCAGGTGAAGGAACAGAACCCGAAGCAACCTCACCTCCCTCCCCGACAGCCTCCTTTGCATCGCCGCCCCGCCCCCAGAGGTCGTGCCCATCAGACCACTGCTTCTTTCTTTCTTTCGAGTTTCCCCACGTGTAGACGCACCCTTGAACAGACTGTGGTTGATTCAGCCTCTTTCTGAGCCCTCGGGATTGTCTCGTCTGTCATCCGCTCTGATTTGCCTTTTTGTGCGACATGTTTGTTGGGAGCTCCACCACTGTGCTTGCACTTGGTTTGGTCATCTTCAGAGCCGCCTGGATGTCCACGTATCAAGGCAGTGCAGTGCTGCTGCAGGCGGGCCTGTTACCAGTGTTTTGCTGTCCTGGTCAGAACAGTCTCGTGTGGGCCTGCTAGCACTCCTCGCTGAGAGAATCTCAAGAGGATGTGCCTAAAGGTGGAATCGCTAGGGTTGTAAGGCTGTGCACACGTTGATCTTACGAGATAATGCCAAGCTGCTTTCCTGATTTGCATCAATTTGCCAATTCACACTCCCGCCAGCAGTGGTGGGAGTTTCTGTTAACACCTGGTCCTGCTAGACTCTGGTTTTTGTGTCTGGTGGACATGGGACGGTACTTAATTGTGGTTGTGATTGTTTCTTATGAGGATGCTATTTCTCCATCCACTCGTGGCTCTGACTCCAACCATCCACGACTTCCACTGCATCCTAAGCGACATCAACACATCCAGCTGCATCTGAGAACGTCACCGTCTGTCCCCAGTGCCCCAGCTCCTCAGCCATATCTCCTTCTCCCTTCTTCCACATTAAATACTCCACTCAGGCTGAGGATTAAGAAGAATGGGCCCACCGCTGGCATTCTGGACATCAACCCCAGCCCATTGGACAGTGGGGCTGATGCCCTCAGCTCTCATTTTGCATAGGAGGCTGCTAAGCTCCCTCGGAGAACAGGCAGCAGGAGCCCTTGGCCCCGTGATGGGTGGGCGGGGCTTGTTGCCGGGGCTGGGGGTTCGAAGTCTGAGCCATCGCCCACCCAGTGAGGCTGGGATACTGGCTGGGACATTGCTCAGGTGAGGAGGACTAAGAGGTACCCACAGAAGCTGGATGCTGACTCCAGAAGGTTCTCCCAACCCTGTCAGCCATTCAATCCACTTGCCTCATGCCAGAAATTTATGGCGGCTTCACAGAAACAAAAAGACTCAGGGTGGGGCCAAGAAGGGAGCTGGGGGGGGATGTTTTATGGACTTCTCTTTAATTGCTGTAATTAAAAACATGTAAAGAAGCTTCTTGTAACGACTTTGCCATCATCATTAGTGGTTAGCACAGCTGCCTTATTAATTTCCCATTAGAAGCTGATTCACAGTCTTTCTTTGGAAAGTGGGGAGTGGGAGCCGGGGGTGGGGCCTGACAGGCCTGATCTGACCCAACCCTCCCGCTGAACCCCCAGGACAAAACCCTCCCACCCTGGGGGGCAGAACTGGCAAGAAGGGAAGAGGCGGGGTCTGGAGAAGCATCTGTACCCTACCCATCCTCAGAACGGCAAGCACCCGCGTGACAGTGTAAACAGACAGAAGCAGGCTGCCTGCAGGGCACAAGCCTGGGAGAACCCCAGGACTGCGATTGGTGGGGGAGGGGAAGCATTTAAGGCAGTACCCACTGTCAGGGTCCAGAAAGCAGACGGTGAGCCCCTGAGAAGGAGTGCCTCCTTAAAGTTTCCATTCTCCTTGCCTCACCCTAGCCCCAGCCCTGGAGACCTCCCAAGGTACCGTCAGACAGAATGAGAAAGGCTGTGGACGTCTATTCCAGGAAGCCTTCCCTGGTTGGCCTGGCAGAGAAGGAAGTGTACTCGTCCACCCCGAGGGTTCTCTGGGCTGGGGGCCTTTCATGATGGCTTGTGTGCACTGATTCTTAAAAATCTTTATTGAATTTTGTTACAACATTGCTCCTGTTTTATGTTTTGGTCTTTTGGCCTCCAGGAGTGTGGGATCATAGCTCCCGACCAAGGATCAAAGCTGCACCCTCTGATTAGAAGGAGTCTTTAACCACTCCTGGGAAGCCTCTTGAATGCACTAACTGATCACTCACTGTGACAGCCCGGCTAGGTAGGCACTGCCATCAGCATTCCGTTTTTACAACGAGGAAATGAAGGCACAGGGAAGCTAAGTGACTCGCCCAAGGTCGCACAGCTAGAGATGAGTGCCTGCTTGCCTACTCAGCCACTTCTGCCCCGTCCGACTCTTTGCGACCCTGTGGGTTACAGCCTGCAGGCTCCCCTGTCCCTGGGGCTCTCCAGCCAAGAATACGGAGTGGGTTGCCACGCCCCTCTCCAGGGGGTCTTCCTAACCCAGTGGCGGGACCGAGGTCTCCTGCACTGACAGGTGGATTCTTTACCGCTGAGCCACCAGGGAAGCCAAGGGATCAGTTCAGTTCAGTTCAGTTCAGTCGCTCAGTCGTGTCCGACTCTCCGCGACCCCATGAATCACAGCACGCCAGGCCTCCCTGTCCATCACCAACTCCCGGAGTTCACACAAACTCATGTCCACAGAGTCAGTGATGCCATCCAGCCATCTCATTCTCAGTCGTCCCCGTCTCCTCCAGCCCCCAACCTTTCCCAGCATCAGAGTCTTTTCCAGTGAGTCAACTCGTCGCATGAGGTGGCCAAAGTATTGCAGTTTCAGCTTTAGCATCAGTCCTTCCAATGAACACCCAGGATTGATCTCCTTTAGAATGGACTGGTTGGATCTCCTTGCAGTCCAAGGGACTCTCAAGTCTTCTCCAACACCACAGTTCAAAAGCATCAATTTTTCGGCGATCAGCTTTCTTCACAGTCCAACTCTTACATCCATACATGACCATTGGAAAAACCATAGCCTTGACTAGACGGACCTTGGTTGGCAAAGTAATGTCTCTGCTTTTTAATATACTATCAAGGTTGGTCATAACTTTCCTTCCAAGGAGTAAGCGTCTTTTAATTTCCTGGCTGCAATCAGCATCTGCAGTGATTTTGGAGCCCCCAAAAATAAAGTCTGACACTGTTTCCACTGTTTTTCCATCTATTTCCCATGAAGTGATGGGACCAGATGCCATGATCTTTGTTTTCTGAATGTTGAGCTTCAAGCCAACCTTTTCACTCTCCTCTTTCACTTTCATCAAGAGGCTTTTGAGTTCCTCTTCACTTTCTGCCATAAGGGTAGTGTCATCTGCATATCTGAGGTTATTGATATTTCTCCCGGCAATCTTGATTCCAGCTTGTGCTTCTTCCAGCTCAGCGTTCCTCATGATGTACTCTGCATATAAGTTAAATAAGCAAGGTGACAATATACAGCCTTGACGTATTCCTTTTCCTATTTGGAACCAGTCTGTTGTTCCATGTACAGTTCTGACTGTTGCTTCCTGACCTGCATACAGGTTTCTCAAGAGGCAGGTCAGGTGGTCTGGGATTCCCATCTCTTTCAGAATTTTCCAGTTTATTGTGATCCACACAGTCAAAGGCTTTGGCTAGGTGAGGGGAATTTGAGCTCAGTGTTTGCTCATGGCTGGGTCCACGGCTCCAGTCTCTGGCTGATGGGGCAGGAAGGAGGAGGAAGATGGTAGAAATACCAGCTGTGGGACCTGGGTTGCCCCCAGACCACTTTTATTTTTTTTTAATTTATTCGGCCACATTGGCTCTCAGTTGCGGCACGTGGGACCCTCCTTGATCGGGTGGGATCTTTGGTTGCAGTGACATGGGCAGCACGTGGGCTCTTAGCTCCCTGAGCAGAGATCGACCCCACGACCCCTGCATTGCAAGGTGGAGTCTTAACCACTGGACCACCAGGGAAGTCCAGTCCTCTGACCTTTCTGAGGCTCAGTTTCCCCATCTCAAGATGGAGCTCCCGGGACATGCCTTCCTACCTCGCAGACCTGCCCCCAGGGACCCAAGGAGGGAAGACATTTGGACAATTACACTGGAAGGCGGGGGTTTGGGAGGCTCCTCTGTGTTTCCTTGGCATCTCCTTAGGGATGCGGTGTCCAGCCTGGCCCTGTGGCTCTGATTTCTCTGCAGGGCCTTGGGCGTGTGCTCACCCTTCCAGGGGGACGGAGGTTGTACTTACTTCTCCACCTGCAAGCCCTCCACTCCCCAGGTGCCCGGAACCCTAAGCTAGTCAGCGACTAGATCAGGGCTGGAATCCACGCTTTCTCTCCCCATCTCCACGAGGGTCGTGACCTGGCACATGAAGAACCCTGAAGCCTGCTGTCAGCATTTTTTGTCTGCTGGTCCCAATGCAGGGGGTTCGATTCCTGGTCAGGGAACTAAAACCTCACGTTGCAGTTAAAGATCCCGCGTCCTGCAACGCAGACCAGGCACAGCCCTCAGCCCTTTAGCACACACAGACACACTCCTGGGCTCTCTGCGGCCCGACCCACGACCGAGCCCAGCGTAAACGGAGCTCCGTGGGTGACCTCCAGCCGGCGGCCGTGGCCCTGACCCGTCATTTTAATTCAGGGCTTTCCCACTCCTCTGAGGAAGCCGAGCTGTCCTTAGCGCTGGTTTATGGGACCATCGGTCCTCTGCTTCTGATTACCATTGCTCTCCACAATTATTGCAAACACTCTTCCCTCACTTGAGGCTTTCTTCTCGACTTCCCTCCCCTGCTTCTCTCCAAAGTAACAAGCTCTCTTCTGCGTTAAATCCAAGTCAAGCCCTAGTGGGCCCTGCATGACAAGGTGTCTTTAGTTTTTTTCTTTTTTGGAAGGCAAGCTACTTTCTTTTTAAATTTTTATTATTTTTAAATTTTATTTGTGGCCATGCCCCATGCCATGTGGCTCTTAGTTCCCCAACCAGGGGTTGAACCTGTGCCCCTCCTGCATTGGAAGCTCGGATGCCTAACCACTGGATCAGCAGGGAAGTCTCAAGGGGGTCCTCTTTGTAAAAAAAAAAAAATCAGGGCTCATTAAGGTTTCCCACACTCCCATGGCCCACTGGGAAACCTTAGATGTCTCCCCCTGAAAAACCCCAGAATGAAATGGCTCATACTGAGGCTTCTTTCTGGCACATGGCAGCAGTGTTAGAATGGGGAGTCTGGGAAGGGGATACTGAGTCATGGGGTGGGGTTAGCAGAGCTGATCAGTGCACTGGGTTCCCCTGAGGCTTCTCTCTCACCCACCTTCTGAGGATGCTCTTCTGGGCCCTGGTGGCAACGAGGAGAGGCTGTCACCCAAAAGGCTGATCGAGGGTCTATTCCTTTACCCTCTGCTCGCCTGGTCCTTCCGGGAACTCTGATTGCTTGCCTCCCCTCTCCCTCTTAGAGCTGAGACCCACCACGAGGCATCTCGCAGCACTTCCTGAGACTGTGGGGCCCTCTAAGCTCTACTGCTCCAGGGCTGGGCAAGCTGGAGGATGGAAAATTCCAGGTTGTGGGGGTGCATGCATGCTACATCTCCTCAGTCGTGTTTGACTCTCTGGGACCCCATGGACTGTAGCCCACCAGGCTGCTCTGTTCATGGGATTCTCCAGACAAGAACACTGGAGTTGGTTGCCATGCCCTTCTCTAGGGGATCTTCCTGACCCAAGGGTTGGACCTGCATCTCTTCTGTCTCCTGCATTGGCAGGCAGTTTCTCTATCACCAGCAACCCCTGGGAAGGTCATGGTGGTGGGGAGGGGGGACCCTGGGAAATCTGCCATTATGAAGATCCCCCAAGTTGGAGGCCAAACCCAGAGGAGACCCTCAAAGCAGGTGACAGGCCTCCTTTTCAAAAAGGAAGCAACTGGTCCCATCTAAAGAGTGCTGGGGATTTCCCTGGCCATCTAGTGATTAAGACTTTGCACTTCCAATGTGGGAACACAGGTCTGATCCCTGGGTGGGGTACTAGGATCCCACATTTGGCGCAGCTGTTAAAAATAAACAAAGGAGTGCTGGACTCACAGCCAGCAGAGGTGTGTCATGTGTCGGCGGTGTGGCTTTGAGACCCCGGGCCTCGGTTCCGTCAGCTGTAAGTGGACGGCACCGGCCTGGATGGCGGGAAGGGCCGCCACAAGCACCCACCAGAATGAAAGGCCACGGCCGGAGTCTGGCTCTGCCCAGCGTGTGGCTGGTGGGCCAAGACCCTGCAGACCCTCTCCACTTCATGGCACCCGTCTCCCCAGCCCCGCGCATACTCACAGGCCACCTGGACCTCCGTCTGTCGCTGCAGCAGAGCGCCCATCCGGTTACGCACGATGCAGCGGTAGAAGCCGGCGTGGGTACGGTCCAGGCTGGTGATCATGTACCTGGGGGCAGACGAGACAGCCGGTGAGCAAGTCAGGCAGCTGCGGGGATGCAGGGGTCAAACTGGGGGTCAGAGGTCGTCACCTCACCCTCCTCCATGACCAACGGTGCCAGGGAGCCCTTGGCTGTATCATGGGGGTCACAGAAAGGTCCTGTAAGAAGATCCCTTCCAAAGGCTCTGGCTCAGGTGCCCGGGAGGGAGCCTGCACTCCAGATGCCATCCGGGCAAAGCCATCTGGGCAGGCTGCGTGGTATTCTGTACGTGTGGCCCCGCAGCCAGAGTGCATGAACCCAAGGGGGCCCCAGGGGATGCTCTCGGGGAGCACCTCACTGGCCCCAGAGCTGCAGAGTCTGGTCCTGGGGGCAGGGCAGCTGGAGAGCAGCTGTGCGGTGTGCTCACCCGGCTGGAGGCAGGGAGGAGGCCAGGCTCGGTCTGCGAGGAGCTTCTGGCAGCGAGACGTGGCAGGTGGTGGGTGCTCTTGGGTATGGAGGAGCTAGTTCCCCTGGCCCCCACCCCGTGATCTCCCTGCTATTCTGGGCAGTGACTAGCCCAGCAGGGAGCTCTGAGGGTCCAGGGGCTGGTGCCCAGGATGCCTCCCCTACGC
Organism: Moschus berezovskii; assembly: GCF_049115385.1. NCBI lineage: Eukaryota > Metazoa > Chordata > Mammalia > Artiodactyla > Moschidae > Moschus > Moschus berezovskii. The sequence goes on along the minus strand of NC_142479.1, from coordinate 68,932,630 downwards.
TTGGGTGTCCTTGGGTTTACCCAACTGACTCGGTGAATAAGCTCACTGCAGCCTGCTGCCAGGCTATGCCAACCCTGGAACAGAGCAACCTTATTTGTAGGCGTCGCCAAGTTTTCTTTTGCATGAGTTCTCGCATGAGCCCACCACCATCACCACCACCACCATCATCTTCGCCATCAGCGTCAGCATCTCACGATGATGAAACAGCTGCCACTTTGCGAGCACCGCCGATGCCTCAGGTGCTGTATTAACTGCTTTTCATTCATTTCTCTCTCTCTTTTTTGCTGTGCAGCTTCTGGGATCTCAGGTCCCAGACCAGGTGTCAAACCTGGACCCTTGGCAGTGAAAGCGCGGCGTCTTAACCCCTGGGCCTCCAGGGCGTTCTCTCCGTTCATCTCTTTACCTCGCACAGCAGTTCCCAGACCGCTGGACCTCGTGGGCCAGTAACACTTGAGCCGTTTTAACGCATCTTAGTCTGAAATTTTGGGCCATGACCATTACACTAGCTTCACTTCTTCATTTTATGCGGACGGGGCAGAGGGTTGTAGGTCTGAATTTGAGAGTCTTTTTACCTAATCGCGCTCCTAACCCTATGCAGGGGATACTTCTACTAGTACCCCCATTTTAGAGGTGAGGAAACTAAGGTTCAGAAATACCCATCGTTGACCTGTGGTTTCTGAGGCAGTAAGAGGCAGGACCGGGGTCCCATAGAACCTTTCTGACTCCAAGCCCAGCTGCTAACCAGCTCAACGCTGACGTGCATGCATGCGTGCTTAGTCGTTCAGTCGTGTCTGACTCTTTGTGACCCCCTGGACTGTAGCCCGCCAGGCTCCTCTGTCTATGGGATTCTCCAGGCAAGAATACTGGAGTGGGTGCCATTCCTTCCTCCAGGGGGATCTTCCCGACCCAGGGATAGAGCCCACATTTTCTGGGTCTCCTGTTGCAGGCAGGTTCTTTATGGCTGAGCCACTGGGGAAGCCCGCAGCACTGACATCCGACCCCCCAGGACTCCACGTTCAGGCCTGGGATGGTGTGAGCCCCAGACTCAGAGGAGGATGTGTGCTAAGTCTGCTCTGGCTCTGCGGCAGTATCACCCAGAGCCCCCGGCGGTCCGAGTCTCTTATCTCTGCCCCTGGTGACAGCGCTTATCTGTCCCTCACTCCTGCGCTCGGTGTGATGTTGGGAAGATAGCGGGTACCCAGGCTCTGGCAAATCTCCGTTCTCCCCTCCCCCACTCTCAGGCCCATCACAGGCCCATGGCTCCCTGGGGGAGGGGGAGAGACAGCTTTGGATAAACCGTTCGGGTCTTAAAAGCAATGAGGTGACCTGACAGGGAAGATAGAAGGAGAGATTGGCTGGAAAAGCTCTCTATCTTTAAAAACGGAATCAGACACTACTAAAAAGCACCAAGGAGAGAAAAATGAACAGAAATGACCAAACTCACAAAAAAGACGCTTGGCCACCGTCACAATGAAAGAAAGTCCAATCAAAACAAGACAATATTCAGATGGCACCAAATTTTCTCGTACGATTACACCCACGGCCAGAGTGAGGCGGAGGGGAGGGAGTCTGAAAACAGATCGGCCGATGGAAGAGTAAGTTGGTCCAACCTTTGGGGTAGAATCGATCCAAATCAGAATATTCAAGTCTTCTGACCCTGAGGCTAGACTCCAGGGAGCTGGCCTTTTGTCCGTACTTACAAAAATGTGGCAAAAACCAGGTATGAGGATGTTCACTGCGGTTCGCTTGTGACAGCAGAGACAAATGAAAACCAGAAGCAGCGTAAACATCCATCAAAAATGGAATCGAATCGATTAATAATGCCATAGCCATAGAACGAACAAAGAACACCTCTATGGGAGGAGACAGAACAGCCTCCAAGACACACAAAGCATGAAGAGGGAGTCAAAGCTGGGGACGGGGGTATTTATGGAAATAAACATGAGAAAGTAAAAAGCTAAATAATATCACAGCTGAGTGTTAGGGACATGAGAGAATGTATTCTTATCTCCTGATAAGTTGTTATTTATTGATACAGGCTGCCAAACCCTTAGTCTAATGTTTAGGATCATAAAAAGAATTTTGAGTTTGTGAGCCAAAAAACGTCAAGGAACAGTGTAAATTGTATAACATGTAGGTAAACTGGAATAGTATGTATTTGTATATATTTGCACACACATGTATGGGCTTCCCTGGTGGCTCAGTGGTAAAGAATCTGCCTGACAATGCAGGAGACGCAGGTTCAATCCCTGGGTTGGGAAGATCCCCTGGAGAAGGAAATGGCAACCCACACCAGTATTCTTGCCCATAGATGGAGGAGCCTGGTGGGCTACAGTCCATGGGGTTGCCGACATGACTTAGCGATTAAACAGCAACAATAATCAGGTACCCATTCTGGCATGGACATAAAAATTCTTCAGGATTCTTTACCTCTTGCCTTTTGGGAGAAGTATTGAGGACTCAGAGGAAGGTAAACTTCTGCCTCTGGATTTTATGTCTTTCTACACCACCAGAATGTTCTTTATAGTATGCATATATTGCTTTTATTTTAAAAATAAAATTAAAAAATGCACTTTGAGCATATAATGTCAGTATATATAATAAAAAAGACACCAGGGACTCATTGGATCTGGGGTTTGTTTGCTGATATCAGTGATGCGTAGTGAAATTTAAACTTTAATAAAAGTTGATTTCGGCATAAAGCACGAGTTCCTTTGCTTCAGCCAGGAAGCCCCGGGCCCGACCTGTGGCTCCGAGGAAGAGCAGTGGGTGAGGGCCTGCCCCTCCCCTAAGACCAGCAGAGGAGAGCTGGCTCTGGGCCCCACCTCAGCCACCTCTGTGGGGGGTGACGGGCATCCTCATTCCTGCATCTGTGGTCGGCCTTGCTGCGGGGTGTAGCCCCTCTCCCCAAGCTGTCTCTGGCGCTCCCCTCCCTGCCTGGGAGAACTATTTCTGGCTTGTAGGCAATATTATTTAAAGTAACAGTGCCGCCCACTGCCTTTCCTACCAGGGAAACCCGCTTCGCTCCAGCCAGACTGCCTCCCCGGTGGGTGGAAGAGGCAGCTGGCCAGCATCTCGATTTGCAAATCCAGAGCGCCCGGCGGCATCACAGCACCACAGCATCTGAGATAATGACCCTGACAGTTCCTATTCCCCCACAGGGCTCCCTCCTGGGCCCCAGGAGGCCCACAGCTCTATCTGCCCACCCACCTGCGGCTGCCGGCCTGGCAGTGACCTGGAGGAGCCCAGTCCTGTCCAGGTCCCTTCCAGGGGCAGGGGGATGGCTGAAATGATTTGTGAGGAGGGCGCACATGTGACTGCCCATGATGGAGCCTGGCGCTGGAGCGGGTGCTGGGGCTTCTGATGTTGAGAAAACTAGGCCTGACATCCGCTTCTGCACTTTTTAGGGGTTTGACCCGGGCAAGTGATGGAAATGAACAAACCCCAGTTTTCCCATCTGTAAAATGGGGACAATAATGGTTATCATGTATACGTATGGCTGAGTCCCTTTGCTGTTCATTTGAAACTATCACAACACTGTTAAGTGGCTATACCCCAATACAAAATAAAAAGCTTAAAAAATGGCCATCTTTTTAAAAAAATTTGAAATATAGCTGCTGTGCAATATTATAGAAGTTACAGGTGCATGATATAGTGATTCAGTTTCTAAAGGTTTGGGGGAGAATGGGTACATGTATCTGTATGGCTGAGTCCCTGCAGTGTTCCCCTGAAAATATCACAACACTGCTAATCAACTATATCCCAATACAAAATAAAACGTCAAAAAAAATAGATGTTATACTCCATTGACAGTTATTATAAAATATTGGCTGTATCCCCTGTGTTGTACAGTATATCCTTATAGCTTGTTTTAAAGATTCACTTTTTTTTGATGTGAACCATTTTAAAGTCTTTATTGAATGTGTGACAATACTGCTTCTGTTTTCTGTTTTGTGAGGTATGTGGGATCTTAGCTCTCTGACCAGGGATCGAACCCGAACCCCACGTGCTGGAAGATGAAGTCTTAACCACTGGACCACCAGGGAAGCCCCGCTTTGCAGTTTATTTCTTAGCTAACAGTTTGTGCCTTTTAATCCCTTGCCCCTGTGCTGCCCCTCTCCACCTTCCTCTCCCTCTGGTACCTGGTCTCTAGAGCTGTGAGCTGGTTTCATTTTTTATTATATTCACTAGTTTACTTATATTCACTGTTTTTTAGATTTCATATCTAAGTAATATCAGATAGTATCTGTCTTTCTCTGACTTATTTCACTCAGCATAATGTCGTCCACGTCCATCCATGTTGCTGTCAATGGCAACATTTTCGCTCTTTTCATGGCCAAGGAGTATTCCACTGCATGTCTGTACCACGTCTTCCTTATCCACTCACTGCTGATGGACACTTCGGGGGCTTTGATAATGGCTGTCTCTAATGTAAGCCCCGGACTCACGTGCCTGGCACATGGCAGGTGCTGCACCTATGCCCGTCACACGAGGGTGCAAATGGATGACTCACTGGCGGGGGGTGTGAGGTGGAAAGGGTCAGAGGGGAGGGTGCAGAGGGCGCGGTAGGACCCTGCTCCCTACCTGAGTGAGGACACAGTAAGAGAGCCATGCCAAGCATCAGGGGAGCACGGGTTCCCTGGAAAATTTGTTGGCTTCCCATGGACATGAACCCCGACTGTCTCAGCCACCCACAGAGGATCTGTCATGCCCGCTTGTTTCATTATCTGTTTTTGAAAAAAAATTTTCGAAATTTTTATTATTTATTTATCTGGCTCTGTCGGGTCTTGGGAGTTAGTTGCATCATGAAGGATCTAGTTCCCTGACCAGGAATCGAACCCTGGGCCCCTGCATTGGGAGCTCGGAGTCTTAGCCACTGGACCACGGGAAGTCCCTTCTCATCCTCCTTACTGGTTGAAGGGCTTTGTCTCAGTCCGCAGCTTCTGGCAGACCCTGTCCCCTGCCCTCCTTCTTCAAGGACACTGGGGACAGCAGAGGAGTGACTCCTCCCCTTCCAAAGGCTGCCCACCCAGCCTCTTGGTCACCTCTTTGTACCCTTCTCCTGGTTCGTCTGTCACCTCACTCTCCAAGCAATGAGGACACACACACACACACACACGAAACTGCTGTAGTTTCTTGAGCATCTTTTCAGAATTATTAGGCAAATGCAAGTAAATTCCTCATAAGGTGAGCAATCTCCTGGATGGGAGAAGCTTGGTTTCCTCCCAGTTAAAGGGAGCAGGCAGTGCAGAGACAGCCTTGGGGGCGGGGGTGGAAAGAAAGTGACACACAGAACCCACCCTGTCTGCTTTGCCCCATCGCGGAGGGTCCTGATTTAAACCGAGGGACCCCGGTCACGAATCTCTTTCCTCCACGATGAAAGGCTGGGCTTCGGGTGGAGGGTGCATGGCAGCAACCCAGAGAGGAGCCGGGATGGACAACTGGATTTTTAGAGACACAAGACGGATAGCGGAGAAAATAACTGTCTAAAACACATGGTGTCTTCTCCAGCACACAGGGAAATACACAATGCCCTTTGTGGTTCGAGTCCTTGAGTGTCACAGTTGATATTTAAAATGATTCTTACTCACATTAAATAAGATATTTCAATTCCACAAAGCTGTCAGGAGCTGATGCGGACACCAGAAATAATAGGCCCGCTCTCCTTGTGTTGTCCTCGCTAATAAATCAGACGCCAGAGATGCACGCGTGGTGCTCACGTGGGGGGAGGGTGCGTGTGCACACGTACTGTCACACATGCACTCACATGTTGTATATATACACACACATGTGTACAATCCATACCCCCCACACACATATACACACGTGCATACACATCACAAAATGTACTCACGCACACCCAGACGGTAAAGAAAATGCCTGCAACGCAGAGGACCCAGGTTCAATCCCTGGGTTTTGGGTGGGATCCACCTGCAGGGTGGATGCCGGTGGGGCCGCAGTGGATGGAAGGGGGAGGAGCCCCTGCCTCTGACCACAGAACATGGGGGATAAAGGGATGCTGGGTCCAAGACGCTGGTCTCTGCATCCCTCTTTTCTGGCCTCAACTCGCCCCCGCGCAGGTGGACAGGGTGGCCACGGCGCAGGTGAACAGAGGGGCAGGGGGCCCAGGGTTCGGTTGCACGCACAGGCGTCTGCAGAGTCCGGGAACAGCGGACATCGGCTCGTAGAGACCCCCCGCCTCCAAAGCCCAGAGCTCCCCTTTGGCCCCAGTTCTACCAAACTTCCAGCTGTTTCTAAAGAATACAACCACTGTCACCTCTCCACATGCTGCTCTCCAGCTCATGGGGAACCCCTCTGCCTTCAGCTAGGAAGTTGCCTTCAGGAAGCCTTCCTGAATGTCCTCTGGGCTGCCACAGGGCTCCACCTAGTGCATGGTTCACCATTTAGTTTAACGAGCTGTGTACTGTATGTGTGTCCCCGCGGCACCCGTGCTCCCCAAGCCTCATGCCTGGAACAGCACATGTTCAGTGAATACTCCCTGGGTGAGTCAAGGAGACGGCCAGCGCAGAAGGCCAAATCGTGCCCCCAAGGACAGTCATGGCCCGTGTCGGGGGGCGAAGAGAGGTAGGTGAGGGCGGGTGGCCACAGCGTGGAAGGTCTGAATGTAAGATTTCACAAACGACCATCCCGGCTGAGGACACAAGGACTCAGTCCTTCATCTGTGAGATGATTCCAACTCTAATCATAGTCTGACAGTGAGTCTGACGCAGTCCCAAAGAGTGACAGACTGGACGAATCCTGCTTTGGCCTCAGATTTTCACTATAATCCTAACTGCATCACTTGTTAAGCAAGGGACCTTAGATAAGGGGCTGAACCTTCTTAAGCCAGGGGGCACTCCACCCATGTAAATGGCAACATAAGGGCGGCTGCTTTATAAAAGATACAAGCAGGACTTCCCTGGTCTAGTGGTTAAGACTCCACGCTCCCAGTGCAGTGAGCCCAGGTTCGATCCCTGGTCAGGGAACTAGATCCGGCATGCTGCAATGAAGATCAAAGATCCTGAGTGCCGCAGCTAAGACCCAGTGCAGGCACAGAAAGAAATAAATGTTAAAAAAACAAAATAAAATATGAGTGAAGGTAGTTCTGTTCAGCGGCTTGTTTTGAAACCATGCATTTGTGGCGATGTCATAGATACATATACATTAGGGGACGATCGGAATATAACTTGAGCTTTGCATTTGCTGTGTGAGCTTTTGTCTGCAAGAAACACTTGGTAAATCCAGAAACCTGCCCGCAGCTGAATGGAACAGCATAGTTCCCATGACACGGACACCTTGGGGGCCTCAGCTCACGGGCTTGTTACGAGCTCACCCACCCACATCTAGTCTTACAATCCTCTTTCCATTGCAGACAACCCTCCTTGCACCCTTCACAATAACTCCACAGGTGCAACCCACCGACGCCCACTTCCAGGAGCAGATTTCAGGCCCTTTCCAAGGCCAAGCACATTTACTGTGGCCTTTACGCATTTCTTACCCACTGAACGTTCGGGGACGTGAGTAATCACCCTCATCACATTCCTCTTTTTTTTTTTCCATGTGTCCCTAATGAAGTTTTGGGTGGGCTTCCCAGGTGTCTCAGGGGTAAAGAATCCGCCTGCCAAGCAGGAGACCTGGGTTTGATCCCTGGGTTGGGAAGATCCCCTGGAGAAGAAAATGGCAATCCACTCCAGTATTCTTGCCTGGGAAATCCCAGCCTGGTGGGCTACAGTCCGTGGGGTCACAAGAGTCGGACATGACTTAGCGAGTAAACAAGGACAATGAAGGTTTGCGTGTGGCTCCCTCACCCCAGTTCCCCCACTAGCCCGTTCTTAACTGCATGATTTTGCGGTGTGGTGACTTCTGCCATCGTTTCTATCTCATTTTAGCCGAACTGGGTGCAAAGCTCCAAACTCGGTGTCTGACGTTCGGTAAGCACTTGAGAAGTGCGTCTTTATGAGTTTGCTGTTGCCACTGATCATCTGACCCCGACTGGAGGGTCCACAAAGTTCCGGGCACTGTGTGAAGTTCTGGGTGTCAGCAGTATAACGACAACCAAAATAACAGCACAACCACAATCTTCCCGGTATTGGGGTCCCCCAGCTCCTTAGTTTAGATGAAATGTTGCTCCCGCTGCCATACCCTGCTTAGCAAGGCCCTGTTCCCCAGCCCCACGACCAGTTCCTTCATTACCGTCTGCCACTGTCATCCCCTGGACATTTCAGGATCTCAGGGGAGAGAGGAAACAGGACTCGCTCCTCTTAGAGCAGAAGTGACTTTGTCGTGGCCCCTTTAATTGGCACAAGGGATGATGGGTAATTAACACTAAGGAGGGCGGGGCCAATGTGCACGGTAGAAATGTTCTCTCATTCGAAGCGGGAGCCTCCCGTGGGCACAAAGTGTGGGGGGTGCTCTGCCCGACCAGCCTGTGCTTCGTGCATGGCTGAGTCCTGCTCCCTGGTCTCCACCAGGCTCCTGTTTCCCCAGAACAGATTTTGGGGGGATTAATGAATGCTGATGAGGCTGGAGGATGAACCACTGTGCTCCTGGGGTGCCTCCAGCTTGCTGGGCCAGGTCAGGTAGGGGGCGCTGGGCAGAGGCATCCCTGGTCGTCCCTCCACGCCTGCGGTTGGCAGCTCGGGCGGGGCGGGGGTGCCTGGTGAGCTGCCCGCTCCCTTCCCGCCCAGACCAGGCTCAGGGTCAGGACGCATGCTCTTCCTGTCTACCTGGGGTGAGGCTTCAGATGGCCCTGTGTCTCTCTTCTCTGAGTCCCAAGGCTCAAGCATTCAAGCGGGGCAGGTGTCCACTCCCCCAGCCCTCCCCTAGCTCCCGGCTCTCTGGGTTATATCTCCTTTCGGGAGAGTCTTGGCCACACTGCCACTGAAGTCAGAAAACAGGCTCGAACAACTCCTAGTGTCCAGAGCTGGGCTGGGGGCTTGGGGGGCAACAGCTCTCGGGGGTGGTGGTGAAGAAGGAGGGTTTCGGACTGTCTGTATTACTTGCTGTGTGACCTTGGGCAGGTTGCCAAATCTCTCTGTGCCTCTATTTTCTCAGCTATAAAACAAGGGTAATAATAATAATTATCGTAAGCAAACCAGGCTGTTCTAAGCACTTTACATACAGAATAATGCATTTACTCCCCTTTAACTATCCTATGAGATCAGAATTCATTTTATCCACATTCGGCAGGTGAAACCGATGAGGATACCAAGGCACAGAGAGGTTAAGCAACTTGCCCAAGATCACACAGCCAGTAGGACTTCGATCCCAGTGCTCTTCACCACGACACCACAGTCCCTACCTGAAGGCACGGCGTGAGGGTGACATGATGCCATGCCCGTCGTGCTTAGTAGGACAGGGCCTGGCATGAGGCATGTGGCAAACACCTGGTAGGAGTTAGCTGCCACTGGGATTACTTAAGTTACTGTTACTCCCTCACTGTGTCCTGGGAGAAAGGAGCTCTGCCCTCAGCCCCTCTAACAGTCCCCTAACACCTGGCACAACGCTCCTGTCCTGCTTGCCAGCCCCAGGAGCAGCGTCTGAGCTTCAGCTGCCATACCATCCAGCGTCGGAGCTAGGACGGCGGCTGCCATTAGCCCCAGGACCCAGAGCTGAGCCCCCACGTCCTGCGCTTCCCAACATCTGCTCAGAGCCTGGGCGGCTGGCCCCACAGAACACCCCAGCCCTGATCCTTCCGGCCTGCGTCCGGCCCAACTTGCCTCCACTCTCTACTCATGCTCTGTGGATGGGCAGCTGCTTCAAAGCTTTGCAGTCGCTCCAGGCGGGATGTGGCAGCTACCCCCGCCCCTGCTCCCTAAATCTGGCCTGGCCTCAGGACTCCACCTCAGAATGTGGTGGAGCATTCCAAAGCCAGGGCTCAAGAGCCTTGCAGCTTCCACGCTCGCCCTCCCAGACCACTGCCCCACACCACCATGGCACGAAGGCTGGTAAACCACAGGAAGACAGAGCAGCAGCCCCGCTGACCCCGCCATGACCCGCCAGCCCCGCTGACCCCGCCACGGCCTGCCAGCCCCGCCGACCCCGCCATGGCCTGCCAGCCCTGCTGACCGCCCGCTAAATGCAACGTCCTGAGAGCACGCAGGAGGGGCCAGCCCAGAAACCGCAGACCACAGCTGAGTGACCCAGGTTTGGAGGCAACTGACCAGGAGCTGTGGCCACGGCCAGGCCGGGTACACACCTGCGGGTGGGGGCCTCGCTCTGTCTGCTCCCCAGGGTTGATGGTCAAGGAGCAGCTGCAGCAGCTGAGCTTCAGGATGAAGCCAACTGTGGGCTGACCTCCAGGGACTGCGCCTGATCTCTTTTGGGGAGGCTGTCTTTCTTGGTTACTACTTGTTCTGCAGGCAGGAAGCGCCCACCTGCTGCCTGCTCACACTGAGCCAGGGAACTCTCCAGCATTTTCCAGCCCCCAAGGGCTGCCGGTTGGAGCCGTAAACCCTGCTTTCAACCCCACCCCTCCTCCAAGCCCACCCCCAGGAGGTAGGCTTTAAAAACAATATTTATTTATTCATTTGGCTGTGTTGGGTCTCTGTTGCAGCATGCAGGGTCTCTGTTGCAGCATGTAGGGGGTGTTCGTTGCAGCATGCAGGGTCTTTGGTGAGGCACACAACTGCAGTTGTGGTGCAGGGGCTCCAGAGTGCAGGGGTTTCGTAGCTCTGGGATATGTGGGATCTTAGTTCTCCAGCCAGGGTTGGAACCCACGTCCCCTGAATTGCAAGGCAGATTCTTCACCACCTGATCACCAGGGAAGTCCCAGCGCACTTGGGCAGACAGCTGGGAGCCGGTCTCTTTCTTGGCCAGGATGGGAAGTTCAAAATCACAAACTCCCCCAGCACCCCCTCAGTCAGAAAGCAGAAAGTGGGTCGCAGCAGAGACTCCTTTTGGGGGAATGAAGACCCAGGGGAGAGACCTGAATCCTCCTGCACTGAGAAATCCCCTGAACAGGTCTGATGGGTCTCTGAGGGGTACGGATAGGGAGAGGCGGAGTCAGGCACCAAGGCAGCCCCCAGGAAGCAGGGGTCATTACCAACTCCCCAGGCATCTGTCTAGCCCATTTGCCTGCCTGAGCACAGAACTGAGGCAAGATCTAATTAGTTTCTGTGTCCTGGCTGAGAGCCAAGGTGGAAGGGGGCACCCCCGGGAAGATCTGGGGAGGGGGGAGTCAAGAGGGAGGCTCTCAGGGCAGCCTGGGGTCTCCAGCCCAGCTGTATGGGGAGGAGGAATGAACATCTCATTTCCATGCATTGAAACAGCTTTGATGAAAAACATATGTGCCTCTGCTGGGAACTCCCTTCCCGTCCCTCCCGGAGGACCTTGGGCACCACGTGACCGCTGCCCGATGTCCGTCTCTTGCACTGGTTACCAGGGATTCGGGCCAAATCCAAATACGTCAGTTTCAGGTGATGGATGATCAAACCCGCCCTAATTTGCATGTTAAGTTTCCTAGTGGTAGAAATAAACAGCCTCGGTTCAACCGAGAGGAGCTTTCCCTGGGAGCCTTTCATAAAGCAGCAGATGCTACCTCTGTGCGATCGGTCTGCCCTCTGGAGAGTCTGGGTGGACGTGTCTACCTGCCTCTAGGGCTGCCCGGATCGGAAAGTAGGAGAGGAGCAGGGAGAGAGGGTGTGGCCCCTGTGTGCACACCCATGTATTCTAGACTGTTCTGGGCAGTGAGGCCGCCAGTGGGTCCACGTCCTTCACTCCGCCCCTAATTTGCAGCGAGACCCTGGATGCGTCCCTTTACCCCCGGCTCTCAGTTTCTCCATCTGTAAAATGGGAAGCCTGATAACATCCTCCTCCGACCCCCAGTGAGGATTAAATGCAGTAAGGAGGGCTCACGTACACGCCCGGGTGTCGGGCCACACTGGGTGCCCACGCGTGGTCTGCGGATGGGCCCCCAGAGCTGCATCAGCCCCACAGTGTCAGTGAGGTGCGGACACTGGAGTGGCCCCTCCCTGCCCGCCCTCCAGGGGAAACCCACGGCCGCAGAGAGGCGGTCTCCCTGCCCACCCCCAAGGGGAAACCCACGGCCGCAGGGAGGCGGTCTCCCTGCCCGCCCCCAAGGGGAGACCCACGGCCGCAGGGAGGTGGTCTCCCTGCCCGCCCCCAAGGGTTCTCAGGACTGTGACGCCTCGGAGCCACACGCTGAACCAGGGGAACACGCGAGGACTCAGTGGGTACCCAAGGGGAGAGGAAGGAGCGGGCAGAGCCTGTGACCCGGGGCCTGGCCACGGCCCTCACCCCCAGCACAAGCTGTCTTCCCTGTATCCTGCGATCTAACTGGATCGGGAGTCCGCCTTCTCCCGCACTTGTACCCCGGTGAAATCGGAGCAGTGCCGGATGGACACTCGGGGGGCCTGGGCTTCGATTCCAACCCTGACGTCTCCAGGGCAAGTCGCCTGCTTCTCACGGTGTCCAGTCTCAGGCGGCAGGCTTGGCCCCGCGGCCAGGGAGCCATCCTGCGGTCGTGGCTCTCTGCCAGCCCCAGGCATGCTTCCCTGGGTCCCCTCCACCCTGAGCTCAAGTCCAGCAAGGCAACACCTACCAGCTTGCTTGGCAGGGGGGGCCCACCCCCCTCTCCAAGCCAGGACCCATTAGTGGGAGAGTGAGGAAACTGGTTGCTATGGAAACTGAGACAGCCAGTGTTTTAGAGACTCTCGCTTCTTTCTCCCCCTTCTCTTTCCCCTCACATTTTGAACTTACTCGTCTTAATTGGCATAATTATTGCAACGGCACCCTGAGGCGGGGGAGCCAGCCGTGCCCCTCGCTGCCCACCCCTGGCCCTGGCCCTGCGGGGTCTCTGCCTCCTGCCTGCCCCTCCCCCGGCTTCTCCCGTCACTCACCAGCAGACCCCGAGGCCGTGGCCGTGGCCGGTCCCCTGGGGCCCAGGAAGGACCTGTCCTCAAGCATGGGGTGGACTCCACCCCAGGGTGCGGGATGGGCCAGGCTTTTGGGGCCTCAGGACAGTGTCAGGAGGCATTCTGGGGCTCCTGTGGGGATCAGGTCATGGATGCTATGGATAACAGAGACCCCTCCCACCAATGGCCTCAACCTCCACCAGGGCTTTAAAAAGTGAGACTGCCCAGCGGAGACCAGGGCACAGACAGGACTGACACTTGTGGAGTCGGCACCTCCCGGTCACAGGGCGGATGAGCTCCGGCCCGGCTCTCAGAGGCTCTACCTGGGTCTGGGCAATGGATGTCACACCTGCCTTGCGCATCCCACTCCCAGGACCAAACGCAGCATTGATGAAAGCAACTCTGTGCCACAGTAAGTACAGACAGCTTGGGGTGGGAGAGACCCCCCCAAGAGGGGCCAGAGGGGGGCCAGCCATCTCTGCCCTCCCCCTCCCATGCCAGGCCCCCGAGCCCGGCTCCAGCCGGGAGAGTCTGCATGCACCGGTGCCTGCCTCTGCTTCACTGGTTCTCAAAGCGGGGGAGGGTAGGTAGCCCCCCACCAGGGTACCTTTGGCAAGATCTGGAGAAATTTTCAGTTGTCACATTTGGGGGAGGCAGGTCCCAGCATGAAGTGGGTCCACACCCTACGACACACAGGGAAGCCCCTCACAACAAAGAATGACGGCCCCCCCGCAAACATTAAGAGCGCCCAGGTCGAGAAACCCTACTCTCCTTACTGCCATCCGCGGAGGGCCCTTCACAGTCGGCTCCCACCCCGTTGCTAGGGCCCCCCCGGATGCTGGTACCTCCCAGCAGCCTCCCTCCCAATCAGGACCCTCAGGGGCGGGAAGGGTGGCCGCGGGGTCAGGGGCCAGGGGTCAGGGGCCGACAGCCCGCTTGGCTCGGTGGGGGGGGTCTCGTCCTCCTCCTGGCCCGCCTCCCCCATCCCTCCCGAAGGGTTCCAACATTTCTAAACTCGTTAACTTTTAATTACTACCTTCCCTCTGCCTGAGTACACTGGCTCCATGCCACGTACATCTCCATTAAAATTCAATTTATGCCCATCATAACCAATTCCTGCACTTCAGCTTTCTCACCAGCAGCCTTCAATGTTCAGACAAGATGTCCAAACTCACGGTCGAACTGGAGTACTTCTCCAAAGAGACTGGTAACGCGCAGACAGGGTCTGGTTTTGTTGAGGAAGAGGGGTCCAGACTTCCCGGGAGGGTGGGAACAAGGCCGGGGCAGAAAGGTGAGGAGAGAGGTGGTCCAGGCATGAGCGCACACTGGCCCCTGGGCTGGAACCAACATCTCCAAAGATCAGCAGGAAGGGAGTGGGAGGTGGCGGGGTGGCTGGCGTCGCCTTTGTGCTGATCCTCCTCGCCGAGCTCTGGACCAGGCGGACAGAAGGTCCTAATTCTCCACCTGGTGAACCAATGAGCATCTCCTGATGTTCCCTCATCGGGCTTGGAGGAAGGAGACCTCGCTCGCCTTAGTCCTGTGACTCTGGGCTTGGGGCGGGGAGCTGAACCAGGAAGACGCGTCCTTCGTGTGTGGAGACGGCTTCCCTCGGGAGCTGGCGATGTGCAAGGACTGAGAATGGGAACCGAGGTGAGCATGGCCGGCGCAGGGCAAAGCTGGGGGTGGACGGCCATCCGGAGTGTTCGTCATTGAGTGGTAGGGACGTCCCTGCTGGTCCAGAAGCTAAGACTCTGCACTCCCAATGTAGGCGGCCCAGGTTCGATCCCTGGTGGGGGAACTAGAACCCATATTCAGAACTACGAGGTCACCTGCCTCAACTGAAAGATCTCACAGGCTGCGCCTGGGCTTCCCTGGTGGCGCTGGTGACAAAGAACACGTCTGTCAATGCAGAAAACCTAAGAGAGGTTGAATTCGATCTCTGGGCCGGGAAGATCCCCTGGAGGAGGACACGGCAACCCACTCCACTGTTCTTTCCTAGAGAATCCTGTGGACAGAGGAGCCTGGCAGGCGACAGTCCATAGGGTCGCAAAGACTTGGACGCGACTGAAGTATCTTAGCACGCACGCACGCTGCAACCAGAAGATTCCGTTTGCTACAATGGAGACTGTAGATCCTGCGTGCCGCTGCTAAGACTTGGTGCAGCCAAATAAAAACAATTAAAAAGCGAGTTAGCGGTGTGAGGCATGGATAGCAGGGCTAGGTCCCCGCTGTGCTCCATGGATCAGCCATGACGGGCTCCCCCGTGGTGATTTGGGCTAGCTGGGGCTGTGCCCAGGCAATGCCCCTGCCCCGGGGGAGGGCAGGCAGGGTGAGAGAGCTCAGAGCAGCAGGGGGACAGAGGCTCAGGGTCCCAGAGATCTGGGTGAAACCTGGCTCTCCAGGTCTGGCTGTGTGACTGTTGGCAAGTCGCCGGGCCTCTCCGATTCCTAGCTTTGGGGCAGAGATAATAATAATGGCATCAACCTCCCAGAACCGCTGCCGGGAAGAGCCGGGCTCCGTCCCTGGCACCTGCATGGTGTGTGCCCTCTGGGAAGCCCGCCAGCCTCTGCCTCCCTGGCCTCTGCCGCCTGCCCTCGCATCTACGGGGAGGCCGGCGGAGGGGATGGGGTCACTGCAGCTGGCCGCAGGGGCTCCCTTTCATCCTCTCCTCTGAAGGGTTTCAAAAGCATCGGCCACTCTGCAGGAGTCCCCTTCTCTGTGACCACAGCAGGGCTGTCGCTTGTGGGGGGTCTCTGCCTTCTCCCCACCCCCGAGCCGGGTGGCTCTCTGATGCCATGCCCCACCAAAGGATGTCAGGCTGGCAGCGGGGCTGAGGACCCAGCAGGGGCAGCCAGACGCCAGGCCTGGCTCACCTGAGCCTCCCTGCCACCCCCCGACCCACACCCAGCAGGGCCCAGCCTCAACTGGTCTCACGCCTTCACCCTTGCACCCCAGAGGGTCTGAGGGGCCCCCGGCTTCTCGCTCCTGGGGCCAGAAGAAGAACACACGGTGACGAGTGGGGCTGAAGGAGCCCCATCAGGGAGCTGTGTGCGTCGGTGCAGAAAGGACAGAACATTGAGGTGACAGGCCTCCTGGATTGGCCACTTGCTCCCTGGACGAGCCCAGCGACGTTCCGGAGCTTCTGCGAGCTTCCGCAGAAGGAGGGTAATAACACCTCCCGGTGTTGCTGTGAAATGACGTATATTAAGTTCTTGAGACCAAGTGAGCCTGAATAAACAGTTCTTCTTTGGATCCGTGTGCCTGACTGTGCGTGGGAACCTGTGTGCGTGTGTGGTCTGCCTTGCTGATTTGTTTTTCCTATGTGATTTAAAAATTTTATTTTTACTCTGTTTTTTTGGCTGCCCTGGGTCTTCGCGGCTGTGTTCAGGCTTCCTCTAGTTGCGTTGAGCGGAGGCTACTCTGGTCGCGGAGCGCAGGCGGGAGGCTCACTGTGGCTTCTCCTGTTGCGGAGAATGGGCTCTAGGGTGCTCGGACTCAGCTGCAGTGCATGGGCTTCACCGCCCCACAGTACGTGGCATCGTCCCAGACCGGGGATTGAATTGGTGTCCCTTGCACTGGCAGGAAGATTCTCAACCGCTGGACCATCAGGCAAGTCTTGCCTATTTAGGTGTGAGAATCCTTCCAGGAGGAGGCACCACTGGGCGGGGCAAAGCAATGCGGCTGACGGCTCTGCCGGGACGTGGTCAACAGGACGGCAGGTGAAGGTCTATCCTCCACCCTCCCCATGGCCACTGCCTCACCTGCCGTTTCTGCAGCTGGAGGGAGAGGCCCCATCCACGCAGCCCTGGCTGGTGACACGGACACCAACGGAGCCTGACCTGACTCAACCTGGAGACATGCCCCCCGACGCCCCATGGGAGGGGAGGGTGCCAGGTATGCGAGAGCAGGCGGGCACAGCAGGCCCGGGCAACACAGAGGGCCTGACCTTTATGTGAGTCACCACCCCACGAGGCCAGGCCGTCACACAGACACACCTACGCTTTGCGCGCCCGTAACTCATAACCACTCAACGGGAGACGGCGATGGCACCCCACTCCAGTCCTCTTGCCAGGAAAACCCCATGGACGGAGGAGCCTGGTGGGCTGCAGTCCATGGGGCCGCTAGGAGTCGGACACGACGGAGCGACTTCACTTTCATGCACTGGAGAAGGCAATGGCAACCCACTCTAGCGTTCTTGCCTGGAGAATCCCAGGGACGGGGGAGCCTGGTGGGCTGCCGTCTGTGGGGTCGCACAGAGTCGGACACGACTGAAGCGACTCAACAGCAGCAGCGGCTACGACCACTAAACACATGTACGAGATCCAAGGAATCACATGTACGCAGAGCACCACGGCCCCTCTGTGGTTGTCGTTTAGTTGTTAGGTAGAGTCTGACCCCATGGACTGTAGCCTACCAGGCCCCTCGTCCATGGGACTGTCCAGGCAGGAGTACTGGGCTGGGTGCCGTTTCCCTTGGAGACATACTCACCTGCACATGAGACTTCTGGCGGGTTTGCGGTCTGTTTCCTTATTCTATTAAGACGACACCCGGTGTAACCCATCAGCCACCATCTATTTCATGTCTGTTGCCGCTTGACTGCATCTGCCCCACAGACTCTCACCGAGTCCCCACTGTAACCCTCTAAAGTAGGCACGACTGTGCCCAGTTCCAAAGTGAGGAAACGAACTCAGGATGGCTAAGTATTCCTTGCCCAAAGTCACACAGCTAGTCATGGGAAAAGCACGAAAGTATTCAGGTGGGCCTAACCCCAAAGTCCAGGCTATTTCCATTCCGCCCCCAAGGATGGATTCAGACCCACAAACCTTGCAGAGTCCCTGGCGCTCAGAAAGAGGCCGAGGCTTTCCTCCGTGTGGACGTGTCTCTCTCTCTGTCACACACACAGACTCCACACATCCCTGGCTCATTCTGGGACAGATCCCACTGAGAATAAAGATCCTTGGAGACTGGATGTGCATGCTAACTCCTTCCTTTGAACACGGAATGGGAAACAGTTAAATTTACAACATTGCTTCCAGTTTTATTTTCTCTCCACTTGCTGAGTAAATTCAGCCATCTTTCTGCCTGAAAATTGGATATTATCATCCAATTCAAAACCCAGGGTTTGCAAGAGACGGGAAGACCTCAGCAGAAAGCAGTGGTCAGAGAACCGTGATGAGAAACTGACTGATCTTTTATATGACAGGGTTTTTAGTATGCATTTATTTCCAAGGGGAAATCAGAACCTTCAGTTGACCCAAAAAGCAAGAAAGTGCTAAAAATCCAATGGGGACAGGTCAAAAGGAATCAAGAGCCGGGTTGAAGAGGCTCCACCGGCCAACTCTGGGTTACTATGAATGTCCAAACGAATAATGATGGGAATGGATTAAAACACAGATGAAAAATTATCCATGAAAATAGTGTTACACTATTTTAAAGGGGGTGAGAAAGGAAAGATCTCTTTCATGAAATAATGCCAACTAGTACAAGAAAGCATGGAAAAGGTGCTAGTCACAACTATCTTGGTAGTAACTGATTCAGGTGAGACTCATCAGTGAATGTCAAACCACTGGCTGGGAGATTTCTGGGGAGGAGAATATTCACACAGTCTCAAGTTATCATCCAAAAGGGAAAAATTACATCGATACCCTGACAAGGGAGAAATCTGTGAATGTCATCTTGACCCGTTGAAAAAACCCACCGTCGCCGATAATGGGACAAACTGACATCAGGTACGTGTAAGTGTGAAGTGCTGAAGAGGATGTACATCTACAGAATATTCCTGCCAAAAAGATGGATGTAATTATGAGAATATAACCGGACAAATCCGCGCTGGAGGACATCTTGCAAAACTGGCTGAACTCTCAAAAATGTCAACGCTGTGAAAGATAGGAAAGAAAATCGAGGAACAGCTCCAGAGTCTACAGAGTCACGACAACTAAACCCAACGTGTGGTCCTTGATTAGATCCTGTGTTAAATAACAACAAAAAAATGTCTACAAAGGTATAATTGGGACCCAGGGAAAAATTCGAATACGGACTGTGTGTTAGACAGTAATATTGTATTAATATCAACGTGCAATTTCCTGAGTGTGAAAATTGTGTGGCAGTTCTGTAGGAAAATGCCGCCTTCTTAGGAAATTTTGCTTAGGGGTGAACTGACATAATCTGGGCAACTAATTTCTTTTTTAAAAAATTATTTATTTTTATTTATTTGGCTGTGCCAGGTCTTAGCTGTGCACGTGGGATCTAGGTCCCTGACCAGGGACTGACCAGGGCCCTCTGCACTGGGACCACAGAGCCTCAGGCACTAGGCTACCAGGGAAGTCCCAACTCATTCTTAAATAATTCATGAATGTGTATATGTGTACAGAGAAAGAGCAAGAGGGAGTGCAAATGATACAAAATATTAACAACCCGTGAATGGTAAAAAGGTATACAAGTGTTGATGGTATCATCAGTTTTTCCAATATTTGGAAATTTGCAAAATTGAAAAGAAGCAAGGAAGGAAAAAGCCCCTGCTGTGAGCCATGCCCTCCCCGGGGGCAGGGGCAGTGGTGACTGGTGGGGAGGGTCTGTCTGCCCATCACCCTTTTCCTTTCTTCTGCTCAGAGTTCTCATTTCACTTCCACCACTTGGCTCTAGGGGCTGGAGCTGCTGCACCACAGGGATTGGTCGGAGCAGATCCAGGCTGGACCAATCAGAATCCTCCCCTGGGTCTTTCTACATGGACCTCCTCCTACAGGGAAGTTCCTTCTACTCTGAGATCATGTGGCTGTAAGCCTGGGATTCTTGGACTTGTCCACGTCTCACTGCGTGAGAATAAAGCCTGAATCCAGAGGCGGGCACAGCTGAGCAGCCCTGAGCCCAGGGCTCTGACAGTATCTAGTTCTTGGTTCTATTAATAAGTCTGAGACTGCTGGAACTGCCAAGGCACCTGAAGCTCTTCCTTCATTCCGTGGTTTACTTGCATGGTCTTACGTAAATAATTAGAAGGCAAAGTATATGGAGATGTATTAGGGACAGAAACGAAGGGCAGAGAGAGGCAGAAATGAGGGTGTGTGTGTGTGTGTGTGTGTGTGTATGCATGTGTGTTTGAGAGATTTACTGAGAGCACACAGGTGTTCTATCTGGAAAGGCTTTCCCAAAGAGCTGGGACCCCGCAGGAAACAGCAAGAAGGTTCTGAAAGGGACTATATTCCAAGTGGAGGAGACAGGACAGTTTGGACAAAGGCAGAAAAGGCTGTCCTGAGCATAAAAAGCCTTCCTGGGGTGAGGAGGCAAGAGACTGAGCTCCCCGAATGGAAGTTCATTTCTGTCCCCCTGAATAACTTCCATCCGGCCAAGCTCTGAAATGCATCTTTGTTCTCTAGAATTTGTAGGGTCTGGTTAGCAGAAAGATGCTTAGGATATACATATACACGGAGGAGGCGATGGCAACAATCTTTCTTCAATAAGAGGCAGTGTGGGTGGTGGTAAAGAATTCAAGCCCTGTGGTCATCTGACTTATATCTGAAGCCCAACTCAGTAACTCGACCTTGCGTGGACTGTTTAATCTAAGCCTCAGTTTGCTCATCTGTAGAATGGGGGAGAAACAACGGAACCTACCCATAGGACTGGGGACAGGATTAAAGGAGATGCTCTCAGGGAGCCTATCATAACATCAACCATGAAATAAATTCTTTTTTGGTTACCAATGATTATTATCATCATTACTATCATCAACAACACCTGTACCCTGACAACGATCCAGATGCTTCCAGGGTCAGGGGGCTGAAAGCTCATTCCATCATGGGCGAATCTGAGCCTGAAGAGCCAGGATGTGCCCTGTGTGACACCCACCCCCACGTCCTCGCAGTTTCAGGCACCAGAAGAACCAGATAAGGAGTCAACTTTCCTCCTCCTGGGTCCTGGCTCCAGCTCCCTGCCAGTGGAAATCCAGGGCAAGGACACCACTTGAGTGTGGTATGCCATCGGCATGCTCTGGGGGTGCCCACTTAAGCACGCCCACCATCCAAGAGGCTCCAGGGGCTCTTCACGGAAACTGTTAAAACTGCCCAGGGTGCCACAGAGCTTTTAGGAATGGTTCTGGGACCCCGACTGAAAACCATCACAGGGGCCGCTCAGGGAGGCCCCTCTGGTCTCCTTGTGGCTCCCTGGAGAACCACAGTTCAAAGTGGCCAGCCCTGGAGGGCCTCCTTCACCCAGGTCCAGGTCTCTCACCGCCCACAGAGGGAGGGTGGTCCTCCCGCCCTGGCCCCTCCTGCTCTCTCATTAGCCAAAGTGGTCACTCCCACTTTGGGCAGTGCTCCTGGGCACCAACGTCTACTTACGGGACAGTTTCTCCTGTGCAGGCAACAGCCTTCTGCCTCTATGACCTTCCCTGAAGTCCAGAGTTGCTAATCAGGGAAGGGAGGGGATGCAGAGACAAGGGAGGAGTGGCCAAGAAGCAATAGTGGATGCTTGGGGTGGGGTCCTGGTTCCACCTCAAGGGAGGCACAGAACAATATCTTTGAACTCTTTACAGAACTAAAGCGGTAGTGTTGGCCTCCCTTGTGGCTTAGATGGTGAAGAACCTGCCTGCGATGCAGGAGGCCCAGGTTTGATCCCTCGATCAGGAAGATCCCCTGGAGAAGGGAATGAAAACCCACTCCAGTATTCTTGCCTGGAGAATTCCATGGACAGAGGAGCCTGGAGGGCTACAGTCCATGGGGTCGGACCGTCCAAATAGTCGGACTCGACTGAATGACAAACACACACAAAGTCAGGCAAGAATACTGGAGTGGGTTGCTATATCCTTCTCCAGGGGATCTTTCCAGCCCAGGGATCAAACCTGGGTCTCCTGCATTACAGGTGGATTCTTTACCACTGAGCTACCTGGAAAGTCCCCTTACAGAAGTAAAAGCCCCAATAAAAGGAAGGCGAAGTATTTAATGAGGCATTCTTCATTTCAGAGGGAAGGTCACAGTTTGATAACCTCAAGAACCACAGAAACTCATCAGGAGACCACCTAAAGCCAGATTAAAGGAGTGCACACCCTAATCTGATCAGCAACCCCAGGCTTGAACCACTGCTATAGAACTCCCCAAATCCTCCTGGGTTGGGACACAGTTTTTGAAGGCTCGAGCCTGCTGTGTCCCCGTTTGCTTGGCAAAGCAATAAGGCTATTCTTTCCTACTTCACTCAAAACTCTGTCTCTGAGATTCAAACCGGCACCTGTGTACAGAGGCCAAGTTTTCGGCATCACCACCAAGCCCATCCAGACCAGTGTTGCGGTAGAGGGAACCTGGGCACCAGGCTCACCCCAAACGCTGGCTTCCTGGCTTCATGAAGAAAAGGATGGTTTCCTGGGAAGGACAGATCCTCAAGCAATTAAATCCCCTCCTCTCATTTGCATTCCTGTCCCTGATCTGTATCAACATCCCCAGGGCAAGACAATCTTGTTTCCCCAACACATCAGGCCTAGGGATTAACTACCAGGCACAGGGTTGGGAGCCAATCAAACAGGGCGGGATGGGGGAGAGCCGGAGAGAGGCTGGAGGTCGTCTGCCTTCGGGGCAGCTGCCTGCACTCACTCTTCCACCTGCCCTCACTGAGACCATTTCTCTCTCTCTGCTTCCCCCTTCTCCCACTGGGCAGTGTCCTGGGGAAGCGGGCCAGGCCAGCCCACAGCACCGTGCAGGAAGCAGAGAGAAGTCCAAACGCCCATGGGGTCCCACTTCCGTGTTCCCCCTGAATTTCCCTCCCGAATAGAATCTGTCCATCACGTATGGATCCTGGGGAGTCACACGCCACTGCCCTCTGTTGGACCCAGGCCCCTCCAACAGCTCCCCTGAGACAGCAGCATCTTCTCAGTAGGGAGGGGGTGGGGATCTGGTCACAGCTCTGCTGGCATTGAGCTCCTCTGCCCTAATCATCACTCCTGCCCTGTCCAAGGCTGCCTGGACCACCCTATCGGGGCGGTGCCCCCAGCGCACCCTCCAGTCATCCTCTGCTGGCTTGGCCGGCAGGGTCTTCTCACCCCAGGGCAAGGCTGCCTTGACTCCCCCCGACCCCCCCGCAACCTCCTGCAACTTCCGCTATCCCGGCCTCCCTAGAGCCCTGGCCCAGAGCGTCCCTGAACTGCCACCCCAGCCCGCTCCCCCCTCAGGTACCCCTGCAGGACACGGCAGGACCCTGGCAGCCGGGGGGGGAGAAAGGGGCGGCGTGCTTGCCTGTACTCCAGGGAGAACCTGGTCAGCTCCTGTTGGTTGTGCAGCCACTTGAACTCCAGCGGCCAGCTGCCCTCGGCCATGCACGTGAGCACAAGGCGGTTCCCCTCCAGGTGCAGCTGCGTCCGCACCGGCTCCGTCTTGAAATAGGGGGCCACGTCATCTGCGGGGAACAGAGACACCGGGGCACCCGTTACCACTGCCCACCTGCCTGCAGTCGCTCACCTGGAGCCGGTCTCCGGGAGGCAGGCGGGGCAGGTGCAGCGGGTAACGGGCGAAGGTCCTGTGCCCGGGAAGGGCTGGAGCTCAGGTCAGTGTGCCTTCAGGGCTCGTACGCAGAGCGAGTTCCCCCCGCCTGCCTCCTCCCAGAACCCCCTGGGCCCACTACCTTGGCTGCCACCCCGATGCTCCAGGACTCGTGGTCTCTCCCCCCTTGGGATTCCCATCCATCCAACACCCTTTGCTTCTGGTTTCTCCTTCCAGAGAAGGAAGGGTGGGGGCAGCACTTCTGTGCTTTAGCCAAAGGGAAAATAAACGTCACATGGAAAAGGGGGGAAAGGGCGCATGGATAAACCGGAGACGAGCTGACACACACTACTAGTAAGGACCTACTGCACAGCACAGGGAACGCTGCTCAGCACTCTGCAATGACTTACATGGGAACAGAATCTCAGAAAGGGTGGATACATGTGTGCGTGTAACTGATTCACTTTGCTGTAAGGCAGAAGCTAACACAACATTGTAAATCAACTGTACTCCAATACAAATTAATTCTAAAAAGTAAAAAAAAAAAAAAAATCTCAAGGGAAACAGGGATAGGACACCTGGGTTGGCAAGAGTGGCACGTGATGGGGGCGGCCTGAGTCCTGCTTCCCAAGGCTGCAGGAAACCCTTCCTGGCACCAAGGGCGGGGCCCCTCTAGTGTGTCCCCCTCCAACGCCAGGCTGCTTGATCTTCCACCCGAGGTTCTGGGCCAGCCTGCCTCGACCTCCTCACTCATACACCAGGTTGGCTGTGGGGCCAGAAGAAATGCCACTGTCTGAGCTGCGGGCGTGGGGTACAGCCTTTGCTCTAATCTCTTCCTTAACCCTTTGACCCGACTCAGCCCAGCCAAGCACGAGCCCCCAGCAGCTCCCCTCGACACAGACAATGAACGCGGGACCCCAGACTTCAGGGGTCCACTGAGACCAAAAGGTCTGGGTGGAAACAGGCTTTCTGTCTTCCGCCCAGTTGGAAAAGGGGCAGAAGTGAAGTAGACGAAGGGGTTGACAAAAGAACTGGGAGACGCAGCAAGCGGGAGAGGGCCTCCGCGCCCATCCTTGAGCAGACCTGTGGTTTAGGGGAGGGGCCCACAGTGGAAATTGCACAGGCACTAAAGCACTTCTAGGTTCTGGGTTGTTCCAGGGGCTTTAACATCCTATCACCGGATCACCAACCACAACCAGGCAGGATCAAAATCCACCTTTCAGAGAGGGGTTAGAAACCTGCCCGGGGTCACACAGCTGGAAGGCGAGCAGCCAGCCCTGCAGGCTGAGCACTTAACCCTGCACTTGACCATGATGGTGAAACGTGGCTGGGGAGGAAGGTGGGTGTAAGGCACCCACACGCGGACTCAGCGCCTTTGCGTCTGATAGATGGAGGAAGCGAGCTCCAGGAAGCACTGTTCACCAGCTCATTCAGGGAGCACGCTCTGTACGGGGGCTCTGATCACCTGCTCTCAGGGGTACGGCCAGGGGACCCTGCAGCCCTGAGCTACAACCAGAGCGAGTCAGATCCAGGCCTGAAAGTAAAAAGTGAAAGAGAAGTCGCTCAGGCGTGTCCGACTCTTTGCCACCTCATGGACCGTAGCCCACCAGTCTCCTCCATCCATGGGATTTTCCAGACAAGAACACTGGAGTAGGTAGCTATTTCCTTCTCCAGGGGATCTTCCCGACCCAGGGATTGAACCTGGGTCTCCTGCACTGCAGGCAGATGCTTTACCCTCTGAGCTTGCCAGACCCAAATCCAAGCACTTTCCACCCAACTCCCTGCCCAAGGGATAGGCAGTGCTCAAAGCCAGAAAGCTGCTGGCAAATCAGGCACTGGGCCTCGGACCTCCAAGCCTTGTGGGAGAGGGGTCCTGGCATCACGTCCTGTGTGTGCTCAGCTGCCTGGCTGTGGACACGCATTCCTCTCGCTGAGTCTCAGTTTCTCCATCAGGAGACGCAGGAACAGAAACAGACGCCACGATATCTTAAGAGTTAAACGAGACAGTGTCGGTCGCTCAGTCGTGTCCAGCTCCTCGCGACCCTGTGGACTGTAGCCCACCAGGCTCCTCTGTCCATGGGATTCTCCAGGCAAGAATACTGGAGTGGGTTGCCAAGCCCTTCTCCAGGGGATCTTCCCGACCCAGGGACTGAACACTGATTGCATTGCAGGCAGATTCTTTGCCGCCTGAGCCACCAGGGAAGCCCATTGTTAAATGAGATAACAATTGTGAAAATGCTAGGTCTGTGCCTGGCCCAGAGTAAATGTTCTGCAAACGTTCATTTCTTTTCCAATATCAGAGAATTGGTGTTCCTGCCAGGGAAGGGAGTTCCATCACCCTCGGCACTGGCTGACGCCCCAGACAGACCTTGGTCTGAGAGTTAACGGTCCACTAGGAGCCCAGACGGTGAAAAAACATAAGACAGTGTTCTTCAGGCCTCAGATATGGGACAAGCCAAAGAAGAGAAAGGGGCACTTGTCTGGGGTCAGGGAGGCAGTGACTCAAGGGTGGAAGGGAGTGAACCCAGCTGCGGCGGCCTGGCAGGCTGGGTGGGGGTGTGTGCAGGGGCCCTCCTGCATCCCAGGTGGAACTTTGGAGGATCAGTGGGGCTTGGAGGCCTGGATCTCCGCGCTATCCTCTCACCTCAGATTTAACCAGGGTTGGGCATCCTTGGGTTTCAGATCAGGTTCCGCATCTGTGACAAAGCTTCACTCTGAGCTTATGCACAGACAGACAACTCAGGACAAGCCGTATGTCGGCTTGGGGCCCAGGCCCACCAGCTGGCTGCAGAGATTCCCACCGCAACCCCAAGGTCTCTCCATCTTCACTAGAGCCTGTGGGGAGTCTTCCTGGAACCCCAACCCTGCTACAGACCCTCACTGTGGGGACCACTGGAGGGCAGGCCGGGGGATGGACCGACAGGGGCCGGAGAGCAGGTGCAGACGGGCAAAGGGCGCACCCTGGACCACTCTGCCCCGGGCACCTCTCTGTGGGACCGCCGATGTTCCCATCTCGGAGCTGGCGCTGCTCACTCGCACGTCTGCCCATCACTCTTAAAAACTGTCATGTGAGCACACTGCCTTAAAGACGACAAGCGGCGCCTCTCCTAGAGTGTGTCCTGAGGGCGTGGCTGCCACCCCCTGGTCCCCCGTTTCTGGGGTCCTCGCGCATCTCTGGAGCTGGTGAAAGGCGGAGAGGCAGGCAGGCACTCATTTGCCAAGAAAAATGATTCCCCACCCTCGGAGGCAGCCGGCTCCTCTCAGTTTAACAAATGGGCACATTCGCACTTCAAAGGCGCATTCATATTCTCCAGCAGCTTTCAAGAGCCCTTTGAATCGCGTTCTTAAAAACCCTCTGTTAGCTCCTGTCAGCCCTCGTTTGTTTCAAAACAATAACGCTCCCAGCCCCCAAAGATCAAATCCCCTGGAGGTGGGCTGACTCAGAGACAGAGGAGTCCGGGGTGGGGGTGGGGTGGGGGGGCGGCGAGTGTGCTTGCACACGCACATGGGCACACGTGCCCGGCACCCACAGCCCGGCCTCCGCCACCTGGCTCACGGGTCATGTGCCCCCCACGTCCGCAGTTGCCAATTCATTCCTCAGGCTCTCCTAGGGGCACCAGTCTGGAGCCAGATGGCTTCTGCTTGGATGGGCTGATTCCAGAGGCTGCTGGAGATAATGACTTGAGGGAAGAGCGGAGGTGGGACGTTAGCCTTTCCTGAGAGCCTGCTGGGCACCCATATCAGAGCAGCTTCCCTCATTCCAAGAGACCCTAACAAGGCTGCCTGGTGGAGGCCAAGTCTCCCTGCCCCAAGACCCTGAGATGCGGCCACACCTCCTTTTCCCGAAGATGAAAGGCCCCTCATGTCGGGACTCATGTCGGGATACAGGGATTTGGAAGGGAGGCCCAGGCAGAACTGAGAGCAGGCGTGGTAGTGAGTCCTGCCAGCCTGTTTTCCTAGATGGGCCGGCCCTGCCCCAAAGCAAGGGTCTGGGAGTGTGTGAGCTGTAGCAGGAAAGACTGATGGGAGAAGGATGCTGGTGGGAACAGCGTGTGTGTGTGTGTGTGTGTGCGTGTGTCTTTGAGCATGCGTCTGTATGCATCTTTGTATGTATGTAAGTATGTATCCACACGTATGTATCTGTGTGTTCACGCACGTGTCTGGATGACTCTGGATGTGGATCTGTGTGTCTGAGAGTGTGTGTGTGTGTGTGTGAGTGTGCACGCTTATGTGCAGGAACAGATTTCTGCATCATGACTGCACAGGTGGGTAACACAGATCATTGACCTTGAGCAAATGACTTTGACTTTCTGCACTTCAGTGTCCTTAGCTGTAAACTGGGGATATGTCTGTTGTGAGGCTTTAATTAAAAAACATAAAGTGCTCAGGAAAGTGGTGTGTACTATGGGAGAGGCAGTTATTACTGCTCTTGATCATATAGGCAGGGGGCAGATCCCCTGGGGGGAAGAGCTCATACACCCCTGGCAGGGGCCAGCAGCCTCTCAACCTTAGTTCTGGGATTGCGCAGTACATAACTTGGACTACTGTACATGACAGCCCTGCTAGCCACATTCTCAGTGGGGAAGGGATGATGGAGAATGGAGAAGGGTTGACAGAAGCAACGTTCCACAGATGTCATTCTCGTCAACTTTCCTCACTTTGAAAACTCACACATGGAAGATTTCTTAAGCTAGACCAAATGACTCAAAAATTCACACTTAAGAAAACCACAAAAGAACAGACAAGAACATTCTGAAAAGAACGGCAAGCAGAAGAGATTAGCACACATATCAAACTATATCGTAAAGCTGCAATCATTAAAGCAGTGAGTTCTTTTTCAAATGGGCCTATGAAGTAATGAACCAGAGAGTCTAGAAATAGACCCCAGTATATATGGGATATTTAAGAGAGCATTAAAGTAGAATTTCAGGTCAGTGGGGAATAGATCAATTATTCAACAAATGGCCTTGGAGCAACCAGGATGCCATTTGAGGGAAAAAAATCAAGCTGAATCTATTCCTCACACTTTACTGCAAAATAAATGCTAGATGGATCAATGTTTTAAACAAACAAAAAAAAGAAATTCTAAAAGAATAGAAAAAATCACAGGGGCTTAAAAATACACAATCTCAGCAAAGCAAAGAATTTGCCAAGTACTTTCTAAGTACTACACAAACTCCAGAAAGTCATAAAAACAGATTGATACCTTCAACTATATAAAAATCTTGCATGGAAAAAAAAATACCCATAAACAAAAAGCAACAAATGACAAACTGGGGGAAAATATTTGCAACTTCTATCATGGACAAAGAGCTCATTTTCCTGATATAAAAAATATTCTCATAAATCAATAAGAAAAAGATGAACAAACCAACAGAAAAATGGGCAAAGGATATGAACCGTTCACAGAGAAGAATTATAAATAACTTGGAAACACAGACAAAGATGCTGAACTTTGCGATAAGAGAAAGGCAAGGCAAACTCAATAATATACTTTTTTTTTTCTATCACTTTGGCCAAGATTTGAAAACACGATAAAACCCTGGGGCTGGCCAGCCTGCGGAGATCCAGGCCTCACGCACACAGCTTGGCAATTCCATCAAAACTAAAAATGCACCCCTCTATCCACCAACTCTTTAAGGAATTTCTCCTTCACACACACACAGACACACGTGCATGGAGAAAGTGACAGCATTGCAAGGGAACACTGTGCTTTGTAACAGCGAAAGCTTGGAAATGACCTGAATGTCTGTCAAGAGGGCGCTGGCTAAAGAAATGATTGCACCTCCAAACAGCAGAATTCTGTGCACCGAAAGACTCTGGAACAAATCCTGAGACCTACTGACAAGTGAAAAGAGTAAGGTGTAGAATGGGGTGTGTAATCGACTACCACTTGGCCACACTTTTTTCTTCAAGGATAAAAACAGATTTGCTTGTACAGACACAGGCTTCTTCTACAGGGTCACATAAGACACTGGACCCAGTGACACTTTAGGGAGGAGAACTGGGGGGCTGGGGCTGGGAGGGACGGGCCCACACTTTTTTATTCTCTGCCTTTTTGTAACTTTTAGAAGTGTTTTATCGTGTTGCTGTTTAGTCGCTAAGTCATGTCCAACTGTGTGCGACCCCACGGACTGTAGCCCGCCAAGCTTCTCTGTCCGTGGGATTTCCCAGGCAAGAATACTGGGGTGGGTTGCCATTTCCTCCTCCAAGGGATCTTCCTGACCCAGGGATGGAACCTGCGTCTCTTTCTTGAGAGCGTGCTTGGAGATTCTAACAGAGAGCACAGCTGCTCGTATACTTGACCAAAGACGGGCCCTCCTCCGTCAGGGGTGGCTGTCCTCTTAGACCGAGCGTGCGGCTTCGGGAGGGACGCACGTGGGGCGGTGAGGGAGGAAGGGGACACGGGCCTAGCCAGCCAGGTCAGCAAGTCACCCTGGTGATCAATGGGGTGACGGATGTTGCAACCAGGTCGCCCTCACATCCCCGAGTCTCTCTCCTGGCAGGCAGGTTCTTTACCACTGAGCTACTAGGGAAGCCCCACTGTGCCCTATAGGTATGGATTATTTATTTATAATCAGCTGGTAAAGATTCCGCCCGCAATGCAGGAGACCTGGGTTTGATCCCTGGGTTGGGAAGATCCCCTGGAAGAGGGAAGGGCTATCCACTCCAGTATTCTGGCCTGGAGAATTCCACGGATTGTATAGCCCACGGGGTCGCAAAGAGTGGGACACGACTGAGGGACTTTCACTTTTCATTTATCTATAATCAGATGTAAGCACACAGGTGCAAACGTGTTTGTGAGTGGACAGGGTGTGCGGTCACGGGCAGCCCTGCTGGTCATGCAGGAGAGGACAGGTCTTCTGTGTACCCGGGCTCAGGGGTGTGGAACGGCTCGGGGCGGGGGCAGTCCCTGATCACCAGAGCCTAAGCTCCTTCTCAAGGAAGAGCCACCAACTCTTCCACCAACTGAGGCGATCAAGCGGCCTCAGTCCTGGGCTTCTGTCTAGTTCCCCAGAACAGGGGCCCCTGGCTTCCTGTTCCTCCAAGTTCCTACTAAACACCCCCATTGTCATTCTTCTACTGCAAGCTCCAGGCGAAATGGTCCCACACAGATGCTTACTGCAACTTTAACCTCTCCCCTCCCTTCAGCCCCTAGCACAATAATGCTGTATTTCTCCGGAGCCTACTCCCATGTCTCCTGGGATCTGACCTCCCAGCCAGCTCAGCCCTGGGAACCCCACCTCGCCTGGAGGCAGACCCCCACCGGCTGGGAGTGCCAGCCAGGGTGAAGACCTCCACCCTCCACCAATGCTCTAACTGGCCAAAAGATGTCTGTGTGCCCTCCAGAGCCCGCTTCATGGGGTACCACGCCTGGGCCACACCCTCCCCAGCTCTGAAAGACCCCACAGCCCCTGCTACTCAGCCATCTCGACTTCTCTGGAAAGCTTGGGGACAGGGTGGAGGCTGGGATTCCTGAAAACTTCTTGCCTCACCACCCCCTAGCCTCTGCACTAAGCTAGATTGACCTCAGTGGTCCTGGATTGACCTTCGTGGCCTCCTAACTGGTCCCCTCCCCGGATCTGGCTGGACCCTAGGTCAGAGGAGGTAGAGGCCCGGGCAAGCCCCTCTCCACACACCCTTCCTCTCCCCACACTTCTGTTCCTGCTGCCTTGATTTCACACGATCTCTCGAACTCCCCACACGTGAAGAGCTTTATGTCCATCGTTTCAGTTGAGAGTCACAGGGACTTCTCAAGGCCGGTGCTATCTTTGTTCCCAATTTACAGATGAAACTCAGGAACATTCAGTCCCACGACCTAGCTGTCCCACTCTTCACACCCCGACCTGTGGCCTCACAGGGGATAAGTGAGGGATGATGGCCTCTCTCAGGGATCAGAAGTCACAAGCAGGGGCTACGCCGGCTGTGTGGCAGAGGTGATACTACTCCAGCTTTCAATGTCATGGCTCAGGCCTAGACTGGGGGTGAGGGTGAGCCAGGCGGGCTGGCCAGGCTTGGGTCCAGAGGATGCTGGAAGGATAATGGGCACGATCGCCCAGGGAAGAGCAGTCCACCTCGGGGTGAGCGTTATGGAGGACTTGGCTAGGGTGGTGCAGGCAGGGAAGCCTGCGGATAAGACTTCAAAGGGTCCAGAAGATGAACAGATTTGGGTGGGAGGGGTCAAGTAAAATGAGGCAGGGGCTGGAGCCCCGGGGGCTTCTTGGGAAGGATGGGCAGATGGGGCCCCCATCTCACAGCTCTGCTCGCCACCCAGGCCCCCAGGCTCACCCTTTCCCAAGGGACTGGCTTGAAGGTCCCAGTGGGAGACAAGAAACTGGGTCTAAATGCCCATTGCTTCGCCAAGTAAAGTGTGACCTTGTGCACAGTAACCTCCCCAGCCTTACTGGTCTGTTCGCTCAAGAGATGGCAACCTCTGCCCCAGAGGCTCCTGGGAGGACTAAGTGAGCCAATGTATGTCAAGTTCAGAGCACAGTGCTTGACCCCTACGGATGCTCTTTCTTGCTCTTCAGGCCCCTGGAGGCGATCATAGAGGAGGAGATGGGGGGAAATGGGGTCCCGGGGTAATACCACCATCCCACCTATTTTCCCCTGACTTGGTCACACCCACTTACGGAGCCCATTGTCTCCTGAATGTCCCAAGTCTGAGTTTTCAGAATTCAGCTCCCTGGAGGCCCCTTCAAGCTGGTTCGAGAGCCAAGTCTGGCTTCAGGATAGTTTGTTAGGCCCTGAGCAAAGGTTTGGGACTGGCGTAGGAGCAGCTGGAGCTTCTGCACCATGCCTACGATGCCTTTTCCTCCGAAACCCAGGTCAGGGAGGTGCTGAGCCTGGGAGCTGCCTGGGCGGGGGCTCAGGAGCAGGGTGTGGGCCCCTGAAGAGCGCCATGCAGAAGCCTGTTTGAGCCCGCCCCCCTAAGAAATGTTCGGGGTTCACACACAGCAGGCAGACGCCAGCAGGCAGACAGGGGACGCCAGGCTCCCCAGCTGTTCTTTTTGCACCCCGTGCCTGACACGCCTGCCTGCTCCTGCCCCCCCAGCCAGGGCCTGCCAGCCCCCCAGCCCCCTAGTCCCTCCCCTCCGGCTCCCCTTCCCCTCCCTGCTTCATCCACAAATGAGATGCTAATTTATGCCCCTTTCCTGTATCCTAGCAGATGCCTGGCCCAGCTCGGGCCTGGTGCTGCCTGCATGCCAAGTGCTTCATTAGCCAGGAAAGAAGGCCCTCGCCCTCCTTAATCTAATCCTCACCGGTGACCTTCAGGAAACCGGGTACCTCCTGACGTCCGGGGCCTGGGAGGGCGAGGCAGTCAATTACGCCTCGGCCTCCACAGCTGCAGCCGAATGGATTTCTCGCTTAGAAAAGCGTGTTCAAAAAGCATCTAATGGAACGGATCATCAATTTGTTTGAATACACATCTAATCTGATTTGGGGGGTGGGCAGCCACCAGGGCAGCCAGGGCAACCGAGCCCTGACACGGCCCTGGGGAGTGGCGAGCGGGCCGGAGGGGCCCAGCCTGGGGAAAATGGTGGCTGGGGGTGTGTGTGTGTCCCAAGCACCACGCCTCTATCCCCCCAGCCGGCCGGCCCACTGTACATCAGCCAGAGAGTCTCCCTCCCGCCTGCTCCCTCTTCAGGGCTCAAAGTGCCGTCCTCCGTAACTTTCTTCCTGATGTCCAACTCCAGGGCCCCCAGACTTCTGGGGTTACGTCCGTTACAGCAGGTAGGACACGCAGGAGCCGCACGTGTGGTGACGCCCAGGCCCGTGTGTCATCCATGGGAAGATTGAGGATGGATCCCTTTGCCTCCCCGGCCCCAGAGCTGGGCGGTGAGTCTGACCTTCAGGAGGCCCCAGAGCCATGAAACAAAAATAACAGACAAGCGAACTTGCAATTGAACTTGGCCAGGCCGCCTCCCTCTTGAGAGCTTATATTCTCCTATGTTCTCCCCACTCTGCAAGTTCTGGATGGTGGGTTACAAGCCGGGGCCCTAGCATGGGGTTACTTGGACCTGAGTCCTGGCTCAGCGTGCTGTTCAGTCACTCAGTCATGTTGGTCTCTTTGTGACCCCATGGACTGAAGCCCACTAGGCTCCTCTGTCCATGGAATTCTCCAGGCAAGAATACTGGAGCAGGTTGCCATTTCCTCCTCCAGGGGATCTTCCCAACCCAGGGATCAAACACACGTCTCCTGCATTGGCAGGTGGGTTCTTTACCACTGAGCCACTTCGGAAGCCCCCTGGCTTGACTGCTCTCCAGCTACGGGACCCTGGATGTCTCTCTGTAACCCCTCCGCATCTCAGAGTCTACAATGGAAAAAGCAGTGGTAGGCTGCAGTCCATGGGGTGGCTGAGAGTCGGACACGACTGAGTGACTTCACTTTCACT
The DNA here is from genome assembly GCF_049115385.1 of Moschus berezovskii. Lineage (NCBI taxonomy): Eukaryota > Metazoa > Chordata > Mammalia > Artiodactyla > Moschidae > Moschus > Moschus berezovskii. The sequence continues at coordinate 68,898,904 of NC_142479.1, read as the reverse complement.
TTTCACTTTCATGCATTGGAGAAGGAAATGGCAACCCACTCCAGTGTTCTTGCCTGGGGAATCCCAGGGACGGGGGAGCCTGGTGGGCTGCCGTCTATGGGGTCGCACAGAGTTGGACACAACTGAAGCGACTTAGCAGCAGCAGCAGCAGCAGCAGTGCCTACCCCATAGCCTATGGAGATGGGTAAGCGGTTCGGCCAGCACCTGCATGAAAAGCCCACACAAGGGGAGCTCCTGTTATGCCTAATATTACTCAGTGTAACCTCTGAAAACCCATCTCACAGTCGGGGGGCCTCCCGTGGAACCACACAGGTAAATAATACTAGAGCATTCCCAGCCTTGCATGGAAAAAAGATGGTTCTCATTTCCGATGGGTTTATTCCACAATTAACAGAGGGGAAGGGAGCCCTGCCATACATTTCAGCTGCAGGGTTCAAAGATTAAACTTATACCATTGATTAGAATGCTTTTATCTAACGGTGCTATTATCATTTCAGTGTATTCAGATTCATTACAGCTATAAAAACGGTGAGAATAAAATTCTCCCTAACTCCTGGAATCCCTCCCAAGAAGCTCCGTGATGCCACGTGGAGGACGCTTGTCTTCCCCTTGGTGACCCTGAGGTGACTCACTTGCAGCAATTCTCCTGCTTCACAGCTGGAACTTAAGATAACCCCCCACCCCCGCCAGGGTGGGGATGAGGGGCTTGCCAAAACTCAGGTTTAGCGGTCAGCTGCCTGGCCAGCCCCAAAGACACTTGTCCCACCTGGCATCGGTCACCCCTCCACCTGCTTCTCTTTAAGATCCCCTAGCAGGTGAGCTCGCTCCATGACGTGGGTACCACTCTTACCTGCTCCCCTACGCTCTGGTGATAGAGAAACGCCCACCTCCCACAAGCCTGGGGAAGCCGAGAACAAGGGCTGGGTGGCTTGGAGATGCTTCCGGGAGCCCACAGCCAGTGGAAGCCACGTCTGCCGTGGCCAGCGACGCCTCCCCCAGATGCAGGGTGCAGAAGGGCTGTGCTGGGAGCAGTGGACAGCGGTCCTAAGCTTCGCGTGGCACACCTCCCCCTTTCTGCCTACTTCCTGCCCTTGAGAAAGGCCATGACCTCAGGGAAGATGGAGCACTGGGCCTGCGGAAGGGACGACAGGGAGGGAGGGAAGCTGGTGGGAAATCTGACTTAGCATCAGCACCGACTTCCTAACACGCAGTGGAGAGGGCTGGGCCGGGCAGCTGGCCTCCCTGATCCCAGATGGGCGCTTCCTTCGGTGCTTTCTCCCTGCCTCGCCTTCCCTGGAATCAAGCTGGGGCTGGAGGCAGCTCAGCCTTGGGAAAGGGACAGAGAAGAGGACGTGTTTGTGGCAAGCCTAACGCACGCCGAGCTCTCTATTTTCTCATTTAACCCTCACGGCCACCTTGGGGGTGGGGGCGGGTTGGGGGTCTTACGCTTCCTGCCCCTTTTATGACTCTCATCAGAGGAGACAGGTGACCCAGGCGTCAGATCCGGGTTTCGAACCCACAGCCGCTTGCCCTCCTGCGAGGCCTCCGAGGTCAGCACTGCGCCCGGATCCCAGGGAAGGAGTCTGCGGCAGGGCCCGGGAGGGGGAGGGAAAAGCAAAGCCGAGCCTGTCTCCGCGCAGAGGCTGCGAGATGGAGCCGCCGCCAGGAAGAGCACACATTCATCAGGCTGCTGACCCCGGCGCACCGGCGCTTTGTGGCGTGTAACAAAGACTGCGGAGCAGAAAATTGGAGTTCAATTTGCCGTCCGTCCCGTGCAGCGTGCAGCCCATTCCAGCCCCTGGCAGGCACCTCCGCGCTTCATCATAAATAATAACACCACGCGGCTCGATGGCCCTTTCAGCAGTTACAGGCCCCGAGCAATTTACAAGCTGGATGATACACGGGGCCGGTAGGCGCCTGCCCGCCGCGCACGTGGCCCCTCCCCAGTCACCTGCATGGGCACACGTGCCAGCATCCTGCCTGCCGCCACCGCCTGGGGGTCGTGCCCAGTCAGAGGGAAACAGACCCTGGGCAGCCCTGAGCACTTCCCTGGCCTCCTTCTAAGGCCCTGGTAGGAAGCACCCTCTCCACCACCAGCCTGGCAAGGACCGAGTCCTCGCTGCCCCTGCTGGACCAAGAGTAGGTGCCATCCGTCTGACTCTTTCCTTCTCTTTCAGAAAGAGACTCTGAATCCCAGGTGGCACCAGTGGTAAAGAAACCACCTGCCAATGCGGGAGACATAAGAGATGTGTGTTCGATCCCTGGGTCAGGAAGATCCCCTGGAGGTGGGCAGGGCAACCCACTCCAGTATTCTTGCCTGGAGAATCCCATGAACAGGGGAGCCTGGAGGGCTACGACAAAGAGTCGGACACGATGGAAGTGACTTAGCATGCACACACTGGATCTCTGATCCAGCCTGCCTTTGCTATTACACAAAATTTCTCTCCTCTAGACCTCACGGGGGAAGGTGGGGGTACAGGAGTCACTGGGACACACCCTTTCAACCTCCCACTTAACAGAAGAGACACCCAGGGGCCCCACATCAGTTGCCTCATGGAGACCAAACCTGGAGCTCGGGCATCTGGTCATCGCCCGGGAGAGCCAGGCAGAGGAAGCCCCACCCAGGGGCTCGGGTGTCCAGCCAGCTTCCTCTGAGCAGGCCCAGGGTCTTTCCAGCAGGCAGAGGCTTTGGGTGGAGAGTGCCAGGGGCTCCAGTCCCTTTCTCCATCTTCCCGTTGGAGTGGAGCCAATTTCACACGCTGCATGGTTCCATGGGTATGAACACCCCAGAAGAGGTGAATGCAGAGACAGCACAGAAGCTGGTAGCTGCCAGGTGGTCGGGAGAAAGGGGGTGGGGAGTGATTGCTTAATGGGTACGGGGTGGGTGTCTTTGCTGGGGGATCGAAGTGTTTCAGAATCAAGTAGAGACGGTAGGTGTCCCACATCGCAAATGTACTTGGTGCCACGGAGCGTTTCACTCAAAAGCACTGGTTTTGCCTCTGAGTCTTATCTCAGTTGAGAGAAGGTAAGACAGCCTGGTGACAGCCATGTTTCTCTGTCCGTCTCCCTCACTCAGCGCCCCCAGCCCTCCACTGCCGCCCTCTGCCCCCGGCCCCCTGTGTTCCTTGCGGGGAAGGCTGGGGAGGGCTTCGAAGTGCTCTTTCACACCCTAAGGGGCGCACTGGCTCCTGCCTTCACCTCCTCCCCTGATGGGATGCTCAGGGTCCCTCCCAGTTCAGGGGCCTGTGGGGTCTGCTCTCTGGCTCACAGAAGGTGGACCAGAACTCCAGAAGGTCTCACGAGAACAGGGCCAAACACCCATCTTGGCCTCAGATGAACACCCTCCCCAGCTGCTGCCCAAGCTGATGGGCTGAGCGCACGAGGGCAGACAGCCTCCGCTTTGCAGGTGGACATGGGCTCCCCGCTTCGCGCTTCAGAACTGAGTCAGCAGCGGAGTTTTCTGAGCGGTCGCCTCCTCAGTGTGGGAGGGGAGTGCTGCCTCGCCCTGCCTGCCAGGTCTCAGGAGGCTTCGCTGGGATAGAACTTAAAGAAAGCAGGCTCAGAGGCCTGGCTGAGCATTCACTGCCTGGGGCCTGGGGCGAGCCTCGGTCCGAAGGCCTCCCGTGGTCCATTCACCATCCTGGGTCCAGGATGGGCCAGCATCTGGCAGGGTAGGGTCCCTCCTGGGTAGGGTCCCTCCCACATCTGGTGCCTGGGAAGCGGCTGGGGTGGGGTTACAGGTAAACATCATGAGTGAGTTTTCTCGACGCTCCCACAAAACCCAGGGTCGCCAGAAGGCAACAACCCAGGCTGTGGACGGAGAATGAGAAATGGAGCAGGCGGGCTCAGGACCCCAGGCGCAGGTGGGGGATGACAGCTGGGGGCTGTCTGGACCCCCATCACCCAGGCTGCAGCCGTCCCCACGGCCCACCTGGCTCTGGCCGGCCTGCGCCTGCTCACGTGTGCCGGGAGCAGGTGGCTTTTCTGACGGCAGCTGGCCTGGCCGGCTCGGAGAAGCCGAGGGATGGAGCCGGCTGAACGGAGGGGAGCAGAGGGGTGGGGCAGAGACAGGCTGCGGCCCCCGCCCTGTCCCGGGGGGCTGCATTCATTACCCTTGCCCGGGAGCCAGCCGGGACTCCCTGCCCTGCCTCTCCACTCTGTCCCTTTGAAAGCCCAGCGCCCATCTGTCGTGTGTTAGAGCGGCCGAGCCGGAGGCTGCAGGCAGGAGTGAGGGCGTCTGCCCGCCGCTGTTGATCCCGATGGTCACCTGCCCGGGGAGGTCGGGGGGCGGCCTCTCCCCTCAGCAGCGCCCCCTCCTGCTCTCGCTCCTGATGCCGTGTCCCCAGATCTCATTGGGCTCCACAGCTCTCTCTGGAGGAGCCTGGGCCTCGGCAGCTGATGCCAGCGGCAAACGAGAGAGAGACAGGGATGCAAGAAAGTCACGCTAATGGGACGCAGGCCAGGTTTACCGAGGGCACCTCTGCGGGAGCCGCGGTCCCTGTCACGACAGGGTCTGTGTTCCTTGCTGGTCCCCAGCCCTCCTGTGTGCGGGGCGAGGCGTGGGGGCGGCTGCTGGGGCTGGACCTCAGACAGAGCCCTGAAAGCCGCAGGCCAGGCCATCCCAGCTCTGCGGCCTCTCACAGGCTCCATGCACCCCAGACTGAAAGAAGCGTCTCTCGAACTCGCCTGGTCCAACCCCGCTTGTCGGCAGATGGAGAAACTGAGGCTCAGGGGTTTCGACTGAGGTCCAGCTTTTCTGATACCAAGTCACTCTGCCTCACTTGAGAGCTCTTGGCCTCGTTTCTTCCATCTATAAAATGGGCACAAGGGCTCACAGATGTCCACTGCCCGCTTTCCAAGTTTACCTCCTAGATGGAGCAAGGTCTGGGTGCTTTGCAAAGTTCTTCATGTGTTTCTGACACACTCCCTGTATGGCTTAAATGATTTCTTCTCAAAGACACACTAAAGTCCTAACCCTGGTTCTGTGTTTAGTCACTTCAGTGGTGTCCAAGACCTCATGGACTATAGCCTCCAGGCTCCTCTGTCCATGAGACTCTCCAGTCAAGAACACTGGCGTGGGTTGCCATGCCCTCCTCCAGGGGATCTTCCCAACCCAGGGATCGAACCCAGGTCTCCCGCATTGCAGGCAATTCTTAAATGAGCCACCAGAGAAGCACAAGAATACTGGGGTGGGCTGCCATGCCCTCCTCCAGAGGATCTTCCATTTCTGATACACGCCCTCTTGTGGCTTGAAATACGATCCCCCAAAGACACACCTACGTTCTAACCATGGTACCTGTGAATGTATCCTTAGTGGGAAATACAGTCTCTTTTCGATGGGGAAGGAGGGGAGTATAGCCGTGGCACATGGGATCAAGTGATGATGAGGTAATCAGAGTAGGCCCCCCTCCGATACGACCGACACCCAGTGTGAGTGACACAGGGGAAAAGCAGGCGTGTGGAGCCAGTGCAGAGACCGGAGGGAAGCCTTGATAAGCCTGGATAAGAGGAACGCTGAGGACACCAGGTGCTGGAAGAGGGAGGGAGGGGGGAAGGGCTGGCCCCGACAGCCTTCAGAGAGAGCACGGCCTTCAGAACTGAGACCAGAGCTGCTGTTGCATTAAACCACCTAGTTGCTGGCGTGGTCATGACGGCCCTCAGGAACTAAGCCCTCAGGACCTGGAGGGGTGGGATGGGAAGGGAGGTGGGAGGGGACATGGGTAAATATGGGTGGTTCATGTTGATGGTTGGAGAGGCCAACACCATGCTGTAAAGCCATGATCCTTTAAATAAGTAAATAAATAAATAATAAGGGACTTCCCTGGGGGCGCAGTGGTTAAGTCTCTGCCTTGCAGTGCAAGGGGTGGTGGTTTGATTCCTGGTTGGGCTTCCCTGGTGGCTCAGCTGGTAAAGGATCCGCCTGCGACGCAGGAGACCTGGGTTGGATCCCTGGGTTGGAAAGGTCCCCTGGAGAAGGATTTAGGCTACCCACTGCAGTGTTCTGGCCTGGAGAATCCCACGGACTGCACGTCCATGGGATCTCAGAGTCAGACGTGACTGAGTGCCTTTCACTTTCTCTCACTTGGGGAACTAAGATCCCGATGTTCATGGCCCAGTGAAAAAATTTAAACATAATAATAAAGAAGAAAAAAAAGCCAGCATGGAGCAGAGTCCCTGAGTCTATGGAGTTTTCATGGCCGCTCCCCCAGAGAAGCAAGCCCCTCCCTCGTGCTCACTGAGCCCCTGGGAAGCCCCTGGGGGCCCCCGGCCTCTGCCGTGAGGGCACACGGCTCAGCCGTTTCTGTGCCCTCAGTTCCTTCCCTGGCTGCTGGCACAGAACAGAAACCCGCCACCGCAGGGAGGGAGAGAGAAAGCAGGTCTCCTGCTTCCAGAGGCTTCTGCTATAATTTCTGACCACCCTGCCTCCGACGCATCACGTCCCACCCTTGGTGTCAACCCCCCACGTGCCCTCCTGACCCCAGCCTCGTGCCAGCTGCTCTGCGGCGGGGCCCCGGCTCTGCTGATGGTGACTGATGACACCACGCATGCCAGGAAGCCCAGGGCGGCGGGACAGGCATGTTGGCAGGAGGCAGTGGAGTGACGGACAGCCCCACATGGCCTTTCCAACTCATTCCCCGGAAGCCCAGCCTTTCTGGGAAGGAGAGCGGGGTGGCCCCCACCCCAGCCACCCACGCACGTGGGTGCCCCGCTTCCTTCGTCCTTCCTGGGACCAAAGCCCCAGCCTCCCCCTGGGGCCCAGCCATGGGCAGGACGTTTAGCTCTTCCGGGCTCAGGAAGCGGGTACGACGTTCCTTGCACTCCCCACCTTCCTGCAGTCGTGTCTGACTCCTTGTGACCCCACGGACTATAGCCCACGAGGATCCACTGTCTGTGAAACTCTCCAGGCAACAATACTGGAGTGGGAAGCCATTCCCTCCTCCCGGGGATCTTCCCGACCCAGGGATCGAACCTATGTCTCCTGCATTGGCAGGTGGATTCTTTACCACTGAGCCACAGGGAAGCCCCTTTTCCTGCAGGGAAGCCCCCAACTGGAGACAGTGATCTAGAAGTCACACCCTTACTGCCCTCTCCCCTCTGGCTCGACTCCCCACCCCAACCCAGCCCGGGTCCCACATCCCCAGAGTCAGCCTCCGTCCACGGCTACGAGGACCAGGTGTCTCCGGGTGTGATCCCTGAGGCTACGCAGACACGACAATCCCATTGCACAGACAGCAAAACTGACGCTCCAAGTCACGGAGTGTCTCAGCCCAGGCCACACAGACGCTCAGTGCAGGCACTGGGAGTGGAACACAAGGCGGTCTGCCCGCAAAGTCCACACTCCTACCGTGACGCCTGAAGCAGGCTGCAGAGGTGAGGGGATGGAATCTGGGCACTCTGTCGGTGACCTCCTGCGAGTCCCAGGGAGGCAGGGATGAGAATCACAGCTCCTGCCATGAGCACACAGCTCCCGTGGACGGGGGCTGGACTGCAAAACCATCACACACGGCACGTGGTCGGGGCTATCCACAGACCCGCTTCCCCAGGAACTGCGTGACCTCACGCAGGCCGGGCTAGTTCTTCAGACCTCAGTCTCCCTTTGGGTCATGGCCAGGGTCATCTCTGCTCATTGTTCTCAGGGGAAGGCGAGGTGTCATTGAGGGCTGACCCTTGAGAGAAGAAATCGGGATGGATGAGGGTCTTGTTCCCAGCAGCATGAGACCCAGGAGAGGTGCTCATGGCGAGCTGACATAGGGGAGGTTGGGCTCTAGAAGTGGTGATCCAAGGGCTGAGGTCAGGAGGGTCCCAGGAGACCTCAGCCACACCAGGGCGTGGGGAGCAGAGGGCCACCCGGGATCTGTGGCTTGGCGGTGGGCAAACCCAGTGTGGGAAAGGTGGGGGGGTTTACAGGAAGGCTACCAGCTACCGGAAAGGACAATAAATTAATAGAATAGGGTTGTTTGGCTGGTGACAAGGGATAAAACACGTGGTCCAAAAGAGCCCCATGGGAGCCTGTCACAAGGATGAATGAGAAGGCGAGACGGGGAAGGAGCCGGGAAGAGGCTCACGGAGGCCAAGGAGGCACAGGGCCCCCTGACCTTCCTGTCTCCCCTCCTGGCCCTCTCACCACCCGCTTCGCTTCCCTCAACTCAACCCATAGCGTCAGGCCCAGAGCACTCCTCCAGACAGCCCTCCCTGTCCCAGAACCTGCTCCTCCCGGCGTTCACTGGCCCTTCCACCCCACTCCCCACGAAGGCCGCCCACTCCCCGCTAGAGGTTTTCAGCCCTGGACGACCGTCTCACACAGATGCTCTCAGCTGTCACCCAGGGTATGCTTTTCATTCCTTCGTGCCTTCACTCAACTCGCTAATTCAGCAAGCTTTATTGAGCACCTGCTGTGTGCAGCAGGTGGCACAATGAGCCGGAAGAAAACCTCTGCCCTCCGGCTGCTCACAGGCTCACGGGGAGATGGGCAAGCCCTGTGACGGTGGAGGGAAGCCCGTGACACACGGCCGGGCCTGGAGGGACCAGCAGGAAAGGTGGGACCTGCATCCGAGGCTGAGGAAGGCTGTCTCGGGCAGAGGGTGGGGTGTGCAGAAGCCAGGAAGCATGAGGCAGCAGTGGCTTCTGGGGACTTCAGGTGTTTCCGCATGATGGGGATAGAAGGTGCAGGATGGGGGCTGTCGGGCACAAGAAGTCAAGCGTGGCTGCCACAGGAGCAATCTGCAGGCTAAACTTGGCTTCGAGCCCTGGCTTCTCCAATTAGGAGCTGCACAACCTTGGACAAGTCACTTAAACCTTCTGAGCTGATTTCTTCACTGGAGGAGAACAAGGTGAAGATCACAGCTCCTGCCTCGCCGAACCAGGGTTCGGAAAACACGAGAACATGCAGAGGCATCTCCCAGCCGGGTTTCTGAATACATGGTTTGGGAGGGTCGGGGTCTCAGAGAATAAAGGGGCTTATGGATCGTGCTCAGGAGCTTGGATGTCCGTTTCTGAGTGTGCGTGTTGTGTGTATGAACACACACATGCGTGCATCCTGGGGGCTTGTTAGGGTGGTAGGACCAGCCCAAGCTCCATCTCTAGCCTCTCCCAAGTCTAGTCCCGTCTTGTTCCCTGGATCCCAGAGGAGAGTCCAACACAGTTCGAGAAGACGAAGAAGCTGGGAACGGTGTGGAACAGCGCTTTAAAAGGAGGGAGAAAAGGACACACACCTTCTCAGCACAGACCGTCTCAAGGTCATGACTCATCTCGCCGACCCTTCCGCTCAGCGAACACCAATTACAGGAAAGGCCCCGGAACACAAAGACGGACACGAGGCCCCACCGGGAGGCCCTGCAGCCTGGCTGGAGAGATAGCATTCCAGCGGGTGAGGCGTCTCGGAGTACCGCAAGCCGTGGGAGGGGGGCGCTGAGGATTACTGGGGCAGTTGGGGATCCTTGTGAGTCATTCTCCCACGGGTGAGTCCGGCGGCTCTGGACTGTCACCTCTGCACCGGTCACCTCGAGACACCCTGGGACAGAGTGGGGACAAGACGCAGTCTCGGAGCTCATGAAGCGACAGCTGCACTTTCCCCTGTCCCTCCCGCAGGACAGGAGTGGAAGGAGATAAAAGCAGATGCCAAGAGGCCATCGGGGCAACTTCCCTGGAGGTCCAGCAGCTAAGACGCTGCACTCCCAATGCACGGGGCCCAGGGTCAACCCTGTTCAGGGAATTAAATCCCACATGCCACAACTAAGAGTTCGCATGCTGCCGCTGAAGATCGGACGTGCCATGACTGAGACCCAACACAACCAAATAAACACGTATTTTAAAAAGAGTCCATCGGGGCTGCTGCTGGGGATTCCAGGGAGACACGACCTCCAGGGAGCAATACCTCCTTCTGGAGACGTCACTGTCTTTCATCTTTGGGGTTAAAGTACTTCCCTGCCCAGAGAGGGAGGGAGGGCGCTGAGAAGAGAGGAGGCTTTAGCCTGGACCCTGGTGGCGGCGAAACTGAGCAGGACGCCATGGGGCTCCTGGGCGTGGAAGCCTTTCCACGTCCCCTGATCCCTGTTTGTAGGGAATGGACTCCACGCTCCATGAGCTTCCCCGAGTCCCACAGAGAAGATTCCAACGGCGGGTGATCAGGGAAGGCGTGGATGCAGAGACAAGGGAAGAGCAGCCAGGGAACAACAGTGCAGCTTCGGGGCAAGTCTGGTCTGTCTCAAGGGATACACACTACAGGATCTTTGAGCTCTTTACGGAACTGAAACCCCCAACAAGTGGAAGATGTCAGCGATCTTTAATCCAGGGAAGACTGGTACTCGTGCTCAGCCCCTTAGTCGAGTCCTCCTCTTTGCAACCTGTAGCCCACTGGGCTCCTCTGTCAGTGGGATTTCCCAGGCAAGAATACTGCAGTGGGTTGCCACGCCCTCCTCCAGGGGATCTTCCCAATTCCAGGACTAAACCCGCATCTCCTGCACTGGCAGGAAGATTCGTTACTGCTGAGCAACCAGGGAAGCAGGGAAGGCCACCTGAGGCCAGATGAAAGGAACCGGAGAAGCCATCAAGAGCTCACCTGAGGCCAGAGGAAAGGAGTGCAGACTGCACACACCCCAATCTTCCCAGCAACCCCAGCCTTGGACCACCGCTATAAAACCCCTCACCAAATCTCCCTGGGTTGGGATACACAGTTTTTTGAGTCTGCTGTGTCCCCCTCTGTCTGGCAAAGCAATAAAGCTATGCTTTTCTGCTTCGCCCCAGATTCTGTCTCCGAGGTTAGATTCGGTGCCAGTGCACAGAGGTCAAGCTTTCAGCCTCAGTTGCTGTCGGGGTGCAGAGAAGTATGGGGACTTGGGAGCTATTCTGGAGGCAGATGGAGAATGTTCCTTGTTAGATCGGAAGTGGGGGCTTGTCCGAGAGGGGAGGTCAGTGGTGATGGTTCCTGAGACTCAAGCCCTGGAGGAGGAGCTGGTTTGGGAGAAAATGCTAAGTCTAGTTCTAGATGCATGGGGGTGTCCAGGTGGTATCCAAGTCTGGGATCTGGGGCTGGAGAAGAGGCCGTCGAGGATGTATCAGACAGAAACGGGAGAGCCAGGACGATGGGTTCTGACCACTGACGAGCACAGCTCCAAAGCCTCAGAGGGCTCTTTGCGCGCTCTGGGTCCCACAGCCCCCTTGACAGTCTGGGCATGCGCCGAGAGAGCACTGACTCGCGTGAAGTGCCCACCTCGTGCCAGGCTGTCCCGGCAACTCTGAGGCCCTTCCAGCCCTTCTGGTCTCACCATGTCCGCGCGGCGGCCTTCAAGGTCATCGCCGCCCTTCCAGCAGACGGGGAAGCAGCGGAGCAGTGAGGCGGAGGGTCCGCCTGAGGTCACGCGGGTGTGAGCGGCAGAGGTGGGACTCACACCCACGCCTGGCCGAGTCCAACGCCCAGCCTGGGTCCCAAGGCCGCCTCCCGCCTGGTCAAGCGCCAGGTGAACAGGGCTGTCTGCGTTGTGTTCTCCCAGGAGGGTTTAAGAATCAGGAGGTGTAACTGAGCATCCCCGGTGGCTCGGTGGTAAAGAATCTGCCTGCCGATGAAGGAGACCTGGGTTCCATCCCTGGGTTGGGAAGATCCCCTGGAGAAGGGCATGGTGGGCCACCCCAGTATTCTTGCCTGGGAAATGCCAGGGACAGAGGAGCCTGGCGGGCTGCAGTCCATGGGGCCACAGAGTCAGACATGACTTATCGACTAAACAACAAGTGAGCACCAGCCCTCCCAGAAGGGCCAAGCTTAGGGATCACAGCCCCAGGACCTCCCAGCTGCCGGGAACCTAAGCCATCACCCCTCTTCTCCCAGAAGAGTCCAGGGGAAGGGCCGCAGTGGGGACGGCAGGGGCCTCGCTGTCTCTCCCCCGCCGCCCTGCCCTGTCTCCCTCCGTGGCCGGTCCCGCCCGCCCCCGTCCCTCCCCCGCGTTCGTTGACTCCTGGATGCTGCGGAGCCACCATCCACAACGGCAGGTCAATCTCTCTGTGGCTCATCCACTCAAAACACATCGTTCATCCCCTCAAGGTCAAAGCGTTTATTTCCGGGTGAGGAGAGGGCTAAGAGAAGAGTCCCTCCGGCCATGCCCCGTGCCAGATGACGTTCGCACCGACCAGGACGTCCACCTGCTCTGAGCCGAGGCACAGGCGCAGGAGGGGGCAAGCGAAGGGGCTGCCTCACGCTTGCGCCTCTGCCTCCTCTGGGGCTCCTGAACTCTCAATTCCTGCAGCCCCCTCGGGTGCTTCCCTCTGGAGAAGGCGTGTGTTAGTCGCTCAGTCGGGTCTGACTCTTTGTGACCCCACGGACTGTAGCCTGCCGGGCTCCTCTGTCATGGGGTTCTCTAGGCAGGAATACTGGACTGGGTTTCCATTTCTTCCTCCAGGGGATCTTCCTGACCCAGGGATTGAACCCACGTCTCTCGCACTGCAGGTAGATGCTTTACCATCTGAGCCCCCTTGGAAGCCCTCTCACTCTCATGCACCCTGAGTATGTCTTTTCTCTGTTCTTTCTTGAGTCTTCTTATATTCTTTTGACCACTAAGCCTTCTGCAAGTATCTCCTTTGGGGAGACTTGACTCTCTTTTTATTTTTAATTTTTTTTTTGTTGTTGTTGCTGTTGTCCCACACAGCTTGTGGGATCCTAGTTCCCCGACTAGGGATCAAATCCGTGGCCCCCTGCAGTGAAAGCCAGACTGGACTGCCAGAGAAGCCCCTGGGCTCTCTTTTTAGTCATAGGGAGAAAATATTTCTCAGTCCAGAAGAAAGATGATTCTGGGGAGAGGAGGGCTGGATTAGCTTGTATTGAAAAGCACTTATGAGCTGGCAGCAGGGCGCCCTGTTAATGAGTGACCAGGATGGAGGCGCTGAGGTTTAGCAGAGGGCAGACTGCACTGGATGAGAAGGGATTGCCTTTGGCCCGTTGCCACCGCTGGGAGCTGAAGGCTTTGGAAAATCCACTCTAGCTCCTCAGGCCTCGATTTTCTAGTCAGAAACTGGAGGGATTGACGTCCAGATGAAGGCTGGTGCGATCATTAAACAGGATAGGTTAGGGAGCTGACTTAGAGAAGGCTTTTACTATAAAGGAGCCAGTTAGGCTGGTGTACTTGGTTGAACAGGGTTCCCCTTGCACCCAAATGGCCACCAGGAGCCTCAGACCGAGACCTTCATTTGGAAATAGGGTCTTTGCAGATAGAATTAAGTAAGATAAGGTCATACTGGAGTAACTTGTGCGTGCTAAGTCGATTCAGTCATATCCAACTCTTTGTGACCCCATGGACTGTAACCCGCCAGGCTCCTCCATCCATGGTATTTTCCAGGCAAGAGTATTGGAGTGGGCTGCCATTTCCTTCTCCAGGGGATCTTCCCAACTCAAGGATCAAACCAGGGTCTCCTGCATTGCAGGCAGATTCTTTACCATCTGGACCATGGGCAAGATAGGACAGAAGCCTCCGTAATGCTGGGCCATTCCCATCTGCCTGTGGGGCTGGTGAAGCTCAGTGTGGGGGGCGGGCAGACCCTGCTGTCCACCACCGCATGGTCTAGGTTGGACCAGTACTTAAAGGCAGGGGGAAGCACGTTTGTTCACACTTTGCTCCAACTTGTTATGTCATTTTCGGTGTCCTCATTCTTCTCTACAGGATCCGCAGAAGACAAGGGACCCCATAAACAGGTGCAGGGATAAATGTAGGGACACGCTTGGGATGGATCAGGTCACCAATGGGGCCTAGACTGCCAGCTGGATGGAGCAATCGTGTAAGAACAGCATCGCCGCTGGCGCACGTTAAACTCCGTCTCCGTCTCGCTTTCACTACCTGCCTCTAACCCTGTGTCCGCCGGGAGCCTTCACAGCACCACATTAGCTTTTAGGAGGAAACCGATTTGGGTGAGGGCTGGTGGCAATGCCATACCCCTTGTGATGCCTACAAAGCTTCCGGCTAAAAGCCCACGGGGAAATGTAGCCCCTTCTGTCTTCCCTTGCAAGAGGCTCCAATTTCTCCTAATCATCAGTTCCAAGAAGGCTTATGGGGCATCTGGCCAGCTGACCACCCCGGCCCTGAAACCCTCTACACTGGGTTGGCCGTCGCCTTCTCTAGGCCCTTCTCTTGCCTCTCTGCCTCCTGAGTTTGCGCTTCTTTCTCCCCAGGCTCCGAAACGCGGGCGTTTCCAGGCTTCTGCTCTTAGCCTCCTCACGCCCACCCTTTTCCTTTGGGAAGAAGAGCCACCTTTTTTTTTTTTCCTGCTGTCAGCTATTGCTTAGATAGCTGATGCCTCCCAGACCTTTCACCCTCATCTCTTGCCTGAATGAACTGACCTGATTTGGCAACTGCCAGGCTGTAAGGTGTTCCCAGGTGGCGCTAGTGGTAAAGAACCTGCCTGCCAATGCAAGCGACATGAGAGACATGGGTTTGATCTCTGGGTTGGGAAGATCCCTTGGAGAAGGAAACGGCAGCCCACTCCAGGATTCTTGCCTGGAGAATCCCATGGACAAGGGAGCCTGGCGGGCTACAGTTCACAGGGTCGCAAAGAGTCGGACACGACTAAAGCGACTTAGCACCCACCCACAGGCCTGTAAAAGTCAAAAGACCCAAAGCTGAACTCGGGTCTCTGCAAGCTCGTAGAATTCTCCTAACTCTCCAGCACAGTTAGGAGCATTTGTCCCCAACCCAAGCCACAGACAGCGGCGCCCACCCGTGGCCCCCGTACCCTGTCACCCATCTAACTACCCCTCAAACCCACAAGACAGCGGCGCCCACCCGTGGCCCCCGCACCCTATCACCCATCTAACTACCCCTCAAACCCACAAGACAGCGGCGCCCACCCGTGGCCCCTGCACCCTGTCACCCATCTAACTACCCCTCAAACCCACAAGACAGCGGCGCCCACCCTTGGCCCCCGCACCCATCACCCATCTAACTACCCCTCAAACCCACAAGACAGCGGCGCCCACCTGCGGCCCCAGACCCCATCACCCATCTAACTACCCCTCAACCCACAAGACGCCTCTGCCCCTTCTCCCTTCATGTCTGCTCCAGGCTTCGTCTGCCCAGCCCTGGCTGGCCTCCTGGCCTCCAGTCATTAGCTTGAGCTCCTTAATTAAAGGGATTTCCAATTACGTGCTTCCTGCTATAATTCTTTCCGTGGCACCCTGTCGCCTATAGATAAAATACTCCTTAATGAGGATTGCTGTTGTTTAGTCGCTACGTCGTGTCTGGTTCTTTCGTGACCCCACTGACTGTAGCCTGCCAGTTTCCTCGGTCCATGAGATTTTCCCAGACAAGAATAGTGGAGTGGGTTGTCATTTCCTCCTCCAGGGGATCTTCCCGAACCAGGGTTTGAACCCATGTCTCCTGCACTGCAGGCGGACTCTTTACCGCTGAGCCACTAGGGAAGCCCTTAACGAGGAATACAGAACCCTTCTGTCACTGAACCAGAAACATGATGAATGTTCTGGAAATACTGGTGAGATGGAAGAAGCCAGCAGCTGTGGTTTCCTCCCCACCCCCTCACACAGCCTGATCCCCAGGGTCTGCTCCTGTTGACTCACCACGTGGCTTCCCCACCCACCTCCCCGGGGCACTGCGGCCCAAGCCCCAGGGCGGGGGGTACACGCCTCCATCTCTGCATTGTCACCGCCATCGCCTCACCTTCGAGTGATCTCTTACGCAGTTTTCTCTCGGTCTGGACCAGGGTTCTCAATCGGGGAGGCGGGGGGAACACCCCCCAGGGGACACGTGATGCTGTCTGGAGATGTTTCTGGTTGTCACAGTGCAGTGGGTGTGGAGCGGTAGATGTAGTGGGGAGACCCAAAGATGCTGTGACGCCCCGTATAATACGCAGGACTGCCCCCATGACGAGGAACGGTCCAGCTCCAAATGCCAACAGCGAGGGGTCCCGATCCAGACTTTGGCTGGGTCCACGTCCACGTGTTCCCGTGCCCGGGTGCCGCACGCTAGTGGAGTGAACAGCCCGGCGCTCTGCACTGCCCCACAGCGGGAGCTAACCGCTTTCCCCGACAGGAGGCCTGGGCCCCGGAGGAAGGCTGCTGGCCATCTCCCAGCCCCAGAGTCAGGTGCCAGGGAAGGAGGGGGCCCCCGGGAGCCCTGCCTTCCGGGAGAAGCAGCACCTCCAGGAGCCCGAGCGGATGCCACCAGCCGAACAAGCTGCCAGGGCTGGGGTAACGTTGCCAGACGGTGGAGCCGCCCTTCTTACCCGCAGGGGTGCCAGGCTGGTGAGACACAGGTCTGTTAATTAGGCTACAATGGCAGCCCCGGGGGACGGTTTCTCTGAGGGAAGATGAGGCCCGGGGCTCCCTCTTGCACTGTTGCAGGTGGAGCCCAATGCTCGGCTTTGTTGTTTTCCAGAGAAGGAAGACGTCTGCCTGGCACCAGAGCGGCAGCGTGGGGTGTCAGAGGCCTGCTCCCCGCCCCAGGCTGCCCCAGTCCCTGGAATTCTCCATTGCCTCAAGCCCAGCAGTTGGCCCAACTGAGCACTTCAGACATTTAATAAAGAGGCGCTGGGGCTTCCCTGGTAGTTCAGATGGTAAAGAACCTGCCTGCCAGAGCAGGAGACCCAAGTTCGATCCCTGGGTTGGGAAGATCCCCTGGAGGAGGAAATGGCAACCCACTCCAGTATTCTTTGCCTGGAGAATCCAATGGACAGAGGAGCCTGGCAGGCTACAGTCCATGGGGTCACAAAGTGTAGGACACGACTGAGTGACTAAGCAGGCTCGCAGGCAGTAAGGAAGGGCAGGAACAGGAGCGGGCCTCCTCTTCCCATCAGGGTCCACCCTGGTCCTCTCTCGCCATTTCCCTGGATGCTCCGTCTCTGGCTCCTCCTCTCTTGGGGCCGCTCCCTCTAGCCCTCCCCGCAACCGGATGCTGGCAGAGGAGTGCTCAGCCGCCCCAGACACACAGAAGTCCTCCTTTCTGCGTCCCCTTAAGTTGGGGGTGCTGATGGGGTCGTGCCAGCCACCGCATCCCAACCCACTTCCTCAGCATCTCCGGTCCTGCAGCCCTGGAAGCACAGATGCCGGCAGCCTGTCTGGTCATTGGTCAGTGGCCGGCGACACAGGTGTGTGTGACCCCAGCGAGAGTGTAAACAGCCTGGGAAACCCCAAGGCCCTGGACACAGGCCCCGAGGCCCTTAGGACACGTCCTAGCTTCAGATCCACCGTGGTCCCGTGGTCATAACCGTGGCGGCTCCCCTTCGCTTACATAACTCCCTTTGCAGGTGCTCCGTGCTGCCACGTGGACTGTCCCCCAGCTACAGAGCATCGGGGACACAGGTCGGCCCCCCAGGCACCAACGGGCACGGTCTCTGCAGGCCCCGCCGGGGCACCTGGCACCAGCCGGCACCACCCGGCCCCCTCGCCTCCTCTAGCCTGCCCTCCACGCCAGCTCCTCCAAGGAAGTGCCTCTTTTGGAGACTCTGCCCCAGAAGAAGGGTCATTGCTGCTAATGCCTTTTCTCCCCATCTGTTGCGACTGTTTGCACTCCACTTGCTAATTAGAGACTAATTAGCTGGTGCTGAAATTCATCACTTTCCAAACACAACACAGAGGCAGGAAGAGCGCAGCGATGCAGGCAACAGCTGCACCTCTGCTTGGAGCCAAGGCGGCCCTGCTCCCCGCCCTGCTCCTCCCGCCCCCTCCCCCCTCCTTCTTCCTCCGTCCTCCCTTCCCCTCCTCTTCCTCACCTTCTTCTTTCTCCCCCTCCCCTCCCCCATCCTTCCAATAAGCCCCCTGAGGGGCTGGGGATACCTGCTCCTGTATTCATTTCCCCCAGCCCAGCACAGTGCAGTGCAGAGCTCCTGACAAAGACCCCAGCACTCCTCTCTGACACAGTAAAGGCGGGCATGAATGAATGATGAATGGGGGCCGAAGAGGAGCTCTGGCCGGAGAACAGGGGAGCAGAACCCCCTCCCCCGCGAGCAGCCAGACAAGAAGCTGCTGCGACTCCGTGGACGGTGACGCTGGACAGGGTGTGGGCCTGGGGAAGAGCATCCCTGAGGGGCGGCCAGTGTGGGAGGGATGCTCCGGGCTGAGGACCTGGCCTCTGGAAGGCCTCTGGGGGCCCTGCGTGTGGGAACAGGGGCAGAGGGCGGCAGAGGGAGGAAAGATGGATCGGAAAGAAGATTAAGTCGCAAAAGGCAGGACAGAGGACAGACAGAAGCCCGGAGAGATGGAATGGAGCCGGGGGCGGCGGGGTTCGAGGGGAGGCTGCAGGGAGGGGTGGAGGCCGCAGCTTGGGGTGAGGACGCCTGATTGCATCTCCACGGTCCCCCGGGGCGGTCTTGATTGAAACCATCCATTTGCACGACTGCTGGGAGCACAGAGGGCCCGAGTGCTGACCTCTCTTCCTCTCTCATCTCAGAGTGCGAGGCTGCTGTTCCCCAAGCTCCCTCTCTGCAACATGGCGTGGGCAGGGGGGCCGGGAGGGGCAGCGTTGACTCCTCCGAATCTTCCAGGCCTCCCCGGGACACGCCAGGAGCTCAGCGGCCTGCTGCCCAGGGTCTCAGAGCCCGGGGAGATACCAGCCTGGGCCTCGAGAGGAAAGCCTTGCTTGGAGCGTGAGCTGGGGCTGCAACAAGGAAGCCTAACAGCTGGAATCTAGGGGGACTCTCACGGGGACATACCCAGAGACACCATCGGTGCCTGTAGGCCTGGCCAGGGGACCAAGGTCACCTCGACCACAAACCTTCGTCTGCATGTGGGAAACAGGTTCGTGCGTGCAGGTTGTACGCGCGTCTCACCTGGGCCTTCCCTGAGGGCTGGGTCACCGGAGACACAGCAGCCAGCCTGGGTCTAACTGCCTCCTGGCCACTTTCTTGCTGTGTGGCTTAGGGTGCACTGCCTGACTCCTCTGAGCTGGTAGAACAAACGAGACCCGTTTCCCTTTTTTAGCCCAGCGTCTGCTATCTGTAAGGAGCGGTGAGTGGTGGCAGGCTGGCTGCCCCGCTGGGAACAGGGGCCACTTCCTCCTGCCCTCTGTCCTCACCTGTAGCAGGGAGCTGCTGGGCATTGAACAGGCTCTTTCCAGGGCTCCCCTCGTAGCTCAGTCAGTAAACAATCTGCCTGCAATGCGGGAGACCCAGGTTCCATCCCTGGGTCGGGATGATCCCCTGGAGAAGGAAATGGCAACCCACTCCAGTATTCCTGCCTGGAGAATCATGGACAGAGGAGCCTGGGGGGCTACAGTCCACGGGGTCGCAGAGAGTCAGACACGACTGAGCACATCGTTTAAATGCTTGCTGTGTTTCAGGCGCTCTGTCCACCCTGCAAACAGGCCCAGTTCTTGCCGCACAGACACCAGTGGGTCTTACCCTTAAGCCTGCATCTGAATCCCGGGGAGGACCTAAGACACATGGGTCCTGCCCCCACAGGGTGTCGGATGCAGCCAGTAGAACCTGCATTTCTGACAAGCCCCCAGGTGCTGGTGCTGCCCCTGGTCCCGGGGCCACACTTTGAGAACCCCTGGAAGCAGGTGATTGCCCCTCCCCGGGGAGGTAAGCAATGCTGGGTTGGGGAGGGCTCAGGGGTGACGGGGTTCGGAGGCTCTTTTCCATCCCAGGAAAAGCTTGACTTGATTCCTCGATTGCCTCCCAGCCCCAAGCCCTCCCCAGTCTAATTAAGAGACAGCCACCAGCCTCGAGAGGAGGAGGGCTCCCCCTCCCAGTCTCTCTGCTCTCCAAGCTCCAGGCTGGGCCACCTGGGCACCTCCTACCGGCCCTCTGTAGCAGGATGAGATGCCTTTGCTTTTTAAGCAAAGGGAGAATGGGCCAAATAGGTCACAGAGGGACAGCAGGAGCCCCCATCCCCCAGCAAACAGGGGTCACAGAACCGCCATCACTTTCCCCTCTTCCACCCACCAAGGCCTCCGGCAGGGTGAGGGCGGGGGTGGGGGCGGGGGCGGTCCCTTCCCTGGGCAGCTGGGTGGAGCCCCCAGTAACAGCGCACCTCCCAGCCCTGCCCGTGATGGGGGCAAGTGACTGGAGGCCGCTGGGCCATCTTCCAAGCTGGGGGGCTGTGATCAGGGTGCAGAGGCTAGCCCCCTTCTCTCCACAATCACCCCCTCTCCCTTCCTGCTGACGCCCTAATCCCCCAGCCTCCTGAGTAACTAATCCCCCCAAATGGGATCAGGTCCCTTCGCTTTATTTATATAACGGGCTCGGGGACTCCGTCCTCTCACAAGCTTGGGGGCCGCGGGGTGTGGGCAGGAGCGGCCCCTGGGGTGCCGGAGCATGGCCCACCCTGAGGCTTCGGGGACCCTGGGGATGGCCCTTGACTCAGCGGCTTGGGGCAACGATGTGCGGACATATGTGTGCTTGCGTGTGTGTGTGGGTGCATGCGTGTGTGTGTCTGGGTGCTCGCTTAATACTCAGCCGCAGATATTAATCCCTTTTTATGCAGAGACGAAGGATCACAAGCCCCGGGAAATCAAACCTGAAATGCGGCCAGCCTCCTGCCCCGCTCCCTGTGCCCCTGCCAAATGGACATGTCCGCTCACGACGGAGATAAACAGAAAGGCCATCAAAGCAGCTTTTCAATCTGCCGATTCCACGTGGGGGCCTTCAGAACTCCACGCTGCCCACCCCCTCGGCCCCAACGCCTGCCGCCTCCGCCTTCCGCTCCCCACTCAGCTCCCCAGCCCCCATGCTTTCATCTCCCAAAGTGGGATCTATTGACCCGGCTCATAAGGGCTCCTTTTATGGGCTCCAGATCTGATAATGGAGAGGCTGCGGAGAGGGTGGGAAGGGGCAGAGAGGTTGGCCTTGCAGCCTGGATGGAGGGAGGGGACTGGGGAGAAAGGGCAGGGTTTTGTCAGGGTGGGGGGGTGTTGGGGGGCGCTTTCCTGCAGCAGACTGAGGCCTAGGCCAGTGGGCATGTGCCCAGCCTGGGGACAGTGTCTCCATTCACAACGCCCCCCTCCCATCCCTCCAATGGCTGAAGGAAGAGGATGAAGAAGGGGAGGATGGACTTGGTCTTCCTGGGAGGCTGACCCCAGCCCGAGGCATGGCACCCACTATCTGAAGAAGGTGGGCCCGTTTAACCCTGCAGGGTGGGTGGCCCTCTTCCGATTCTGCACAACAAGAGAGTGGACAGCTAACACGCCCTGGGGGCAGACAGCTGGTACCTGGGAGATGAAGATCCACGACCCCCAGGGATGGTGGTTCTCACCCCTTGGCAGGAAGGGCCAGTGGGTTAGAACACGGACTCCGAAGCCAGACAGACTGGTCTCAAGTAGGTGCCGTGATTGTGTCCGTTTGGTGGAAGGGGAGACCAGGCACAGAGCGGTTAGAAACCTTCGCAAAGGCTGGCGGTCCTTAGACCTGAGGGTCTGTCTCCCAAGCGGTGACCCCTGCACCAGGCTCCCCGCACCACTCCTCTGCTGGGCCTCCCCACCGGGCCTCCCTGCCCCCTCTGAAAGGGGTGACTAAGGGACTGCTGCCAGGAAGTCACTCTGAGAAGCTGGGGCCTTACACCAGGATTCCAGGCTTTAAATATGCAAGGACTGCTTTTCAATAAAGACATAAATAAGTAAACATGTGTGGGTGACATTAGCAAAGAGGACTCGCTGAGTGAAACACCTTTCAACCTCCTAATGAAGAGAATCAAACAAGGTCAAGGTCACGTTCACGATCACGCGGGGCCATGCCGGCCCACACTGAGTGCTCCTGAGGGGCTGCTCCTGAGAAATACGATGAGTCCTTCGAAAGCACCAGACTCTGCTGTGTGAGGGTGTAGGAGAGGAGAGGAGGAGGGCAGGGAGTGACATCTATTGGGCACCCACTGTATGCCACAGCTGTCTCTTCCCAAACAGAGGATCAAGAAGACTTCAGCCCTGGTATCCCCAGGGCTCAGACTCCCTCACCCACTGCCCTAAACTTCAAGGGACTTAGTTCTCCACCCCTCAATTCCATGCTGGTCCCCTCCGCACCCAGGAGTGTTACCTGGGGAAAATGACCCCCACCCAAGAAGAAGGGTCCAGGGACCTCAAGAGAAGGGCAGACAGAGGACAGGTGGGGTGGCCCCCATCCTCAGCAGTGCCCAGGCCTCCTGCCTCGCTTCTCTGCAGCCTCCAGCCCCGAAGAGGCAAGGAAGCCACGTGTGCACCGCCTCCACTCCCCCACCAACCCCTAAGCTCTCAAAGAACTAAGGAGAAGCACTGGGGACATTTCCTGGTCGCTTGAAATTCGTTTGGCCATCACTCACCGGACAGGCTGAGCGGGTCCCTTAAAGAGGAAAAGCAGCTATAAACGGGAAGGGTGAGAAAGCATTCGTTTGTCATCAAGGGGAGGTGAAGTCTGGGAGGGAGGCAGCCCAGCGGGGCCTCGGCAGGGTCAGCTGGAAGGGTGAGGATTAAACACTCAGTGGTACGTCGACCCCGTTCCGCTGCACACAGCTGGGCATGGGAAGGGGCCGGGAGGAGGAGAAAGCAGAGGCTGTGAACTGGGGGCTGTGGAGAAAAAAACCCGGGGGTCTCAGGTCCCCCAGCGGTGCTTTGGTGAAAAAAGGTGACCCAGCATCACAGTTACAAAGCCACTGGCTCGAGTGGGAACAAGAGTCCTTGACGGGTTGAATTTCGTCCCACCTGAAAGATACGCCGAAGGCCTCATCCCTGGTACCTGCGAACATGACCTGCTGTGGAAACAGGGTCTTTACAGATGTATCCAAATTCGAATGAGATCCTTAAGGCGGGCCCGACTCCAACAGGACTGGTGTCCTTCTAAGAGAGGGAGGATTTAGACACAGACCCCCAGGAAGGGGACCACATGACGGCAGAGAGACTGGAGGGATGCTGCTGCAAACTAGGTTGACCAGAAGCTCAGAGAGAGGAGAAAAGATGCTATCCCAATCTGAGGGAGCCTGGCTCTGCAGACACTTTGAATTTAGACTTCTGACCTTCAGAACTGGGAGGCCATAAAGCTCTGTTGCCTCTGGGAGACACAGCTTGTGGCACTGGGTTACAGCTGTCTTAAGAAACTCACACAGACCCCAAGAGTGTTCTGTGCCCCTGACTGCACTTCTCCAATAAACTCCCAACCGACACCGTCCACTGCCTTCCATCTAAAGCAGGAGGTGCCACCATCGACCTGGTTGCTGGGGCCACAACCTAGGAGTCAGCCTTGATCCTCTGTCTCCTTCAACCCCACATCCAACCAGTTACTAAGCTCTACGTTACTAAGTGGTCATTGCCTCTAAGACATATTTCAGAATCCAGCCACCTCTCCGGCCCCACTGTTAATTACGACTCCCCTCGTGGTGCCACTGTGGTCTCCCATTTGCAACCCCCACCCCCACACTCAGCACCCACTACCCACAGCCTCCGGGGGCATTTTCTGAAGCAAGTCCAGTCCAGTCTGCCCCCATGTTTGACTGTCCCAACTGCTAGGGGACCCCACGATTCCACGCCCTTTTGGTATGTATCCAAAAGAACCAAAAGAAGAGTCTTTCAGGAATATTTGGGGACTTCCATGGTGGCTCAGATGGTAAACAATCTGCCTGCAATGCAGGAGACTTGGGTTCGATCCCTGGGTTGGGAAGATCCCCTGGAGGTGGTCATGGCAACCCACTCCAGTATTCTGGCTTGGAGAATTCCATGGACAGAGGAGCCTGGAGGGCTACAGTCCATGGGGTCGCAAAGAGTCAGACATGACTGAGCATCTAACACACACTGGTGATCCAGTGGCTAAGAATCTGCCTTCCAAAGCAGGGTACGTGAATTTGACCCTTGGTCGGGGAATAGAGATTCCACGCACCTGGGGGCAACTAAGCCCACACCTTGTCACCAGAGAAGTCTGCGTGCTGCAATGAAGAGCCTGTGGACTGCGATGAAGCCCAGCGCAACCACAAGAGAAAGAAAATCGTTTCTAAAAAAAATTTAAAAAGACACATCTGTACACCCACGTTCACTGCCACATTCTTCACAAGAGCCAGGAGGTGGAAGCGACCCCAGTGTCCACTGATGGACGGATGGTTAAACAAAGTGTGGTCTATTCACATAATGGAATAGGACCCAGCCCTAAAAAGCAAGGCCGTTCCGACACAGGCTACAACACGAATAAATCTTGAGGTCAAAGACTACGCTAGGTGAAATAAAAGTGACAGGGAAAGTGTTAGTCACTCAGCCGTGTCCAACTCTCGGTGAAGTAAGTTAGACACAAAAGGATAGGGTACTGTTCCCTTTGATGAGGTGGCTCACAGGGTCAGATTCATAAACACAGGAGGTAGAAGGCTGGGTGCCGGGGGCCGGGGAGGGGGGATGGGAGTTGGGGTTTACTGCGGACAGAGTTTCCATTGGGAAGATGAAAAAGTTCTGGAGATGGACGGTGGTGACAGTTATACAACAAAGGGAATGAACTTACCACCATGGAAGTGTATACTTAAAAATGCCAGTTTATGTTATTTATTTTTACCATAATAAAGCAGTTTTAATTAAAAAACCTACATTTCCACAGCTTCCCAGTGACCCTCGAGTAAAACCAGAGCCTCCTTTCACAGTCTGTGCGGCCCTCCGGGTCTGGGGGCCCGAGACTCCTCTGCTCCACGAGGCCTCGCTCAGCCTTGACAAGCCGCATTGACCTCCCCTCCCCGTGTGGTCAGCTCTCCGCTCGGGCCGCCCCAGGGCTCAGCGCCACTGTCAGCTCGCCCCGGGCACCTCCCCGGACCACCGGCCTGAGGTGGCCCCTCTGTGCCCTGGGCACACTCTTTCACGTGACTCTTAGCAGCCATGACGACCTGAACTTGTGCACAAGCTTTCCTGGCTTACGTCTCCTCTGGTCTGGATTTGTGGACTGGGACTCAGCTGTATGCTCATAGCTGCTTCTCAGAGTCTAGACAGAGGAGGTGCCCAGAGAGCAAAGCAGTGAACTGGTGAGTGGCTGGACGGGTGAATCATTCCATCAAAGGCAGGTGGCCCAGGGTAGCAGGGAGGCACCCAGTCACACCCCAGACTGTGTCAGTGCATCCAGGGAAGGGCCTTAAGCAGTTTCTAGGCTGTTCCTCTGGAATTGAGGCTAGGCTGCCTGTAGCCATGGGAGACACTCACTAAGCTTTTTGGAACCCCCTCTTGCAGGCAGGCCTCGGGGATTGCACAGGCATGGCCCTGGGCACACAAGTGAACAGACAGGGAGATCCTCCATGTACTGCAAGCCTGCAATAGGCTGGACCCCTGATGGAGGTTTTACACTATTTCCCCGTTTTGTCCCCTCACGAAACTGAGGCTCAGATGCAACTGAGGCTCAGAGGGGTCAGGCTACTGGCTCAGCAGGACCCCATAAGCAGCAGCAGAATCGAGACAGCCTTGTTCGGTGTCACCAGGGTCCCCTGCTCCTGACAACGAGGCAGCCCTGCCTCTTCCCCTCCGGACAAGTCGCCATGCAGTCAGGGAACCAACTAGAGTGGAGGACGAGACACACGGAAGCAAGGCGTGGAGAGATGGTATTGAGTCAAGGTTGAGGTTAGACAGAGACAGCAGACAGGAAATGGAGAGAGGAACCTCTCCCTTGGTCGTGATGGAAGGGAGTGTTAGGTGGCGGTCGTTGCCAATGAACTTCGTGTTTTAGGGTAGATCGGAACGTGCAGAAGAGCTACGGAGACAGTGCAGAGATGTTCACACACCCAATAGCGTTCCCTTCCTTGCACGTAATCACCTGCGATTGTCACAACTGGGGAACCAGGCTGACACCTTCTCAGTAAACGGCACCATCCACTCAGAGTCTTGCTGGTCCTCCCTGTAGGGCCCTTCTCTGTTTGCGGATCCCCTCCGGAATCTCCTTCAAGCTGTAGCTGTCTCCCTAGTGTTGGTCGCGCCGTCGTGTCAGACTCTCTTGCGACCCCATGGACTGTGGCCCGCCAGGCTCCTCGGTCCATGGATTTCCCAGGCAAGAATCCTGGAGTGGGTAGCCATTTCCTTCTCCGGGGGATCTTCCCGACCCAGGGACCAAACCCAGGTCTCCTGCACTGCAGGCAGAATCTTGACCATCTGAGCCACCAGGGGGTGGTTTCTAGAAGTCCCTAGGCTCTTGGAAACAGTGACAGTTTCTCAGACTTGTTTCTGATGATCTTATAGTTTTGATGGTCTCTGGTATTTTATAGAAGGTCTCCCCATTAGGGTTGCTTGGTTTGTTTTAATGCTTAAAGACTAGGGGGAAAGGATGCTACACACACACACACACACACACACTAAACACACTTCACATCTAATTTCAAATCTTCCTGCTGTGACAATGATGCTATTAGAGCCTCAATGGGGTTTATCTTTTATCACATTTCTGATGTTCTAGCAGAATATGGTACCAGGTACGCCATTTATTGAAACACCTATTTTATGAATGAAGACATGGGGCTATCTGGGAATAAGCGCGAGGCACCCGAGAGTCGGTCACAGCATCCCCGACTTGGGTCCCCTCCTCTGCCTGTCTGCCCCACGGGGCTTCAGCCTACCTACTCTCCAAGTCAAGCCCTGTCTGGGAGGCAGGCAAAGGCACACGGAGATGGATCAGCGGTCCAGCATCGACACTAGAGCAGGGGCAAGAGCCATGCCCCAGAGCCCCCACCCCAGCCAGAGAAGGAGGTGCCAGGCTGTGGCTTCAGCTTATGCCCCAGCTGCTGCACCCACAGCCCCGATACAAGGCTGTGCTGTGTACTTGTGGTCAAGCAAGCTGCCAGGGGCCAGGTGCCCAGTGCTGTGGGATGCCCCCTCCCCCTGCCCCCTGCCAGTGTGGGAGGGGCGCTCTCACAGCTGGGGATTGGCCGCTGCACTCAAGGCTGGGGTACCCATGAAGGAGGGAGTCCTGGGGGTGTGGAGCGGGTGGGCTGCCACATGTGCTGATGGCTGATGGCTAAGGACTCCGCGGCCTCCTGAAAGAGGGATCAGCACCAGGCCTCAGCTCTCCCTGCTGGCCGAGCAGATGCAGAGGCGCGGATGATCCCCAAACCACAGGTGACGCCGGAAGGACCAAGGCGAGCAAGCTGAGCAGGTGCGGCTCCCTGTTGGACGCTTCACCCACGTCACCTTTCAGCAGCCTCAGCCCGTGTATCCCCATTTCACAGGTGGGGAGCCTGCGGCCAGCAGAGAGGCCGGGGTGCCTGCCCGTGGAGAACCCCAGAGCCAGCTCCAAGGTCGGAGCTCACCCTCCGCTCCCGGCTTCTCTCTGCTGCCTCTGCATTTCTCCGGCATGTTTACCTTCCCGATTTAGCCAGCTTTTGTTTGGTTTGATATGAAAATGAGTTTGCCCAGAATGCACAGCATTCTGGACCTGACAGAGTGGCAGGAAGGGGTGGAATTCAAAGCAGCCTGTCACCCACGGCGAGAGTGGGGGTCCACCCCCAGAGAATCCGGGATGGATTCAGACTCCAGTGTGAGAGCCTCGTCTCTGGGGCTCGGTTTGGTGAAGATCGCGTGGGGTCTGAGGTTTCAGGCCTGGGTGCTAGCCCTGGCCTGTTCTTTACCGTGTGTCCCGAGGACAAATCCCTGACCTCTCTGAGCCTCGGTTGCTTCTGCTGATAAACAGGGATCGCTGCACCTGTTTGACGGGGTCCCTCTGAGTCTGGGGAGCCCCTGTTGTAAACTGCCAAGGGCCGTCGATTGGAGGTTGTATTTCTGGAGTCTCAGCTCCCAGGGCCTCCGAAGGGCCCAGGACCCACCATCCGCATCCTGGCAGAGGAAGGGAGCAGGTTCCCAGACCCCGGCGGCCTCTCTGTATCTGGCAGGCCCATCCTCCAACCTGCCCAGCCCTGGCAGTTCCGGGGATGGGGCTCAGCTGGGGGAACAACACTGATGTTGGCACCTGCACCCTCTCTGTGGGAGGGGAAAAGGGAGGGACAAGACAGGCTCGGGGTGCTCCCACCCAGGTGCCCCTGAAGCAGCCCTGGCAGAACAGCTGCTGGTGAAGCAGGTCGTTAGGGCAGGAGGGATCTCCCAGCCAGGGTCATGTGGGAAGGGCCTCCATCACCCCAGGAACAGGTAGGGGCACGGTGGGCTGACAAGGCAGCAAGGGGAGACTGAGCCCCTAGTGGAGGGGCTGCAGCAGGGGGCCCTGGGCTTCTCTGGCGGTACTGGGCCAGGCACTTGGCCACTACCCCCCACCCACAAGGGGCCTGAAGCTTAGGCAGCTTGGTGGTTTTCTTTGACTACAAACTAGCGCAATTTCCTGGTGGCCCAGTGGTTAAGAGCCCACCGGCCAATGCAGGAGACACGGGTTCCATCCCTGATCTGGGAAGATTCCACACACCTCGGAGCAACCAAACCCCCATGCCGCAACTACTGAAGCCTGCGTGCCCTCGAGGATGTGCTCTGAAAGAAGACACTGCAGTGAGAGGCACACACCCTGCAACTGGAGAGGAGCCCCCACCCGCCGCAGCTAGAGAAAAGCCCGGGCGGCAGCGAAGATCCTGCACAGCCAAAAACAGATAAATAAAACCTAAAACAGAGAACATAAGCGATCAAATACGAAATTATGTGTAGTCTCAGAGGACTCCCGAGGCTTAAGTTCATTAGCTTCGTGAGAAACTGCCTTTGACCCCAAAAGGTGTCCAGAAGTGATCGGAGTTCCGCAGATGCTGAAAAGTCATGACCCTCATTGGGAAACACACCCCCTGAGCAAGCCCCAGGGCTCACGGCCCGCAGACTCAGTGGACTCTGGGACACCCAGGGAGGGACAACCCCAGTTCTTCCCCACCCTCCTGCCCAGGCCTCCAGAAGGGCTGAGGAGGGAGGAGACAGAGGTGGAGCCAGATGGGGGAGGGGAACGGACAGGGACTGGTGTGAGCAACCCTCACCTTCCCGCTCAGGTGTGGTGCGCGGTCCTCTGGGGATCACCAGGCCCCACCTCGCCTGGGAAAGGATTCACACTCTGAGGACAGACGTCCCCCCACTCCAGCCCCCGACAGAGGAGACCTAAAATCTATTCAAGCAGTGTCAGGCAGGTTCCCTTCTCCCACCGCGCAGAGAATCACTCTGCAGAGGTAAATATCAGGTTCCCCAAACTTTTCCCACGACAGGATGCAGAAGCTGTCATTACAGAAGATGAAGCAGGCTGGGGAGGTCCATCTTCTCACAGAGCTGCTGGTGCGGGTCGGAGCACAGGGCAGGGCCTCGGGCGGGGTCTGCCAGCCTCCCGCCCCTCAGAGTGTGGCTGGATCAGCTCCAGGGGGCATGGGGGGGGTTGCAGGGGGGCAGAGACAAGGGCCAGGTGTGTCCTCCAGAAGCCCCTGGAGGAGGGGAGGCCAGGCAGCCTCTATGCCCTGGGCGGTGCCCTCAGCCAGCATGGACCAGGCACCTGCAGGGTGAGGCCACCCCCCGAAACCCTGCGACTGACGCCCGCCACAGTGAAGGTGGGGCGTGGAGGCAAGGGCCCTGATCACACACGAGCACCTCAAACTGCGGGTGGGGAGAGTGTCTGGGGGACGCAAGGAGCCCCAGGGAGGAAGTCACCCAGCGTGATCTTAAAGGAGAAGAGAAAGGCCGGCTAAGGTCGGGAGGGAGTGTGGTGCGCTTGGGCAACAGAGAGTGGTTTTTAAGGGGCCGGAGGTCAGGGACCAGGAGAAGAGGAGATGCTGAAGGTTATTCCGTGAGGATGGTTATCTTTGCCATTGGTGAATTCACTGAAATTCTCACAACAGACTTCAGAGCTGGCCAGGCACCCTCAACCTGCAGGTGGCAGCTCTGGGGACTCGCTTGGGGAAGTGTTCTTTGGCACGTCCCGGTGTGAGGGCTGGGTCCTGTCCTGTGTGTCTCCCCCTCTTCACAGATCACTGGGCCATCAGCAGAGTCTTCAGCAGGATCTGGCATGCAGCAGGGGCTTCATCTATTGGACGGATGGATGGAGGGGTGGATGGATGGACAGGTGTGTGGGTAGACTGAAGGACAGGCAAATGGACAGATGAAAATGTGACCGGACAGATGAATGGAATGAGTTTATGGATGAATGGAGAGATGAATGGAGAGATGAATGCACAGGTGGGAGGACGGATGCGTGGCTGGATGGACAGATGGAAGGACGAATGGCCACAAAAGCCTCACAATCCCAGAGTCCTGCCACATTACATGAAGAACCATGGTCAGACACCATCTGAAGAACCACCTCAGACACCATCGCACCCAACCCCTTCATTTCCCAGGTAGGAAACAGAGACTCACATAGAGGAAATGACTCAGATGAGATCACTGAGAACAGGGGCACAGTCATGGTTGGAGCCCAGGCCCACGGCCCCCACAGTCAGAGCCCAGACCCACGGCCTCTGCGGTCAGAGCCCGGGCTGCGGCCCCCAGCTGGGGCAGGTCAATCACCCAGGATGCTGGGCAGCAAGCCCTCAGCAGCCGGAACTCAATCACAGATGGCAGACCCTGAGCCCTGCCCCATCCTCCCCACCTGTCTCCCTGCAGAAAAGGGTCTTTGGACCCTCACACCCCCTTCTCAAGGCTGGATGTCTCGCCCTCTATGTCCCGCTGGGGTTCCTCTTCCCCAAAACATCCCTGCCTCAGGGAGGCAGACGCCAGGAGCTCAGCCCTTCTGTACCCCTCACATCCCCTGCCCTTTCCTCCCCAGCTGCCCACGCACCCCCACGGCACGTAGGTCAGCCCAGCAGTATCGGGGTGGGGGGCCACAGAAGGGCCAGTCATGTCACCCGCTTGGTAAAATTATCTCCTTAAGGAGTTAATGCATGAGCCTCAGAGACAAGGAGGGGGGACAACTGGAGACAAGGCAGGCTGAGAACAAGGACCGGGGAAGGGGGAGAGAAGGCACAGGCCGTCAGAGCCAAACAGGCTCTGCTTCAAGGGGGCAAGAGAACCAGAGCCAGGAGGACTCCCCTCACACCCTCACTCCCAAGTCTCGGGTCCCAGAAGGCGGACGGATGTCACACTGGGAGGTGGTCAGGGGACAGCAGCGCCACCTCCCGCCGCTCGGCCACCCTGACTGAAGCTGACGAACGGAGGCCCCAGCAGGCAGGGTGATGCCACCAGCTGTTCTCAGTAGGGGCTCCTCTGCTACGAGAGGCAGCGTGGGGACGTCCAGCCCAGCCGTCGGGATGGCCCTGGTCGTCTTCTTTCAGGACCGCACCTTGCCCAGGGACGAGACCCTTCTTTCTGGAGGGTCTCTAGAGTCTCCAGGCTGCCCCCATGCCCCCATAGAGCTGGGGCCTTCCTAAAACCACAGCTGGGAGAGGCCAGAAGGGATTCCCATGTGGTGGAAAGAAAAGGTGCAGGGAATAGCGTTGGGGCTGGGAGAGGGTCTCCAAAGAGGCCTGGGGGGTCACACTCCTCTGCTTTTGGGATTGGGTTGGTAAGAGAAAATGGGAGACCGTTGTTTGGAGACCGTGGTTCTGGAAGAGGCAGGCTGCGATGGGGGAAGGCTTATGTAACCCAAAACTTAGATGAGGCCAAGCCCCACCATATACTCAGACCACATCTCAGAAGATGACTGTCAAGGGAATGGACAGACAAACCGCAGGCTGGGGGAAGGGTTTGCAAAAACACGTCTGATAAAGGATGGTTATTCAAAATTATACAAATGAGAAAACAAACAGCACAATTAAAAAACAGGCCAAAGACGCAACAGGCACCTCACCAAAGAAGAAAGACAGATGGCAAATAAGCATATGAAAGGATGCTCCACATCGCGTGTCATCAGAGAAACACAAATTAAAATAACAAGCTACCCCCTCACGCCTATGAGAAAGGCCAACATCTAAAACACTGACAACATCAAATGCTGGCAAGGGTGTGAAGCAACAGGAACTCTCATTTGTGCAAACGGTGCTGCAAAATGGCACAGCCACTTTGGAAGACAGTTGAGCAGTTACCTACAGAACTAAACGTACTCTTACCACGTGATCCAGCAATCGTGGCATTTTACTCAAAGGCGCTGAAAAACTTGAGAGTACATAAAAACCTGCACGGAATATCTATAGCAGCTTTATGAACAATTGCCAAAACTCGGAAGCAATCAAGATTCCTTCAGCGTGTTCGTGCATGCTCAGTCACTTAGTCGTGTCCAACTCTTTGCGACCCGCATGGGCTGTAGGCCACCAGGCTCCTCTGTCCGTGGGATGTGCCGCAAATGGATACATAAACTGTGGTCCCTCCAGACAATGGAATATCACTCAACACTAGAGAGAAATGAGCTACCAAGCCAAGACATGGAGGAACCTTAAATGCAGAGCGAATTACTATGCATTGACTTAATAAAAGAAGCCAATTTGAAAAAACGACATACTGTATGATTCCAACCGCATGACATTCTTGAAAAGGCAAAACTATGTAGGCAGTAAAAAGATCAGTGTCTGCCAGTGGGGAGGGGGCAGCGGGGGATGACGAGGCAGAGCACAGAGGATTCTGGGGGCAGAGAAACGACTCTGTGCGACGCTGTAATTGTGGATACATGTCACTAGACATCTGTCCAAACCCACAGACTGGACACCAGGAGTGCGCCGCCACGTGAACTCTGCACTCTGGATGGCAATGCCGTGTGGATGTTGGGCCATCGATTGAAACAAATGTACCGAGCTGGTGGGGAACGTGCATAGTGGCGGGGGCGGGGGTGCTGTGCATGTGGGGAGGCAGGGGGTCTCTGGGAATTCTCGGACTTTCTGCACAATGTGAAAGTGAACCTAAAACTACTCTGAAAATGTAAAGTCTTAATTTTATATTTCAAATTTTAATTTAAAAAATATATGTATACTTTTGCCGAGCCGTGCGGCACGTGGGATCTTAGTTCTCTGACCAGGGATGGAACCCACACCCTCTGCATTGGAAGCATGGCGTCCTAACCACTGGACCACCAAGAAAGCCCCATAAAGCCTTGATTTTTTAAAAGATGCCAACTGGAGAGGGGTGGAGAAAAGGAGCCCCGAGGGCGTTTTGGGCGAGGCTGGGGAAGACCCCAGGGAGGCGGAGAGGGAGGAGACAGGGTCAGCCGTGCCGCCCCCGCCGCCCCATCCCTCCCCAGCCCGGGGTGGGGGCAGGCTGAGGTGCCCGAATTCAACCTCAGCTGGCAGGCGGAGGAGGGAAGGATCAATTAATTCAATTAATTCATTAGGCTGACATGTCTGCGAACATCGCTCCCGGGACTCGACGGGCCTGGCAGCCAATGGTGGTTTAACGGGCACTTTCGCTCTGAGATGACACTGGGCCAGCTGCTCTTTCCAGGGCAGGAGACTCGCCTCGAGATGCGGGGAGCCGCTGGCAGGCTGGTACCCTGAAGCGGAGGACGAGGGGGCTGTCCTTGGGCTGGGAGAGATCGCTTCTCAGACAGCCCCTCCTCCAGCCCCGGGCGACCAGAAGGGAGCAGGGCACGGTCGGTGGGGAGACGGGCCTCAGGGTCCCTGTGGGTCCATGGAGGGGCCAGGCCAAGTGCCCTTAAACCCCTTTCAGTTCTGACCTTCCAGGACTTGTGATCTGGAGGGGAGCTTACACCTCAGAGTCTGTGGATGGTTTCTAAACACCCAGCCACTCTGGTGTCAGGGACCAGAAAACAGGGCTGCTCTGAGAGGTGCAGGTGCGTCTCTGGCCACAGAGCTCAGCAGTAGCAGAGGTGGATGAGATCCAGCACCTTTAGCGGCTTCCCTGTGCCGTCCCCCTGGGAGCGAGGAAGCTGGACCCAGGCTCCAGGTAGTCACATCCTAGTCCCCTGCATGCATTTCCCGGAGCATCAGCCATGCTGGTCCTTCTGTCCATCTTAGGAACTGAGGGCAGGTTTGCAGCAGGCGGGTGGAGCCAGTCACTGCACCCCCTTCCCTCCTGGCAGGGCCCGCCAGTCACACCCCAGATGGACTGTCCCACCCATGAAGACGTCCCTAAACGCTCCCACTGGCCTCCATCAGGCTCCTGGTCAGAAGGCAGAGAGGGAAGAAGAAAGGTGTTTCAAGATGTTGGGGACGGTGCTGTCCGCTGATCACAGTTTTCGTCTCGCTTAGATCCTCTGAGTTTCACTGGCCCATTTCACAGACTGAGCACACTGAGGTTGAGCATGGTTAAGTCACACGCCCACTGTCGCAGAGTTAGGGGGCGACAGGGGTGGGATTCCAGTGAGGGTCCTTCTGTTCCCCCAAAGTTTGGCGGATTCCAGGCATACCCCTGCCAGAAGGGAGACGACCCTGCTGGTGACCCCCATCCCATCACCCACCCCGGCTCAGCAGAATGTCCTGCCAGGGCAGCCACAAACTCGCCTTCCTTGTTCCTCTTCCCGTCCCTCCCGACAGCGCCCAGGGCACAGACAGGAGCACAGGCTCCTCCTGGGGCGGGCAGACAATCCCGACCCTGTTTCGGAGATGCTGAGACTGATGCTCACAGTCCATGCGGCACAGAATCCAGCTGTGCTGTGCTCTCTGTTGAGTGACCTCCCTCCCTCACTTCGCAGCTCTTGGTGCCCACTGGGCAGCATGACCCGCTCCAGAGAGAGCTGTCTCCTCCTGAAGACGTGGCGTGGGCACTGCCCCGTCAGGGCAGCCAGTGTGGGTGGACGTCAGGTCTGCCTTCGTCAACCGTGCGACTTAGTCCTGCTGCTGCCCCAGGGCAGGGGTGGCCCCTGGCCCCAGCCACCGGCTCAGACCCCCCGAGATGTGTCATCCACGCCTGCAGCTGCTGCTGTCAGCTTTCTCCTCCTCAGTGCTCTGAGTTTCAATGACGACCCCAGTTGCCTTCTAAAGAGACACATCAAGGACTCCTGTCACCATGACGCCATCGGCCTTCTCACCATTTGCTGAGACACTGGGCGCCAGCAGCCCCTGCCCTGGCCCTGTTGCTAGCTGATAAAAAAAAAAAAAAATTGCTTTCTCTGCCAAAGGAAAAAAAAACTCAGCAAGTCTTTCCCGTGAGGAAGCTCTTAGGCTGACCAGAGAAGCTGGAGTGGGGAGCGGGGAGGGGGCAGAAAGAGGTGGGAAGAGAGGAGGTGGCTTTCTCTTCCAGGCAGCCTTCCTGGATTGCTGTGGAGCAGATGGCCGGCCAGCTGGGATTGCTCACTATTGAAGAAAGCTTCCCACTACTTCATCCCTCAGGGTTCCAGACATAATCTTTTACTTTTTTGCTTGTACTTGATTAATTAACTTTTACTAAGTAATTTGATCCTCCATTCATTCACCCAGAAACCATTCTCTGACTTGCCCTGGCAAGTCCAGGGCACTGTCAACAAGGTCCAACCCCTGCCCTTGGACTGTTTGCAGGCCAAGGGTTCGGATAAGGCACCATGAAGTGCTGTGGGGGCGAGAAGTGGGGCAATCCAGGCTAGAAGCATCAGGGAAGGCTTCTTGGAGGAGGGGGTGTCTAAGTCAAGACTTGAAGGACAGATGGGAGTCAGCCAAACAGAGGTGGGGGCGTGCTCTAGAGGGAGGGGACACATGAGCAAGACCCAGAGGCAAGATGGAACACGGCAGGGCCCATGTGACTGTGTTTGACTGGCTGGAAGTGACTGAAGGCTTCTGGCACGGACAATGGCTGCTGGAGCCCTAGACTGAGGCTGGGAACCCTGGAAAAAGTGCCGGCTTGAGGGGGGCAGATGGCAGGTTCCCAGGGTCTTGGGGGTGTGGGTGCTAGAGTCACCTTGTGCCGCCTCATGAAAGCACGTGTGCATCTCTCTCCCCAAACCTGTTCAGTCATTTCAGGCTCAGTTCACTCGAGTTCAGTCGCCCAGTCGGGTCTGACGCTTTGTGACCCCATGGACTGCAGCACACCAGGCCTCCCTGCCCATCACCAACTCCCGGAGCTCACTCAAACTCATGTCTGTTGAGTCGGTGAGGCCATCCAGCCATCTCATCCCCTGCTGCCCCTTCTCCTCCCGCCTTCAGCCTCTCCCAGCATCAGCGTCTCTTCCATGAGTCAGTGTGGCTTGAAATCAGTCACGCTGGGGGCGCTTACAGTATGGAAACTGGCAGACGCTCCAAGCCCAGAGCCGGCTGTTAACGCTCCCAAGCACAGTGCTGCTCCCCTCCACCCTCAGGTACATTCAAGCAGAGGAAATTATGAGCAGGATGTCAGAAGAGGCTCTGTGCTCAGGAGAGTAACCAGGGGTAGACCTGGGTTTAGAGATGACCGGTGTAGTGACAGCGAGTGCCGAGCCACCCAGGGAGGGGCAGGGTGGAGAGGAGAGTCTGAGGGTTGAGCTCTGAGGACCCCAGCCTTCACAAGGAACCAACCAGCAGACTGCTGGAAATGGCCCGCTCTGAGCGTCATTCCTCATGACACTCACCACGCTTTAGCATCAATACTTCCTGGGCACCAGTCTTCCTAGAGGGAATTTTCTCTGCTCGACTGTAAGTTCAGCGAGGATGAAAAAAAATATCTGATGAATTCACAACTCTAGCCCTGGAGCCTGGACAGTGCTGGGCAAAGAGTGGCTATCTGGTGACTGTACCAATGGATGGACTTATGAACGAACGAATGGATGGAGAAATGAATGGCTCGTCCATGTGCGCACCTGTGCCCCTCTCTTGGGCGGTCTGTTTTAGATTATACGCTGCCAGCATCCCAGGGTTCAGCTTAGGTACTTAGTAAGTCTTGTAGGAGATGATAAGGAAGAGAATTAGCGAAGAGAGGCAGGACAGGTGTTAGTCGCTCAGTTGTGTCTGACTCTTAGTGATCCCATGGACGGTAGCCTGCCAGGTTTCTCTGCCCACAGGATTCTCCAGCCAAGAACACTGGGGTCGGTTGCCATTCCCTTCTCCAGGGGATCGTCCCGACCCAGGTACTGAACCCGGGTCTCCCGCATTGTGGGCAGATTCTTCACCATCTGAGCCACTAGGGAAGGACGGAAGTGGACGGGAAGTGGTCCTGTCTGTGGGACCTTGGACCAGCCACTGGTCAGACGGAGGGATCTGAGCCTCTGAACCTCAGATCTCTCCGTCTATAAAATAGGAACAATGAGTCCTACTTCACAGAATAGAGAATTCAACAAGATGACGAAGCTGATAAAGGTGAGAGAACCTGGCACACAGGGGGTGCTCAACCAACACTCACCTCCCGCCGCTCTGCTGCGCACTAAGCCCCGTGTTTTCCAGGCTCCAGGTCACCTGGCGTCTGGCTGCGTCACCCAGCCTGTCTCCGTGCCTGCTCCCTCCCTCCCTCCCTCCATGGCTCTCCTTATGCTCTTTTCTGGTCTAGAGCCCTGGTTATTTCTAGATCAAGGTGAACTGGCCTGGATCAGAAACATGCCTGGTGGAGCTCTGACTAAGAGGACTCAAGCTGAACTTGGCGCGGTAGGGGGTAAGGGGAAGAGGTGGGAGGAAGGGGCAGGGGCATGACTCCCCCTGGCCTCCCAGCCACTCTGCTCCATTAACAGAGGGTTAATGGCTCTGTAATTTATTCTTCAGGATACTACCATCCCAGGAAAGGGCCCTAACCTCCTAACCCTTTGCCCAACTGGGAAAATAGCTCAATTACTGTGAAATGAGATGCTGTCCCATGTGAATGGATCAGCATAAAACGAACAGTAGAGACAGCTGGACAGGAGCAGCCACCTGTCTGGACACGGCAGTGTCTCCTGGGCAGTGGGAGGGCTCGGAGGGGCTGCGGGGGGCCTCTCCCACTCTTACCCCTGCCAGGGCAGCCCCTCTGCCCCCATTTCTCTCCCAGCGATATTCACATGGCAGGTGTTTAGCTGGAGTCCAACCAGGAAACAGAAGTGACTTGATGTGTTAACACACAGGAATCTGCTATAGGACACTGGTTCTGGGGGAGCTGAGAAGGCAAATAGGGACAGGGAACAATGCAGCGGTTAGCAAGACAGGAATCCCCACCAGTCCTAGGAGGGAAGGGTCCCGGAGGAAGCAGGGTTATCAGAACCCCGGGTGGGTAGCTGGGGGCAGCGGACAGGGCCACCTGTCTGCCAGAAGCTGGAGTCCCGAACAAAGCACAGCGGCTGCAAGGAACGCCAAGGGAGACTCCGAGACGGGGCACACCCGGCTTCCCGCTCTTCCCCACCCGCCGGCACCTCCCATCAGCCACACTCAGTCAGAGCCCAGCTGCCTTGGAGCCTGAGACACCAGGAAGACAGCCATCTGCGATCCAGGGCAGAGCAGCGGAGGCCGAGGAAAGGATCTGAGTGGAAACAGTCCAGGAACGGCACAGGGCGTCCGGACGGTAGCCTGAAGCCACAAAGCAGGTGGGTGGGGGGCCCGGAGTCCCTCGCCCTGCCTTCCTTCCTGCCCCGCGCCAAGGGCTCAGCCCTCAGGGCTGGACAGCGGCATCTGGTCCCTACCAGCTCCCTGTGCCTTGCTGATAAATGCCAGGGAGCTCCCAAGCCCAGCCTGATCCATCAAGCTCCCAGTGGCAGGATGCAGGGCCAGAGACCTTGCCCATCAGGAGCTTAATCTCTCAGACAAAGAGCAGAAATGCAGTCCAAGCTGTGGAGACACATAACACATCAAGGGCAGTTACCAACTGTCCGAGTCAGAGCCCCGCGCTCCTGCCAGGAGCGGAGAGGGAGCCTGTCTTTGGTCTCCCCTCCTCTGACGTCTCTGGAGGGGGTGGAGGGAGGCCTGGGAAGGAAACCCAGAGCTTTCTTCAGGCCTTTTCCCCCTCTCCTGTCTTGTTCCTCTCTGCTTAACCTAGCCTGGTCCCAGCCTTTTCTTTCTCCCTCCCGCCCTTCCTTCCTCCACAAGAATCGAAAGCCTCCAAGGAGTCACTCATTCTGCAGGGAGCCATGAATTCAAGGGTGAGCAAGACAGGCAAGGTGGTCCCTGCCCTCACGGTGCTTGCACACAGGGGTTCCAGAACCTTCTTCAACTGCCCCCACAAGGGCAGGAAGAACCTCAGGTCTGCCCCACCCACCCCACCCTGCTGCTTCCAGAAGGAGCTGAGACCCAGGCCACCCACAGACCCAGTTCAGGCCTTCTTTTCCCCTGAACCCCTTTCCTGGAAGGGGGAGGTCGGAGAAGGGGGTGGGTGGGGAGCCACTGGACTCAGAGGGCTGTGATTGGCAGCCACCAGGCTGACAGACAGCGGAAGACACCAATCCAGATGGGCGGCTGGCCAGAGTGACAGTCAACCCGGCTTCGGCGGCGGCTGCCACGGCGGGTCCCGGCTGCCCGCCCCCAGCCCTCGGCCGGCTGCGCCCTCCCGTCTGGAGCGCAGCCCTAAATCTCTTTGACATAAAATATCGTCGGAGAGCCGCAGCACGGAGAGATTAAAAAACAATAAAGAGAAAGCGAAACTCTCGACTATAATTACCAGCCTCTAGCCGGCAGCAGCGAGAGACGCAGTAAAATTTTAATAGGAACCACTGCATTTAATTTAACGACACATTTTTTCAATTACCAGAATAATTGTTTTATTCATAAAATGAGTTTCAATAAAGAGGGTCATTTTCCTTTGTTTTTATTATTCATTTGTGCAACATATTTGAGATGCCCTCATGTGAAGGCAGCTTGGAGGGGACCCGTGACATCTGTGTCATGAGTGAAAATCAGAGGGGACGGGGGAGGGGGGGGCGAGAGGTGGGCGTCCACACAGTCCAGATGATGGCTGGGTGCGCTCCGCCAGGACATCAACCTCTGCCCCCTGCCCTCCCCCAGAACCTTCCAGAACACACTGACGTTCACTTCACCAGACCCCTCTGACCTCTCCAGCCATACCCACCACTCGCAATTTACTGAGCTCCCTGTTGCCACTGGGAAGGAGAAACTAGAAATTCAACTCCTTCCATGCGGGAAGGATCCAAAAAATCACACCGCTAAACTGTGAGACAGCCAGAGCCCGGGGCCACTTGGAGGAGAGGAGGGAAGTGAGCAAAGATAAGTTATAAAAGACAGCCTGTTGCTGGGAAATTGAGAGCCAGCTGCCCTCAAGGAGCCCCTGAGACTCTGTTCCTGCCCTCCCAGCACCGATCAGATGACTGCAATGACCATCACTTACTGGGTGCTGAGGCTATCCTACCCAGATTAACTTCCCAGCACACAGCAAAGCAGGAGCTGTTGTTCCACCCACTTTAGATACGAGAAACCGAGGCTCAAAGAGAGGAAGCTACCTGTCCCAGATCTCCCTGGGAGGATGTGGGGACAGGATCTGAACCCGGCCAGGCTGACCGCAGAGCTTACAGAGGATGCTATGTACAGCGGCAGCTGGCCAGCTGGCCTCGAGGTAGGTTGCTTCTCAGAGTGCCCTCTGTGACTTCATCTTTGAATCAACTCGTTTGCACTTCTGTCTCTGGCTTCGTTTACACTGCACTCTAAGCTCTCTCCCGGGCAAGCTCTCAGCTCGAGAGCCCTCACTCCGGCTGGCACTCAGAGATAGCGCCAGTTCCCAGGCCAGGGCAAACGGTCCCAGCCTCACGCTGCTCCCAGGGAGGGATGGATGGATGCAGGTCAGTGTGCAGGCCGCTGTGGGGGCTGGGAGAGAAGGATCGGGGGAGCTCTGGGGTACCCCGCTCTGGGCATGGAGGTGATGCTGAGCATGGAAACACGCTTGGTTGTCGTTCATTCTGAACCCCATTAGAGTCAAGAGTAGGGAGACGGGACACAAGGAACCAGCGGTGGGAACCCTTGGCTGCCTCCATACGGAAATTGACATTGATGAACCAACGTCTGTGTCAAGGCCTTTAAACATACATTACCTGTTTAGTCCCTGTGGTACTTTGGAAACTGGGTATTATTATCCCTGAGTTAACGACAGGGATACTGAGGGCCCAAGAGGTCAAACAAGTTTTGTCCAGGACCATGCCATTCACGGGACTTCCCTGGTGGCCCAGTAGTTGAGGATCTAACTTTCACTACAGGGGACACAGGTTTGATCCCTGGTCGGGGAACTGAGGTCCCACACGCCGCCAGGGAACTGAGCCCACGTGCTGCAACTAGAGAAGCCATCAAGGCACAAGTAGAGAGAAGCCGCCACGCACCACAACCAGAGCAAGCCTCGAAGGCTGGGGGACTTGCATTGGTCGCAGGCAGGGAGAAGCACGTCCCAAGCGGGGACAACAGCTCTCGCGAAGGTGCGGCAGGTGGATGGAGCCACGGCCTGGAGAGGGTGCGTGTTGGGAGCTCGCCATCAGACCCTGGACTCACGTGGCCTGTCACCTCCTCTGTCCACTGAGCCAAGTGCAGGAGAGGAGGAGCCCTCCCATGGACGCTTGTCTTGGCCAGCTCCCTGCCCTGGGCCGCTGGGGAACTCGGAGGTCAAGTCCAAGCCCCACCCCTGCCACTGGGCGAGCTCTGGGGCTGGCCTGAATCTCTCATTGTCTCCCTTTGCACCTCAAAGCCTGGAGCTCAGATGGAGTGGGGGGCTGAGGAAGGGCTGAGGTGGAGGGGGGAACCGCGAGTGGGGCTGCCAGGCACCAAGATCACATAAGCAGCAGATGTCGGCGGATTAGCGGCTCTGCCGCCAAAGCTGCCGGAGCCACTTAATATTCTGCAGACGGATCGCTTCCCTTTCATAAAAAGCAAACATGGAATTGAAATGCCGCAGACTCCAAACACCTGGGGAGGGCTGGAGGCTGGAAGCCGTGAATCTGGGGGAAGGGGTCCGGGAAAGCAGTCGCAAGGATGGGAGGGATGGGGCGCGGGCCTCCCTGCTGGCCAAAGAGTGCCAGTCCCCCCCCGGAAGGGGAGCTTCAGGGGTGCCTTGGCCCTGGGTTCCTGAGGCTCCCAGGAAATACCCAGGACTTTTGAGGGCATTGCCCAGGGGGCGGGGGTGGCTCGGGCCGGACATGGACTGTTAGGAAAAGCCATGTCACTTGTTGGAAGTCGCTGCCAGGAAGGGAAACGTGCGGGGATCATTCCTCTTCTTCCTCCTGACACCACGGACGGGGCGGAGACGTGGAAAGCAGCAGGTTGAGTCCAAACAAGCAGATCAACAGAGCAAACAGCAAATAGCTTCTGTTAAATGTGAACAATTCCGAGAGCCCAGTGAGCTTTGATCTTATGAGCTTTTCTAAATAAAGGGAGATGACTTCCTTACATTAAACGGAGCTCACCACGTCCAGCCAGGACAGAGAAGAAGAGCTTTCTCCCTCAGCCTCACGTGCGACCCGGAGCGGTTGGGCACAGCCCGCTGCTGTTCAGTCCGCCCCATGGGCTGCAGCACACCAGGCTCTCGGGTCCGTCACTGTCTCCTGGGTTTTGCTCGGACTCATGGCCGTTGAGTTGGTGATGCCCTCCAACCATCTCATCCTCTGCCGCCCTCTTCTCCTTTTGCCTTCGATCTTTCCCAGCACCAGGGTCTTTTGAACACAGCCCATTATTGACAGGTGGCATTTGCTCGGGTGCTGGCTGAACCGAGGCCGTTTGTGGCTGTTTGTTTACAAACCCTGAGTCACCTTCGGTCGGTGCACTCACGTTTGACCAACATGGGACTTTCTTTTTATTTTTTTTAAAGTCCACTCCCTTGAGGGAGCTAGGAACTAGGCAGAGGGGGAGCTGCCTCAGTTTCTCCAACTGCAAACTGCCGGCAACGGAGGGACTTTCTTTTTTAGCACACATTTTGTGAAAACTATTTCTTAATTCTCGTGCAGCTGTTGTTCTTTGGTTACTCCATCTCTGTCCCCTTTGTAAACCTGTTCTGGTTTTAACAGGAATACGGTCGAGGAATAACCTAGCTCGTCTGAGAAGAAGTACAGCACAGAGACCCGGCCACCTGGGTTCAGCCCTGAACTCTGCCGTCCGCTGCCTTCTGATGAGGTAGGGAGGGTGCCGGTCAGAGGAAGGAGAGGAAGCCCTCACGTTCTGCCTGTGACCTGGCACAGAACACAGGCTCTCAGCCCACAGGTCCGCCGCGCGGACATCGGAGGAGCTGGAGAATCCGAGGACGCGCGCCTGTGGTTGGCTCTGTATATGGTCCTGCTGGGTTTCCTCTACAATCTCCCAGAATTCCTCCGTTAATGACAATGACCCAGGTAGCCATGGATGCTTTGTTCTGAAGCTAACTTCACTTGAAAGAAAGAAAGGGAAGAGGGAAGGGGGAAAAAAGGAAGGAAAGAATGGAACAATAATCAAGCCATGTCTAATATCTGCATGGCATTTAAAAAAAACTTTTGGCCACTCTGTGCGGCATGCAGGATCTGGTTCCCCGACCAGAAACCGAACCTGTGTCCTCTGCAGTGGAAGCACAGTCTTAACCACTGGACCCGGCACTTTAACGTGCCCAAGCACTTCTACACGGACTGCGTCTCCTTTCATCATCCAGCCAGTGACGTCACAGCTTGGGCATTAGCCCATTAGACAGATGAGGATGCCGAGGTCCACAAGGTCTTCCACAGGTATGTGCTGAATCAGGGGTCAAGCTAACAGGGTTTCCACCAGGAGCCCCGAGGGAAGGCTTCCGGCCTGGGTCCTGACCCTCCCCTGTGGGGGTTCCCAGCCCTGAATCCTGGGGTTGTAAGTCACCCCACCTGGGAGGGATGCCCACCTCCAGCCCCTGCAGCCCCAGGCCTGCCTGCTTCCAGCTTCTTCCAGCCAGTGGCCTGGATCCCAGGATGGGGTCTCATTTCAAAGGATGAAAAATCGTCCAAGAAACAAAGTCAGAGACGAGAACACACATGAGAAGGAAAGGGACCACCTTCTCTAGGGGAAGAAAGAGAAAACTAAATAGTACTTCTGTTCGCTGCTCAGTTGGAACCGCCCACCTTCACCAGGGCCCCCTGTGCGCAGGGGCCAGGACCCGAAAGTATGTCCCAGTCCATCGGGGACTCGGGGGGCACAGCGGATGGAAGAGGAGGACCTGTCCCACCAGACAGACTCTCGGACAGAGGGAGCCTGACAGGACAGCGCGCCCCACGAGTTCACACGCCGACAGTGTGGCTCCGGGGCAAAGTACTCACCCTCCCTGAGCCTCGGGGTTTCTCACTAGTAACGCAGCGCAGACAGCAATACGGATGCCACAGAGTGGGTTCTAAAGCTGGTCAAAGAGCTGGCAGGGCATCTGGCACAGAGCAAGTCATGGATAAATGGAATGCAGTAAAGTATAGTAACAATATTATAACGTAACGTAACGTAGTATACATCACATAGAAAGGGTATTCTTTCTGAGAGCTCTTGAGGTTGAGAACTTTCCTCTGACACAGAAGGAGAAGGGGTTGGGAAGGATAGGCGGGTGAGGGCGCCCAGCTCCCAGCCGGGACTCGGGACCGTGTGGGGGCGGGACCCTCACATCTGACAGCGCCCCTCCCCTCCCCCTCCCCTGCTCTAGATAAACTACACCTCAGGGTGTTTGCCCTCCAGCCTGTGGAGGGCCTCCCCACGGCCAGGTGGGCGGACCCAGCAGCACGGGCAGATAAGGTGAGCCCCTCCCCCATCTTTCTGTTCACACCTTCCTGTCCTAATAGACGCAGGGCCCTAAATGTCTGCATCCCAGGGTCATGGAACCACAGAGACCTCGCCCAGACAGGACACAAGAGAGGGTGAGACAGCCCAAAGCCT
The DNA here is from genome assembly GCF_049115385.1 of Moschus berezovskii. NCBI lineage: Eukaryota > Metazoa > Chordata > Mammalia > Artiodactyla > Moschidae > Moschus > Moschus berezovskii. The sequence continues at coordinate 68,854,560 of NC_142479.1, read as the reverse complement.
TTAGTCCCCAAAGCGCGGGCATCACTGGTCACCGTGGCCACTTTACAGCATCTGGTCTTGACCTTGGGTCAGCATGCAGGGTTGGGGGTCCTCTAAGCTGTCACGCAGCGGGGAGGTGGGTCTGTGCCCCAAAGTCCGGCCCCAGCCCTGCCTGGAATGAATGTAATCTGAGAAACAGTGCTCAGGCTCCAGACGCACAGGGAGATAAGTTCAAACCCAGGTGTGAGCGAATAGCTCGGCCCTGAGAGCCTCGGCATCCTTGCCTGTGAGATACAAGCCCTTCTTGCTGTTGCTGTTTAGTTGCTCAGGTGTGTCCGACTCTCTGTGACCCCATGGACTGTGGTCCGCCAGGCTCCTCTGTCCTTGGGATTCTCCAGGCAATAATACTGAGTGGGTTGCCATTTCCTTCTCCAGGGGATCTTCCCGACCCTGGATGGAACCCGCGTCTCTTGGCGTTGACAGGTGGATTCTTTACCACTGTGCCATCTGGGAAGCCCGTCCCTTCTAGTACCACTGCCTTAAACCAGGAGAATAAACTGCAGACAGGAGTCATTAAAATTTTAATAACCAGGAATACAAGGTTCCGCCTACAGGGTGATGGGAAAGCTGGCTGAGATTTCGGATGTTCATACCCTGCCTGGTGCAGATCAGCTGCTCCAGAAATGCCAGCTCCCTGCCCTTCCCCTGGGTCTGACTCAGGAACACCAGGCTCCCCTACCAGGAGACAGGCCAGAGCTCCCTCCTGCCAGTGAGGAAGGAGCTGGGACACCTTTGGGGGTCGGGAAGCAGGGAGCGTGGGATGATGCCAACAGGCCTGGCCGGCTGGCTGCCTGCTGGACACCAGGTCTCCCTGCTCCCCCGCAGGCAGAGGAAGAGGGAGGCACCCTGCCCTGTTCCTACTCACCCTGCCCAGGCTTGGGGATCTGGCGAGCACCCCGCCCCAGATACTCACAACTTGGGCATTTCTAGCTGCGCCCTGGGTGGGGCTGGGGGAGCTATTTTGGGTCTGGAAAGAGCTGTGGTGGGCGTACGAAGAGGCAATGACAGGGCTGACAGGGCCAGGCCCCTCCTCTGGCCTCTGTCCACTCACCCCACCCACCCCTGCGCGCGGTCAGCCCACGGGACAGCCTCGCCCAGATCAGGGAGGGGGAGGAGGAGAGACCAAGAAAGGAGACGTCAGCCCAGGGTCTGGGAGGTCCCCAAATGGTGAGGTGGCTGCAGAAAAGCAGCCAAGAAGACACGGTTTCCTGGGCTGCTTCAGAGCAGAAGCAGCCGGTGTCCTTTAGGCTGCACTGTGTGCTTGTCACCATGGACCCCAGAGGTACACATTACAGGGCTCATTTGGGGGATGTGCGTGACCACTGTGTCAGGGGGACTGTCTTCCCGTACGTGGCTCAGGGCTGGCCCCTGCCCCAGCCCCAGGAGCAAGTGGTCCCAGAGGGCTCCCTGGGGACTGTTGAGACCCTGCCGCCCCCACCTCCCCCCCACAGCTGGCTTCCCCTAGAATAAGCCTCTGTGCGCCGCAAGGACTCTGTTTCAGGGCCAGAATCAAGGTGAGGAGAGCGAGGCAATGGGGAAAAATTTAAAGGAAGGGTGGCAAAAACCTGAGTCATCAAGATAAACGTTTTAATGTAATGTTTCAAAAAATACAAATTAACGTAAGACATTCTGCAATGAACAAAACAGCAAGATGTTAAATGAAATCAGGCTCTGACAGCGTTGGCGCTGGGGGAGGGGGTGCGGTGAACCACGCAAGGGCAGGGGCAGATTCGGTCTTCTGGGAACATTCTGATATTTTATTCATCATGTGACTTTTGCATTAATTTGGATTTTAAAAAAATACTGCATTAAAACGTTCTTTATCTCGATGGCTGAATGTCTTGGGCACCCATTCAATTTTGTACTTGAGGCCAGAGCCTCACTCATTTGATCCTTGTTCCGGCCTTCCTCTGTTCGCTGTTCGAATCCAATTAGCCCGCCTCGTCCCCCTACTTCCCCTGTGAGAATTAGGGCAGGTGGAAATACGGCAGAACGAGAGCCACACGCATTCTGAATGGAGCATGAGGTCAGATGCTTCTCAAAGGAGAAAGAAGAGCCAGAGGGGTGGGAGGCAGGCAGGTAGGAGAGGAACGGGTGGAGGTTGTTCTAGTGTCTGTCCAGAATGATGCCTGAGGGCTGGGAGGCAAGGGGTGAGTCAGGGGTCCGGGGACAGTCAGAAAGAGCAGGGAGAGGGAGCCAGAGCCTGGGCTTGGAGGAGGCGGTAAGGAAGAAAGAGAGTATCACCAAGACGCACTGAGCATTTTACCACGTGCCAAGGGCTGTTGTAAGTGACGTGTCCGTGTTCTCTACACTTTAGCACACACTCATGCCTCCATCCTAAACATCCTGAGGTGGGCTGACTTACTGTCCCCATTTTACAGATGTGCAAGTTGAGGCACACAGACGCTCTGGAGCCCACAGCACCACGCTGAAGCTGGAATGCCACCTCAGGCAGTGTAGCTGGAACCTCAGTGCTCTCACTATTTCCGGGAGGAGAGGGGATGACGGCCCCACCCAGGTCCTCAGACCACTGCTGGCAGGGAACCTTGGGCAGGCACCCACCACACCCAGGAGATGCGTGGCTCCCGGGCAAGGCTGGACTGAGACAGAACCAGCGATGGATAACTTCGCTTCAAATCAGAGATGCGCTCTCCCAGAAGTCACAGGCAAATCTAATTTTTATAAATCATGTCCCATCTCAAATACCTTAGGGGAATTCATAACTTAAAAAAAACCTGTCTGTGTTCCTTTATAATTGCTGCCTAATATAACTCTCGGTTTGAAATGCCATGAGCAACTCTGCAGGGCAACAGGACTCCAAAAGGGGCTCTTCAGGTGTATGTACCATCTTGGGCGGGGGGAAAGGGAATAAATAAAATCCTATTTCACATGCCCTGGGTGAGTTTATTTTCTTCTGCTTTCTTACAGTAAATCTTTTTTGTAACTCTTTTTTACAGCTACCCTGTTTTCTATTTTCCTGTCAATTCCAGACCAAGTTCTTGAATTTGCTTAGACTTGCACCAACATAGCTGCCACTAGCCTCCTGAAGCCAGGGAAATTTTAACTTGTCATTGAAATGACGTAACATTTTTTAATTGATGTGCAGTTGCTTTATAACGTGTTAATTTCTTCTGTACAGCAAAGTGATTCGGTTATACACACAGATGCATTCTTTTTTTAAAAATCTTCTTTCCTGCTATGGTTTATCATAGAATACAGAATACACAGTTCCCTGTGCTGCATGGTAGGACCAGGTTGTTTATGAAAATGAAATAAAATCTAAAATTTAGTTTCTCAATCACACTGGCCACATGTGGCTGGCGGCTGCCACGTTGGGCTGTGCAGAATATAGCACGTTCCTATCACCATAGAAAGCTTGACTGGACAGGGCTTGCTTGCAGCATGAAGTCTGTCTTCTCTCCCTGTTTTTTGGCCGCTCCATGCAGCATGTGGGATCCCAGGACCTGGACCAGGGATCGGACCTGTGCCTCCTGCAGTGGAAGCATGGCGCCTTAACCACTGGACCACCCGGGAAAGTCCAAAGTCCCCCTTCTCTTAAAGTGAGGCTCGTCTGCATTCTGTTCTTGAGCTGAGCCTCTGGGATGTTCAGCTATACGTGACGAACAGCTGCTGTGACTAATGTTGCCGGGTGGGTGCAGGTGTGACCAGAATCAATGCCTGCTGTCCTCCCATGTGACTCGTGAGACCAAACCACTGGGTCTGGGGCTTCTTGCAAAGGTGGCAGACCAACCTCCCTCCAGCGGATGACAAGTATAAACAAGTGTCTGAAGGCACTGGAGAACAGACAAAAGCAGGCGACAAGGAGGGGAGTCAATACTTGGAAGACAGGAGTGACACTTGAGTGACTTTTCCATGGGGCTCTGTCGATGGGACTCCAGCCTCTGCCAAGGGGGACAACGAAAATCCAGATGAAGTGAAAGTGTCCGTCGGTCAGTTGTGTCCGACTCTCTGTGACCCATGGACTGTAGCCCACCAGGCTCCTCTGTCCATGGGACTCTCCAGGCAAGAAGACTGGAGTGGGAAGCCATTCCCTTCTCCAGGAGATCCTCCCAACCCAGGGTCTCTGAACCTGGGTCTCCTGCATTGGCAAGAGGATTCTTTACCGCCAGAGCCACCAGGGAAGCCAGACAGAAAACCTGAAATCTTACTGACTTAAAGAGCCAGAGAACAGAGTTTGGAGGGACTGCAATAGTTGGAATGTGAGGGTGGGAATCCCAGAAAGGAGAGTCAGTGGAAGCAGACTCAAATTCAGTATATATACTCTTCCCAAAGCACTGGCCAACCTGTGAAATATCCAAGCACAGGCCACTCTAAGCGGCTCAACAAAGGTTCAGTTCAGTCCAATTCAGTCGCTCAGTCGTGTCCGACTCTTTGCGACACCATGAACTGAGAAGAGATTTCTGCTACTGGCCACCACATGGGAGACAGAGTTTGGAGTTTGAGTCCAGCCACATTCACCATTTTCGTTTGCTTTTAATCAATGCACTTTAGGGCAACATAACAAAATCCAAAGTCTTTACAACATGTCATTCGCAATGTCCAGGATATGGCCCCAAACTTCCAGGCGCGCGCACACACACACACACACACACACACACCCACAAACCCAGAAACATGTGATCCCTACATAACAGAAATCAATACAGACTGTTTTAAAACAGCTATTCTAACTGTCCTTAAGGACATAAAGGAAAATATACCTGTAATGAATGTCCAAACGGGGAATCTCAGTGGAGAAATAAAAACTATTAAAGGGAATCAAATAAAAATTCTTGAATTGAAAAATACAAGATCTGAAATTGAAAGTTGATTGAATAGGCTTAACACTTCATTAACGAGAACAGGAGAAAGTCAGTGAATGTGACAATGGATCAATAGAAAATATCCAACCTGAAGAACAGACCGAAAAAAACCTAAAACCGAAAGAACAAAACACCAAACCCAGGGCCTGAGGGACTGTATCTAAGCACCTGAGATCTATATAAATGGAGCGCTAGAAAGAGGGGAGAGAAAATATGGGCAGAAAAAGTGTTTGACGAAATAAAGGCGGAGCACCTCCCAACTTGGGGAAAGACAAAGTGCAGATTCAAGGCGGTCAGTGAATCCCAATGAGGACAGATACAAAGGGTAGTAGCCAATGGCCCACAGAAGAAGTGAGCATCACCCCTGCTCTACCTTGAAACCACTGGGCAGTAGGGTCTGTCTCTCTGCGGGCTTCGTGTACACTGTGACAGACAAGACAGTATCCTGTCCTCTCGAAACAGCACAACAAAGGGGCCGAGGCTGCAGAGCTCCGCGCTTTTGCACGCGTTTTCCTAATTGACATTCAACAACTGTCTCCCGAAGAGCCAGGAACTCTCGTCTCCATTTTGATTTTCTTATTAATTAAAAAACTGGAAGTCGGCACTAAGGTTCAGAGATGTTGAATGACCCACCAATGATCACACGGTAAGTGGCGGGGCCAGGGACAGATGCCCAGCTCCAAAGCCCATCTTCTTTCCTCTCTGAAAAGTGAGATGGTGGGATGGCATCACTGGCTCACTGGACATGAGTTTGAGCAAACTCCGGGAGTTGGTGAGGGACAGGGAAGCCGGGCGGGCTGCAATCCATGGGTCACAAAGAGTCGGACACAATTGAGCGACTCAGCATCAATGATGAAAGCGTTAGCTGTTTAGTCGTGTCCGACGCTTTGCAACCCCATGGACTGTGGCCCGCCAGGCTCCTCTGTCCATGGGGTTTCCCGGGCAAGAATACTGCAGGGGGTAGCTTTATATTCATGCGTATTAACCCTGGCCACACACTGGATTCACACACGTAGGGAGCTTTTAGAAACAATCTCCGCTGCAGATGAATCGATCAGAAACAGCAGGCCTTGGGTCCAGACATTGGAAATTTTGAAATCACCCCTCCAGGTGATTTTCAGGTGTGGCCTGGGTTGAGAAACACCAACCCAGGCTGTTATGCTGCAGTCGGGCAAACTCCAGGCAGAGGAAGAGGACTGGGTCAAGCTGGCTCACACAGGTGGGCAGTGAGAACCCTCGTCAAGGCCCTCGGGACAAAGGTCCAAGCCCCAGCCCCGTGAGTTTATAACCCTCCACCTCTCATCTTTCTCCTGGACTTCTAAGAAGTGCAGAGCTGTCCCGGGCTCTCGGCACCACAAGATATGGGGGTGATAAAAGTGTCAGAGGCGCCTCTCTGCAGCAGGGCTTGAGTTACGGGAAGCTGCAGCGTCGGACGCAGGACACTTACTCTGGGTGAGAAATGAGCAGTGAGGCGTCAGAGCCCTAACTCTCCCCAGCTCTGCTGGGGGAAGGCAGAGTCGGACAGCCCGCATCACTCTCCTGGAGCCCGGGGAGCTGCCCGGTGGTCCTGGGGAGAGCGAGCCTGCGCTGGGCAAGACAAACACCCCCCAGGGGGAGCTCTGCCACGTCCCCCTCCAGCCCCTGTGGCCTCTCACGCCCCTGCCTCCTAAACCCAGCCTGGCCTCAGGACCCTGCTCCCACCACCGCCGCACTCGGCCCAGCGTCCCCGGGACCCATCACTGGCGAGCTCCTTGCTCTGTTTCCCCAAAGCCCAGCACAGAGCAGAGGCCCCACAGATTGTTTCTGAGAGCATGCGAGGGTGAGTGAGGCCGGCCCCCGTTGCCGACTGGCGTGGCCTGCCATCTGACACGAGGTTAGCCAGAACAGGCCAGTCGCCACGACCAAAGCAAAACGAGACCGGAAGACGCCCTGAGCGTCCCTCTTACAATGGTGGTGATGCTGGCGATGCTGATGAGACGCTGATGCCGACGGTGATGCTGGTGGCGATGCAGGCGCCACCCTCCGCTGAGTGCCAGCTCCACCCCACCGCTTCCCCACTGTATCCTCAGAGCCACCCTGCCAAGGGGACTGCTTGAGCTCCATCTTACAGACAGGAAGACTGAGGCTCTGAGACCGAATACTGCTTGCCTGTGGCACAAATGAACCAAAGCCAGGTCTGTCTCTACTGCGGGAGCCCTTAGGGGGTGGCCCCATGCTCCCATTCCCGTGTTCCCCTCAACCCTCGCTGAACAGAGTCAAGTTTAATCCCCAAAGGCCCCCCTGACCAGGCCTAGGCCTCCAGCAGTGTAGCCACCCCCAATCCTCTGTGTCCACTTCGGGGCTCCCACTCTGGGCAGCTCCCTGCTCCGAGCTAGCTCACGGCCTGGGGTCGAGGTGGCTACTGTGGGACCTGGCGTGGTCGCCAGGTCAGAGAGACCCCAGTCCACACTTGGGGAGCTGGCGGCCCACTCAGGTCCGTTCCTGGCTTATTGATCTGGGCCTGGGGGAGAGCAGGCAGGAGCCCGGCCCCACGGCCTGACGGGCGCTCCCAATGGCCTGTGTCTAATGACCGCAGAAAGCCATTACAGCCCACTTAGCTGTAAACAGCTCTCCACGGCACTCATTAGGGCCACTGAGATGCAGCGAGAGCCCTCCCCCTGCAGCACGAGGGGGTGCATGCCAAGCCAGCAGGCTAAGCCTCCTTCTTACTGGAAATGCTGCTTCCCACCCAGCCCAGCTTCCAGGAAAGGTGAGCCCGGCTGGGTCCTGGCCAGCGGCTCTGCCCTCTGTGACCAGGGTCCCCCACGTCAGCGTCTCTGTCATCCCCGGGGCAGCAGGAATCAGGCTTTCCATGCCCTGGGCTGGCCTGACAGCCAACCTGAAGGCCAGCCAGCCTGCCAGATCCCCCGGGATTTGCCTGGTGCCCTGGAAGCGCTGGCTGGCCTGGTGCCCACACACACGCCCTCCTGTCTATGGTGGGGATGTCCCATCTGTCATTAGAAAGGATGGGCACTTCTGGGACCTAAACTTCAGGCAAGTGAGACCCCAGGTGCTTGGACCAGATATGTCTCCCCTCAAATCAGAGCTTTCAAACCAGCCTCGATCCTAATAAAATCACGTAAGGGTCCCAACAGATAGAATAGAACAAAGGGCAGATGACCTCATCCAAACAGGGGTGAGGGTGGGAGTCCAAACCTGTCTGTATTGCTGTCCCCTCACTCCCCACCCTGACCCATCCACCACTTGCCATGATGGCTGAAGCACCTCTGAATTCTGGGGGCCTCAGGGCATGATTTAATAACCTTTGACCCAGTCTGGGGGCTTCTCTGGTGGCTCAGCGGTAAAGAGTACCCCTGCAGGAGATACAGGAAACTCGGGTTTGAGCCCTGAGTCACGAAGATCTCCTGGAGTAGGAAAATGGCAACCCACTCCAGTATTTCTTTCCTGGCAAATCCCACAGAGGAGCCTGGCGGACTACAGTCCACGGAGTCGCAAAGAGTCAGACACGACTGAGCACGCACACATGCGCGCACGCTTACAGAGGTAATGAAGGTAAAATGAAATCATATGGGTGGGCTCTAGTCCAGTACGACTGGTGCCTTACAAGAAGAGAAGCTTAGGGCATAGACCCACACAGAGGGAAGACCATGTGAAGACTCAGGGAGAAGACGGTGGCCTGCAAACCTTGGACAAAGGCCTTGGAAGAAAGCAACCCTGCCGACACCTTGATCCTGGACATCCAGCCTCCAGAGCCCAAGACAGTAACTGTTGTTAAGCTGCCCAGTGGATGGCTCTTTGTTACTGCTGCCGAGCAGCCGTCCCTGACCGTCGGGGGTGGTTCTCCTTTCTCTAACCCTCCACCTCAGCCCGTGCTTCTCCGTCTTGGCGCACACAGACTTACCACCATCAGACACTCCTCTCTGCTGGACCACAGCGTCCGTTTCTCCCATCGCTCGGCCTATGACGCGGTTTGCCCTCTGCTGAAATCTGTTACACCCACTCCCGGGTGCCCGCGCCCCTCCTGGGTGTGGCTCCAACACCCTGTCCTGTACGCGGAGGAGGGGACCGTGTGCTGCCTCCTCCCCGGTGGGGTCGGTCTTCCTGCCCCCAACTGCACCCGCTTCTCCGTGATACAGCGGCTCACACCAAACCAGGACCAGCTTTGCACACACGAGGCCCAGGCGGCCTTTGAGTCCTGCGCGCAGAAGAGGCCATGCCGGGATGCATGCTCTGTGGTCGCCGTCTTAAAATGCTCAATAACTGTGTCTTCGAACTTGTATTTTCTAAGGGAAGTATGGATCTCTCTTGATTTACAGTGGAGGTCACCATGAGTTGAAAATGCATTTATGACACCTAATGAACATCACAGCGGAGCCTCGTCAACATTGACTGTACTCTGAACACTTAACATTAGCCTACAGTTGCACAAGATCAATTAACTCAAAGCCTATTTTACAATAATGTGTCAAATATCTCATGTCATCGACTGACTGTTGAAAGGGAAGCACAGAGCAGTGAAGCTATCTGGGTACAGAATGGTTGTAAGTGTGTTCGTTGTGATAGCAGGGCTGCCTGGGAGCTGCGATCACAGCCGCTGCCCGACATCACGAGAGAGGATGGAACCATATACTGCCAGCTGGGAAAAGATCAACGTTCAAACTCTGCAGTACAGTTTCTACTGACTGTGCATCAATTTCATGCCATTGACCAAAGTTGAAACGCTAAGCTGAGCCATCGTAAGTCGAAGACCCTCTGCGTTGGAAAAACAGCCTGTGCAGGTAAGCAGAAGAGAGACGTGCAGAAGGCAGGAAAACGCTGGATGGTTTAGCAGCTTTAACAGCACTTTTTAATCTACTTTTTAAACAAGGGCCACTTTTTCACTCTGCCCTCAGTTTTACAAACTATACAGCTAGTCCCACAGCAGATTCAGGAAAAACTCCTAAGCCCCCAGGGTATTTCCCTTGAAGTGCCAGTAAGGGGAGACTGTGCTCTCAAGGATTTCTTGCCTCCCGAGGGGACCTGCGTGCATTCCTACACCTGCGACTACCTGAGCCAATCCAGGTCTGTGATTCAAACGCCGCCTGCCAAGCTCAGCTCTGACAGTCCGCTTTCCAAGTGCCACTCAGTCACTGATGGGAGTGGTGACCCCGCAGAGTCGAGGAGGACGTCCCCCTCGCTGCCATGCTAAGACCGCCCTCCCTCCAGACAGACGTCCATCTCAGGGTAAGCTGCTGCCCACCCGCTGCTTTTTATTGTGTTGGAGTATAGCCAATTAGCAATGCTGTTACAGTTTCCGGTGGACAGTGAAGGGACTCAGCCACACACACATGTATCCGTTCTCCCCCAAACTCCCCTCCCATCCAGGCAGGCACAGAACACTGAGCAGAGTTCCCTGTACTGTACAGCAGGTCCCTGTCGGTTCTCCATTTTAAATATAGCTGCGTGCACGCATCCATGCCAAACTCCCTAACTATCCCTTCCTCCCATCCTTCCCCTTGGCCACCGTAAGTCCATTTTCTTAGCCTGTGAGTCTGTTTCCACCACCTGCCCTCCTAAAGAGGGGCACCCCCAGAGTGCTGGCCTGGTCAGACGCCCCTCCTCGTCTCTCACAGGAAAACCGCCTTCCAGCCTGGCTCCAGCCTGACTCAGGACCTCTGGAAATGGGCTGAGGCTGGAAGCTGGGGTGAGGGGGTCGTGTTATCGGGGATATGTGGGGGATTGCATGGCTCACACTCTGAACCCTGACCCGGGGCTCCGATGGGCAGGGTGGGGACAGCCCCTCCTCTATACGACCCAGCAACTCACTTCCAGCTGATCTCTTGGGAGAGGGGAGAAACAAAGCAGAAAGTGGGGCGCATAGGCACGAGCATTTGGGGGTGTGTGCTGGGCTGGCAGGAGTGTATTGCCTTCTTTTTTCACGCTGGCAACAGCTGGTGCTGCCTCTCAGAGCCTCTGGCTGTGACAATTACCAAAATGTTTACTATGTGTCACTATTAATAATGCAGAAGCTCTGCCAGCCTCCCTTTCGGAGAAAGAGAGTGATGGAACAGTGGGGCCAGGCTCCCGGCAAGGTCTTGCTCACCCTTGACCTGCCTGGGGCATCCCCCACTTCTCCTGCTCCGCCGGCCTCTCTCAGCCAGATCGGGGCTCTCTCCCAACCTGGGTATCCCCCTGGCTCTTTGGATACAGGCTTTAGAGCTACCTACCCAGGAAGTCTTCCAGAAGATTCCACCCCCCCCCCCCACAGCATTGCACTCGCCTGCGCGTGTAGAAGTGAGTGAGAGGGAAGCTCGTGTCTCACCAGTCTGCGCCCTTGCCCACCGGCTCTGTGAATACCTCAGGGCTGAGACCTTCTCTTCCTGCCAGTCCCTTAGGCATGGCAAGCTCCTGCCCATTTGCCCCAGGAGTTCCACACAGGCCATCTCCTCCTCCAGTAAATCCATCCCTCACCTCTTTGCCTCGTAACTCCTACACAACTTTTAGGGATCAGCTTAAATGTCCCCTCCTCCAGGAAGCCCTCCTGGATACCTTTTCTAGATCATAGATTCCCCCCTTTGAGTATTTTTACAGATTCTTGTAACTTGATCAATCACTATGTAATTAAATAATTTCATCTAACATCGTCTTCTCCTCTAGACTGTATGCTCCCTGAGGGCAAACAGTGGTCTTTGCCCCCAGCTGTGTTCTCAGCATACAGTAGTCACTTAGTGAATGAATGATCAACCACAGACCAGCCCTGATTCATGCAGACCTTGTAACAGGCAGAATCACTGGTGCTGCTGGCTTCCCTCCAGCTTGAGGGAGCACTTTGGGCTGCCAGTGAGTGCTGGGGGATGTGATACGGGGTTAGGTACCCCTTGTTATGGAACGTACCTGCACCTCTGTAAGGCACCCCATCCCCATCGGAAGACACAGCTCCCCAAAGCTGAGCAGGGAGGGCTCTGGATAACAGTCCCTGCCCAGCAAGTCACTGTTCCCTGGACCTCAAAGGCTGGGGGAAAGTCAGAAGCAACCCCCCGGCGGGATGTCCTGGTTGTGCTAACAGTCCCCAGCCATCACACCTGCCCACAAATGAGTTCCTGGGGTAGGGGGTGAGAGCACCCCTGCCCATCCACAGCTCCATCCAGGACTCTGCCCTCAGCTCAGGGTCCGGGTGGATGAATGGGCATGCGGGGGTAGGGGGGTGGGGGAGGGTGAGTGCCAGGCTCACCCACAGCCACTGTGCCAGCCTGCCAGCCACCGGGGGCCTGTCTCCTAAACACAGATTCTGACTTCGAACAGCAAGATGCCGGAGACACAGTCTCCCTGGACGGCTGGATCAGCAGAGGCGACTTGGGGTCGGGGAGGAGCCCTCTAGGGAAGAGGGTTCCCTGCCCAGCGGCTCCCCAAGCACACCAACCCCTACTGCCCGACTGTCCTGCACTCCGGCCAGCCTGCAGAGCTGGGCACCGGGACGCAGCCTCAGCCAGGTTCTCCTGACTCCAGGACCGGGGAAGGGGTAGCCGGGGGCCCTGCTGAGGGTGTGGATGGGGGCAGGGGGCGGGGGTGCGGTGGGGCCGACCAGTAGCTTTATTAAGCATCATCTTTTCCAAAGAGTTGTGTGTCCTCAGGAGAAAAGGGAAGACCTCTGTAGACCTGAATATTCAGCTGTGGACCTGCCCACCTCCCCTTAAAAAGAGGATGATGGCCGGTGTCCAGGAGACACCACGCTGCCTATCCTGCCCTGCCTCCCTCCTCCTGCTGCTGACCTGCAGAGCGAGCCGGGGCACAACGTGAGTCCTTCTGAGCCTTGAGCTCCTCTGTCTAAAATAAGAGGGGCGACGGACCAGGGACTGTCACACCGAGTGCCGTCGGACAAAGAAGGAGAAATGTCACGGGACATCCTCGTATGTGACTCTGAAAGGAAAGGGTACAAATCGCAAAACAGACCCGCAGACTTCACAAACTTAGGGTCGCCTGGACACACTGCTGTATTTAAAACGGATAATGAACAGGGAACTACTGTTCAGCTCTGGGAACTCTGCTCAGTGTTCTGTGACAGTCTGGACGGGAGGGGAGTCTCGGGGAGAATGGATACGTGTGTGTGTGGCTGAGTCCCTTTGTTGTCCACCTGAAACTGTCAGAACAAGGTTAGTCAGCTCTGCGTGCCTGCTGGCTAAGTCTCTTCAGTCGTGTCTGATGTTTTGTGACCCCGTGGACTATAGGCCACCAGGCTCCTCTGTCCATGGGGTTCTCCAGGCAAGAATGCTGGAGTGGGTAGCCATTCCCTTCTCCAGGGAATCTTTCCATCCCAGGGATTGAGCCCAGGTCCCCTGCATTGAATGCAGAGTCTTTACCACCTGAACCAGCAGGGAGGCCCTAATCAGCCATAACCCAATACAAAATAAAGTTAAAACATATATATTTTTTTTATTAACATGCTCCTCTGGAGGGGAATACTCTACCGACAGAGTCTCCCAGTTCTGACCTTCCAGGCGCGCTTCGTCCCCTCTGACTCCCTCCGTCCGAAGGGCTTCCCTGGCCCTCCTGCCATCCCAGCCAGCCCAGCGGTCTCCAAAACAGAAGAGGAGAGGGTGATTTATAAGAGAAGGGCCAGAGGTCGCAGAGCCTGTTGATCTGTTACAGGTGACGGATGCTGGCTGCTGCTCCTCCGTCCTTGTGGCTGATTAGAAAGCATCTCTGGTGGAGGATTAAAGGGGACGGGAGCGAAGGGGGCAGAGGAGGATCTGGCATGGCCAGAGGGCTCGCCGCACAGCCAGTAAGTCCACACTCCCCTCAGGTGGTCCAGTTCTCCATCATGGGGGAGGCAGGGAGCTGGCTTCTCCCTGTCACACTGCCTGGCACCAGTCCATCGAGTCTGCAAAGCCACCGGGCAAGGAAGGTGGTGCTGTTCCTGTGGAAGAGGTGAAGTAACTTGCCCGAGGCCACACTGCTACAGACAGAGCCGGACTGGGACGTAGATTTAGAGTGAATCCTCTGTCTCCCAGGCCGTGCACCTCCTGCCGTGGTTTCCAGGGTCCCGGGCGCTTCCGTGAAAAGGGCACAGGGATCAGGAGCTCGTTCAAACCAGCCTTCCACCCCAACAACCGCCATCAATAAGCTCTGTGACCCTGGGGCCTCAGTTTCACTCTTTGTAAAGCGGATGATACAGCATTTCTCAAACGTGACGAGGGATCACTGGTTGGGGAGGGGCGGTGGCGATTAAAATACAGATTCCTGGTTCCACCTCCGAGTGTTCTGATTCTTGGTCAGGACTGGATGATGCTGATGTGGTGGTCTGTGGACCATGCTCTGAGCAGGTACTCACTCGTGGGTTCCTCTCCGATCTCAAAATGCATGACTGTTAGAAGCCTGGGGATAAGCGGAGGGCAAAGAGGGATCCCAGACAGTGATCAGGGCTTGTGTGGACTGGACTGTGGACTGTGTCAGTCGCTCAGTCGTGTACGACTCTTTGCGACCCGCCGCCTGGCTTCTCTGTCCATGGAACTCTCCAGGCAAGAATACTGGAGTGGGTTGCCTTTCCCTTATCCAGAGAAACTTCCCAACCCAGGGATCGGACCCTGGTCTCCTGCCTCACAGGCAGAGTCTTTACCGTTTGACCCACAGGGAAGTCATGATCAGGGCTTGCTCCGGACCAAACCTAATTCCCACCAACGCTGCAGAGAGTGTGCTGGCTACATCCTGTGGAGTTCCTCCCCTAACAGCTCCCAGCCTCCACCAGGCCTGGCCACCTGCTCTACTCAGAGCCCACCCACCTCCTGTCCACGGGGAGCCCCCCCAGTCCGTCTGCCACACCCTGAACACAGGGCTCAGTGCCAGCCGACAGCAGGCAGCAGTGATGAGAAGGGCTCCAGAGCCATCTCTGCACCGGGGTCTGGAGACGTGGCTACAACGCAGGAGCTGTGTGGCCCTGGGAAAGCTACTAGACCTCTCCGAGTCCCAACTTCCCTGTCTCTAAAACAGGAATAAGCCTGGAACAACATATAGGATAACACCGTCCACAGTCAAGGCACACACACACATTGGGCCTGTACAGCCCCACAGGTGTAGACGGATATATTCAGGATACTCCTGGAAAGGTACAAGAAACGGGCAGCTGGATCTTTAGCAGGAAGTTAGGTCAACGGCAGAGAGAGAAGACAGTGGTCCCCAAACACCTTTTTTGGAGTGCCTGCATTTCTTCCTGCATGCTCGTAGTGTTCTTCCGAAAGCGACCGTCTCCCGGCTCATCGGGCTGTGGTTCGGTGATCACAGGCGGGCTTCAGCGTGATGCCCGCCTTATGGTAAGTGCTCGGCACGCTGCCAGCGCTTCCTCTGGGCCCTTCCTCCGCCTTCTCCCTCTCCGGCCCCAGGCCCACCTGCTGGTCTCCTGAACCAGAGTGCTTCTCTTACTCCTGCTTCCCCTTTATTTATTTATATTCCCTTCAAAAGGCAGGCGGGTGTGTGTGGACCAATCCAGCCACATCACTCACTCTGCTCCGCTGGCCCCCTCTGTCCACCCTTCTCCCCCCGCTGAGACCAGCAGTGTTAAATTCCTTCTGGCTATTAATTAAAAGCAGCCTCTTCCTTGGAGTGAGTGTACTTGCCATAAATTAATAGCGGCCTTCTTAATCAAATCTTATCTCCTCCTCGAGCCATAAACACACGGAGCTAGAGTTGGTATCTCTGGGCACCCAGCTGTGAAATTTAATTTCTGATGCTTCAGCAGACGTCGTGGGGTTGGGTGGGTACCTATCTGAGGGGAGCAGCCCCACCTTGAGTCCTGGCAGCAGGCCCCGGGCCGACCAACTGGGTATACTGAACCGCCTCCGCGGATGTTCAGAGGCGGAGTGCGCCTGGGTCTTAAAACCTGATGGTGCAGAAGTTTAATCGTCGTGATTATAATCCCTGGCATTCATATAGCTTATATTTTCATACATTTTTATCCCATCTGATTCCCATGACAGCTCTAGGAGGGAATGGGCTGGGAGTATGAACCTCATTTCAGAGACAAAAAATGAAGTTGAACATGTTTTTCAGTCGGATCTGGATGGAACGTTTGCTCTGCCGCAGTTTGGCTTCCACTCTGACCCTCCAGCTCTTCATTGCTTCAGGGGGATTTGTCCCGTAGCTTTAAGGTGAAAATGGTATAAACTGTCACATGCAAATGGTCTGGTACAGCTCCTGGTAGGGGCCACCAGGGTAAAAGGGTAAAGATCTCCGTTTGTTTTTTTTTTTTTGGCAGCACTGCACAGCATGTGGGATCCCTGACTAGGGACTAAACCCCCATTTCCTGCAGTGGCAGCGTGGAGTCTTAACCACTGGACCACCAGGAAAGTCCCGGAAGCATCTTCTACTAACTGACCCCTCCCAAGATCAAACATCCAACCACAAACAAAAATGCAGACCCTGACTTGAATTCTACACCCTTGGAATCCCATCTTGCAACTCTGGAGTCAGGGGTCACTGGGCTGGGTCCCTGAGCAAATTCCACTCAGCCTGCTTCCTCCTCCCGGCCAGTCAGATGCTCCCCCCGCCAACGTGAGTCCAGCAGCCACAGGCCAGAGACGGAGCCAGGAGCTGCCCAGATGTGACCATGGACGGGCCAAGACAGAGCCTGGATGGAAGATGCCCCTGCCAGCCCCACGGCCGCTGCCGAGAGGCTCTGAGCGGCCCCCACCCAGGGCAGCCCCTTGGCACTGGCCCCTCCGGGGGTCACACTGGCATCACCGCTCTGCTGAGCCGCTGAGCGTCTCCGGCGATGGCCATTGGGCCGTGGGAAGCCTGGCGGCCGTCTCTGTGCATTATCTCTGTCACCCTCCAGGGGCTCACGTCATCCTGGCTCGGGTTCCCTCACCAACCCAGACAGGACTGCACGGCTCGCTCACTCAGAGCCAAGTGTTGCCGTCTCTCCAGGCTCCTCTGGCCCTTCAGGAAATGAGTCTTTCTGTCTGGGTCCAAGTGGCCCCACCCCAGGCTGCTGGGCGAACAGCCCACCCCAGGCTTCCCCGGAGCTGCCTTGCGGAATTTCCCTGAATTAGCTGCTCCTGGCCTAAAGCGTGCAGCCCTTCTACTTTCAAAGTCTTCTCACTGCCTTTGAGCTTGTTGTAATTGCTTGAGTTTTGCTAGAACCTACACATTTGTTCCAGATTCTTGACACCCACAGGTTGGCACCTCTGCAGGAAGCTCCGCTCCTGTGCCCTCGCTTCCCAGTCCCACGCCCACTAATCCCAGCATCTCTAAAGCCTGACCGTCTTTGATTACGCTTAGGCGGTGGTTCCCAAAGTGGGGCTCCCCGGCACAGCCGAAGCGGCAGCACCAGGGAACCTGTTAGAAGGGGAGCTTCTGGGGACCCCCCCAGGCCCCAGGAATCAGCACCTCTGGGGGTGACGCCACGCAGTCTGTCTCTGAGCCAGCCCTCCAGGAGAGTCCGATGCATTCTCAAGTTAGAGAATGTTCTAGGGCAGCAGTTCTCACCCAGGGGTGATGCAACACCACCTCCCCCCGCCCCCGATGGCAGGGCAGAGGTCTGGAGACATTGTTGCTTGTTACAGCGGGCATCTAGCGCGTGCAGTCCAAGGATGCTGCTAAACCTCCTACACCGCACAAGACAGCTCCGCTCTGTCGCGACACAGAATGAGCCGGTCCAACGTGCCGAGGTGTTGAGGCTGAGAAATCTTGCTCCTGCCCTGCGATTCACACCTAAGAGGGAGAAGACACCACAGTGCCCTGTGGGCTTCCCAAGGGCCAGGATGGCGCAACCCCAGGGCGGACTCCTAACACACAGGGACGACGCTTCTGCACTGTAGGTGCCCATGAAGCCACTTCACTCCCACAGCAGCCCTGGGAGGGGGGACCCCTCCCAGTGACCCATTTTACAGACGGGGAACCCGCGGCACACAGAGGCCCAAGGTCTCACAGCTAGCTCGATGGGGAGGAAAACCCAGAGCAGCCAGAGCCAGAGTCGGCTTCCTTGCCGCCAAGGCACCCACGGCTCCCTGAGCAGAGATGCTCGCTTGTTACTCAATGATCTATTTAAGCAAGAAAGAAAAACTGCAGGCGCCACAACCACTCACTCAACCTGTCTAGGAGCAGTTATTTAGTGCCGACTACACGCTTGTCTAGCGGCTAGCGGCTTTCTGGTGGGATTCTGTATTTCCAGGCCACCAGAAATGCACACTCCAGCCGGGGAGAGATTAAGATTAGCACACTCAAATGCACACATGCACACACTCCGAGAGGATAAGGCAGCATCTCTTTTGAGGGGCAGAGTTGTAGGTGCATTTAAAGACAGAATGGAAGAGAGGGAGGCCCTGAGGGAGAGCTGAGCCTGGAGGTGAGGCTCAGATTTGTGGAAGTGGGGAAGGGAGGCCAGTGAAACAGGAAGAGCATAGGGCAATGAATGGGGCCTTGAAACAGACAGAGGTCACCCTTACCACTTACCAGTGGTGTGGGCCAGTCCCTTATCCTCAAGCCTCAGCTTCCTAATCTGGGAAGTGGGGGCAATGCCACCTGCCACACAGCAAAAGCTGGGGATGAAACAGGGAGTCATGGAATAGCTCTGTTCACGGTGCTGTTCCTACATCAGCCCTGAAAGTGTGAGTCGCTCAGTCATGTCCAACCCTGTGTGACCCCATGCGCTGTAGCCCACCGTCAGCCCTGACACAGGGTTAATTTCTGTCTGGCCACTGGAGACTGGACGCTCACTGGCCTGAGGTGTCTGGGCCGTAAGGGAGCCGTCCCCAGCCAGCAGGGCAGAGCAGCTGGTTCGCTCTGAGCAGCCCTGCAGAGCCCATGCGGCCGCAGGTGTCGCAGAGGTGCTAAGTCCCATTAGCACCTACTCACTTCCGTGTCCTTGCACTTGTAATCAGATGAACACACCAGAGGCTAGAAAGGGGGCAGCCTGAAAGAGAGAGCAGCCAGCTACTGGCCACAAATGTCTGCAAACACGTTCGCTCCTCTCTGGAATGCGGCCTCTTCCAAATGTCCAGGGGCCTGGGGGGAGCCAAGTGCACAGAAAGGATGCTGCCAATTACAGACTCTCGAAAGTGGGGGCCACCCAGCATCTTGGCTCCACAGGAAACAGGGAAGCGACGGGGTCCTTTGAGAAAGGGAGGGGGCGTTTGATGAAAGAGGACATTTAGCAAGACGGGCTGAGACAGCTGTCCGCGGGATGGATGCAGAGGAAAGGCCAGATCAGAGGGGTCAGCTTGGAGGCTCTTAGTGGAATCCAGGCATGAGCGGCCGTGAGAGGCTGCCAGGGATGTGTGAGAACGGACAGTCTGACAAGTGATACCCCCATCCCAGCATCCGCTTCCCGGGTCGGAGAAGATGCCCCAAGGCCCGCAGGTCCCACAAGACACACGCCAAGAATTCAACATTCCCCGTCCATGGTAGAGAACGGCTCACTCTGCCCCTTCAGACTCTGGACCGTTTGACTTGGAATTCTCAACAGTCCAAAGCTTCAGAAAATAAGGATCTAAAAACCCCAGGAGCCACAGGCCTGGCCAAATCTGCCCTTCCCCCGTCCGCCTGCCTTGCTAGGTGATTCCTTGCCTGCTAGCAGCTGGTTCTTACTGCTCCTGATCTGGGGGTCACATCCAGAGGGCAGGGCAGGGGTCCTCTGAGGTCAGGAGAGTCCACAGGGGACTAGGGATGGTTGGGGCACTGTGCCTGGGGAGACAGAGCCGGGTCTTCTGGGCACCCAGCCCTGTCTCTGGGTGAACAGGACACCCAGTGAAATGCCAGCCCCTGGACTGTTAGAGCTGGGGTTTTCAACAGTCCAAACCTGCAGGAGGGACTTCCCTGGTGGTCCAGTGGTTAGGATTCTGGGCTTCCACTGCAGGGAGCACGAGTTTGAGCCCTGGTCGGGGAACTAAGATCCCACATGCAGCATGGTATGGCCAAAAGAAAACATAAAAAGAAACCTGCAGGAAATGTAGCACATATGCTTGTGACTGGTGCTTGGGACAGACTTATACTAAGAGACGGGTCCTTGTGTGTCTGAAATTTACATGTACCTGGGCATCCTGTACCCCAGCCGGCACCCTCTGCACCTGGAGATACCAGGTGCACAGGCCCTAGACAGGGGAAGGGAGCGCTGAACGCCTGGGGCCCCACCCGCCCTCCACACGCCTGAGACCGCTCTTCTGTGACACGGGGACAGATCGGAGGACAGCGATCACACGGCCGTCAGGAACACTTACGGGTGAAAAGTACCGAGGGCTAAAAATCGAAGCGGGGCTGGGAGCAATGCAGTTGCTGTTCAACTGGAGATCGGAGGCCTCCAGCAGCACACTCGGCCCCTCTGCGGACACAGGGCGAACGCCACTCATGGGCCACTTACTTGCCTGGGAAAGGAGGGAGTTGATTCCCATGGCCACTTTCTACTTAAAAACCTAATGATTCTAGGGGCCTGATCTGTCAGTAAGGATGCATTCAGGGAACCGTGTCTTGTCCCACCAAGAGCTCTTTAGCACAAAAGGGAAAAGTAATCCACAGCCAGAAAAAAGGACTGTGTCCAGGAGCCCACAGACACGCCTCCATGACCTTAGCCCCATGTACCGCTTGGAAACATCAGGACCGTGCTGTCCCCCTCATGGTGGAATCAGAGGCTGGGGCTTCATGATGTTCACTTGTACCTGCTGGCAAGATTGCTGCTGATTCAGTCACCAAGTCACGTCCGACTCTTGTGTGACCCCCTGGACTGCAGCCCACCAGGCTCCTCTGACAATGGGATTTCCCAGGCAAGAATACTGCAGTGGGTTGCCATTTCCTTCTCCAGGGGATCTTCCCAACCCAGGGATCGAACCCAAGTCTCCTGCGTTGGCAGGCGGACTCTCTACCACTGAGCCACCTGGGAGACCCTGCAGGCAGGATTATACCCGCACAGTTAGACAGTTAGAATGTGTAAGAGCAGGTTTTATTGGGATAATAAAAATAAAGATGATCAAAATGGGATCAGAGCCCATCTGAAGAGAGGGCAGCGGAGGAAAGAGACGGTGGCTTTTCTATTTTTCAGGCAGGCCAGCTCGTGGAGCCTGTGACGGTGCCCTCCCGCCATCCCCAGATCCCTATTAGCACCTCCAGCCATCTGTCTCTGCCAGCACCCTGCCTGGTTAGCCCGCCTGCAGAACTGTGGCTGTCTGGAGTCTAACCAGGGCGTGCCTGGAGCCGAGCTCTGGAGGGAAGAAGGGTGGAGAGGGCAGGGCTGGGCGGCCAACCGAGGGCGAGGGCGGCTCACCAGGGATGCACAGGTAAGGAAGAAAGGCTGACCGGATGGGCAGGGACACCCTGCTGGCTTCCGGCCGGTCCCCCTCCAGAACGAGGGCCCACCGTGTGCCCCGCATGACACCACGCACCTGGGGGAAGGAATGGAATAAAGGGTCATGGACTCGTGACCCGTCTGCAAGGGCTTTTCCCCGTATTTCCAGTTAGAAACCTCTGCTCGCAGGAACAGTGTTTGCAGCACACGGCGCAGGGTGGGGGGCGGTGGTGTCCACTGAACAGTGACTCGCTGGGTCCTGCAAGGGCGATGTGGGAAGGGGGCTTGGAGCCCCGCTGGACAACGTGCTCATTCTAGGGTGGATGGTGAGAGGCCCAGGCGGGCTTCCCTGAGCTCTCAGGACCCTGTGTCCTGCATGACCGGCCCCTCTCCTGCCCTCCCCCTCCCCAGGGCACTGAATGGGCACCTCCTCCAGGTCGGCCCTCAGCAGGTGGGTGGCTCCGTCCTGTCCTCAGCCAGTGTGTGTCACCTGGGGCAAAGGCAGGGCTCTGAGGGTCCCTCCGCAGCCTGCAGGAGCATCCACCAGGGCAGGGACCCAAACACCTTCGCTCTCCAAGGTGCCCCAGCCCCCGGCCACACTTGTGGCCACGACTGCAACTTTCCTCCTTACAAAGCAGGCAAGCTCCACCCAAAGGAATGAGGATGGTGGGTCAGGGGGAGGAGAAGGCTTCCCCTCCAAGGCCAGGGGGCTCCAGGGGGCTGGACGGCATCTGCTTTTCGGGCACTCGGGGAGGACGTCGTGGCTCGGGACCCCTGCTCCCCGGCACCTCCCAGGCCTGCCAGAGGTGGGACACCCAGCTCGGAAGGACTGGAGGCCTGGGGAGGGGCAGATGTCAGCCACAGTTGAACCTCTTCTCTGCAGTGCCCCCCTGCCAACCTGTGCCACCCACGTGATGCCTCTGATCAGATCTGGGGTTTCTTACACGCAGTAATCGGATCACAGGAGGTGTTAACTGGATTAGGCAGAAGGCGTCCAAGAGACACGGGCGGGAAGTGGCTATTACACGACTCGGGGGCCTGGGCATGTGACGAGAGCTGGTTTCCAACCCCCACCTCCCCTCTCCCTGCCCCTCTTCCTGAGCCGGGTAGGGTGAAGGGGCATGCAGCGGGGGCTTGGAGCGGGCCCTGGCTCCTCAGCCCTCTTCTTTTAATTAATTAATGTATTTATTTATCGGTGGCTGCGCTGGGACTTCAGTGCTGCACATGGACTTTCTCTGGTTGGGATGAGTGAGGGCTACCCTTAATTTCGGGGTGCAGGCTCCTCACTGCGGCGGCTTCTCCTGTTGGGGTGTACAGGCTGAGTTGCCCCACAGCATGTGGGATCTTAGTTCCCAGACCAAGGACTGAACCCGTGTCCCCTGCCTTGGCAGGTGGATTCTTTACCACTGGACTGTCAGAGAAGCCCCAGCCCTCTTCTTAATGTGCCTCCGTCACCTCCCTTACCCACCCGGGTCCTGTCTCAATGCCCTTCCATCTTGGAGCACAGACCATGTAGACACTTTGCTTTAATCTCCTTTAACTTCCATGGGGAATTTACAAGGTAGGTCTCACACACCCATTGAACAGAAGGAAAAACAGAGGCTTAGAAGTTAAGGAAATGACCCTGTAACTCAAGGTTAATCAGTGATGAGTTTCAGATCCCAATCCAGGCCTCCCTGCTTTTATTTCCATCTCAAAAACCATCTCCCTAAACCTAGTCACAGCCAACCTTTCCCCCTCAACCCTAACCCAACTTCTAGGTACCAGCTGTGGACTGTCCCCCTTCGCCAGCCTCTGAGGCTGAATGCTGGACAGGGAGCAGGCAGAACTGGTATGGATCTGTGGGCTCCAGAGAGAGGTCAGACACTGGACCACTGCTTGTTGCCCAACCCTCTCTGGCTGGAGTGTGGCCTTGCTGACCAGCACCAGAAGGCCTGAGTCACATGTCATCAGGCTGCTCTAGATCAGATGCCTTGAGCGTCCCCCTCCACACACCTGAAAAGCCTACTCTTCCCTTCTGCTTTATTCCCCCTCCTCCCCCACCAGAGCAACTTATCAGCATCTAATACACATAAACTTTACTTATCCTCCTGTTTCGACTTACGTTGTCTTTCATCTGAGGTCCCAGGAGGAGGGGTGTCTGGGGAATAGGTGGGTCACATCAATATATTTCAGCATCCGACCACTGTACATAAAAGACTGTCTCAAAATATAAGAACTTCTTATCACTTAAAATACCGACCACTTTAGAATTCTAATTTCTTTGCTGTTACACTGAAAATATCATCTTAATGCGCTTTCTCTCATTTTATTAGAATTGATTTATATAAGTTTCAGGTGTACAACAGAGATGCAAGAAGCCTCTAGAAGCTGAAAAAGGGCAAGAAAACAGATTCTCCCCACAGGCTCCAGAAAGGAACGCAGTCCTCCGACACCTCGATGTTACTCAGTGAGAGCTGTGTCACCTTTCCAACCACCAGAATTGTAAGATAATAAAATTCTGCTGTTTTAACTAAAAGAAAAAACAATTAATCATCTATCCTGTTGGTTATCCCCCGATCAGAAGGTAAATGCCACGAGAGCAAAGAGGTTTGCCTGTTTCTTTTTTTTCTACAACCGACGGGATCCTCAGCTCCTGGAATAGAGCCTGGGATCTGGGGGGTGTTCAGTGAGCATTTGTTGAATGACGAAGCTGCGGGAGAGGGAGGGGGCCTAAGACGGGGCGGCGATGCAGGAGAGTGGGGAGGACGCATCTGCACTTGTGCCAAGGGGCAAGAAGGCGGTGCGCTGAGTGTGTGGGAAGCAGGCCTTGGGCACAGGAAGGGCTGTGCGAGTGTCGGGGGGCTGGGGGGAGGTCGTGGCTGCAGCCTGAACGAGATGCCCCGGCCGTGTGGCCGTCAGACACGCAAAGCAGGGGTGTGTGAGGCAGAAGGCGGGGGCCGCGGGCCCGGATGGGGAGCAGTGTGCCCCTGCTCTGTGCCCTGTGATTCTCCTGCCCTCCGGCTCCTGATGGAGGGTAAACCCAGAGGACCCCCAGGCACAGCATCAGAGCCCCGCCCCGAGGCTCCCAGGAGCGGGGGACAGGGCCCAGGAACAGCCGCCCTGCGTTAGCAGCCCACGTGTGGCCCTAAGCCCCGCGTGACAGGCCACACAAGGACACGGCTGGGGCAGCCTCGAGAGGCTCAGCGGAGGGGCCGGCACCGCAAGCTGCTTCCTGATGAGGTGCGGGGTCCTGGGAACGTGGCCTGGGGCCCGGGCCAGCCCCAGATGGCCCCAGCTGCTCCCCACAGCCCCAGGGATGGGCTGGAAGCTGGAGCTGCCACTGACGGGGGACCAGAGGCATTCTGGGGAGGGGTTGGCTGGGGGCAGTGTCCGTGCAGGCCCAACCTCGCCCACCACCCTGCCTACCCCTTCCTAGGCCCCGGCCAGGGCCTGTCCTCCGGGAATGCAGGGAGGCGGCCAGGAGGGCAGGGAGGAGCCAGGGAACCGAGCGGGGGTGTCAGGGGAGGGGCAGGCCCCATCCTGTCCCTGTCCTGCTGCCAAGCAGCCTGAGGGAGTCACGAACACGGTCCAGGCGTGCTGACCAGGAAACCCTTGAGACACAATATTGCAGAAATCAGAGACGCTGGCCTTTGGGGTTGGGGGAGGAGGCCATAACCAGAGGGCCTCCCAGCTTCATGTCTCAGGCAGGCTTCCCCCCACCACCCGCTGCCTGTCCTGACATGCTTGGCCTGTTCTGGGCACATATGCAATGTCGGGCGGCCTGGCCAGGGGCAGCAAGAGGTCTGCGACACAGGGGTCCTGGGCGGCCCCACAGGGCAATCTGGAGCGCCGAGGGGGCCGGAGCCAGAGCCCACGGCTGCGGGGGTGTGTGGAGGCCTTGGCAGCCTGACAGCATGATCTAGGATCAGCATGGGGTTGGGGGTGTCTGGGTCCTGTCCTTACTCTGACTCCTAGCTGGGTGACCTGGAGAGGTTGCAGGGTGTGGTATGCAAGTCCAATGGCGTTCCACACCCGGCCTAGAGACCTGGGACAGGTCACTTCCCTCAACTTCGTAAGCCTCAGTTTCCTTATCTGTAAAACGGGTTGGCAGGAATAGGAAGTGAGGTCACATCCCTGTCGGGTGAGCTGCCTGTATCTGCGCACGTTTGTCCATTCCCTCTCTGTGGGTGCTGGCTGGTGGATGGTGGGTCTGGTTCATGCAGTGCAGGGTCCAGAGCCCGTGGCCACCTCCCCTCCCAGCAGCTCTCAATACTCAGTGAGGCCACCCCGACTCTGATGGCCCTGCCCCCACAGGAGATGAGCAAGGACAGGGATGGGGGACAAGGACAGGGGCAGGTGCCGGCCTCCATCGACCCTCCTGCCGCTACTCTGATTGGCCCTCGGCCTCCACAGCTTCCCCGTGGCGGGTCCCTGGGGACAGCTCCCTGTCATTGCCTGGCAGCGGTTCAGCAGAGGAGGGAGATGAGAGGGGTGGAGCTAGAGGGGCGACCTTGGCATCAGAGGCCGCTGTCTGCCTCCCTCGATCCCAGCCCAGGAACGCACAGAGGGCCCTGAACACTTCCTCCGGGGCCCTGGTGGGCAGCTGGAAGCCCAGGGACCGTCTCCTACCTCTATTAGGTACTTGGTCCACACCTGGACTCAGCTCACCTGTGCCCATCTCGGCCAATAGCCAGGCTGTTCTTCCACTCGCCTGAATTTCCTTTACCTTGAACACTCCTGACTTTTGAATACCTTCTGCTCTTGCCTGCCTGCCCCAGGGCTGCAGGGGGAAGACTCTCCCTGACTCTGGCCACCCTGGACCTGCCTGCCTGGCACGGATGTCTGGCCACACCCACTGCTGACTCAGGAGGAGCGGCCCAGGTGGAAGAGGAGAGCCTGATGCTGCGAGATTTCGGGGTTGAGATTCAGGAGGCCCACTGTCAAGTCTCAGCCTAGCCATTTATGACTTTTGTGGGCAAGGTATTTCACTTCTGAGATCTCAGTTTTGTAAAACAGGGGCAGATAATATTTGCTTACAGGACTTTTGGGGATAATGTATGGAACTGGCTGGCATAGAGAAGGCACAGAATCCCTGGAACCATGACATCGCAGGCCACGCCATTCATCCTGGCTCTCAAGTCCCATCCAGTGACAGCCGTGTACTGGCGACAATAAACGTACATCATATAAAGGTCTGTGTGTGGGCTTAGTTGCTCAGTCACGTCTGACTCTTTGCAACCCCACAGGCTGTAGCCCACCAGGCTCCTCCGTCCATGGGCTTTACCAGGCAAGAATGCTTGAGCGGGTTGCCATTTCCTTCTCCAGGGGGCCTTCCCAACCCAGGGCCGAACCCACATCTCCTGCGTCTCCTGAACTGGCAGGTGGACTCTTGACCACTAGCGCCGCCTGGGAAGCCCGCATGCAGGTCTGCCTTCTCTCCGTCCCTGCCGATTACGTTGGGAATCTCTGCATGTTCACTGGAGTGCCCCCTTGTGCTCTGTGCTCACTGTTCTGTTTCTGCCCACCCCCACCCCGCTGTGGACTAACTCTCCTTTTCAGTTTCCACACAGGAGAAAACAGAGGCTCAGTGGGCTTGGGTCACTGCGCTGAGGTCACGGGATCAGTTGGTGGCCGAAGTGAAGAGGTGCTCACAGGTGCCCCGAGTCCAGGCCTTTTCTCAGCACGTCTCTCCAGGGGGAGGTGCCACGGGTCCCCCTTCCCCAACACCAGTCACCACCAACTTGCACGCCATCTGCCACCATCATTCCTTGGGAACCAGCTGAGCACGTGTGGGCTGTAAGGGTCAACAGGGGCTCAGGGGCAGCTGCTGAGGCTGGGAGGTGGGGTCAGGGGTCAGTCCCAGCACTCTCCCCCTGCCCTCCTGGGTGAGGCCACTCGGTCAGTGACCTCGTGCTCGGCAGCTCGGTCGGCAAGGCCCCCTGGCAGCCGGCTGGCCGAGGCAGCCCCGTGAGCAAGCAGGTTTTAATTGTTTCTTTTCCAGCCTTGTTTACGACTCAATAAAATCCATAACACAGAGAGTGCCTGTCCTCCTCGGCTCCCTGCCTCCAACCGGCTCTCACTCCCTGGGGACCCAGCTCTGCTCTTTATAGAAACCACTTGCTAAACTGGACCCACTTTAAACCCGTAATTGTCAGTAAATGACCCTCCCAGAAAAGAAGCTGCAAGTTAAGTGTGAAGCTCTCAGCTGAACATGGATCGATGATGGCCTCTGCCTTTACCAGGGACTCGACCCTCCTCCCGGGAGCAGAGACCCCCTCCCAGGCCAGCCACCAGGCCTCCTGTCTGTGCCACCCACCCGGGAAGAGGGCAGAGGCCTGGACACGTCACAAGGAGAGGAGCGGACGTGGGTGCCAGCCTGGGCCTGTCACCAACTCTGAGTCCTGGGTAAGTGCGCGTGCGTGTCTGTGTGTGTGCGTGCGTGTGTGTGCACGTGCGTATGTGTGTGTGTGCGTGTGTATGTGTGCACGTGCGTGTATGCACGTGAGTGTGCGCGTGTGTGCATGTGTGTGTGTGTTTGTGTGTGTCTGCACGCACGTGCGCTCAGTCCTGTCTGTTTGCGACCCCATGGACTGTAGCCCACCAGGCTCCTCTGTCCACGGGATTCTCCAGGCAAGAAAACTGGAGTGGGTTGCCATTCCCTTCTCCAAGGGATCTTCCCGACCCAGGAATGGAAACTGCAAACCTGCGTCTCCTGCTTTACAGGCAGAGTCTTTACCACTGAGCCACCTGGGAAGCCCACAAGCACCTCTCTGGCCTTCCCTCAACACTTATACAGCAAGTAAGTGGATTCAGCATCAGAGGCGTCAGCCTTTTTAAACGTGGTAAACTCTTTAGACGAAATTTCAAATAGATCCCCAGTAGATAAGACAACTGAAAACAGACTTTTCAGGTTAAGGGGCAAGTGAGAAATGGAACCTGCACCCTGAAGGCACCAACTCCCCCTGTTTAAAGTCCTGGCTGTCCCGGGTCTCTGCCGGGGTGAGCGGGACTTCTCCTGCCGTCGTGCACTGGCTCAGCTGTCCTGCAGCATATGATTTCTCAGTTCCCTGACCAGGGACCGAACCCGCGTCCCCTGCATCGGAAGGAGAGGAATCGTAACCACTGGACCACCTCCGGCAGGAAGTCCCACCTCCCCTGCTTTTGGCTTCTCCAATTGAAGTCAGGAGCTTCCGGAAGGCTGAGCAGGGGCCTGTCCCTCTATGAATCCCCAGTAACATTTAACACGCGTGTGTGGAAGGAGGAGCGGAGACAAGGGACAGAAGGAGAAGGGGAAGCAGCAGGAGAGGGAGGCAAACGCAGGATCCACTTTTTTTCCCTCTCACAGAGCTCAGATGCGCTCTTCCATCCCGAACCATCCTCGCCTCCCCGGGACTCAGGACAAAATCTGAGGCCCCTCCAGCGTCCCTTAGCAAGCCCAGCCTGCTCCCGGGACCCAGAGGGCCAAGCCAGTGGTCCCCAACACGGGGGTCCGGACGGCACACGTGTGCCCCACGCCCTGCCCACCGAACCTATTGATGCGTCTCGCACACCTGTGGCTGGCTGTCAAGAGCGAGAAGCTGCTGCTGTGATGAATAAGGTAAACACCCACTGAAAAGGGACACCGCATTCACAGCCGCCCTCCGTCACGCGTTTTCACAAACAGCAGTTGCTACACGAACACCCAGCAGCACGTGGAGACCCCTGAGCTTCTCTGGGAGAGAGTCCCTATGCTGGCAGGGGAAGGACACTGGTCCCGCTCGGCCTGAGCCTCGGGCAGCCCGACCCCCCACCCACCGTCGGAGCCCCCACCTCGCCTTCCCTCCCGGCCGGGAGCTCTGGGTTCCCCTCCAGGAGGCCAAGGCGGCCGCCTGCTAGGCCAGAGGCCACATCTGGAACACATCCGCTTCATGAAATTAGCGGCTGTTTCTCAAGCCCTGGTTCCCTTGATCCCTCAAAGGCCTGTTCGTGCTGTTAACAAGGACAGTAATTTGTTCATTAAAAACGGGCCGCCTTCCCCACAGGCCTCCCGGGTGCTGCTGGTCCGGGTGAGGGAGGGAGGGCCTGGGGAGGCCCAGGGTCAGAGCCACCCCTCTCCCCCTCCTGCCTGGCTCTGATCACTCAGCCTCTGACTCCCCGAGTGACTCTGGGCATGCCTGGGACAGCTCGGGGACTGGTCATCAAGCAGCCCCAGCCACCCCCCCACCCCCGCCCCATGACAGGGCTTTGTGGCCATCCAATCGATGCGCTCAACTGCATCTGGCATCAAGTCCCCGTGCAAACCGCGGCCCATCAGGAGGCATTTATCGTTGTGAAAACACACAGGCCCTCTCCGCCGGGGCCGCCAGTCCCATCCCACCCCACCCTCTGCTGGTGTATCCTTCGCTCGTCCTTGGAGCAGCTCAGATCCACTAATCCAGGGGCGCTCGCTACCGTGTACTCCAATCTCTGCCTGAGCAGGGCTGGTCCACCCCGGAACAAGCCAGAGCCTGGAGGCAGGTACCCACAGGTGACCCATCCAGTCCCTGCACCCTTAGCAATGACCTGGGTTTAATCATATCGACCTCTTGAGGTGGGGTATGGCGCTAGACAGGGTCCCCCAAAGCCTTGCTCGTCCAGAACCTCAGAATACGACCTTCTTTGGAAACAGTGTTGCTGCCTCTATAACCAAGTTAGGATGAAGACACCCTGGACCACTGTGGCTCAGCTGGTAAAGAAGCTGCCTGCAATGCAGGAGACCCGGGTTCGATCCCTGGGTTGGGAAGATCCCCTGGAGAAGGAAAAGGGCACCCACTCCAGTATTCTGGCCTGGACTCTATTGTCCATGGGGGTCACAAAGAGTCGGACACGACTGAACAACTTCCACTTTCACTCTGGATCAAGGCGCACCCCAATCCAGTCATGGTGCCCTTCTAAAAAGGAGGAGACCTGGACACAGAGACACACCCAGCGGGACGGTGGTGAGAGACGCAGAGACTCGGAGAAGACGGCCACGTGGTCACAGAGGCAGAGGCCGGAGCAATGCGTCCACAAGCCCAGGACTGTGGGGGAGGCACGGAGAGGCTCCTCCCCAGGGATTCCAGAAGGAACCAGCCTCGCCAACAGCCCGGTTCGGGACCCCTGAGCTGCTTTCAGTCGCCCAGTCTGTGGCGCTCTCCATGCTGAAGGAAATCAACCCTGAATATTCATTGGAAGGACTGATGCTGAAGCTGAGCCCTTCAGCCACCTGATGGCAAGAGCCGACTCCCTGGAAAAGACCCTGAGGCTGGGGAAGACTGAAGGCCAGAGGAGAAGGGGATGACAGAGGATGAGATGGTTGGATGGCGTCACCCACTCAATGGACACGAGTTTGAGCAGGCTCAGGGAGATGGTGGAGGACAGAACAGCCTGGAGTGCTGCAGTCCATGGGATCACGAGGAGTCAGACTCAGATTAGCGAATGAACACCACCACAGCGGTGGCGGCCACAGGGACCTCACATGATGGGCAGTGGGCTGGGCAGTACTGTGGCCCCTTGGCTGGGCTAAGAGGTGCCCACATGGCTAGTGGAAGGTCACTGCTGGGGTGCCTGTGAGGCTGCTTCTGGAAGAGATCAGCATGTGAGTTGGTGAAGCACAGGGCCCTTGCCCATACGGGTGGGCAGTGACTGCTCCAGGCAGGACCCCAAGAGCCACAAAGACGGGGGAGGGGTAGCTGCCCTCGGCTGGGCTGGATCGTCCATTTTCTCCAGTTCTTTTCTCAGCCTCCCGCTTCTCAGACCTCTGAACTTGACCCTGACGTACATAACTGTCCCCCCAGGTTCCCCTGGACTAGACCACCACCACTGGCATTCCCAGGTCTGCAGCCTGTGGATGGCAGCTTGCGGGATTTCTCAGCTTCCATAATACCACGAGACAAATCCTCACATAAACCTCTTTCTAAATATCTCTGTATTTGTTCAGTTGCTAAGTGAAGTCCAACTCTTTGCAACCCCATGGACTACAGCCCGCCAGGCTCCTCTGCCCTCCACTAACTTCCAGATTTTGCTCAAATTCATGTCCACTGAGTCAGGGATGCCATCCAACCATCTCATCCTCTGCTGCCCCCTTCTCCTTTTGTCTTCATTCTTTATCATCTGGGTCTTTTTACAAAGAATCGGCTCTTCACACCAGGTGGCCAAAGTATTGGCGCTTCAGCATCAGTCCTTCCAATGAGTATTCAGGGTTGATTTCCTTTGGGATTGACTGGTTTGATCATAAATATCTTCATATGGTCTCTTGCTTTCATTTCTCTGGAGAACCCAGACTGATACAGGCAGGTTTGGGAAACTGAGGACCAGAAGTTGGAGTGGTTCGCGCTAAGGTCACAGGTACAGAGGCGTGACAGCCCTCCGCCCCCAAGAATCCCTCCGTGAATCCCAGAGAAGGAACGCAGCCCCATGCTGCAGCCACGCTGTGAAGAGACAGCCGGGGCAGGACGGCCTGAGCATCGGAAGGGCAGGGACCAGCCTCCTCCACGGCTTCCCCACCTCGAAGAACAGCCCTGAAACAACCTCCACAGGAGACCCTGGCCTGTCACCCAGTATCTGTGACTTTCCAGCTCATGCCCAATAGAGGCTAATAACTGAATACACACGAAGACGTTAAAAAAAAAAAAAAAAAAAACTCTAAGCACTTTTTATGGCGTTCCTTTGCAAAACTCTCCTGGATGCCAGCTGGAAATGAAGCTGGATGACTTTTCTCCCATTTTCAGTCTTTTAAATCCCAGGAAACCCACACAAGTCCGTCTGTGTTCAGGTCTGGGCATGGCTCTCAAAGATGAATGTTGGTTTAAGGCAGAGTTTCTCACCCTTGGCAAGACTGACAGTTTGGGCCGGATCTTTCTTCGTGGGGGTCTGTCCTCTGCATCCTTGGCCTCTACCCACTAGAAGCCTGGAGGATCCACACCCTCCCAAGTTGGGACACCCAGAGCTGCTGCCTGTCCTTGGGGTGAGCCACCCTCCCTGAGATCACCGTGTGCTGGCCAGGGTGGGTGCAGAGATAAAGAGAGCCCAGGCTCTGCCTGTGGAGGGCTCCTCTTTTGGGAGAATAGCGGTTGAAGGAACAAGGGTTCTGCATCCCAGGAGAGGGGACACCATTCTGCCCGGTATCTCGGGGCCTTGCCTGGCGAAGGAGAAGCTTCCCGTCGGAGGGAGTGTCCAGGCAGAGGCCGGGCCCCTTGTGCTGGAGAGCTCTGTCCTGGAGCGTGGATCCACTCCGCCCTTTGCTGTTTAGTGCTAAGTCGTGTCTGACTCTTGTGACCCCGTGGACTGTGGCCTGTCAGGCTCCTCCCCAGGCAAGAATACTGGAGTGGGTTGTCACTCCCTTTTCCAGGGGAACTTCCCGACCCTGGGATCGAACCTGCGTCTCCTGCATTGGCGGGTAGACTCTTTACCATCTGAACCACCTGGGAAGCCAATCTTCCTCTAGAAGATTCTAAAATACTCTGAGCTCCTACTGCACTGATGAGATGGAGAATGGCTCTTCTCTGAAATGCAGCCACCTCTGGGGCCAAAGACGGCCAATGCCCTGGGTTTCTGTGATGCCACCCAGGCTGGACTGCCTTCCCAGAGTGCCTGGGAGGCTGGGCCCTCGGGGCCTACCCAGAATCTGGAATCTGAGCAGTAGCCACTGGTGTTTCATAATTCTGCGCTAGGGACTCTTCAGACATGAGATCGCTCTGCTCCTCGAACCTTCCCTATTAGAGAAGTATTCTCAGTCCCACTTTAAAGAAGAGGAAACCAAGCCCCAGAGAGGTTAAGGAAGTTGCCAGAGGCCACGCCGCTTGTAAGTGGTGGGGATTCCAACCCAGGTCTGTCTGGTTCCTACTAACACAGGCCCTGGCACATCTGGACCCTCTGATGACAACCCCCAACTTGGGACACGTCCTGGGAGAACAGAGCAGCAATTACACTGTGACTCTCTTTCACAGGCGCCCCAGGAGACAGCGTCAAAGAGGAGGGTGGAGATCTGAAGGGAGGCCCAGCAACACACGGGCGGCGTCACTTGGCAGGACAGGGGCTGTCTCAGAGCCCAGGGCCCGGTGGGCAGCAGGTCCCCCACGATGCCACACGGAGGGAGCGCCTGGCCCGGCCAGTTCCTGGCCACGGCAGTGTTTATTTCCAGGGCGGGGCTGGGAGTGGTTTCCAGGTGGGGGTCCATGGAAAGAAC
The DNA here is from genome assembly GCF_049115385.1 of Moschus berezovskii. Lineage (NCBI taxonomy): Eukaryota > Metazoa > Chordata > Mammalia > Artiodactyla > Moschidae > Moschus > Moschus berezovskii. Next base: position 68,821,289 of record NC_142479.1, on the reverse strand, counting down.
ACGCTCACACATGCTCCGTCTCGGGCTGCCCTTGACCACCGTTCGGGAACAGAGCCCCATTCAGCCCGTGCAGGGGGCCCGCCGACGTGGCGGGCAGCCCGTGTTCCCGGGAGGGCGGAAAAGTCAACTCAGAGACGAACGCCCTGTCGGAGCCGGGCCTGCTCCACCTTCGCCACAGCCTTCGGTGCCTCTCCCAGGGGGACAGAGCTCACATGGGGCCCGGGAAAGGGGACTGCCCGGGGGAGTCACTGACCCCTGACACACAGCATCCCCACAGCACCCAGCATCCTGAGGGCACAGTGGGCTGGAAGGACCCAGAGGTGGTTGTGGGATTCCCACGGACACCTCTCTTCCTAGCCCCACGGAGACCTGGGGCTGAGGGCAGGGGACAGTCAGGAGGTCTTTGCAAAATTCCAGGCCAGGCAGGCCTCGCTGAACTATTCAAAGAGGGTGGCCAGGGGAAACAAGAGAGCAGGGTCAGGGCCAGGTCTAAGCTGCTGGGTGACAGGTGGATCTCTCTTGGGGATGGCAGGCACGTGGGGGTAGAACCTTGGGGGCTCCGTTTGGGGGGGGTCTTTGCTAAGGGCAGGAGACACTCAAACAGATACGTCCAGGCCGTCCTGGGCTCATCACAGATATCTTGGGAGGATCTGTGGGTAGCGGTGCAGTTGGCACTGTGCTGGCACGAATCATGGGGTGGGGTAGGGGCATGGAACACTGGCCAACAACCCCATTCAGGGGACATTTGAGGGAACCATGGCAAGAGGAGGAGGCCCAAAATGGGCCTGGAGAGGAATGTCAGAGAGGTAGCTGGATTCCAGGAAGCCAAGGAGAAGGGAGAGGTCGCCATCGCAACGATGGGCTAGAGGCCAAGGTCACTGAAGGGTCTGCTGGGTTTGGCGACATGAGGTCAGAGGCAGCCTTGACTGGGAAGGTTCAAGGAGGGGCAGGGGTGGGGGCAGCGAGGGACGCGGGCAAACGTAGGTGGTATCGGCAAGAAGGCTTGGCAAGAAGGGGCAGGAGCAGCCAAGAGAAACTAAGATGCAAGAGACTCAGCAGGTGTGCCCTGCTCACGGGAGGGATCTGGCAGACAGAGAGGAGAAGGGCGCAGGTGCAGATGCCGGGGCCCCTGAACAGGCGAGCAGGGTGGGCTCCAGGAGCAGGTGGAGGGCCTGGCCTTGACCCCAGGAAACACAGGAGGGGAAGGAAGGGGGCTAGCCGTCAAGGGGGTGCCCTTCTCTTCGAGAAGGCAGTGGGGCTACCGGTTAAGCAGTGGAGGAGTTGGCAGAGGTGATGACCCACGTCTCCTGCCCCGGAGTTCCCCATGCTCCTTTCCTGAATCGGCCCAGCGTCTCCTCCTCCAGGAGGGCGTCCTTGCTACCTAGCCCTGGATGGCTTTACCTTCACCCCTCTAAATTCCAGCACTTTACCCGGCATACCTCCATGCCACAGCTGATGCGCCGGAAGCCGGCTCTGGGTGGGGTGTCTGGCTTCCTCACTAACTCTGAGCCCGTGCTGACAAGTGGCATTCACGGGCACTTCACCTGTCCCTCCGGGCAGGCCGGGCACACAAGAGACGTGCCGCATCTTTGCTGAGTGACTTACAGATCTTCTCTGCACCTATACTCTCAGCCTCCCAGGATCAGCCACGTCTGAGAAGGCGGACACCCACCCCACTTCCCCTGCCAACCCCTGGAGGCCACACAAAAGTGCAGAGTCTGCTGTGTTCCTTCCTGATGTTTAAGGATAAAGACGAGAAAAAAAAAAAAAAAACCCATCCACTTGCACCAAAGAAAACAAGGGGGCCTTGTTGGGGTGCCAGTGAGATCTGACTAGTGCGATGGGGCTGTGTTGGTTTTCCTTTGCAAACATCCTCTTTACTTGTGGGGCCATCGGGGTGGGGGGGTGTCATACTTGTTTCTTATTCCTGCTTTGCTTCACGCCTCGACTCCCCACGGATGGACTCGGGATGAAGGACTGTGCACTCAGAGGCAGCGGCAGGGGTCTGGGACGCCAACGGAGGCAGCAGCCCCGTGGGGACGTGGGGGCATGGCAGGGGGCGAGGGTGGTCCCTGGAGCCCCTCCTCGGGAGGTGGGGCCGGGGAGCAGACAGCCGGGTGGGGCTGCCAGCGGGGGTGAAGCCCGCTGTGGCTTCCAGCTCTTTGGGGCCTGCCACGTTCCAGGTCCTCTGCTATTTTCCATTCATCATCCCTCACCCCTTACACCAGACTCTGCAGGAGGGGCGGGCTATTTCCATTTTGCAGACGAGGCTCAATGAGGTTTTGTAAATTGAGCGACGTGCCGTGGCGGGTAAACGGTCACATTAGGTTCCCAGCCCCGGTTTGGCTCACTCCAGAGTTCATTTCCTTTTGGAACGCCACCCTCTAAATCCAGGGGGAATCCAGATTTTCAGTCTGGAGGGTGAGGAGGGGAAAGGGAAAAGTCAAAGACGGGGCAATCGATTCTCTTACTTGTGGAAACTGGTACTTGTCATTCCGGAAGCACTCAGGCTGAGGGCCTAGGAAGGAGCTGGGGCGAAGACCAGGCCGAGGAGAAGCTTCCCCAGGCCAAGTCCAGCAGAGGGCGGCCCAGCTGGTTAGTCGCTCAGTCACGTGCGACTCTTTGCGACTCCGTGGATTACAGCCCGCCAGGCTCCTCTGTCCATAGGATTCTCCAGGCAAGGATAAGGGAATGGGTTGCCATTTCCTGCTCCAAGGGATCTTCCCAACGCAGGGATCGAACCCACATCTCCTGCGTGGCAGGTGGAGTCTTTACCACTGTGCCACCTGGGAAGCCCCTGTGGGGTCCCAGATGGACGGTGAAAAACAACTTTCCACGCTGCCATGACCAGAAGCACTGAAACAGCCCAAACGCCGACGTCCGTGAGGGTCTCCAATATTCAAGGCTCCGACCAGAGCCTGGGGCCAGACAGTGACAGGGGACCGTCCTTCCCACCTGATGCACTCAACGCCCTTCCCAGGAGTGGCCTCTCATCCCACATTCTCTGGGAGACGAGATGTGTCCCCGAGAGGCAATTACTGACTCAAGTGCTGAATGAGAGGCGTGGACAAGCAGCGCCCGTGAGTGCTTTGCGGAAGGCTCTGGGTCTCGAAGAGGGAGGAGAGGAGTTCTCCCCACCAGGACCGTCTTGACGTGGACAAGCCCAAAGCAGGAGGCAGCGAGCGGCGGGAAGGCCCCGGAGGCTCCACTGTCAGCTACCTTAACTGTTACCTGCCCAGGTCCTCATTCATCCGTTCATCCAAAGACACGTATGTGTCCAGCGTCTACCGCAGCCTAGGCACTGTTCCGGGCATTAGATTGACCCACGTGTGTCGAGACGCAGGGCCCTGCCCTTGGGGAGGTGACTCTGATGACAGGGATGACAATGAACAATACACACAATAAATAGCAAACGATTCGATACGTCAGAACGTGATACATGACGTGAAGACAGAAGGGAGTCCAGCAGGGAGAGGAGGTCCGGGGTGTGGACAGCAGACGCCAGGGGAAGGTCACCATTGGCTAGACCCCATGAGGAGGTGAGGCCTGAGAAGACGCCAAGGATAAGGACCACACAGCTCTACTGGGGGAGGAATGTTCAGGGCAGCCAGACCCGCCGGCTCAAAGGTTCTCCAGGGGGCTGCGCGGCGCATGTTAGGGGAACAGCAGTCATGTGGCTGCAGCTGGGGAAGAGAACCTGGGGGGCGGGGATTCAAAAAAGCAGCAGTCCGCTGCAGGGTCTCACAAGCCACGCCAGGACACTGCTGGCTTCTGAGCAGAGGATAGAGGCTCTGACGCCTATCTTTTTTTTTTTAAACAATATTTTATGATAGAACAGTTTTTTTTTTTTTTTTTTGCTGTTGTTCAGGGTTTTTGGGGTGCGTGCTTTTTTGTTTTGTTTTTAACCTGTGGCGCGTGGGATCTTTAGTTGCAGCCTATGGGATCTAGTTCTCTGACCAGGATTGAATCCGGCACCCAACCCCCGCCGGCCCTGATTCAGAGGGTGGAGTCTTAGTTACTGGACCACCAGGGAAGTCCCTAGAACAGTTTTAGTTCAGTTCAGTCGCTCAGTCGTGTCTGGCTCTTTGCGACCCCATAAACCGCAGCACACCAAGCCTCCCTGTCCATCACCAACTCCTGGAGTTTACCCAAACCCATGTCCATTGAGTCAGTGATGCCATCCAACCATCCCATCCTCTGTCGTCCCCTTCTCCTCCTGCCTTCAATCCTTCCAGGCATCAGGGTCTTTTCAAATGAGTCAGTTCTTCACATCAGGTGGCCAAAGTATTGGAGTTTCAGCTTCATCAGTCCTTCCAATGAATATTCAGGACTGATTTCATTTAGGGTGGACTGGTTGGATCTCCTTGTAGTCCAAGGGACTCTCAAAAGTCTTCTCCAACACCACAGTTCAAAAGCATCAGTTCTTCGGCGCTCAGCTTTCTTCTCTCACATCCATACATGACCACAGGAAAAACCACAGCCTTGACTAGACAGACCTTTGTTAGCAAAGTAATGTCTCTGCTTTTTAATATGCTGTCTAGGTTGCTCATAATTTTTCTTCCAAGCAAGCATCTTTTAATTTCAAGGCTGCAGTCACCATCTGCTTTGATTTTGGAGCCTCCCAAAATAAAGTCTGTCACTGTTTCCATTGTTTCCCCATCTATTTGCCATGAAGTGATGGGACCAGATGCCATGATCTCAGTTTTCTGAATGTTGAGCTTTAAGCCAACTTTTTTACTTTCCTCCTTCACTTTCATCAAGAGACTCTTTAGTTCTTTGCTTTCTGCCATAAGGGTGGTGTCATCTGCATATCTGAGGTTATTGATATTTCCCCCAGCAATCTTGATTCCAGTTTGTGCTTCTTTCAGCCCAGTGTTTCTCGTGATGTACTCTGCATATAAGTTAAATAAGCAGGGTGACAATATACAGCCTTGACGTACCCCTTTCCCGATTTGGAACCAGTCTGTTGTTCCATGTCCAGTTCTAACTGTTGCTTCTTGACCTGCATACAGATTTCTCAGGAGGCAGGTCAGGTGGTCTAGTATTCCCATCTCTTTCAGGATTTTCCACAGTTTGCTGTGATCTGCACAGTCAAAGGCTTTGACATAGTCAACAAAGCAGATGTTTTTCTGGAACTCTCTTGCTTTCAGATGGCAGAAAAGTTGCAAACACAGAACAGAGAGTTCTGATCTACCCCAATCCCCCGGCCTCTCCTATTGGCACCATGTTACATCCTACGGGACATTTGTCACAACTAAGGAGCCGGGCCAGCACACTGCAGGGAACCAACTGCGTGTGCAGATTTCGGTAGCTTTCCCTCCTGTCCCCATCAGTTCCAGGATCCCACTCAGGGTTTGGTCGACATGTCTCCTGGGGCTCCTCTGGGCTGTGATGGTTTCAGATGCCCTTTGCTTCTCAGGGCCTGGGAGGTCTGGAGGAATCCTGGTCAGTTATTTTGTGGAGAAGTCCATCCCCATGGCTTTGTCTGATGTCTCTTCTCTGGATCAGGCTGTGGTTATGGGTTTGGGGGAGGGAGGCCCCCAGAGGTAGAGAGCCATGCTCACCAGGTCACGTGGCATCAGGGGCACACACATTCCCTCGATGGGATGGTATCACCGAGCGTGGACCTGCGTCACCTGGCTGAGGTTGGCTGTGTGTGCTCAGTCGTGTCCGACTCTTTGCAACCCCATGGACTGTCGTCCGCCAGGCTCCTCTGCCTATGGGATTTTCCAGGCAAAAATACCGGAGTGGGTTGCCGTTCCTTTCTCCAGGGGATCGTTCCGATCCAGAGATCGAACCCACGTCTCTGATGTCTCCTGTATTATAGGCAGATTCTTTTACCACTGAACCACCTTGGAAGCCCCCACCATGAAGTCACTTTTTTCTATTCCTCTTTCCAGATTTTACTCTTCAGAAGCAATGGCACTTAGCACAGCCCAGAAGAAATGGGTCAGTTCTATCTGGAAAGAGCCGCTGTAGCTACTGTCTGGTCTGAAGAGGTTACTTCAGCCACCCGGGGGCGAGATGACTGTGGCCGAGACCCGTGGAGCAGCAGAGAAGGTGGTGAGAAGCAGCCGGATTCCTACATGTCAATGAAAGCCATTAAGTTAATCAAATTAGCCTACTGGATGAGGCATGGGCGTGAGGCGGGGTGGGGTCAAGGATGGCTCTCGGGTCCTGGCTGTAGACAACCGCCCTTGGGCACTGCCCTCCACGGAGCTGCTAGAGGATGCTGGGTTGCGGAAAGGTGGGGAATTTGGTCTTGGGTGTGCCAGCTGTGGGCTGAAGCAGAGTCAGAAGAAGGAGTCCGGAGCTGGAGAGACAGGTCTGGGCTGGAGGGATACGGAGCACATCGCGGGGGCAGAGACGGGATGAGATCAGCAAGGTGACAAGGACACACAGGGCTGAGACGAGTCCCAGGACGCACTGACGTCAGAGGCTGGGCCAGAAGGGGGAGCAAGTGAGGGACGTGCCGCCCGGAGGGCGAGGCCTGACGACGGAGTGCAAGGACCAAGAAGCCGCCCCCCTGAACTCCTAGAATGCTCTGAAGTCACTGCCCTACAGGGATCCCCAGACACGGAGCTAAAGCCCCCTGAAATTATACCCACGAGTGCTGCCTGCTTGGGCACACACGAGTTTTTCTGTGTCTGGAAAGGAACCTGTAAGTTTCATCAGCTCTTCAAAAAGGGTCCATGTCCTCTGGACAGAAACTCAAGACGCCCCGAAATGCACCTTGTCCCCCCCTGCTCCAAGCCCCGAAGTTGCTTGCCCCATCCTAGACAATGCGGAAAGGCAGAAGATAATCAATTAGGTATTCTGCTACCGGCCTGACTCTCGTCCCATCACACGTCCTAAGCGGCTGCAAATCCAGGGGCAGTGTGACTCTCCCTATCTGGGTCACCCTCTGGGTCTTTGACACAAGACGGCTGAGCTGCTGTTGGGATGCTGACGGCCAGGAGAGCAAACTGCGTTCCTAGTTTCCCCAGAGGGACTGGAGTGAAGCAGGTGGCGTGTGTGCAGCTGTGTGTTCATGCACAAATGTGTGTGAAGCGTGGCTCCATGATGTGCCTGTGTGAGGGCGTATGGGTACCCAGAGTGTGTTGTGTGTGTCCAGGGAGGTCTGGGAGGGCATGTGTACACGTGTGTGTGTGTCGGATGGGGGGACGGGAGGCGACAGGGCCTGCACTGGGGGCGTGGGCCCCACCTTCTCAGCATAAACACGAGGATCTGTCAGAAATGTGGTAAAACTCTCCAAAGAACATGAGATCTGCTGCAGGTGTGAATTCTCTATCTTCTGCTCAGTCGGAAACTACATTTCACTAGAAATCATGCCCAACCAACGCCATGGTCCCGCCGTGATTACGCACAAGTCCACTGAGAGCAGCTCCGATGTGGTCAAGGTCAAGGCCGATGTGCGGCATGGGGGTGAGCTCCTGGTTCTCCTCCAGCCCCTTCCCCTCAGAGTAGGGGCCCAAGGACGGGGTTCTGGATCATCTCTGCCCCCCGACACCACGGAAAAGCAAGGACCCCTCACCCAGGTTCAGGCTTCTGGGCTCTGTCCCTCCCTTTTCCTGGCTCTGGGGCTGTGACAGAGGCCAGGCTGTGACCCAAGCTTCTCCGGAAACCTTTCTCTGGACCTGACCGACCCCCCGGCCAACCCACCCACCCTGGCGCCCAGCACTCTCCCGGGGGCCGCGCTGTGCCCAGCGTCCTCTCCTTGGCCTGGTCAGGCCTGCCCTGACCTGCCTGCACCTCCCCAGGGCCGCTGGGGCCTGCTGCTGCCAGAAAGGGCTGGGTCAGCGCCTCTCCCTGCTGGCCCCCCGGCACCCTGGAGACCCAGCGCCAGGCCCCCCTGGCCGCAGCACACGTGATCAGTGAATGGAGGCCCCAGTCGTGTGTGTCACAGACGGGCGGCAGCTTGTGTCAATTGTCGAGTCTCTCTGGGCCTCAGTCCCCCGTCTGTAAACTGGGGAACCTGATGGCATCGCTCCCTGGGTTGGCCTACTCTTCCCCCGAGGGGAGGGCCAGAAGGACCCCAGCAAGGTTAGGGCTCAGACGGGGCCCCTGTGTCCACTTCAGCCTTGGGGTCCACCATTCACCACTTACCCCACAGGGACCAAGTCCTGGCCAGCTCCGCAGGGGGACAGGCCTGCCTCTCCCCAGCTTCCACTTCCCAAAGCCCACTTGGAGGAAGATGCCCCACGGTCCTACAGGACAAGGTGCCCACTGCCGCCCTTAGGATTCCAGACCTTGCGTGGGGAAGGGGAGGGGCATGACCTCACCACGTGCTGGTCATGAAGACTTTAAATACCGCAGACCACCCCCCCCATCTCAGGAGGGAGCTCGTATTACCCGTCAGCCACCAGGGGAGTCTCCCCACAGTACAGTTGTGAATTAAACATGCAGCCTAATGAGTTGATTTTATTAGTTTGCAAACGCATTGAGAACTCGTTATCAAAATAAACATCAATTCCTCTCACCCTGCTGCAGCCTCTTCCAGCGGGGAAGATGCACACTAGGCTACGACAGCCAGGGCCCAGCAGTGAGTGTGGCTCCAAGTGGGCCCAGGCAGGGTCCCGCCATCCCTCTCCAGGACCCTGTGACCCGTGTTGGGGTGGGGACAGAAGAGAAGCCGAGGGGAGGGGTTCGGTTGGTGATGACAAGACCAGAGTTGGGGGTGGTCTGAAGGCTGTCCCAGGTCAGGACCCTCACTCCAGCTGGACTCCTGCAGTGCTGGGAGTCCAGAGGACTAGCCAGCCAAATAATAATAATTAATAATAGCAATAATAGCAGCAGTGCTTCTTATATGCCAGGCACTGTGCTATGCGTTCTTCTACTAACCCCAGGGGGAGGAAATATGACCCCATTTTATAGATGAAAACACTGAGGCACAGAACGCCTTTTCCTCTGCTCAAGGTCGTGCAAGCCAGCCATCCTGGCTCTCAAGCCCCCCACCCCCACCCCCAAACCCACTCGGTCCCCAATGTGGCTTCCTGGTGGCCTGGGAGAGTTTATTCAGGAGACATTCTCTTGCAGAGTTAAGTGAGGGCTGGGTTAAAAAACAGCAAGGCTAGTTCTCCCTTAAAAAGATCCCCATAATCCTGCGGCAGGGCAGGGGGCCGGAAGATGGACAAGCTGACCTTTGGAGGAACCCACTCCCCGCCAGCCCAGGCCCTCTCTGGCTCCGAGCCTGTCTCCCTGGAGACGCCAGTGAGTCGCGGGCCTCCCTCCCCCTTCCCCTGGCCCCAGGCCCCTGGGGAGAGATGGTTCCAGGCCGGCGGGATAAGCCGAGAAGCCAGTGGGACAGGGACCGTATTGTCACGCTCTGCGGTCCGTGCTCGCTTTGGAAAAGGATGCTCTAATCCCATTTCATCCGCTTTCCGTGGCTGTCAGCTGTTTGGAGGCATTCGGGAGGCAGGCCTGTGAAATCGGAGCCTCTGCGCGGCCCCACCGCCGCGGCCGGCCGGGCCCCGCCCCGCGGCCTGCGCGCGCCCATCCATCACTCCGTCCTGACCTCTTTGTTGGCCGGCCAACCCCCATCTAATGGCATCTCGGGCCTCACCCCCCTGCCAGCTGCCCACCTTCCCTGCTATTTTGGGCTCACATTAGGACAGGGGAGGGCCAAGTCCCCTGCAAAGAGGAGGGGGTTACCACATGGAGCTGGGAGCCTCCTGGATTCCACAGGGAAGCAATCAGCTATGTTTGAGGAGTTTCTGCAAGTGAACTTAGAGGAGGATCTCTGAGAAGTGAAGGGACCTGAACTTCTTAACCAAATTTCTTCTCCTAGCGCCGTAGAGAGACCAACAACCGAAAAACCAAAGAAACAGCCAGGGCTCCTGCCTCGAGGCACACAAGACACAGGAAAAATATCTAGCACCCCTGGAGGGCCCCAAGCTGGCCTCGGCCCTCCCCCACCCTCCCCTCCCCTCCCTCCCCTCCCCCCTGTACTTTAAACTCAACTGCTTCAGTCTCCCAAGCTCTCCTGGCATTTCCAGCCCGGAGGCCTTCCTCAGCCTGGAATGCCCTCCCACCCTCCTCTGCCAGCCTGGTTCCCACCCCACTTGACAGCTCAGCACAGGTAGAGACGGTCCCCCCATAAAAGCTATCCCCAACCCCAGGATGGACCCTGGGTCTGCCTCTGTTCCCCCAAAGGAACTTGGGGTGCATCCTTCTTAGCCATACTGGAGGGGGTTGCCATGCCCTCCTCCAGGGGAATCTTCCCGACCCAGAGCTCGAACCCGCGTCTCTTGCGTCTCCGGTGCTGGCAGGCGTGTTCTCTACCACTAGTACCACCTGGGAAGCCCTCTTTCTTGGCACTTGATTTAACTATTCTATGGGGTTGTCTGGGTGTGGCTTGTCTCCCCCTGGACTAGACTGTGAGTTGAGGCTACAACTTGAGGTCAGGAACCACAGAACACATGAGAGCAGGCATCGTGCACAGAGAGCTCACAGAGGTCCGGATCGTTGTGCGAATCTGCCCTGCATGCAGTAGGCGCCCTGCAAGCATCAGCTGCCTCTGCGGTTGCCATTATTCTTGCCATCGTCACTTTTAGTTCCCAGCCCCCAGTTCCGTGCCTGGCACACAATGAGTGCGTGCTTGATAAATGCGAAAACAGAATCTCAATCGTATGAGATTCTGTTCAGGGTCTTACAAAAGATACAGCGAGCAGACAGCCTGAAAAATCACTGAACACTCTCAGTTGCAACTGACGAATCTGAGGCCCCAGAAATAAAGTGATTTGTCTGAGGCCCCCCAGTTGGGTCTCTGGCTGAGCTGAGCCTGGGACCAGCTCCCCCAGCATGCCACTGAGGTGCGGCCGCTGCCCGAGGCCCTCCCCGCTGCAGGTCAGTGCTCAGGCCGGGCTCGATGCTCCTGCAGGCCCAGTAAGTCTCCACTGGTGTTTCTTCAGAACTCAGTTCTCAGCATAACGCTTGAAAGAGGTTGGCTCAGGGCCTGGGACAGACCCACTGTGGGTGCTCCTCCCCAGAGGAAGATAAAACACACAGGTCTTCCCGGCTCCGCTCCTGTTTCCATCCACAGGCTCATTCTTTCCACTACATGTGACCCCAGGGCCCGAAGGGTCACTGTGGGGGTTGGTCTAGAGTAAGGCTCCCAAGGGGGCGATGCCCAGCATGGGGGTGTGGGCAGACGGTCGAGGCAGGGTGGTCAGGAGCCTTTCAGAGGCTGTTTCTGGGCCACAGTCATGCGAATCTGAGGCCCCAGAAGCAGCAAAAACACAGAAACACACAGATACTCACATACACGCATGCCTACAAATGCATGTACCCATATCCCTACAAACACACACGCACACAGATACACACCCAGACAGTGCACACACGTGCGCACACACTTTCCTCTCCCGTGCATCCCAGCGTGGCAGGCTGCACAGAGCAGGGACCCAGTCCAACGTGTGGAAACTGCCACCTCCTCCCCAGGAAGCCCTGTAGGAACCAGAAAGGCTCTTCCTTTGCAGACCGGCCTCAGGATACAGCGAAGGCAGCACTGGGCTGCCCCAGCCCTCCAGGGCCCCTTCTCCTCCCAGGCAGCCCCTCCTGAGCTGGGCAGACTCCTCTAGCCCCGACCCCACAGCCCCCTCTGGCCCCAGCTCTGAGCATCGCTGCAGACACCAGGCCGGCCACCATGATTTCACTTCACTTAGGCAGGCTGATCAACTGCCTTTAGGGCCACTGCCCGAGATGTTTAGCCCTGCGTGTGTATCATCTCTGTTTTGTTTTGTTCTCGGGGCTGAATCGCCACACGGCAGCAGATTCTTCTTCTGCAGTGATGGAGACTTAGTCCTGGGTGTTTGGGGCTGGGCAAAGTGCACGTTCCAGGAGGGTCATCAAAGAAGGAAGATGAGCAATGGGCTGATCTGGGAGCACAGCTACTCTGGGCAGAAAATTAGGTGTCCGAAGGAAGACCTCAGTGCAGTCCTGAAAAGGTGCCTGAGAGATGGGGGCGGCGGTCTGCTTAGCGGGGCTGCGGGTCGGCCAGGTGAGGTTTCCTTCCCGGTCTCTGCTGGGTGGGACTCCTGGGGAAGGGGTCGGATTCCAGGCCTCCGGGCAGCAGGGTGGGGGCCTTCTCAAGTGGGGACAGCGGAGCGTGGACAGGGCGGCCGGGGCAGACGGGGCGGGTGGGGCAGGACTCGAAGAGAGAGGAAGAGTGCTGGGCGGAGGGTGAGGGTCTCACAGGCCCACGCGGCACCCAGGAGGCGCTGGACGCAGTTGCTGAAGGAGGGACAGAAGGAGGGAATGGCCGTGGAGGTGAGTCCACTTGTGGGTGGGCGGCGGTGGGCAAGAGAGCAGATCCCCCCATGAAGGGGCAGACGGCTGCACCGGGGTGGGGCGGGACCTGCGGGTGCCTCTCAGCAGCAGCAGGAAGAACCCACATCACCCTTCTGATTCTGGACCCTGGAGGGGCCCTTCCTTAGCGACTCCTCTGGCCACACTTCCTCTCTGGAGAACTTTCCAGGGAAAAGTCACCCTATCTCTTTAGGTTTGAACGCAGCCTTGTTCAAAGGCAAGCCGATGAACCTAGAGAGCCACCTCCCCTTTCTGGTCCCCAGCTCTGGTTTCGAACTCCCGGCCACGTGGGGCGGGAGGTGGCTGGCGGTAGTGACCGATGGTGCCGCCCGGAGGCCTCGTCCACCCGGCTGGAGGGGGCTCTCCCCACCCAGTTTTCCCAGCAGCATCTCCAGGGGACACACAGCTTCAGGGGGAAGCGGGGGGGGTCCCTGCTATTTGCGTGGTTCTCCTGAACGATTTACTGTCCTAGCCAATATAACCTCCTCTCCCGGTGAATTAACTGGCTCTTCTGAAATCATAAATAATTAGTGAGTCCGGCCCGATGCCACTTAACAGTCTGTGTTTTCAAAGCACTTTACAGCCCATTAACTAAAGAATTCTTGAGGCCATCTCCAGGAGAAAAGGGCAAATCATGAGAAGGAGGTTGAAAAGTCAGCCTCAAGAAGTCGTCCCCTCCAGTCCCCCTGCCTCTGGGCAGGATCATACCAAGGAAGAGGCAGAACACACACACCACCCTCCTTTGAAGAACACGGCAAGATGGAACTACGCAGGACAAAACAGGACGGAGTAAAACAAGTCCTAACCAGGGCAGGCTGCTCTCGCATGAATCTACCACCAGACTGAGCGGGCCTGCCAGGAGGCCCCGTGGAATGCAGCGGTCAGCAAGGAAAGCCCGTTGAGGAACACAGTGGTGATTAATTTAATCCAAGGCAAAACCGGAGAGACCTTGATCCAATAAGCAGGTTTCCTCACCTGCAAGTAGGGAAAATGGTAATTTTCTAAGCCAGACCCATTCATTAGTCTGCAAATGACATGGTTCTGATACTTAGGAATGTCCCTGTTAATGAGCCCCCCTACCTTGGCCCAGCCACATTTCAAATGTTGCTTCTGGCTTGGCGAATGCATGGCCATTCGTGCTCACTTGCCTCTCCCTCTGGAAAGGGAGATTCATATACGTGTTGATTCTTGTATAATTTGCCCAAAGAGGATCCTCTTGACTGGGGGTGGGGTGGGGTGGCGGTGCAGCAGGTCAAGCCTGGAGGGCAGCAGAAGCAGAGAGAAACATCACTTCTTCATCTCTGCCATTCATAACCACTTAAGTTTTCAGTGAGGAGCTACTGAGAGCCTACTGTGTGCCCTGGGCTTCCCAGATGCCTCAGTAGTAAAGAACCTGCCTGCCAATGCAGGAGACGCAGGTTCGATCCCTGGGTCGGGAAGATCCCCTGGAGGAGGAAATGGCAATGCACTCCAGTATCCTTGCCTCGGAAATCCCATGGACAGAGGAGCCGGGTGGGCTACAGTCCACGGGGTCACACAGAGTCAGACACAACTTGGTGACTGAACACTCACACTGTGTGCCCAGCACAGTGCTGGGAGATGGGAAACAGGGAGTAAAAGTTCTTCATCTCTGTCCCATGAACACAGAGAGCATTTGTCTCTGGAATCTACTGGGTTGGCTAAAATCCCAACACATCCACTCAGAGCCCAGGAATGGCACAGGAGGGGAAGCACCCCACCCTCGCACTCATGGTTCACGGGACAATGGGCCACGCAAGAAGTCTTCTACAAGGAAAGTGCCCGGGCAGGTAACTTCCCAACCCCCGGCTTCTGCCATCTTCACTAAACACCTTCTCAGTGAAAGCCCAGGAAAGCCGCAGCAGGAGGAAGCGGAGAGTCAGGAGGAGATTCTGCTTCTGGCTCAGCCCAGGGAACTCCTGAACAGCAAGGAGATCCAACCAGTCCACCCTAAAGGAAATCAACTCTGAATATTCATTGGAAGGACTGACGCTGAAGCTCCAATATTTGGCCACCTGATTCGAAGAGTCAACTCACTGGAAAAGACCCCGATGCTGGAAAAGATTGAAGGCGGGAGGAGAAGGGAATGACAGAGGATGAGATGGTTGGATGGCATCACCGACTCGATGGACATGAGCTTGAGCAAGCTCCAGGAGACAGTGAAGGATGGGGAAGCTTGGTGGGCTGCAGTCCTTGGGGTCGCAAAGAGTCGGACACGACCGAGCAACTGAACAACAAGAAGAAGAACTCCTTCCAGAGCGGCTGCCCCACAGCTGATGCAGATAGAAAGCAACCCCGTGGAGAGCGAGCCCAGGAAGGCAGATTCCGGAGTAGATTCCAGAAGCTCACGGCACCATGTGAGTTTCCTGTTTTATATGGCATTTCCCTCCTTTCTGTGACTTTGTTGTTGCTGCTACTTTACTATTATTTTTAAACTTTATTGAAGTTTAACCGATTTACCGTGGGGTGTTTAGTGTCTGCTGTAGCAAAGTGATTCAGTTATACAAATACGGATACGTTCTTTTTCATTTTTCTTTCTATCACAGGCTATTGAATATACTTCCCTATGCTACACAGCGAAAGTGAAGTGAAAGTTGCTCAGTCGTGTCCGGTTCTTTGCGACCCTGTGGACTGTACAGTTGATGGAATTCTTCAGGCCATAATACTAGAGTGGGTAGCCTTTCCCTTCTCCAGGGGATCTTCCAGACCCAGGAATCGAACCGGGGTCTCCTGCGCCGCGGGCAGATTCTTTACCACCTGAGCTGTCAGGGAAGCCCATGCTATTCAGTAGGACTGTGCTGTTTATCCATTCTCTCTCTCCCTACTAATCTGCGTCTCTTAATCTCACACACCTTCTCTCCCCTCCGCCTCCCCTTTGGCGACCACAAGCCTGTTTTCTATGTCTGTACATCTGTTACTGTTTCATAGATATGTTCGTGTGCATCATATCTGATTCCATATACGTGATATCATTTGATGATTGTCTTTTTCTGATTTAGTATGGTAACCTCATGTTGTTGGAAATAGCATTACAGTATCCTTTCTAATGGCTCAGTGATATTCCATTGCAGGCACATATACCTATGTTTCCCTAACATACCAATCACAAAGCCTAGGATACATTTCAGAATTACTCCACATACAAAGAACCAGGAAAATATGGACTACTCTCAAGATTAAAGACAACCAATGGAGAACGACCCTGAAATGAAGCTGTTGCAATGAGCTGACACTGATTGTGAAGGAGTTCTTAGAAACAGACTCAATGAGATAAATGACACGATGTTCTTAATGAAAGAAAAGACAGGATCTCTTTAGTGAGCTAGGAAAAAATACATAGAATCTGTCAAGCCATGTGGAAAGTTTAGAACTGAAAAGTGAAGTACATTAAATTTTAAAATTCAGTAAATGGGCTTTAACAGCAGAATGGAAAAAATAGAGGAAATAGTGAACTTTAAAATACACTTATAGAAACGATTTGATCTAAAGAACAAAAAGAAAAAAGATTTCAAAATGTTACCAAAGCCTGAGGGACGTGTGGGGCAACAGCAATGCATCAAACACAGGTGTTACTGACATTCCAGAAGGAGAAGAGAAACATTTGAAGAAACAATGGCTGACATTTCCCCAAATTTCTGGCGAAAGACAAGTCCTTCCTGATTCCTCAGGGAAGATACTTTTCCCCACTGGAGAGAGTGTGTGCGTGTGAGTGTGTGTGGGGGGCGGGCGTGCACATCTGCACACACTCACAAGCACGTCTGACTCTCTGTAACCCCCCTGGACTGTAGCTTGCCAGGGTCCTCTTTCCATGGAATTTTTCAGGCAAGAATACTGGAGTGGGTAGCCATTTCCTCCATACTCCAGAGGATCTTTCCAACCCAGGGATCAAAGCCCCATCTCCGGCATTGGCAGTGGATTCTTTACTACTGAGCCACCTGGGAAGCCCTCCTCACGGGATTATTGCTTCCTATTTCAACTTAACAAATAATCGTATAGGGTCAACTATATGGCAGATGCTCTTCTAAGACATAACAATGTTTAACCCTGACAACAACCTTGAGAAGCAAGTACAACTCTTCTCAACTTACAGATGGGGAAACTGAGACTCAGAGAGCCTAGGTTGCCTGTCCACAGCCACAGAGGCAGTCTGGCCCCAGGATGCTAGCTCTCATCCACCACCTTAGCTGGCTGAGTCACGGAAAAAGGAATTCCTGCATTTTGACCTTGGTCCTGAAGGGAGGGCGGGAAAGAGGGAGGAGGTCCTCCCACCCGCCTCCAGGCCCCCAGAGCTTGACTGGGAGGAGAGACTGGGGAGCTGCAACTGCTCCCCGACCCAGTGCAGTTCCCTCTCTGCTCTGCAAGAGTGGGTTGGACAGGTAGGGAGTCACAGATCCGGCCCAGGGCCGCCGAGGGGACCGGATGCCATCGGGTCAACTCCCCTGCACCCCACGCCTTCTCAGGCCCCAACATGCGTGGCTCCTCCTGCCTGTGGTGCTGGCTGGGCTGCTCTGCGCTCTTCCCTGATATTTAACGGATCCACAGCGTTGGGGGAATCGCACTTAAATAAGTGATGAGTTCTCACAGCCTGCTCCTGTGCTTGTCCCCTGGAGAATTTTCCATTTTGTTTATTTAAAGGGTGATTCCCTTTCATGTTCCTGAATCAAAGATGGCACTGCAGACAGACCATTAACAAAGCAGACCCTCTGGGCTGTTTTTTCAGGAGGAGGATTGCGGGGTAGGGACACAGCTCAGGTCTCCTACTCCCCCACAGATGGGACTGGGGCTGGGCTGGGAGGATCCTAACAAATGATCTTAAAATGCAGACTCTGATTCATCACCTGTGGAGCCAGGCCTGAGAGTCTGCACTTCTAGCAAACTCCGAGTGGTGCTGATGTTCCAAGCATTGGTCTCAGGTGCATCCCAAGGCCCTGGATTAACCTGGCTGAACCTGGGGATGGCATAACCATCGCAACGGCGGTCATGGTACTGCTGTGAATAGTCAGTATTTCCTGAGCGTGTGCTATATGCCATGTCACCCCCGACTACAGAAGAGGAATCTATCCATAGTTGCAGAAGGATCTTCCTGACTTCCCTCAAAGAGTCTGCCAGTCACAGGGAAGGAGGAAACTGGATACTGGAAGATCAACATTTTCTAAGCGATATATGTTGCTGCCCCATTTTACAGATGGGATAACTGAGGTCCTAGCAAGCAGCAGGGCCAGGATTCCAGCCGAGGTGTGCTCTGGCCTTGAAGACAAAGGCATTTTGTACACGGCTTCTCATAGGAGAGGCAGACAGGCCATGCATTCCAGACAGGACCAGACAAGCCAGTCCCCGAGACGCAGGGCTGAATCCCAGACCTTTCCCCTCCATTCTGATCCAGACGATTCACCAGACAAAACCGGTGAACTTCATGGACAGGTTTCCAGGTTTGCTCATCCTGGCCTCCTCTTGTCTTACCCGCCGAGCCTGAGACAAGAGAACGCCCCGCCTTCTCAGCCCAAGGAAAGGTAGTGGACGCCCAGAGTAGCCGGCAGGAGGAAAACAGGATCCCAGATGGCTGAGCTCTCTGCGTTTATAGACCAGGAAACAGAGGCCAAGAGAGGGAAGGAGAATCCCTTACAGATCTGACCAGCGGGCAGGGCGGGCCTCATGGGTCAGTGACCTGAGCTTAGGGGCCCTGCTCCTAGGTCAGTGCTTTGCTGTCTCCATCTTAGAATTCTTAACAATTAATCACCAAGAGGCCTGCATTTTCATCTCACTCTGGGCCCTGCAGATTACATCACCCTGCGGGTGGGAGAGAGGTCTTGCTGGAGCCAGACCCTCTTTCAGAGCTTGTCCCCCTGGCGTGGTCACTGAGCAGCGCTGAGCGGGACAGAACTGCACGCGACGGGCAGGCCAGTCCCTGCATCGCCATCAATGGAGGTCTTCGGAGAGTCAAGGAGTGAGGAGGGACCTTTTGAGTGTCGGAGAGGTGACACCCCAGAATGGTGCCTCAGGGGGGCCTAACAGCTTGGCCAAGGCTGGGGAGGCGGCAAGAGAGGCCAGCTGTCTTCCGGGCCTCAGTCTCTCCAAGGAAACCATCAGCAACACCACCTAACGTCCGAGGGCTGGGCGGATGCAGGGCGCTCAGCTGTGCCAGCCAGTCCCGGGGTCCCGTGCAATGAGAGCCAAGCTCTTCACTTGGCTCTTTTTGGAAATGGCCACAGGAGAGGAGAGAGCCAAGTGGAGCTGATTCAGAAGCCTGGCCCGGAAGCCCTAGCTCAGAGGGGAGGCCTGGGGAGGGACTCAGCCATTCATTGCTCTGGGGCCACTGTCCCCGAGGAGACAGGTGCTGGCATCGGGTGGAGCTTCGGGAGGAATGTAAAGCCCGGGGCAGGCTGGGCCGGGAGAGACTTCATCGGGTCCAGCACATGTCAGGAAGATGGTGGGGGCGGGAGGGGAGAGCATTCCAGAGCTCCAGAGCCTGGAGGCTAACACAGGGGTCTGAGCCCCTGGGGGCGGGTCCCCAGGGTTTTCCAATGAGTCTGGAAAAAGGAAGTGTTCAGTCCACTGGGGTGACCTCTTGACCCTGAAGCCCTGCTCTGTTCGGGCCTCCTGGGGCCCAACTGACAGGGTCAAGTGCTGGCTGGGGCCCAGGGCCCCAGGGGAATCTCCACAAGGCCGTCCAGTCCATGAACATTGCCAGGATGAGCTTCTCAAATTTTTGGAATCGATTCTACTGGCCTGTTTTGTGGTCAAGAGTGTGGTCGAGAGGGCGCTCTGAGGGTTAAATGTATTAATACACCCGGGACCCTCAGAACGGAACCTGGTGGGGGCGGCTTTCTATCCATCGTGGCTATCACCAGTCTCAGGGCTTCCAAATGCACTTTCCCATCTCTGCAGTCAGGATGCATCTTCCTGCAGACAGAACGGCCGCATCTTCTCTTTCTCAGCGGCGCATAAAATAATGATGTGTCTTACGAGTGATGCTCCAGGTTCGACCAAATAGAGGCGGTGACAGTGACAACTGTGGTGACCGACGTCCTGACCGTGTTTATTCAGCCCCACCTCCCTCCGTGTGAGCTGAGGTCTGGGGTGCTCGCGTGCCCTTTTCCGTGTGGGAACGCAGGGAGATCCTAGGTGGCTGGAGAAGGCAGGAGCTTGGGGTCCCCAGGGGAGGCCGGTCTTGGGGGTGAACACAAAAGTCAGGGGCAGAGGCTGTGACAGGCTGGCAGAGTCCATGGCAGGCAGGTCAAGGGCAGTGTGGGTGGGCAAGGGTGGGCCCCGGTTCCCGAATCCATTCAGTGGGGAAAGGATGCTTCCTCACTGCTTGTTGAGAGGACCGGTCCATCCATATTTGGGTCACGGCAAAGGCTCAGTCCGTGGAACCTCTTGTTATCACACACTGACTCCGAAAGCGAACTGCCTGGGAGATAAGCCACTGCGTGTCTGAGGCTGAGAGCTGGGGTGGCAGAGGACTGCCCAGGCTGAATGTCTGGGGAAAGGGGCTCTAAGAGCTGATGCTCAACCCTGTAAAGGGCTATTTAGACCCACTGCACCCCAGGAGACCCTGGGGCTTAGGGGAGCCAACATGAGAGGTGATGCCCCTTCCAAATGCACGCCCCAGGGGCTGACTGTTGACCTCCCCCTTCCCCTGGCAGAAGCCCTGGCCACGGTGGTGCTGTCTGCACCCAGACCCCCTGAACCCAGCCCGTTCTGCAGCCCGCCCTCCCTCCCTCCCTCCTAAGACCCAATCCAGCCAATGTGAGCATCCCCGCAGCTCAGGTGGAGCTGAGAAAGAGGATCCAGAGGAATCACGGTCCTGTCAGAGGCTGGCTTCTCAGTTAGGGTGGCCAAAGTGCTAACACCAGCCACAGAGTAAAGCCTGCAAAGGGCACCTGAAATCCCAACTGCCCAAGCCCCGGGGTTGAGCACACCTCACTGAGTCCCCTGGCCTCATGTCCTCCTCTGTGGAATTGGTTAGCCCTTGGTAATCTGACCTGAGAGGCTCTCTGAGCTGCCCGAGAGCTGTCATTCATCTGCTGCCCCTTAGGGAGGCTCCGGGACTTAGGGCCAGAGGAGGGATCGGGGAGGAAGACACACTCTCCCAAACGCACGTGCTCATCACAGGGCTGGACAGACAAGACAGGCACGGCCCGAGTTTCCTGCTCCCCTCCTGAAGCTTGCGGAGCTTCCAAGGCTGCCAGAGAGACAGCTGAGGGTGAGCACCCGGAGGGCGGCGCCGCGGCAGGAAGCCCCTCAAGAATGTGGCCAAGCAGAGCCTGACCTCAGTGGTTAAGCCACCTCGAAGGCGTGCGTTTGCTCCCTGTTAACGGCTGCTGGGCAATGACAGGAGTGAAGACAAAGCCCCGTGGAGGGTCTCATCGGCGCAACGGGTCAAGAGAGAGGATCCAGGCTGGAAAAACAGTGAGACTGTGCATTTGAAGACAACCTGATGGAATCGACGGAAAAGCTGCTCGATTCGATCACTCAGTCTGGTCACGTCTCAGATCCGAGTCAAAATCCACTGTGTGCCTATATCCTCCAGACAAACCACTGGGAGTCAAAAGCTTAAAAAGCACTGACCATGGCATACAAAACATGAAACTCTTAGGGACACATCTGACAGACGATGGACAAAACCTGGACTGTGAGACTCACATGTGGCTGGGAAGAAACCAAAGAGCCAAACGATGGAGGGCGGCCCATGCTCGTGGGCCGGAAAACTCAAAGCAGTCAGATACTGACACCCTTGAACTGGGTCTCTCTTATCGATGCAATTCCAACTGGAAGTCCCACCAGGATTTTAAAAAATCTGATTCCAAAATTCACAGGTAACATTAAGCAAAATATAAAATGTACATGGCGATGGAAAGGATCGAGAAGGGCCAAAACAACTCTGAAAAAGAACAAAGTTAGCGTTCACTGACGCTACCTGCTTTCAGGGCTTATTACGAAGCAGCAGTAACCAAGCCCATGTGCTGCTGGGATAAAGGCAGACAGACACGAAGCAGAACGGGGCCCAGAAACAGACCCACACCGACAGGGACAAATGATTTTCAAAGGCACAGATAATTCAGTGGCAAAAGGAAAGTTTTCGAAAAACAAGGCTACAACAATTGGATATCCATTCGAAAAAAAGGAAAAGACAAAGATCTATACAGCGGGCAGAGAGGGTGGCCAAGGGCACAAGGAAACTTGGAGGTCACGCGGTGATGCTTTTAGGCTTTCTACATGTGTCGAGAACGATCAAGCCGTACCCTCTAAATAGGCACAGTTTACTATGCCAAAACAAAAACAAACACTCGAAGCTCCCTCCCACCCTACAAGTCCTCAGCTTCAAGGTCACCTCCTCCAGGAAGCCTCCGCCAGGGCAGGATTCTCAGCTTCATGCCTCTGCACACCCCGACCACCTACTTCCCACCTGCACTAGCGTCCTTCACACTGGTCTCTATGGCGACCGCAGGCTCCATGCCCACACGTGACGATGAACAACTTGAGAGCCAGGACCTGCCTTCACGTGTGCTGGACCCCAGGTCCTAGGCTGGGCTCGCGGGAGGTGCTGAGAAAGCACTCCAAGCGCGAGAGAGGCTTTGCTGTCCGTGACACACGCCGGTTACGTTGGCGCTTCCAGCACAAGTTACTTGAGCCAGTGATGACGTCACCCCGTCCTTCCTCTCCCTGGAAGGAGGCCTCTGGGCTGGGTTTTTTTTTTTCTTTTTTTAAAAGAAGGACGTTGGGAGCAAGAGCTTCTGCTGGTGAGAAAAGAAGGAAGGAAGGAGAGGAGGTTCCCGCCTCCCACATGCCGCACGAACTTCACAGGTCCTGCTAAGGGAGCTTCACCACCTGCCTCTGCGGGGGAAGCAGGCAGAGCCCATCAGAGCAAACGCGGCTCTGCAAGGCCACCGGTGTGGCACCCCGGCTCCTCACACCTTCAGGTTAGTCCTTCTAAAGTGTGGTCCCCGGAGCAGCGGCCAGCACCTGGGAACCTGCGAGAAGCTCACGTGCCTGGGCCCCAACCTAGATCAGACGCTCTGGGGGGCAAAGCCAGGAGATGGGCCTCTGAGTGACCCCCCCCAGGGGGATGCCATCAGGCTCAGGGGAGAGCCCACTGCTCCAGGCCACTCTCTCACCTCCAACAATGACGCAGGTGACCCCTGGGGCCCAGGGTGCGCTCCTGAGGGTCCAGGTGCAAGGCACCACCCCCCTCCAGGCTTGGGTCAGCCTTTCTTCCATCCCCAGGTGTCCTAGGGCCTGGCACTGCGGAGGGGCCACTCCCGTGGCCCCATCTGAGCGTCAGCATCTCAGGGGCGCATCTTTGCTTCAGCTGGGACCCCAGGCTGGGCCCAGAATCCCTCCCACAGCGGAGGCACAGGAGACGTGGAGCCAGGGGCCTGCTCCCGGCACCCCGTGGCTGGACATTCCAAGTTCCTGGACAGACAAAGGGTCCTCACATCGCAGGCGAGGTGGCCAGCACGGGGGCATGGACAATGAGCCTGTGTTTCTCCCCCACTCCTTCCTGCAGCCGCTCTCAGCCCAGGCTCTGCGAGGGAGGCTGAACTATCAAACGCACAGCGGTGCACCCGACGGGCCCCCAGTGCCGCTGCCCAGCGCCCAGGCTGAGGTCGGGGGCCCCCTTATCACACCCTCCCTCCCTCCCCAGGGCTGAACAATGCTCCTTTCTCCTGAAGGCTTCCAGCCTCTTCTGAGCTCTTCATCCGCCGAGGCCTCAGGAGAAAGGGATTCAGTGCCAACACCTCTCTCCTCCCCAACGTCCAGCCTCTGTCTTCCTGGGGCGGGGAGCACAGGCCGCGGCCGGAGCTCCCCAGGCCGCCGGAGCCACAGCCAGAAGCACCTCGTCTCGCCCGTGCAGATCTCTCTTCATTACTGCAATCACATCAGCAGTGACAGCGGCGTATTTACTGCTGCCCCGACGACAGCCATTTGTCACCTGGTGATGCTCACCCTGGTAATGAGCTTGGGGCAAAGCTAATGAGAGGCACTCCCCCCGACCCTCCTGGGCAGCTCTGGCCCCGAACCGGCCTGCCCGCTGGCCCACCCCTCCTGCCTACAGCCGCTCCACCAGGGCAGGGAGATGGGCTTCCAAACGGGGAGGCCCAGGCCCACTGGGCTGAACCCACTGGAAGCCGGGCCAAGTCAGCGAGCACCCGCCAGAAGGGGAGACTTCAAGGTCGATGGAGCCCAGCACGGTCTCAGGGCAGGAGTCCTTCCTTCAGTCCAGGGCAGGGAGGGCCAAAGAGCCATGATGGGGAAGGCTGGCTGTCCCCAGGGGAGCCCGGGCCCAGGAGTGCGTGGCTGCTCTGTGTTCTGCACCCAGAAGCCCAAGGGCCTCACCAGGAACCAAGGAGGGGAGTGACTGAAGCGAATCTAGAACATTTAGGGCTGCAGGGGCCGGGCGTGGAGTGCTGCTGGGATGCAGGTTACATTGTTGCTGTTGAATCGCCAGTCCTGTCCGATTCTTTGTGACCCCACGGACTGCAGCACGCCAGGCCTCCCTGTCCCTCACCCTCTCCTGAAGTTTGCCCACGTTCACGTCCACTGCATCGGTGATGCCATCAAGACGTATATCGCCCTAAGGCCCTGCATTTAAAAACAATTTCCTTTATTTATTTGTGCCCGCGCTGGGTCTTCATCGCTCTTGGTTTGGGCCTCCTCTAGCTGCGACGAGCGGGGCCTTCACTGCGGTGCTCGAGCTTCTCGCCGCGGGGACTTCTCCTGTTGGGGAGCACGGCCTCTGGGCTTGCAGGCTTCGAGCCTGTGCACACAGGCTCAGCAGTGGCAGCTCGCAGGCTCAGTCGCCGTGGCACACGGGTTGCATTGCCCCTGGCATGTGAGATCGTCCCAGACCGGAGATTGAAACCGTGGCCCCTGCGTTGATAGGCAGAGTCTTAACCACCAGGTCATCAGGGAACTCTGCCAAGGCCCTGCTTTGCCAGAGGACCATTTCTGGTCACCTCGGCTCTCCTGGAAGGTGTATGTGTGTGAATAAGAAAGAGCCCTGGGGACATGGTTACTGCAGCCCAGCGCCTCTCACTGGGAGAGTCTCCCGGCCTTCACTTAATACCCTGCTCCCAGTTACATGGTGGAGCTGATGTCTGACGCGTACAGTGGCTCGTCCACTGAAAATTAAAGGGGGAGGTGCCGGAGGGCCCAGGGAGAGGCCAGGAAACAGGCCCCTGATGGTAGGGAAGCGAAGGGAGGACCCAGCAAACACCAAGCACCCAGACAGCTGAGTCCTCTAGGGACCCAGGAGGCACCAGACCAGTCACAGTGGATGGCTATGGTGGCCCAGGGGCGATTACGTCCAGAGTATAACTCTCTTAGGAGGTGGGTATGTGTTGATAGATACAACATTACGGAAACACTTCCACACAAATGGTTGAAATACATATGTGAAAGGCATCTTGGACTCTTACAGATAACATGGCCCAAGAGATCATCTCATTCACATTTTTCAAAGCCAAGTCTGAACTTCTATCCCCGGAGGTTCCAGGAAGCTGGGGGCAGACGAACCACATCTTCCAGCAACATCAATGGGCTTTAAAATACCCTTTGTGTGTTAAAATAGAATTCAGAGAGACTGAGAAATGGAATGCAAAATCTCAGGTATTAAAATAGGAAAAGGGGGAAAACGTGGTGTGGCCGGCCCCAAGGCACGCGTCCACTCTCCTCCACCCCTAGAGCCCTTCACCTGAGAGCTTGGAAGCGCTGTTCCTTTGCCCCCATGCTTTCCCACGGAGGGCCCGGGGAGCCCCGAGGGACCCAGCGAGAATGAACCCTGGCCTCCGAGGCTGCGCGGCGTCACAAGCCTTCTCTGTCTCTCTGCCCTCAGTCACCCCTGCTTCCATGGTGAACGTCATAAATGGCGAAGAATAATTTATGTCTAACACCCCTCGCTCCTTGTTGATGAAGGGTTATTATCTAAACTCAAGGAGTTTATAATTAAAGAAATCAGTCACACACACACACGAAGAGATAATTCAGAGTCTACAAGACCAAGTGTCAAAAGAGACACCAGGCCGCCGGCATCGAGTGGCTCAGGGGCGTTTGGGAAGACGTATTCCAGCCATGGGGCCCGGGGGCGGGGGGGGGGCGGCAGGGGGAGGAGGGAAGGGCGCTGATGGCCTGGGGGGCAGGGTCAGGGAGAGGGGAGACTGGAGCTGTGAACAGGGCAGACTGAGGCGGGCTTGGCGGGGGTACCCAGTGGAGGAAGCCACCAGGGCAAAGGTCCATCAGCAGGGTGTGGGGGAGGAGAGACGCAAGAGGTCCCAGCCTTCCGATCCTACTGCGAAGACCCCCATGGGATGCGGCTTCCCTATCCGGTGGTTAAGACTTGGCCTCCTAGTGCAGGAGGTGTGGATTCGATCCCCAGTCCGGGAGCTGAGATCCCACACTCCTCGTGGTCAAACAAACCAAAGCAAAACATAAAAAACAGAAGCGATATTGTAACACATTCAGTGAAGACTTTAAAAATGGTCCACGTAGAAAAATCTCAAAAACAAACCAAAAAAACCCAATGGGAGAGCCGATGGGGCCTCCAGAAAGAGGTCTGAGTTTCTCCGAGAGAGGCAAGGCCATGCCAGCCTGCACCCGGTGCGCTGGCCGAGCACCCACCCGAGCCGGGGCAGAGCCTGGGTTCACACAAGACGGCTCCCTAATCCCCAAGCAGAGCAGCTTGGCAAGAGAGTCCCGAACGTGGATGTCTCAACAGGGTCAAAAGCTGTGACCTAAGAGGCAGTTAGTTGGCCTGGCCTCGCTGTCTCTTTCGGACAAGTCAAGGGACCTTGGAAGTGGCTCCACGTTCTGAACTTGCTAGCAAGGTGAGTAACCGAATACTTTCTGGCCCACACCCTTCGTAGGCTGGGATAAAGAGGAAAACGAGATGCCCGTGAACATCGCCCGCAGACACTGAGTTTCCAGGAAAGGATCCCGTAAAGATATCCACCTCAAGAGCCGATAACAGCTCCATGTCTGGGTCCCCTGTGGTGTGTCTGCATTTTATGCTGGAGGCAGGGAATGTCTCAGCCAAAGAAACAGATCCCTAATAGTGGAAGCTGAGATGCTAGCTGGCAGGTCTGTGAAAGATAAAGGGAACAGACGTATCTGGTGACAGGGCACATGACAGATTGTAGCCCCGAAGCTGACTCTGTTTCCTTGACACCAAGATGCCAATAATGACGCCGATGTACAACTTACTCAGAGTTTACCATACATGGAGCTCTGTCCTAAGAGCTTAGCGTATCTCATTAAACCCTGTTACAACCCAGTGAGCTTAGGACAGCTGTATCTCCATTTGACAGATGGAAAAACTGAGGCCCAGGGAGGCTGTGTACCTTATCCAGGGTCACCCAGGCAGTAAATGACGGGGAAATGAATTCAGGGAGTCTTCGATGTCTCAGGCCCCTTATGGGCCCACACTATCCCATCTGGACCCCCTGGAGGCACATTCTGAATCGCCCCTTGTGGTTCGAAGCAGGAAACCGGACACCTGGACCAGACTCAGAACTGGCTTACCTTACCCGGGGACAAGCCCAGGCAGGCAGGTGCCACGGCTCAGATCTGGGCAACACGGCCCCCTCCCACAGAGGAATCTGGGTGTGGGGGATCCGGGGTCTTGGCTCCAGCAGGCCCCTGGGCGTCTCCGTGTCCACCCCAGAAGCTGAAGTTCCCGAATGGGATGCACTGTGGCCAGTAATACTTCCTCCTCTTCGGATTATCACATCATCAAAATTTCATCACCCCTCTGGGTCACTAATAGCTTCCTAAATGGATCAAACTTTAATTGCTTCTCTCCTCCACTCCCATTCAGCTTAGAAGACTCTGTGAAGCTCAGCCACGGGGCAGCCAGTCATGAATACCGCCCAAGTACCCCTCAGGAGACTCCCCCAACATCTCCAGGTCCTCCCACCCTCCCAGGAGGGAGGCCAGGGAAAAGCAGGAGAGGAGGCGAGGAAGGAAGGGGCTGCCCTCCTGGAGGCTCATGTTCTGTCAGCTGACGGAACCAGGGCAGAGGTGAGAGCCAGGAGGGTCAGGAGCAGGAGGAGGAACTCCCAGGGCGATTTCCAAACTCCAAGCCCACCCCGGGAGCAGACCCTACCTGCCAGCAGCACCACAGGCCTGGCACCTCTCATCGGGAAGACGTCAGTGAAGGAGACTGTGGAGGCACAGGCCAGCCCAGGCAGTGGAAAGACGCCCCGCAGAGCCCCAGGTTCAAATCCCGACTCCCCAGCTATGGGACCTTGGGCAGGTAACCGCTGGGAAACTCAGTTTACCCACACAGTGGAGGTGAAGGAGGGCAGAGGCAGGCCAGGATTGGAACGCACCTGGTGTGATTGGGCACATGATTGGGCACGTGTGAGCTGGCTTCCCCTCTGGGCAGCCCCAGGACGGGGCGTGCTCAGGGTCTCAGGCGTGTCTGTCTCTTTGCGACCCCATGGACTGCAACCCGCCAGGCTCCTCTGTCCATGGGATTTCCCAGGCAAGAATACTGGAGTGGGGCGCCACTTCCTATGCCAGGGGATCTTCCCCATCCAGGGACTGAATCCACGTCCCCTGCGTTGGCAGGCGGGCTCTTTACCACTGCGCCACGTCCCGCCTAGGATGGGAAGGAGCAGCCAAGTCGCGCTACTCTGGGGAAGAAGCAAGCAAGAGGAAGACATGGGAGAAACACGGGGAAAAGACATCATCGAGCGGGGACCTGGAAACAAAGTGCAACCTGAGATCCAACCTGAAGACCCTTCGGCAGGGCAAACGCAGAAGTGCAAACACAGGTAAATTAGCTTATTAAGTGCCTGTGATGTGTCAGGCTCCATGCTGTGTCATCTCATTTACTTCTCCTTGTATTACAAACAAGCCAACGGGGCCTGAGCGTCTAAGTGATGGAACGCAAAGTGGCAGAGACTAACCCAAAGTGACAGAGCTGGAACCCAGGTTGGCCCAGTTCCAAGCCACTGGCCACTCTACATGCCACCTCTCAACAGCATAAGAAAAAAAAAAAAACTCAAAAGGCAGGGAAGAAACAGCACTGGCTAGGGGCAGCTCAGGGGGGCGCCTGAGGGATGGCCCTGTCTTGGGTTAAGTGACTGTTCTGTATGAAATGCCCTTCTAGAGACCAGTGTCGCCCCCGCGGTTGTGAGGAAGGCTCGGCATCACCAGTGCACACAGAGATGCTCTTTTTCCAGCACAGGGAAGCCTGCACTCCCCCAGCTCCCTTGCCTGGAAAGGACCACTGGGTGGGGACCACGTGATCAGCTCTGGCCAATGAGCTGCAAGGGGAAGTGAGCCCGACTAGAGCATTTAATTGCAGATGCAAGACTTCCCCTCTCATGTATTTCAAAAGGTGCCTCCACGCCTGGATGGGCATTACCCAAGCCTCCTACCAGTCCTGCCAATATCCTCCCTATAGAAAGATGGAGTTTGGATGACATGGATTCAGCAAGGACCCAAACCAGAGGACAGGATGCTACAGGCAGTTTTACCTGCAGGGCCAGAGGTGGGAAAAGCTGGGAAGAGGGGCGAGGAAGTCTGAGCATGGGCACCTGGCTCAAGAGAAACAATATTCTCGATGGACATGTGCACACTGCTATATCTAAAGTGGATAACTGGGACCTCCCTACTGGTCCAGTGGTTAAGAATCCGCCTTCTTAGGCAGGGGAGGCAGCTTTGATTCCTGGTCAGGGAACTAAGATCCCACATGCCTCACAGCCAAAAAACCAGAACATTAAGAAAAACAAAAAACCCAGAAGCAATATTGTAACAAATTCAAGAAAGACTTTAAAACAAAGAAAAAGGATAATCAACAAGGACCGACTATATAGCACAGGGAACTCTGCTCAATATTAGGTAACAACCTAAATGGGAAAAGAATTTGAAAAAGAATCAGTTCAGTTCAGTTCAGTTCAGTCGCTCAGTCGTGTCCGACTCTCCGTGACCCCATGAATCACAGCACGCCAGGCCTCCCTGTCCATCACCAACTCCCGGAGTTCACCCAAACTCATGTCCACAGAGTCGGTGATGCCATCCAGCCATCTCATTCTCCGTCATCCCCTTCTCCTCCCGCCCCCAACCTTTCCCATAGATACACGTATATGTGTAACTGCGCACCTGAAACTCTGTACCCCTGGCTCAGGGAACCGGATGAGACCAGCTGGGCAGCCCCTGCCTCGCTTCGCCCCGGGACCCTGAGCAGCTCAGCCTCGCTCACCAGCCCCGCCCCCCACCCCCAGTGGACAGGAGTGGGTGGGAGGCTGAGGAAAGGCTGGGATGGCTCAGCAACCAGGCTCATTTTCCTTTCCATTACAGGCTGCGGGGCCGCCGCTGGCCCACTTGTTGCTATTGGCATCCCAAGGCCTCAAATTTACGATGACTCATCCCCCCAGCCTCAGGGCCGTCTGCGGCAACATGCTCCAGGCGGGGCCAGGGTGGAAATCCCACAGGCAGCACCCTAACACCCAGCATCAATTTCAGCTCAGTTTTCCAACTCCCTAAGGGCCCCGGAGTCAGAGGGAGTGGGGAGGAGGGGCAGGAAAGGGGAGGTTCCAGTCAATCAGAGGATCCCTTCAAAGGCTAGGAAAACCAGCCCCAGGAAGGCTCACCAACACAAAGCACAGCTGTCTAACAACCTGCTTGTTCTGTAATGTAGTGAGTCCCCCGTTGCCAGGGGTATGCAAGTAGAGATCACATGGCCACTTGCCCCAGGCTTGTGGACACGGTGGGGTCAGCCCTGGAAGGTTTTTCGTGTTTCAAGCCAAACAAACTGATCCACGTAAGTCCCAAGGACGAAGAACAAGTTCACTCTCTGTTTCTGCTTTGCTTACAGCCCAACTGTGTTCTGTGGTACAAGATCGAATGCATACCAATACGCAGCTTAACACATTATTTTAAAGTCGGCCCTTTAGGCACTGTTTAAACAGAGAACTGCTGTAAAGGACTTGGCCTCTTTCCCAGCCTCCTTTCTTGATGGAACAAGGTTGCGGGCCCCTACTTTGGCCTTCCAGCAGAGGACATAAAGGAGAGGCGGTCGATAAATATTTGCTGTACAAATGCTGAAAGGGAGCGTTTCGGAGGCAGGTATCAGGCTGCCAGCATGACTCAGTTCTCTGGGTGGGGGTCCTGAGTTTGTCCATCCCAGGAGGGGGCAAGGCTTCTCTGGCCAAGACAAAGCACCAAACTGTGTCGCTCATCGAACCGCAGCCAGAAATGTTCCAAAGTGCCCAGCCGAAGCCCGGGGCTCAGAGGGCGAGGGGTTTGCGGGGCGGAGAGCCGCCTTTCTGGCCCTGGGAGAAGGGAAGGAGGGGAACACCCCCCACACACCCTGGCCGTGGGCCTCCTGACACGCGTCAGCTGAGCCCCAGGCAAGCACGCCACTCGGCCTCGTGGTAATTAGTAAGGAGCCCTGATCAATAAGTTATTTTTTGCTGTCAGTAATTAATAATTACAGCTTAGCCACACCATGTAATTAAACTTTCATCCCGTTCCCCTGAGTGCTGTTGGGCTTTCATTGTGATTACCTCCGAGCACTAAACTTTCTCCCTCCAGAGCCTCCAGGAGCCTCCAGGGCTGCTGGACCTCCTGGTCCTCCCACTGCCTGGTTCCCTCAGCTCAGACTCCCCTCCGTGAACCTTCTGGGCCGGCTGGCTGGGCTGCAGCTTCCAGCCTCCGGGCCTCCCCGGAATGTTCCAGTAGCAGTGGTCAAGTCTTCGAGGCACATGAGACACCTTGCCAGGCGCTTAAGATGCACCCACCCTCCAATGCAAGAGCCTGGGAGTCCAGACCAGCACTGCTAGAGGGCCGCTTTGAGTCACGGTGATGTGGCCACAGAGCAAAGTCAAGGAAGGGTCTTGGGTGAGGGAAAGGCATTCAAGGCCTTTTCAGTGGGTGGCCAGGAACCCACTCCTCGTGGTCCCTTGCTGCTGCTGCTGCTGCTAAGTCACTTCAGTCGTGTCCGACTCTGTGCGACCCCATAGACGGCAGCCCACCATCCCTGGGATTCTCCAGGCAAGAACACTGGAGTGGGTTGCCACTGCCTTCTCCACGTGTCCCTTGGCGTAGAGTAAAAACAATCATGATAACAACAATAACAATCACCCTTTACTAAGCACCTTCTAGGGCTTTCCAGGTGACTCAGTGGTAAAGAACCCATCTCTAACACAGGAGATGTGGGTTCAATCCCTGGGTCAGGAAGAAATGGCAACCCACTCCAGTATTCTTGCCTGGAGAATCCCGTGGACAGAGGAACCTGGCCAGCCGCGGACCGTGGGGTCGCAAGAGAGACGGACTCAACTGAGGGACTAAACAGCAACAAGCACCTTCTATGTACCAGGCTCCTGCTGGGCGGCCCCTGGATTCCTGGTTCCCTATTATGGACTCAGCTCTTTTTACACATCACAACACCTAGTTTGGGAAATACACGGGACCCTTGTGACACTGAGTTTCAGGGGAAATGGTCAAATGGTAGCTTTCAGGATAAACAGGTAACGAACGTTGCCAGGACCTGAAGAAAACAACTAGGCTCAGTGGAGGTAAAGTCCGGCACTGGCCAGTGTGAGGTTTGTCCCCAGAGAGGAAGACTGCTTGGTTCCCCTCTCTGTATCATGACTGAAAGATGGAGTCCATGGGCTCAAAAGTGACAGACAGGGCCAGAGGCTTTTGATGTACTTAGTCGCTCAGTCGTGTCTGAGTCTCTGCAACTCCATGGACTACAGCCCGCCAGGCTCCTCTTTCCATGGGAATTCTCCAGGCAACTAACCCCAAAGGGTTAACGGCATGGAGAAGAGAGGCAAAGGAGAAACTCCACTCTGAACGCCAGAGCAGGTAAGAAGCTGGAGCTCCATGCCCGACCCTCCTAACCCGACACACGAGGCCACAGAGCCCCCAGACCTGGGCCGAGACCAGGTTTCCCCACAATGCCCTGCCCCCCAGGAGACAGACGGAAGCAGAGGACCCGATGGAGGCTGGAAACACTCTCTGGGAGCCAGAGAGCACGAACGGCGCAGCGGGGGGCCTGGGCAGCCACACTCAGGCGGGCAGCAAACAGAAGTGGGAGAGGGAGTGAATCAATCAGAGGGACCTTTACTGCTTCTGACGGGTGAGCCCCTCCCATCGGAAGCACAGGACACAAGGCGGCCTGGCCTTCAGCAGGGCGGATGCAAGGGCGCTTGGCCTTAGGTGGGGCTGGGCCAGGTGTGGAGGTGGGACGTGGAAACGATTCAGTGACATGCAAGGAGAGGTTTCAAGTGCCCTGGGGACTCCTGACAAGCCGGGTCCTGGGTGGGACAAGAACGAGCGAGCCAGCTGCCCAGGGACAGCATGGGGTTACTGAAGTCTGTGCAGTAATTAAGTTGGAAGCATCCAGACAGAGTCCTCCCTGTGTCCTGGCTTTCAGCTAGCAACCCCATCGGCATCTCAGAGCAGAGCTGGGACATGTCCTAGGGCACACTGACCTGTTCCTGTTCTGTCAGCCTCACCATCCTCCCCGGGGCCCTCAGAGAAAGGACCCTGTCCTAGGGTCCACCTCAGCTGCAGATGGTCTTCATTGAAGGGGTAGAGGGGTTTAGAACTCACCTGGTCTGGGTTCTGACTCCTGCCCCCAGTAGCTTGAGACGAGTCACCTAAGGTCCCAGACCTCAGTCTTCCCATCTGTTAAATGGCTACTAGAACAAGACGACCTCTGAAGTCCCTGCCTGCTGGAAGATTTTACGATGATCGTAAAAATAATAACAACTTTTATTACCTTACATTTGCAGGGCCCCATTACAAAATTTCTAAGTGCTTTAACATAAATTACGCTGTAAAATCCTCCCCTCACCCCTGTGAGTGAAGGCTGATTATTTTTAATCTCTTTGATCTCAGCTCTCTGGAGCGCCTGACGCTGGGGGAATGGGGGTCCCTTCTTCCCTGCCGTTCTGGGACCCCAGAGATGGGGTGGGGCCCTTTCGAGGCTGGAGCCTTAGCAGACCGGAGCACCCCCTTCCCCGCCCTGTACCCCCAGCGGCGGGTCCAGATCCCCTCGCGAGCCTGGACGAGGCCAGGCCAAGCCCGGGGAGGGAGTCGTGAGCTCAGTCCAGGCTTCCTCTCTCTCCGCCCCCAGCAGGCGCCGCTCGGACACCGCGGGCACCGCGGTCTGGATCCGCCAACACCAAAGGCAAGAAGCACTGGCGCAGCCGCCCTGCCCCGCGGGGCCCTGCGGGAGGGCTCGGGGTGTCTGGGTACCCGCCCTCCGGAGCGGGCAGGGTGGATCACGCCTCCTCCTTGGCCCTGACAACCCCACCCCCAAAGCCGCCGGCCCTTCTCCACCCGGAGGCCGCTCCCGGCAGCTACAGGTCGGAGCTGCGGCTGCAGACACAACCGGGCGGCAGAGGCAGGATGCTGAGTGTGTGTCTGGGGAGGGCGGGTGGGGAGACGGCCTCAGACCGCCCAGGGCACCGCCCCCCGGTGGGTCCCGCGCTGAGCTCGCGACCTCGGCTCCGCCGCGCACCCCGAAGCAGCCCCGGCCCCGGCGGCCGGCGAGGCAGCCGGGCGCGGGCTCCGGGTCGTGCAGGCCCCACAACTGCCTTCCCGCGGAGTCCAAGCCGGCACCCCGCACTCTGCTCCGGCTCTTTTCAGCGCCCTGCCGCCTCCCTCTCTTGCCCTGGGGTGGCCAGCGCGTGCCCGGCGGGGCCTTGCCTGTTCCCGCGGACTCCGAGCCGGGGCCCAGGAGCCGCCTGAGCCGCTGGGTGCCGCCGGGCGCTGAGCACCCCAAGGAAGGGCCGCTCCTCGCACGCCAGCCCGAGGGCGCTCGCAGCGAGCGGGGGAGGGGGCAGCGACCCCCACCCACTCCTCTAGGGCTCTTCTCAGCCTCCACGGGCGACGCCTCCTTGCACGGACCCCCACCTCCCCGCATTCGGAAGCCACAAGTCTCAACAAGACGGCCCCAAGCCCCGAAAAAGAGCCCCCAAACTCGGGGAACGGACCCTGAAACTCCCGGGAGAGGGCTCTGCCCCGGGCTCCCGCCCCCCGCCCCCTCTCCCTCACCCGACGTGGGGGTGACTCCCCATACCTTGGGCTCCGGTCGCGCGGATCCGGTGCAGGGCCAGCAGCGTCCAGATGAGCAGTTCCCACATGGTGACCAGCCTTGTTTTCGGAGGGGGTCTCTTCCGTACTGTTTTATAATCCTGGTGGGGTTCGGTCCCCCGCGGCTCCGACCCGGAGCGGTATCCACCCGGGAGGGGCGTTGCTGGCAACCCCGACCGTTCCTCCTCTTCTTCAGTCCAAGTCCGATCCCCGGTGGCGCGCCGGGAAGGCGAGGGTCGAGCAAGGAGACGGAGGAGAGGCCGCTCTCGGTCTGGGGGCGCCTCCCCTCTGAGCACCCCAACTCCGACTTCTCCTCCCGCGCAGGGCTGCCTCGGCGATCCGGCCGAGTCGCGGGCCGGTCTCCGGAATAAACCGACAACTTCGGGAAACTTCCTCCGGTGGCCACGTTGCCCGCCCCCCGCCCCCTCCCCGCCCCCTGGTTGGGTGCTCGGCGCGGACGCAGTCACCGCCGATCCGGGCGCCGGGCCCCCGGGGCCGGGCGGGAGGCGAGCGCGGCGGTGGACGCGGCTGCGGGGATTCTTTCAGGGGCGCGGGGTTCGGGGGGCGCAGTGAGCGTAGCGGTCCGAACCTCCCTGGAGCTGAAGTTTTCTTCTCTCTAACTTTGCAGCCGGCATCTGGCGGGGCCGAGCCTCCCTTCTTGGCTCCACCGCCCCGGGGTCCAGTCCGGGGACTCTCGGTCCCTCCCGGGGACGCTCGGCCCGGGCGCGCCCTCGGCTCCGCGCCCAGCGGGCTAGCAAACTTTGCGGGTCCCGCGGCCCGGCGCGCCACGCCGCGCGCCCATGTGCGCGCCGGCTGCGGGGCGGCGGGGACGGCTGCTGGGCTCGGCGATCCCGGCTGGTGGCCGGCGCCCGGGCGCGGAGGCTCCTGCCGGCCCGAGGCTGGAGCTCGGCGGCTCTGCCCTCCGCCGCGCCCCGGCCGGAGCTCTCGGCGAGACGCGCGGAGAGCCCGGCGGGCGGCCCCGGCTGCGGGGGCGCGGCGCCTCCTCGGACGCCCGGCGCGCGCCGACCGCCCTGGCCGGAGGAGCAGCGGCCGCCGCCGCGCCCGCCCCAGCGCCTCGGCCGCGCCGCCGCCGCCGCCCGCCTCGGCCGCTCGCTGGCCGAACCCGCCGCCCTCGGCTTCCCGGGCTCGGCGTCCGGAGAGCCGCTCCTGCCTGCGCTGAGAGGGAGCTGCGGGGGCAGCGCGAGCCGGGGACGAGCGCGGCGGAGGCGGAGGCGGAGACGCGGCGAGGGGGGCCGAGCGCTACCCCGTGGCCGCGACTGGAGAGCAGCCTGCGCGCGGGGAGGGGGGCGGAGGCGGCGGCCCCGAACCAGGCCCGGGAGCGAGCCCCGCGGAAACGCGAGCCGTTTGCGCGGCCGCGGGCGCCCAGCGTCTCCGGGACCCGCCGGAGGGCAGCAGTGGAACCCTGGAACCTTAGCCGGGCGGGATGCGCCCAGAGCCCCTGGGGTCTCTTGCCCAGCCTTCCCTTCCAGCCTCGAACCGATACCCCCATCACAGAGGCCTCATTCGACCTCTGTCCCCAGCCGGGAACCCCGACACCCTTCCCGGACGTTGAGTAACACGGGTGGAGGGGGAGCCGGGAACGGGGGTTCGGTCAACTGGTTGATTTCAGTTTCCCCTTCCCAGATCAGGCTTTCAAAAGTCTGGAAGCGCTCAGGGCAGAGAGCAAGACGAAAGAGAGGCAGGGGACTTACAGATGGCCCAGAAAGTGAAGTTGGTGCCAAGGCGTATGCATCCTTTGTTTCTTCTTAAAAAAATTTTTTTTTCCTTTTGAGCTCTTCTTGCAAAGAGTAGAAGAACGGTAAATTAGAGAAGAAGCTATAAAAAGGAAGCTCGGAGGTTTCCTTCCTGATGGACCAGAGAAGTCTGCTGAACTCAGGAACTGAGCCCAGCATTCCTGAGGCAGACGCCCAGCATGGGATTCCAGGACTCTGTTACACAGTACTGGGTACTAGACAGCCTTGCTTCCAGGGACCCCTTCCTCCATGAAAACACCCAACTGTGTATGTTGAATATATTAATATTACCTATTGAGACCGTTTTCTTCAACCTGAAAGTTCATCGATTGCTCCTGATTTTAAAGGAAGGAAAACCTTGCCCTGTCCTGCTGCTGGTGCTGCTCCGGCGGGCCACGTGGCGTCTCCCTGTCCCCTTGATGTTTCCGCTGAGAGCAAAGAGCCCCTGAGATTCCACCTGCCGGCACCGCGCTTTTGTCCTCTCTCTCCCTGGCGGCCCTTTCCACCCCAGAGGGCATCCTTTCTGATTGCTGTGGAGCAGACACAGCCCTGCCAAGCTTTTATCACTTCTATATTCCCGTCTCACCTGCCTCGGAAAAAGAACCCTGGGCCTCCTCTGAAAGCGGCTGAGAAGCCAGCCTGCCTTACCGATGTGCTTCCATCACCTGATCAAACAATGTTTCGTGACTTTCCGCCCCCCATGGAAACCTGTGCTTCATCCCAGGCTGAAGTCCTTCTGACTGGCTGATGAGTAAAGTGGGGGAAGCTTCAAGGGGCAGTTGGCCTAGGTATGGCCAGCCCTCCTTCATCTCACTGGCTGCATCGTTGCTGGCTGCTTGGGGATGACCGGCTTGGGCCTCACACTCTGCCTGCGCTCACCGCCCTGTCCCGGGGCTCAGGCCCTTCCCAGACCTCGGAGGCACGGTGCTATTACACTCTCTGCTCACAGAGGGGGCCTGAGAGCCGGATTTGCAGGAACCTCTGCTTCTCAGTCAGCAAAGGACCCACAGAAAGGCTGCATCTCCATTCTCTGAGACTGGGCGCTCCTATCCACCCAAGCGGCCACCTTCCTCGTGTCCAGTCCCAGACTTCGGCTGCCAGGAGTCTGAACCGGATGCTCCTAGGAGCTCCGAACAGTGTTTATTTGGCAAAAGAGACATGGTCGCACAACTGTGTGTAGCCCCATGCACCTTCTTCTGGGACTTTAATCCCCACAGGCCAGGGCTGGGCACCACCCGCTGGCGGCTGGTGGTGGAGGAGGCATCCTTCTGTGTCGGAAGCCCCCAGGCTTGCCTGCTCGTTAGAGAGTGAAGAGGACGGTACCTTCCGGCAAACCTTTGTCTCCGTCCGTCTGAGGCTATCTCCTGCCTCCGCCTGTATGCACACAGACAGGAAGGGAACTGCTTTTGCTTCTGAGAGTTTCCCTGGCCCAGGAGGAGGCTGAGCAGGGAGCCTGCCGTGGTGAGAGGGGCCAGTTACAGAGAAGGTCACTTGCAGACACCGTGACCTCATTCTTGCCAGCAGCGGTGTAATTAGAGGTTGCCAGCGGTGCAGTTACAGTGGGGACCCCATCAGGAGGGGCCGTGTGGCTGTCCCAGGCTCTCCTCTGCCTCCCTGGCCCCTTTTGAGTCTGTGGGTACAGCTGTGGGAAAGCTCGGCGGCACAGGGTCCGGGGCTTTCCCCTCATTTATATCCGACCTCCCTACATTCCCAGAGCAGGCAGGCCCGCAGAAGGCTCTTTCTTGGCGACGCTGTCCCCATCCGTCCAGTCTGTAAACTTGAGGTGGCGGGTGGTCACAGCCACTGACATGAGCGCAATTCATTTCAAACCAGAAGGAGACGCCGGGATCATCCCGCTGCCCCCGCCCCTCTCCCACTCCAGCTGGATGCTGTGCATTTAAAACGTCATCCTTCTTGTAGAAAAACCTTTGAGAGGGCCCCAAACAGGACCACGCTTTCTTAGCCTCCCATCCCACACATCCCAGCCCGTGCGAGAGCATTACTGCAGAACTTGTCCAAGGAGCCTTCGGTGTGGGAGGTGAATTACACCATGTGCCAGCCAAGAGCGGGGAGTCCAAGCCCTGGATGGTCAGGTGGAGCTGTTCAATCTCAAGGAAGGCTAAGATCCTCCCCACCACCCCTCAGCCTCCAGCCCGTCTTCTGCCCCATCTTACTCACAGAAACCAAAGGGTAGGCTGGGTCAGCTCTTCAGTACGATTATTATAGTTTTTTTTCCTATTTCCTATTATCTCAAGTGTATCAACCATGAGAACAGAGTGTTCTTTTGCAGGGCCGGGCGAATCCTCCACCCGCAGGGACCAGGCGGGAGGCAGTGATCCTGCAGAGGCAGACACGAGTGCCCTCTCCCTGTCCCCTCCCTGTCCCCACTTCCGTCCCCTGCTTCCCAAGGTGCTCCAGGGGCCGCCCGCAGCCAGGAAGCCCTCTCCAGGGGTTAGTTTGCTGAAGATGGGAGGGAGAAGAGTGAGCCTCAAGAGGGGAAAAGGACTGGACAGGACACCGTCTAGAAGGAGGGCTTCCCGGGGGGCGCTAGTGGTCAAGAGCTCAGCTGCCAGTGCAGGATGTGAGAGATGCGGGTTCAATCCCTGGGTCGTGAAGATTCCCTGGAGGAGGGCATGGCGACTTACTCCAGTGTTCTTGTCTGGAGAATGCCGTGGACAGAGGAGCCTGGCGGGCTACAGAGAGTCACAAAGAGTCGGACACAACTAAGCAACTTAGAACACAGGCCATCTAGAAGGAAGAAGAAAGAGAGACCAGAAGAGAGTTAGGGTTGAAATGGTTTTTATTTATTCTTGGCAGCACCTTGCGGCATGTGGGATCTTACTTCCCTAACCCGGGATTGAACCCTCGCCTCCTGTGGCTGCAGAGAAGATTCTCAGCCACGGCCATTAGGGAAGTCCCTGAAGTGGTCCTTAAACTACAGGTTTCAGGGCAGAAATACTTCCCAGACCCACCCTTCTCTCCCCCCGCCCGCTTCCTCCCCACTGCTTCCTCCCTGCCCCTCCTCCACAGCATCTCTTTCCCTGCTGTTCTTGGGGCTGCCATGGGCACAGCTGGGAAAGGTCCCCCAGAGCAGGGACCCTCAGCAGAGCCATCTCTGCTCCACCTGAAGGGAACTCAGACAACTAATTGCCTTGAAACACGGCTTCTGGTAAATAATTAATGGCATTCTTTTTTTGTTTGTTCTGTTTGGAGGACGGATAAAGGGATGGAGTCAAGTTGATAGGAGAGGTTTATTAGTCTCCATCGGAAAAGAGGGATGCTCTGGGGTCCTGTCTCAGGCAGCTGGGGCTTCCCTGACCAAATGCCACAGGCTGTG
This sequence comes from Moschus berezovskii, assembly GCF_049115385.1. Lineage (NCBI taxonomy): Eukaryota > Metazoa > Chordata > Mammalia > Artiodactyla > Moschidae > Moschus > Moschus berezovskii. The sequence continues at coordinate 68,781,821 of NC_142479.1, read as the reverse complement.
GACTGGAAGGTCCAAGGTCAAGGGGCTGGTGTAGTCAACTCTTGGGGAAGGCCCTCCTCCTGGCTTGTAGATGGCCACTTCCTTGCTGTGTCCTCATGTGGGAGAGGGGGGGGGGGACGGGGGCGGGGTGGAGGCTGGAGGAAGGGAAAGAGGTCTGCTGGGCTGGGCCTTAGTTGAGGCCTGCAGGCTCAGCAGCTGCAGCACACGGGCTTAGTTGCTCTGAGACACGTGGGATCCTAGTTCCCCAACCTGGGATCAAACCTGAATCCTCTGCACTGGAAGACAGATTCTTAACCACTGGGCCCTCAGGGAAGCCCCTCACTTCCTCTTTTTATAAGGACACCAGTCCCGCCTTTGGTGTCCCATCCGTACGTGCCCATCTAAACCCAATTAGTCATGTCTCCAAGAGACCCCATTTCCAAATATCATCACATTTGTGAAGGTTGAAAACTGGGGGAGAATACAGTTTACACTGCTACAGTCCCCTAACCCAAGATCCACCCCATCCTCAAGTACGTGCTGTAACTTACTGTCACTCCCTTAGGAGAAAGGGCTTAAGGAGAAAGGGCTGGGCTGGGGGCAACCTGCTTCTCTGGCTTTCCTGTGCTAAGGCCAGAACCACCATGGGTGTAGCTACCCGTCTCCCAAACCGAGGATCTGATCGGCTTAGAATATACCTGAATGGTCTGGGGTTTCATCTTCCACGCCCTCCAAGAGTTGGAAAAGAGACACAGAGAGATGGAGGAGAAACCCACCAACACTGGTGCAGAAATGAAACGCACATGGCCTGCTGGTCCGGAGCCAGATGCAAGCCAGAGAGATGGAGGTTAACAGACCACAGGAGACAGCATTTTTAAACAATAAAACTGCTAAATGTAGGCTAGGCTGGGGAAGGAAGTGAACGCCTGAGGAAACACGGACATCTGCTGTATCTAGGCCATTCTCAGTCACTCAGCCCCCAGCTCAGCATGTTGGGGAGGTGCAGTCAAGTCTGGTGGAGAAGCAGTGCTCACACTGGACAGGAGAGGGCGCTATAAACACATACTGCTGGCAGGCCCAGGAAAGAGGAAGTGGGTTGGGGTCAAGTGTGCACTTTGTGGTCGTTTCAGCAGCAAAACCCGCATCTATTTTACTCAAGAGCATCCTTAACGCATCCACAATACAGTGCAGAGCATCACAGAGAAGCCCGCCTCTGGGTGGCCGGGACATTGATCTTTAAATTAGACAAGGATTTAGAATCGTTTAAGGCCATTCAAAATCACAGAGCAATGAACTCGAACTTGAGCAGGGTTTATTTCATCTGCTTAGTGCGAGAGGAAACTGTGACTCTGCCTTTCAGAGCCATCAAAGGCAAGCTCTCCCAATGTAAAGGGTGAGTGCCTTTGATTGGGGACCGTCAGCATCAGGAACACTCACCCCTTGACTGTTTCGAAGCCATGCTACACATGGCAGGGCTGCCTTAAGGCGGGGACCTGCCCATCCCTGAGCCTGAAACACCCTCCCTTCAGATGTCCGCGGGGCTCACTGCTCCACCTTCACTGTGTCTCTGATTAAATGGTACCCAGCCAGTCAACCACTTTGAAAAAGGAATCCACCCGAAGGGTGATGCTCAAAAACAGTCACTTCTGGTAAGGGGGAGACATTCTCTGGTCAGCACAGTTGCTGGCAGGGCGACATGACCAGCACATGAGCCCTGCAGACACATGCACATATACACACATGCGCACACACACACACACACACACACACCCTATGCTTCCTCCGACTTTCTTTCATTTAGCACTTTTATCACCATGTGACCATTTGATATGGGCTTCCCAGGTGTCTTAGTGGTCAAGAATCCGCCTGCCAATCAGGAGACTCAAGTTTGATCACTGGGGTCAGGAAGATCCCCTGGAGAAGGAAATGGCAACCCTTGCTAGTATTCTTGCCTGGGAAATCCCAAGGACAGAGAAGCCTGGAGGGCTACAGTCCCTGGGGTTGCAAAAGAGTCTAACATGGCTTAGTGAAACAATAACAACGACCATCTGGTATACCTTAGATTTTAAATACTGGTTAGTATCTTTATTGCCCATCTTTCCCCACTGGAATATAAGCATCTTCAAGGCAGGGATTTTCACCAGTTTTGCTCTGTGTATGTCAAAGAACCACAGTCAGACCCAACGATAATATATATTCAAGGAAAGCAAAACCACGGGAAAATGTATATGAAGTGTGAACAGCCTTTCAATTTCATTACTGTGTCTTTCTTTCCACTGACCTTGCAAATTAGGCTATTTACACCTCAAGTGTGTGTTTCCCCATATTTGTATTTACAGCAAACATTACTACTGCCTGAAAATTAACCTAATCGCTGACTAACGCCTGTAACTTAGACAATCACACGTTGTGGTGGTGGTTTAGTTGCTAAGCCATTTCTGACTCTTCGTGACTCCTTGGACTGCAATCCATCAGGCTCCTCTGTCCATGGGATTTTCCAGGCAAGAATACAGGAGTGGGTTGCTATTGCCTTTTCCAAGGGATCTTCCCCACCTAGGGATGGAACCCGGGTCTCCTGCATTGCAGGCGGATTCTTTCCTGACAACCACCAGGAAAGCCCATACAATTTTACGTTCATTCAATTTCTAAGAAATCGGATTTTACAGAACCAGTTCTGTTGAAAAGCTGCGTGGATTTTAGGCGTGAGGTTGCTTCTCATTACCATGCAATCCATAATGAAAATCATTCCACAGATCGCCTAGAGTTTTGGAACAATCCTGCAGTTACTTCTTCAGATAATAGAACTAGATTTTGCTCCAGGGCAGGCTGGTAAACTCCGGCCTTCAGGCCAGATCCCACCTGCCAGCAATTTTTGTAAATAAAGTTTTATTGGCGCAGTGACGCCCATTCACTTCCCTGTCGTCTGTGGCTCCTTGCAGTTACTATTTAACAGCAGGGCTGAGTAGCTGGGACAGAGACCTCGTGCCTTGCAGACTTCAATGTGAGTTGCGTGCGCGTGCTCAGCAGCTCTGTCATGTCCAGCTCTCTGCAACCTCATGGACTGTGGCCCGCCAGGCTCCTCTGTCCGTGGGATTCTTCAGGCAAGAATACTGCAGTGGATTGTCATTTCCTCCTCCAGGGGCTCTTCCCAGCCCAGGCACCAAAGCCACATTGCCTGCATTGCAGGCTGATTGTTTACCTCCATGTCACCTGGGAAGCCACTATATTCGCTAACTGGCCGTTTACAGAAAAAATGTGCCGACGCTCACTCGAAAAGAAAATGATGCGTGGTTCCATATGTGTCCTAGATTTGGGGGTTCTGAGAGTGTCCATCTCTGCTCTTACCATCTTCTTGCAGGCCTGGGCTTCAGCCTGCCTCCCTGACCTCGTCTGAAGCTATCTGAGGGCAGCAGTTCAGCACTGTGGTATGTTGCTAGTCTCCCCACACCTGTCTTCTATCTGGCTAAAAATGGCACCTGGTAGGAATTGATACAATGTAAAGAGGGTCAGACAACAACATTACTCATTGTTCAGTTCGGTTCAGTCGCTCAGTCGCGTCCGATTCTCCGCGACCCCATGAATCACAGCACGCCAGGCCTCCCTGTCCATCACCAACTGCCGGAGCTCACTCAAACTCATGTCCACAGAGTCGGTGATGCCATCCAGCCATCTCATTCTCGGTCGTCCCCTTCTCCTCCCGCCCCCAACCTTTCCCAGCATCACAGTCTTTTCCAGTGAGTCAAGTCGTCGCATGAGGTGGCCAAAGTACTGCAGTTTCAGCTTCAGCATCAGTCCTTCCAATGAACACCCAGGATTGATCTCCTTTAGAATGGACTGGTTGGATCTCCTTGCAGGACAAGGGACTCTCAAGAGTCTTCTCCAGCACCACAGTTCAAAAGCATCAATTCTTTGGCGATCAGCTTTCTTCCCAGTCCAACTCTCACATCCATACATGACCACGGGAAAAACCGTAGCCTTGACTAGACGGACCTTTGTTGGCAAAGTAATGTCTCTGCTTTTTAATATGCTATCTAGGTTGGTCATAACTTTCCTTCCAAGGAGTAAGCGTACTCATTGTTAGTAAAATGCAAATCCAGACTCCAACGAGGGATCGCCTCAGCCTGGTCAGAATGACCGTCATCAAAAAAAGTCTATAAATAACATAAGTAAATGCTGGAGAGAGTGTGGAGGAAAAGGAAGCTTCCTCTGCTGTTAGTGGCAATGTAGATTGATACAGCGATACAGCCATCATGGAAAACGGTATGGAGGTTCCTTAAAAACCCAAAAAGAGTTACTATATGGTTTGCTGCAATCCCACCCCTGGGCATGTATCTGGAGAAAACTCGAAAAGATGCATGCACCCCCAGTATTCACTGCAGCACTGTTTACCTTAGCTAAGACACGGAAGCAGCCCAAACGTGCGTCGACAGCGGAGTGGGCGGACCGCTTTGGCTCAAGTTTCTGCCGTCATCCCCTCCTTGCCTCTCTTGGTGACACAGCCTATTCCCTCTTTCCTAAATGACTGTCCCTCACTTTTACTCTCTCCCCTTCAATTCTTGGCTTCCTCTAGGTAAACTCAGGAAATGAGATCAGTAAGACTTCCCTGGTCATCCAGTGGTTAGGAATCCACCCGCCAATGCAGGGGACGTGGGTTCGATCCCTGGTCCAGGAAGGTCCCCCATGCCAAGGAGCAACTAAGCCCATGCACCATGCCACAGCTACTGAGCCTGTGCTCAAGAGCCTGTGCCTTGAAACCAGAGAAACCACCGCACTGAGAAGCCCATGCGCCCCAATGAGGAACAGTGCCAGCTCATCACGTAGAGAAAGCCGATGCACAGACAAAAATAACCAGATCAGTATGTCTGAACTTCGTTACTTTCACTGCCTTGTTTTCGCTGAGTTTCAGGTTGCCATTTTGCCGGTAGAGTCACGGAAGGATGAAATGAGAAACAGCGCTGAGAAACCAAAGCCATAGGTTCTTGTTGAGTAAGTCGTGCTTTGATCTGAGCAGCCTCTTGGAGTGATCGTTGGGCTGGGTGTATTAAGATGCAAGTTCAGAATAACCTTCCCTTAGAACATCTATATCAGAGCCCCTGCATTTCTGACGAAGCATATGATACTAGCTTTATTCTCCTAGTTTGCAGACAACCTGTTGGTTCCCTCTGCAGAGAGTTTCTTGTGGTCCTCATTCTGAAATTTCACCAGCATGTCCTGTTTCACTCTGGATTTTCTCATTTCATTCATCCTGTTTTGGGATCCCTTTCCTTTGGAGACCTTCCTTCAGCTCAAGGACGTTTCCTTCCGTTAGGTTTTTGATAATTTCCTCGGTTCCATGTGGTTCTCTGTTCCCCCATCCTCAGACTCTTAGTTGCTGGATATTGTAGACAGAAGCCAAGGGTCTTCCCTGATGGCTCAGTGGTAAAGAATCAGCCTGCCATGCAGGAGATGAGGGATTGATTGCTCCAGGGAAGGATTCTCTGGAGATGGAGACGACAACCCACTGCAGGATTCTTGCCTGGGAAATCCCATGGACAGCAGAGCCTGGTGGGCTGCAGTCCAAAGTGTCGCGAGGAGTCAGACACACCTGGGCACACACACACACAAAGACAAGTCACAAGGGCACCGCCTGGAAGCGCGATTCTCAGGCCTCACCCCAGACACACTCGGTCAGAATTTGTAGTTGGCAGGTCCTTAGGTGCCGTGTGTGCGTCGCGTTGTGAGACGTGCTGCTTCAGTCCACTCTCAGTGCATGTCTGACGGGAACGATGGAGGCTGCACGCCCGAAGTGCGCCACTCATCAGCGCCTCTCTCCCTGGCCCCGTGCTCTCGACGCTCCAGGCTTAGAGATCAGGTGTCCCTCTTCCCTGAGGTCAGACCCTTCCCAGCTCCCGAAGGAGCCTCCTCCTTTACGCGCTTGTCCCTCTCTGATATGCTCGGTATTTTTTTCTTTTCTTTTCATGGAGTCTTTTCATAACATCTTTAAATAGAAGCAGGTATTCCCAAAGTGAAAAAGTTTCCCTTGACCCTTCTGCCTCTTCCAGTTACCATCCCATTTCTCAACTGCCTTTTCCTGCCAAATTTCCTGAGTTCATGCCAAGCAAGTTCTGCTGTGTCTTTCTACACCTCCCTTCCTTAACCCCTTGAAATCTGGCTGTTGACTCACTGCGTTTAAAAACTTTACTAAAAAGGTCTCCTTGGCCGTGGCTGGTGGCTGTGGCCTTTCCGGGTCGTGCCTTTCTGTTGACTTTTGTGACACCTTGTGGGGGGTCTGGGAGCATGACAGGCACCCCTTTCATCACCCCTCTGAGCAAGCTCCTCGGCGCGGACAGAGATCCTTAAAGCCGAGCTCTTCACCACTTCTCCTGCCCACACCCACCACCGTCCCCCGGTGTCCTCAGCTCGTGGAAGCTCCTCCGCGCTCCTGGGTGCTTGGGAGGAGCCTCAGCGTCAGAGTTGGGCACCTCCCCGTCTCATCCTCACTCTCTGTCCGCCACCAAGTCTGTGCGTCCACCTCCCAGGTTGCCGACGTTCGCACTCTCTCCGTGTCCCCCGCCACTGCCCTGGTCCAGCCTCCACCAGGTCCCGCCTCAGCCTCTGCCGTGGCCTCCTAATGCTCTGCCTCCATTTCTCCAGCCCCCAACTCTGTTCCAGCACAGGGCGCCCACGATGTTTTCTTAGAAGTAAATTGCACGATGTGATTCTCCTGCTTACAAACTCTTCAAAGATTTGGTATCATTCAGAAATTATTATTCAGTTTTTAGACAGGACCTTGTAGTTTGGTTCTCTTTCCCAAAAGAAAGTTCTCCTCTTTTAGAGGTATGTTCTGTGATATTTCTAAGTGACATGATGTGATGTGCTGGATTCTCTCCAAAATGCTAACCTCTGGATCAGGGAAGTGAGACTGGTTGTGTTGAAGCCGGGTACACAGGGTTTCCTTGTGATCTTTTACTTTTGTATGTTTGAACATTTTTACAATGAAGTTATAAAAACACATTGCAAGGCTGTTTTGTTACTCATAAGGCAAAAAAAACCCAAAAAACCAAAAAACTTGCTTGTGAAGATACTCCATTATTCATAAAATTCAAACAAAACCAGAAAATATCCTCCCCATGGCCTGCACATTCCAGCCTGCCTGCACCCTGTTGAAGCTTTTGGCTTCATCTCTTGCCATGAACATCCTTCTGCGAGGCTCTGGCCTGTGACCCTCCCCAGTGACCTCCTCCTTTCCTTCCAACGAAGTCTTCTCTGATGGGCCTGGAAGCTTCTCCCGTCATTCCCAAGACCACTCATCCAGCCCATATCCCACAACCCCCACTGGCTACTTGCCGCTAACCCCCCCTCCCCTGCCAGGCCTCTGTTTAAAACCAGTCTTTCAGAAATGCCCTTTCCAATCCCCAATTTAAATTTAACTTCCCCGGTTTACTTTATCTCTGCACCCTGTAATTTCCCGTCTTTGCACTTGGCGCAGTTTAAGTCTGTTTTTCCCACCAAGCCATGAACTCTCTGAGGACCAAGTTCGTGACTTTTGTTTTTACACGTGGGTGTCCACCAACGCAGCGTTGCAAAATGAGTTGAGGTGGTCGCCACACCCCAGTCCCCTTCTGGAGAAGTTCACCCTCAGCCATGAAAACGATAATTAAAATGAAAATGCAGTAGCTGGGATGCAAGAATTCAGGCCATATTAACAAAGTGGTAGTATGTTTTTCATTTTTTTATGCTCGTTTTCTCTTTTATTGAAGAATATAAACCGGGAGATGAGAGTGAAGGCTCCTGTATTCCCTGCACCCAGCCGGCCCCTCTCTTTCTTCCCCTGAGTAACTACTAACTGATTTTGGCGTGGACTCAGTGCATATGTTTAATATTTTTATTACACATGTGTGCACCCATAAGCAATCCCTGGTATTGTTTCACGTGTTTTAAACTCGCGTGAAGATGATAATTTGCTGCATCATGTTGCAACGCCCGTTCTTCACTCAATTTTGCCGTGTGTGTGTGTGCGTGTATATCATGTATCAGTCCGTCCACTTTAACATCTAGACAGCCGTCTACCGTATGAATACATTGCAACTTATTTATTCATTCCCCTAACGAGGTACATCTGGCTCATCTCCAACTTTCATCTCTGACAAGAATTCTGGGAAGAATGTAGTTGAACTTGCATCTCGCTAGGCAGAGGCGCCCCCCTCCTGGCCATCAGACTGGCCAAAATAAATGAGGGAGGGCTGGCCATGTGACAAGGAGATGGGCATTCTTGTATGCTGCTGCCGGTGAGAGCAGAAGGTGATACAATCATCTTAGAGAGCCGGCTGGCGATACCTGGTTAGGATAAACACAGTCAAACTTGCGGCCCAGCAGTTCTCCTTTTATAGTAAATCCTTATCATGAAAGCCAAATGATGGAATTCTTTTCTACTCGACAGCAAGCATTCTGTATGTAATAATTCTCCATGCCTCAGAGTTGACAATGCATCTGCACACATGTTAAACCTCATTTGATACTCCCAGCTGTGGAGGCATGGATTTCTTTTTGTTGCTTGATTGCCAAGTGTCCAACTCTTTCGTGACCCTACAGGCTCCTCTGTCCATGGGATTTCCCAAATAAGAAGACTGGAGTGGGTTGCCATTTCCCCCTCCAGGGCATCTTCCTGGACCGGGGATTGAACCCAAGTCTCCTGCCTTGGCAGGCAGATTCCTTACCATTGAGCCACCTGGGAAGCCCTGGGGGCATGGCATAGAGCCCCTGTTACAAATGGGGCTAAATGTGAGGGCACCTAGCTGTAGTTTGGGGCCAGGGCTTAAACCCAAAGGTTTCACGTTTTGCCCAGTGTGTTTTCTTTACATATGTATTATATATGTAAATATATATTTAAATTATTTATTTATTTATATTTTGGCGGCGCTGGATCTTCGTTGCTGTGTGCAGCTTTCTCTGGCTACAGCGAGCAGGGCTACCCTCCAGTTGCGGTGTGCGGGCTTCTCATTGCAGCAACTTTTCTTGTTGCCGAGCGCAGGCTCTAGAGCGTGTAGGCTTCCGTGTTTGTGGGGCTAACCAAGACATGTTGACTCTTCCTGGATCGGGGATTGAAGCCATGCTTCCTTCATTGGCGGGTGGACTCTCAAGCCCTGGACGACCAGGGAGGCCCCTGCCCAGCGCGCTTGCTACCAGCCTACACGGCCTCACCATGTTTTCATGCGACGAAGAAAACGAACAAGCTCCAGGTCGTTTGTCGGAGATGCTGTTGGTCCCACAGCCGGACGCCTTCCACCAGGCCTTGGACTCATGCCCTGGGGACTGGAAGCGTCAGTGGCTAACAGCTCACAGCTTCTCCTTCTTTAGAGAATTGCCCACAGCCATCTGGAGCGGACGTAGTTGAAGACGCCTGGAAAGTTTCCTCCACCGCCCTCAGTGGGGGTCCCTTAGCCAATGGCCCACGACACAGGGGTACACAGCTGGCGTTTATGCTCCAGAGCTCCCCCGGGAGCAGATGGAGGCAGACCGTCTCAGCTGAACCCACATCTCAGCCTCGTTTCTTGCTCTGCCTTCTTCTGCCTCCTCATTCCTTACACCTCCTCCTGACAGCGTATCTTTAAGAGCTCACTTGTACCAAATCTTATCCCAGGCTCTGCTTCCAGGGCAAGGAGTTCTCAACATTTAGCAGCATCGGACTCACCTTCAGGCCTCTGTGAAAGCACAGATGGCTCACCCACCAAGTTTCTCTTTCTGTGGATCTAGGGGAGGGTCCCAGACTTTATATTTCTCTCTTTTTCTCCAAACTTCATATTTTTAAATTATTATTTTTGTTATTTTGATTGTGCTGTGTGGCATGTGGGATTTTTTAGTTCCCTGACCGGGGATAGAACACACGCCCCCGCACTGGGAGCATGGAGTCTCAACCACTGGACCACCAGGGAAGTCCCTTTTCCAAACTTTAAACTTTTTATTTTGTGTTGGGGTATAGCTGATTAACCATGTTGTGGCAGTTTCACGTGAACAGTGAAGGGACTCAGCCATACGTGCATATCTATCCATTCTCCCCCAAACTCCCCTCCCATCCAGGCTGCCATGTAACATTGAGCAGACTTCCCTGTGCTGTACAGTAGGACCTTGTTGGTTAGCCATTTTAAATACAGCAATGTGTACAGGCAGCCATAAATTTGCTCTTGAAGCCTGTAGGTCTGCTTCTGTGAGTAAGTTCATTTGTACCATTTCCTTTTAGATTTCACATATAATGGATGCCAGAGATATTTCTCCTTCTTTGTCTGACTTCACCCAGCATGACAATCTCTAGGTCCATTGTCCCTCTTATTTTAGACGGAGGAGCTCAAGGCTCTGAAGGACTCACGTTCTGTCCCAGCTCACACTGCAGGTCTGTTTTCTTATCAGTTTTTTGGCAGCACCATGCAACATGTGGGATCTTATTTCCCTGACCAGGAATCGAAGCCATGCCCTTTGCAGTGGAAGCATAGCGTCTTAACCATTGGACCATCAAGGACGTTCCCCCAAGATTTTGCATTTCTGATGTGGCTGGGCTTTCCTGGTGGCTCAGACAGTAAAGAATCCACCTGCAGTGCAGGAGACCTGGGTTCGATCCCTAAGTCGGGAAGATCCCCTGGAGAAGGGAATGGCGACCCACTCCAGTATTCTTGCTGGGGAATCCCGTGGACAGAGGGGCCTGGCGGGCCACAGTCCATGGGGTCACAAAGAGTCAGGCACGACTGAGCGTGCCATGCCGTTCTAGGAGCCTGACCTGAGACAGCTGATGCCAAAAGAAACAGACCCTAAGGATGGGGTTTGGAGTCGGGTGTCTTGCTGGCAATGAGGACCCCAACCCCAGGGGCTGAAGGAGAATTGTTAGTTTCTGGCTTGTGGGAAACACAATTTCTGTGATAGCTTATAGCTGGTAGGGCACACACCGGCTTTTGCAGTATTTCTGGCTCTGGAGCCATAGAGCAGAGATCGTAATGCTGAAGACGGTGGAATCAATCAAGAGGTCGTGTCTGAGAGCCGTTGTTGTATCAAAGAAGATGAGAGGCCCAAGTGGTTTCATCTGCAATTCAGAGTGGAGTATGGCAGTCACAGGAGCGCTTTGGTAGGAAGGGCCTAATCTCCTGGAGCAGAAATACTGATCAGGCTGAAAGCCAGGTTCAGTGTCTACTAGTAAGAGGCGCAGCTCCTGAGAGAAGTTTGAATTCTCAGCCTCAGAGGGTCTGCTGTGCCAAAGTCAGGGCCCTCTTGGGACAGGGAAGGACCTGAGATTGAGCTGGAATGTCCATATGGTGGGGATTAAGAGTCCTGGAGGAGACCCTTGAACCCTTGGGCCCCTTCAGAAGGGGTCCAGTCCCCCTTGTTAGAAGATAGTCCATCAACTCGGGCAACTATGCCCTCATGGAAAGGGAACATCCAGGCCTTTCAGTGGTCAGAAACAAATTCTGAGTTGGCAGTGGTACCCAGAGTCACCACAGCTTCCCTGTTAGAGGCATATCTGGGGGTCAGACAGTGCATGGAGTTCTGGGCCGGGGTCATCTCACAGCAGCCCCACTAGGTCCAACAGATGGTCACTTTTCAGGCTCATGAATGTGTCATCACGATGAATACACTCAGAAGCTGGAGCATCCTCACCTTCATTCCTTGGCTGACGGAATATACGCTACTACGTTTAGTAGGAAATAGTGATCATGGTGGGAAAGACCAAGTGGAAGTCTTTAATACCGACCAACCCACCCCCACTAGAGAAATGTAAATCGAAAATGATACTGCTTATGGGGAGTAAGGGTGGGGAGCAGGGCCTAGAGACTTCCCAGGTGCAGCGGTGGTGCTCTTCATCCTATCATGTCGTCTGACCCCTGGAAGACCTGACGGATCGTGGAAGGTGACCATGGACTTCTACCAACTGAGGCGGGTAACAGTTCCAACTGTGCCTGCTCTGCTTCATGCAGTATCTCAAAAAAAACCTAAAAACAAAAATGCAGCATCTTTAATAGAAGAAATCATACAGCTTCTGGTCTATGATGTGTAGCTACTGATCGGGTGGATGCATTCTTTTCAACACCCCTTGAGAAGGAGGACGGGAAGCAGTGTGTGTTCCCAGGGGACCGACCACAGTCCATGTTCACAGTCTTGGCCCAGGGCACTGTGGATTCTCCTGCTCTGGCTCACAGGGGCCTGGATGTCACACACATGGTACACTGGTCACACTTCACACTGCAGCCAATGACGCCGATGCTGGAGTACGAAGGCCTAACCCCGTTGCCTTGAGGAGGGCCAGTTCATGGTACCATTCACGCTCCAGAGAACCTCTCAGGATCAAGCCGAGCTTGGGCTTTAGTGAAAGCCACATCTCTGCTTCAAGTTCCTCCCCTTCCTTATTCCATGTTCCCCGTTTCCTTCCAGGCTTGTCTTGCAGAAGGTCTCCCCCCATAAACCACTTGCACAAGAATGTTTTTTTGGGGCTCTGCTTCTAGGATATACAATGAAAGATGTTCTCTCTCTCTCTTCAAGTATATTTCTCGAGGCTCAACTAGAAGGAAAATATACAGAAAATAGTGAAACTCCCCCAACCCTAACTTCCACTCCATCTGCCCTTCCTGGGGTCCTCACTGACGGCAGTCCGATGATGTCTCAGTTTTGTCACTTTGCTGTGCAGTTCTTTCTATGTGCATTGTGTGTATACTTAAATCGGATAATTCTATACATATTTTTTCTGTGACTTGTCTCATGTAACAAAATGTCTCAGAAGCCTTTCCACGACAATACCTATTTTTCTTTTAAATGTCTGTATAGTATTGAATATACAGAGGCATTGTATCACAATTTATTGGATGACTTCCCTGTGGGAAAACAGAAAAGATGTCATGAAAGATTTCAGGTGGAAGGAATAGAGGGAATTGTTTTCACACTTGTTGGGAGGCTCAAAAGAGCAGAAGGGGACACTGAGGCAGCTCAGATATTAATGCTCAGCTGGAGCTCAGGTCACTGCAACTGTAGGGAGGAGCAGCCAGTCCAACAAATGGGGGCATCAGTGGGGACCAGTGGGGACCAGTGGGGGCGCCAGTGGGGTGACCCCAACCTAAGGCTTGCAGAGGGCTTCCCTGGTGGCTCAGTGATAAAGAATCCGCCTGCAATTCGGAGATGCCAGTAGACACAGGTTCGATCCCTGGGTTGGAAAGCTTGCCCTGGAAAAGGAAGTGGCAGCCCACTCCAGTACTCCTGTTGGGAAAATCCCGTGGACAGAGGAGCCTGACGGGCTACAGTCCCCGAGGTCGCAGAAGAGTCGTCGGACACAGCTGAGAGACTGAACAATAAACGCAAAGCACAAGACGAGTGGGTGGACACCGCAAGTCACAGTTTCCGCGGATGAAACTGAATCAGTAAAAAGAAACTTCCCACTCCTATTTGCATATTTCTGATTACCAGTTAATAAGTAATTTCAAAAACAGATGTCAGACATTTTTGTGTCCTTTAAAATGGTGAATTACTTGTATCTTTTCTTCTGTTCTTCAGTTGAATAGGTTAGCTTTTCTTATAGAGTTGTGGAAAGATGCTTTCTGTCTCTTGTACGAATTGGTCTTTTGTGGGTAATTCTGCTGTAAATATTTTCTCCCAGACTGTCACTCTGGTTCTGATTGTTTTTTTGTGTGTGTTTTTTGTTTTAAAAAAATATTTGTTAGATTACATTTTTTCCCCTTTATGACAACTACGTTTTTTCTTAGAAAAGCTTTCTCTACCATAAGAATGTTCCTTTTTTTTTTTTTAATAATGGTATCAATCTAACACTGTTTTCAAAGGTTAGATTTTGTTTATGTTTGGACCTTTATTTTGAGTGTAATTTTGCCTAAGATGTGATGAAGGGTGTAACTCCCCTGTCCAAAAGGGAGCAGACATAATTTACTGACTACGCTACCCTTTTACGCTTTTGTAGTTGTTCAGTTGCTAAGCCATGTCCTGCTCTTTGCAACACCATGGACTTTAGCACACCAGACCTCCCTGCTCACGGTCACCTAAATCTTAAACTAATTCACTTTGTATAAAGGTATCTGTTTTGGGCCTCCATTCTGCTCGTTTGATCTGCTTTTCTGTTCTTGTATTGTTACTAAGATATCTTAACAAACACCTGCATATTATGTTTCCTTCCTATTAAATCTTTAACGCCCTATATATTGTGCTTTCTCCAAACATTTCTCAGCTATTGTTGGACATTGCTTTTTCCAAATGTCCTAACATTTTTCAACATTAGGATTGACTCATCAACTTAAAAATCTCCTGTCTGGATTTTAACTGAGATAGCATTATACGCATATACATAGAAAGAACGAATGTATTTTCAAGGTTGGGTCTTTCCACAGAGGGACACTCTCTCTAAGCCCTCTTTTGTGTCCTGTGAAGTTTTATCGGTTTTTCATGTACATATTTTTTAGGTTTATCTGAGTATTGTATAGTTTCTGTTGTAATCGTGAATGGCATCTTAAAATTCAACTTAATTTTATTCATTCTAATAGCTTCTCAGTTGATTCTCCTGAATACTTTCAGTTGACAATCACATTGTATGAGAGTAGTGACAGTTCAATCTCTTTTTTGCCTGTATTTATACCTTACTTTGGCGACTCAGTGGTCAAGAATCTGCCTGCCAATGTAGGAGACCCAGATTTGATCTCTGGGTTGGGAAGATCCCCTGGAGGAGGAAATGCCTACCCACTCCAGTATTCTTGCCTGAGAATCCCACAGACAGAGAAGCCTGATGGGCTACAGTCCATGGGGTCTCAAAAGAGTCAGAGACGACTGAGCAAATGAGCAACAGCAAGTACCTTATTTTGTTTGGTTTCCTCAATGCGCTGGTCTGCACATCCACCACAGTGGTGAGTGTACCTGTGATAGCATTTAAACTGAAGCTGAAACTGTGTTTAGTGATATGGAACTACTGAGTACCATATTAGTGGTTGCTTTGCTGTACTGTAAAGGAAGCCAGACATCTTGGAATGTGAAGTCAAGTGGGCCTTAGAAAGCATCACTACGAACAAAGCTAGTGGAGGTGATGGAATTCCAGTTGAGCTATTTCAAATCTTGAAAGATGATGCTGTGAAAGTGTTGCACTCAATATGACAGCAGATTTGGAAAACTCAGCAGTGGCCACAGGACTGGAAAAGGTCAGTCTTCATTCCAATCCCAAAGAAAGGCAATGCCAAAGAATGCTCAAGCTACCGCACAATTGCACTCATCTCACACGCTAGTAAAGTCATGCTCAAAATTCTCCAAGCCAGGCTTCAGCAATATGTGAACCGTAAACTCCCAGATGTTCAAGCAGGTTTTAGAAAAGGCAGAGGCACCAGAGATCAAATTGCCAACATCCACTGGATCATGGAGAAAGTAAGAGAGTTCCAGAAAACCATCTATTTCTGCTTCATTGACTATGCCAAAGCCTTTGACTGTGTGGATCACAATAAACTGTGGAAAATTCTGAAAGAGATGGGAATACCAGACCACCTGACCTGCCTCTTGAGAAACCTGTATGCAGGTCAGGAAGCAACAGTCAGAACTGTACATGGAACAACAGACTGGTTCCAAATAGGAAAAGGAGTACGTCAAGGCTGTATATTGTCACCCTGCTTATTTAACTTATATGCAGAGTACATCATGAGGAACATTGGGCTGGAAGAAGCACAAGCTGGAATCAAGATTGCTGGGAGAAATATCAGTAACCTCAGATATGCAGATGACACCACCCTTATGGCAGAAAGTGAAGAGGAACTCAAAAGCCTCTTGATGAAAATTAAAGAGGAGAGTGAAAAGGTTGGCTTGAAGCTCAACATTCAGAAAAAAAGATCATGGCATCTGGTCCCATCACTTCATGGGAAATAGATGGAAAAACAGTGGAGACAGTGTCAGACTTTATTTTTTGGGCTCCAAAATCACTGCGGATGCTGATTGCAGCCATGAAATTAAAAGACTCTTACTCTTTGGAAGGAAAGTTATGACCAACCTAGATAGCATATTAAAAAGCAGAGACATTACTTTGCCAACCAAGGTCCGTCTAGTCAAGGCTATGGTTTTTCCCGTGGTCATGTATGGATGTGAGAGTTGGACTGTGAAGAAAGCTGATCGCCGAAGAATCGATGCTTTTGAACTGTGGTGCTGGAAAAGACTCTTGAGACTCCCTTGTACTGCAAGGAGATCCAACCAGTCCATTCTAAAGGAGATCAATCCTGGGTGTTCATTGGAAGGACTGATGCTAAAGCTGAAACTCCAATACTTCGGCCACCTCATGCGACGAGTTGACTCACTGGAAAAGACTCTGATGCTGGGAAAGGTTGGGGGCCGGAGGAGAAGGGGACGACAGAGAATGAAATGGCTGGATGGCATCGCCAACTCTATGGACATGAGTTTGAGTGAACTCCGGGAGTTGGTGATGGACAGGGAGGCCTGGTGTGCTGTGATTCATGGGGTCGCGGAGAGTCGGACACGACTGAACGACTGAACTGAACTGAACTAAAAGGAAACTTTACCAAGTTGAGAAATGTTTAGTCCATCGATCTTTCATTACTGACGTGGTTCAGTATCAGTAAGAGGCTTGGTGAAAATAGGAGAGTTTAGCCTGATAAACCTGAAGATAAACCCAAAACTACCCTTCCTGGGGCCGTCTGAGCACCAGATGAGACTGGATGCAAAGCTGATTTATTTTTCCTCTTGAGAATGAAGGGAAAAATTACTCCCCACCACAGCCTTGAATTCTGCAAAATAAAACCTTGTCATACCTGCCAACACTTTTCATTTTTAATGAGAAAAGGTGTTAGATGTTTATCAAGTCTCTCTTTAGTATCCACTGAAATGATCAGAACATTTCCCCCTGTAATTTGTTAATGTGAAAAATGACATTAATATGTTTGCTAATATCAAACCATCCTTTCATTCCTAAAGCAAATTAAACTTCGGTATCACGTATTATTTTTTAATACACTGATGACTTTGATTCAGTCATAATTTTTTTCTGTCTCTAAATTTTAATAATGAAATTAGCTTTCAGGTGTTTTCTTGCCTTTGGTGCCACTCTGGGTTTGGCATCTGAGTCCTGATGTTTCACAGAATTAATCTGGAACATTTTCATTTGTTTCTCTGTTCCTGAATAGTTTATATACCGGAGGAATCAACTGTGCCTTGACGGTTTAGTAGAATTTGCCCATCGGCTCCTTGGGACCAGACCTTGAGCCAGGCCTGCGCTATTTGTCATCAGGCTCACTGCCTGTCCTTCCCTGCCTTGCTCTGTGTCTCAGGGAGGAACCTTTCCAGGCTCACTTGTCCTCTGCTTCTGGGTATTTTGGCCAATGGGAGGCACTGGTTGGAAAAACCAAAGAGAAGTTGGGATAAGGACGAGTGTCCCTTCTCCCCTCTCCCGTGGTTTGGGCAGCGTTCCGACAGCAGCTCCATCCCCTCGGCAGTATAGTTTCAGTCTCCGTTCTCAGCCCCTCCCTCGGAGAGCAGGTTGGCCTCTGCGGGGGGCGGGGGGGGGGTACCCCCTCCCCCGTGCTGGTCCTGCCCACGTCCCACTGTTGCTAGGCAACCCTGGGCCATCCTGGTCTCTTCTGTTGCCTACAGTAACCAGTTCCCCATGTTAAACCCCCTTGGTTTGAAACATGCAGCCTGATATCTGTATTCTGAATGATTCCTGACTCATACAGATATCGATTTGATACTTCCTTAATCAGTTTTGATTATTTACTTTTTGGGAGGGAAGTCATTTATTTCACGTAGATTTTAAAAAATTTGCTGAGTAAAGTTGTATACACTCATATGCTTTAAAAAATTGTCTCAATTTCAGTAGTTATGCTTCCACTTCTGTTTCTAAAGTTGTTTACTTGCAAGTCTGTATATTTTGTGATCAAACTTGTCAGACGTTTGTCTATTTTATATTAGCATTTTGATGGGGACGTTACATAAATCCTGATTTAATCTTCCTACCGACTTCACAAAAAAGGTTTCTATATCAAGAGATGGCAGCAGAAAATCACTCCTTTCTATGCCCGAGAGTGCATGCTTACTCAGTTGCAGAAATGGTACTTGAACTCAGGTCTCTCTGAATTCAAAATCCAGATTTTCCTCATGGCATCAGGAGAGCCTGAATATCCTGAATTTAAAAGGATCATTATAAACAGGCTTGACATTTCCTACAAAGAATATGAATTTCTTTTGTAATTGGGGGAAAAAAGTTAATTAAGCTTCAACAAATAATTATAATAAAAATAGCTTTGAAAGGAGAGAAAATGTCACGGCTGAACAATGGAAAGCTTTGGAATGTTTATAAAAGAGAGCTGCATCCTCGCCAGGTAGCCACCTCCAACCTATTTTACTGAGTCCAGAAGTTAGAACGTGGCTTCCCCTTCCCCACCAGGTGAGATGCAGAAGTTTTCCCAAAAGGTGAAGGTCATGCTTATCACTCTGGTGGGTGCTTCTCCTAGCACCACTCAATGAAATATGTTTTGGGGGTCTGACCACCTTGCCATGCCCATCCTGGCTCGTGTGGTTTGGAAACTCCACTCTGCTCTCTTTCTAAAGGATGTGGCTGGAATGGTTGGAGTCACAGAAACTGAGATTCTCTGCGGAGACGGGGCTGATCCCCGCTGGTGGTGTAGGTTGCCCGTTCTCCTTGGCCAGGGCAATGAACGAAGGATCATTTTCTGTGTCGACTTCCTCTTCAGCCCCCGATTGCAGTTTCTGATGGCAGAGAAGCCCTGCAGCCTCCTAAAATAGCCTCTTTCTGGAAAGAAGGAATGCAACGCATACCACCGTACGCACATTGGTTTCTATTTTTGGTTCTTATCAAGATTTATTCTTCATCCCTTCAGGTAAATAGTGACCTTGGACACGCCGCCTTCCATACTTGCAGCCTGGGTCAATGAATTTCCGTATTGACCTCGGGGGCCATCAATAGCTGCTTATTGTTCAGATATTTCAATGTCAATAAGTGGCCCCATGGAAGTAGGAGGGGGGCTGTCCAGCCAACCCAGCAGCTAAAAAACCAATCCCTTTTCTCCCCGTTGTCATCTCACACAGAAGGGGGCTGCTCTGAAAGTGATTAACTTTTCTGCAGGGAGTAGAAAAACAAACTCCCCAGCATAGCCTGAATCCTATAAAGGGAACCTTCTCAGAATTACGATCCATTATGATGAAAGGAGAGAAACACCCATGTGTGTTCTATCTTCTCTGTCACTGTCACACACACACACACACACTGTCACACTCACTCTCATAAGATCCAAAACACTTTGGAAGGAGGAACCTGGTGCCTAAAACAGCTACTAGGAGCCCCTTGCATCGAGCACTTACAAACCCAATCACCCACCTTGGCTGACCCGACTGAGGGGGTAGGCAGGCTGGTACGTTCAGAGAGCTTACCCTTTGGCATGTGACCCGCCCAGCAGGAAATCTAGGCCTTATTACTGACAAGCTACAGGTTCCTCATCTCTCTAAGGCCAGTAGGTGCCTGGTACTTAATAGGCAATTCATAAATCCAAGTTCTTGTTTGGTTTTGATTCTACTTGCTACGTGGGGCTGGTCGGGGACCCGCACTCTGCACGTGGAGTCTCAGCTCTCTGGTGGTCTCCCCTCTTCACCTTCTCCTGTGTCCCATTCAAAGGAGGGTTACCAAACAAGAATCTGTGCCTGAGACCAAACGCCCTCTTACTCTCAGATCACGCGTTTGCCTGAGTCTGTGGGCGGTGCTTCCAGATATTAGTTAACTTACTTGTCCACCTGGTGTGTGGTCCTTAGTTAACTTACTTGTCCACCTGGTGTGTGGTCCTGGCTTGGAGGCTCCACTGAAGGCAAGGTTGAGCCTGGAGCGAATTCTCTGGGCCAGGGGTGGGGGAAGGGAGCGGTGTTCCACTGGGCAGCACTGGTTCTCCCCCGTCCAGTGGGTGGTGGTGTCCTGGTGATAACAGAAATGTGGAAGAGGCCCGGAAAGAGAAGAAACCCAGGGCAGGCATTTTCCAAGCAGGACTTCACGGGATGCTTGAAACAATCTTGAGTGACAGGCCTCAATATCCCCATTTTACAGATGAGGAAACAGAGGCTCGCAGAGTTTAAGAGCTGAGGTTTGAACTCAGGTCTGCCTGATTCCAGGGGCTTCCCAGGTGGTGCTAGTGGTAAAGAACCCACCTGCCAATGCAGGAGACATAAGAGACGTGGGTTTGATTCCTTTGTTGGGAAGATTCCCTTGGAAGAAGGCACGGCAACCCACTCCAGTGTTCTTGCCTGGAGAACCCCATGGACAGAGAGCCTGGTGGACTATGGTCCATGGGGTCACAAAGAATCGGACACGATGGAAGTGACTTAGCACACATGTACACATGCATGCTGCCTGATTCTGAATCCCATGTATGACTAAGCAGTTGTGTTTGAAGGATTCTGGGGGCAGAGGAGAAATTCGAAGGAGACAGTTAAGCATCTAATTTGGTTAAAAAGTTAGAAGAGATACCTTTATCCTGCCCTGGGTCTGAAATTCTAAGAATAGAAGTAAGCAGTGCCAGCCTTGCTTGAGGCCATTCCTGGCACAGACCTCAGCCCTCAAAACCCAGTTTCCCTTTCAGAGTAGATTTCACTAACCACAGGCCGGCTTTGGGCAGATTCCAAAGCCCTTCGCCTATTGCCGTCTCTGGATTCATGCTGCCAGAAATCTCATCTTTAAAGCAGACACCCCAAACTCAGAGTACTCAGGTGGAATTAGTAATTTGCATATGCAAACCAACACTTGTCCTCACACACAGTCCCCTTCGCAACCAAGCAGGATGCAGATCACACGTGAGCAGGTGGTAACCATGTCTTCTGTGGATGGGACTTCAGAGCAGAGAGCAGGGAGTTTTTCATTTATTGATTTATCAACTCCACAAACATGAATTATGTGCTTACCATGTGTCAGACAGGGCACTAGGAACCGGAATCTGGACACAAAAGGTGAAAATTCATGTGTTAGTTGGTACAGCAAGCACACATAGAGGCCTTGCTGTGGTTTAGTCCCTAAGTCGTGTCTGACTTTTTGAGACCCCCTTGGAATGTGGCCCATCAGGCTCCTCTGTCCATGGGATTTCCCGGGCAAGATTCCTGGAATGGGATCTTCCCAACCCAGGGATTGGACCCACATTTCCAGCACTGGCAGGTGGATTCTTCACCGCTGAGCCACCAGGGAAGCCCCATATTGATACAGGAATTAGTATATATCATGTGTGTGTGTGTGTGTTTATTAACAGGATTCTTGCCCACAAGGAACTCAAAGTTCAGCAGAGAAGACAGGCATGCAAACCCTTATGCTACAGGAAGAAAAATAGCAAGCTGAAAGGACGTAATACCAGACTGAAGCCTGCATCTGCGGGAGGAAATGAAGACCCAGAAAGTGCAAACCTGAGGGTAATGGCACATTATCTTTA
The DNA here is from genome assembly GCF_049115385.1 of Moschus berezovskii. Taxonomy (NCBI): domain Eukaryota; kingdom Metazoa; phylum Chordata; class Mammalia; order Artiodactyla; family Moschidae; genus Moschus; species Moschus berezovskii. Next base: position 68,760,435 of record NC_142479.1, on the reverse strand, counting down.
CATTCGACAAGAAAAATATTTAAAATCTCTGCAAAAGACTATTGACTAAAGCAAAAATTGTAACAATGTGGGTTTATACCTTATTAGAAATAAAATATGTAACAGTGAGTGCACATTATGCAGTAGCAAGATTTCTACATTGTTAGTAAAGCAATGCAAAATGATTTAAAGGTAAACGATGTTAGGCTGAAGATGGGTATTGTAACCCAGGGTAAGTACTAAAAATTTAACACAAAGAGGTATTACTTTGGAGGAGATTAAATGAATCATTGCAAAGTAATTAATCAAAAAAGGAAGCAAAGAGCGCAGAAGGGGAAAGCAACAGGACCAACAGGAATATTGAAAGTGGATAAATTCAGCTTCACCTATTGATAGATAAATACCAATAGCTTTTAAAACTGTAAACGGACTGAACTCTGTAAAGACAGAGATCGTCAGAATGGATAAAGGCAAGATCTGACTATATGCTGTTTATAAGAAACACAATTTAATGTTAAGTCAGGGACAAGTTGGAAGTAGTGAAAGCTGTATCAGTGCAAATACCAATCATAAGAAAGTCAATGTGTCTAGAGGTGATCAGTTCAGTTCAGTTCAGTGGCTCAGTCGTGTCCGACTCTCCGCGACCCCATAGAGGTGATCAGACAGAGTAGAATTCAAAATGAGGAGTATAGAAAGCATTCCGTCACATGACATTTCATACAGATAAAAGGATGAATTTGTCAAGGAGAACTAACAGCCTTACACTTGAACTGTGTAATAATAATAATACGTGAACAATCAACAGAACTAAAGAGGACTTAGACAAATACACAGTAATCGCTGAATACATTCATGCCCTTTGATCATTAGTTGACATAACAAACAGGCAAAGCATCAGTAACAGACGTAGAGGGTTGGAAAAATACTGACACACAAATTATGGTTGAGCAGTACTTACCATCAGCAGATAGCTAACATTAGCAGATCGCAGTTATACTCAGTACCTGCAGAGAACACATGCTTTGCAAATGTACACGAACATTCATCAAGACGGACCATGTGCTGGATCAAAAACAAGTTTCAGAAGATTAAAAAGTTTAAATGCCATAGAGTATGTTCTTTAAGCTTTGCCTAGTTAAGTTAGAAACGAATAGCAAGAAGAGTCTAGAAAATCTGCAAATACTTGGAAATTAAATAATGTATTTATAAGTAATCCACTGGTCAAAGAAAAAAATCCTCAGAGTAATCAGAAAATATTTTAAATTACATGTAAAGCATAATATATCAAAAGTTATGAAATGAAGCTGATGCAGTCTCTAAGGGAAATTCACAGCCTTAAATGCTTATTACAGAAAAAAAGAAAGACTGGAGTTCACTTTAAGAAGGCAGGGGGAGAAAACATGAAACCCCAAACTACAAGGATAGAAATAGTAAAGTTAAAAGGAGAAATCTATAATACAGAAAATTAAAAATAATAGATGATCAATAAGAATAACAATAGATGAAAATCAAGCAAAAAAATCAATCCTTTGAAATGATTAATCAAATTGACGAAGCCCAGCAAGACTTACAAAAGAAAGAAAAAGGGAGAAAAGACAACTCTTCAACGTTAGGAATTAAAGAGGCATCATCATACAAATCCCATGGACATAAAAAGGATGAGAAGGTAATATTATAAAAGTCGTATGCCAATACATTTGACAACTTGGGTGAAATTGACAAATTATTTGACGAACACAATCTCTGAGAACTTAGAAAACCCAAATAACCTTGTATCAGTGATAGATACTGAAATAAAAAGATAAACCCTTTCACAAAGAAAAGTTCCAGAGAGTTTTCTTGGTTACGTCTCTCAAATCATATTATAGTATATCCATACAATGGTATGGGCTTCCCTGTGGCTCAGATGGTAAAGAATCTGCCTGCAGAGCGGGTAACCTGGGCTCGATCCCCGGGTCAGGAAGATCCCCTGAAGAAGGGAATGGCTACCTACTCTAGTATTCTTGCCTAGAGAATTCCATGGATTGAGGAGCCTGGAGGGCTACCGTCCATGGAGCTGCAAAGAGTTGGATGCAGCTGAGTGACCTACACATACATATTCACAATGGGATACAACTTGTTCGTCAGAAGAAATGAACTCCTGAGACACACAGCATCAGGGATGAATCTCCGAGACATTATTTGAACCAACAAGACCAGATATAACACACTGTGTGATTCCACATGTGTTAAGACCTTCAAGAACAGGAGAAGCAAGCGTAGGGTGATAGAAATCAGAGGAGTAGTTGCTTTTGGGTGGGGATAGTATGGATTGACTGGTATGAGACCTTCATTCCTGAGCTGATTTTGTGTAGGGTGATGATACGGTCATGGGTGTGTGCAACTGTCAAACCCCATCAAGGTGTTCATTTCATTTGGTGTAGCTTGAACCCCAGTATCAGAGAAGGGGGAAGGAGAAGAGTAGAGGGAAGAAGTATATAAACTGTTTTTGAAGGCTTCATTCAATTTGCTACAATATTGCTTCCATTTTATACTTTGAGTGAGGCATGTGGGATCCCAGCTCCCCGACCAGGGATTGAACCCACAGCACCTGCACTGGAAGGCAGAGTCTCGATCATTGGACCACCGTGGAAGTCACCAGATATAAACTTAAGAAAAACAGATGTGATATTTGGACCTTGTTTGGTACCTGATTCAAACCAACCAACTGTAAAAACTTGTTTTTGAGACAATCAAGAGAAATTGGTCGTGAACTAGATAATAGAAAGTACTAGATAATGTCTGTTATTATCGTTATTTGTTAGAAATACCTGTGGATGGATATAAGGACAAAATGATGTGTGTCTGAGAGTTCCTTGAAAATGCTTCAGCAAAAAAAAAAAAAAGCTGGCGGGGGAGTGCTGGGACAGCTGAAAGCAAGATGGCAAAATGTTGACAACTGTTGAACCTGAACAAAACGTGTATGTGGGTTACGTGAGTCTCCCTACTTTTGTGTCTGTTTACAGTTTTCCATAAAAATGTTTAAGAAATAAAATGTAAGTGAAAAAACTAACCAGAGCTTAGGTCATGCCCCTCTTCTGTTGAAAAACTCCCTAGCAGCTTTTCATCTCATAGTGGAATCTGAAAACTTCTCCACGTACAAAGAAATCTATTAACGAGTCATGAAGTCAATCTAGTGGATCATGATCAGCATTTTTATTATACGAAAGAGAACACAATGGAACAGAAGAGTAAAGAAGAAAAAATACTAGACAGCATAACACACAACAAGACAAGGGTTGCTCCGTGAAACGTTCTATGTGAGTCCGTGCTTTTGTGTGTGTGTGTGTTTGTGTATCTGTGTGTGTGCATGCACCTGCAGGCATGTTTTTTTTCCAGTAGATGGTGGAGAAAAGGTTTAAGAAACACGGCCCTAAGTAATATCTGCCCCCACACTTGACATCTCCCTGCCTTGGTGCCCCCACCCCTTCCACACAAACCTTCTCACTCCACCTCTGTCACTCCACCCTCTGCCCTAGGCACCCACTCCTCTGCCTTTTCCGTCTTCTGATATCCGCTCCGATGGTGCCATGTCAGCGAGGCTCTCCCCGGTCATCTCCTGCAACAGCAGCACCCAGCCGCCTCCTTCAGTGTGAGCGCTTCATTCACGGCACTGGTTACTGACTCCATTCACCTTACGCTGCTGCTGGGGCTCTCTGCCAACCAGCTCTCTCCTCACTCCTATTTCCTGGAGAAGGCAGTGGCACCCCACTCCAGTGTTCTTGCCTGGAGAATCCAGGGGTGGGGCAGCCTGGTGGGCTTCCATCTATGGTGTCACACAGAGCCGGACATGACTGAAGCGACTTAGCAGCAGCAGCAGCACTCCTATCTCCATCCCAGGATGGAAGTCTGAAGCAGAGAGACCACGGCTGCATCCAAGCCCATGACCCTGGATGAGCCATTTAATTTCTCCCAGCCTCGGTGTTCTCATCATTAACGTGGGGCTAATTCTAGCACGCACCTCGGTGTTCTGGCCGGGACTGAACAGAGCGGCACGTGTTCATCGTCACCATCGCATTGCTGGTGTTTTCATGACCGAGCCCCCGCCCTGCCCGGTGCCCTGCCTGGCTTTACTCTGCGGACGGACGCTCTCCTCCCACCAGAGAGAATGGGCTCCCTGATTGGAGCTCTGTACGTCAAGTGTCTTGTTCTTCACCAGCATCCACTGTCCAGGCACAGACTCATCAGTCCTCGCCAGCCCAGGCTATCTGCACCTCCTATCCCTTTGTTTTCTTTTTGTTAATTAAATGTGGGTCAGCTATTTACATGAATGATAACTGTTGCCATGCCAACCTGGAGAGCATCTTGAAGTGACAGCATCCTTTGCCCTGCTCCAGGGGAAGCTGGTCCTCCAGCCTCTCTCTCCAGGCCCTAAGCTCCTCGCCTCCCTCCCCTCTCTCCTTCCTTCCCTCCCGCAGGATGCTTTTCTAGGCTTAACACCTGTTTCCTGCCAACCAGCTCCCAAGAGAGCAGGACACAAGGCCACCAAGTCTTCCAGGCAGGTCTTAAGATCCCCCCACCCCCTGCCGCCCCTTATTTTATGTTCTAAGTTCTCTTAGATCTTCTTCCCACCATCCCCCGTACGTTTAGCATCTATCAGCTGAGAAAATGCATAACAATGAAAACTTACTATGAATTCAGTAATGCTTTTAATGTATTTTATTCATCCTCGCCAGCTTGAGGAATACAGATACATATATCTAAGAGCCATGTAATTGATTCTGATTCAGTCAATGTTTGGTACCTTGTGGAATTCATAGTCAGCTTCCCTGCCCCCAGTTCCTTGCTGCAATTCTGAGAAGACCTCCAGTTCCCTGCCTATAGGTTAGCACTCTGCACCAGCCCCTGCCGCTCAGATCAGGACCCATGGACCCACATCTCAGACATATTCTGGGGACCGGCTAGAAATACAGACTCTCAGGCCTCACTCCAGACCTACTGATCAGAGTCTATATTTGAACAAGATCTCCAGGTGACTCTTGTGCATGTTAAAATTTCTGAAGGCTGATTTAATATAGGCTGCTAGGGTCACCTCGGAGAAGGCAATGGCACCCCACTCTAGTACTCTCCTGGAAATTGCCATGGACGGAGGAGCCTGGTAGGCTGCAGTCCATGGGGTCGCTAGGAGTCTGACACGACTGAGCAACTTCACTTTCAGTATTCACTTTCATGCATTGGAGAAGGAAATGGCAACCCACTCCAGTGTTCTTGCCTGGAGAATCCCAGGGATGGGGGAGCCTGGTGGGCTGCCGTCTATGGGGTCGCACAGAGTTGGACACGACTGACATGACTTAGCAGCAGCAGCAGGGTCACCTACCGTCAGTCAATCAGCTTGCTGAGTGCACGGGTGTTGGAACTGGCAAGCTGGGTGTGGACCCCAGGTCTTCATCCATGCAGCACCTATCGATGGGGTTCCTCCAAGCGTCAAGCACTGGGGTGTACCCCGAGAAACAGCAGAATGAAAACCAGCTGTGGGCCCTACTCTCCGGGCACCCACAATTGGGGGAGACACCTGTTAATGTGTGAGTGAAAGGCTCTAAGACAGGAACACACAGATCCCTCAATTCATTCTATTTATTTCACAGATATTTACAAGCTTGAATGCATTGGAGCCTGTTCAGTGGAACTTGACCTACAAAGGGTAGTCAAGGAGGGCTTCCCTGAGGAAGTGACGTTTGAATAGAGACCTGAGGGATGCACTGGAGTTCACTGAGAGAGGAGTGAGGTGGGCAATTTCAGAGGGTTTCACGGTCGACAGGCTAAAGTGCTGCTGGGAAGATCAGTGCATCGAGGACTGAGAAATCCCCGTGGGATGCAACACAGAGCCGTCACTCTTGAACGTAGTGGAAGTTTTCTTGGGAGCACTTTGGCTGAAGCCAGGGTGCATGGTTGGAGGAGTGAGTGGCAGGGAAGGAAAAGAACAGGGTGAGCAAAGCTGGGCTTCCAAGGCTCGTGTTTGATGTTTTCCAGGAGGAGGGCTGGGGGCAGGGAGACCCCTGGCAAGGATGTCAGCAGCCCCGGCGTTGGTGAGGGGGCTTGCCCTCACCCTGAGCAGAGAGAGTGGAGAATAAAGCAGATGGGAGAGAGACCCCAGAGAGAACTTACCTGGTATATCTCAGTTCAGTTCAGTTCAGTTCAGTCGCTCAGTCGTGTCCGACTCTCCACGACCCCATGAATCACAGCACGCCAGGCCTCCCTGTCCATCACCAACTCCCGGAGTTCACTCAAACTCATGTCCACAGAGTCGGTGATGCCATCCAGCCATCTCATTCTCCGTCGTCCCCTTCTCCTCCCGCCCCCAACCTTTCCCAGCATCAGAGTCTTTTCCAGTGAGTCAACTCGTCGCATGAGGTGGCCAAAGTATTGCAGTTTCAGCTTTAGCATCAGTCCCTCCAATGAACATCCAGGATTGATCTCCTCTAGAATGGACTGGTTGGATCTCCTTGCAGTATAAGGGACTCTCAAGAGTCTTCAGGATCCCCCAAATACAGACCTTTGTTGTCATTTTACCCCATGGAGAGTGGCTTTTCAATGACATTCCAGACATTGGAATTTGAATATCGACATTCATTTAGGGTAGTCTGGTGGCTATTAGCAGGTATCAGTGCCAATTCTAGGCATCTGTACTGTGGAGAACAGTGTGGAGTTTCCTTAAAAAAAAACTAAAAGTAGAGCTACCACAGATTTTTCCAGTGGTCATGTATGGATGTGAGAGTTCCACTGTGAAGAAAGCTGAGCGCCGGAGAATTGATGCTCTTGAACTGTGGTGTTGGAGAAGACTCTTGAGAGGCCCTTGGACTGCAAGGGGATCCAACCAGTCCATCCTAAAGGAGATCAGTCCTGGGTGTTCATTGGAAGGACTGATGCTGAAGCTGAAACTCCAATACTTCGGCCACCTCATGCGACGAGTTGACTCACTGGAAAAGACCCTGATGCTGGGAGGGATTGGGGGCGGGAGGAGAAGGGGACGAGAGAGGATGAGATAATTGGATGGCATCACCGACTCGATGGACATGAGTTTGGGTGAACTCTGAGAGGAACTGATGACCCTGCAATCACACTCTCGGGCAAACATCCAAAGAAAACTGCAATTTGAAAAGCTCCATGCACCCCAATGTTCACTGCAGCATTGTTTACGTAACCATGACGTGGAAGCAACCTAAATGTCCATTGACGGATGAACGGACAAAGATGCGGCCCATGCACATAATGGAATGTTTCTCAGCCATGGGAGGACTGAAACCACGCCATTCGCAGCAGCTTGGAGGGACCTGGAGATGATCAGACGGAGCGAAGTGAGTCAGACAAGAACAGATATCATGTGATATCACTTACATGAGAAATCTAGGAAAACTATACAAATGAATTTATTTACAAAACAGAAACAGACTCACAGGCACAGAAAACAAACTTATGGTTACCAGGGAAAGGTGAGGGGGAGAGATAAACCAGGATACGCACCAGTGTGTGCAAACCACTGCACACAAAATAGATAACCAGCAAGGACCCATTGCATAGCACAGGGAGCTGCACTCGGCGTTTTGTGATAAAGCTGATCGCCGAAGAATGGATGCTTTTGAACTGTGGTGCTGGAGAAGACTCTTGAGAGTCCCTTGGACTGCAAGGAGATCCAGCCAGTCCATTCTAAAGGAGATCAGTCCTGGGTGTTCATTGGAAGGACTGATGCTGAAGCTGAAACTCCAATACTTTGGCCACCTCATGCGACAAGTTGACTCACTGGAAAAGACTCTGATGCTGGGAGGGATTGGGGGCGGGAGGAGAAGGGGACAACAGAGAATGAGATGGCTGGATGGCATCACCGACTCGATGGACATGAGTTTGAGGCAACTCCGGGAGTTGGTGATGGACAGGGAGGCCTGGCATGCTGTGATTCATGAGGTCGCAAAGAGTCGGACACGACTGAGCGACTGAACTGAACTGAGAAGGAAAAGAATCTGAAAAAGAACATGTCTATAACCTGAACCACTGTGCCATACACCTGGAACTAACAGAACATTGTAAATCAACTATACCTCACCAAAAAATGTTTTAAAAACTCCTAGGTGTCTGTAACGGAATCTGGACATTTGCATACAAATCGTCAATGACAGTCATACACCAGCTGAGCAGGGTGGTTGCAGTGATTCGTAAGACTTGACTCATCAGAGCTATGAAATGAGGAGGAGGTATCTACACTGGTAGAGTGCATTCAAATCAGATTAATTAGTTAATTACAAATAAAAAGACCCATAAAGATCATTAGGAACACTCAGTTGATTTAGCATCCCAGCTGTAAACCCCTCACAGCTTTCCTCAGGACTATCTCGTTGATGGGTGAGCCTGGCTCTCACCGCCTGATTGGTGAAGCTGAATCTGCAGGCCTTCATTTGTGTAACAAGCATGCATTTCCAAGTGGCGCGGTGGTGAAGAATCTGCCTGGTGGGCAGGAGATGTGGGTTCAGTCCCTGGGCAGGGAGGATCCCCTGGAGGAGGAAATGGCAACCAGCTCCAGTATTCTTACCTGGAGAATCCCACGGACAGAGGAGCCTGGCGGGCTGCACGGGGTCACAAAGAGTCTGACCCGACTGAGCGACTAAACCATCATCATTGGGCACCACACCTCCAGCTGAGCCTGGGGATCCAAAGAGGAGCGAGACAGAGCCTCATCCTTGCCTTTTTTGGAAGTGGGGAGGGAGACAGCCCTGGGAATGACGTGCTGGCTCAGGAGCCAGGCTGAGCATTGGGGACGTGAAAGGAAGCACAGCTTGGGGAACAGCAAAACTGACGCCCAGAGAGGCTCGTGAAAACCCCCGGTGACCTCATTGGTGCTGCCTGCCATGACGATCCTGGATGTCTGGCTCAACAGATCAGTGCTGCTGAACTCTGACAAGGTGTTGTTGCTGGTGTTCAGTCACCAAGTCGTGTCCAACTCTTATTTCCCCAGGCGAGGATACTGGAGTGGGTTGCCATTTCCTTCTCCAGGGGATCTTCCCAACCCAGGGGTTGAACCCGTGTCTCCTGCATTGATTCTGGTGGATTCTTTACCCCTGAGACCCCTGGGAAGCCCGTGCAGCCCACACGTCCACCCAAACCCATTCCCCATCTCCAGAATTCAGAAAGCATCACGATGTCCTCTGGGCTTCCCAGGGCACACCCCGTCCCCACCGAAGGAGGAGGCCAGCTGGTACTTCTCTCCCGCTTTGCGGCTCCACCCACACTGTATCTTTGCTCAGTGTTATGTTTCAATTAACAACCCCAATCCTCTGGATCCAATTTCTCATTTGCCAGGGTTATGCGTAGTGAAAATACTCACTCTGATGATAAATATTGGCTGCGGCTCTGTGCTCTGCCCAGGGCTCCAGCTCTGCCCACGCGGTGTAATTAAAAATCCAGCTACGTGGGCACATGGAAAGCCTGGATGTGCCCTCCGGCCACAGAGAGGACACAGGAGGCCCGTGGACCCCAAACAGGCCATTAATGCCGGGCTGGAGCCACCAGCAAGTACGGAACAAAACAAACAAAGGCAAGGGAGAAGCCTAATAAATCTCGCCCAGAGTAGCTTTCACCTGGGGCTGTGAACTGTGGCTGGGGGTGGGGTGGGGCTGTGGGGAGCCTGCCCTGGAAGCCGGCTCACTCTTTGCCTTTGCTCTGAGTGCTGATCCCTGGACGCCCGTCGTGGGGAGGGCGGGCACCACGGGTCCCCCGCTTACTTCCCATCTCACCCTGACCTGCCCTCTGGGGCTCCCGGGACAGCCTTGTCTCTGCTGCTTCCAAGCTCTCGATGCGCGCTCTCGCTCCATCCTCAGACCTGCCTTCCCGCCTTCCCTCCCGCCTGGGTGGTTTGCTGCCTCGGACCCCTGTTCCCCTCCCTCTTCCCAGTATCTCGGGTGGGCTGGGTCACAGCGGTGAGAACACCAGATCCTAGCCACTAGACCTGTGGTCAGAGACACGGCCCGGCTCTCCGGCTTTGCGGAGAAAAATGTCCACAAAGACGGAAAGTAGTGACGCCAGCGAAGTCGCCATCAGCAGGAGAGAGCCCAGCGCGGCTGGGGAGACCCACAGGCAGGCTCAGAGGCCGGGGCCCTGGGCGGCCAGGTCAGTCTGAGGTACTCACGGGGCATTTCTTCTAGGTTTCCTTTGGCCAGTCATTCTGATTTGCCTGCTTCATAGTCCATATTTGGTGCATCTCAGGATCCTCCCATGTGTGCGCACGCATCTCTTAGCCAAGATGGATTCTACCGCCAAGGTATCTGGGTAGAGCATCCCTTGACATGACTCCCCTTTGGCCTCCAAAGAGCCTTTTCTGTGCCCGTGTGATCGGGGAGGTCTCCCGACTTCAGGAATGAGAAATATGTGCTCTGGGGCGGGGGGGCCAGCCTGCTCCCTTAATTGTCCTGCTGTTCCTGTCTTGGATTTCTGGGCGTGAATCTCCGATTGCTTTACCCTGGCGTGGGGGCGGAGCCCGTCTGCCTCCCACCTCACTCACACCCGCCTGTTTGTCTCACCCTCTACGCCTCTTCCTTTTGTGCAAAGCCGGTCTCCCAAGTCGCCCTTCCAGCAGCCTTTCCTTCTGCCTCCTTGCCTTTGCAGGTTGCATGTTCCTTTCTGCGGACCCCGCGTGGGTCCTGGAGCAGCTCACTCTGTACTTGAGCTCTGCCCGCCATGAGCTGTGTGACTCTGGATCCCCGCTCTGGTCCTCAGGTCCCCATCCGCGGGCAGCTTCCTCACACCCATGCTCTAGGGATTAAACGTGGAGTTGCTGAAGGACAGGGAGGCCTGGCCTGCTGCAGTCCATGGGGTCGCAAAGGGTCGGACACGACTAAGTGACTGAAGAGGGGCTGGTACACGGTGGGTGCTCAACTAAAGTCAATGGGACGACCCTCTTGTCGGGACGCAGTTGACGTGGAAACTTCTAGTCCTCAAGTTGCCAGGGGCATCCTCTCTGGCCCTTCAGTGTGTCTTCCCATCTGACTGGGGGTGACCCCTGCTTCTGTTTGTCCTTCCTTACAAAAGCTGATGTACGGACCTACGTGCTGGGAATGCCGAATTCTTGATGCTCTTGACCTGATGGTCAGTCATCGGGATGGGTCCCCTTTCTCCTCGTCCCTGGGAAGCTGCCTGACCTCCAGTTGGCTTCTGCTCCCATAGAGTTGTTTGCAAGGATGGCAAAAGGGTTCTGGGTTACTTGCGTCTGGTCTTCAGGCCTGATTTGGGGGGTAGCATATTTCCCCTGAGCCCCCAAGAGAAAAAAAAAACAAATTCTGTTTCCCCAACCCTATGGTCTGAGCTGCTTCTGTGCACCCCAGTCCCCTGCCACACACACAGTTCCCTGAAGGTCAGGGTTCCCCTACATCTCTGAATGCTCAGCCTGCCTTCAGCCCTCGAGTCACAGGGCCTAACACAATCTGTATTTCCAACAATAGGGAGTTTGTTAAATTACAGTGCCATGAGCACATTTATAATATATTTTCAATGCCAAAAAGTAGGTTTCAAAACAGTATGTAAAGTAGGAATCTATTTTAGATAGAAAGAAAAAGAAAAAACCCTTCAACTATATTTGTATGGGAAGAAGATTGTCTGGGAGAATATACACCAAAATGTTAGCAACGAGTTTTGTTTTTTTTTCCTGAGTGGTGGGCTAACAAGGGGTTTTGATTTCCTTCTTTGTGCATCTCCGTCTTTTCTGATTCGTTTACAATGAGCAGATATTTCTTCCGTCTCAACTAAATAAACAAATAAAAGCACCACCGGGTTCTCAGGGGCCTCATTTGCATATATTTGCATGCATCCCATCAATGCCATCCATCAGAGCTTGGCGCCATCAGCCTTCAAGAGTGGAAGGGCCCCAGAGTGCCAGCATCCTTTGTGGTCGTGGGGCTGCCGTGGTGAGTAGCCCACACCTCCTTGGGAGGACCCTGGCATCGTCCATCCCAGCCCCTCAGCCCAGCAAACCTCCCCCACCAAGCCCTGTAGCCAGCATCCGAGTCTTCAGGGCAACTATGGCCGTGACACCATCTCAGAGGCAACAGCAGCTCAGTTGTCACATTTCCAGCCTAGAAGCCGTCTTGCTTCCGCTCTGTTGGCAGCGCTCTTGTGTTATTCTCACTGCTTTGACCTTAAGTGGTGGATTTTCCTTTCTTTCTCCGTTCCCTCGTGTTCCGCCTCTCCCCCCGCCCCTTCCCTGCCTTGGCTGCGACTGTCTGAGCCAGGCATCTGAGCTGTCTCGAGCGTGCCTATTTTTGTACTTTGTGAAACCAGGGGATACGAAGGGCCAGGAGTCCAGCGCTGCCTCTGGGTCCTGTGCTGACATCTGCCTCCCTGCCTTGGCTGGGGCCCGATTGCACCTCAGCAGCAGTTGGGGAGCATTAGCCAGAGGCCCATCACATAGACTCCAGTCAGTTTCAAGTCTTATCTCACCCTCCATCATGGGAAAAGTGATTCATTCAAAACTACACACACACACGTACACAGGATTGAAAGTCAGCTGAGAAGCACTGCTGTCCTGCTGTTCCATCAGCTGTACAGGAGACTGCCCCCAGTGATTTTAGGTGGGCCAGGAGCTCCCTGGACCACAAAACCCTAAGCCCATCCATCTGTCCTGGGGCTCCATGACAACCCCCAGCAGCAGGTCACAGTGTGGGGGACACTGGTTACGCCCTTTATAGAGCTGAGCTCATTCAGCCTCCACCCAAGGACCAGTAGGTTACATCCTGAAACCTCCACGGTCTCCACTTACCAGCCGTATCATCCTGGTTGAATGACTCAGCATCGTGATGCTTCGATTCTCCTCTTCCATCCCTGAGGACAAAGTAACCCCTGCCTCCTGTGCTTCCGGTGAGGAGCAAATGAGTTCACCCATAGAAAGTCATCAGAACAGCATCTGACCCTTGGGGGTCATTGTGTTCAAGTCACTGTCTGATTTCCCTCCCCTGACAAGCTGGGGAGCGTGGAGGGGAAGGGGTGGCCATAGAGCTGGAACGTGGAAATGTAGACTGTTATTCCGTCACTCACTGCGGTCTTGATCGTCCATCTGTGGTCTGTTCATTGTCTGGAGCGACCACTCTAGCGTCTACCCTCATCCCACCATGGCAAATGAAGATGGAGACGATCCTCACCTGGCTGGTGAGCCGTGGGCAGCAGGACTGGCAGTTTTCTCTGTGCGGTCCCAAGCCCACTGGAAGCCTCTGGGGGGCCTGAGCTGAGTCCCCGGCCCCTGTCACTCCCTTCTCTTGTCCTGTCCTGCCCGTGCAGGAGGACCACGCTGTCCTTCCGGGGGCCGCGGCTGGTTATTACATTCTTTCTCCTCCTGAGACCCTGCTTCCCCACCTGTCCTTGGGGGGTCATTTGCCCCCTCGCTAAATCGCTCTGGGTTCAAGATGGGGCTCAGATGGTAAAGCGTCTGCCTGCAATACGGAAGACCTGGGTTTGATCCCTGGGTTGGGAAGATCTCCTGGAGAAGGAAATGGCAACCCACTTCAGTACTCTTGCCTGGAGAATCCCACAGACGGAGGAGCCTGGTAGGCTACAGTCCATGGGGTCGCAAAGAGTCAGACACGACAGAGCGACTTCACTTTCACTTTCAAGATGGTGCAGAGAGATAACTGGGTGTCGGGGTGGGGTCTCTCTTCGACCTTCTCGCAGAGTTCGTGGAGAGAAGGCCGAGGGGCCCACCTGGCAGATTCCGCACAAGTCTCAGCAGCGTTTGCCGCTGGCCCTGTTGGCCCGTCTGCTGGATGGTGAACCCGTGGGGTGGACCTCTGTCTTCCTTGCGTCCGACATGGTGCCAGCTATGCAGCCCACGCTGGACAGGAAGCCCCGGTGATGCCCGCGGATCAGAGGCGGGCAGAGCCAACCTGGGCTCCTCCTCCTCTCTTGCTGGAGGTGGAGCTGCAGGAGGGCTCCCTCTGCATGGAGCCTGGACGCCCCTGGTCCCTGGGGTCTGCCGACAGGGCTCTCTGGCTCCGGGAGGCGGGAAGACACAAATCCGCGGCAGCTGCTCTGTCCAAGTGTGAACAGAGGTTCCAAAGCTGTGTCCACACGGCCCCCCACCTCTCCCTCCGGTTTCCCGTCGCCTGCGGGACCCCCAGCCAGCGTCTGAGCACGGCCCCAGGGAGGGACAGGGAAGTCTGAAGTCATCTAATCTAAGTCTGTGATTTTGTGCAGCTCCCAGAGCAGGTCTGGGCTTGGGGAGAGTCCGCTTCTAGGAGGAGGGGGCTGGTTGCTGGTGGAGCTGGACGCCTGGAGACATTCTCCAGCTGCTCCTTGCTGCTCCCAGTTCAGGCTCACCCGGCAAGGACCCTCTCATGGCCCGAGGGACACGCGGACCCCCTCCCATAGCTGGAACGTGCCCACAAGCTTCTCTCGCTGAAGCTGTGGCTGTTGGAACTGGGTCTCCCAGTCAAACCTCAGGTGCCCCCAGGAGCTTGATGTGAAGGGCTCTCCCCTGAGGCTCTCTGGAGCCTTGTTCTCCCCTCGACCCCCTTCAGGGCGGCCCTGAGCCCCTGTCTGTGGCTCAGTTCACACGTCAGAGCGTCCTGTGAGGGCAGCTGAGGCTTGGACCCCGCCTCCCCTCACTGTCTTTGCTCCAACACCTGTTGCCCCCCACCATGGCTCCTATCCGGTGACCATAGGTCCCCGTGCTCAGGGCGGGCAGACAGGCTTGGAGCCCTGCCCACATGCTCCAGGGAGCCGAGCATCTCAGGATTCACCAGTCTGACCCCCGTCTGCCCCGGCCACCCACTGTGACTCACAGCCACTCACACACATATACGAACACACAATCACACACACAGCCATACATGCATGCACACCATGTGTCGATATGTGTGCACACAATCATACACATGCTCACACACTCACAGTCACACACTCACATATGCATGCACACACACCGTGCATACGTGCACACACATACAGGCACACAGCCACACATGCGTGTACACAGAATCACACACGCAGACACACAATCATATACACATATACAGTCACAACACACACACGCAGACTCAAACACGAGTCACACACACATCAGGCACGCACAGCCTCAAACACGTGCGCGCACTCGCACACCGCATATCCTGGGTTTGGGGGACCTTGGTCTCCCCTCCCCGTGGATCCTGGGACTCTGGGGTATTTGAAGGTAAGAGGAGCTTACGTTCGGCTGATCACCAAGCCCACCGGCCTTGGCTCAGGGCCAAGGTCCCGCCCAGGGCTCAGCCCCTCCTCTCTCCGCAGCTGTCACACTTCTAGGGAGAAGGAAAGTCTGCAAGGAAGTTCTCAATGCTGGAAATGGATTTCTTGGTTTCCACATGCCCTGTGCGTCCAATCCAGGGCTTGCAAAGATGCAGCACCTGTTTCACTGACCCTCGTCGGGTGGCGATTGTGGCGGCAGCTGGAATCACAGGGAAGGAGCAGCCAGGACCTCCCCAGCGTCCTGGGGGCCCAGGAGGAAATTGGCTTCAGGGTCAGTGCTGCCGTGTGACCTTTGAAGATGCGCAGCCTAGTTTGTCTGTTTCTCAGTTTGGTTTTCCCCCTTGGCAGCGTCCTGCCCAGACAGGAGGGCTTATAAGCCCTGCTGACTTGCCGGGGAGGGGCTGGGTCCACTGTTTTGGATGAATTAGCCCCGGGGGCCCCAAAAAGCCCTGCCCGAATTTCTTGTCTGGCCTCTAGTCCGTTGCTGTTGGTTACGGAAGGTCCATTGATTACGGAAGGTCCATTGATTACGGAAGGTCCATTGATTACGGAAGGTCCATTGATTACGGAAGGTCCGTTGATTACGGAAGGTCCATTGCTGTTGATTACGGAAGGTCCATTGATTACGGAAGGTCCATTGATTACGGAAGGTCCGTTGATTACGGAAGGTCCGCTGCTGTTGGTTACGGAAGGTCGAGAACCCTGGTCGGTGTCAATCCCTACCTCTCGGGGCGGTCACGGGGATGCAGGCCACGGATGCTCACGAAGCGCCTGGAAAGGATGGTCCCTGCCCCAGGCAGCCCCCAGCCCCCACCTCATCAGCAGACACCGGCAGGTCCTGAAAGCTCAGGCTCTTCATCCCCCAGATCAGTCCTGACCTGGGTGGACTCTGGGAAGGTCGAGGACTACTTCCCTCTCAGGCCTGAGAAACAGAATTTGGAGGCCCCTGAGCCCCCCAGGACGAGGATAGCGGGACGGCATCACTGATGCAATGGACATGAACTTGGGCAAACTCCAAGAGATGGTGAGGGACAGGGAGGCCTGGTGTGCTGCCGTCCATGGGGTCACAGTCGACTGGGTGACTGAACCATAACAGCCCCAGTATGGGTGATGGGCTGGGTGTGAACGTGGACCCCTGAACCTGGTCCACTGATGCCTGAGAATTGTCTGGCTGACCTCGGTACCCTGGGGACACGCCTGACCCCAGGAGCAGGGGCAAGCCCTCTTGTCAGGAGGCCACTGTGCAAAGAGAGGGGAGACCCAACTTCTGGATGACAGACCTGGGCTTCAGCCCCATTCCCACCGTTCACCAGCTATGGTGTGTTTATCATTTAACCTCTCTGACCCTCAGTATCTTCATCTATCCATGAAAGATGATACTCAGACCCTCATAAGATTCTAGTAGAGATGAAATCAGTTCAGTCCAGTAGCTCAGTGGTGTCCTGCTCTTTGCCACCCCATGGACTACAGCACGCTGGGCTTCCTGTCCATCACCAATGCCTGGATCTTACTCAAACTCACATCCATTGAGTCAGTGATGCCATCCAACCATCTCATCCTCTGTCGTTCCCTGCCTTCAATCTTTCCCAGCATCAGGGTCTTTTCCAGTGAGTCAGTTCTTTGCATCAGGTGGCCAAAGTATTAGAATTTCAGCTTCAAGATCAGCCCTTCCCATGAATATTCAGGACTGATTTCCTTTAGGATTAAAAATAGAGATGAAATAATAGTACCTAATAATAATAATAGTAATAGTCAGCGGATAAGAAATGATTCTTAAATGCTCTGTTAAGAGTAGGTAAAACATATACCAGACGGGAAATGTGTGATTCTGATATTCCTTTTTCCAGACCGGGCGCCTTTTTAAAGAACAACTCTTTACGGTCGATGGGGCATCTTCCTGAGCATTGGGAGTCCTGCAGATTCACAGCTGAGCTCCACTCTGGTTGATGGATTCAGGAAAATTCCTGGTGGGTAATTATATTCAATAAAGTCCTGCCAATATAATTTTCTGTCAATTGTCACTTTGTGCCATGGGAGGCAGAGTGGACTCGGGGGCCCTGGGGGGAGTTTAGTGGAGGCCGGGTCTGCTTGAGCACCAGCCGTGGGGCTGCTGACCGGGGGGCTCAGAGGGGTTGTCTCGTCCTGATGACCGGGGAGGCCAGGCTGGGTCTTCAACCGAGCAGTGCGCTGGTCGGAGCCCGCTGGGGATGACTCAGGAGTAATGGCGCCCAGGAGCTGCGAGGACTCTGGGTCGATGAGTCGGGTCCGGGAGCTTCTAGGAGAGACACGGCCGGCCCCCGACTGCCCTCCGAGATGTCTGCGTGAACTCCCTGGGTCCTGAGAACCAGGATGGGCCATTTACCAAGCTGACTGAGGTTTTATTAACCTGCCACCCTGCAAGGCGAGTAAATCAAAGGAGCCCACGCTATCGAACCGCTGGCCTCTGGCTGCGTGCTGCTGCTGCTAAGTCACTTCAGTCATGTCCGACTCTGTGTGACCCCATAGACGGCAGCCCACCAGGCTCATCCGTCCCTGGGATTCTCCAGGCAAGAACACTGGAGTGGCTGCGTGACGCAGCATTCAAGGCCGCCGCCTCCCAGCGGTGACAGGTGCCGACTCAGGACGCTTAGATAATCACGCTGCGTTTCTTCTGGGCCCGAAAAGGCACTAGCAGTTTGTTGGGGTGTCTCGCTGTTGTTGGGAGTTCGTGTCACAGCAGATCTACTGTACTCACTCCACTTTGCTCTGATGATGTTGAAATGAGTTTCCCTTTCTGGTTCAAACCCGCAGTCGACAAGGAGTCGTCCTTGGGTGTGTGGGTGGGGCAGAGAGGAGCCTCCTCTTGAATAAGAAGATGGGAAGTCCGTTCCGGAGAGTCAGCGCTCCTTCAGGCCCAGGCGTCTCTGTGCTCTTGTGCTTAAGTACACCTCCTTCCTTATCTGCACTTCTGGAGTATCCTTTCCGTCTCCTCTCCCTCCCCCCTCCCTCCTCCCCTCCCTCTTCCATCCCTCCTCCCGTCCTTTTCTTCCTGGTTTCATGTATACATGTCTTAGTCCTTTGGAGCTACTGTAACAAAACACCACACACCCGGTGACTTAAGCAGAACTTTATTCCTTATGCTTCTGGAGTCTAGAAGTCCAAGATCAGGGTGCCAGCATGGCAGGTGAGGGCCGTCTTCCAGGCTGCAGACTTCATACATTCTACCTGGTGGGAAGGCCTGGCGATCACTCCTGAGCCTCTTTTTATCAGGGCACTCATCCCATTTATGAGGTCTCTGCCTTCATGACCCTAATCACCTCCCAAAGGCCCAACCTTCCAATACCAGCCCCTTGGGCGTTAGATTTTCAATGTACGATTTCTGGAGGGACATGAACTTTCAGACCATAGTACTATATGTATTTATACATCCATCTGTATATTCACTTATTTACCAAATCATTTTTTAATTCTTGTGCTAAGTACTAGGCATCAGTGGAAGAGGGGAAATGGCATTGTTCTGGCCGTGTGTCAGGTTGCATTTATCAAAAGTGGCTGCAAAAATCCCTCCCATCCTATAAGCTCTTCTGTGTCATCCTGCCATCCACGCCCCTCTCCTGAATCTGGTCTCAGGGTCTCTCTTGTAAGTGGTAGAATGCAGCTGAAACCAAATGACGCTGAGTGCCTTCCAAGAGTGGACCAGAGAAAGCCATACAGCAATCTCTGTGGGCTGCATGGAGCCCAGGTGCCCGCAGACTTCCGTGTCAGGGAGGCCACGTGAAGATGCTCTGTTCAACAACCCACCTGAGCTTCCAGCGGCAATCAAGTGGGAGGCATGTGAGCACACCTGAACCTTAGATGTCCAGCCTAGTTAAGCTTTCACATGACCATGCTCCCTGGCCGACATGGGATTGCCGCCGCCTAAGAGATCCAAATGGGAGCTACCT
This sequence comes from Moschus berezovskii, assembly GCF_049115385.1. Taxonomy (NCBI): domain Eukaryota; kingdom Metazoa; phylum Chordata; class Mammalia; order Artiodactyla; family Moschidae; genus Moschus; species Moschus berezovskii. The sequence goes on along the minus strand of NC_142479.1, from coordinate 68,741,302 downwards.
GGCTGAGAATTCTCCAGATTTCTGACCCACAAGTCCCGATGAAATGCAGTGGCTGCTTTCAACCACTGAACCGAAGGGCCACTTGTTACACAGCAGTCACTGGCTGGGGTGTGCTCTCGTGGAGCTTACAGTCCAGTAGGAGACAGATGCTACAGTCCAGGTGTTAAAGTCTCCTCCAAACTGGCATGAAGTTATGCCTGAGGTCAGTGCCACCTCGAAAACCTCCAAGGGGGCCTTGGCCCAGGGAGGGCAGGGAAGATGCCCTGGGGAAGGGTTGACTGGGAACTAAGAGAGGGAGGGAGTTCATGGGGGCAGGAGGAGGAGTATCCTGGCCCGAGCAAAGTCCCTGGGGCAGCAAGGATGCTACAGGATGGGGAGCAGGGGACGTCAGAGAGCAACCCGGGCAGCGCCTCAGCATGAGGGGAATTCGGCCACAGCCATGCCCAGAAGCAGCACCCGTGGCCGCTCACAGGCTGGCCAATGACCACGGTGAGTGCCGTCCATTTAAATGACGCGTGCAAATCCCCATCATCCAGCAGAACCCAGGTGCCCATAGGGGTCGCTTTCCTGCTGAGGGCCCTAAAGCCCGCCTCTCCTGGTAAAGGATGCCACTCCAAATTTAATCGCACGACCTTGGGTAGGTCACTTCACCTCTCTGGGGACCGGCCTTGCATAGATGATTTATAGGTCCTTTCAAATTCCGTGAATCTAAGAATCAATTCTAAGGTGAGTTTCCCATCACGAAGAAAGCCCTCGCTAAAGCTTACATAAATAGATTAAGTAGGCCAATGACATGAAATTATATCTAATATGATTCATTATCAGCACGTGCTATATACAGAGCTATCTCTTTTCTCCCTACTGCCTGCCTTATTTTCATGGCAACACAAGGGTTCGGGAAGGCAGTCACCAAGCAAACGTGCCAGGGCTCCCCGGGGAAAGTCTGGTCGTGAGAAGCTATGGCAGGAAAACCAAGGCCGTGTGCGTGGCCGTGGGCTGGGTGCGGGCCCGCCTGCCCGCTCACTCCCCCGGAGGTGCAGCCACAGCCTGGTCTGTAGGCTCACCTGCCAGGCAGAGACTGATTTAGAATGTCGTCAACAGCACCAGGATAAGCCTCCAACTCAGTATCGTTGAAAATGCCGGGAGAGGCCAGGCTTCTGTGTTTGGCATCATTTCCTCTCTGTGACCTTGGTCCCTGCACTTGACCCCTGCAAGCAACAATGTCCTCTACAGTGGGGATAAGAATGCCCAGCTCTCACCCTTAAAGGGGCGACATGGAGACGAGACACGATCATTCCCGTCAGCGGTGGTCGGCTAGGCGCCCCGCGCTGGGTCCGCGCTGCATAAAGGTTGTCCGTGTTTTCCCAGCCCTCTTCCTTCGAGCTGTTTTCTCGGGTAACTGGAGTTACGACGGAACTGAGATGACAAGTGTCAGGCCCATAAATACCGAGGGTCTGCTGTCTGTCTTGACAGGTAATTGACTGTTCAGAAAACACAGAGTCGGTTCGGCTCCTCGCCATGATCCCTCTCGCTATTTTGATCCTGTCCCTGGTGAAAGATAAAAGCAGAAACACAGCCGTAAGTAATGTTTAAAGAGAGGTGCCCCAGCCGGGTGGCTCCAAGTGACATGTGGAGTTACTCGTGGAATAACCGGCAGGGTCCCAGCCCTTGTTGGGAATGCACACCTGGGGCTTGAGTGTGAGTGGGCGGACACACACGTGCTAGGGCACGTGTGTGCGCACACACACACCTCATGGCTGTGTGTGTGTGTGCGCCTGGAAAGCTAACTCCTGTTTCCTTGACACAGTCCTGCTCTGCTTTCCAAGATGAAAAACACGTCACCTCCCCCGGTCGCCGCCTCCCTGCCGTCTGAGGAGGGCGAGGGGTGAGGCAGGCAGAACGCGGCGGCGAAGGCAGGGCGTCCGGATGAGACGAGGACGGTATCGGATCTGGACCAGCATCCCCGTCCCTAGCCTGCCAGGCCCCTCTCGGGTCAGGGTGGGAAGGGGCCATGTGTCTTCAGAGCAGGCAAAGATTAAAAAAAGAAAAAGAAAACCAAAACGGTTGCATCCTGAATCCATCTAGACAGTAAATTTTTGAGTCCCTATAAGCTAAAATCAATATTGGCACAATTGTGTGTCATTAAAAGCTAAATGAACATGACAAAGCCCAACTGCTGCCTATTAAACAAATGAGTTTTCTCCCTGCACAGGCACAGCGGGTTATTAAATTCTTTATTACAGGAACATCACCATCTGAAGGGGGTAAAAAGCCGTCTTTATGAGTCATCTGTATGTGTGACGCAGCCCAGCCTTCCTGTGTTCACCGCCCCCAAAGATGGCTCTGGCAGTCCCCAGCCTGGTCCCCCCACAGGGAGAGGCGGCTTCTCAGAGCCGCCAGGGGAAGGGAAGCGTGAAGTGACGCGGGTATTCACTCGTGCGGCATGGGTCCCTCTGATCTTTACTGATTCCGTCAACAAGCGCTTAGCAAACACCTACTACGTGTCCCACGCTTTGCGACCCCATGGACTGTAGCCCGCCAGGCTCCTCTGTCCTAGGGATTCTCCAGGCCAGAACACTGGAGTGGGCTGCCGTGTCCTCCTCCAGGGGATCTTCCCAACCCAAGGATTGAAACCCGGGTCTCCCACACTGCAGGCAGATTCTTTACCGTCTGAGCCACCAATGACTCACACACTTACTGCATGTCAGGCATTCTGCAGGGCCCTGGGGATACAGTTGTGACCCACCACCACCATGGCCAGCCCTACCTTGCTAACTCATCAGCACAGATACTGGCAACTCCATCTCAGAAGACTCAACTGTCCATGACCTACAAGCCAATTATTTTCTCACTTAACATGAAGTGTGCAGGCAAAGTGCTTCCAGACTTGAGTCATTTTACAGTGATGGGATTCAGAGGCAGAGGTTTTTTCCAACCTTGTGCTCTGCCCTTGTGCCTTCATGGTTGCAAAGTGGCTGCCATTGCTCCCAACCTCTTGACCTTGCACACAACTATATCCAACAGCAGTTTCTAATCCCACATGTCACTGGATTAGGGAGTGGAACCTTTTCCAGAAGCCCCTAAAGTTTCCCCTCAGGTCCCACTGGCTCCCAGGGGTGGTGAGTGTGCCCAAGGTGTCTGTGAGGAAGGCTGGACTGTGAGTCGTGGGAGATGCATGGGAATGGTGGCCCACAGGCTCCCCAAGAAATGTTTCTCTTTCTGTTTTCCAGGCACCTGTGATCCTCCTGGGTCCTCACCTCCTAACGGCCCCCAAGCCTGCTAGCTGTGTTGAGACAGAGAAAGGAGGTGAAAGAGGAGACTTGTGAAGATGTTAAGGTTAAGAAGATGAACGGGACCCTTTCTGGGACACCCTGGCCCTGGCGGGGGTGCAGGGCTATGCTCCCGGCTCCCACTGACAAAGTGAGGACGCCGGCGGGTGCTCCAATCAGCCTGGCGCATGCCCACCAGGCCCTCTCGTTTGCACTAGGCGGTGACTGGTCTTCCCTGCTTCAGCTCAGGGTCAGGTGCCGCCTCAGCCAGGACCGGAAAGCAGTGCTTCAGGACCCAGACAGCACTTCCGTGTATGTCGTTGCTCTTAACACTCACAAAGACCAAGCAAGGCAGACACTGTGGTCTCCACTTTACAGACGAGGAAACTGAAGCATCTTGCCCAAGCCCAGATAGTATTCTTGGCAGGACTTGGACCAGAGCCCCACCCATGACTCGCAACTCCATGACATAGGCTCCGTATGGCTGTGGCTCCCAGTCTCTGCTCCAAACAATTTCGGGGGCTGCAGGCTGAAGGAAAGGGTTCATTCTATTGGTAAAACAGAATAATGACTATCTTTTCTCAACTTGTAGATAGAATACATTTGTACATACAATTTCTTCAATGATAAACTCTGTTTCTCAGTTTTCTTTTTGATCTTTTGACACATCATCCTGTCATCAGTACCAGAATCTCATCTTGAACAGGATATGATTTAGCACGGCATTACATATCTAGATCCAATGTCTCAATAGTTCAGTGTTTTGCAGAGACTATTACCTGCTATTCTGTGCTTTATGCCCAAATTAGTAGCTTGAAAACCACAAATTGTTATACAGCTGCTTTCAGACTCTGAAAGGTTAATCTGGACCTCAGATAAAAAATTAGTTCCATATCAGACTCTAGCATGAATTCTAGCATGACTTTGGGAGTGATTGTTGGAAAGGGTATGGGGCTGCATCTGGACTCAGAGGTGGGGGAGAAATAGGGGCTCCATTAGTTATGCCTGCCACAGGCACAGGCCTTGGTATTGTTGAAGTGCTTGCCATTTGTCTGCACACCCTGACCCAGGCCCATCCTTCCAGCGGAAGAAAAGAAGGCGGTTTCAACCCTTCTTGGTTCGGGTACCTCTTAGAATGAAGAGCTGGTAACTCAGATGGTAAAGAATCTGCCTGCAATGCAGGAGACCCGGGATCAATCCCTCGGTCAGGAAGATCCCCTGAAGAAGGGAATGGCAACCCACTCCAGTATTCTTGTCTGGAGAATCCCAGGGACAGAGGAGCCTGGCGGGCTACAGTCCATGGGGTCGTAAAGAGTCAGACACGACTGAGTGACTAACACTTAGAATGAAGAAGGTGTTGGAAAGAGGATAAGCCAGGCTCATTTCCCCTGCCTGTTTTAAGTGGTAATTGTGATGGCATAAAAGATGATCACATAATATTATTTAAACATGCTTTTTAATAGCCACGAGTATGGCCAAACTCCATTTGCAGACCGTGGCCACGACCTCGCAGAGGGCAATGACTTGGGAAGATGAGAACACTGTTGGCAGGGAGCCCCTCGGCGTCCTTGCTGGAGGAAGTTCAGAGCTGAGTCTCTCTGGAGGTGACACGGCAGCTTGTGGGGTGTAGAAGAGCCAGTGCCCTGATGCTTGGATGGAGGTGGGATGAATGGGAGTCCAGTTGCCCAGGATGGTTGGGGGACACAGAAGCAGCGACCCCTTCTGGCCAACAGAGGAATGGCATGGGCTTCCTAGTGAAGGTGGGAGAGAATTTAGGGTGAGTCTGTGAGCAAAGAATAAATGTGACCCCACAGAGCAGGCTCTGGGAGGGGAAGACAGATCTGGGGTAAAAAAAAGAGAGTCTAAACTGGGTTGAGACTCGAAAGTCAAATCAAGGGAGACTGAGTCACGCGAAGCCTGTTACATGTCCCCGCCCTTGGGTTCAGGTTGCCGTTCAGCCACTAAGTCGTGTCCGACCCTTTGTGACCTCATGAACTGCAGCACACCAGGCTCCTCTGTCCTCCACTACCTCCTGGAATTTGCTCAAACTCATGTCCATTGAGTTGGTGATGCCATCCAACCATCTTATCCTCTGCTGCCCCCTTCTCCTTCTGCCCTCGATCTTTCCCAGCATCAGGGTCTTTTCCAATGAGTCAGTTCTTCGCATCATGTGGCCAAAGTATTGGAGCTTCAGCAACAGACCTTCCAATGAATATTCAGGGTTGATTGCCTTTAGGATGGACTGGTTTAATGTCCTTGCAGTCTTGGGTTCAGGAGGGAGGTGTTTATGGCATCTGATTAATGCTCTAAGCTGGAAGAAGAGAACGTGAAATGTTCTGAATTCCAAGGACAGGGACTGGTGGCATCTTGGGTTGTCCCCCAGCCCTGAGGATCAGCTGAGTGGCCTTCACCACGTAAGCACTGCTTCTTTCGTCTGAAGTAAGGGATTTTAAGCCATTACAGATGCCTGTGGAGTCAGTGAATATGCTTTGAAAGGTCCATGGGCCCTGTAGAAATTGCTTGTGAAATTTAGTGTGTATTTATGTACATTTCTTTTCCTAGGGAGAAGGTTCATAGCTCTCGTCAGATTCTCAAAAGCTTCTGTGACCCCCTCGAAAGAGGATTTATTTAAAGTATTTGTCTGTAAGGAGGATTATCCTATAAATGGTATTGGGATAACAAGCTAACCTTTGTGGGGGGGAAATAAAGCTGGACTCTCACCTAACTCTTTACACCAAAATATATTCCAGATGGAGCAAAGATTTCAATGTTACAGAAAAAAAAAGAAACAATGAAACTTATGGATGAAATTTGGGTAAATAGATTTATAACTTTAGTGTTAGAAACCAGTTTTCAAAACAAGACATGAGATCCGAAGTCATTTAGGACAAGATTGATGAATCGAGCACAGAGAAACTAAACTTCAGGGTGAGGAAAACAAGGAACATATTGAGGTCAAAACACAAGGGACAAACAGGGAAAAAACATTTACAGTACAAGTCAAAGTACAAGAAACCAATTTATTAATGTATAGAGAGCTGGGGCAATCCATAAGAAAAAAATTAAGATAACAAATAGAAAGAGGTATACAGGACACAGGCAAGCAGCGCCTATGGAAAGAAACACAATGAACCAAGAAACAAAGGGAAAAAATGCCCAGCAGTTCATTACATAATTAAGGAAATACACATCGATACCCAGAATGGGATTACCATTTTTTACCTTCAAAGACTGAACAAAATTTATGTCAAAACGTATTTTACGACATGGATGTTTTATATTTTATTTATTCTGCTGTATCTTAATATTTATATTGTGTCTGGTTTTCAAGTATTACAAACAATGTTGTCAAGAACAATTTTGTAGCAAACCTGTGATTATTTACTTAAGATGGATTCCTAGAAGGATCATCAGCCTTTAGCATCTTTCAGCAGATCTGACCATTTCTAAGGCGATGCGAGTCGACAGGCCAGAGCTGGAGCCACAGTACAGGGTGCAGAGCCCTCCTGGGAATGGCAGCCCTGGATTTGGAGATTTTTAAAAAATGTTAAATAGTGTTCCCTGAACATCTGTTATGTGCCAAGCAGAGCAGCAGACATTTCCACACTTATTAGGTGTTTTGTTTCACCGAGACAGCGTTAAGAGTTGAGGCGAGCAATGACCCCCCCCCCTTGTGGAGATGAAGAAACTGAGGGTCAGAAAGATTTAGTAACTGGCCTGAGATTGCACAGTGAAGCTGGGATTGGAAGCGTGGGTCTCTCTGGTTTGAGAGCCTGTGCTCTTTTCACTTTGCCAGCTGCCCATCGGAGGCAGCAGCTGGTGGCTTGGCTGGAGGTTGGGGAGTCAAGGAGGGAAGAAAGTCCGCTGGAGAAGACTCGAGAGTCTCTTGACTTCTCTCAACCCTAAATATTCATTGGAAGGACAGATGCTGAAACTGAAGCTCCAATCCTTTGGCCACCTGATGCGAAGAGCTGACTCATTGGAAAAGACCCTGACGCTGGGAAAGATTGAGGGCAGGAGAAGAAGGGACGACAGAGGATGAGATGGTTGGATGGCATCACCGACTCGATGGACATGAGTTTGGGTGAACTCCGGGAGACAGTGAAGGACAGGGAAGCCTGGCGTGCTGCAGTCTGTGCCGCCGCAAAGAGCTGGACACGATGGAGCCACTGAGCAACAGCAAGGGAGGTGGGAGGACCCCAGAGACGAGGTTGTTCCTGTTAAGGACTTTCTGGAAGGTTGTTCCTCTTCCTGGCTGCCCAGAGGTGTAGCTCTCCAGGGAAAGTGCTTGACAAGGAATGTGTGGATGGATATGAAATAGTAAAGCGCGTGGTGAGGTCACCAGTCTTGCTTTGCCTGCTCCCAACCTTGACTCGTTAGGTGCATTTAAACGGGCCACCCGTGCAGGACCTAAGCTTCCAGTCACCAGCATGTGTACACAGGTTTACACATAGCTCAGCAACACAAAAGAGGCTTCCATGGTCCCCAGGGAATTCCAGATCCTTGCCCATCTAATCGTTCCTCTTAACCCTTCTATGGGGTCTTCCCCCAACAAAACCAGTTCATCCTCCCCTTCACACTTGCCCAGACCAGCCATCCCTAGATCATCCAATTAAGGAATCCTGTTCAGGTCCCAGTTTTAGAGAGCAAAAGGGCGGGTCGGATGTTACCTTTCAAATAAATTCTGAAGCTCCAACAAGTCAGAAGGGGTTTGGAGGCTCAGTTAATTTTCTAAGAGAAATCATTTTCTCCTCCATAACCGTCTCAGCTCTGCTGTAGCCAAAGGAGATAAACGATGGTTCTGGAAACAGCTGGTGTAAGCAGAGAGATGAATCATTCCCCCATGTCTGTGACGGACAGTAACTCACTTCCCCTGCTCTGTTGTTATCCCAGAGTGGATACTGGGCCAGGTGAACTGAACTGAACTGAAAGACACCACACAATCAGAGACAATGTTGTTGTTTAGTCGCTCAGTTGTGTCTGACTCTTTGTGACCCCCTGGACTGTAGCCCGCCAGGCTCCTCTGTCCGTGGGATTTCTCAAGCAAGAATACTGGAGTTGGTTGCCATTTCCTTCTCCAGGGGATCTTCCTGACCCAGGGACTGAAACTTTGTCTCCTGCATTGGCAGGCAGATTCTTTACCCTTGAGCCATCCAGGAAGTCCAAGAAAGAATGTAGCAAAAGCCTTTAAAAAAAAAAAAAAAAAAGTTTGACTCAGCAAAATTGTACTCCTACAAATTTATCTTAAGGAAATGTGATTTGCTCAAAGATCTATGTACAATATGTTCTTCACAGCATCGTTTATACTGTCGGCAGATTGGAAGCAAACTAGTGTTCAATAAAGGAGACTGACCGAAAAAATTAATGTGGTGATTAAAAGCTATGCTGGAGGCAGGATAACGACGGGGCAGAAGGTCACTATGCGACCTTTAGTGGGTTGGGCGGGGAGAACCACGCGGAAAGCAATATGTACAATGTATCCCAATAAAGAAAACTGTTGAGGCGGGGGAGAGAGAAAGAAGCCCGGAAAACCTGCCAAACAAAAATGTTTCCCTGCAGATGATGGATTTGCGGGCAGCTTTTCTTTTCCTCATGCTTTTTGGCTTTCCACCTTTACTGCATTGTCATAAGGAAGAGCATTTTAAAAAGATGGTTTTGGGAGAGGTGCTTTTGGTGGCTGTCTGAGGATGTGTGTTTCAGAGCAAGGCAGCCACCCGCGTGGGTTCAGGATGCGGGTGGCCGTGCGAGCTGGTATGCTGGGGAGAGGTGAGCCTGGCCTTTGGATTCATCGCCTGCAATCGCTCTTACCTCTGATCCACGGGGGACAATCAGTATCCCAAATACCCAGCCTGTTAGACACAGTGTTTGATGGAAGATCGAGTTCCTCGGATTAATGCTGGGTTGAAAAATGACCCATGAGTCCCCGGAGAGCGAGCAGAGCTGGAGAAACCCGGTATTTATAACCCAGTCTCCCGGCTCGGGGTCGGGACACTGCACAATTTTGACAGGTGATTCTCATGAGAAACTTTCAGTTTCCATTTGATTATAGGCTCATAAACACAGATCGCCATTGAGCAGTTAGGGCTCTGCCCGCATTGGACCAGCCAGGGCTCAGGAAGCCCTTCCAGATGGCTCTGGTGTGCCTGTCACCTGTGGGGGTCCCAAGATGCTGTTGGTTCTGGGAAGCTGCCCTTGGTCATGTCTGTGTTCTGATGAGGCTATTTGAAGTACCCACCTACATACTTGATGTGGGCGTCTGGCTCTCCCGTTATCTGGCCAGGGTTGTGTCTTTCGCCTGCATCATCCCATGCTACCTGGCTGTGGGGGGTAGCGGGTGCCCAGCTGGTTCTAGGAGGCTGGTCTGGGGTCTACCACCTGCTTTTGATCTTCTTCACTCATCATTTGGCGATACTGAGCAGGGGCCATGTTGATGGCGGCATGGTCCGTGGTGACAGCAGAGGACGGTGTCATGGAGGCACCTTGAAAGCAGAGCATTCAGGATGAGCGGTGGGGGCTGATTCTCTGTTTCTCTCTCAAGTACTGAGGGCAGCGTGGGGCCCAGTTGCTGTTTACTGAGGTAGAGGAAGCTGGAGGAGAACCTTTGGGGAAATGTCACTTCTAACCCACAGCTCTGTCCCGGGGGCTCCCCACGTGCCAGCCCCCTGACCCAGGGCGCTGATGCGTCACTTTGTCTTTTCGGTCACCCCCCGACTCTGCCTGCCTTCCCTGGTTGAGGCATCATTTGCAGAATGCTCTGGAGAAGGCCGTGGGCAGAAGGCCTGGCAGGTTACGATCCACAGGGCCGCACGGAGTTGGACACGACCAAGTGAGCGCAAACGCACGCCGAATCACAAATGCTGCCCTCATGCATGTTCGCCCCCTCTCCCAACACCTCTGTCTGCTGTGAACCCTAGGGCAGTGGGCTCCAGTCCAGAGCCTGAGGTGACCTTCTGGTCCTGCTGCCTGGACCCTACAGCAGGGTGCGGGTACCCATGGGCGCTGCTGCCTCATTGCCTCGCCCTGCAGCTTGGGCTCCTCCTCCACAGAACCCCCTGGGCCCCCAGCACGGCTGCACTAGCCTCTGGTGTGGACCAGCTGCTGGGTCCCTGCTCTTTGATCCCCCATCCCGGGGGGCCCTGGCTCTGCTTCCTGAGCAAACACATCTGGACTCATCAGACCGTGTGACCGAGACATCTGCCTCCAGAGAGTGAAGGAGGCAGCAGGCTTTGTAATCACTCCTAATTGTCTCCAGCCCCGGGCCCTTGCCTCTGGGCCCTGGGTTTAAGGACATTCAGGTTGTTTCCAGTGGCGCATTATGGGTTCTGTGGTCCGGGTGGCGGCAGGAAGAAGCGGGTGCAGAGGCTCCAGGATGGAACAAGAGGACTGAAGCAAATCTTCTGTTCCCAGTGTCCCTTGGAAACGGACAGACACCCACGGGGGAAGGTGAGGTGATGTAGCAGGTGCCCACCGGACCCCTTGGCCTCACTGCTTCTGGGGTCTCCTGCTACCGTCTATCCCCCAGGGGGGCCATCTCTTTGCTCACGGGTTTTTCCTGACATCCTGAAAACTTGCTTTGCCAGAAGTGGGGGAATGAACTCCCACCTCCAAATGAGCCCTTGACAGTGGCCAAGGGAAGGGAATGTAGAAGTGCCCGGTCCCCTTGCCCCTGGATGGGGATGATTCGGAGGCGTCCACCCTACAGGTCTCCTGGAGATCTGCCCGGGAGGAAGTTCCAGTTGCCCCTGGAGGAGCAAGTGTGATGACCTGCTCCTCTGGTGGGCTCCCAACCCCTCCCCTCCCATGCATCCTCTCCCTCCTCCCCTCCCCTCCCCTGTATCACCTCCCTCCTCCCCTCCCCTCCCAACCTCCTCCCCTCCCTCCCCTGCATCACCTCCCTCCTCTCCTGCATCCCCTCCCTCCTCCCCTCCCCTCTAACCCCTCCCCTCCCAACTCCTCCCCTCCCCTCTCCTGCATCCCCTCCCTCCTCCCCTGAATACCTCCCTTCTCCCCTCCCCTCCCCTGTATCACCTCCCTCCTCCCCTCCCCTCCCTCCCTCCTCCCCTCCCTCCCCTGCATCACCTCCCTTCTCCCCTCCCAACTCCTGCATCCCCTCCCTCCTCTCCTGCATCCCCTCCCTCCTCCCCTCCCCTCCCAACCCCTCCCCTCCCAACTCCTCCCCTCCCCTCCCAACTCCTCCCCTCCCCTCTCCTGCATCCCCTCCCTCCTCCCCTGAATACCTCCCTTCTCCCCTCCCCTCCCCTGTATCACCTCCCTCCTCCCCTCTCCTCCCTCCCTCCTCCCCTCCCTCCCCTGCATCACCTCCCTCCTCCCCTCCCAACCCCTGCATCCCCTCCCTCCTCTCCTGCATCCCCTCCCCCCTCCCCTCCCCTCCCAACCCCTCCCCTCCCAACTCCTCCCCTCCCCTCCCAACTCCTCCCCTCCCCTCTCCTGCATCCCCTCCCTCCTCCCCTGAATACCTCCCTTCTCCCCTCCCCTCCCCTGTATCACCTCCCTCCTCCCCTCCCCTCCCTCCCTCCTCCCCTCCCCTCCCTCCCTCCTCCCCTCCCTCCCCTGCATCACCTCCCTCCTCCCCTCCCAACCCCTGCATCCCCTCCCTCCTCTCCTGCATCCCCTCCCTCCTCCCCTCCCCTCCCAACCCCTCCCCTCCTCTCCCAACTCCTCCCCTCCCCTCTCCTGCATCCCCTCCCTCCTCCCCTCCCTCCTCCCCTGAATACCTCCCTTCTCCCCTCCCCTCCCCTGTATCACCTCCCTCCTCCCCTCCCTCCCTCCTCCCCTCCCTCCCTGCTCCCCTCCCTCTCCTGCATCACCTCCCTCCTCCCCTCCCCTCCCAACCCCTCCCCTCCCCTCCCAACTCCTCCCCTCCCCTCTCCTGCATCCCCTCCCTCCTCCCCTGAATACCTCCCTTCTCCCCTCCCCTCCCCTGTATCACCTCCCTCCTCCCCTCCCTCCCCTGCATCCCCTCCCTCCTCCCCTCCCCTCCCTCCTCCCCTCCCTCCTCCCCTCCCCTCTCCTGCATCACCTCCCTCCTCCCCTGCATCCCCTCCCCTCCTCTGTATCACCGCCCCCCGCCCCCTCCCCGAATCCACCTACCGGTGTACTGGATCTGCCTCTCAGGAGCGGCTCTTGGGTGAACCCAAACTGAGACCAGTGATGGCAAGTGTCAGCACCTGTGGCCTTACAGGTTTTTCTTTTCTGTTTTAAAAGTAGACCGATAAGTGCCAAGGGCTAGGGGAGGGGCCTTAGTGTTTGTTTGTTTGTTTTTGGCTGGCTGGGTCTTCGTTTCTGTGCGGGCTCTCCTCTACTTAGGACGATCAGGTCTATTCTGTATTTGCGGTGTGCGGGCTTTTAACTGCGGTGGCTTCTCTTACTGTGGGGCAGGGGCTCTAGAGCACAGGCTCAGTAGTTGTGGCGACGGGCTTAGCTGTCCTGAGGCTTGTGGGATCTTCCCAACCAAGGGATGGAAGCTGCTTCTCCTTCATTGGCAGGCGGATTCTTTACCACTGAGCAGTCTGGGAAGCCCTATGGGTTGTTTTTAGGACAGTTTGAAGAGGCACCAAGAGTCTGTGGATGTTCTGGGGCCTCAGAAGGCGGGAGAGATACCCTGGGGCTGGGATGAGCACCCTGTAAGCAGGATTCCCTCAGTGAACAGGTCTGCTCTGGCCCAGCTGTGAGGAGATTGAAACCCAGTACAGGCTCATAAAACCAGCCCTTTATACGGTGTGACTCCGCCATCGTAGGACAGAGCTCCTCCCGCTTCTCCATCTCCCACAAAAGCATGATTGACCCTGTTGAGACTCCAAGCCATGTAGACCTCTGTTCTCTGAGTCAGACATTTGGGCTGGATTTAACTGGTTAATTTTGACATGGTGTAACATTGCATTGGGCTTCCCAGGTGGCGCTAGTGGTACAGACGCACCTGCCAGTGAGGGTTCGATCCCTGGGTCGGGAAGATTCCCTGGAGGAGGGCATGGCAACCCACTCCAGGATTTTTGCCTGGAGAATCCCATGGGCAGAGGAGCCTGGTGGGCTACAGTCCATGGGATCACAAAGAGTCAGACACGATGGAAGTGACTTAGCACGCACAACATGGTATTAAGAGAAAGTGATGAGTTTCATATCAGCCAGATGGAAAAGGGTCATTCTCTGGCTGCTGCCTTTAGTGAAGTGGGACTTCTGATGTCCAGAACCCCATGAAAGAAGGTGAACATGTTAGCGGCTCAATCATGCCTGACTCTTTGTGACCCAATGGACTGTAGCCCACCGGGCCCCTCTGTCCATGGGATTTTTCTAGGCAAGGATGCTGGAGTGGTTTGCCGTTTCCTTCTCCAGGGGATCTTCTTGACCCAGGGATCGAACCCTGGTCTCCTGCACTGCAGGCAGATTCTTTACTGACTGAGCTACCGGGAAGCCCCCAGCACCCCGTAGCCTCATAATTCAGCTGATGGGGCTGCATCCTGGGTAATGTTGACATTGACCATGGTGTGATTCCAGAATCGATCTTTTTATTTTACAAACAGGAGAACTGAGCCTCAGTGACCCTCTCCTACTCCCTCAAGGTCCGCCCTGGTCTCATCTTCCCTTATGAATGAGTTTTGCAAGTATGTCTAATTTACTTCCATCCTTATAGCCCATCTCCACATCCTTTATGGAGTTTATCAGGGATGGCCAATGTTGACTTTCATAAAGTACTCACAACCTAGAAGTTGAGGGTTATGTTTTATCTGATGCAAATTTTTAGAACTTCAAGCCCGGAAGACAGCATCTCAAGTGACCCTGAGCAAACTGTTCGGAGGAGGTGGTGGTGGTGGTGGGAGGGGGGCGGGGGAGGGAGTTGGGTTATACAGACGCTTGCAACAAGGGGCAGGGAGTCTGAACATCATTATTGTTAATTAAGGGAGACCAGATATATCAAGGAATTCAGTGCTTTTCTATGGGAAAACGCAAGAGTCTGGGCTCACTGAAGTCACTCCTTTCATATGCATCTCAGCTCTCTGGGGTCAGCATTCTGAGATTTGATTTTTCACATCCTTAGTTCCTTGCTCACCGGTGGGGATGGCAGTGGCTCGGTGGTGGCCGGGTAGCAGGCATAGCTCTTCCTGGGCTCAGAAATTGACATTTGGAGGGCCAGAATCCCTGAGGGCTGTGACATGCTTGTTTACTGACACAGCAGGAAATACTCTGTCTCACGCCAACACGGAGGGCCACCCCATTCCAGACCAAGTGACAGGACCCCCCTGATCCAAAAGAGAGCTGACAATGGGGCAAACCCATCTGAGACTCGTGTGCAGCTGGTTGAAAGGACGCATAAGAAACCATTTAGAATCAGCTTTTGATCCCTTGGGCCTCCGGCCTTGAAAGGCATGGTGGGGAGCCTGGTTCTCGTTCTAGCAGATGGGCCTGTTGGCAAATATACTTCCTTAGATTCCCCCCTAAACATCCAACATCCTGTCCTCATGGGTGGCTGTGACACAAGGGACCTACAGACCTTCAAGACACCTGTCACAAAAGCAGCAACCTCCGTGTGCAGAGCCAAGAAAGCACTGGGGGGGCGGCCTCTTTGTCTAGTGGTGCAATTCCTTTAAGGAGTGGGCTGCCTGTAAGATTCCCCAGCGGGAAGCCCCGCCGCCTGCCAGGCTCCCTGGGGACCTGCCTTAGGGGTGGTGGGCCGAGCTCTGAGGGACCAAGAGGAGACAGGGATGCGCAAGATGTCAAAGCCGGCCCAGGACGCGTAGCTGCCACGCTTGGCGTTGGGCTCGGGGAGAAAGTTTCTCCAAGGCCTGATGATGATCTGAGAAAGCATCTTGCCTAACGCGGTGGTCTCTTGGTCCCTGACTTGTCCGGTTTTCTTCCCCAGGAGAGGCAGCTGACATCGCGGTCTCTTTGCAATAAGGCTTTACTGCGGTTGGAGAGAGAACAGGGGAGGAAGGCCTGCCTCTAGGCCTTTCAAAGAATCTCCAGTATCATGCAGTGTCTGTACAGAAAGAGCCCCCGAGACCCCTGACACTCTCTGAGACAGGAGTGGCTGATAGCAGACGGGATGTCGCCACTCCATATCCCGGGCCCCGATCGGGTGTAGCTTGTGGTATTCCGACCTTCACCTGGGATATAACCTCAGAATTCTTCTTAACACTACAACCCGGGCCGGGACTAACACTAAGGCTCAGAGCTGGCACTGAAAATGAAACTGATTTTCCGTGTCAGTTTAAAACTCATTCAGCAGAAAAAACTGCAGCTGTAAAGAAACAAAAATAAATAAATAAACCCTTACCCATGAAAAAAAAAACAAAAACCCATTCACTGACTCAGATGGACTTATAACAGGTATGCAGATACTTTGATAAGAAATGCTTAATGATTATAAAAACAGAATTTATCGCTCACCTTGCTTAAAAGGTAAGGGTTTGTACCACACCGTGAGGCTTCAATCAGAGTATCACAGGATCCACCTCAAATTTGTCGCAAGGGCCGTTCTTACTCTTTTATTTTTGGCTGCGCTGGGGCTTGTGGCTGCACGCAGGCCTTCTCTAGCTGTGGCGAGTGGGGGCTGCTCTTCTTTGCGGTGAGCGGCTTCTCACTGCCGTGGTCTCTTCCCGCACACCCCGGGCTCTAGGGCACGGACTTCAGTAGCTGTGGCACGCGGGCTTAGTTGCCCTGCAGCTTGGCACATGGAGACTTCCCAGACAAGAGACTGAACCCGTGTCCCCTGCACCAGCAGGTGGATTCTTTAACCACTGGGCCAGCAGGGACGTCCCCATCCTTGCGTGAGTTGGGAGGGTCTAGAAGCGAATTTTGCCAGCGCCTCACCGAGGGGCCCTGGGCTCCCAGTCCAGTTTATAAGTTCTGGAAAGAGAGCAGAGCAGATGAGACCCAGGTCTTGGTTCTCAGTAGCATCTCTCCAGTCTGCTCCTCCCACTTCTGTGTCTCTCCTGAGTTCCACTTTGGAGGGTGACCCTGTAAGTCGTCATCTGAACTGGGAGTGAACGTGAACTCGCTAGTCGTGTCTGATTCTTTGTGACCGCGTGGACTGTAGCCCACCAGGCTCCTCCGTCCATGGGATTTTCCAGGCAAGAATAATAGAGTGGGTTGCCGTTTCCTTCTCCAGGGGATCTTCCTGACCTAGGGATCGAACTCGGGTCTCCCGCTTTGCAGGCAGACTTTTTATCATCTGAGCCACCAGGGAATCCAAACTGGGAGGGACCACTATTAATAATTACACCAGAACCGCACACCAGGACACATAGTCACCAATGAATGGAACACATAAAGACACGGTGTCCCAAGCAAACAGGGACGGCCGCGCCCTGAGGCCCTATACTACTGTATGGAAATGCATATTTGTGTGTGTGCGAGAGAGAGATGCGTGGATGTGTGTGGGCGCTCAGTCATGTCCGACTCTTTGCAGCCCATCAGGTTCCTCTGTCCCTGGAATTTTCCAGGCAAGAATACTGGAGTGGGTTGCCATTTCCTACTCCAGATAGATGCGTGTGCCCTGGGGCAATAAGAGAAAGTCCAGCCTCCCCCAGCTGCCCTGTGTCCCTCTGGCTCCTCTTGCCAGCTCTCAGGTGTGAGACGTACAGATGGAAGGAGACCCTGGCTGAACTGACAAGGCTCCCGGGGGCTGGAGCAATTAACTGAGCCTTGCCCAGCTCTAAGCACAACCTCGGGCTTCTATAAGGGCCTTTCAATTGCCACTTGAGTGAGTAGCTCTTTCTTCTCTCAAAGTCAAGATTCTGCTCAGCACTAGGAGAGGAGGACTGGCAAGTTGCTAATGCTGGTCCATTCAGCAAAGGTCCCCAATTCTGAGCCATTCCCAGGGACGCTCCTGTCCAGCGGCTTCTTCCCAGATATGCCCACTTTCGGATCTTCTGTGCTGATGAAATTCAAACAGCTGCAAATGGAAGGGACTCTGGAGAGCTTTGAGAAGGTTTCCTGGGAGGGGAGGAAGAAGGGCAGCCCTCTGGTCAGCTCCACTTCTGGTCCTGGAAAATGTCACCACGGATAGAAGAGACCCAGATGCTATTGCTGCTGGCAGGGTCGCCCAGGACAGAGGGCCAGGTATAGGACAGAGGGACAGTAACAGCATAGAGGGCCAGATCCAGGACAGAGGGACAGGCTCAACCAGTACTGGCTGAGCTTAAAGTCATGTTGAAAAGCCAAGACTCTCAAACCCAAGTGAGTGTAGCCCATGGAATCTGGGGGCCACTGCATGGAAATTGATCACTGGAAAGCCCTCGGTGGGGCGGGGGGCGGGACTCAGGCACTGGGGGTCAGGCCGCCCTCAGGCAGCCAACAGAGGAGCCCCTGGTAACTCAGTGCCCTTAAAGCTGCCTCTTGACTGAGACGCTGGGTGCTGATTCTGCAACAGATCCACGTGCAGCCAGCATCCATTACGGAATACCTGTGCCCCCAGCCTGCCCTGACCCGCGCTGGGAGGCAGCCGTGCTGTTCTGCCCATACGGCCAATAATCTGGAACGCGTTAGGATTCCAATTTTCAACAGATTTTCCCTCCCAAACCCGCCTGGGTTCACAGACATGTGCGTTTGGGTGGGAGGCAGGTGAAACGGAGGTCCAGCCCAGTGACAACCATGAAGAAGATGTGCCTGATAACCGTACAAATTACAGCCCTTGTCTTCCTCCTGCCCGTGGAGGAGGCCCAACGCTGCCTTCCTTCCCCTTGGTCTGTCTTGCACTCACTCATATTGGGCAGCTGCTAATGTGGCCCCATTCTATAGACGTGAACACTGAGGACAGAGAGGCTAGTTCATAAGGTCCCTCAGCGGGTAAGTAACACATGAGGATTGAAGGCTACTGTGTGCCTTTGGGGCTACCCGGACCTCTCACCCTCGGGCAGAGTAAGGAGAAACAAACTTCCAGATGGGTGGGTTTTCAGCCCTGAAGAAGCTAAGAAAGCTGCTGCGAGGGTGGACTTCTTTACCCAGGGCTGTTCTTCATTTTCCAGGTCGAGAGGAGGCAGGGTGGGCCTTGGGACACACTGCAGCAGGGCAGGTTTTTGTCTTTTTGACCACGTGGGCACAGAACACAGCAGGCTCCTGACTCCCAGCCCAAGGGTTTTTGGTAGCCGTCCAGTCGCTGGGTCAGTATAGCAGCTCTGCCTTCATTAAGGTCCCAGCAAGAGAAAAGAACTAACCTGCTTGTGCCCGGGGCCTCTGAGGTTACTGCTCTCGGACCAGATGCCCCAGGCCAGGGCACTGGGCACAAGGGAGCTGGCCAGGCGGGCGGCATGCATCTGTGCAGAGGGCAGGGTTCATACTTTTTTTCTGCAGAGAAGTGCAAAATCAGTTTTCTGGTGGTGAGTGGCTGAACCTGGCTAGGGCAAGTGAACAGCAGGAGGGCAGCGGGCAGCTCCCAGAGCCCCACGTTTTTGGCACCCGTTGAACTATGCAAACTCTGCCGGCTCAGGCCTCCCTCCGCGGAGCCCCCGCCAGCAGATGTGGGCAGGCGGCTGGGCATGGGGCTGGGAGGGGGAGCTGGCAGAAGAGCAGGGAGAGGAGAAAGAGGTTCTATCAGACAATTTGATCAGACGTGACAGGAAACCCTCCTAGTAATGGCTTGTTGTTCTGCGCTGCTCGGCCATGTCCGACTCTTTGCAACTCCATGAACTGTAGCCTGCCAGGCTCCTCTGTCCATGGAGTTTCCCAGGCAAGAATACTGGAGTGGGGAGCCATTTCCTACACAGGGATCGAACCCCTGTCTCCTGCATCTCCTGCATTGGTAGGTGGGTTCTTTACCACTGCGCTACCTGGGACTTGTTCAGTCGCTCAGCCACGTCCAGCTCTTTGTGACCCCATGAACTGCAGCACACCAGCCCTCCCTGTCCTTCACTGTCTCCCAGAGTTTGCTCAGACTCTTGTCCATTGAGTCGGTGATACCATCCAGCCATCTCATCCTCTGCCACCATCTTCTCCTCCTGCCCTCAATCTTTCCCAGCAGCAGGCTCTTTTCCAGTGAGTCAGCGCTTCACATCAGGTGGCCAAAGTATTGGAGCTTCAGCTTCAGCATCAGTCCTCCCAATGAATATTCAGGGTTGGTTTCCTTTAGGATGGACTGGTTGGATCTCCTTGCAGTCCAAGGGACTCTCAAGAGTCTTCTCCAACACACAATTCGAAGGCATCCATTCTTTGCACTCAGGCTTCTTTATGATCCAACTTTATGGTCCAACCTGGGACTTAAGAGAAACCAAAAGAGAGGGAATGGATGTCTCTTCCTGATTTGTTTCACTAAAATATCCAGGTCTGAACCTGGATGCTGTCACCAGGATGATTTGCTGGTGTGTCCCCATTTCTTAGCTCCGTTTCTTTCTGTGTTGGCTCAGGGAATTGAGGCAAGATGGTGGCTCCCAGCTCCCCACCTTGGGAAAAAAGAGTTTTTTCTCCTCCACCAAGAAAAGCCAAATTCCGAGCCTGATTGTCTTTGGCCTGAATTAAGTCACATGGTGACTCAGGAAGAAAGCATGTGTCCACTGAGTTCCACTTCCTGAAGCTGGAGGTGGGTTCAGTCCTGAGTGAGACCGGATAGGGGAAGGGTGACGGTGCCCAAGACCCGAGGTTGGGAGTGGGGGGCCCAAGGTATCGTCCCTGCGTGTCAACTGGGACAGGGTTAACCCGGATGGGAGAGCGTGGGCGGTTCTTGGACGGAGGTGTGTCTGGACGCCTGTTCCCCCCGGGGCTGAGGGAGGGAGGAGGATACACAGGTGTGGACAGGCAGACCTGGAGGATTCGTTCAGAGAGAGCGGTGCCGCCTCAGGGGGGCATCATATGGGAGTCAGTGGGTGTTGGGGGACGGGGGTCCCCTTTTTCCCTGGGAACATCTAACCTGCAGAGCCTAACAAGGCCTGCCCAGCAGTACCGGGATTTCCCTAGTGCTTCGACACCGCAAGGCTTTCCATGTCTCATGTCCTTGGATCTTCCCCATCTTCCTGGGCAGCAGGTCAGGGATCTCCTTTAAACAGGTGAGGTACCACTTAGCAGGTACACTGGCCTCCTCTGGGGCTGGGCTGCGTGGGATGGAAGCTGGGCTCTGCTGTGTGACTACAGGCCGGATGCTCAGCCTCTCTGTGACTTGGCTCCTGTGTTTGTAAGAGGAGCGGATGGCGGTGCTGGAAGCACAGGGCGAGTGAGGCTGAGAAGGCTGCTGACATGCGAGAGGCCGCCACGCGGTGGTTGGCCTCTGGGACCATCGGATTCCACCCAGCAGCCCACGGCCCTGTGCCGGGAAGCTTTGGATAAACCTTTCCATGGAAGTCTCTACAGCTCTCCTGCGAACAGTCCTTCTTGCAAGCAAGACAGAGACCCTGCGGGACCACCTGACCGACGCTGAGCTGGTGAGGCCACGCGGCACGAGGACCTGGGGTTGGCCTCTGGGACCATCGGATTCCACCCAGCAGCCCACAGCCCTGTGCCGGGAAGCTTTGGATAAACCTTTCCATGGAAGTCTCTACAGCTCTCCTGCGAACAGTCCTTCTTGCAAGCAAGACAGAGACCCTGCGGGACCACCTGACCGATGCTGAGCTGGTGAGGCCACGCGGCACGAGGACCTGGGGTTGGCCTCTGGGACCATCGGATTCCACCCAGCAGCCCACAGCCCTGTGCCGGGAAGCTTTGGATAAACCTTTCCATGGAAGTCTCTACAGCTCTCCTGCGAACAGTCCTTCTTGCAAGCAAGACAGAGACCCTGCGGGACCACCTGACCGACGCTGAGCTGGTGAGGCCACGCGGCGCTGCAGGAGGATCTGGGGTTGGCCTCTGGGACCATCGGATTCCACCCAGCAGCCGGGCCAGTGGTTTCCAGAGCCCACGGCCCTGTGCCGGGAAGCTTTGGATAAACCTTTACAGCTCTCCTGCGAACAGTCCTTGTCGCAGCCAGGACCGCAAGCAAAGCAGAGACCCTGCGGGACCACCTGACCGACGCTGAGCTGGTGAGGCCACGTGGCACTGTTATTAAACAGCCCGGCTGATGCTGCCAATCTGAGCCAAGCCAGGGATGCATGACCTGGAGGTCTTTCTCCGACTGTTTCCGCTGGGTCAAGGCCTCCAGGGGTGGGGTGCTGAGGGTTTGGGGTTCTCTTCTTTGAAAGGGAGACATGGGGAAAGGAAGAATATGGTGGTTTGGGCAGGTGGACTGATTGAAGGGGGGTTGTCTGCCTGCTGTAAATGGGGAGACCTTCGAGTTTGGCTATCCAAGGTGGGAAAATTTGTTAGGAACGCAGACTCCTCAGACCTGCCCCAGACTATGCATCAGAATCTGTTTTAATGGGTCATTTCCACATTCATGTTTGAGATGCTGCTTTGGTCTGGTCCTCTTCGGCCTGGGGAGGTTCCGGTTTCCTCTGGCCGTGTAGAGTTTCCATGGATGTTTCAGAACTCAAGAGAGACAGAATCTCAAGTGCAAGTCAGATGGCTAAGCTCTAGCCCCCACCTTTGAGGGCTGCATTGTCCTATGCAGGCAGCAGCCACTAGCTGCCCAGGGCTATTAATATTAAAGTTAAAGGCTGGACTTCCCTGGTCATCCAGAGGTTAAGAATCTGGCTGCCAGTGCAGGGGATGTGGGTTCCTGGTCTGAGAAGATCCCACACGCTGCAGAGCAGCTCAGCCCGTGAGCCACAGCTACTGAAGCCTGTGCCCCTAGAAGCTGCGCTCCGCAACAAGAGAAGCCACCACCATGGGAAGCCTGCACACACCAGCTGTAGAGTGGCCCCTGCTTGCCTCAACTAGAGAAAGACCATGCCCAGCGGTGAGACCCAGTGCAACCAAAAAAATACAGACAGAAAAAAAAAAATGTTCAAAGTTAAATACAAACCAGGTGGTGAAGGGCAGGGAAGCCTGGCGTGCTGCAGTCCACGGGGTCGCAAAGAGTCGGACACAACTGAGCAACTGAACAGCAACAACACAAACCAGTGGAAACCAAATACAGTGACTTGGTGACAAAAGGCACGTCTCAGTGGTCAGCAGCCACAGGTGGCCAGTGGCGATTGGAGAGTGAATGGTTCCATCATCATGGAACATTCTACGGGGTGGCGTGGGTGCAATGGTCATTGGGTGGCCACGGGTGATGGGCGCCCCACCCAGCCCGGCTCTTGCTGAACGGCAGCTTCCCTCTCTGGGTGGCGGGGAGGGTGGAGTGTACGGCCAACGTGCAAGCGACAGATGTGTGGGAACTTGGGGGGGGGTGAAAGCTTGGGGGAGGGACGCAGAGGCCTCAGGAAGCAGCTGCAGAAGAACACCTGGTGCAAAGTCAAAGCTGGAGGTAGTTATGGTGAGAAACACAGGGGGCATTTAGAAGTCATTTAGCTCAAACCCCACCCCACACCGAGCTTCCCCAACCCCGTCTCCTAGAGTAAGACCTGGAAGCCGGATTGAGGGGCAGCAGCCAGACCTACAGTGGGGTTTTGGACCCCAAGCCCAGTGATCCATTCCTTTGCTAGTGAGACAGTCAGACGGTGTGATGGATTAGCCAGCAGGGGCTTTACCCGGAGGAGGGTACATGTGGGGCTGGGGGCTGGGCGGCCGTGCAAGACGCCCCTTCTCAGAACCTGAGAACTCGCACCCGCTGATCCCTGCTGACAGCCACAGAGTGATCTTGGAGGTGGCTCCTGCTGCAGCCGGGCCTTCAGACGAGGCCCAGCCCTGGCTGACACTTTGAACACAGCCTGTGAGACCCAGAGACAGAGGATCCAGTTAAGCCACACCCTGACCCAGAGAAATGTGCTGGTTTAAACATCAAGTTTGGGGGCATTTGTAAAATGCATCAATAGATAATGAATATGTCCATCTTTATGGTCCATGAAGACTCAAGCGCCACAGTTGAAGCCTTCTCCAGCTGTGGTGTTGGAGAAGACTCATGAGATTCCCTTGGACTGCAAGGAGATCAAACCAGTCAATCCTGAAGGAAATCAGTCCTGAATATTCATTGGAAAGACTGATGCTGAAGCTGAAAATCCAATGCTTTGGCCACCTGATGTGAAGAGCTGACTCATTGGAAAAGACCCTGATTCTGGGAAAGATTGAAGGCAGGAGGAAAAGGGGATGACAGCGGATGAGAAGGTTGGATGGCATCACTGACTCAATGGATATGAATTTGAGCAAATTCTAGGAGATAGTAGAGGACAGGGAAGCCTGGCGTGCTGCAGTCCATGGGGTTGCAAAGAGTCAGACATGACTTAGTGACTGAACAATATGTCCACAGGGGAAAGAGATTAATGAAGGAAGGCAAATTGGTCCCGGCAATCAAGCAGCGCAGTGAGCAGGCTGGTGGTGGTGCAGGCAGTGGAGAGAATGGAGGGGGACCTGGGGTGAATGACCGGATCCTGCCAGGCACCCTCTCACGTGAGCCCCGAGGAACGGCCCTGAGGGCAGCCTCTGGGGATTTGTGGGTCCTCGGGTTGGGGATGGCTCTCCTAAATCTGCTCCTGGGCCGACGAACTCTCACTCCACATTCTGTCCACATAGCTATAAATACTAAAAGGCACCAGAGGAGAGATTGGGAAATCGGGCTGTGGGCAAGATACTGCTCTGAGCAGGGAGAGAAAATGAGAATGAAATTTCTTTCTGTCCCTGCTCCGGTATGGTTATTGCATAAGGTGCTGCGGTGATAAGGAGCGGGAGGCTCGTGCCCTGCGGGCTCTGAGCGGAGGTGGTTCCATGGGGGTCACCTGGAGAGGTTAGGGATGGGCACCGCCTGGCCCTGGGTGCCAGCCTTCTTCACGAGGCCCCTGAGAATCGGAGCCCCTCCCCAGAGCATCCCGGATCCCTGCTACTGAGCAGAGCCCTGAACCAGCCCTGATGGTCCACACCGGGACAGAAATCAAAGATTTGTTTCTGTTGTTTAGTCACTAAGTCATGTTTGACACTTTTCGACCTCATGGACTATAGCGCTCCAGGCTCCTCTGTCCATGGAATTCTCCAGGCAAGAATACTGGAGTGGGTTGCCATTTCCTTCTCCAGGGGATCTTCCGACCCAGTGATTGCACCGATGTCGCCTACGTTGGCAGACAGATTCTTTATCGCTGAGCCACCAGGGAGGCCAAGAATCAAAGATCAGGCAAAACGAAATAAGATAAAAGCAAACAAGGCGCCCCGCATGTGTGGGCAGCGTCTGGGGCACTCCCCATGCCACTCTTAGTTCTAGAGCCAGGAGGAGAGTCCAGCGGGCACTGCCAGTTTTTCTCTGCACCCACGTTTCCCGCAGAATCCTCTTTCCATCCACCCCTTCGTTTGCTCCCCTGCTGCCAGCACTCCATCTGCATACAGAGCGTCACCCCTTCATCCAGTGATCCCAGTGACTGATGATGGATCTTGCCTCCCTAGATCACGTCTTGGTTAAAATTTTCCATTTGTCCAAAAGCACCAGTAGGAACCCCAAGGCCAAGAGTGTTGGCCAGACCCCACGCCCTTGAGCAGCCCTTTCAGTCACAGCCCTTGAGGCCCACACTGCTGAGCGCCCACTGCTCACCCCAGGAGCCCCTCAAGCTCACCCCGAGCTCTGGTCTTCTCCCACACTTCCCATGTGTCCTGGCAGATCCTCACTAGCCCCCAGCCGACATCCTTTCCTGCACAAATTCCACCCCATCTTCAAAACCCAGGTCAAACCTTCAGTTCAGTTCAGTTCAGTTCAGTCGCTCAGTCATGTCCGACTCTTTGCGACCCCATGAATCACAGCACGCCAGGCCTCCCTGCCCATCACCAACTCCCAGAATTCACTCAAACTCATGTCCATTGAGTCGGTGATGCCATCCAGCCATCTCATCCTCTGTCGTCCCCTTCTCCTCCTGCCCCCAATCCTTCCCAGCATCAGCTTTTTCCAATGAGTCAACTCTTCGCATGAGGTAGCCAAAATATTGGAGTTTCAGCTTTAGCATCAGTCCTTCCAGTGAACACCCAGAACTGATCTCCTTTAGAACCTCTCAGCAAATCCATCCTTGACAATTTAAGCCCTAAGCGCATTCTCTGTCCTCTGAACTTTGATGCAAGTTTAGCCTGTGCAGTTCATTTGTTAATTAATCATGCACTGTGCAGCCTTGAGACATTTTTTTTTTTTCCTCTTCTAGCCTTGCACTAAGAGTTAACTCTTTGCTGTGTGTGCTGGGCTTAGTCACTCAGTCATGTCTGACTTTTTGCAACCTCATGGATTGCAGCCCGCCAGGCTCCTCCGTCCACGAGTATTCTCCAGGCAAGAATACTGGAGTGGGTTGCCATGCCCTCCTCCAGGGGAATCTTCCCAACCCAGGGATCGAACCCAGGTCTCCCACATTGCAGGTGGATTCCTTACTGTCTGAGCCACCAGGACACCCCCTAACTCTTTGGGGGTCATTTAAATTTTGCTTGTTTACCCTGTGGCTTCTTGCCCTCTTGTGATCTCCCTGGGGGCGGATACCATGATTATGTCCCTTGGGCTCCCCGAGGCGCCCAGCCCCGCACCGGGCCGGTCTGGGGTGAGAGGGGTTTTTGCTGGATTTTGTTTTCTCCTTCCGTAGGTCCTGGGATGTGGTCCAGCCCTGGTGTCTCCGTTCACTCACCCATTCACTGACGTCGCCTTTTGGAAGGCATCTTTTCACGCTTGTCCGTAAGTGGCGTTTCCTTGGGAATCTGCCTGAGCTCTCTATTTTTCTCACAGTCCACCTGAGTCCTGAAGATTTGATGCTTTCGAACTGTGGTGCTACAGAAGACTCTTGAGAGTCCCTTGGACTGCAAGGAGATCAAACCAGTCAATCCTAAAGGAAATCAACCCTGAATATTTATTGGAAGGACTGATGCTGAAGCTCCAATACTTTGGCCACCTGGTGTGAAGAGCTGATTGATTGGAAAAGATTCTGATGCTGGGAAAGATTGAAGGCAGGAGAAGATTGAAGGAAGGACGGCAGAGGATGAGATGGTTGGATGGCATCACCGACTCAATGGACGTGAGTTTGAGCAAACTCTGGGGGACACTGAGGGACAGGGAGGTCTGGCGTGCTGCCGTACATGGGGTCGCAGAGTCGGACATGATGAGTAACTGAACGACACCTGCCGCTGGGTAACCTCAGCCACATCCTCTTTCTCTGCTCCCGCGTGCAGGCTGATGGCATCAGGATCCACCCCTCATTGCTCCCCGGCCTTGCTCCCTATGGAACCTCTTAAGCTGCACATCGCCAGAGTTCAGCCCCATGTCTTTCAGAGTCAGACTCTGTGAGTGTCCCACTGGATGCGTGAATACATGAGCGAGTGGATGAATGGGAGGCTTCTCTGTGCTGTGTTTCCGTTTCCCAACCAGCTCAGACTCCACCGTCGCAGCCTGCTACCAAGTGCCCACTGAGCTGCTCAGTTTCTGCCTGCTCAGCTCCTCCTCGACAGACGAACTTTTCTCTTCCAGCAGCTGCCACCGTGTAGTCCTTATTCTTACTGCTAGCTGGCCTCTCTCTGTTTTAACTCTCCTCCAGGGGCTCCAGGCGTCCCTCTCCGCCGCCCTCCCCTCCTCTTCCATGGTCCAGCTGCCCGCCATTGCCGCTTTGGCCCCTTACAGATGTTGTGGGACGGGTGCTTCTCAATCAAAGGTCTGTGGGTGGAGGGGATGTGTCTGGTACCCACTCTTGCTCAGTGATGATAGATGGATGCGGAGTGCTCCCATTTCCCTCTTTCCTTCTTTTCTCCCTCATGTTGGGGTCCATGGTACCATCTGGGTTTAGAAACGATGCTCCTTGTCATTGGAATGAAGTGGGAACCGGGTCCATCCCATTGCTCCACCAAAAGGATTCCCATTGGAGCAGCTGGAACCATTTCACATGGCTGAGTCACAGTCTCCTCAGGTGTTGAGTCTCCTGGTTGGGGGTGATGACATCCCCGCTGTGGGGAGGGGGCCGGGATCCAGGTCCCAGCCTCCTTGTCCCCCTGCATGCTCATCAAGAAGGGAACAGTGAGGCTTGGGCTCCTGGATCCATCAGACCAACGAGAGTTACTGGACCACTGTCCCCTATCCCGCCGGCTCTGTGGCCCCTGCCTCCCTGCTTCCAGCTGGGTGTGCCTCAGAGCAGGGCGGGCAGGTGGGCTGCAGATTAGTGTCCCTCTGCCTGGTAGGGCGAACCTCACTCCAGGCCTGGGGACTAGGTCTGGCAGGACAAACGGCAACAAGGGCAGCATGAGAGACGGGTTGAGGGAAGGACAGCTGGCGCACGACGCGTGTCAAGAGCGCGGGAGCTGAAGTCAAAGGACGGGGTTCAAGCCCCACCCCAGCACTCTCTGTGTGACCTTGAAAAAGTCCCTTGTGTTCTCTGAGCTTCATTCATCTCATCTGTCAATCGGCAAATCACAATGCCTCCCTAAGGGACTTCCCTGGTGGTCCCGTGGTTAAGGATCCGTGCTTTCTCCCTAGGAGGCATGGGTTCGATCCCTGGCTGGGGAAGATCCCACATGCTATGCCACCTAAAAGAGAAAGGATTAAAAAAAATACCTCCCCAATGAGGGTGGCCATAAAAGATCAACGGGAGAAGGCACGTGGATGAGTTCTACAAAAGCTCTCTGCATGCAAAGCATTTCCGTTGCTCCAATCTGTCTCCTACCCGCTAAGATAGAAACCCATGGTGATGTTTAGAGGCTCTAGAACCAGATGAGGGTTGATGACTCCTGCCCCCCAGCCTCTGGGGATGTGGAGGGAGGCGGGTGCTGGGGGATGACACAGGGCACCCGTACATTCTCTCCCCTGCACTGCAGGGTTGGTGGGAGCGAAGACTCCCTCACCTGACTCTGCTGCTGTTTGTTATTCTTGGGCGGAACGTCCTCCACCTGATTCTGCTTGAAGCAGGGCTGTCCGGGGTGATGCTGTGACAGCATGATGGATGGGGACCAGGCATGGCTTTCGACACCGCAGCACAGGGGCTGCATTCTTTATCTGGAGCCGCCGGCGGGAGGCTGCAAATAAGCTCTCCAGTTCCAGGGATCCCTGATAAAATTCCATTCTGGGCCCCGGAGACACAGGCTGGATTCAATCACCCGGCAGACTGGGGAGGCGAGGGGCGTGTAGGGAGGAGCGCACTTCCTCTGGGGAAACGGTCCCCAAGTCTGGGGGCTCTCGCACCAGAATTCCATAAAAGTCACCCGTCTGGGTCTGAGCAGAGACTCAAACCATCTCTGACACCCAATTGTCTTTTCCATTTGCAGTCCGAGGAGAACTGCAGTGGGCCTTGCCGTAGGCCAGGAGGCCAGGCCCTCGGGGCTGGAGTCTCTTCCGTGTGATTGAGATGTTAGCCATCCCTCGGGGGACAGGCTCCGGGGAAGCCGCCATGGTGAATGCATCACCCCCAAGATTCTGAAAAAGTTGGCTCAAACCCTCAGTGTTGTGCCTGCAGCCATCCCTGGGGACATTATCTGTGCAGAAATGGATATTAAACCCAATCCACTGGCTTCAGGCATCTTGTGAGTTTAGTGAGACTTGAGGGGTGTAGAGGGCACCTCTCGAGCTTCCAGGCTCCCCGGGTCACGCCACCCCGCTGATCCTGGCTCTGCCTTTCTCCTCCATCCTTGCAGCCGACCGACTCCTCCTGTGTCTCTGCGAGGCGGCTGTTCTCCCACCAGGCTCCCAGGACCCAGCTTCTCTCTCGAGCCTGACAGAGGCAGGTCTCTAAGAGGAATCCTCCGCCAACTGTTCAGGGAACGAAATAGCACCCTCTTGCCGTACAATCTAACAGTTAACCCGCAGGCAGCTGTCCTGCCACTGGCCAGGCGCCTTTGTGCGGGTGTTTCATGTAGGGACCCGTGTGGTCCTCTCGGTAACACGGACTTGCCTTGCCACATTCTGCAGAGGAGAAAACCAAGCCACAGTTAAGTTGAGTCCCATGGTGGAGGTCACACAGTGAACCCAGAACATCTGGTTCGGGTCCTCCCATCATGACCATTACCCTGGATGCAGATGGGCCATCGTGAGCACTCCCCCAGCCAGCAGCACCCTGGGAGCCCTTCTAGAGGAGGCAAGTGTCCCTGGCAGACCCCAGTCACATCCTGGTTTCTGTTAAGAACTTTGTTCCCAGTCATCCCACAGGGCATCGCTTCCAAGGGCAGTGGCTTCCCAGGTCAGGGCTGAGTGACCTGAATTTGCACCCAGTCCTGGCTCCTTGGGGCTTCCCAGGTGGCTCAGTGGGAAAGAACCCACCTGCCAATGCGAGAGACGTGGGTTCAATCCCTCGGTGGTCAGGAAGATCCCCTGGAAAAGGGAAGGGCAGCCCACTCCAGTATTCTTGCCTGGGCAGTTCCATGGACAGAGAAGCCTGGCGGGCTAGGGAAGGCCATGTGAAAACACAGGGAGAAGACGGCCATCTACAAGCCAAGGACAGAGACCTCGAGAAAACCAGCGCCGCCGATGCCTTGATCTTAGACATCCAGCCTCCAGAATTTGAGGAAATGCACTTCTGTTGCTTAGGTGGCCCAGCCCGTGGTGCTTTGTTAGGGTATCCCGTCATCAACCCCAGCGTCTTAACAGCTGGCCGGGCTGGTGGGCTGCAACACGTGGTGGAGAGAGAAGAGCAGGGCAGGTGGGGAGAGGGCATGGCCCGTCCTTCTAGCAACATGCAAGTCTGGCTCCTCCTGGGGTCGGAATGAAAATCGGAAGAGGACTGATGGGGAATTAGGACTTGGGCAGGGTCTGCAGGAGCTGGAAGACTGTCGTGTGATGCCAGAGCCCGCACCCTGCCTAGGTTCACCCTGCCAGGAAGGGTCTGCTCAGCCCAGCCCACCGCACCTCCCCTCCACTCTCTCAGACCCTCCGGAAGGAGGAGACAGCAAAGCCTTTCCTTCCCGTTTCTTCCGTGTCCATCTTGAGGAACTAGCTGTCTGGCTCTGCCGGTCTCTTTCCCAGATGGCGCCTCCTCCAGATGCCCACTCTCCGTCCGTACCCCCGGCCTTTGCCAACCCAGCTCTGGTTCCTCCTGCCCTCAGTGTCCTCTTCCGGCTCGAGGCTGTCCCCTCCCTGTATCCACCCCGTCCAGCTCGTCCACACCATCCACATCCCCGACACGTCACGTCCCCTGGTCCCCTGGTGAGTCTGTCTCCCATCGGTTCATCTCTGACTCACAAGTACCTCGAATGTAGGAGTTCAGTCTCCTTCCAGGGCAATATGCCCATCTGTCTGCCTCCTGCACGTGGGGACACAGGGCGCGTTCTTGCAGCTCAATTGTGCGTGGAGCCTGTTTCTCCTTGATGGGGTGGGTCTATGGGGTGCCCTTCCCAACTGCTCCTACTCCTGTCTCCTCCCAGCCTGTCTCTTAGGATCAACAACCCGGTTGGGAGCGCTTCAATATCCGTCCTTATGTGGACTGGATGAGGTTTCGATTCTGTTTCTCATTTATTTAAAAAAAAAAAAAATACGTGTTCAGCAACATTCCCCGCTCTGTTCTCTGCAGGACTGGGAAGGAATCAAATGTTTCCTTATTTTCTCTCTCGAACACAAATTTTGTGTAAATTGTTTTCGCTCCTTCCTCCTTCTCCCTCCTCCATCTCCCTGAACCTCCCCGTCTGCCTTCCTCTCCTCCTCCGGCTCCTTCTCTTTTCTGATATGCATCTTGGGTCAGTGGCCTATTTTTCTGCAGGTCAGTGGCCTCATGTGGAAAAGAGGGTCTCCAGTTCAACAGACAGACTACGGGTCCCCATCTGTTTCTCAAACACGTGTAGTTGCGGTCATTCTGCTGTTTCCTGCAGGGAAGGGGGCAGAGCAGAGGAAGAGGAGCTCGGACCCAGGCCCTGGGCCCCCTGGACTCCCTAGGGCATCACCACTTGTCCCTCTGTCCCCGCGAGTCAGAGCCCCCCCCAACCCATTCAGAGCCCACGGCCCCGGCCCAGGTCCGGGCCCCTGGAGCCCGCAACCCCTGGGCCCTTCTCTGACCTCCGACCTTGCTGGCACACACCCCCTCTTCCTGATTCAGCTCTGAGCTCACTCCCTGGGTGCCCCTCCACCTGGGAGCGGCTCCAGTGGCTCTCCACAGAGACAAAGTTACTCCCTTTCTCCTAAAGCGTCCTCCCCAGGGAAGCAAATCGCGTGTCCTTCTGGTTCTCCCTGACCCTGGCCAGGCCCCTTCCTTTTCCTTTCATTAGAGGTGACAGAAACTCCGATCTCCCTTGATGGAAAGTTTTGAAGAGGTTGAAAAGGTTTCCTGCCTTTTCCCCCGGAGCCCGGAGGAGAGGGGAAGGCCAGAGGATGCTGGTGGTGCTCTGGCCTTGGGTCCTCAGAAAGGACCAGATCGGGGGCTGCGGGATCTGGGTTGGGGGAGTGCTCCAGGATTGAACCAGAGGACGCTCCCACTCTGCCCCCGGCCCATGGGGTAGCACACCTCCCAGCCTCCAGGCGCTCAGGCTCTCCCTCCAAACCCCCTACCGCCCGCCGTCACCGACTTGGCACAACTAAGGCACAGTCACACTATGCCCGGACAGGGGATGCAATCAGACTCTTGGCTATTAGTCCCCAAGTGGTAATTGAAGTGGTCTGATTGGACCCATCTATTAGGCCCAGGGAGCTGTGGGGAGATGGCTCCCAGAGCATTTCCTCCGCCTGCTAATCTATCTGTCTGGCATTTTATCTGGAGTCCAGAGCCCAAGCTTGAGCACTCAGGCATTTTACGGTATTATTATTACTTAGCACTTATAAGGCACTTCATCAATGAGAGGGCCGGGCGGCCGTGGCCGGAACGATAAAGCACGGGGCTTCGGATACAGATAAGGATCTCGCTTGGGCCTGTGTAATATTTGATGCCTGTGTCTTTGGTCCCCTGTGATCTGGTTATTAGTTATGTCTCCTCAAGGAGAAAACCAATCCTCTTTCTCCTGATAAATGGAGCCGGGTAGACAGTGGCTGGGGGTAGGGGAAGGGCACACTCAGGGGAGATCCTAGTGTGGGTCGCCCAGAAGCTGGCCTGGGACAGGACACTCAGTGCAAGGAGCGTCTCTGGGAGGTGACCCTAAAGCCAGGAGGGGCGGGAAGCCGATACAGGATGCTATGCTCTCGGGAAGGTCACTGCCATGAACAAAGGTTGTTCAAATCAATGGGGAAAGTGGGGAGATGGTGAGGAGCACCCCAAAGTTATTCCGCCCCAAGGATCAGGGAAGCTAGAAATTCTGTCCTCCGATTCCGAGCTGATATTGGCTGGGCGGCTCCCAAGGGCATTAGCTCCCAGCCATTTGACCTTGGACCCTGAGTGTGCTAAGACAATCCCCAGCTAGGGACTCATAGATGCTGGTTCAGTGGGTACCCAGGAGATGGCAGGGTGCTGGTAGGGCTTGATGGATGGGCTGTCGGGTCTGGAAAAAGGTGTCTGATCGAAGGCCCAGGAGAGGAGCCTGCTTCCCTCCTCCTCTCCTGCCAGCCCTGATGGTCCCCGTGAGTCTACAGATGGATCCTGGCCCGATATCGTGGTGGTCAGTGTGGGCTGTCCCAGGGCCCCCACCCAGCTGCTGCCCCTTCCCAGACCCTGCCACAAGTGGCGCGTTCAAGGTAGAGAGTGGTTCAGGTTCAAACGCCAGTCCTGGCGCCTCTGGAGGTAAAACCCTGGCAAGAGACGCACTGTCTGCGACCCTCAGTGTCCTGACCTGCGACAGGGGGGCAGCTCCACCCGCACGATTATTTTTGAGGATGAATAAGGTACTGTCCACAGAGTGCCTGGTCCTACACCCGCCACAAGGCTCCATGCGTGCTCAGTTGCCTCAGTCCTGTCCCATTCTTTGTGACCCTGTGGACTGCAGCCCACCAGGCTCCTCTCTCTGTGGGTGGGTTGCCATTTCCTTCTCCAAAGGGTTGCATGCGTGCATGCCAAGTCACTTCAGTCGTGTCTGACTCTTTTTAACCCCATGGACTGTAGTCCACCAGGCTCCTCTGTCCATGGGATTCTCCAGGAAACAATACTGGAGTGAGTTGCCACGCCCTCCTCCAGGGGATCTTCCCGACCCAGGGATCAAACCCGCATCTCTTATATGTCTCCTGCATTGGCAGGGGGGTTCATTTGCCACTAGCGCCCCCTGGGAAGACCAGCACATGTCAATTTCCCTCCCTTTTGTCCGCCTGCCCCCATCCCCACCCAGGACCTCATTTCCTGTTTGGAATATTTTGAGTTATAAGAATTTCTTCCGAGGCTCATGTTCGTTGGAGTGGGTGAAAGACTCCCCTCCTCCAGGACACTTTGCACGGTTTCCATGCAGAAGGCAGGACACGCCCTTTACTGGATCCTCAGACAGCCTCCTGCCTGATGCCTGAGGTTGAAAACATCCCTGTACTCATCAGGCCAGGGCAGAACCGCAGGGTATCCCCTGAGGGGCCAGTGGATGCAAAAATGTAAACATCTTTCTAAAACTCCTTCCCCTTCCTGGAGATGTGGGAGTCAGACACTAGTGCTCAGGGCTTGAGGTTGTTCTTCAAAGGGCATCCCCCACAGGCAGATGGAAAACTGGCTAGGAAAAGCTGTTTCTTTTTTTCTTACAAATTTTTTCTCCTTCACAGAATTCTTGCTGCTGTCTCAACCCCTAGCTTCCACAGAGCAATCAGGGAGCCTCAGGGAACCAGACATCTCCTGCTGCCTGGGGGCACCTCCTGCAGGAAGTCTTCCCTAATTACCTCACCGCCTATAGCATCCCTTCTCTGCCTTCTCCTCTGCCTCTCTGGTTTGTAGGCTTCTGGCAGCCATACGGTTGACTTGCGGGGGGGTATTGCCTTTAAGGTCTGAAAAGTGTGTGTGTAGGGCAAATTGACATCTATCTCTCCAGAGAGATGAGAGGGTCTCAGAGGACGGGACTCGGGATCTCTCCAGAGAGATGAGAGGGTCTCAGAGGACGGGACTCGGGCCCCATGCTTCCTCCGAGCCTCCTGCAGGACCAGATGGATCCAAGGCCTGGGTGCAGGGGCCGCTGCTGCCCAGTGACCAGGTGGGTGAAGCCGAATCTGAGCCCATCATGAAGCTGCCTGCCCGACCCAGGCAGGCTCCAGGCAGGAGCTGGTGTCTCTGAAGCAGAAGGGATCCATCAGGGCTGAAAGGGCTGGCAGCCCTTCATCATATTAAAGAGCAATTCAGTGCAGATTAAGAGGACACAGCATCCTTTCTCTTGAGCTTGGGGAAACCATCCATCCTCCTGGAGCCTCTGGGCGGGGGATGCAGGCGGTGGAGCTCTGGGTGGGGAAGGGAAAGGACTCAGGTAGCCTTGTGGGGTTGTGCCTGAAATGAGGCCTGGGTGGGTGTGGGCTCTGGCTCCTCAGTGGCTCTGGTCCCCTGCCAGGTGCTGAGCACCAGGTTTCCTGCCTGGGGCCATCTTCTCAGCCAGAGTCCCTCAAATGTTCAGGGGCCCTGCTTCTTTCATCTTAAGTTGCGGCACATGGGACCTTCGGTCTGCGCTGCAGCGTGCAAACTCTTCATTGTGGTGTGTGGGATCCAGTTCCCCAACCAGGGATGGAACCTGGGCCCCTCTGCATTGGGAGTGCCGAGTTCTAGCCACTGGACTGCCGGGGAAGTGCCAGCCCCGGTTCTTTCTTAAGATCAACTTCCCACTCCTTCCAAGGTCTGGAGCCGGGTTCCGTCTGGGTCCCTGCCAGCCATCTACCTCCTTTGTATGCCCTTCCCACAGCACCAGCAACCAGGGCTCAGCCGTACATTGGGGGAGGACCACCTCTCCCTGGCGGGCCGGCTGGAGAGGAGGAGGCAGGGATGCCCTCCGTACACTGTTCTTTGGAGGAGGGCACGTGGCAGCCTGAAGCTGGGCGCTGCACTGAGCAGGCGGAGTGGGGCCGGGGGAGAGTTCTGCTCAGGAAAGGTAGGGCAGAGAGGAGGGACTGGGCATTTGTGGATGCCCCTCTGTGCTCCCGCCTCCAGACCAAGCCCCTTTCATGCGTCATCTCCTCACGTGACTCTAGCATCGTGCTCAGGGGCTCGAGCTGGTGAGTCAACAGAGCTGGGGTAGAATTCCAGCTCCCTGGTTTCTGCCTGGGCGGCCCTGGGTTAGTGGTTTAACCCACCAAAGCCTCAATGTGTTCACCTGCTGTTATTGTTTAGTCACTAAGTCTGACTTTCAGACTCCTGCCAGGCTCCTCTGTCCATGGGATTCTCCAGGCAAGAATACTGGCGTGGGCTGCCATTTCCTTCTCCAGGGGATCTTCCCGACCCAGGGATCGAACTTGTGTCTCCTGCATTGGCAGGCAGATTCTTCAATAGTGAGCCACCTGGGAAGCCCGTGTTCATCTGTAAAGGGTGACTAATAACATTCCCCGCTCCAAAGATTAAATGAGGTCCTACGTCTAAAGCTCCTGGCAGCGGTCCCGACACATGGACACACCCCTTAAATGTGAGCTCCATCTGCTATCAGCACCCCTGTGATGCAGAAGTCACTGCCTTTATTTCTGCTGAAGGTAGCCGGGGCTCTGAAATATTCAGGCTCGAACAAGGCCGCTGAATTAGAGGCTGGCAGACTGAGATCTGGCCCAGGCCTCTCAGACATCCTTCAGCCTCCGCGGGGAAAAGAGATAAATGAGCCCAGGCCTTGAGAGGTGCCCGCCTGCCCCGCCTCGTGGCAAGGGCAGAGAGGCATGGTGGCCAAGCTCCTGGCAGCTGACGCGGCTGGGCGGGGCCCTTCCCTGGGAGTCGGAGGAGAAGCCCCAGGATGTGGACGGGACTCTACTCCGAGAGCTGCAGACTGTCCCACCTTGTCCTGGGGGGGGCTCTGTCCTTCAGCAGCCCAGGGAGGGGGTGGCAGTGGGAAGGATGGCGAGGCGGGAGGGCTGTGGGCTGCGGGCCCCACACCCCCTCCCTCCCTCACGGCAGAACCGACTCTGGATAAACAATTACAGTCTATTTACCTCAGACCATATGGCGCTGGGAAACAGGTGTGCAGGTAATGAAGAGCCCGGCTCCAATTAAGCGTCTGGGAACCCGGCCGGATTCCTGCTGAATCTTTTGCTTGGGCTGAGGCCCACTTACAAATGAGAGCTAAATGGGACCGTGACTCAATAGAGGCAGAAATGGAAGCCCAGAGGAACCCAAGATGCCGGGCTGGGCCACGCAGGTGATGGAGAGGGTGCGGGCGGGGGTAGTCAGGCTTCCTACCCACCCCGATCTGGCAGGGAGGGCAGACCTCGCCCAGGGCACTTGTGGCAGCACCAGTGTGTCTGGGAGTCGTGAAGGGAGACAGTCTCTTGGCAACGCCCACCTGGTACCTGCATCCATAGGGATGTGGGGGGAGGTGGGGTGCAGAGCGGGGACTTGGAACCCTTCCAAACTCCTTCAGCCTGTCCCCCACCAAGCACCTTAGGTCTCCTCTGCCTGAATTCCAGAGCATTTGATACATTTGTTGAAGACTTGCTATGTGCTAGGCCCTGAGCTGAGCACACACACACACACCACAGGAACCAAATAGACAAAGGCCTTGGTTCCATTGGGTTTATTTTATGAGGATGGCGATTTCAGGCATTTTAGTAAAGAACCCGCCTGCCAATGCAGGAGATGTAAGAGATGCGAGTGCAATCTCTGGGTCGGGAAGATCCCCTAGAGGAGGAAATGGCAACCCACTCCAGTATTCTTGCCTGGAGAATCCCATGGACAGAGGAGCCTGAAGGGCTACAGTCCGTAGGGTTGCAAAGAGCTGGACGTGACTGGAGAGCCTCAGCATGCGCACACACCCAGGGGGATGAAGGACACCCGTGAGGCAGAGGGCACAAATGAGGTCATTTCAGGGAGCAGTGAGGCCCACAGGGAAAGCCAGTCCTTTCTTGCTGGTTGATCTCCTCGCCATCCTTGCGGGCCCAGCTCAAGGGCCCACTATGGGACGTTTCCCTGAGGCCTCCAGCGGTCAGTCCACACCTCCTTCAGGCCTCTGGCCGTGCCTGTCCCCACTCTGATCGCTTCAGTGGCCTTGTACGCAGCTGCTTCTGCATCCCTCTCCCCGCAAGACACTGACTCTCTCCAGGGCAGGGCAAGTGCCCAGCTCAAGGCCATTTCCAGAGAACGCTGCAGGGCCAGGCGGGCAGGAAGAAGGTCTGAGGACTGATGAGTGGGATGGTCCAGAACCCCCACCCCGCCATTTCCAGCCTCCCGGGAGGTTTGTCTGACCTGCTGAGAAGGCACTGGCCACTCCAGCCTGGCCTGAGACAGTGGACAAACGGCGACTCTAGAGGGTGCCCAGCTGTGGGGAGGGGCCTCAGTGCCTCCTCTGATCGTGGAGCTGGGCAAGGTGCCCCTCACCGTGCTGCAGACTGAGCCCAAAGGAAGATGAACAGCTCCTGTCCCTGTGGCGGGCTGATGGGAGGCGGACGGGGGCACACGTTCCGATGAATCTCTTATGTCAGATTTTACTGCAGAGTGGTGAGGCCGTGCAAAGCGGGGGAGGCGGAGGAGGCATCGTTTCTTCTGGAAGCCCTGGCTGGAGTGGCTGGTGAGAAGGGAGAGCCAGAAATGGAGATTTTTCATGCCCTTTTGCCTGCTTAATATTTTCACTTTCTTCTAATCTTGGATTTGTGCCTTGCTTTGGGACTTGCCAAATCAAAATCAGCCCCTTTCCCAGTCTCCCAGTTGGGAGGAGGGCATGTCCTCTCCCCAACGCCATGGTCCCAATCTTGCCCCCCTGGGTCCCACGCCGTCCTTCCTCAAGGATGCTGGCCCCATCCACACACAGGGCTCTCGCCAGCTCTGTCTGATTAAAGAGAGGATGGCTTCCCTCGGAAACACACAGCTGCGCTGCAGGAAATGGATGGCAGATAATTCCTGGGGAGATGCAGGTTTCAGATAAGGGGCTTGCTCTCCTTCTGGGGGTACAAGGTTTTCAGAGCCAGGACTCTGGGAAGCTCCAGGATCCAGCCTCCCTTCTGAACACGGAAAGCAGGGAGCAAAGTAAATGGTTTTCGAGGCGGGAAACAAATTGGATTTTTAAAAAATGCTCCGGTTCTAATGATCGGAGGGGTTATTCATAACCCCGGAGTAGAAAGTATGTCTTGAAATCTATGTTTTGCGTTGACAGCTTCTCCCTAATGGGCAAGATCTCACACACGATAGGGTCATAAAACACGGAGCTCTGGCTGGCCCTGGTGCTCGTCTGATTTGGAGAGGGACTCTCTCAGCAGCAGGCAGAGGGTGTGGGGCCAGGGTCTCCTACCCCACCGCCCCACCCCTGCTGGTCCAGGCTCCGAGACTTCCCCCCGACCAACCCCTAGCAAGTGAAGGGGCGGAAGGGGAGGAGGGAACAGCAAGTAGAGCCCTTGATACAGAATGAACCTTGGAGACAGAAGTTTCCAGAATATCTGGATGGTCTACAGAACACAGATCTCCTGGCTGCTTTGCAGGAGAGAGTTTCATGTTCAAGACAGTCCTGTAAGTTGGGAAATGCCACCTAGCCTGTCCCCTGTATGACACAGAGCCACAACGGCTTTGAGCACGGTCGGAGCTGTAAGGAGTCTCTCAGTAAAAAAAAAAAGAAAGGAAAACCCACATAGTTTGACTCAATCCAGTGGTTCCCAAATGTGTTTGACCATGAGCTTCGTGTTGACACAACCCCCAAAGGACATTCTGCAGAATCAGTGTTCCCTGAGCCCACAGTGGTCATAGCCATACTATTGTTGCTCAGTCGCTAAGTCGTGTCTGACTCTTTGTGACCCCATGGACTGTAGCCCACCAGGCTCCTCTGTTCATGGAATTCTCCAGGCAAGAATAGCAAAGTGGATTGCCTTTTCCTCCTCCAGGGGATCTTCCTGATCCAGGGATTGAACCGGCATCTCCTGCATTGGCAGGGAGATTCTTTACCACTCAGCCACCAGGGAAGCCCCAGTCATATTATTGGGTTAGCCAAAAAGCTCGTTTGGGCTTATCATAAGATATGAGATGATACAGAAAAACCCAAAGGAACTTTTTGGCCAACCCAGTAATTTCCTAGGGCTGCCGTAACAAAAACCCCCAGGACGGGCAGCTTAAGCAGCAGAAATTTACTTTCTTACAATTCTGGAGGCCGGACAGCTGAGACCAAGATGAAGGCAGTCTTGCCTTCTTCTCAGAGGCCTGTCCTCAGCTGGTGGAGTGTCCTGTCCCTGTGTGTGTGTGGGTATGTCTTCTGAAAAGGGCCTTAGTCCTGCTGGGTTAGGGCCCATCCATACGACCTTGTTTGAACTCAATTACCTCTTCAAAGGCCCTATCTCCAGATGCAGTGACATTCTGGGGTCCTGGGGGTTAGGGCTCCACCATGCAAAGTTGGGGGGACACCATTCATCTCATAACAATGGCAATGGATCTCAGCATCAGGACCGGAAACTTGGTCATTGATGAAGGCTGAAGGGGATGGGGGAGAAACATGGGTGCCCTGGCAGAAGGGATTGGTGCCATCCCACTTACACCTTCTAACACACAGCAAGGACATTGACAGGAGCCGCTTGTGGGAGGCACTTAACAGATACACTGTCCTTCAAGAAAGTGAAAGCGTTGGTCACTCAGTCATGTCTGACTCTTCACGACCCCGTGGACTGTAACCCACCAGGCTCCTCTGTCCATAGAGTTCTCCAGGCAAGAATACTGGAGTGGGTAGCCATTCCCCCCCCAGGGGGTCTTCCCAACTTAGGGATCGAACCCGGGTCTCCTGCATTGCAGGCAGATTCTTTACCATCTGAGCCACAGGGAAGCCTGGTGGGAGGTCCCATTATTGTTACCACTTAACAGTGTTCTTGCCTGGAGAATCCCAGGGACGGCAGAGCCTGGTGGGCTGCCGTCTGTGGGGTCGCACAGAGTCGGACACGACTGAAGTGACACAGCAGCAGCAGCAGAAAAAGAAGGCGTCTGCACTCGGAGAGGTTGTGTCACTGGTTTTAGGTCAGCCAGTAAACGGTGGAGTGGAGGAGCGAACTCACATGGGCTTAATGAACCAGACGTGAGGACCAGGGGCAACTGGTCTCCCCCCGCGCCCTGAGACGGGTATGGCTGGAGCTAGCAGCAGAGGCAAGCACCGTCTCAGAGCAGCGCAGAGGCCCCGCCACCCTGGAGCACCCACGTGCGTGCTAAGTCGTTTCAGGCATGTCCGACTTTGTGGGACCCCGTGGACTGTAGCCCGAAAGGCCCCTCTATCATGGGATTCTCCAGGAAAGAATACTGGAGGGGCTGCCAAGCTCTCCTCCAAGGGAGTCTTCCCCACCCAGGAATCGAACCTGTGTCTCCTGCATCTCCTGCATCGGCAGGCCGGTTCTTTACCACTAGCCTCACCTGGGAAGCACCGTGCTGCTGCTGCTAAGTCGCTTCAGTCGTGTCCGACTCTGTGCGACCCCATAGACGGCAGCCCACCAGGCTCCGCCATCCTTGGGATTCTCCAGGCAAGAACACTGGAGTGGGCTGCCATTTCCTTCTCCAGGGGAAGCATCGTAGGTGGCTTTAATTCTGATGAGGCTGGCACATGCCGGGGTCCACACTCTCTTTGCCAGCTTGGATGAAGAGCTGTCCTGGGGCTTCTCAAGGGGTTTCAGATGAGCCTGTCCTGCTGGATGCTCTAGGCACCTGGCCATTAGAGCCGGGAGCCTGCCAGGGAGAATAAGCCGGAGAGTTCTTGGCTGTTGTGTGGACCAGACCAGGTTAGAGAGGACAGAGCACAGAGCTACGCCAAGTCTGAGCCCATGGAGACCGAGACACAGGGGCGTCCGATAGTTGCGTCCCCCAGGAGGGAGAGATTCAGGGCGGCGGGAGCAGGGAGATGGCAGGTCTGCGGCAGGAGAGGGTGGTGATTTAGCAACACCTGGGAACCAGCAGACTCGCGCTGTCCTGGCCCATCATGGCCAACACACCTGCTATTTGTCTCCTCGAGCCTCTTGGCAAGTTTCCTGCCAGGCTGCCAGGCTGCCAGGCCGCCAGGCCGCCAGGCCACCAGGCCTGTTTTTCATTGATTCTTCTTCCTGGTTCCTGGACAAAGTGCTCGTGGCTCACTGTCCCCACCCCCATCAACTCACCAGGCATGCTGGCTGGGGACATTTAGTCCAAGATGCTTGACAAAGGAGACGCAGTGGTTGTTCGGAGGAATAGACAGGAATTCTAAGCCCGAGCCCACAGTTCTGAGCTGGGGAGCCTGGGCAGTTGGACTGTTCCCTGAACCACAAGCTCACCATTTTATTTTATTATATTTTACTGGCCACGTGGCACCTTAGTTCTCTGACCTGATATCAAATCCACACCACCTGAAAGTGCAGAGTCTTAACCACTGGACTGCCAGGCAAGTCCCAAGTTCCTCATCTTAAATGGGGCTAATTAATGAATGTCAAGGTCACTGTGAAGGTCCAATTGAAGGGGAGTTAGAAGCTGCCCAGGAGAAGACTGACCTCTGCCCAGTGGGGTCACCTGGGCTTCGGGCAGGTTACAGTGAAGACATGTTGGAGAATGCCAGGATGAGATTTTACCCAGACAAGAGGAGATGCATTGAAACCATGTCTTTAAATATTTGAGCGGATATTGCAATGGCTTGAATGGTAGCCCTCAAGAGATTCACTCACGTCTTAACTCCTGGAATCTGCAGACCTTATTTGGAAAAGGGTCTTCGAAGCTATGTGCTAACTTTCTTCAGTCATTTCCAACTCTTTGTGACTCCGTGGGTTCTAGCCCACCAGGCTCCTCTGTCCATGGGCTTCTCCAGATAAGAATACTGGAGTGGGTTGTCATTTCCTCCTCCAGCCAATCCTCCCAACCCAGGGATCGAACCTGCATCTCTCATGTCTTCTGCATTGGCAGGCAGGATCTTTATCACTAGCACCACCTGGGAATCGCCTTTGAAGGTATAACTAAGCTAAAGTTCTCAAAATGAGATCTCAGAATTAGGATTCAGGACAGTCCCTAAATCCCATGACAGACGTTGTAAGAGAGGCAGATTTGAGATTCAGACACAGAGAAGGAGGCCGTGTGAAGTTGTGGGCAGAGACTGGAGTGATGCAACTATAAGCCAAGGAGCCCCTGGGGCCTGCAGATGCTGGGAGAGGCAGGGCAGGTGTTATGAACTGACTGTGTCCTCTTCGGACTTCGTGTGTTGGAACCCTAAACCTCAGTGCAACGGTATTATGGTGTTAGGAGGTGGGGACCTCTGGGATCGTTAGGTCACAGGGGTGCCGTCCTCGTGTGGGGATTTGTGCCCTTGTAAGAAGAGATGGAGAGCTTATTCCCTTTTCTGCTCTCTGCTCTGTGAGGACACAGCAAGAAGAGAGCCTTCTGCAATCGAAGAAATCCTTCCCCGGCACCAGCGCTGTCTGGGCCTTGACCTTGGACTTCCCAGCTTCCAAAACCGTAAGGAGCCAACATTTTAGTTTTGTCTTCCAGCCGATGGCATTTTGTGGCAGCAACCCAAAGAAAGACAGCCCTGTTTCTCTCTGCCTCTCCTCTGTAGACATGCACCCCCAAGCCCCTCTCCCTTCCCAAATCCTCCCACTCTCCCTGCTGCACCCCTTTGGCCAGCCTAGCATGGGAAGCAAGAGGCTGCCCCCCGCCTCCCTCTTAAAAAAGTAGAACCTCGCTCCCCAGTCGACTCTTTCTAGCAAGCGGCAGGTCCTGAGATGGGAGTTCAGACTTGCAAGAGGCCGGGTCTTTGAGGTCAAGGATGGAGCTCTAAGGAGCAGGTGGGTGCATTCTTGGCTGGTAGACAGTTCTCCAGCTGAGGTTTCGGGCCGCTGATGGTTTCATCTGCAACCCTGCCCCCAGAGCAGCATCACGGCCCCAGGGTCCCTGGTCCCTTCTGAGAGAGAGAATCCCGACAGAGATCCAAGCATTAGCTGCATCCCTAGAAAAAAAACCAGACAGACTCCAAGAAAAGCAAATAAGCCAATTAAGAGCCTGGCCCATTCCGGCAGCCAGGGCATCACGGGCTCTCATCTTGCAAGGCTCTCTGTGGCTTGGCTGCTGGGAAGGTACAGTGCGTCCCAATTACACTCTCCTCTGCGACAGGCGGTGTCAGAAGATTAAAGAAATCAAGCCAAGTGGCTCTTCAGCAGTCCCTCCCCCAAGAACGAGACAGCCGCCGTGTGGAGGTGCTCAGGATACCAAGGTAGTGGTTAGCAAGAGAATTTTCAAGGGGCCCGTGCCTGCCGCGGCCACCTTCACCAGCTGCGTGTCAGCACTGCGTCTGGGCAGCCTTGCCTGGGCTCCTCAGATTCATTTTCTTTCTTGTTGGCACAGCTGAGCAGAAGAAGACAGTGTAAGCACCTCTGCCTCCACAGCCCCATCGCCCCACCACGCCCTCCGCTGCCTCCCAACCCCGCAGTGCACAGCCCTTCCCGGTCAGAAAACTTTCTCTCCTCGAGTTCGTTTTCTCCCATTATTTGAGGTTCCTTCCCACTTTCCTTCCTCGCTGTCTTCACTTCATTCTGCCCCTTCTCGTCTCCTGTTTGGTCCTCGGCTTTCTTTTCTTCTCCCTCCTTAAACAC
Organism: Moschus berezovskii; assembly: GCF_049115385.1. Classification (NCBI taxonomy): domain Eukaryota; kingdom Metazoa; phylum Chordata; class Mammalia; order Artiodactyla; family Moschidae; genus Moschus; species Moschus berezovskii. Next base: position 68,697,655 of record NC_142479.1, on the reverse strand, counting down.
CCACCAGATCTTTCAAGGAAAAAAGAAGCCACTGTGTGCTTTTTGTTTTTCCTTTTTTTCTCCCCAACTCCCCCCCATGCCCCACGGTCTTTGCAAACATGACACTGATCATAACGACCTCTTCCTGAGTACTCACGTCTTGTAAGTCCCTGCATGGAGCACTTCTCTTGTGTGAGCTAGTTTATCCTCACCAGATGTTATCAGATAAGAAAACTGATGCTCGGTGGCTCCGTGGTGACCTGCCGCAGGTCACACGGATGGGAAGGGCGGGGACCAGGATTATGAGCTCCGTTGCTGACTGCAAAGGTGGCTACAGACCTGCTGCCCATACTCTTCCCTGGGGAATCGAGGAGGAAGACATGGATAGGAAAGAATTTTGGAAGAAGGCCTGGAAGACAACTCTGCGAGCATCTTCTCCAGACAGAGAGGACCAGGCATCAGGGGAGGGGGAAGGACCAGGGTGGCAGGGCTCTGATCCCCTGCCCCCGCCAAGCTCTCATATACGCCTGCCCGGTGTAGAGAATTTCTGCCGCAATGGATCCTAGCTTAGCCAGCTCAGGCTACCATCAGAAAATATCACAGACTGGTGGCTTAAATGATAGACGCTTGTTTTCCACTGTTCTGGAGGCTGGAAGTCAATGATCACGGTGACAGCAATACAGTGTCCTTCTGAGGCCTCTTCTCTGGGCCTAGAGGTGGCCACCCTCTTGCTGTGTGCTCAGACGACCTCTTCTTTGTGAAGCCATGTGTGGGGATAGGGAGCATTTTGGGGGAAGAGAGACCTGGGATCTCTTCACGAAAGGGCACTAATCTCGTCATGGGGGCCCCACCCCCGTGACCTCATCTAACTCAGGGGATTGTTGTCTGTTGTTTAGTTGTGTCTGACTCTTCTGTAACTCCATGGACTATAACCCACCAGGTTCCTCTGTCTGTGGGATTCTCTAGGCAAGAATACTGGAGTTGGTTGCCCCTTCCTTCTCCAGGGCATCTTCTCAACCCAGGGATCAAATCTGGGTCTCCTGCATTGCAGGCAGATTCTTTACCATTAAGCCACCAGGGAAGCCCTTACCACCCAAAACCCCCATCTCCAAATACTGTCACACTGAGGGTTAGGAGTTCAACATGAATCTTGGGGGACACAATTCAGTCCATAGCAGACCATCACCCCTGACCAGGGAATGGCACGTCTTTCAGGTATGCCAGAGCAGGGCGATGGTCAGAAACTCCTGACCCATACTTTCATTACACATGGCGGGGTGGGGTCTGACAAGTCATGTGACTTGCACAGGATCACCTGGATAAGACTAGAGCATGGCCGCCCTGCCCTCCAGCCTAAGGGTTGTTTGGCATTCCTCTGAACCCTCAGTGTCTGTGGGGCCTTGGCTCAAACCCAGCCCTCTGCAGAAGGGGCCCTCTGATGACAGCACATCCATCTATGAGCAGAAGGAAAGATGCTGAGGGTGGGGTGGTGTGGTGGTGTGGTGGTGGTGGTGGGTGGGCACCGGTTTTGACCATGGCTTCTGCTTCTGGTGGCCTGAGGATGTGACTTGTGATTTGGCGGGGGGAGTTTTATTAATGTCACTGCACATGTCACTCCCTGGGGGTGGTGTCTGTTATGGGGGGTGGGGGTGAGTAGGGGTGCGGGGGCACAGGATGTAGTCCCCACCTTGCCTGGCCTCCTTCTTCCCAGGAAGGAGCATCAGGGCAGGGTTGGGGGTTAAAAAGTGGCCACAAGAGGAAAGCACAGGAGAGGCCTGCACAGCTAATGTGGGGCGTCTCCTTTACCATAATATCTAACCACTTAATAACTGACTTCCCCGCTAATTCTAATTGAAACACGGGACCGTGTTTCTTGGTGGAGACTGGCAGGCTCAAGTCTGGGCGGACACCTCCAGGGGCTACCCGGCTCCATGTGGAGAAAACCGTGGGGCCTCCTCGGGCATTCTGCTGGAATAGGCCGGGGCGGCAGCGCTTGTACAGCTGCCAGGAACCACAGCTGATGATAAAAGCCATTAAAGGTCAGCTGGGAATAGAAAACTATTTATGTTAAATGTCACAGATTAAGCCGCAGAACGGGCCTCGGGTGGGAGCAGAGGGTGAGGTGAGAAAGACTGGCCACCGTGCTTGCCTCTTGAGGGGCCTCGAAGGGGCGGGTAGCCTGGAGAGGTAGTGGATGGGGCTTGGGGTGGGGGGCTGGTGCATGCTTGGTTTCCAGCTGCTCCAGCCTCGGGAAGCAGGTGGATGTCAGCAGCCACAGGTGATTGGCCAGGCTGACCACCCGTCTAGGTTGCTAGGCGACCTGAGTGCAGGTTCAGGGAGAGAGGAGCCAGCTAGTCTCCATCACATCATAGTAGAAGGAGTCTGCGGTGTCTCCACCACATCTGAGAAGGCGACCCAGGTGTGTCCCCAAGGTCTGTGCAATGGGCCCTGAGACCAGGCAGACTGCTCTCACCTACAGAGGGGATCCAGGCCAGCTCTGTTTTCCTTTTTATCATCCTGGGTTTGGCATGGCTGTGCTTAATCATAATGGAGATTTAATGTGACACAGCTGAGCCAGGGAGGTCACAGAGAGAGGACAGGACCCTCTCTTCTCCAAGGATCCTGGATGCAGGGCTCTGAAGGGCGCGAGAGGGATTGCCAGGGTGTGATGCTCCCAGGAGGGGCTTTGGGGCTCAACAGGTCCTGGACCAAGTTCTGAAACAGCAGTGCTGCCCAGGGAACCAGGTAGCCTGCAGTTTCCCCACCATAAATGCACTGGGGCTCCCAACCTGGGCCTGAGCCCCTGGCAAGAGTCCCCCGCATGGTGTCTGGGCCCCATCCATTCACCAAAGGCACCTAAAGATGGAGTCTCCACTGACAGGTGGAAATATCCCCCAGAAGGCCCCACTGGAAAAATCACTGCAACTACACACACTGCCTACCTGGGGATTGTTCATTTTGCAGGTTGAGGCAGAGCCTTAATTTCCATATTTTTCAACCACCCACCCTGCCTCTGGACCTCCCAGCCATTATATGAGTTGCTGTGTGTATGGGGACTATCAGTTCAGTTCAGTTCAGTTCAGTCGCTCAGTCGTGTCCGACTCTCCGCGACCCCATGAATCGCAGCACGCCAGGCCTCCCTGTCCATCACCAACTCCCGGAGTACACTCAAACTCATGTCCACAGAGTCGGTGATGCCATCCAGCCATCTCATTCTCCGTCGTCCCCTTCTCCTCCCGCCCCCAACCTTTCCCAGCATCAGAGTCTTTTCCAGTGAGTCAACTCGTCGCATGAGGTGGCCAAAGTATTGCAGTTTCAGCTTTAGCATCAGTCCCTCCAATGAACATCCAGGATTGATCTCCTTTAGAATGGACTGGTTGGATCTCCTTGCAGTATAAGGGACTCTCAAGAGTCTTCTCCAGCACCACAGTTCAAAAGCATCGATTCTTCGGCGATCAGCCTTCTTCACAGTCCAACTCTCACAACCATACATGACCACGGGAAAAACCATTGCCTTGACTAGACGGACCTTGGTTGGCAAAGTAATGTCTCTGCTTTTTAATATACTATAAGCACATTTTAATATCGGTTAAGCGGGCATAATTAGGAAGGTAAATCTAGTGGAAAAATACTCAGGCTAAACAAATAAATACCACCCCAACCCTGTCCTTCCATCAAGAGCGTGGGCTGCGGGTCTGGGACACCCATGACTTGACTTTCCTCCATCCGTTAGGATTGACTGTACCGTTTGAAGGGATCTCAGATAGATAAGGGGCTTCCCTGATGGCTCAGTGATAAAGAATCCACCTGCAATGTAGGAGACCCAGGTTCGATCCCTGGGTCGGCAAGATCCCCTGGAGGAGGGCATGGCAACCCACTCCAGTCCTCTTGCCTGGAGAATCCCACGGACAGAGGAGCCTGGCGGGCTACAGACCACCGGGTCGCAGAGTCGGACACCGCTGAGGAGCCGAGCAGAAGCACAAGGGGGACACCCCTCCGCCCCCACCTCCAGGATGCGAAACAGACTCCATCGCAGCCTAGCAGCCCCTCCCCTCACCGGAAGGGGCGTCCCTTCTCTCTTCCTACATCCTGATTGGCGGCAGGATGAGTGGGTTGGAAGTGACTTGACCCAGACGGACCCGCAGGAGAACAGGAGGGGTCAAGAGAGGTCCCAGGAGGCCAGAGTGTCCAGGTGGGTGGGCAATGGATCAAGACGGTGGGGTGGGTGGGATTGGCTGGGGGTGGTGGGTGGGATTGTCTGGGCTCTGGTAGACCCCAGGAAGGGTTAGATTCATACCGGGCATCCATACATGTGTGTCTCCAGCCCGGTGCTTGGCACTGGAAATACGGTGTCGAAGCTCCGTAACTGATGTTCCCAGAGGCTCACAGCGTGTAAGGAAGAGCAAGCATCCCCAGGAGCTTAGAGCGTGTGAGATCTATCACCAGGAGACCGGGTGGGCAGGGCCTCAGGGCGCCGAGGAGGACGAGGAGGGCAGGCAGAGCTGCACCGAGGCGGCACCTGAGCCTTTCGGTCCTCAAAGGGAAGGTGTGTGCTGTGCTCAGTCGCTTCAGTCGTGTCCGACTCTCTGCGACCCCATGGACTGTAGCCCTCCAGGCTCCTCTGTCCATGGGATTCTCCAGGCAAGAATACTGGAGTGGGTTGCCGTGCCCCCCTCCAGGGGATCTTCCTGAGCCAGGAATTGAACCTGCATTTTCCCGCGTCTCCTGCATTGCAGGTGGATTCTTTACCCACTGAGCCACCGGAGAAGGCTCCCTCGCAGGGAATAGCAGGACTGAAAGGCCTGAGCTGAGGGGGCGTGGAAGGATGGGAAGGGAAATTTGGGGAAGATGGCGAGGGGTCTCGAAATCTGTGTTTAACAAGTTAATTGGAAATTAATTCTGAAGGCGCCTGAGAGCTTAGCCACTGGTGCTGAGCAGTGGAATGAGAGGACGTAGTCTGGATTTCAGAAAGAGCAGCCTGGAAGCTGCAGGGAGGACGTGCTACACACAGGGCTTCCCAGCCTGAGCCCCTGGGAGTCATCTGGGGGCCTGCTGAACCAAGGATGCTGGGCCACACCCCCAGAGCTCCCGGGCCAACAGGTCTGGAGAATTTGCCTTTCTAACGAGTGATGCCGATGTTGCTGGCCCAAGAGGTATCTTGGGAGAAGCTCTGTGGTAGAGAGAGAACCAGGAGGCCGGGGAAAGAGATGGTAACCAAATGGGAGGTGATGAAGGGATAGGTAGGGAGACTTACCTGCTGGGGTGGGAGATGCAGGGCCCAGATGTGGGGAGTGGGTAGTGGAAGAGCGAGACAGTCTTGAATTGGCTGAAGCAGCAGGTCATGGACAAAGGCAAAGACATACAGAGTAGGGAAGCCAGGGGCGGGATGCGAGGCTTGGCGCCCGGCAGAAGCCAGGAATGGGGCCGAGGTCAGAGTGCCAGCTCAGGTTACTGAGTCGGGGCCTCATTCAACACCTCCGCCTTCAGGCAGACTTCAGGTCTGGGAGGCAGCTGCAGCCGCAGGGGGGCCTGGATTTGAAGGTCAGGAGGATGCAAGGGCAGTGGGTCAAGCAGATCAGGCCTGGAAATAGCGCTGCTGCTGCTGCCGCCAAGTCGCTTCAGTCGTGTCTGACTCTGTGAGACCCAATAGACGGCAGCCCACCAGGCTCCTCTGCCCCTGGGATTCTCCAGGCAAGAACACTGGAGTGGGTTGCCATTTCCTTCGCCAGAAATAGCACAGGTGGGAGAAAACCTGATTGCCTGTGTGCCCTGAGGCTCCAGCCCAGGGAAGGCGCCCGCTGCTGGGCCCTGACCTGCAACCTGGACCTGAGAGCATCAGAGCACACAGCCTCCATCTGAGACCAGAACCCCAGGGACACGGCCCTGCTCAGACCCAACGCCAAAGAGGAAGCGTCTCCTGGGGCGGGTGGGGAATCTGGCTCAGACAGAGCAGCATCCAGTCTTTCCCATTTTTTTTCCAGAAGCCCTGGGTCAGACAAGAGGGCTTCAAGGGGGAGTGGGTGCGCAGACAGACTCCAGAAGGTGTGGCTCGCAATCATCAGCTGAGGGGGCCCAAGCACACGCCTCCACCAACTCTCTGCTTCCCAGGCCTCTGCCCCGAGTTGTGCCTGTTTAGTCGTGTCTGACTCTGTGACCCCATGGACTGTAGCCTGCCGGGCTCCTCTGTCCATGGAATTATCCCGACAAGAATAGTGGAGCAGGTTGCCATTTTCTTCTCCAGGGGACCTTCCCAACCCAGAGCTTGAACCCACATCTCCCGCCTCTCCTGCAGTGCAGGCAGATTCTCTACCACTGAGCCACTGGAGGAGCCCCTCTGATGGGATGGTGCCCATTACAGGTGTGGAGCCAGTGGGGCAGGTCAGCAAGGCGAGGAAAGCCGTCAGGGGCGGCAGTGAGCTCTCGAAGCCCACTGTCCCGCTGTCAGGGGGCAGAGGGGCTGCCATTCTCCAGAGCCCACTCTGTGCCTTCCTACTCATTTTTCTTTGACATTTTAAAAATTTTATTTGCTGTACCATGTGGCACTCAAGATCTTAGTTCCCCGACCAGGGATTGAACCTGAGCCTCCTGTAGAGGAAACGCAGAGTCCTAACTACTGGACTGCCAGGGAAGTCCATCTTTGAAACTTTCAAAGAGCTCAGCGGGCCCCTAGAAACACAATCAGAAGGGAAAGTAGGAAGATGACAAATTTTTTTGCAAAGGAAGGGGACAAAAATCCCAAAACTCTCCGGCAAGGACTCTCCTCTGAGAGCCAGAACACCAAGGCCCAAACTCACCCTATGATCAGTACCCCTAGAAGTTAACACCCACTCAGCCCTTACTCCAGACCTAACTGGGATTCACATGCATCATCCCAGTTCTCATGACCCTGGGAGCAAAAATCATTATTGTTATCACCTAGAGACGAGAAAACGGAAACTCAGAGCTAAGTATCTGACCACGATCACCCAGCAAAGACTGGAGATGGGGGTGTCCCCTCTCAAAACTCACACAAGTGACTCTGCCAGCCCAGCGGCTGAGCCGAAACCTACTCAGTGTTCCCCGGGCAGGTGGGGGGTGCGGGCTCCTTGCCCCGTGGCGCCAAGCATCACCTAAGCTGGCCACACCAGCTGCATCCCCAACAGTTAGCCTTTGTTGGGCTGGCCTACAGGCCAAATCTGCCCTGCCTCCTGTTTCTGTATGAAGCTGTGGTGGAACATGTTCCGCCCATTCATTTAGGCACTGCCCCTGCCTGCTTCCTTCCTCCAAGGCTGGCTTGAAACATTGCAACAGGGACCATATGGCCCGTCATACCTGCAAGATTTACTCTCTGACCCTGGGCAGAAGGGTGTGTCAGCCCTCCACCTTTGATGAAACGACCAGCTGCCTGAGTCTCGCAGAGCCCAGCTGAGATGATGCTGACAGCAGTGTGTGTGTGGGCGTGCATGCGTGCCTGTGGGTGTGCACGTGGCCCCGATGGCGTCGGTGACACCCAGCACCGGAAAAGCTGGCGTGGGTGTTGTGTGGGCAGCGAGCTCCTCTCGAAGGGAGCCGGGTTAGAGGCTTTTATAGTCAGAATGGAACCGTGGCTGCCGCCGCCGCCGCCACTGCACCCATTTAAATCATTTTCTCCTAATTAAGCAATTATCTCGGATAAAGCTGCTCCCATCTCGAGGAACTTTTTTTGTGGAGGGTGGGGAGGAGCGAGACGGAGGTGCAGCGTTTGGGAAGACCCAGATATAGAAACACCCTTATTGTGAGCTGCCATGCCGAGCAGAGCTGATGGAGACGGCGGCGGAGGGAGAGCGGAGCAGACTTCAAAGGCTGGAAAGTGACATGCCGACCCTCCCTGGGCGCTGCCAGACCAAGCCAAGCACACACATGGCAACTAACTCATCACAGGAGATCTGAGCCCACCAAGGTCTCTGGGAAAGAAGAGCTGGATTTAGGGTGGGGACGGGTCCTTTTAAGTAGGCAAGGGCAAGCATGCAAAGGCTTAGAGGCCAGAAAAGGGGAGTTGCAGGGGTGGGGGAGGGGGGGACTTCGTCCTTATGTTGGGAGGGCAGGTTGGACCACCCAGAAGAGCCAGTCCCGGAACACAAGGCTACCCTATCTTCCTGCAAAGACTTCACACGCAGGCGGGAGCAGTTATGGGCTCAACACTCCTCCAGGCAGACAATCCATGGATTCCCCCCCAACCAACTCGGGAAGCTGAGCCTGCAGGCTAAGGCTGGGATGGCCAGCAAAGACAGGATGCCCCAGTGTGCTGGACTTTTACATAAATGATGGAAAAAGGCGTAATGGAAGTAGGTTACAGCGGGGCATACTTATTCCAAGGGGGCTTCCCTGGTGGCTCACTTCAGTTCCGTTCAGTTCAGTCGCTCAGTCGTGTCTGACTCTGCGACCCCATGGTCTGCAGCATGCCAGGCTTCCCTGTCCACCACCAACTCCCAGAGTTCACTCAAACTCATGTCCATTGAATCAGTAATGCCATCCAGCCATCTCATCCTCTGCTGCCCTCTTCTCCTTTTGCCTTCCATCTTTCCTAGCAGCAGGGTCTTTTCAGATGAGTCAGCTCTTCGCATCAGGTGGCCAAAGTATTGGAGTTTCAGCTTCAGCATCAGTCCTTCCAATGAATATTCAGGGACTGATTTCCTTTAGGATGGACGGTTGGATCTCCTTGCAGTCCAAGGGACTCTCAAGAGTCTTCTCCAACACCACAGTTCAAAAGCATCAATTCTTCGACACTCAGCTTTCTTTATAGTCCGACTCTCACATCTATACATGACTACTGGAAAAACCAAAGCTTTGACCTTTGTTGGCAAAGTAATGTCTCTGCTTTTTAATGTGCTGTCTAGGTTGGTCATAGGTTTTCTTCCAAGGAATAAGCGTCTTTTAATTTCATGGCTGCTGTCACCATCTGCAGTGATTTTTGAGCCCCCCAAAATAAAGTCAGCCACTATTTCCCCATCTATTTGCCATGAAGTGATGGGACCAGATGCCATGTTCTTAGTTTTCTGAATGTTGAATTTTAAGCCAACTTTTTCACTCTCCTCCTTCACCTTCATCAAGAGGCTCTTTAGTTCTTCACTTTCTGCCGTAAGGGTGGTGTCATCTGCATATCTGAGGTTATTGATATTTCTCCCGGCAATCTTGATTCCAGCTTGTGCTTCCTCCAGCCCAGCGTTTCTCATGATGTACTCTGCATGTAAGTTAAACAAGCAGGGTGACAATATACAGCCTTGACATACTCCTTTCCCGATTTCCTGGTGGCTCAGTGGTAAAGAAGTCACCTGCCAAAGCAGGAGACACAGATTCAATCCCTGGGTCAGGAAATCCCCTGGAGGAGGAAATGACTCCCCACTCCAGTATTCTTGCCTGGGAAACCCCATGGACAGAGGAGCCTGGTGCCTATAGCCTATGGGGTTGCAAAGCGTCAGATACAGCTGAGTGACTAACCCACAACAGCAACAAGATACTTATGCCAAAGGCCTATTCGTTGCTTAATTCAGTTGCGACGTTTCATCTAACAGTTGCGTTCTGCAGTTTGCTTTCTTTTTTTCCATTCTGTAGTTTTATTTGTTAAATCTGGCCTCTTTGCCCCGGGTCCATGCTCTAACTACTTTCTCCCCACAATTCCCATGTAACCAAATGATCATTTGTCCCCTGGAAGTCACTGGATCCAACCCAGACAACCCAAGGGATCTAGGCTGGAGATCTAGAGATTTCTAGCTCTGAGGGAGGTACAGAAAACCAGAGTTCCTTGTTCATCAGATTGAGGTGGGTGTGTGTGCTAGGCAACCCATTAAAGTGGCTTTTTGCCTTGGGGTAAGATAGAAGAGGGTTTCCCTGGTGCCTCAGATGGTAAAGAATCTGCCTGAGATGCAGGAGATCTGGGTTCGACCCCTGAGGATCGACTGGGGACCCCCACACTGAACTCCTCCACACAACCCAGGATCCCTGGGTCAGGAAGGATCCCTGGGTCAGGAAGGTCCCCTGGAGGAGGGCATGGCAACCCACTGCAATATTCTTGCCTGGAGAATCCCATGGACAGAGGAGCCTGGCGGGCTACAGTCCACGTGGTCGCAAAGTGTAGGACGTGACTGAGCATCTGACAGACAAACGGAGACAGAAGAAAGCCAGAAAGGAAGGGGGAAAGGCCTTTGCTTTTTCAGGGAGGGGTAATCATTTGCGTGCATGCTCAGTTGCTTAGTCACATCCATCTCTTTGCAACCCCGTGGACTGTAGCCCGCCAGGCATCTCTCTCCATAGGATTTCCCAGGTAAGAATACTGGAGTGGGTTGCCATTTCCTTCTCCAATTCATGAAAGGGAAAAGTGAAAGTGAAGTCGCTCAGTGTCCGACTCTTAGCGACTCCATGGATTGCAGCCTACCAGGCTCCTCCATCCATGGGATTTTCCAGGCAAGAGTAATGGAGTGGGGTGCCATTGCCTTCTCCCCAAATCATTTACTATAGCTGAAAAAAATTTTTTAAAGTCTACCATTGAGAGAGGTGTTTCTTTGAGAAACAGGGTGGACAGGACTGTGCCCATCCCCCTTCCAACAGACTATTGGCTGGACCCTAACACAGATCTTTCCATGGGAAATGAGAAAGCAGAAACTTTGTTTTTCCAGTGGAAAAACATCACCAGTGACTCCAGGCCTTTGGGTCCAAGCTAGCAGGCAGACGAGTCACATCAGGTCCTGCCTGGGGGCACCCAGGTTGGCAGCCACGAGGATGATGGAGATTGTGCTGGGACTGCCTAGTCCCGGCTTGAACTCGGGAGGGACCCTCATCCTCCAGGGTGACCACAGACCCGGTGCCCTTGGCCTGGCCTCTATTGGCACTGGGCTCAACCCACAACGGAGATGCAGCAGGTGTTCCTTTGAGCTGCTCCTTGCTGCTTCACAGTTGAGGGATTTGTTGAAAGGATGCAAGGGGGGGCATGGTTGTGGGGGGTCCCCAGTCGCTTCCCAGTGGAGCACGTGGCAGGCAGGGAAGCTGAGGACCACCAGGGGAGACCATGCCTGGTGGGTGAAGACCCAGGGAGCCCAGAATGAAATGCATCAGGTTCAACTGATGCTTTAGAATTGGTGCTGCAGATGAATTGAATTGATTTGGTGTTGGAGATGACTGAATTGAATTAGTGTGGGGGAAGACTCTTGAGAGTCCCTTTAACTGCATGGAGATCAAACCAGTCAATCCTAAAGGAAATCAACCCGAATATTCGTTGGGAGGACTGATACTGAAGTTCCAGTACTTTGGTCACGTGATGCAAAGGGTCAGCTCAGTGGAAAAGACCGTGATGCTGGGAATGACTGAGGGCAGGAGGAGAAGGGGCGACAGAGGATGAGATGGCTGGATGGCATCACCGACTCAGTGGACATGTTTGAGCAAACTCCAGGAGACGGTGAAGGACAGGGAGGCCTGGCGTGCTGCGGTCCTGGGGTCGCGGAGAGTCAGACGAGACTGAAGGGCTGAACAAGGAGGGCACAGAGTGGTCCTAGTGCCCCTGCCTTTCCAGCCTCCTTCTGCCTGGGTCTGCGGATCCAGGCAGCTCAGACCTCACCCAGCCCTGAGGGCTACAGGGGATCAAGGCTGAGAAAAGCTCCACTGTGTTTATTTATTCCCCAGAAGTGCAGAGGGGCCTGCATAGAAGGAAGGGGCACAGCGTGTAGAGCCCGTAAAAGGGGAGTTTGGTTTTTATGCAGTGGTGACCTGGGGAATGAATTCCCGGCTCACAGAGGTCACGCGACAGTCACTGAGTTTCAAACAGGCAGAGGAGGCCCTGGGGAAGCAGGAAGAGACAGGCAGTGCTGCGGAGGGGCAGAGCGGGGGTGGGGGTGAGGCGTGGGAGGCAGTGGGCTGGTCCCGGGGGTGTGGGCGCGGGAGCCCCATTTCAAAGCGAGTTAGGCAGGGACCTTAGAGGCTAAACTCAAGGCTGACCTCATTCAGCCCGCACTTATCGGGCATCTACTGCGTTCCAGGACCTGGCTTGTTGCCACGGAGATTACAGTGTTGGATAAACTGGGGTTCTGGCTCTTAAGGCCCTCTGTCTTTCGGGGTACCAGCAATTACACTTGTGGCGATGAGGGCCTTCAGGCATGTTAGACAGAGTGTAGCCAGGGAACCAGGTTGGAATTCTGCTTCTTTTGCTATGAACTCTGCCATCTGGGGCAAGATGCTCCTCTCTCCGTGCCTCAGTTTCCTAACAAAGAAAACAGAAACTGCCTCCTAAGGTTCTGAGAATTGATACAGATAGAAGTGGGCCTGCCACATAGGGCTTTCTGTCTAAGGTTCTATGATGGCTCAGTGTGATTCATTCATTGAAGCAGTCTGGGAAGGCTTCATGGAGGAGGTGACTTCTGACCTAGATTTTCAAGGATGAACTAAGACATGTGTGAGTGGAGATAAGGGGCAAAACTTCTCGGTAGGGGCTCCAGGTTAAGCAGAGCCATGGAGTGTGACAGTGAGACTGGAGGGTGCTGTCTGGCACTGGAGGCATGGTGTCCTGGGGTGTTTTGGCCAACTTTGGGGAGACTCCTGTAAATATGCAAGTCTGAGCTCTGGATCCTGAGCAGTGGGCAGGCAAGAACATCTGCTCAGCAGCCTTGTCCGTGGGATCACTAAATGCAGGGAACTATTTTATTTGAGGGCTTCCCTGGTCGCTCAGACAATAAAGAATCTGCCTCCAAAGCAGGAGGCCCGGGTTCTATCCATGGGCTGGGAAGATCCCCTGGAGAAGGGAATGGCAACCCACTCCAGTATTCGTGCCTGGAGAATCCCATGGACAGAGGAGCCTGGAGGGCTACAGACCATGGGTCACAAAGAGTTGGACTCGACTGAACGACTGAAAATTTCACCATCGTTTTCGCTCAAGACAGCTGTCCCCAGCTTCTGAAGGCACAATGTTAATCAAGTCAGAAACCTCAGGGTGGGGAGAACAACGAGGTTGAAAATTTCCCACCAGCCGCATGGGAAAAGTAAACAACAAACAACCAGGTGAGATTAAGTTTAACAGCGTGTTTTATTTTACCGAACGTATGCAAAAGAGTAATAACTATGAAGGCATTGTTCATGAGCTCTTTTGCATTCTCTGCTTTAGAGTGTGATGGAAATCTGGTGTGTAATTGACACTTAGGGAGCATCCCTGTGCTAAGTCACTTCAGCTGTGTCACTTCAGCTAAGTCAAGTGCTCAATAGCCACTTGTGGCCTAGGCTACCCTGTCAGACGGCCCTGGAATAGAAAACCGCCGAGTGAAACTCTTCCTCTGTTGGGTCCACAGATGGTACATCTCCCCGTGGTGTCCAAACGCGCACATCTGGCAGCGAGGGCTCCCTGGCTGAGCTGGGCCTTATGTGCTGGTGTGTGTTGATTCCTTTAGTGTTGACCAGGAAGGGGTGATGCTGGAGGTGATTGTGGGGTGGGGTGGGGTGTGGGCCAGCAGGAGAAGGTGGGGTTTCAGGGCCCCCCCTACAGAAGCTGCTCCTGAAGGGCCTCTAATAACCCTAAGCTTCCCACTTCCGGAACCAAGGTCGTGGTTCTAGGAACGATCAGAGGAAGCCACTGGTCTCGAGGGAGGAGCCTGGGAGAGCTCCAGCTTCCATGGCGGTGGAGAGATCTCCCGTGCTTCTGCCTGTCACAGGTTTGAAAAGACCCGAGGCTAAAGCCGCCGCTTCTCCCCAGCATGCGGACACTCCCTACCATCTGTGGACCTGAGCTGTGATCACAGAACCCATCCGTTTATTCACTGCTTGCTAATGTGTGAGACACTGTGTTTTACACGCCTGAGCCCAAGTAAGCCTCTCAACCACCCTTGAGATTGTTGTCATGTTTCAGTCCCTCAGTCATGTCCGACTCTCTGCGATCCCATGACTGCAGCATCCCAGGCTTCCCTGTCCCTCACCAGCTCCCTGAGCTTGCTCAAACTCATGTCCACTGGGTGGATGATGCCATCCGACCGTCTCAACCTCTGTCACCCTCTTCTCCTCCTGCCCTCAATCTTTCCCAGCATCTGGGTCTTTCCCTTAAGATTGGCTCTATTATTATCTCCATGTTAAAGATGAGGCAAATGGGGCCCAGAGAGGTGAAGCTGCTTGTCTGAAGTCACACAGCTAGTTGGGGTGGGCGTGGGGAGCAGTGCCCAGGATTTGGACCTGAGTCGGATTCCACCGAGGTGCCAGCCATTCACCCCTGCCCTTGCCGGTCTGCCGTCACCTGGAACCTGCATCCTGACGGGAGAGGTGGAAAGCGGGGAGGCTGTGGCTGGTGACAAGGATGGGGACGGCTGCATCTGGCACTGCCACGCAGCTGATTGGTCCCAGATGGCGGAGAACTGCATCAACCGCGTGGCAGGGCTGGAACGGGACTGAGCGCAGACAGGCTCCGTGATGAGGGTCTCCACCCCGCCTGGGAGGGGGAGCACAGAGGGAAGGGAAGCCTGTGACCTCACCGGTCGGGCCAACGGCCAATGACATCACCAGGAGGGCCAGGAGCCAGGCCCGGCGAGTTATTTATGGAAAAGGCTGGCGGCCAGGCGTAGCAGCCCCTGAGCCGGCTCAGATGTGGCGGGGATAGAGCCTCCAGCTGGCCCGGTGGGGCAGCCAGGGCCAGGCGGGCGGACGTGGGGGCAGGACGGCTGGAGGAAGCGGCCAACTGGTGGTGCTGGAGGGCTCCTGAGAGCCTCCCTGGGGGGCACGGGCAGGGGTCCCTGGGCTCTTCCTTCCTGGAGTCGGCCCACCCCTCTCCACCCTTGCTCTGGGTGAGCCTCGAGTCTCTGCAGCCCCCTGTCATGGCAGAGGAAGGGGGTCACCATTCACAACTCAGAGACTAGACGGGCTCAGAAAAGGCAAGTGTGGGGTTTCACCGGCTCTGCCTTTGTGTGCGTGAGGGCGTGTGCCCGCGTGCGTGGCTGGTGTGTGTGCCTCTTTATCAATGGGGAAGTTTCGCTCCCTGGTTCCTTGGATGCCGATGGGCACCTGTGTACAGATTTGTGAGTGTGCGGATGCGTGCACCTCTGAATATCGTGTGCGTGTGTGTGTCTGTGTTCGAGGGAGGTGGGGGGGAGTGAGAAGCGGTAGACAGGGAGCGAGACGTCCCGAGAGGAGAGGCGTCCCTGGAGGCAGCTGGGAAATACAGTTTCCGTGGAAGACACAGAAGCACCTACTGAAGCTTCAGCAAAACTAGACAAACCTCTCAATCCATTTATCAAACATGCCTGCAGCTCTGCTGCCCGGGCAGGAGCAACAAGAATGAAATATTGAGCAGAACCAGCAATTGTGGGGCTGGAGGAGTCCAATAAATAAGGGGTTACTGCCATGCTCACCCTGAGTCGACGGGCTTTGCTCCAGCAGGCACCTCCGCCCATCACGTCCAATGGTCCTAGAGATGCTGCCTGCATCCCTGGGCTTCTAACAATAGGCCTTGGGGCAGGATGCCAGGGGGTCACGGAGACCAGCTTGCCAAGCCCTGTGCAGATGAGCTTTGGTGTGAGAGCGGCATGGGACCTTCCTCGTTGTGCCGCTGGGGCTTGCAAACCACCCTCCTTCCCTTTAAAATCCTCCATGAAGGAACCAGATTCAGGTGCTCTGCATGGGGCTGGGGGGTCATTCTACGGGCCCCAGCGGGGAGCAGAAGGGGCTGAAACGGGGGCCAGGGAGTGACTAACGGGGCTCCTGCACCCAGATCCCAGGCTGTGCCGTCTCCTGAGAACCCACCCCATGACCCAAGCCCATGTCTTGACAATTTGGCCTTTTGTGCGGTGGGTGGGTGGATAGACATCTCGGCACATCCACCAAATGGGGAACCCACCCTGCAATACTTCTGTGCCCCCTTGCTCACTCCACCCAGCCCTTCATTCCAGAAAAGGAGACGTATCTTCACACAGTAATTTTCAAATCCTCCTAAAACATGAGCCCACAGACAAAGAGGTCTGTACTGACCAGTCCGCCTCCAATTCCACAGGGGGCACTGGCAATGGTTTTTGCCTCCCCTCCCTAGCCTCACACAACTCGGGGCACCTCCCCGCACCCCACGGCTCATCATGTGGTTTCTCATCCCTAGGCCACCACCTGCTCGTTACCTAACCTGCATCACTGCATCCTGATGTCAGGAGCCGAAAGGGCAGGGGACTCCGTCCAGGGTGGCCCCTGCAGGAGGCCTTTCTCTGAGCGCTCTCGGCCAAGACGGGGGCATGGGAAAGGCACAGCTGAGTGGCTCTCTGGGTTGCTAGACTAAATACCTGGAATGCAGGAAATAGGATTAAACCTCAGCAGGAAACAGAGGGATAAAGGTTAATGAGGGAAGTGGGGAGTGCACACAGACTGGCTGCTCGCAAGGACAAAAGGACAGTGCCTCGGCTCTGTGGGAGCAGCCTCAGGTCACGTGGTCCACCCTTCTGCTTTTCCAGAAGCAGGTGGGAGCCCCACTTCCTCTAGAAAGTGCAAAGTTCTTGGAACGCAAAAGCCCTATCGACAAGTTGCTCTTTGGCTGCCTGGATCACCTGCCTCATCACAGTTTCTGTTCTTATTTCCTGTTCCCTCAAGATCTTGGATTTTCTTATAGTTCTTGCGGGACTCAGGTGGGGCTAGTGGTAAAGAACTCACCTGCCAATGTTGGAGATGTAAGAGACACGGGTTCGATCCCTGGGTCAGGGAAGATCCTCTAGAGGAGGGCACGGCAACCCACTCCAGCATTCCTGCCTGGAGAATCCTAACGAAGGGAGGAGCCTGGTGGACTCTGGTTCATAGGGCTGCAAAGAGCCAGACACGACTGAAATGACTTAGCATGCATGCACGTGGGACTAGGCAGGAGGCTCTCGTCTCCTCTGAACTAGCTCAGTCCCTCCCTTGCATCTCCATTTTCTCACGCATCCTGGGGACTGCAGGAGGTCTGTCTTGGGACCTGTGCAAGAAGCAATGTCAGTAGGGTCGTGTGACCTGGTAAAAGCACCCGGTTGGCAGCTGAGACCAGCCTCTTACTCCAAAGGCATCCTTTTCTCCTTTGAAAGGATGTGGGTGGAAATGCAGGAAGAACTTCCCACCAGCTGTCACTCTGGAATTTTTGGGACATCTTCATTCAGGGACAAAGATGGGGCTGAGCCGGGACAGGGTTGCGGGGGGTGGTGCCTGGTTCTCCGGAACGTTACTGTTTGGTCATACTTTTCATAAACCTGCAAATGAATGCCCTTCCAGATGACTGCCCCCCTAGGAACCTACCCTCCCCCAGTCCTGTTTCCAGGCTAAGTGTGGGGAGGGGCCGTGAGCAAAGTTGCCAAGGCAACCGTCCCAACACCCTCTTTCCTCTGCCCGCGGAAATCTTCAAGGAGAGGAAGGACTCATGTCCCTGGGGCGCTGGGGTGCGGCCCCACAGCGTCAGAACCATGAAAAGCCCCGTGCCACGCGGCAAGCCCTGGTCCCCAGCCGCCATCTGCATCCCAGCTGCCTGCTTTACCGGCTCCTTTAAAGACTGAACATCTGGGCTTCAGCCAGCCCTCTGATCCAGGGCGGAGGGGCTGTGCTTGTTGTGAGCTGGTGAGGCAAGAGTGTCACTTCTTCCAGGAGGACCTTTCACCAGGCTCTTCCTTTCCTCGTGGCTTTCCTTAAGGAGTTCAAATGGTGATTAGGGTGACAGCCACAGCGTGACGTCACCCTGGACTCGCTCTCTGCCTGGCGACCGCTCAGCCCTTCGCTTGAATTCTCTCTTTAAGTCACACAACCATGCTACAAAGTGCGGCTTCCCCGGTGGCTCAGATGGGAAAGAACCTGCCTGCAATGCAGGAGACCTGGGTTTGATCCTGGGGTCGGGAAGATCCCCTGGAGAAGGAAATGGCAACCCACTCCAGTATTCTTGCCTGGAGAGTCCTATGGACAGAGGAGCCTAGCGGGTCACAGTCCATGGGGTCGCAAAGAGTCAGACACGACTGAGCAACAAACACACTTGACACACTACAAAGTAGGTGTTCCTACCCCCATGCTTCATGTGGGGAAACTGAGGCGGGGGAAAGCTATGGGACTTGCCAACATGTACAGGTAGTGAGTGAACTCTGCTGGGCCCGATCCCGGAGAGGAAGGTGACAGAGAAACCGAAAAGCCAGCCTGAGCAGTTAGCTCTTCTCAGGGCCGATGGACCCGAACTTTCTGGCAGAGGACGAAGAGTAGGTGACTCACCCCAGGGTGCCTGGGGCTTCCTGAGTGTTCGCGCTGAGAGCCCTGCATCTGAGAGAGCCTCCTAGTCCTGGGCACGTGCAGACAGTTATTCCGCGCCCCCCAAGAAGGGCATATACAGAGGAGCATGTCGGATAGGTGCCTTGATGTGGCAGCCCCAGCCTTTTGGGCACCAGGGACCAGTTTCATGGAAGACAATTTTTCCATGGATTGGGGGTAGGGGGATGGTTTTGGGATGATTCAAGAGCAGGAGGGTTTGAGCTCCTTTGAGAATCTAATGCCACCACTGCTCAGACTGGAGGTGGAGCTCGGGCAGTAATCGGAGCAACGGGAAGTGGCTGCAAATACAGGTGAGGCTTCGTTCGCTCACCTGAGGCTCACCTCCTGTTGTACGGCTGGGGTCCTAGCAGGCCAGGACTGGTACTGGTCCTTGGACCTGGGGCTAGGGACCCCTGCCTTGATGAGTGTTGGACACCCACCTGCCGTGGGGGTTTAAGGCTGTTTAAGGCTTAAGTTCACAGGCAGGATGAGAGATGCTTGCAAGGGGTCTTCCGGACAGCTCATCTGAGGCTCTGAGGACCACCAGCTTGATTCTCTCCTTTCTCCACTAGAAATGGAGAAAGACCTGCCCCTGCAGTCTTAAAAAAAAAAATTATTTGGCTGCACCAGGTCTTAGCTGAGGCATGCAGGATCTTTAGTTGTGGCCTGTGGGATCCAGACCAGGGATCGAACCCGGGCTCTCTGCTGTGGGAGCTCGGAGTCTTAGCCTCTGGACCACCAGGGAAGTCCCCCCTGGACCAGCCTTTTGCAGGTCCGCACTGGCTGAATATGTCCCACATCTCTGATACCCGCCGCACTGGCTCTCACCCTGACCACACCAGATCCCCGAAGACAGTAAGTGGAAAGAGACTGAGGATCATTTCAGCCTCTGTACCGCCAACTGGCTCTGCCCTCGACGAGTCAAGTCGCAGAGGGGACTGCGCTCACTGGGAAGCAGGGTGCGTGGTCCCTCACTGCCCCGTGCAGACCCCAGGCTGCTGGCGACCAGGGGTGGTGGGGGAAAGGTGAGAGGAGGAGGAAAGCAAAACTCCCAGCAAAAGGGAAGTTCAATCAGGTTTGTAAAGGGCACAATTTACAAATCCGCCACATATTTCACCAGGCTGGGATTTACGGATTAGCCTGTAATACTTAGGCGGCTTTTTGTAATAAAACCCTGAGCCCAGGCAGCCTTGGGGGAAGTGAGGAGGAGGAAGGGACTTCTCTCTTTGTCTCGCTTTCATTTTCCCAGCATTTTTTGATCTAGGCAGCACCATTAATCTGTGCTTTATCTGCCTATGGAGAAGGATTGAGCTCTTTATTGGATTTTTGTCAAGAATAAATGATTTAGTTTGGGATATTGTGGAAGCGATTTTTGTGGTATTACACCATCTAATAAATGAAACAGCAGGGATCAATTCCTTTCTTGCAATGTGTTCAACAGGCAGGGTGAAATATACCCCACAATTATTCGGTATTGCACTCTATAGATATTTATAACTGAGTATGACTGCACGTATATGGGTCTGCCCGGCTGTGGGCACCTGTCCGGCCACGATGTGATCCATCAGATCTAAAGCACGAGACTTGGGGGACCCATGCGACGGGCCAGTCAGACACCCAGATCAAGTTCACTTGAGCAGGCAGGCCTGATTGCTGGAGAGGAGTCAGGTTTGGGGTGAAGGCTGGAGGTTGCCAGACAGTGTTTGCTAAGACCCTTGGCTTCTCCTGGAGAGATGGGAAACTGACGGCGGGGAGGGATGTCACGGCCACAGCCAGCCTGACAAACGTCCAGGGTGGGGACACGGTACAGAGAAGCCAGGGTCCCATCCCGGCCTGTCCTGGGTGTCCTGGCCCATGCCCCGCTGCCCTCTCTCCCAAGACAGCACTTCAAGGGGAGAGGTCTGGAAATATTTGGAGTTTGAAGCTGGCTTTCTGCCCAGGTGGACTCTTAGAATTTATACCCCTTCAAAAGGTTTACAAATATTTATTGAGAGCCTCTTATCCAACAATGCTTAGCACATGCCTGGCACGAAGTAAGCCAGAGATAGACGGTTGTTCACAGACTGACTGATAAACAGAAAGCTTTCAAGATGCCCGTCTCTCTCCCAAACCCACACTGTTCTCATCAGCAGAAATGGGGAGTAGAAAGAGGGAATGAGACATTAGGGCAAGATCAGCCAAGCCCCTTCACTCAAGCCCCGCCTCTAGAGAAAGATTAGAATTACTCCAAAAAGGGCAAAGTCAAGAGGGATTGTTGCTCTTGTTCAGTTGCTAAGTCGTGTCCAATCCTTTGCAACCCCATGGACTGCAGCACACCAGGCTCCTCTGTCCTCCACTCTCTCCTGGAATTTGCTCAAATTCATGTCCATTGAGTCCATGATGCCATCCAACTATCTCATCCTCTGCTGCCTTCAATCCTTCCCAGCATCAGTCTTTGCCAATGAGTCAGCTCTTCGCATCAGGTGGCCAAAATACTGGAGCTTCAGCTTCAGCATCGGTCCTTCCAATGAATGTTCAGAGTTGATTTCCTTTAGGATGGACCGGTTAGATGTCTGTGCTGTCCAAGGGACTCTCAAGAGTCTTCTCCAGCACCAAATTTCGAAAGCATCAATTCTTCGGTGCTCAGCCTTCTTTATGGTCCAGTTCTCACATATGGACAACCACAGCCAATTGGGTGACAACAAAAACCAGTGGGGTGATGACCACAGCCAGTGGGGTGATGACGGCAGCCAATGAGAGCATAACTGCAGCCAACAGGGCTGTGATGAGCTGGCTAGGTGAGGTCCTCCCTCGAGACTCTCGTATTATTTGATTGTACGAGGTCTGAGCTGTGCCTTCTGTCCCACATTGAAGCCATTGTTAGTAGGCCTCTGTCCCTGTTTGTAGACCTCGAGAGTCTGATCTCTGAGCCACTGCTTTCCTTAGGGGATTCATTTCCTTGACAGGCTCTGCCCCCCTGCTGCTTGTTCAGCAAACGTCGGCAGTGACAGTGAGGCCTTACACCTGTCTCACCATCCTTGGTGTCATATTTTTGTCCTATTTTGGACTGTCTTCACTGGCTGTGGGTTTTTTTTTTTTTTCCTGCCAGTCAGAATTCTTGGAGCTTGATGGTGATGGGAGGGGAGTTTTAAGTGTCTTAGGCATGAAGAGTCTCTTCCTGCCCCCTTTGCAAAGAAAGAAGTAATGCTATATGAAACCAATTAAAGAATCATGGACAGTTCCCACCCCTTTCCCTGACAGTGGCAGCTCAGAGGCTTCTGTGTGTGTGTGTGTGAGAGATCAGTTGCTCAGTCGTGTTCGACTCTCTGTGACCCCACAGGCTGTAGCCCGCCAGGCTCCTCTGTCCATCGGATTTTCCCGGCATGAGTCCTGGAGTGGGTTGCCATTCCCTCCTCATGACTGCTGGAATAATCTGCACAGTCACGTGGATGGATCGTGAGCAGAAGCTAGCTGTGGTCAACAGTGGAGGCTGGGGTTGAGCTTGGGGTCCTATGGCATTATACCATTTGCCCAGCTCCCAGACAGGGGAAAATTCAGAGAGGTTTCTTTCTAACTCCTGAGGCTGACTTCCAGAAGTTCAACTTGGGTCTTGACCTTGGGCCCTTTTGGGTTTTTTGATGTTCCTCTTGACGTGCTCACATGCTCACATCCCAGTGGATATGAAAGCATCAGGCAAGCATTATTATTTCTACTGCAGACTCTTTTGAAAGCTAACTCCTTGGGATATAACACCTTTGTAGCAAGACATTTACTGTCATCCCTACGTGTTATGCCGAGATCTTGTCTTCAGAGGGAGTTGCCGCTCTTGTTAGAAAACAAGCGTCCCCTGCATCTCGGCGGAGAGCAACACTGTCTTCCGGCTGTGGCTCCGTGTCTTCCAGGGTGCTCCTGTTTCTCCTGCGTTCCACGTCCCCTGCATCAGAAAGTCCTGTGGGTTCTACCCCAGGTCATCCAGAATCCCACCACCACTCCTCTCGGTTCCTACCACCGCCACCCTGGTGGGGCCACCAGCATCTCCAGCTGGCTTTCCTGATCCACCTCTGCCCGGGACAGCCCACTCTCAACCAGCAGCTGGAGCTCAGAATCCCTCTCGTCTCCCCACAGCAGAGGTCAAGTCCTCACCGTGGCCAGAGTGACAGCGCTGACCACCATCTCCCTGCCCATCCTATTGGCCACAGTGGAAGCCTTGCCAGGGTGGCCACATAACCCAGACACGCTCCTGCCTCAGGGCCTTTGCACTGGCCACTCCTTTCCCCCAGAAATGCTTCTCCCACAGAGATCTGCATGGCTGACTCCTTTATGGCCTTGCGTTTTTTTCTCAAACATCAGGCGGCACTGTATAGAGGGCTAGAGGACAGACTGGAGCCACACCCTTCCCTCCCACCCGCCAGCCATCGGATGCTGCCAGCGTTATTCCACCTCTCTGTGCCTCAGTGTTCCCATCTGTAAAATGGAGATGACAAGGGCATTCATTCACAAGGTATAATGAAGATGAAACAATGCAACGCCTGTAAAG
This sequence comes from Moschus berezovskii, assembly GCF_049115385.1. NCBI lineage: Eukaryota > Metazoa > Chordata > Mammalia > Artiodactyla > Moschidae > Moschus > Moschus berezovskii. The sequence continues at coordinate 68,674,959 of NC_142479.1, read as the reverse complement.
CACTTAGAAACTGAAGTTGAGTAAGTGTGATATAAGTGATCGCTTAAAGGAATAAATCAAACGAGGATGCCATGGGCCGCAATCCTTTCTAAATATTTATTTGCTCATTCATTTCGTTGCACCGGGTCTTAGCTTCGACAGGCAGGGTCTTCAGTCGTGGCATGCAAACTCTTAGTTGCAGCGTGCAGGATCTAGTTCCACAACCAGGGATCAAACCTGGGTCCCCTGCATTGGAGGCGTGGACTCTCAGCCCCTGAGCCATCAGGGAAGGCCCCTGGACCGCAGTGTTTAAGCATGCAGTCAGTCCTCACCCAAGCTCCCTCCTCTTGTACTTTCATTCCACTGCAGGCGTGACCTCTAACTTCCTACATGATCTGCTTAGCTCTTACATTTGCAATGTTTTTATCTGTCTCCCTGGAACAAAATGGCTACAGCATAAGCTCCTAGCGTGCAGAAATCCTTGTTTTGCTCACTGATATGCCTCGGACTACAGGAGGCATTCAGCAAAGTATTTGTGGAGTGAACAACTACATTCCCTCGCACTCCTCCCATTATAACCATTTTGTGTGCGTGCTAAGTCGCTTCAGTCGTGTCCCACTCTTTCTGACCCCATGGACCATAGCCCGCCAGGCTCCTCTGTCCATGGGATTCTCCCAGCGAGAATACTGGAGTGGGTTGCCATGCCCTCCTCCAGGGGATCTTTCTGACCCAGGGATCAAACCCAAGCACCTGAATTGGTAGGCAGGTTCTTTACCACTAGCACCATCTGGCAAGCCCTATAATCATTTTACAGGCTTTTTAAAAGAATGCTTTTCTGACTATTCAAGGAAGATATACGGAAAAGGTCCCACGGTGGGAAGCCAGGCACTGTTGGAGGTGCCATACCGAACAAAAGGGAATTAGCTGCAATTCTACATCTTGGGATGGGGTCCTCCAAAGCTGACCCTGAGATAAGGTGTGCGAGTTTCCTGCGGTTGTTGAACAACTTGTCACAAAGCTGGTGGCGGAAAACAACACAAGCCTTTTATCTTATAGCTTCAGAGATCAGAAGCCCAAAATGAGTCTTAGGCGGGCAAAATCGAGGAAAACACAGGGCCTGCCTTTCAAGAGGCTCCAGGGAAGGACCTGCTCCTTGCTTTTCCCAGCTTCTAAGGCTGCCTCTCTTCCTGGGCTGTGGCTCCCTTCTAGCCCGCAATCCTGTCCTTCTGAGCTCCGCTGCCCTCGTCACACCTTCTCTGACCCTCCTGCCTCCCTCTCATAGGACCCTGTGCTTACGTGGGACCCACCTGAATAACTCAGGATACACTCTCCGCCTCCAGATCTCCTCTCAACCACATCTGTGGGTTCCCTGCTGTTGGCTGTTGTTTAGTCGCTAAGTTGTGTCTGACTCCTTGTGACCACATGGACCAGGGATTTCCCAGGCAAGGATACTGGAGTGGGTTGCCATTTCCTTCTCCATACATGTATATGTATAGACACCTATATATGTTATCATATATGTAATATCTACACATGTGTGTATACATGTATGCACATGTGTGTGCATACTGGTGGCTCAGTGGTAAAAAATCCACCAGCTAATGCAGGAGATGCAGGTTTGATCCCTGGGTTGGGAGAGATCCTTCCTGGAGAAGGAAATGGTGTCCACTCCAGTATTCTTGCCTAGGAAATCCCATGGACAGGGAAACCTGGCAGGCTACAGTCCATGGAGTCACAAAAGAGCAGGACACAACTTAGTAATGAAACAACAGCAACAATATAAATATTATATATATACACACACTACATAAAAATTCTATAGACTATATACCAAATGATTATCAAAAGCTATGGCAGAAAACAGCTTTCATTTATAATATGATTTGAATTTATTTCTACACAGAGAATGTTTTATTTTGTACTTGGAAAAGGTTTTAACATCAAGAAAGATTTGAAACTACAAGGAGTAAAGGCAAATTGCAGGGAAGATGGAAAATCCATACATGCATAAAGAAGGAAACTTTTGATACATTTCTTCCTCGTTCTCTTTCAACACACGTGGCTTGTCCTGAATGTGCAATTCTAAGTTCTCATTTTTTTTAACTTACTCTTATACTGAGAGCATCTTCCAGGCCATTAAATATTCTTTGCATATGTATTTTTAATGGCTGCATAATATTCCTTCACGGCTATGCCATCACTTATTTATCCACCCTCCCATCAATTGCCCTCCTCACCCTCCTCATCACTGCTGCTTAATACCTTAACTACTTGGATGAAGAATGGTGGCTTTCACAGTCTCCAGTCAATGGCTGTATATCTGGAACATTTCAGTGAATATCGAAGTCACTGCTTCATTAATATAAAGAGGGCATAGACCAAAGCAAATGAATGTCTCTGTGACGGATCCTCCTGGAAGGAGCAGGCTCCCCCAGCATCATGGTCTCACTTGGGTCTTTATGTCTCCCCTGGCCCCCCAGTTCCTGGCACATACCCTAAACAGAGCCAACTTACCCATTATTTTCTGAAAAAATAAGTTTGGGCTAAAAATAGGGTTGGTATAAGAGCTTAAATAATTTTCCAAAAATAGACCTTCCTCGGCTTTGTGGTCTGTCCCTTTGTAGGAGAAGCTACCATTTGGCCAACAAAGATGGTATGTGGGTTGGACCGGAACCGCCAGGAGTCAGCAGACGTGGAGAGAAGGTGGGGCTCATTGTTTTAACAGGATTTCTAAGCAAAATACTAGGGGTGCCTCCTTGCAGTTGCTCTAGTGGATGAGGGAGAGTGGGGGCTCGGGGGCTGGGGAGGGGTGCCCCAAGGACAGTCCTCCCCTGCAGCCTGGCGTTTTCTACCCAGTTGGCAACTGGGGCCACGCATCTCTGGGGAAACTGGAAAAGCACTGACCTATTCTGGTTTGGTATCAACTCCATCACATCGGTAATCCTAAAATAGCTTTCCTGTCTTCGGAATAAAACCTTTTGCATTGAGCGGAATCTGGGAGAAGAGGTTAATTGAGGGTTGACTCACAATCTCAGGTTTGCAAAAAAAGAGGGTTAAGTGGAGCCCTTTCGTAGCAGTTACTTACCCCGAAGTTCCAGCCTTTCCACCAGGCCGATGAAGCCGCCAGGGAGGGCTGAATCCTCCCCCAGCTCCATCTTGGTACCTAGGGACTGGGATGCTGGGTCCTACCCTCAGGGAATTATAATCTGTGGACACTTCATGATAAAGGAAAATTGTAAAAATCTGGTCCAGCTTTTTGGAGACTCCGGCTTCAGCCTTCCTTTCTTCCCTGAAGAAAGGGACGTTGGATGATTGTATTAGTGACAGGGTCCACTGAACTTCAAAGTGAGATTGGGTTCAACTCAAGAGGCAAATATGAAGCCAGCCATTGTTCAGGGGACTGTGTGTACGGAGCTGGATAAGACAGTCTGTGGTCACTGGGGTCTCGGTCTAGAAGGAACACAGACAGTGGGGAGGGAGGGGCAGGCACCCTGCTCGCTCATTTGTTCACGCGTCAGCTGCAGTCTGGTGTGCCGGGCAACGCACTGTTCTGTGGATTCCATGTGTCACAATGTATGTGGTCCCTGCCCTCAAGTAGCTTATAGCCTAGCAGGCAATGTAGTGCTTGCGTACTAAGTTGCTTCAGCCTTGTGACCCTCCCTATGGACTGCAGCCCGCCAGGCTCTTCGGTCCATGGGATTCTCCAGGCAAGAATCCGGGAGTGCGTTGCCACTTCCTCCTCCAGGGAATCTTTCCCACCCAGGGATCAAACTCATGTCTCCTGCGGCTCCTGCATTGCAGGTGGATTCTTGATCACTGAGTCATCGGGGAAGCCCAGGCAATGTGGACATTGACCAAATACAAACACAATGCATCTTTGATTTTCATTTGTGATAAATACATTAAAAGACATGCAGGGGGACTTCCTCGTGGTTCAGTGGTTAAGACTCTGCGCTTCTGATGCAAGGGGTGCAGGTTCCATCCCTGGCTGGGGAACTAAGATCCCACATGCCTGCCACGTGGTGCAGTAAAACAACAAAAAGACAGGCGGGGAGCTCTGAGGATGACGGAGGAGAGCTTGTGAACTTAGAGAGTCTCCCCAAACAGGCTTCCCCAGGACCCCCTGCCTGTCCTCATCTCGGTCTCACCCTCCTTCTTCACTGGGCCCTGACTCTGAATCTCTCTGAGCCCCCAGGTCCTGGCTGCCTGCTGGTGGGATGGGCATGGCCTGCAGCCTCTGGAGCTGGAAAGCTCAGTTTCAGAGCCTGCCAAATTGCCTCCGGGTGCCTTGGGTTTCTCCTCCATACAACGGGGAGAATATCCTTGCCTAGTACCGAGGGTGGTTGTGCGGGTTCAGCAGACCGATGGAGGCGTCCGTGGGCTGGAAGCTGTTCTTTCCACTATTTGCTTTGCGTGATGGTTAATTTCATGTGTCCACTGCACGGGCCGCGGGGTGCTCAGCTTGCTGGCTAAACATTCTGTCTGGGTGTGTCTGCCAGAGTGTTTCTGGAAGAGATTAGCATTTGAATTGGTGAACTGAGCAGAGCAGATGGTCCTCTCCAGTGTGGGTGGGTCTCCTCCAATCCACAGAGGGCCTGAAGGGAACAAAAAGGCGGAGAGCTTGAATTTACTGTCTGCCTGGTTAGCAGGGAGACATCAATCTTGCCTCACCCTCGGCACTGCTGGTCCTCAGGGCCTCAGATTCTGACTGCAACCTTCATCATCAGCTCTCTGGCTCTCAGATCTTCAAACTACACCGCTGGCTCCTGGGATCTCCAGCTCACGGACAGCAGATCATGGGAAGTCTCATAATCAGCCTCCATGATCATGCAAGCGAATTCCATGTAACCTATCTTCCTATCTGTCTGTTTCTCCTGTTGGCTCTGTTACTCTAAAGAACCCTAGTGCTTCTGATTTCTCCTCCGAAGCTGTGTGACTCGGAAGTTAGCACACAGTGATTTATGGCTTATCGGACAGAGCATTTAGCAGTCTCACCCCTGGGTCTCACCCTGGAGCATGCAGCCAAGCCACCTGGAGGGCTTGTTATTAATAGAACATGTTGCTGGACCTCACCCAGCGTTGCCGACTCCTTAGGTCCAGGGCTTCCCTGGTGGCTCAGATAGTAAAGGATCTGCCTGCAGTGCAGGAGACCTGGGGTTGATTTTTGGGTCAGGAAGATCCCCTGGAGGAGGGCATGGCTACCTACTCCAGTACTCTTGCCTGGAGAATCCCACACAGAGGAGCCTGTCGGCCTACAGTCCATGGGGTTGCACAGAGCCGGACAAGGCTGAGTGCACTTTCAGGTCCAGGGCAGGGCCTGGGGATGCTTATTTCTAGCAAGCTCCCTGGTGGTGATGCTGCTGGTCATGATCTGGGGACCACACTTAGAGGACCGCTCAAATGCAGACTTTATTTGCATGAACCTATAAGCAGCATAAACAGATCCATAGTTGAGCACCCACAATGTGCCTGCTCCTGTGCTAGGCGCTTTCACAGACATCTCCCTTTATTTGCACAGCTCAGCAAAGCCCGCTTCATCTTCTCATTTTTGGAGGATGAAGTTACCAGCGCTCAGACAAGGTCCATGACGTGCCCAAGACCATGTGACTTGGAAGTGACGGAACTGGTCTTGGATTCTGACCTCTGGGTGTCCTTTTTGATGTTCTGCTCTCTCCATGGCTTTTGGAAGCTGATCGGGGGACAGAAAGAGTACCAGGAGGAATCTGATGAGGAGGGGGAGTCTGATGAGGAGGAGGGAGCTGTCTGGGAAAGGTGTCCTACAGGCAGATGAGACCATAAACGTGTGATGCTTGTTGTGGAGATGAGAGTCATGCACCCAACCAAGAGGTCCAGACAGGCTCAGCCAGCTGATTGCAGATTTGGAGCGGAATCCGCCATAGAGTTTTCCTGGCAGCGCTCAGGGGCTGGGGACCTGGAACTCTGGCCTGGGTGACTCCCGTGGTTTAGGAGTGGCCACACACCCCCAGCTGAGCTGAACAAGGTAGGCTGTTCCCCATCCTCTCCTCCACCCCTGCCCTTCCACCCAGCAGCCCAGAAAACAGGTGTTGTCCATTAATAGGAGTTAATAGGAGAGCAGCATCACTCCGAAGGAACCACTCAGCCATTAAGGCTTTGACATCAAGTTACAATTTTGACAAAAAGGAACACGTGCCCAAGGTGCCAAGGGCCCCCAGTCCAGTCCCAGCCACCGGCCTGAGTAAGGAAGAGAGGGAATGGGGGTTTTGGCCAATAGAAGCCCAGCACAGGAGGCCCCTCCTGGTGTCACTCTGCAGCCTTTCATCTTCAAGGAGCCTGGGTTTGCTTCATGAGTCAGGCCTGGGCCCGTGGGAGCTGCCGGCCAGGAGAAGGAGCCTGCACAACAGTGGAAGACCTCACTCTTACCACCAGCTTTTAATCTCACCTGCAGAGTTGCATGACTCTTCCCAGCCCTGAATCCAAAAGCTTCCAGGGTGCTGATTTGCATGTGATTTGCATATGATCTGCATGCTACCCTTTTCCCTCCCTTTCTCTGTGGGGTTGAAAGTGAAGTGAAAGTGTTAGTTGCTCTGCTGCTGCTAAGTCACTTCAGTCATGCCCGACTCTGTGTGACCCCATAGACAGAAGCCCACCAGGCTCCCCTGTCCTTGGGATTCTCTGTCCAACTCTTTGCGAGCCCATGGACTGTAGCCCGCCAGGCTCCTCTGTCCATGGGATTTTCCAGGCAAGAATACTGGAGTGGGTTGCCATTTCCTTCCCCAGGGGATCTTCCTCTGGGATCGAACCTCTCTTGCATTACAGGTGGATTCTTTACTAGTGTGCCTCTGGTGAAGCCCCCAGGTCAATTACCAAGTCGCAAAAACATGCCACTTGACCGTAAGCTCCATGGGGAGTGACCACATTGGCTTTTGCATTGTTTTGTCCAGTGTTTGGAACACAGTAGGTGCTGAAAGTGGGCAGCAGTAGACCAACACGTGGAGGAACGGGCATTGGCTGTGATGGAATTGACTGCCCATCCTCCTTCGCAGCCTGCCATATTGGGCGTTAGAATGCAGTGTTTCTGGCATTGGAGCAGAGACTGGATTTGGGAAAAGGACTTTTTTTCCCCCAGTGAAAAAGCCTCCTCACGCCCCTTGATAATCAAGCTCCCTTCCTTGGCAGAGAGGATGGAGAGGAAGAGAAAAACTTTCACTCCACAGAAGGGCATCTGCCAGTTTCCCACATAGAGGCGGGATTGAAATAGCTTTTTCAGATCCTCCCGTTAAGCTGACACATGTGGCCCCCTCCAACCCTCCACTGGGTTCCCTCCCAGCAGCACTTATCTCGACTCCAACAGAACGGCTCTATCTCCCCGCGGCTCACGGCTGTCTTGCTTCAAAATAGAGAGAGGCTCTGGCCCCAAAGAGGGTCTGGAGCAAACAGCACCAGAGTACAGATGGGTTGGAGGGCTGGAGTGGGGGAGGGGGGGAGAGGGAAGCGGAGGGGAGGAGAGGACCACCCCTCCAAGTCATCAGTAGTCTGCCTGCACCTGGGGACACGTTGATGTTGTCCGTGGGGATGAGAAGTACAGGGCTGAGAGTGATCTGGAGATGACACAGCTAAAAAAGCATCGCTTAAAGTTGTGGAAGGTAAATGCCACTTCTAGGCCAGCACTGCTCCCCAGGCTTGGGAAGGAGATAATGAATTATTACCCAAGGAAATGAAACTGCTAATAAATTCAGAAGCAAAGCTGAGGGAGGTTAAACTCCATTTTTTAAAGGGAGCTGGTGATTTATAAAGTTCCCTCTCTCCTTGCCTCCTGGGGCTCCATCAGGGACCCTGTTCCTCCTGTCTCCGGCATAGGCTGCCCCCGACACAGTCCCCAGGGCCAGCTCTCCGGCTGCTCTTTTTATCACTTCCCCCGTGAGACACCGGAGAAGGCAATGGCAAGCCACTCCAGTACTATTGCCTAGAAAATCCCATGGATGGAGGAGCCTGGTAGGCTGCAGTCCATGGGGTCGCTAAGGGTCGGACACGACTGAGCGACTTCACTTTCACTTTTCACTTTCACACATTGGAGAAGGAAATGGCAACCCACTCCAGTGTTCTTGCCTGGAGAATCCCAGGGACGGGGGAGCCTGGTGGGCTTCCGTCTATGGGATCACACAGAGTCGGACACGACTGAAGTGACTTAGCAGTAGCAGCCGTGAGACACGCCCACCCAGTGGCAATATAAAGCCCAAACTGGGCTGAGATTTGGGCCAATTGATTTTGAGAGTTCAGTCCCCAAGGATTAAGCAGAGGAAATTTGTCTTTCTAAGAAGTCTATTCTGACCTTTGAGACAACAAATGAGAGGTAGAACCGGCTTGCAATGGGCAATCAGGCTCTGGAGCTTGGCCCAAGGGCAGAGGGCAGCTCCCATGTGGAGTGACCGATCATCTTTGCCTCCCACTGAGGGCCACCCCTCCCACCGATGGCCACGCCTCCCGAGGGCAGTCCCTCTTTGGGGACTTTTTCAGGCTACATTTTTAGCCCTATAGGTGTCAGGCATCAATCCTAATCCTTCCTTGGTTTCCATTCCCGAAACCCTGCCCTCCCCATCTTGACTCCCCTCCTCTTCCTGAAGCCATCAAGACCCTCGCTGCCTGACCTCATTGCCCGCTTCCCCGGCGACAGGCCTGTGATGTGACTCGTGGAGGCCTGCGAGCCTTCAGGTGGGTAGGACAGGCCCAGCAGCTGCCCAGGAAGAGGGAAGGAACAAAGCTCTAGCGTCTGTGCCGTCGCCCAGTACCTGGAAATCGGGGAGGGGGCAGTGGAGATAGAGGTGGGGCAGGTGGAAGGTTGCAGCCCTGCCTAACCTCCCCTGCCCTGATGTAGCCCCAGCTCCCTAGGGAAGGCAGAGGCTTCCCAACCCCTTTCCCCCACACCCGGCAGCAACGATTTAAAAGCTTCTTGAGTCCTGGAGGACTCAGTTTCTCCAATGAGCCAATTCCTACAGCCTGCCCCACACCTTCTGATGGTGTGACACAGAGAGAGACTGCCCTGGTCAGCTGGTGGGCCTGCCTCCAGCAGAATCAGGCTCCAGGGTCCCCTTCTCAGAGTCTGGGGTCTGCAGGAAGCCCCTGTGCCAAGTGGCTCTCACAGCTGGCCTCAGCTAGGACCATGGACACGAGTTCAGTGATGGGAGAGCAACTCCTCCAGCTCCCCTGCTTCTGGTCTCTTCTGTTTCTGCCAGCTCCCAAGAGGATAATACAGCCTCCCTGTGGAAACAACAGCTCTGGCCAGCAGGCTCTCAGTGGTCTGAAAAGCCCACTTCCACCCGAGTAGCAGGTAATTTGCTTGCAGCCTGCATTATGTAGACAAATGAGGCTCTGTTGGACTTCAGGTGTCCCAATTACCTGAGTAATTTGCATGTTTATGAGTGAGGGGGATTGAATACCAGCTCAAAGCAAATGGAAATTCTGCCTTTGGAGGCCCCGGAGCCCTCCTGTGCACCTTTGCTCGCCACCACCGCTGGGATGGAGGACAGGGAAGCCGCAGCCTTGCAAAACCACAGAGCAGGCAACTGAGGAGTCTCGACCCATCTCAGGGCGTGACCTTACCTCAGTTTCTCCTCCAGGATCTGTCAGAAACCCAAAGCAACGGCCTAAGAGCAACTCCGAAGAAAAGTGGGAGAAGGAAGCGCGGAAAATCTTTACTATTGATTGTTTATACCTAAGGAAAGAGAGGCGGGAGAATTCCCTGTAGCCCAGCCAGGAGATGAAGAGTTAATCCTATAATCTAGTCGGCCAGGGAGGAGGAGGGACTAAAACTATTTTCATGCTGAATCGTGCATCCAGAATGCTTGATGCCTGGGGGTGGAGCCCAGGATCCTGAGGCTGTTTGAAAGCATCCATTGGACTCTCAGAGCATATGGAGCCCTGTTCTCAAGGCTCCTTGGAATTCTGAAGTTCCCAGGGGTGTTCTGCTATCTTCTGTTAAAGAAAGGATCACCCCCTTTTAGTTTCTTCAGAGCTCCCCTCACCCAGGCCACAGCTCCCCTCTGGGCTCAGTGAAGCACCTGCAAATGCCCCGGTGACCTTTTCAGAGTCAGACCAATTACACTCCAGTGCAATAGCTTAAGAAATGCAAAGCAGCCCATGCCAGCTCTTCTAGTTGATCTGAGTAAGAGCCAGAGCCACCCTGCGGGCCCTGGCTATGTACTAGAATCATCTAGAGAATTTTTGAAACTACTGGTGCCCGAGTTCTGTCCCCAGGGAACATGATTTCAATGGTATTGGAGACAGTGGCAGTTTTTAAAAGCTCCCACATGACTTAAACATGTATCAAAGTCTAAGAACTGCTGAGCTGGAGGATTTGGGAGTTTTGAATTATTGAATGGTGAGTCTTTGGGCTGAAATTGATCAGACTTGATATTCTGCTAAAGGGAAGGCACGCTTCTTGTTCTATTTACCTGGTAGGCGGCCGTCATGAAGCAAAATAATGGCGGCACAGTTTTCTCTTTGGATATTAGTTTGCGTGTGCACTAAGTTGCTTCAGTCATGTCTGACTCTGTGACCCCGTGGACTGTAGCCTGCCAGGCTCCTCTGTCCATGGGATTCTCCAGGCATGGAAAATAGAATGGGTTGCCATTTCCTTCATCAGGAGATCTCCTCGACCCAGGGATTGAACATGTGTCTTCTGCTTGGCAGGTGGATTCTTTACCACTGAGCCACCTGGGAAGCCCAGGAACTGTACTTAAGAGACGACATTGATATTTCATGTATTCTTTCCAGCCAGGTACCAGATGGGTACTATCCCCATTTGACAGATGAAGAAACTGAGGCTCAGAGATGAAGACACAACTATTGAGTGTTAGGAGACAGTTATCCTTGGACCTCTCACGTGATGCTTTCTTGTAAGCAGACTTGCAGGCCACCTTTGTCACGGTGAATAGCATTGAAAGACATAATGTCACCCTCTGCAGTCAAGGGTAGGCATGCTGACTGTCCATTTTAAAAGATTCAGGTTCTCTAATCTCGGGGTTTATTTTCCCTTACACACCCTACAGTGTAAGCCCAGGTATCACCTGGCCCTCTTTGCAATGCCTTGTGAGAACTGTGGCTTAAGGAACTGTTGCAAAAACAACACCACTCTGTTTACCCCAGTTGCTGTGATAAACAGTCCCATATCTCTGACTGGGTGAGTTTCATGCCTTCTGCTAACATCAAGGAAACTGTGGCAGGGCAGGCTAGCTTCTTAACTTGTGGTGGACTGGGCATCTTAATTTACATCTGTTTTGAAAACCTGTACACTTAGGAGATGGATAAGCCAGAGGTGATATTAAAACAAAGCAAAATATATATTCCAGATCAATGATTGCTTTTCCCCTAGATAGAAAATAACAACACAAATCAGTTCCTGCTTCATTCATTCATCTTTTTTATGAGCGGAATAAACAAATTCAATTTGCAACATGAATTAAAAGAAGTGACTTCCCTTGTGGTCCAGTGGTTAAGACTCCATACTCCCAACACGGGGGGCCTGGGTTTGATCCCTGGTTGGGGAACTAAGATCCCACATGCTGCATAGCACGACCAAATAAACAAACAGATATCTAGTGAATTCAATTCCTTAAATAGATCCAGGGCTTCAGAAAAAAGTTACAAGAAATGTAAACCTTGGGTACATAACAGTACCCTGGTGGTTCCAAATTCCACTTGATTTTAAACTCCATCAAGCTATCTCCTTTTTTCTCTCTGGGAACATTTCAGTTGATTCTATCAAAACAGCCTCTAGGTTTCATAAGCACGTCTGGGTCCTGGCTTTGCCTCAGCACCCAAAACCCACTCAACTTATCGTTGTCAGATGTTGATCATCCCTTATTACCTACCCATATTCCAAACTGCAGAGAGATGATTTTTCCTCTTGCATTAACACTACTGGCCCTTCCGTTGGTGACCATTTCCCTTCGAGGTCAGAATCCTTAAAAGATAGTTTATAATGAGACTGAGTCTCTTCCTCAGCCCTTTTTTACCCAGTTCTTAATTTAAACCAACTCAGTTATTCCGTAAGCATCCTTTTGAAAGCATCATTTCCTTTCATACTAATTACCTTCTCTTCTGGAGGAGGGCATGGCAAACCACTCCAGCATTCTTGCCTGGAGAGCCCCATGGACAGAAAACCCTGGCGGGCTACAGTCCACAGGGTCACAAAGAGTTGGACAGGACTGAAGTGACTTAGCTCGCCTGCATGCACACCTTCTCATCTAATGAATGAGAATTTAATATGCGACAGTAATTTCTAGTAGCATCTTCATTATAATTTTCAGCTGCTAATTATTATTATTAAAATTATTAAAACTAACTACTATTTATATGCCAGGCACTTTTAAAGTGCTTTATAAAGGATCTTAAATTGAGTCAACAACCCTAAGTATTTTCACTCAGAGGAGATGGGGTTTCCAGGAGGTTAAATGTTTTGTCATCGGAGCAAGGAAGTGGTAAAGCTGGAACTCAGAGCCCCAAAGCTACGCTTTCCCTCCCTTCTACCCCAACTTCCCTTTTTGTAAACAATTTTCTTGAGATATAATTCAGATAGCATACAATTCACTCATTTAAACAACTCAGTGCCTTTAGTCTATTCTCAGATATGTGTGCTTCCGTCACCATAGTCAATTTTAGAACATTTCCATCACATCCGAAAGAAACCCTATCCACTCTTGTTATCACCCTCCGTCTCCCCATCCTCCTCCTCAACCCTAACCAACTGCCTTCTAGCAAAGTCTCTTTCTAAAAAAGCCAAACCTTTTCTTCCCTCTCCATTACATATCAGAGTATATTTATATTCATTTGTAAATTGATGACTTCTTTGGGTTACTGAGAAGGTTAAGAGTTGCCAAAAAACAGAAAACAACCCATGTGCCTTCTCACTGATCCTCCCCGGGTTGGTTTTTTGTTCCTCCTTCTGCCCAGAGACCACCAAGAAGAACCTCAGAAGGGCCAGGGACCGCTCAGGTGACTGTGTCACTGCCTTTAGCACCTGGTCCCAGGAAGTAGCTCTTAGATCTGTGATGATGGCCTTAAGATGGGGACCCCGGGAAGCTTCTTCCTGCCTGGACTCAAGCCTCACCTCTTACGACAGAGAGCAGCCCTCCCCTCAGACAATCCCATCCCCCTGAGGTAGTCTCTCATCAGTCCTTGCTGTGAAGGCTGATCTTGTCCAAGGAGGCTCTTGTCAGCAGCAGCCTAGCGTCCATCTGACTTTGCAGGAAGTGAGGTCTGTGTAGGGAAGGGTCCGTTTAGAGAAGGACTCGCGTGCTCGGAGATTGGCTGGAGATACAGGGAGCCCTGGTGGGGTGGGGAGCATGTGGGGAAGGGATGCAGGGAAGGGAAGGTGAGCAGGAAGCCAGGACCAGCGCCCTGGCGGGAGACCGGCTCTCCCTGATGCAGGTCAATTCCAGGAGACACTGGAAACATACCTCAGGGGTACCCAGCCCTGAGGGTGAGGCGGCCCAGTGTTTCAGCATCAGCCCCTAAGAGTCCTTGGCTAAGGCTGCTCCCAGAGAGAGCCATTCCTCAGCTCGCCTGGCTGCCATGCTCCTGCAGGCAGAGCGGGCTTATGTCGTTTTGGGAAAATGTCTCCGGCAGAAAAATGAAGATACTGGCATTCGGGGGTTGGTGAGGGATCACAAAACAGTCCGATCTGAGGGTTACAGGTGGGTACCAGAGGCATCTCCTGTAGCCTAGCCCCGTTATAACTCCTGCATGCATGTGTGTGCATATGCATACATGTACGCATGTGCACACACGCACACATGCGTGCACGCACATGCTCACACGTGCACACGTGTGCACATGCAAACATGCTCACACGCACACACGTACACATGCGCGCACATGCACACACGCTCACGTGCACACACGCTCACGTGCACACACATGCTCACACGCACACATGCACACACGCGCACATGCACACACATGCACACACGCTCACGTGCACACACATGCTCACACGCACACACGTACACACATGCACACACATGCACACACACGCTCACATGCACACACATGCGCGCACATGCATGCACACACAGCGAGTAGGATGGGAATGCAGCCTCCACAGAGCATAATCCCCCATTCCCGGGCTCTCCTCCAGACAATAATCAGGGCTCACCTTTCCATAGTAATGAGAAGCAGCAAGGCGTTTGATCCACGTTTTACCTACATCTTTTACTTCCAAAGCTGGAGAGTTTCCCACCAGGCTTTGCAAAGAGTATAGGACCCCAGACAAGATCGCCTGGGGGTGGAGTTGCTCCAGGATGAAGGAAGGAATAAGCTCCTCCGTTGTTTTGGGTCCAGAGGAAGGGACCTCAGGTTTTCAAAGCTCATCAGAGAGTCTGGCTTTCAAGCTGCAACCTGATTGTTCTCCCTGCCCCACCCACAATCACAGGCCCTGGAGACTTAAAGGCCGGCAAGTAGCCTGGCTGAGTTGGAAAGACCTGTCACCTTGCTTGGTTGATCCTTTCGAAGCCCACGTGCCTTGGGGGCGCCTCTCCTCCAGGAATGGATAGAGCACTGGAGTTCTGGGTGGTCCAAGGCCACTTCGACCTCGTTGCTGGTTGGCAGGATGTTCATTCACCCATTCACTTATTCCTTCCTCCTGAATTCATTCATTCATCATCTTCAAGGCCCAGGAACTGAGGGGACCATGGTAATGAGACAGTGACAAATATGCAAACTTTTCACTTCTTTCAAAGACCTCAGAGTCCACGTGAGTGCAGCGTGGTCTAGAATCCCTGGTCTACCTCCTCAGCGGCTTCTTGCTCCGTGCCTCTGTGTATGTCTCCACACATCAGTAGACTACGAGCTCACTTGGGAGAAGACCCGTGGCCTTGTTCACCACTGTATCCTTGTAACCCGGCATCGTCCCTGGAACACAGCAGGTGCCCAATAAATACCTGTGAATGAATGGATGGATGTGTGTCTTGGGGCAAAAGGCAGATCCTTGTATGTGTTTTAAAGTATTTCTATGTCTCTGTGTTTGTGTATCAGTGCACATAATTCTGTATCTGTGTTGTTTTTTACACTGTATATAACTGCGTGTGCGTGTGCATATGTGTGTGTGTGTAACTGGTTAATAGACAGTCTTCTCTTCACAATATTTCAAGAGAATGAACATTTCTGCTTCTGGTATCTGACTTCATAACCCCAATCTGCATTTTCCGCTCACTTCCAGCTCCCAGATTTTCAAATATTTATACTCCTATATTTAAAACCCGTGAGGTCTCTCTCTTTCCCACCCTGCCATCAGCTCTTCTTTCCACCTTATTTCCCCTTCTCTCCCACATACATACAGGTGTTGCGGAAGAAACTGCCCCACTGAGCCACGCTTTCACGTCCAAATCAGGGTCGTTGAGGGACACAATGAGCCACCACCATGATCCTATGACAAATCCTGGATGTTGAGCCCGGCCGGGGAGGGGCAAAGAGACTCCAGTGCCCCTCCCCAAAACCTTGGAGGCTCTGAAGAGGGTCTCCCCTTGAGGGGCTTCCTCCAGCTGCAGCATAGCTTCTTAGGAGGAGGAACTAATTGGTGTTTGCCCAGAGCTTCAGCCAGAGGAGCTGGCTAAATACCAGGGTTGCCTGGGTTTGTGGAAGCTTAGGGTCTTGTGTCTGGGAGGCTAAAAGACCCTGATGCTGGGAAAGAAGCGGGCAACAGAGGATGAGATGGCTGAGTGGCATCACCGACTCAATGAGTTTGAGCAAACTCCGGGGGATAGTGAAGGACAGGGAAGCCTGGCGTGCTGCAGTCCACGGGGTCACAAAGAGTTGGACACGACTTAGCAACTGAACAACCATGATGTCTTAGAGTTCTGATCTGAAGACAGAGGGGAACCCCAGGTGGCCCCTCCCTATCCTGCTGGTTGTAGCAGAGCCTGACCAGGAAAGATCTACCAAGGGCAGTATCAATCACTGGACCTGATCGGTTAGGATTTTGAGAAGTCGTAAACGAAGTGAGGGCCTGTTGACTTTCAGCGTGAGAGTCTCATGCTCAGGGATCACTCAAACACCAAATACCGCTCTGAGGAACTCAGGGTGTGGCTTCTGCTCTTCTCCCGTTTCCGGGGATCAATGGATAGGAGTCTGATGTTCTCAGTTCCACATTTGGGCCCATAAGGACCTTGCCATTGCAGAGTCAGTGAGCCAAGGACACACAGACGCACATTCCCACGAGGCGTCCCGAAGAACGGATGACAGAAAGGGCCAAGATGGGAGCCACCAGGACCATCCATGGGGACAGGCGGCACCCGAGGCCTCCTGTGGTCCCCTCCCTTTGGGGCCCTTGACCATCCTGCTCTGCGCCCTGGGAGGTTGACCCGAATGAACCACACCCACGGGCTCACGTGCTCCGCAGCTCCCACCTGGGTTCAGCAAGTGGAGCCCTGGCTGCAGATCACAGGAAGGGAGGAGAAGGAGGCCAGGTGTTCGCTGCTCTGGCCATCACCCTGGAGTGCCAGCTCTGGTGGCCCAGTCCTTCCACCAAAGCCCAGTGCTCCTCTCGTGAGAGCCTCTGCCCTCGGGCTTCCCTCCTGAGCTATGGACTGGTCCCTCCCTTCATGCTCTTGGCTTGGGTTCATCAAAACTGCCTCCATCCCTGGATTCCTGGCTCCCATCTGCCCTCACCTTGGCAAATAACCCCTTTGTGAGTAAACCCTCCCCAAATGACCTAATTTGGTTGTGTCTCCAGTTGGCGCTATAACTAAGAAATAGCAGGGTGGATCAGGGAGATTTGTTACCTTGAATTGAATTTGGTCGGGGACTTGGTGCCTGTCAGTTTGTCTTCATTATTGCTGGCATATGAGTGGATGTAGAAATGCTGTCTCTCCCGTTTGAAAAAATATCTATTTACTGCTCTCCCTAAAACTAAAGGTTTACTAGGTTGCTACATGCGTGTGTGCATGTTAAGTCGCTTCAGTCGTGTCCGATTGTTCGTGACCCTATGGACTGTAGCCCACTAGGCTCCTCTGTCCGTGGGATTCTCCAGGCAAGAATACTCTAGCAGGTTGCAATGCTCTCCTCCAGGGGATCTTCCAGGCCCAGGGATCAAACCTGGGTCTCTTATGTTTCCTGTTGGCATGTGGGTTCTTTACTATTAGCGCTACCTGGGAAGCCCAGTATATTGCTGCTGCTGCTGCTAAGTCGCTTCAGTCATGTCTGACTCTGTGCGACCCCATAGACGGCAGCCGACCAGGCTCTGCCGTCCCTGGGATTCTCCAGGCGAGAACACTGGAGTGGGTTGCCATTTCCTTCTCCAATGTGTGAAAGTGAAAAGTATATTGCTAGACACACTATAAATCTGGGTTTCTCAAACCAGTAATTGTCCCAGAGGGGCAGGAGTGTCAACGGGTTATTGATTAATAAATAACTTTCAATAGTTTGTTGATAAACCACTGGGTCACTTTTTGACACCCATCTTCATCTTGAGGGGAAATCTCATAAGAAGAAGCTCAGATTGTTTGGAACTTTTATTGACCTGCTGTGACTTCTGACTTCATGGAAGTTGGTTAGTGGCCAACAGTTATGAGTTAAATGTAGGCGGCTCCGTCATATTCTAAGTGTCAGACATGGTGTGAACCATCATTCAGCAGATCTGGGTATAATACTGAGCAGTATAAAAGAAGATTGTGCTCTGGCCTCTTCCTTTGGAAAACATATCTTAACAAGGCGAGACTCCTTTCAGATTATCTCGATTCATGCCCTCTTATTATAGAAAATAGAAAAAAGGGTGAAGAGCTTCCTTTTCGCTTTGTTATTACTTCATTTCCACAGGACAGAAGTGAACCCAACCAATAGCAGCTTCTATTACTTAACTACTTTCAGAATGACTGGCTTAAGAATAGCTAGTCTAGAAACTTCCCTGGTGGTCCAGTGGCTAAGACTTTGCACTCCCAATGCTGGGGGCCTGGGTTTGATCCCTGATCAGGGGACTAGATCCCATGTGCCGCAGCTATGATCTGCTGCAGTCAAATAAATAGTTTTTAAAAAGAAAAACTAGTCTAAAACAAAGCAACTTGTGTTGGGTAGATGTGCCTACCCCCATCCAACACAGTGGGTTCTGAGCCCAGTAATTTTGTATTCCAAATTAATTTCTTTTGTTAACTAAGGATGCATGTTGTAATTGCCCTGCAGAATTTATATTTTCCTCCACCCTTAAAATCAGAGGGCTTCCCAGATGGCACCAGTGGTAAAGAATCTACCTACCAATGCGGGAAACACAAGAGACGCAGGTTCCATCCTTGGGTCATGAAGATCCCCTGGAGAAGGAAATGGCAACCCACTCCAGTATTCTTGCCTGGAAAAATCCCATGGACAGAGGAGCCTGGCAGGCTTCAGTCCACGGTGTTACAAAGAGTCAGACACGACTGAGCATGCAGGTAGGATAATAGAATAAAATCAGAGGCGCCATGATCTTCGTAGAAGATTTATTTATGGCCCTGGAGAGGACCTGGTAACTCTTGCTTTGAAAAGCAGCCAGACTCAAGTCATCCTGTAAAACCTTGGGACTTTGAGTGTTCGCCTGCCAGGATAGAGTCAGATTGCTTAGTTCTCCCGTTCCTACTCACCCAGCCTCCATCCACACCTCCTCCCAGAACCGGCTGCAGAGGAGCCAGCCAGGATGAGCTGGAGGTTGTCAGGCTTGGACTGGCCAGGGGCCCAGAGGGGCGGGTACCAGCTGGGGCCCTGCTTCAACGAGGCAGCCAGAGCTGTGCACACGAGGCCGGGGGTGGTCTTCTTCCCACCCAGATGAAACAGCTGCTCAGCTAGAAGCTGTCCACGGTGGATTCTTGTCACTCATAATCCAGTCTTTACGGGTGGGAAGAAGCTTCATCCAGACATACTTGGGGGGCGCAAGGACCTTATTTACCCTCCACATGTCCTTTCATATGAGAACTCTGGGGACACTGGCCAAGTTCACTTGGTCCAAAGACTTTGCTTCCACTCTAGCTGTCTCAACCATCATTCAGAACTTAATGTCTTATGTGAAAACACAAATGGTAGTGGGAGAATAGAACCCTTGGAGAAGTTGCCCAGAAGGGGAGGGCTTTAAAATCCCAAAGTCAGTAAGACAGAATTGCAACACCTTTGTAGCCAACAGTGTTGACCCAGGAGGGTCTGAGGGTTGATCAGGGTAGGAGAGAACCATGTGCATCCTGGGGCCAGAGCTCCCCATCTCATTCATTAGAACTCTTCCAACCTGGACTTACTCTCCCAGGTCCTACTGCACATAAATTTCTCTTAGCTGGTCCCTCTACACTTGCAGACTCTGAATATCTCAGATTCACCCATTTAGTTGGATTCTTGGACTAAGAGTTCTCCCAAAGTCTTATCAGCTATGACTGTGTCATTTTTCTGCTCCAAAGAGAGCAGAGCAACAAATAATACACTTTGGTGTCTGCACGATGGATATAGATTTCAATCAGGAAGAACTTATCAACGAGAAGCTCCTGAAATGGACAGTCAAGAAGAGTATTGCACCTGGACTTCAGAGATGTTTAAACTGCAAAGGGTTTGTCTTTATCTGGGGAGACCATGGAACCAATGATGTATCCGTGCTTCTTGGCCCTTAGGTTCCCTAGAGCCCTCATCTTTGGCTTAAAACCAAATGTGGAGGGATGACATCTGCTTCTAGGAGAGCGTTCTCCTTGCTTCCTGGGATCCTGGAGCAGAGATCTGGCTCAGTTAAAAATACCGCCCCTTTCCAGAGTTGTCGTCGATACGGGCAATAATCGGAAATGGAGGCAGAGGACGGGGAACAGTGGTGATTTTCACCCAGAGCCGGAGAACCGTGTGCCATCGCTAGATCTCACAGAACAAAGTTCAGCTGTGGTCGCCAACCCACTTGCTCCCCTGTAAATTATGTCACAGCTAGTTCCTCTCGGAGGTTTAACATTGCTTACCCGCCCCCCGACTAATGAGGATCGGAAGGACATTTGGAAGTCATCTTGAGCCAAGACCGTTCTCCTGGACCCTGCATTTCCAGCTCCAGATGGACGTGATGAGCAGCGAGGGGCACACAGCTGTTTCCAGACACCTGGCTTAGCTTCAGAAACTCGGATCATAAAGGCCATCTGGCCCATCCATCCAGTGCAGGGTGGGGTTCTCCCCCCAAACACTCCTGCCTGCGGCATCCCAGTGTGCACCTAGATATTTCCAGGAAGAACCAGGAAGATCCATCAAGATGACGTGGTCCCTGTCCCTTAGGCGTCTGCAACCTGGGTGAAGGGCAGACACCACATGCCACCAACTCAAAAACTAAGACTCCAAACCAAAGGTGCTGGGGACTCTGCTCAATGTTATGTGGCAGCCTGGATGGGAGGGGAGTTTGGGGGGAGAATGGATACATGTATATGTATGGCTGAGTCCCGACACTGTTATACCTGACTATCACACCATTGTTCGTTAATCAACTAAACTCTACTGTGAAATGAAAATTTTTTAAAGAAAGAAAAAATAAGTAGACGCTCCATGTGTACTTGAACAAAAAAAGTGCTGGGGATCTTAGATGGCTATAGACTCTATCACCCCTACCGTAGGACATTCTAGAAATGGCAAAACTAGGAGACAGTAAAGAAAAAATCAGTAGAGGCCAGGGTTTCTGGGTAGGGGGGAAGAGGTGAACAGGTAGACGATGAGGGACTTTGGGGGCAAGGAAATTATTCCACCTGTTCCTGGAATGTGGATCCTGGACGTTATGCTTGTTTCAAAGCCCATACGATGCCCAGCACAAAGAGTGAGTCCTGGTGAAACCTGTCGGCTTTGTTGGATAATTCTGCATCTTGTTGGGTCATCAGCTGTAACACGCACACTGCACTGATGCCAGGTGTTAATAATAGAAGAAACGGGGGTGGGAAATCTCTGTATTTTTCTCTGGCTGCACGGCTGGCGGGATCTCGGTTTCCCAACCAAGGACTGAACCTGAGCCCCTGGCAGTGGAAGTGCGGAGTCTTAACCACCGGACCCCCAGGGAAGTCCCTCCACTCCATATTTCTGTAAACCTAAAACTGCTCAAAATAATAAAGTCTGTTAACTTTTTTGAGTGCAAGGAGGAGTGGGAGAATTCTGGGAAGTTTCCCTGAAAAGGGTGATTTCCAGAGCGGAAGAGGGTGACCGGAAGGAGGAGAAGGAAGGCCTGGGAGAACGCCTTGATTTCCCAGAATTTCTTAAAGACACTCCTGCCCACTCAAAGCCCAGATCTGCCTCTTTCTTGGACCTGGCAAGGATTTTGTTAAGTCAGAGATCCTGCAAGGAGCAGGGTGGGAAGTAAGAGAAAAGAACATAGTGGGAAGACAACAGCCAGGGACCAGTTCTCTGGTACAGGAGGCACAAACCACAAGTGCAATTACTCAGGAAAACGAACTTGAAATTAAAAAATGACTCCAAGCCAAGGAGGGGAGTACATAAGTTACCGCAGCCCCGAGACATTTATGAATAATACAAATGCCGAGAGGTGGTGAAGCCGGAGCGCAGTTAATTAATATGTACAGGCCTGGAGATGCACTTGAAAAACAATGGTGCTGCTTCCCCCTTGCGCGAAGTAAAAATATTTCCAGAAAGACGGACACGTTTATTATTTTCTAACATAATTACCTTATTGTGGAGCGTGGGTAATGGAACCCATTAGAGGCGTTAAGCACCTGCCCAGCTCCCCTGAATGCAGTTTGGTTCCGGGGTGCTGGGGAGGGCAGGTAGGAGGCGGCTGGTGAGCTGTGGTGGGTGGCGCAGGGGGCGTCCCTGGGGGGCACAGCAGCTTTACAGCCTGATGCCCCCACCGCCCCGTCCTCCGCCTCTCCCCAGCCAAGCCCCCCTCGGCCCTCCGCCTTTAGTTCCCTTTGCTGCCTCTCTGAGCCCACCGCCACCCACTCTCCCGGGTGCTTCTGTGAGCTGGTGTGGGCTGGAGGGGCGAGGGTGTAGCCTGGGAGCCCTCTTCCGACCCCCAAGGTATAAGAAGGCTGGCTGAGAGGAAGTAGCAGCAGAAGCCAGACGGATGGCGGGGGGAGGGGAACCAGAGCCAAAGCCGTCAGCGCAAGGCCAGACCGCCTGGTAATAGAAAACTCAGCCCCGCGGGTGCTCTTGGGGCTTCCTGGCGAAGGCGGGTGCGAACACTGGCCTGGGACGCTGGGACCCCGGGTCCCGGTCCTCCGAGTGCTTTTGGACCAAAGACCCAAAGTCATTTTCTTCTCTGAGTCTCAGTTTCCTCACCCGTCACGTGGTGCCCATGCGGCTGGGGTTCCTGGCTGCCCAGCATTCTACACACCAGTCACTTCAGACCAGAGGTGGTCTTTTCCTCTGCAGGCAGGGGTGCCCACCTTATCAGATAAATGACCGAGCTACTCTCTCCCTGGAGAGGAATGCTGTGTCCTCCCCCGGCTCCCGCAGGTGCCCTGCCCCACCCCGCCCGCCCAGCCCTCCCTATTGGCAGTGGAAACAGAAGGCGCCACAGGCATGGCCTCCCAGCCCCTCCCTCTGTACCGCTCCGTCCTTGGCATCTGGCCATATCCCATCTGCCCCATGCTTTTCCTCGTCTCTTCCTCTGTACATCCTTCAACACTGGCCCTTTGTAGGAATGTGCCCTCGGGTTTCCTCCCTTCCCATTTTCCGGCCCTCCTGGGGCTTGATGGCACAGCTACATCTGTATCTGTACTAAACGCCCGGCCCTGTCTTCTGAGCTCCAAGATTGGCCAATCCAGTTGTGGGGGGGCAGGGCAGGAACTTTTCCGGGAGTAGGCCAGGTGCCTCCCGGGATGACTGCCCCTTGGGTGAGCGTGGTCAGAGGTCCCAGAGGAAGCTGTCTGCACCCCAGCACATCTTTGCCCCCACTGCACAGTTCGGAGACAGACGGTCTTCCCCACTCAAGGTCCGTGATCTGCCCGGACAGGTGGGCACATGTATAGATGCTGCATCCGGAATCATCCATTCAACGCCAGTACCGCCTCCACCGTCTTGCTTCTCTTTTAAAATTTCCAGCAGTGAATGAAAGTTGGTCCCACCGAAGAGGGAGAAAAGTTCCCCACTGGGAAGCTTGGCGGGCTGACCCGACCTTTGCCCCCCTGTCCCCGACATCTGCTCTCTGGGTCCTGGGAGTACAGAAAGTCCCCCTTCTCATTTGCCAGCTCCGTTCCCCAGCTGCCTGGCCCCCGATGCTGGGCCTCCGGAGTGGTTGTTGGCCGAGCTGTTCAGCAGGGCAGCTCCCTCGTGGGCACCCAACCCTGCTGCCTGACAGGCTGCTTGCGAGGGGACAGGCCTGAATGACTGTAATATGAACCATGAAAGTGGATATTAAAGACTTTATTACAGGGTGAGGACGCCTAATTGCGACATTCCTTTCAGGAAACCGGTGCTGATGAGTTTAAGTTACAGCACCCAATTATTATAACTCTGTCAGCACAGAGCAGGGTGGAGGCGGGGGCCCGGGGGAGGCGAGCTGGAGGCACAATTACCTGCACTTTATTCAAGGCACACACCGCCAGGCTGGAATTTTAAAGAGAGATTGATTTGGCTCTGAGCTTCCCCCCTACCCCGCTCACCACCATGCTGCTCTTGAGGACGGATCCCTCACTCTGCCCTCCCTCTCCCTAGGCTTCTTGCAGAAGAGGCGGCATTCATGAGCAACTGTAGGAGACCCCAGCCCTCCTTCCCACCACCGATCCCTGCCAGGGACACAGCCTAGTGTTGAGATGCAAGGTTGTCCAGGGCACCTCCGTGACAAACTGTCCAGCTCTCATGTTTCAAATGGGAAAGCCAACTTGAGAGGACGGGGGCCTGGATGGGAGACCTGCCTGGGTTACCCAGCTGCTAAGTGGCAGAGCAGGGCAGGACCCTTCTGGTCTGATTTCGGCCTGGAACTCTGGCTGCAAGTTCCAGGAGATATGCCAAGACACGTGGGGGCAACCGGAGTCTTCTTAAGGTGAGTAGGCAGGTATAGGTTTTGCCTACCAGGCGCATGGGAATCTGGCTGTGTCTTGGGATGAGCTCATGGAAAAAGACAATGGAGTCCTTGCTAGGGAGGGAAACAGCATCATCAAAACATCTCCTTGCTCCAAGAGTATTACGTTTCAACAGTCATGCATTCAAATGTTCTTCAGCACCTACTGAGTGCTGGGCACTGCGGATGAAGGATATAAACATCATTGTAGGCAAGGAACTCACAGCTTTAAAGGGGAGACCGACGCACAAGCCAGCTGGCGATTAGGATACTGTATGGAAAGCACTAGATAAGGATGGGCACACACACATCAGCTTCTTTAATCACATAAATGTAAATGATCGCACACAAAGTGATACTGCAGTGTGTCTGCCTAGTGCCAGCTGAACGGTACAGGCGGGAAAGGCTAGAACTACTCCACGATGAGCAAGCCCTGGTGGATCCACTGGCAAGGCGGGCTCTGATGGACGGGTGGGAATTTAAAAGACAGTGGAGAACAGGTGGGAGTTAGGACCGGGGAGAGAAGAGGTGAGTTCTTTCCCACCTCGAACTAGGAAAGTCAGTACCCAGAGTGCTCCCTGCTTTTCATCTCCAGCCAAGAGCATCCAGCTCACCTATGCCACGGGGAAGGTAGATTAGCATCATGAGCATAGCCGGGGGATTCAAGATGCCCCACAACAGTGATGAAGAAGGAGTCGGGGCAAAGTCTTGGAGACCCCACCCCCTTCCCTCGCACTGTGCACGCCCGGAGTCAACTTGCCTGATTAATGTTCCCCAGCCAGGGTGCGCAGCCCCAAGAAGCCTGATGAACCAGGAGATGAGTCCCATTCACTGAGACGCAGGTCAGGGGGCAACATGGAAGAGAGCAGGTGGAGTCTGCAGACACGCTGTCGGAGGTGCCAGTGGAGGTGGATGGGTTCGGGTAGACAGTTTGGGAGTTTAGGAGTAACACAGGGCTGGTGCTGAAACAATGGGGGTGTTCTTGGTTTTGGATGATACGTAAGACAATGAGACTGGAGGAGATATCTGGAGAGACTTGTGGGGGGCAGAGGAGAGACGGACAGACGGACAGGAACAGGCACAGAGATGAACTGGGAGCACCGTGGCACTCTGCAGGGCGGGTGGCCAGCAAAGGACACGGAGGTGGGGGCAGACAGAGGACTCTGACGCACTGGAGGCGAAGGGAAAGATGGTTCAGAAAAGTGTGGTGCACGGGGCGGAATCCTGCAGCAACACCAAGGAAAATGAGGGCTGAAGAGTGGCCAACCTGTCAGCGTGGAGAGCCCCACAGGCCTTGTCTCAGCAGGTTCAGAGGCCGGTTGGGAGGGGTTGAAACGTGAATGGAGGCAGCAGGGGGAGCTCCACACAAATAAGTGAGCCTTGACCCATGCCTCACACCGCACACACCTCAATCATCACCGAGCGGATGTGACACTTACAGCTATGCAATTAAAGGAAGTGGGGTTACTATGAGCACGTCTATCTGGCACTTTCCACACTGCATTATAATCGCTGGTTGACGTTTGTTATCTCCCACGTTAAGCTGTGAACTCCTTGAATACAGAGATAGAATCTTGTCATCTTTTTATCTCCAGTGTAACTAAACGATGGATCATAGATCTCAATGTCAAACCTAGAACTATAAAACTTCTGGAATAAAACATAAAAGAAACTTTTGTAACCTTAGGGGAGATCAAGATTTCTCAGGATACAGAAAGCATTTAAAAATGGATATTATAAACCACAGAGCACAAAAAATTTTAAATTCTGCTCTTCAAAAATACCATTAAGAAAATGAAAAGGTAAACCACAAACTGGGGGAAAAAGTTACAACACATATATCTGAAAAAAGACCTGCATCCCAAATGTATGAAGAATCCTTACAATAAGAATCCTTACAATAAGACAATTCGATAGACAAAAAAGAAAAAATTTTAAACAGAAACTTCACCAAATTAGTCATCAAGGAAATGCAAATTAAAACCATAATAAGATACCACTATACAAACCTACGAGGACGGTGAAAATTAAAAAGATATACTTACCACCAAGTGCTGGTGAGGATGTGGAGCAAATGGAATTCTCACGCACCACTGGTGACGTAGCCTGACCACTTTGGGGAAAAAAATGTGGCAACTTTTAATAAAGCCAAATGCACACTTATTACACGATCCAACAATGTCACGTCCACGTGTTCATTTACCTAAGGGAAGGGAAGACACATCCAAAGACTTGAACACTGTTGCTGTTTTTCAGTCACTCAGTCCTGTCTGACTCTTTGCCACCCCGTGGACTGCGGCACGCCAGGCTTCCCTGTCCTTCACCATCTCCCAGAGCTTGCTCAAACTCATGTCCATTGAGTCAGTGATGCCATCCAACCATCTCATTCCCTGTCGTCCCCTTCTCCTCCTGCCTTCAGTCTTTCCCAGCATCAGGGTCTTTTCTAATGAGTCAGCTCTTCGAATCAGGTGGCCAAAGTATTGGAGCTTCCATTTCAGCATCAGTCCTTCCCATGAATATTCAGGATTGATTTCCTTTTGGATTGACTGCTTGGATCTCCTTGCTGTCCAAGAGACGCTCAAACTAACATCGCAGTTCAAAAGCATCAGTTCTTCAGCACAGCCTTCTTTATGGTTCAACTCTCACATCCATACATGACTATTAGAAAAACCATAGCTTTGGCTATATGGACATTTGTTGGTAAAATAATGTCTCTGCTTTTTAATATGCTGTCTAGGTTTGTCATGACCTGCAGGTCAAGAAGCAACAGTTAGAACTGGATATGAAACAACAGACTGGTTCCAAATCAGGAAAGGAGTACGTCAAGGCTGTATATTGTCACCCTGTGTATTTAACTTATATTCAGAGTACATCATGAGAAACACTGGGTTGGATGAAGCACAAGCTGGAATCAAGATTGCAGGGAGAAATATTAATAACCTCAGATACGCAGATGATACCACCCTTATGGCAGAAAGCAAAGAACTAAAGAGCCTCTTGATGAAAGTGAAAGAGAAGAGTGAAAAAATTGGCTTAAAACTCAACATTCAGAAAACCGAGATCATGGCATCTGGTCCCATCACTTCATGGCAGATAGATGGGGAAACAGTGGAAACAGTGACAGACTATTCTGGGGGGATCCAAAATCACTGCAGATGGTGACTACAGCCATGAAATTAAAAGATGTTTGCTCCTTGGAAGAAAACCTATGACCAACCTAAAGAGCGTATTAAAAAGCAGAGACATTACTTGGCCAACAAAGGTCCATCTAGTCACGGCTATGGATTTTCCAGTGGTCATGTATGGATGTGAGAGTTGGACTATAAAGAAAGCTGAGCGCCGAAGAATTGATGCTTTTGAACTGTGGTGTTGGAGAAGACTCTTGGGAGTCCTTTGGACTGCAAGGGGATCCAACCAGTCCATCCTAAAGGAAATCAGTCCTGAATATTCATTGGAAGGACTGATGCTGAAGCTGAAACTCCAATACTTTGGCCACCTGATGCAAAGAGCTTACTCAT
Source organism: Moschus berezovskii (assembly GCF_049115385.1). Taxonomy (NCBI): domain Eukaryota; kingdom Metazoa; phylum Chordata; class Mammalia; order Artiodactyla; family Moschidae; genus Moschus; species Moschus berezovskii. Next base: position 68,647,518 of record NC_142479.1, on the reverse strand, counting down.
CTGAAAAGACCCTGATTCTGGGAAAGATTGAAGGCAGGAGAAGGGGACGACAGAGGATGTAATGGTTGGATGGCATCACTAACTTGATGGACGTGAGTTTGAGTAAGCTCCAGGAGTTGGTGATGGACAGGGAAGCCTGGCGTGCTGCAGTCCATGCGGTTGCAAAGAGTTGGACACAATTGAGCGACTGAACTGAACTGAACTAGGTTTGTCACAGCTTTTCTTCCAAGGAGCAAGTTTCTTTTAATTTCATGACTGCAGCCACCATCTGCAGTAATTTTGGAGCCCAAGAAAATAAAGTCTGTCACTGCTTCCCTTGTTTCCCCATCTATTTGCCATGAAGTGATGGGACTGGATGCCATGATCTTAGCTTTTGAATGTTGAATTTTAAGCCAGTTTTTTCACTCTCCTCTTTCACTGTCATCAAGAGGCTCTTTAGTTCCTCTTCGCTTTCTGCCATAAGGGCAGCGTCATCTGCGTGTCTGAGGTTATTTATTTCTCCCAGCAATCTTTGTTTCAGTTTCTGCTTCATCCAGCCTGGCCTTTTGCATGATGTACTCTGCGTATAAGTTAAATAAGCAGGGTGACAATATACTGACTTGATGTACTCTTTTCCCAATTTTGAACCGGTCCGTTGTTCCATGCCTGGTTCCAACTGTTGCTTCTTGATTGCATACAGGTTTTGCGGTAGGCAGTATGATTCATACAAACCCCAAACCAGAAATAACACACTCAATCACCAACAGAACGGATAAATAAATTGTGGCATATCCACACAAAGGAGCTCTGTTCAACGCTCCTTGGGATGAATTGCTGATATGTGCAATAATTACATGACCCTCAAAAAACATTCTGAGGGAATTTCCTGGTGGTCCAGTGGCTAAGGCTCTACGTTCCCAATGCAGGGGCCCGGGTTCAATGCCTGGTGGGGGAACTAGATCCTATGTGCTGCAGCTGTGAGTTTGCATGGCACAACGAACAGCATAAGCTTGCATGCTGCAGCTACAGACCCTGCGTGCTGCAGAAAGACAGAACATGCCGAGTGCTACAACCTAAGACCTGGTGCAGCCAAAAAAATAATTAAAAAAAACACACTGAGTGAAGGCCCCCAGATATTGGGGAGTGCTTGCTGTCGGATTCCATTTACATGAAAGTCTAGAAAAGGCAAAACTATCTATGGTGACAGAAAGAAGGCCAGAGGTTGCCTGGAGCTAGCAGGAGCTGTGGAATTTGTCTGTAAATACTCATGAGGATACTTCATATTGTCCTTTGGCTTCTGGAGTTGATTGTGTGGTTGTATATATTTGTCAAAGAGCAAACTGGGATTCCCAGGTGGCTCAGAGGTAAAGAATGGTCTACAGTGCAGGAGATTCAGGAGATTAAGAAGATCCCCTGGAGAAGGAAATGGCCACCCACTCCAGTTTTCTTGTCTGGGAAGTCCCATGGACAGGAGCGTCGGAGCGCTACAGTCCATGGGGTCCCAAAGAGTTAGAGGAGACTGAACAACCCAGCACTGGGCAACTTGTGCCCCAGCTTCCGGGGGAGCCGTGCTAGAGGCCCAGCTTGGCTCTCCAGGCTGGTGAGCTGAAGGTGGCGGGACCCTATTTTCCTTCCACAAGTGGCCTTTGTTTGAGGAGCTGGGTCTCATGCTCCTGGATTGTATGAGCACCTAAAGGAAACCTTGCTGCCCTGGCAAGTGCTCCCAGCCGTTTTCATTCCTTCCCCATTAGCCAAGCAAGCTGAATATATTTTGCCGCATGTAAATCATATCTCCATAAAGATAATTTTTAAAAGTGAATGGGACATAGTGCACTAACTATATAATTTCCAAGTATGTGAGAATATGCACATTTCCACGACCGCATAAATGCAAAGAAATACCCAGAAAGATACCCACCACCATGCCTGTATTGCTGACCTCTGGTTAGAGGTAAGGGGAAAGGACTGTGATTGAGGTAAGTGGTCAGAGGGACTTCAGCCTTAACTACGGGGCTTTAATTTTTCAAAAGGAGAGTGTCCACTCGTATTTGCTTACACTTAGATTTTTCAGGAAGCATGACGAGCAGAGGTGAGCAGAGTTTGTTCCACCATCAAAGATCAATTGACTATCTTTGACCTGTTTGGATCAGCGATTCCCTTCAATTATTTATTGAACATCTATGTTTCTGGAAACATGATGAGGCAGGGTTCCTTTGTTCTTGATTTCAGCCCTTCCTTCAGCTCAGGCTCAAAGAAGCCAGAGAGCCAGTCTTTGACACCCATCATTAAATAGCTGGGGGACCAACTGACTTGAATTTTTAAACCTCACTTTTTCTGGTTCCTAATAGCATCTGCCACAGAGCCCCCCTGAGGGATTCTGTGAGAAAACAGAGGCAATGAACATGGCTAGAGTTTAATAAATAAGAGCTGAGGTTTGTGTTTTATTATTATTACCATATTTTATTGATTTTTAAGACAGTTTTTTCATACTTTAATATTTCCGGAATTGGGCTCATTTTACAATCACTGTCGCAATTTATTTGGCAGTGTTTTTTGTTTTCTTTCTCGGTCTATAAAATAATGGTGCATCTTATAATCGCTGGTGTCTTAGATTGTAGGAAATATGGCGATAGCATTTTGCCTGTGGCTTTCCTGTGAAGCTCTGTGGATATTTAACCAACATTAGAAACAGGGAAAAGCTAATCCTCTTCCCAGCTGAGGGAGAAAGAGAAAAGGCAGGAATGATTTAATTAAGTCATCACCGCCAGTACCCCAGCAATACAGTGTTCCACCTGGCTCAGCTGTCACTCTGGGGAAGGCTCAGCTGCCAAGGAACTTCCTAGGTACCACTTTCTGGATATTTGCGACCTTGTCCCTGGATGGCCAAAGCTGGTCCTTTGCTATTTGGTCAAGCAACCTCCATCAGCCTCTTAAGCTTCCCTGCCTGCAGGCTTTCCTTTGGAACAGCAAATCATGAGTGTCTTTGGGGTGGTTTTTATCCATTGGCTCTATGCCCTCTCCGCCATGCCATGGCCATCTGAAAGTTCTGATGCCGTTGTTGTGACATTTACCCATCATGAACCTTTCCAGTACATCCGATGGGTTCTCAGTAACAGCCTGAGGCTAACTTCTGCAAAAAGTGCTTGCCTCGGAAAGAAAGCAGGAGTGCACAGAGTTGACGGGAAGGATGCAGAACTATGCTGAGAAAATGAAGCGGAATCACAGACAGGCGGATGGAAGCAGACAGACAGCGTGCTGCTGTGCGGCCGCCTCGCCCTCGCCCTTACTCACCCTCCAGCCCCAGGCTCACTGCTATCGCAGTGACCACCCACCTTCCCCATGAGCCTGCCTCCATCACTTCCTCCACTCCCAAGTTCCCTCTGAGAGTAGTGAAGGGCTTGACTCCAGTTGTGTGAGCTTGCCCAACTTCCAGGGTGGAAAATGGAAACGCTGGTCACCTGCCACACCTCCCAAGACTCACAATGGGGAATTCTTGTTGCTTAGGAAGGGACAACGGGTGTTCTAGGCAGTTAAAAAATGGCCAGCGTTCACTCCATTTGTTTCCAGGAATGCTCGTGTTTTCATCACTGGGGACTGACTCAGATGCCCAACACTCAGAAATGTTTCCCGTTTGGTATTTTGTCTGTAATTCAGGCAAGTTAATCCCCCCAGGGGAGGAAAGGCTTCTTACAGTCCAGCCTGGTGTGTTAAGGCGCTCCTTTCCATACTCAGGGCCAGCAGAGAAATGGGTCCTCTGCATCCCCTAGTTATCCTTCCTGAAAAAGTAGAAACTATAGTGTCAAGGCTATGGTTTTTCCCGTGGTCATGTATGGATGTGAGAGTTGGACTGTGAAGAAAGCTGATCACTGAAGAACTGATGCTTTTGAACTGTGGTGCTGGAGAAGACTCGAGAGTTCCTTGGACTACAAGGAGATCCAACCAGTCCATTCTAGAGGAGATCAATTCTGGGTGTTCATTGGAAGGACTGATGCTAAAGCTGAAACTCCAATACTTTGGCCACCTCATGCGACGAGTTGACTCACTGGAAAAGACTCTGATGCTGGGAGGGATTGGGGGTGGGAGGAGATGGGGACGACAGAGAATGAGATGGCTGGATGGCATCACCGACTCTGTGGACATGAGTTTGAGTGAACTCCGGGAGCTGGTGATGGACAGGGAGGCCTGGTGTGCTGTGATTCATGGGGTCGCGGAGAGTCGGACACGACTGAGCGACTGAACTGAACTAATAGTGTTTTATTCTGTTACATAGGGTGAAGTCCTGGAGGAGGAAATGGCACCCCACTCCAGTGTTCTTGCCTGGAAAATTCATGGGCAGAGGAGCCTGGCCGGCTACAGTCCATGGGGTCGCAAAGAGTCAGACATGACTGAGCACACAGAGTGAAGTAAGTCAGAAAGAGAAAAGCAACTGTACATTAACGCGTACATGTGGAATCTGGAAAAGTGGTGGAGACGAACCTATCTGCGGGGTGGGAATGCAGACACGGATGTACAGGAGGGATGTGGACGGAAGTGGGAGGGGCGGCTGGGATGAACTGGGAGACTGGGATGGATGTATGCGCGTTACCACGTGTGAACGAGGCAGCTAGAGGGCAGCCGCCGCACAGCACAGGGAACCCGGCATGGTGCTCTGTGGAGACCCGGCTGGGTGGGAGGGAGGTCCCAGAGAGAAGACACAGAGCCGATTCGTTTTGTTGCGTACCAGAAACGAACACAAGGTTGTAAAGCAATTACACTCCAACAGCAAAGCTACAAAAAAGATCTTCTAGAATTATGAATTGTCGTCGTTTCATTGCTAAGCTGTGTCTGACTCTTTTGTGACCCCATGGACTGTAGCCCCCAGGCTCCTCTGTCTGTGGGATTTCTCAGGCAAGAATATTGGAGTGGGTTGCCACTTTTTTCTCCAGGGGATCTTCCCAACCCAGGTATCGAACCTGTGTCTCTTGCATTGGCATGCGGATTCTTTACTACTGAGCCACCTGGGAAGCCCCAGAATTATGAATTACCGTTTGCCAATAGTGATGCTCAATGAAAACACTATTTAGAGAAGTCAAGACACCTATCTACCTTCTTAACTGACTCTTCACTTATCAATCACAGTGAAGGCCCACGGTTCTCCAAACAGCCTGGAACTTGTTAGAAATGCAAATTCTTGGTTCCCTCCCCAAACCGGGCAAATCAGACACACAGAAGTGAAGCTCCGGAGGTGTGGTTTAATAAGGCCTCCAGGTGAATTTGATATTTGCTGAATTCTGAGAACTGCTGGCTTCATCTTGAACTTGACTCCCCTGAGAATCACCTGAGGCGTTTTTAAACTGTTCAGCGCCTGGACCTCACCCCTAACCAATTAAATCTGCCTATTGAGACGAGTTAAATATACAACCTTGACGTACTCCTTTTCCTATTTGGAACCAGTCTGTTGTTCCATGTCCAGTTCTAACTGTTGCTTCCTGACCTGCATACAGGTTTCTCAAGAGGCCGGTCAGGTGGTCTGGTATTCCCATCTCTTTCAGAATTTTCCACAGTTTGTTGTGATCCACACAGTCAAAGGCTTTGGCATAGTCAATGAAGCAGAAATAGATGTTTTTCTGGAACTCTCTTGCTTTCTCCATGATCCAACGGATGTTGGCAATTTGATCTCTGGTTCCTCTGCCTTTTCTAAAACCTGCTTGAACATCTGGAAGTTCACGGTTCACATATTGCTGAAGCCTGGCTTGGAGAATTTTGAGCATGACTTTACTAGCATGTGAGATGAGTGCAATTGTGCGGTAGTTTGAACATTCTTTGGCATTCCCTTTCTTTGGGATTGGAATGAAGACTGACCTTTTCCATGGAACAACAGACTGGTTCCAAATAGGAAAAGGAGTACGTCAAAGTTGTATATTGTCACCCTGTTTATTTAACTTATATGCAGAGTACATCATGAGGAACGCTGGGCTGGAAGAAGCACAAGGTGGAATCAAGATTGCCGGGAGAAATATCAATAACTTCAGGTATGCAGATGACACCACTCTTATGGCAGAAAGTGAAGAGGAACTCAAAGGCCTCTTGATGAAAGTGAAAGAGGAGAGTGAAAAGGTTGGCTTGAAGCTCAACATTCAGAAAACAAAGATCATGGCATCTGGTCCCATGACTTCATGGGAAATAGATGGAAAAACAGTGGAAACAGTGTCAGACTTTATTTTTGGGGGCTCCAAAATCACTGCAGATGCTGATTGCAGCCATGAAATTAAAAGACGCTTACTCCTTGGAAGGAAAGTTATGACCAACCTAGATAGCATATTAGAAAGCAGAGACATTACTTTGCCAACAAAGGTCTGTCTAGTCAAGGCTATGGTTTTTCCCGTGGTCATGTATGGATGTGAGAGTTGGACTGTGAAGAAAGCTGATCGCCAAAAAATTGATGCTTTTGAACTGTGGTGTTGGAGAAGACTCTTGAGAGTCCCTTAGACTGCAAGGAGATCCAACCAGTCCATTCTAAAGGAGATCAATCCTGGGTGTTCATTGGAAGGACTGATGCTGAAGCTGAAACTGCAATACTTTGGCCACCTCATGCGACGAGTTGACTCACTGGAAAAGACTCTGATGCTGGGAGGGATTGGGGGCGGGAGGAGATGGGAACGACAGAGAATGAGATGGCTGGATGGCATCACCGACTCGATGGACATGAGTTTGAGTGAGCTCCGGGAGTTGGTGATGGACAGGGAGGCCTGGCGTGCTGTGATTCATGGGGTCACAAAGAGTCGGACACGACTGAGCGACTGAACTGAACTGATTGAGACAAGAGGCTTCTTCCTGTTAAATTTTCCTAGGTGACTCATGTATAGCCAGGGCCGAGGGACAAAGATGGAACCCATGGTTATGTAGAAGGAATCTTAACTCATGCTCATCTCTTCGCTCCCTTTTGTGAGTAGGTGCTTGAGAATTTTGAAACTGCCTCTGAGATTCTCCCTACCTTTGACAGGCTCTTTCCTGCTAAACTGATCCTTCTCAGCAAAGGAAAACCCAACCCATCTAGGGAAACAGCAGCTGTGAGCAGTAGCAGAAAGTTTCCATGTACCTCCTTCACAGCGTGGAATTCCTTGTAACTGGCCTTTGCTTTCTCTAAAGACGAGTTTTCATGGTCCATTTTGCAAGCATGCCCTCTTCCCCTCCTCTAGCCTGAATCCCTGGCAATCAGAAGAGCCAGATGTTGCTTGGGTTAAAAGCAGATGTTATTGTTTAGCGCCAAGATCCTTCTCCATCCCAATTCGGGATCTTGCCCGTTCATTGGCATCTTTTTCTGTCTCACAAATGAGTTCTATTTCCCTACTGGGAGAACACGGCCACAGGCAGCTTTAGGATTTCCTCATTTTCATAGCAGAGAAGGCAATGGCAACCCAGTCCAGTACTCTTGCCTGGAAAATCCCACAGATGGAGGAGCCTGGTAGGCTGTAGTCCATGGGGTCGCGAAGAGTTGGACACGACTGAGAGACTTCACTTTCACTTTCATGCATTGGAGAAGGAAATGGCAACCCACTCCAGTGTTCTTGCCTGGAGAATCCCAGGGATGGCAGAGCCTGGTGGGCTGCCAGGGGTCGCGCAGAGTCGGACACAACTGAAGCGACTTAGCAGCAGCAGCATTTTCATAGAGACCCAAGAGGAAAGAGGGCGTCTGTCACTGGGTCTTGGCGTGGAAGATCCCCGGAAAGTCTTCTCCTGGTTTCAACATGGCTAAAAAGCCAGGACTGGCTCACTCCCAGGAGCTGGTCCATGACCAGGTTATAGGGAAGGTGCAAGAAGACACACCCAAAGCAGTAAAACCTTTAACCCCTTTTAGGTCGATCTGTTTTGCATGGTTGAGTCAATACATGTGTTTTCCTATGCAGACAGACGCTTCCTTATAAAGGTCAAGCTTCCCAAAGCTTTAAGCTACATCAGCACACAGAAAGCCCGTTCAACAAGACCATTTTAAGAGGACAGGGAAGTGGGGGGAGGGCTCAGAACCATGCCCTTTGGGGAACTGTTGGAAACCAGGATGTTTAACAAGGAGCAGACTGGGGGCACCAGTCTTCTCTGCCTTGTGTTAATATTCAGACTCTTCAGGCAAGAGAATGTTAACTAGTTCTGCATGGCTTCCCATGCAAAATGATTCCCGAACTGGCCACAGCTTGAGGTCCAAATTCCTTGATCTGCAGTCAAAGACCTGCTTCTGTTTTCCAGAGCCTTCCCTGAGCTCATCTCTGGGTTCCAAAGGAAGCCAGTGTCAAGGGAATACTGCATGAGACCCTTGTTAAAGGCACGACTGACAATTCAGACAACTTCTTGGTAGATGCTGAGCTCAGCTCCAACAGAGACGAAGACGATTGCGGGTCTTGGAGGAGAACAGAGAGGGACACTATGGGGCAGTGGGAAGGGCCGTTTTGAGTATGGATTTGGACCATACTGCATTTTCTTGGGGAATCTGGGCACAGCTTCTGGGGAAGCCAGGAACAAGATTGGTCCAGTTTCTTAAGCACAGTGTTTGGGCAAGTGCCTCGTGGGAGTTCATAGTTCATTGCAGGCACAGGAAGTGAGGGTCCTGGGGGAGGGCAGGGGAGACTGGGGATGTCACCTCTGCCTAGCGTGGTGCCCAGTGGCAATATCTGATGGATGGAAAGGTGAATGTGTACATTCGTGCTTTCTCATCACCCACCCAGAGAGAGCACTCCTGTTGGGGCTGGATTCAACCAGCCTGGACTCAACGTGTCGAAGTGTTTACCATCTGTATGGTGGTGTTTTAGAGGCAAAGAGACACAATGCAAAGAACCTGGGCTAGATGGATTTCCGTTCTTGCTAGGTCGTTACATGTGCAACTTCGAATAAGCTCATTGACCTTGCTGAGTTTGCATTTTCTCAGCTCTCAGATGGGAGTAATGGTAATGTCCAGCTATTTGGGTTGATGGAGGAATAAATGAGATTTCACAGACCGGGCATCTAGTCCACTCTAGGTAAGACGCTTGAGAAAACTTACTTTCCTCTTCCTCTAAATGGTTGTAATCATTTTTTCCTGTTCTGTCTGAAAATGTGAGTTGTTGTCCAAGTGTTTTGGAAGACAGTGAATGTCTCAGCTGCACGATGTCATTTATAACGAAAAACTCAATAAAGGCTCCGCTTTTTGGTGAGCAGGATTTCTGAGGGCACTGAGGTCCACAAGGCCGCATTAGACATCCATCTCTCATCTGGACCCGCAGGGCAGGGTTTCCCCAAGAGGGAGCCATGTGACCAGGGTCACCTGAGGATCACAGTCAAACCTGACGTCCAGATCTCCAGTTCCTCCTCAGAGTCTGGGCATCTGGGTGTGAACCAGCTCCCTGCAGCAATCCTTCTGTGTACTGAATTTTGGGTTGCGGGATGAGGCTCAACATTGTCCATCAGAGCAAGGGTATCCCCTATCACCCAGAGCCTCAAAGCCTTGCCAGATCCATGGCATGGCATCTTCCGGAGGTCATGACCCTCTCCAACCTCGGGCTTCCCTCCTCTTAACCTCTGTAGACTTCAGTTTCCCCATTTGCTAAATGACAAGAAAAACACTGCATTTTTGTTCTGTGGAGTCACCAACTGGTTCCAGTTTGCCCACTGAAAGTCCTGAGTGGGCCCACCATAAGGCTTGATCACCCTACTCAGCACATAACAGGTTCTTACGAAATGCTGGTCCCATTCCCTCTGTGTAAGATTGCAGCGAAGGTGGAGATGACATTCGTAAACCTTTGCTTCTCAGGCATGGCACCTGATCCAGAGAGCCTGCTAGAAATACAGAGCCTTACTCTGCCCCTGACCTACTGATTTGGGTCAATTGCATTTCACAGGATGCCAGGCAACTCATTTATCCACATTTGCAAGTCTGAGAAGGCTTGGTGTTCCACAAATGGTAGTTCTATTTATCCAGTCCCCCCCCACAGAGCTCACAAAACAAGAGCTTCTTAAGCAAAGCATAACCCATCTAGATTTCCTTAAAGTGCTAGTCACTCAGTCCTGTCTGACTCTTTGTGATCTCATGGACTGTAGCCCGCCAGGCTCTTCTGTCCATGAAATTCTCTAGGCAAGAACACCGGAGTGGGTTGCCATTTCCTCCTCCAGATCTTCCAGACCCAGGGATGGAACCCAGGTCTCACACATTACAGACAGATCCTTTACTGTCTGAGCCACCAGGGAAGCTCCAGATTTCCTTAAGGAACAGTCTAAAACCAACTTCAAAGACCCTGGCCCTGGGGCTGAGGCTTTCACTCTTGTAAGTTTCTAGGAAGGAGTTGTAAACTGAGAGTAGAACCAAGGAAAGTTCTAGAATTATGGGTTCCATACCATAAGCAGAGGCAGACTTGATTTAGTCCTGCTGGGTACTTTGGACAGCCCCACTCAGCAGACTCAACCTCGTCAATGCTTCCAGGTGCTGGAGTCAGGGAGCTCACCCGAGATGCTCCCACCCACTCTGACACTCGGGCGGTGAGTCACTGATTCAGCCTGAACCAGCTGTGACGGTTCGGCTGGCAGATCAGCCCATGGTCCTGGCAGAGGGGGCCGATCGGTGACAGCTCCCGAGGGGCGCCGGCCCACTGGCAGGACACGTGATGTTCCCACCAGGCCCCGAAAGGTCCACTGCGTGCCCTCATTAGCACATGGCCCCTTTCAGTGTCCAGCCTGCTGTGGTGGCCATTCAATTTCCTTTATCCTCGGAGGCAGTGCCCTGGCTGGCTTCACTGAATTAGCCCTGCGGGGCTCAGAGGAAACACTTCAGATAGAGCCCTCCCAGATGCACTTGTAACATTTAATTAGGGAAGCGGGGCTATCGCAGTGTTTAAAGCCATTTACAAAGCCTGGGAGCTACAGAGCCTTCCTCCTCCTGTGTCCAGGGAGGCCAGGGCAGCCTGTAGATCATTAGCCACTGAGAAAAATCTCAGTTTGCATATTAAGGTCAGGAAATTATCCTTTCGATTTCCTCACTAAATGGCCAATGTACTCTTCTTGTGAAGAAAGAGCAATTCCAAGACTCCAAGAGGATGCAAAGACCTCCAGAAACCATTGGTCCAGGTTCCCATCTCTAAGCAGCTCGAGAAATTCAATTGCCAGATAAAGGAAGGCCAAGGGCACAAAGGAGACGAAAACTCCCTTCATTAAGGAACTCACAAATGAATAGGGCAACAGACATAAGCGCCTAGGAGTAAGTTCAAGATAGAGGGGGAAATTAATGCAAGCTTTGGGGATATTCCTGGAAGGCTTCCCAGAAGAGGTGTCCCTTCCTTGGGGTTTTGAAGAATAAAGAGGAGTCATTCTTGAAAGTGAAGGAGTGGGTGGGCATGAGCCAATAAAAGACATTTCAGAAAGGACCCTGCTAGTTCTGCAACCTGTAGGAACAAAGTTTCTTCTGTCCAACTTGCTTTTCTCTCTGGAAGATTCTCTCCTGCTTTGCTCTCTGTGGGGTTGGAGAACTGGTCAGCACCTATTCCTTAAAAACTTTATATTGTAAACTCCTCAAGGATTTCTTTTAGATTTCCAGCAGCATCTGAAAGGGCTGAGCCCATCCTAGCAGAGCTCATAATTGAATTTTCAAGCAGAGCTGGAACCCTCAACATCCGGTTTCCAGGCCCCTCTCCCACCTGAGACAACTTGTGCCCAAATTCTAAACCTTCCGAAGTATGATTGTTTTTTTCCCATCAATTTAATCCTCATAGAGTTAAGAGAATGAGGCAAGATGAGTGGATTTATGGCCTTCAGTGAATTTCAAGATGAATAAGAACAATCGCAATTCAAGTCAAATTTCTGGCCAAGGATTTGATCCCTTTCAAGGAAAGAGTGGGCTTGGCCTGCCTGCGGCCATGGCAGCTCCTTAATGGGAATTTAAATGCTAGAAGTCAAGCATCTGAAGCAAACATCTGGGGAAAGCGCCACCTTTGAAGCTAATTTTGTGACAGCTCTTTCACGGCAGTGCCTTGGGAGACCATACACGACTTTTAATTACTCACAAAAGCTAGTAAAGGTCCTCCTTTTATACCTGCCTCTACTCAGCCTGGGCTTCCCAGGTGGCCCGGTGGTAAAGAGTACACCTGCCAATGCACGTGACATGGGTTCCATCCCTGGGTCAGGAAGGTCCCCTGGAGGAGGACAGGACAACCCACTCCAGTACTCTTGCCTGGGAAATCCCACAAAGAGGAGCCTGGTGGGCTACAGTCTATGCGGTCACAAAAAAGTCGGACACAACTGAGTGACTAAACAGCAATTACCACAATTGCCTGACTCACAACCTTCTCCTCCCGCTCCCTCTGGGTGAATCAGCAATTTTCCCATGACCCAGAGGAGAATAAACCAGGGGTCCAGGGGGTCAGGGATTTGCCTGTAGTTGGTTAGAAAAAAAATTAATAGCTGCCAGACCCTGAGCCCTGAAGTGAAGGGAGCTGGAAGATGTTTTGCTGATGATCTGTACACGGGAGCTGGTTCTGCTTCCCTGCCCGCACATCTGGAGGGAAGAGAAACAAGAGCCCTGTCCTCGGAAGCCTCCAGGTTCAAAAGGAATCAATGGCCAACAGGGAAGACAAGAGCCCCTGCCTCAAATGCAGGTCCTCCCCTCTGGATACCTGGGGAGGCTCCCTTTGGGGATGGAGGCTGAGACGAGGTACAGAGGCCACAGCATTTAAGGAGGTGACAGAGGATGAGAAGTTTGGATGACAACGTGAACTCAATGCACGTGAGTCTGAGCCAACTCCGGGAGATGGTGAAGGACAGGGAAGCCTGGCATGCTGCAGTCCATGGGGTTGCAAAGAGCCGGACACACCTGAGCGACTGAACTACTTTACTCCCTCTTAGGGGCTGCACTTTCCTTGCATGACCTTGACAATAAGTGCCTCCTTACGTGCCCTGGGGGGGTGCCCCTTTGGCCCCTCCCCTTCCCCTAAAGGCTACTCTGAGTTGGAGGAGGGAAGTGGTTTCCAGATGCAAAAACAGTCTCCTCTTTGAGATGCATAAGGCCATTCTCACCTCAATACACCAATAAAGACGTGACTCTGGCCACAAGTAACCTCCCCTCCATGACGGGCGGACCCTCTCGCAGCGTCTCACCCCATCTTTCTCCCCCAGCCTCCCACCCCAGCCCCCTCTTCAGTCTCAGCTGGTGGCTCTGCCTCTTTTACATCGAGGGCAAGTCATCAGGAGTTTGGAAGGAGGAAGGGAGGACCCAGGTCCTGCGGGAGGAAGCCTGGGTGGTGATACCCTCCACCCCAGCCTGGAACCCCAGCCCATCTAGACAGCTTTGGTGCCTGCACCTCTAAGGGGCAGGGTTCAGTGGTCCAGCCCTCCCCACCCCCCAACGCTGAGCATGGACGCCAGATGGGTACTCAGAAAACACGTGGTCTCACACCTCGGGAGTTACAGTCTGAACCCCCAAGACAGCAACTTCTCTCTGAGGTGTCGGTGGAATGAAACCAAGTCTCTGCCAAACCTCCTTTTCTGGCAGGATGTCTGAGAAAATCCAAAGGAGGGGCTCCTTCCCGTGCACGGGGGAGGGCTGGGGGTGGGGGGAAGGTCCGGCCTGGTCATCTCAGGCCACCTGGACCTGAGCCACTGAAGATGCTCCAGAGGTGCGGTACCCAGCGCCCTGACGACCTCGGCTTCCTGGCTCCCTGCCTTCCTCGGGGGGCGACTTGGAGTGGGATGAGGAGAGGCATCTGTCAGCGATGACTCCGCGTCAGCTCGCAGACACGCACTCCCTCTGGAGCTTGGGCAGAGTAGGGCCTCGCGGCGTCGTGAATGTCTGGCGTCTGGCGCGCTGTGGCTGTTCCTTGGCTTCAAGGTACCTGCCAGGAGCGGAGTGAGGACTGGCGAGCTGAGAAGGTGCAAGATTGCAACCGCGCTTCCATTTCTCCCGCCTTCCTGTATCCTCACGATTTGCATCTCCTATGAGGAGATAAGTCTACCTCCCACCTGCATTGGTTTCCCAGGGCTGCTTAAAAAAAAAATACAGCATAGACTGGGAGGCTTAAACAACAGAAGTTATTCTCTCATGGTTCTGGAGACCGGACGCCCACAGTCAGGGTATTAGCAGGTCCGTGCTCCCTCTGAAAGCTCTTGGGGACAATGCATTCCTTGCTTCGGGTGGATGCCATCAGCCTTTGGTTTCCTTGCTTAGAGCTGCCTCACCGTGACCTCTGCCTCCAACTTTCCGGTTTTTCCCACCGGCTCCGTCTCTTTTCTTCTTCTAATAAGAACTCCAGTCATTGGACTGAGTGTGTTAGTCGCTCAGTCGTGTCTGACTCTTTGCAACCCCATGGACTGTAGCCCGCCAGGCTCCCCTGTCCATGAGATTCTCCAGGCAAGAATACTGGAGTGGGTTGCCGTTTCCTCCTCCGGGGGATCTTCCCGACCCAGGGATTGAACCCGGGTCTCCTGCATTGCAGGAAGGTGCTTTACCGTCTGAGCCACCCAAGGAAGCCCCATTGGATTGAGTGCCCACTGCAGATTCAGAATGATCTTATCTGTAACTTTAATTACACCTGCATGAAATCCTACTTTCACATAAGGTCACATTCTGAAGTTCCAAGAGGACATGAATTTTGGAGGAATGCTATCCAGCCACCCCTTGAGTCTGATCTGCCCTTGTGTCTTGCTCTGGCTGATAGAACATGGTAGAAGTGACAATGTTTATATGTAAGGCTGTAAAGCTTTTGCTCTTGCCCTCTGAACCTTGAGACCACCTGTGGACAAGCTCATGGAAGATGAAACACAGCATGGTGAGGGGGTCCCCGTCAAGCCATACCAGTGGCCGGGCTGAGGACACTCTGAACCAGACAGCTCCTGGCTCAGCTGCCCAGCTGACCTCCTGAGCTCACAGATGTCTGGTCCACATCAGTGAAGACTCCAGACCAGCTGAGCCCAGCCCTGCAAAATCAAGACTAAATACATAGTTATTGTTTTAAGCCCCAAGTTTGAGGTTATTGGTTATACAGCAATAGGTGACTGAGTCCCAAGATGTGATTGGTTCCAAGTCAGGGCGGGGAAGGTGATACCATTTCTGGGGGGCTGCTGAGGGTAACAAAAACTAGTGGCTTAAGATCTGGACCATCCACTAGTGACCTGGTGACCTGGACATCTTCTGACCCACCCTCAGAAACAGTAACTGATGCTACTGAATCCACCAGTGCATTCACACCACGCACCTCCCAGCATCCCCCTGCAATTTGCTGAATGGGGAGCCATGCACACGGTGGTGCCTGTTCAAGGTATGGAGAGGACCGTGGTGATCATTGCAAAAACCAGGGTCAGAGGCACCTAAATTCAGGGGAAAAAAATGAGTCATCACCCACCAGCCTCTCCATCTTCCGGAGCATGAGGAAAGGTCTAATCCTTCCGTGCCCCAAAGTCACGTGGACACGGAGAAGCTGCCAGTGTGAAATCCGAGAGATGGGACCCCCCACCAGGCTGGGGCCACCGATTAAGAGCCCAAGAGCCAGCCATCAGCGGGAATCTTGAACATGCTGGCTGAAATTAATCACTTGCCTTGCAAGGGTATTTATTTTCTCCTTTATACCTGGAGAGAAATGGGCCATGAACTGGAAATTTCCAGAGCAGTAGGCTGAACTTTTTGTCTGAATGGGAACAACTTTCTTTTAAAGTGCAACCATTTGCTCTGTTCAACTCCACCATTAAAGGACAATGGCCAATTTTCTGTGGACCTGGGATGCCGGTTTTGCCTGAAGAGTGAGCGAACAGGTAATTTACTAACCTGGCTGCCATTGCCCGTGAAAACAGGCTATTTAACAGGATTTAAATACCGTGCTCTGAAGCTCAACAGCAGTGAGGAGGCAGCTGGAGAACTGGAGCCATGACTTTCCCTCCCAGTTCTTAATGATTGAAGATGGGAAAATTGGGAGTGATAGATTGGAGACATGCAGAAAGAGACAAGACAGAAGCAGGGTCAAAGAGATGGGTGGGATGACCCCAATCAAGAGAGGGTACCTGCTCTTTTTAAAGTGATATTAAAGCAGGTGTGTGTTCATTCAAGCACTTATCCACCAATTTCATTCAACAAGTGATTTTGTTAAGGGATCTGCTGAGCTCAAGGCTCTCACATTGGTATTAAACCAAAGCAGATGCCGATCTCTGTGGGCTTCCTGGAAGAGGCATTTGGAGGCAATTCTTAACCTAATTTGTAACACTTCTGCCAGTTATCCCTTAGCATCCTCCTCCCCTCTTCCCCTGAACTTGTGACTTGTTAAATGAAGGAATGAATAGAGTATGGAATTAGTACCAGGAAGTTGTTTCCTCTGTTTACTGGCTGTAATCTCAGGTTAGTGTATAGACTCAGTTTTCCCATCTACAAAATGGGAATCATTACACCCAACTCCAGCGATCATCTGCAGAATTAAGGAAGAGTGTGGGTAGGTCTTCTGGCACAATACCAAGCACACGTGATAGAAACACAAGTGTCAGTTTCCCCTCTCTTCCCAATCGACCTTTGCCAGGCTACACTGCTCTCTAAAATCTGCCCAGGAGTTTGTTTCTTCCAGAAGACTTACTTCTGCTTAAACACTGCTGAATTAGGGGTGGCTCTGCCCTTAATAGCATTTGGAGTGGCCCTGCCCTAAATGGCTCAGAGTGGTGTCTCAGAATGACGGCTGGGATCACAGGTTGTATGAAATTGAACAAGATATTTAACCTTGTAAGTCTCGGTTTCTCATTAAAGTCATATTACATACTTCCCAGGGCTTCCCTGGTGGCTCCATGTCAAAGAATCTGCCTGCCATGGCAGGAGACGCAGGTTCAATCCCTGGGTCGGGAGGGTGCCCTGGAGAAGAATATGGCAACCCACTCCATTAGTCTTGCCTGGAGAATCCCATGGACAGAGGAGCCTGGCAGGCTACAATAGTCCATGGTGTCACAAAAGGGTCGGACATGACTAAACAACAGCAACATATTTCCTAGGACCTTCAGGGGTAAATGAGGTGACGCATATAAAATGCTGTCCTGGGGGCCAGGCACTTAGTACGCGTTCAATAAATGACAGCTGTCAGCCCCCATTGCTATGACCCATGACCTTGAGTGAGGGCTGTTTCCTAGAGGATGAGAAGGCTATTCCACTACTGCCCATGATGAAGACATCTTTGTCTTTATTTGAAAAGCAAAATCAAACCACAGCTGCTGAAGCCCACCCCAGCAAAGGCGCTGGCTGCCTCCTTGGCAGAGCCTTGCACCTTCCAAGCAGAAAGAGTTTTACATCCAGATTTAATTTGCCCAATCACTCCACAACTTGGGCTCTTCCAACACACACAGAGACTTTAAAGAGGGACTGTACTGGCTGAGGGAGTGCAAAATGCTCGATGATTGATGTGCAGAACAGGGGAGAAATGCTCCTTCCCCACGTGACTCAAGAGCGAATCCTCTGACCTCTTTCTGTTGCAGCCTCAGCTCCTCTCTCCGTTCTGCTGACTCTAATTTCAGAATGATGTTTTGTTTCCTTCCAATAGCGCTGGTCTGAGGTAGATTGGAGGTGGGCAGGAGGAAGCCAGGGTGGAAAAGCCGTACAATACCCCAACGATACACTTTCCAAACCCCAAATCAGGACCCACAGCCTGAGAGGGCTTGCATGTGAGTGTATTCGGGAGGTGGCAATCTAAAAGACATTGTTCGATTGCTGAAATATTGGTGTTTCAATGGCTTAATGGGCACAAAGGAATAGTGTTCTTGAAATCAGAGCTGTTCTAAAAAATCCAGGGTGTGTGGTTACCATTTCAGGTCCAGGGAATCTAACATTGAATTTTTCAATTTGCCGCAAAACAGAAAATCAGAAGCAAGTAGTACATAACTGGGGATCTCTGGGGGCCCACTGAGAGTTAGGCTTGTCGTAGGAGATACAGTTCTCTATCAGAGTCACTCACTGCCCTGGATATCAACGATCAGATGTTATTGTTTACTAACTGTCATTAACTATTGGCATACTATTTGCCTGATGGATATCTCCCCAGCTTTATCCTGAGCTCCTTTTGGGGGGTTTAATATTTATTTATTTATTTTTGGCTGTGCTGAGTCTTCATTGCCTCATGGGCATGGGCTTTCTCTAGCTGCCAGGAGAGCAGGGGCTCCTCTTCAGCTGCAGTGGTTTCTCTTGGTGGGAGCACAGGTTCTAGCCCACGGGCTTCAGTAACTGCGGCTCCCAGGCTCTGGAGCGCAGGCT
Source organism: Moschus berezovskii (assembly GCF_049115385.1). NCBI lineage: Eukaryota > Metazoa > Chordata > Mammalia > Artiodactyla > Moschidae > Moschus > Moschus berezovskii. Next base: position 68,629,346 of record NC_142479.1, on the reverse strand, counting down.
CAGTGACCGTGGCTCACGGGCTTAGATGCCCGGGAACATGTAGGATCTTGATTCCGGACCAGGGATGGAAACCATGTCTCCTGCATTGTAATGTGGATTCTTAACCACTGGACCACCAGGGAAGCCCCTATCCTGAGCTCCTGATAGCAAGAGCTATTCAATGTCACACTCTTGGTACAGTCTCAATGGATTGCCTGAATGAATGGACACATGTTTGTCCCTGGAACGTGCTCTTCATCTCGGAAGGAAACAGGCAGGAGAGTCAGCACCGAGAAATCTTCTTGTCCCTTTGGGTTCACAATGGCTCTCTTGGCAAATGCCGCCACATGGGAGGAACCAACAACTATGTTGAATTGCAGCTGGGGGGCACTCAGCACCCACCCCAGATCCCACAGCACCACGTGCTCAAACTCCATCTGTTTCCTTTCCTGGCGCCAGCAACATAGCCCAGCATATACAGAATCCAAAATGCAGTGGGGACAAGGATTCGACAGGCTCACCGCCCATCGCCCCACCGCAGTCAGTGCTCTCAGCCCCAGCCTTCTCCTGCATCTCCTTCCCGTCCCTGGGTCGCATGAACAGCCTTGCTCCCTCCTGAAGTTCTGACCTCCTCCACGTCTCACCTCTTGCGTGAGCTGTAGATATCGATCAACGGCAATGCTCCAACCTGCCCCAGGCCGAAAAGGGATGGGTGGAGGGGGAGGAATGGATCTGGAATACAGGGCGGGGTGGGGAGGGGGAGCAGAGAGGACAAAACACATAGAATTATTCTAAAAAGCAATTATATTGAAACGTGATTATCAAAATGTTATTTTTTTAAAAAACCACACCAAACCTGTAGCAATTTGTAGTTTGAAAAACAAATGTATGGTAATTCATGTGCTCTTTCATTAATATATTAATCTTGTATTTTAATATCACTCTAGCTGCAGGTCTAATAACTGCTGTAATTTCAAAGTAGCGATGAGCATAAATAATATTTTGAGATACCTGCCAGGGCTGGAGTATGATATGCACACATCTGTGTTCTGTGTTGGTGCGAAAGTTTCAAGGGCTGCTACTATTTCTGTGGTTTGCCACCCATATTCATAGTTAAGGGAAATGGTCACTTTTATTTGAGGTTAATGAAAATAAGGATGTATGTTTCCCCACTCAAGTTCACAGAGCCCCTGAACTCTATCGTGGACCCCAGAATGCAAGCCCCATCAGCTCAGTGTGATTTTCACAGTTTATGCACAGCGTCTGTTTATTTACTCCCGAGTCATGTCTGACTCTTTGCGACCCCTCGAACTGTAGCCCACCAGGCTCCTCTGTCCATGGAATTCTCCAGGCAAGAATGTAGGAGTGGGTTGCCATTCCCTTCTCCAGGGGATCTTCCCAACCCAGGGATCGAACCCGGGTCTCCCTCATTGCAGGGGGATTCTTTACCAGGGAAGACCCTTTCCCAGTCATGTCTCAGAGAGCCCCCTTAGCCTTTGGAGGCCCCAGGAGGTGTGGGTGGAGGCAGCGGGGATAACCATTCCCATTCATCGTGGAATGAACCAACACTCCACGTTCCGGTTTACCTACTTGATGAAAATAGATGCCGAGCGCCTGAGGACAGACACAGGCTGCTTGGAGCTCTGGTCTCCCCCCAAGCAGTAGGGGACCTGTTCTTCTGAGTGCAAGGCCCCAAGCCAACAGCGAGAGGGGGTCTCTGCGTCTGTCTCCATCAGCTCCTTCCTTGGCTCCCCTGGGACCCTCCCTTCCTCGAGCCCCCCACGCCCCAAAGCTGTGGAGGCTTTCCACCATACGGGGGATACCCTTGTGTCCTCTTGCATTCTTCTTAAAGCCACAGCCACGACACAGAGCCCGCAGCCCCTTAGAGGCTCAGGGCTGGAGAAGAACTTAGTCTCTTTCGTCCAGCTGTGTCACTTCACGCTCAGACAAACGGGCCCTGAGATGTCGAGCAGTTTGCCCAGGTGGTCAGCCAGGCGGTGGCGGCCGTAGGCGCTACAGCACGTGTTGTGCTTTCCTATCCGACGCTCTTTCCGCTCTGCCTTTGAGAAGCTGAGGCTGGAGGGTGGGCAGCCTCTTCCCTGAACTGGCTCTCTCTCCTGGTAAGAGTCCTGTTTCATCACCTGGAATGGTTAACACGTGGCCTTTTCAGGGACCCCTGTCTGCCTGCTGTAGGAGCAGATCTACTGCCGGCGAGCCTCTGGTTCCGAGCTCCCCCGGGGGAAGGACAGGAGCTCCAAACCCCTCCCCGAGGTAGAAGGCGGGTGTAGGTGTTTGCGAGAAGCGCAGAGACGGACATCGTCTGAATCCCAAACTTCTCAGGAAATGGCCGCCCAGCAGGAGGTGCTGGACACCAGAGTCCAGTGGATGGAGTGTGGTGGGAAATGGGGACAGTGCCAGGGCCGCTTGGCACCACCGTGGAGCAGAAGGAGGGAAGGGTGAGAGGAGTTCCAGGCAGTTGGGCATGTCACATAATTACGGGAGAAAAATTAGGCCAGAGCCTGGCTCTCTCTGCCTCTGTCTGAGTGATCATCGCCCTTATTATAAAGCAACTAATTATTAGCCTGGCTCATTAGCAATTATAAATCTCTAACTCCAGAACTTCATTTAAAAAATGACAAGTTAGCACTTAATTATTTTCCTAGCTGCCTCAATCGTGCGTGATGTTAAGGGACCAAGTTCCTGTGGTTCTTAGGGGCTGTGCTGGTCCTCAGATGCTGGGGTGGGTGCGGGGCGGTCCCTGCTTTGTTCCAGAAAACTGAGTGTCCCTGCCTGGTTGCAATCAGACATCCTAAGATGTGGGGGGTAGAGAAATAGTGGCAGACTGTCCTCTCCTCCCACTTTCCAGTAAAAACAGAAACCATACATTTATTAAGCATTTCTGGGCACCAGCTGCCTGACATGCCTTACCAGGTTTAAATCTCTCCATCATCATTGGAACTGATACCATTCATCTCCATTTTACTGATGTAGAACCTAGGTCATGACGTCTGTCTTGTAGGTCGAAAGCCACCAGCTTGGGGAGTAAACCCAAGGTGGCCTGACTCAAAACCCATACCTTTAACTACGATGGCAGGTTCACCCAGCATCCTCGAGGGTGGAGAGACTGGCTCTGATTAAGGAAGAGTCCTAGGTAGGTGATGGCCAGGACTGTCTAAGCCCAAATTCTCCCCCAAACTTGCTGACCTAATAGAGCCTACTGGATCCTGGTGTCTCTTATCAGTCCACAGTGGGTGGGTGGGAGGAAGGAAGGAAGAACCCCTCCCAGTTCCTAGTGCTGGCGTTTTTCCTTATCCTACACATGGCTTTTCTAGCCTCTTTATCCTTCTCCAGTCGTTCCATCTCTCACTGCTTCTTCCTCTGGGCAGTTCCTGGAGGACGCGATGGTGTTGAGGAGGTTGTCTGAGAATACTGTGAAGTCACACGCTCCTTCCCATTCTTTGCGGCTTTCTTTCGGGTCTGAGGGACTGCCTAAGCCAAGAAGAGCTGCCTCCAATGCAAGATCCAGAGGTGGGAGACCAAGAGAAGACAGACCACGAGACCTCAGAGAGAGGAAACGCCCACCTGGCTCGTGAGACCCACCACGAAGTCCGGCTGGTGTGGTTAAAGGAGCCCAGAGCAAGTGAGGGGCCAGGGCCTTGGCTCTACCCCGGCCAATGGTGTGATTGTTATAGGGCGAGAGTTTTCCCACCTGCAAGGTAAGGAGTATGGTTTAGACAATTCTTCCATTGCTGACATGGATGGACGTTCCAGTAAAGAACCTTCCAGTCATCACAGCCAGCAATTCAAATAGTACGTACATACTGAGTTGGGAAGCTCATACTTTAAAGCTTAAAAGCTTAAAAATTAAAATTTAAAGCTTAAATTTTGTGACTCAGGTCACAAAATTTAAATAAATGAGAGATTTCCATGACCCTGTGTATCTGAACCCATACAATTATGTGGGAGCAAAGAGGATGGGGAAAAGCAAAGACAGTTATAGGTTAGAAGAGTGGGTGCTAGTTACTCAAGCCATGGGTTCAAACCCCAGATCTGTAAGTTACAAGGACTCAAACGGTGAAGAGCTTAACAAAGATGAGCAAGTCCCACCAGAATGCCTTGCGGAGTCTGGAGGAGGTCCCATGGATGAAGCCCGTTCCTCTCATCCTACAGACCTAAGACGGCTTCCAAAGGGTGAGAACCCTCCAAGTCGGGGCCAGCTGAGCAAGCAGGGTAGGTGTCCAAACGTCCAGTTCACAAGGCTCAGTCAGTTGACTGGAATGTCGCCAAGAGAGAAGTCCGGGGAGGGTGGGAGAAGTCCTCTGATAAGCAGCTTGAGGAGGGCAGGCATGGTTCAACTGCAACGACCATGAGACCGCTGTGTAAAAAGGGTGGTGCGGTTACCTGCGGGACTTCTGCATCCCTGAGGGGCATGTAGTCTGGGGTCAGAGGGAAGTTGCCACAGACACTCATGATACGGGCTGACACTCCTTAAATGCTCTATGTATATTAACTCATTTAACTTTCACAACAACCCAGATATCATCCTCATTGTATAGATGGGCAAATTGAGGCATCCAGCCTGGGAGCAAGTGAGTCAGGATTTGAACTAGACGGTCTGGCTCCAGGGTCCCCTGATCTTCACCACTAGGCTCTGCTGTATCTTATTGAAGAAGCTGAGCCCTGCTTGGGAAAAGGCAGTGGAGGGGGGTCTCGAGGCAAAAATTGGCTTTATATTGTGTTAATACAGGCTGATATCTGCCAAGGTGCCCACACGCCTTCATCAGAGCCTACTCCCTTCCCATGAGATTCTCCTGGGGACGAGGGGTCCCAAGAGAAGTCAGCTTCTGGTAGGTCTGGACCATCCCTGAGTCCTCAGCTCCCAGCAGCACCCTAGCTGTCTGGGGACACAGGATGACATGGAGCACAGCGTCCTCTGCTGGCAGGAACAGGAACACACCCCAGGAGAGCCCAAGCTGGAAGGAAGCCCAAGCCGATTGACCCTCTGGGGTGATGTCTGTTAGAGAGATGCTGCAAGAATTCCTGGAGCTTCAGGAACAAGGAAAAAGTCGGGGAAAGGATAAAGATGAGATAATCCCACTGATCAGCAAAGATGTACCCTAAGTTCACAACTGACAGCCCCGGGGAGTCTCCCGGAGTCAGTTCACCCAGGCCAGGGGTTGCTGTTTCTCAAGCATGAGGACCAAAGGTAACCTCCACTGTGATGCCACTGAATGGACTGGGGAGGGGGTTGCTGCTGTTGACAGTTGACCCCTAGAACTTGGCAAGAGCCACACAAGTGACCTTTGAGGGTTTAAATGACATCAATGGGTGAGTAGGGCTTCCCTGGTAGCTCAGTGGTAAAGAATCTGCCTGCAATGCAGGAGACGCAAATTCGATCCCTAGGCTGGGAAAATCCCCTAGAGGAGAAAATGGCAACCCATTCCAGGATTCTTGCCGGGGAAATCCCGTAGACAGAGGAGCCTGGTGGGCTACAGTCCATGGGGTTGCAAAGAGCTGGACACAATGAGAGACCGAACAGCAACGATAACAATGGAGGAACAGCATAGGAGAGCCTCTGGCCTGGTCAGGATTAGCCCAGTGGGCCCACGTGGACCTGGGCTACCTCTCCACCCAGGGAGCTGTCTGTCCACCGGGGCATGCGAGAGAGTCTGGGTAACCCCTGGTGGGAATCAAGCACTCAATAGAGGTAAGACCACATCATGATAACCAACAACCTGATAAGGCAGATTCCATCCACCCGTTTTCCCCTAAGGCACACAGAGGGTAAGTAACTGCCTAGGGTCACTCAGGGCCGGGGCTCCCTGAGGGTTGGATCTGACTGCAGAGCCCAGGTGTTTATAGCCGTTCTAGCCACTCCCTCTGTTTGGCTGCCTGGGCTCGAAGGGCGTGGCCTGCCCTGATAAGCTTGGGTTTTGCTAGAAGACCCTCTACTGCCCAGAGGCCCCAGCCCTTGCCTCTTCCTCCCCCAGCCCTTACCCCAGGCCTCTGGCTGGTTTCATTTATTAGGAAAACAAAAAGAAGGTGTTCCCTGAGTCAGGGCTGATCGGGGTCCAGCTGTTCTTTTTCTCCTGGGCTCCTCCCTGAAGCTCTGAACCCTAGCCTCCAACAGTAGACAGGGTGCCCCTCCCCGCTTTCAGCCACCCTTGCTGTCAAGTCGGGCTTCTAGAAGCCACGGCAGGTGATGCCTTCCTGCTTGGGAACAACACCTCTCAGCAAACTGACAGGTAATTGGTCCCTAAATCCCCTGGGGAGACACGGGGAGGATGAGGAAAAATTACGGCTGTGGAACTGAGTCTTAAAAATTATATCACCTTTGCTGACAGCGTAATTACTCCTTTTTCCCGAGATTTAGTGCAAATCTCCAAGCCTTAAACAGTTGAGGGGTATTTTCAGGCTCTTCCTTTACTATTCTCTCCTTCCCCTTGGCCCGAGGAGCCGGGATTCCTGCCATGGGCTATCTTCTCTGCCTCTCCTGGGACACAAAGTGACCCCGGGCCTAGTGATGTGAGAGGCCACCCAGGGCGGGAGGCGGTGATGGAGACAAACCTGGAGGAAGAATCTTCCCTGGCACTTGCTTCTTGGCCTGCTTGGAACGGGTCCTGAGTGACCCCTGCCCACCTGTCTGAATGTCCCTTAGCGTCCGGAGCCCCTCCCCCAGCAGAGGTGGCCAGTCCTCGCCTGTGGTCCCTTAGTCCGTGCAGAGGCCCCCTGTGGTCCCTTAGTCCGTGCAGAGCCCCCTGCAGGCAGAGCCCACCCTGGCCCTGGTTTCTGTGCCTCCTGGGCTGAAACAGGTCTCCAGGATGGAGCAGCCTGCAAGTTCAGAGGTTCCTTCCCATCCTCTCAGCCCAAGTGGGACGGATCAGTGTAGACACACCCCAACCCCGGGGCCCCTTGGGGTGAACGGCCTGCAGTGGACGAAACACTCACTGATGCTCTTCACAGCTTCCTTCCCTCCTGTCTCACTGTCCCCACCCCCTCACATACTTCCTGGATCGGCCCCCAAGTGAACTATCTGCACCCAAACCTTCATCTCAGAGCCTGCTTTGGGGGGAGCTCAGGCTTGAGGCCCCCACCCCTGTGGCTCACTCTGAGTGCTGTGAGGTCACCGACGTCTGCTTAGAAGCGGGCATTCTCTGAATAAAGAGGGATGATTTGGATGGTTCAGCGGCTCCAGTCCCATCAGCTACAATGTTCTAAAGAGGCAGCGTCCCTTTTTCCAAAAGTAGGGGGAAAAGGTTTGGGGACCTGAATTCTAGAAGCTGCAGATGTCAGTATCCCTGGGAGTATCGCCCTCCCTCCTGCCCCTGGATCCACACACGAGGGTCCCTCCGGCACACACAGCCAGGATGGGGGATCCTCATGACCCTGGCCTCTCTGAAGCTCTCAGTAAGAGCTGACAAGGGATTCAGGCACCGGGGGGAATAGACATGCCAGCCTGTTCCGCAGTACAATGGGGGCAGGATCCAGAACTACGAGATTCTATCTTAACGTGGCTGTCAGGACAGCAAGCACTCTAAGAAGGGGGCAGAGGATGAGAGCAGATTATCCGTGTTCGGCACCGGCGACGAACTGGACCCGCAGCTGGGAAAAGACAGACCTCAGGAGGGCTGCAGAGTCCACGGTCAAGGGCCAGTTCGGGGAGACAAGAAAGCACGCTTGGGCCACCAGACTCAAGCCGGCTCTAGAAAGTATTTTCGACAACTCGCAAGGTTTTGCTGGAACCCTGTGCCCATGGGGACACTTCAGGGAAGACAAGGCAGGAGCCAATCAGGAGTTCATTTCCCAAGGCAGCTAGGGCTGTGCCCAATCACCAGGCAGAAACCCTCCCACCCTTAGACCTTCTCATCCTGGAATCTCTGAGAGCCCAGGAGATCCCCCTACCCCAGGGGGGTGTAGGGGTGGCAAGCAGGAGCTACCCCTCAATCTCAGCTCTCCGACACCTCCATGCAGTCCCATCACCACCACCCCAATCCCCGCCTCAACAAGCACCCTCAACACAACAGCTGGTACCCGACATGCTAATCTCCTACTTCCTGTAGGAAAATATGAATAACTCACATTTCTTGTGTGCTTAGGGTTTGCTCAGCCGTGTTGTGAGTATTTTACGGACATTAATGCTCCAGTCCTCAAAGCAATACGTGAGGAAGGAGGTGGTGAGATCCCTGCCTTGTGGACAAGGAAACAAGCACATGGAGTCACACGTCACGGCAGAGACACGGTCTGAGTTCAGGCAGGCCGGATCCAGAGCACATACCCACCGCTGTAAACGCCCTTGCAATCAGTCTTGGAAATCGGCCTCTTCCCTCCTCTTAGTTTCTCTCTGCTTAGACTGTGGTATGATGGTTAATTTCGCTTCAACTTGACTGGGCCACAGGGTGCCTAGACTTTTGGTCAAACCTTTTTCCAGGTGAGTGTGTGAGAATTTTCTGGGCAGGATTAACACTGGAGTCAGTAGACTGAGCAAAACAGATAACCTGCTCTAACGTGGGTGGGCCTTACCGAATCCCTGGGGGATCTAAATGGAACAAAAAGGCTGAGTCAGAGGGAAGTCCTCCTGCCGTGGACTCACCCGAAATGTGGCTCTTCCGGGGTCTGGAGCCTGCTGGCTCTGGGCCGGAACTCACAGCCGTGGGTCTCCTGGTCCTCAGGCCTCAGGACCTGCTGCAAGCACACCCTGGGCTTGCCTCAGTCTCTCAGCCTCTGTGATCGAGGGAGCAAAGCCCTTTAACAAATCCTTTGTGCACACACGAGCAGGAGCGCGTGCGTGCACACACAATCATGTACGCCGATGGTTCTGTTTCTCTGACAGTCATGTCTCACACAATGGGATTGTGCTCTTTGCCTCAGGAGCACCAAAAGCCTCAGCTTCCTTGGCGATATCACCGCTGTTCCCACCAGCGGGACTCCTGTCTTGGAGATGTGTAGCAGGAAAGAGCAGCTTAAGGTCTACCTGCAGTGACTTCGCACCGGCCTAGGCTGGATCGATCAGAGCTGGCCCAGGACATAAACACCAGGTGAAAACAGCCTTTCCTGCCTCGATTCTTTCCCCACCACCTTAGTTATACCAACGAGCAAATGAGGAGAAAAGCCACTGCGTGGAGGTGGGTGCTGTCACTAAGACGTGTTCGACTCTCTATGATCCTGTGGACTGTAGCCTGCCAGGTCCTCTGTGCATGGGATTTCCCAGGCAAGAGTACTGGAGAGGGTTGCCATGCCCGCCTTCCGGGGATCATCCCGACTCAGGGATCGAACCTGTGTCTCCTGCGATTCCTGCATTGCAGGCGGATTCTTTACCGCTGAGCTACCAGGGAAGTCAGACTGGGAGTCAAACTGTTTCTGAGCTGGTTTCCTACAAGCCTTTGAGAAGGTGTCTGCAACTCTTTAACTCCATTTGTGACGAGAACGAAGTCCTTAAGCATATTCACAAGCCAGAGAAATAAGCTGCAGGGAGCCCAGCCATTCAGCCGAGAAGGGCGGTCCACACGGCATCTGCGCCCCAGCTTCGAAATGGAACTGCATCAGTGCTGAGGTGCTGGGAGCAAACCCCAAATCCCCAGATGATAAAACGTGCACCCTTCCACCCCAGTGGCCACATCAGTGGCCTCAGTGACTGGTGACACAAAAAAATGAGTCAGCCCCGAGCTATAGGACTCATGTCCCCGAGAGAAGACAGAATTTAAGGGATCAGAGATCAAAGCACCCATCCCCCGCCCCACCTCCATCCTCAGACCTAAGGTGGGTGAGTTGAAAGCCTCGTCTCTGGCAAGGGTGAGCAGCGAGAGTCAATTTTCTGGCATTGATCCTTGGGTTTTTCATTTGCCAGGAGTGTTGCCGGGAGAGGCCAGAGAGAGGCGTGAGCAAAATGAATTTGGAAGGCCTTCCCCTGACATTGCCCCAGGGAGACGAGCCAGCGAGGTGAAGAAACGCAGGGCATGGATTCAGGGGGCTGTGTGGTCAAGTTGGGGGCAGCTGAGTGCCCGGTGTGTTAGTTTTGCAGGATCACTGGAGCCCAGGGAGATGCAGGAATGGGGAGGCTGTGGGCCCATCTGTGGCCCTATGTGGCTGGAGCCGAAGCTACAGGACTGACGTCAGCACATCAGAGTACTCGGTATCTAGGAAAGGGCCTCCTGAGCCCCGCTGGTCTGTCCCCGCCCCACCCTGGCTCTGCCCCCCCACCGCCCCCTCCTCCCTGCCAGCCTCTGTCCCCTCCTCTGCCCTCCTCACTGCCACTGGCCGCAGCTAGATGGTCCTTCTGGCGGATGCCTCCTCTCTGGTCAAGGGAAGTCCTCCACGGAGACCCGCTGCCACCCACACCTCCTGAGCAAGCCCCGCAGCTGCCTCTTGCTCCCCACCCCCTGCCGCCGCCCTCTCTCCTGCAAGAAGGCACTTCAGAATTCAGCCTGAGCACACATTTGATCCCCGCCAGGCTCCTCTGTCCATGAGATTTCCCAGGCAAGAAACCTAGAGTGGTTTGCTGTTTCCTTCTCCAGGGGCTCTTCCTGACCCGGGGATTGATCTCGGGTCTCCCGCATTGCAGGCAGATTCTTTACCAGCTGAGCCACCAGGGAAGCCCGAGTAACAACAAACAGGAAGGTCACTCAGATACTCTGAGCCTAGACATCATGGACGGGGTGGTGAGGGGCAGCCACCTTGCGGAGCTGTCATGAGGTCAGATGCACCATGTTCAGGGGCGAGATTTATTTCCCCATGGGACTTCAGAACTGCGTTCTAAGGAGCAGACCTTGAGCCACCCGGGCCTTCACGTCCCCACTGCCCTGATGGGTCAGGAGACACAGAGGCGGGCCGGGGAAAGCGGCACTTCCCTGTGCTGAAACTGTGGAGCTTTTGTGGTCAGAGGAATGGGGACAAGAGAGAGATGGGGCAGAGAGAAAGAAAGGAGCCAGTGGGATGGAGAGAGGAGTTCAGAGCACCAGCGGGGACAAGGTGACTGATGGAGACCGACGCTGTCACGCCGGCCCTGGGACCCTGTGACCAGGAAGTCGCAGAACTGTGCGCCACGCTGCTCAGTCTCTCTCAACACCCCTGATGGCTTTGAACATTTGAAGGGAGGGGAGGAAGGAAAATTTTGCTTTATCTGATGGGGATCAAGAAAGGGCCTGCCTGGGCCCGGGACAGATGTGGGCGGGTGTTCAGTCCAGGAGTGAAGTCAGACCCACGGACACAGGATGCCAGGGCCAGAAGGACCCAGGGGGCATGACTCTGGCCTCCCTGGGAGGTGAAAGGGGCACGGCCGCTTCCTCTAGACTTCACGGGACAGGGAGACCCCATCTGACGTCGGCTCCTTGGTCTGCTCTGCTTGACCCCTGTGGGCTCCCAGGTGCTGACTCAGCCCCTATTCCTCCCTGAAGTCCAGTGCAAATGGTCCCAGGCACAGACCCGAATGCCCTTCTGGGGACATCACACCTGACCCTGAATTAGGCCAGGGTGATGGTGAGGAGGTGGGGAGGCTGACCTCAGAGGACCAGCTGCCTGGGGTCCATGACCCTGAGCCCAGAGTCATTCAGGAGTCAGTTAAGCGGGCAACTTGGGACTGGAAGGGAAAGCCTACCGCTGTTCCCACTAACAGAAGATGAGAATACCAACCGCACAGCCACTTCCAAATTAGATGCTGATAAGTCATTAGTTAAACTTATCGAATCATTCAAGGAGCGCTGGGCTCTAGCCAGCAGGGAGGTGCCCTGGGGACCTGGAGTGACCCACTGTGGTCTGAGGAGGATCGGAGGAAAGGCCGGGAGACCTCATCTCCCCCGACACCCACGGCAGCTGCTTCGCGAGGCATCATCCTCTCTGTCTCCCCTCCTCGGCCTTCCTTCCGGCCCCTGAACTCCAGAGCCAGCTGCTCAAAATCCCTCCACATCCTCTCCCACCCCTGGGTTACCCTGGGCAGGTTACTCAACCTCTTGAAGCTGCAGTTTTCTCATCCCTAAGATGGGGACAGCAGCCCCACCTGCTGCATGGCCCTGAGGAGAAGATGAAATTCATTTATGGAAAGTGCTTGGGCTCAGAACTGGCACAGAGCCCTGGACTGGTGGGGTGTTACAGTGCATCCCCACCGACCTCTCAGAGAGCACCCCTGCCCCAGATGAGGCCAGGCGGCTGCCCTTGGGTAGGAGAACAATGTTCTGTCATTGGCCTTCAGTTCAGTCACTGTCGCATCCGACTTTTTGCGACCCCATGGACTGCAGCACGCCAGGCTTCCCTGTCCATCGCCAGTTCCCGGAGCTTGCTCAGACTCCCGTCCATCGAGTTGGTAGTGACTCCTTTGAGTTGCTGTCAGAGGCAGGCTGGACCCTTAGCTTCCCCTGCCTGTATCTTGGTGGCATCATGACCACAAGCAAGAACTGGGTGTACGAACTTCATGTTCTTTAGGGGAGGTAAGGAGGATCAGAGTCAGCTCTCTGCTATCTATCCTCCAGGAAGGGGTCATTGCAGCGGGAAATGCAAGAAGGAGCAGGAGGGATTCTCAGCTCTAGCTTCTAGTCTTGGGCAGATGAAAGACACTTCATTCCATCCTCCACGGGAAGGCATTTTTTTCTGTCTTTCATAGACTTTGGAGCACTTTCCTCGGAACCCATCAGGATTCTGGGTACAAGCAACAGTAATCTAAACTAAGGGGATGCTCTTGGAGGGTCCTGGGGTGCACAGCATCACTTGGAGGATGAGATACATAGCAAGCAGGGAGCGAGGGAGGTCCTGGAGGCTGGGCAGCAGGATCTGGCTGGTTGGAATACTTTTGTCACCAAGGTTGATTGACATGGCTCCTGTCCCAAGAGGCCACGACAAATAAATTCTAACTGCCCCTCAGCCTTTCTACTACACACACCAAAGTCAAAGTGGAACGGAACATATGATTGGCCGAGACAGGTCACCTGACTGAGCCCTAGCTATTGGGATAGGTCAAGCCAACTCACCTGACTGGACCCCCTTGTTGTCAGGATTGGCTAAGCTAGGTCAACTTACTAGGCTCTGGCTTTTAGGATTGGACAAGTCAGATCACCTGACTGAGCCACAGCTGTCAGGATTGGTCAAGCGAAGTCATCTGACTGGACTCCCTTGCTGTCAGAATTGGCTGAGCCAGGTCACCTGACTGACCTTGGTTGTTATGGAGAAGACAGGGGTCCCCTTTCTTAGGCTGAAGAGTGGTTGGAGCAGAGCTATATCTTGCAAACTTGCGGGCAGTGGGGGCTACCCCAGACTTATAAAGTGGGCTTCCCATCCTTGAAGCTTTCCCTCTACCTCGTCCCCAGTTGGCCTGTCGGTCTGGCCAGGGTCAGCACCATATTAGCAATGTTCTAAGCCCTTCACTTTGGGGCAAACAAGTTGGAAACCTCCCTGGGGTGGGGGTGGGGGTGGCGCAGTCAGAAGGATGGGTTTTTTATAGAAGTTGGTGATGGACAGGGAAGCCTGGCGAGCTGCAGTCCATGGAGTTGCAAAGACTGTAGCCACTGAACTGAACTGAATTCTGAAGAAGAGAGCCATTTGGACGGGAAGACGGAGCTGGTGAATTTGGCTTGTCTCCTTGTATTGGGGGCAAGATTGATTTTGTTCATAAATATTCCTGGTGATCTTGAACACCAAAGCAGGCTGCTAATGGCTGCTAATGAGTCACTTCGACCTTGCTGCTGCCCACCACCACTGCCACTGCCCCAACTAGACCCTGCCACTTTCTTCTCGATTCTGTCAACTTGATGGATTTAGTGAAGAGAATCCTAGGGAAAATGACACTGAGAGCCAGGGCCAAAGTCCCCGAAGGTGGTGGGGACCTCAGCATCCCCAGACCTCGCCCAGCCCTTTTAAACGACTTTCCGTCACTGAACCCCGCCTTGGGGGCCCCTTCCCTGTGTCCCTGCAGGTCCTCAGGCACTCAGCATTGTGCCTTCCTGGTGTGGCCTCAGATCTCTAACCTTGCCCCACAACGGAAACTGGAATCTCTCCACCGCAGCCCAAACCTGTGACAGCTTCTCCTGTGCCCACTGACTGATGAGAATAATTGTGCCCGTCCTCCGCGGACCCTTTCCATGTGGATCTGTAGACAACAGATTTCAAATTGATTTAAAGCCTGTGTCACGCTGGCTTAAAGGAAAATCCCCACAGAAATTAACTAGTTTAACTTTTGTGGGATGCTCGGCAGAACCCAGGCTGCGTAATTACAGAGGATGTACCCCTTTTCTCGGGAGGAGCGCAGAAGTGTGGAGGTGCCTGGGAAGTTTGGCCCTCCTTGGGCAGAGGGGCAGAGCTGCTGCTGCTGCTGTGTAAATTGCTGAGGACACCTGGGTGTCCCTGGCACTGGCCACCGAATCGGCCTCTTCTGAGACGCGGTAAAACTGGCTCAGCTGACGACTCGCTCTTCTGTCAGCTCACGCCTTCATCCATCAAGCCAGACGTGTGCCCAGTGTGTGGTTTAGTCTAGACCCTGATCATCTGTTGCCTGAATTGTTTTACCAGCTGCCTAAATGATCTTCCTGTGTCCAATCTCTTTGTATCCAGTCCACCCCCGCACACTGGCATAGGTCAATCTTGGGGAGGCAAAGCAAGTCACCCTTCCAAAGAAAGCCCTGGAATGTCCCCACAGTTCTTGCAGGACACAGATCCTTGCTCCCAGTGAGGCAGGAAAGCTCTCCTCCTCCTGGCATGGCTGAAGTCCCCAGCTCATCTCCTGTAATGACTCCCCAGTTCTTGAGTGTGGTGATCGAGCCATGCTGTGTCTCCTATGATCACACAGGCTGTTCCCTCTGCCTGGAGTACTGCTCACTCCAGAGCTTCTGCCAAATTTACTTCCCTCCCCAAACCTTGTGGGCATCATCGCTTCCTTGGGGCCTCCTTCCAAAAGGACATTTACTTGTTCCTCCATACAATTTCCATAACTTCCCATATATCCAGTCCATGTAGGTCTGTGTTAACTTGCATTTAAGTGTCACGTGATAAGCCCCCAACAAGAGGGGACTGATATTAACAAGGCCCTTCCTGACACAGTGCCTGGCTGACGGCTGATGACTGGATGTAGTGTTAAACCACAAGCAGCAAGCTACGCGTGGAGATGGACAGACACAGCCCTGCTCCTAAGGTGTCTCCCTTCTCCTGAGAGCAGAGGCCTTCTGCTCCCTGTCTTCCCAATTCACCAAGTGGACCTGGTGGGTTTCATTTTTGTTGGTTGTTCACCAACATAGATTTCTTCAGTACCTGTTTTGGTGAGGACTTTGTCAATCACCACTTTGTTAATCCAGTGATTCGCAGCATCACCTGGGAACCTGTTGGAAATGCTCTTTCTTAACACTTTCCCAGATCCACTAAACAGAAGGCTCTAGGGGTGGTGCACAGCGGCTGTGTTTAGCAAGTACTCCAGGGAATGCCAGTGCACGCTCAAGCACATAGCCCCCGTACAGGAACCACTGTCCCAATTTGAAGGAGGGTAAACTGAGGCTCAGCCATGTAGAGGGATCCTTGAGGATCCTACAAGGAAGCCACATCTTGATTGGAACATGGGATGGGCTAAAAAATAGCCACGTCATATTTGGACCTGCTGAATTTGTGATCTGGTTTGCAAAAAGAGCTTTTGCAGATGTAACTAAGTTGAGGATTTCGAAGCAGGATTATCTTGGATTATCCAGGAGAGCCCTACATGCCATCATAATTGGCCTTATAAGAAAAAAGCAGAAGGAGTTTTGGGGTTCCCGGAGAAGAGATGGTGTGAAGACAAAGAAGCAATTTTAGCAACGCGACCACAAGCCAAGGAGTGTCAGGAGCTGCCAGAAGCGGGAAGAGGCCAAGAGAGAGCTTCCCTCGGTTCAGTCGCACAGTCGTGCCCGACTCTTTGTGACTCCATGGACTGCAGCACACCAGGCCTCCCTGTCCATCACCAACTCCCAGAGCTTGCTCAAACTCATGTCCATCGAGTCGGTGATGCCATCCAACCATCTCATCCTCTGTCATCCCCTTCTCCTCCCGCCTTCAATCTTCTCCAGCATCAGGGTCTTTTCCAATGCAGAGCTTCCCAAAGGAGCGCAGGTCTGCCAACAGCTGGATTTCAGACTCCATTCTCCAGAACTGTGAGAAAGTTGGTCCCTGCTGTTTTTAGCCACCGTGTTTCTGGTACTCGATCACAGCAGCGCCAGGGAACTAACACAGGGACTCATAGAGGCTGAGGGTGCTCCAGGGGATCTGGTCAGACCCCTGACAGGACACCGAGATGCTTGGTAATTATCACATGGGACTAGCTTTTCTCTCGGGCATCTTTTCAACCTGGAGGAGGTCCTACCTATTCTTTATTGTTGCGTAGTCACTAAGCTGTGTCTGACTCTTTGCGACCCCATGGACTGCAGCACGCCAGGCTTCCCTGTCCTTCACCATCTCCTGGAGTTTGCTCAAATTCATGTCCATTGAGTCGGCGATGCTCCCACTGGAGAGTACTTCCCTGAGGGCTGGGAGTAGGTTCTGCTTGTCTTTTTACCCCTCAGGGTAAAACCTCAGGGTTTTATTAAATGGTTGATCAGATGAACACTGGCATCTTGGGGATCCATGCACAGGAAGTGGCTGGGACTTCAGAGCCAACTCCTTTTCAAGGTGAAGATTCTTGTGTGGGAAGAATATTTCTATAGAAGTTTTCTGAGGCCAGAGAATGTAGTGACGCATTCCCTTTGAGAGAGTCCTTGTACACGTTCATCTCTGAAGTCACCCAGTAAATGGAGCCGCTGAAAGGGCTTCACACACTTTAATGTGCCCGTGGAGCCCCTGAGGGTCTTGTTAAAAGGCGGGTTTGGATGCCATGGGCCTGGGCTGGGCCTGGGAGCCTGCATTCTTAACAAGCTCCCAGGGGGCATCGGGGCTGCTAGAGTCCCCCGCACCAGCCTTGGAGTCGCAAGCTGTGAATCGTTGGTTGCTTCTGGAAGAGATGCTAAAATCACCTGCTCCGACACCCCCTGGGACAAAGAGAAGGAAACAGAGGCTGAGAAGGGGCTGTGGCTCGTCCAAGGTCACAGAACTGTGACTCAATACTGATGCTAACCTCAGCAGCGGGCCCTGGCTTGTCAAGGTGAGAAAGAAGGATGGGAGGGTGCTTTCCTTTTGAGGTACGAGGGGCCCCCAGACACCCCCACCCCAGCCAACTTTGCTCCCACTCCCCACCCTCATCCAGATTTTAAAACAAACGTCAGCTGCCAGGCTGATCGATAGGTCCGCTCATCTGCGAGGTTTGAGGCTCTCTCTCCACAGATGTAATCAGGGCTCCAGAGACGTCCTGGCAGCGGGCTTGTGGGGAGGGAGCGTGGTAATACATTTAATCAAGGAACAGATGGGGAGCTGATAGAGTGTGTAGAGAAATCAGGTTTCTGTGATCACATTGCCTTTCCCCCACTCAGCCTCCGCAGCCCACGGCTCCTCCAGCGAGAGCGCCCCGCACCGCTCCAGCCCTGCCCTTTCACAAGATGTTTTCCCGGGAACCTCAGGGCCCCCGGAGAGGCGCGTGGTGGGAGTGCGGTGGAGGCTGCTGCCTGTTGAGCCCGTCCCCCCTGCCCTCCACAGGGCCCCCTGTCCCTCAGCCTCCTGCACACCGCCTGGCTCCCCTCTTCACGCAGACCCAGCGGAGGCTGGGAAGTGAGGGGACGCACGGGCGATCGCTGAGTCCTCAGCGAGGCTGGCGTCACAGATGCTCTTGGCTCCCTCATCTCCCAGTAGCTTGCAGAGAAGAAACGGGGCTCATGTATCCACTGAACCCCTCTCCCGCTGCCAAGTTCACAGACCTGTGGCATCCCCGCCCCGTTTCCTCTGGAAATATCGGGGTGCAACGAGAAGATGTCTCAAGACTCTATGGCTGTGGTTCCCGAGAGGGGTGACAGCCCCCTGGGGACATCTGGCTGTATCTGGAGACATGGCTGGTGGTCGTGACTTAGGGATGATGCTCCCTACTCCTAGCGGCAGAGGCCAGCGATGCAGATAAACATCCTTCATCGCACCGAGCAGGCCCCGTGATGCAGGACGATCCCACAGATCAGCATCTGTAGAGCCTGGTCTGAGGAATCCTGCTCTTGACGGCAAGCCAGGTGCCTCCAGGCTGACTGTCTGTAGGTGGATTCACTGGGCTTTTTCCGTCTGCATCCAGTCCTCAAATCAGCACGTTCAGTCTGCTCCGGTCCTCCCATACCACGCGCGTGCCCAAGGGCACATGTGTCTACAGACAGTGTGGCCCTAAATGAGTCAGGACTGGGCTGGAGACCACCGCGGACAGGATGCTTACCTGGGGCAGGGCTGTGGGCGGCGTCTCCTGCGCTTACCCTGATGATGGCGCTCAGCCTTCAGGCTGCCCCAGCCGTCCTGTGATTTAAGGAATTTGAAATAGTTGGACAAACAGTGGAAACAGTGTCAGACTTTATTTTTTTTGGCTCCAAAATCACTGTAGATGCTGATTGCAGCCATGAAATTAAAAGACGCTTACTCCTTGGAAAGAAAGTTATGACCAACCTAGATAGTATATTAAAAAGCAGAGACATTACTTTGCCAGCAAAGGTCCGTCTAGTTAAGGCTATGGTTTTTCCAGTGGTCATGTATGGATGTGAGAGTTGGACTGTGAAGAAAGCTGATCACCGAAGAATTGATGCTTTTGAACTGTGGTGTTGGAGAAGACTCTTGAGAGTCCCTTGGACTGCAAGGAGATCCAGCCAGTCCATTCTAAAGGAGATCAATCCTAGGTGTTCATTGGAAGGACTGATGCTAAAGCTGAAACTGAAATACTTTGGCCACCTCATGCAAAGAGTTGACTCACTGGAAAAGACCCTGATGCTGGAAGGGATGAAGGAGGAGAAGGGGACGACAGAGAATGAGATGGCTGGATGGCATCACCGACTCTGTGGACATGAGTTTGAGTGAACTCCGGGAGTTGGTGATGGACAGGGAGGCCTGGCGTGCTGTGGTTCATGGGGTTGCAGAGAGTCGGAAATGACTGAGCGACTGAACTGAAGTGAAATAAATAAATGCATGAGAGGATTTCCCACTGCTTCTTGCAGGTCTGATTTCGTGTTTAGTCCCGGGAAATCCTCCTTATAAGCAGGGATTTGGTGGCGGTGGCAGGGGTCGGGAGGCGGGCTCAGTCATCCTTTGCTTCGCCTACCACCCCTGCCCACTGGCTTCACTCAGGACCAGACCTCGTTCTGGGACTGGCTTGTGGTCAACAGGCCCCAGGGATGAGCCAATTTATGACATCTCCCTCCTTGCTACTGATGAGATTCAACCCTCCCTGATACTGAAGCTATCGGAAGAGCTGAGTTCCTGCCTTTGGGGTCCCTGCCCAGAGCTTGGGGTGGCCTCCTTGAAAGGCAGCAGCCTTGAGACCACACTCCTCCCTGCCTGCCCCGATCTTTCTAATATTAGGTTTGGCATTGACATAAAGTCTTGCTAGTGATAACTTAACCCCCTTCAGGTACTGAGTGTTCATTCCATCCCAGCCTCTCCGCTCCACACGCGTACGTCACTCAGTCTCCCAGGCATCCTGAGAGGGTCTGTGATCCCCATTTGACTAACGAAGAAACTGCAGCCCAGAGAGGGTGTCACTGGCTCAGGGTCACAGAGCCCGGAAGTAAGCCCAGCACGCAGGACCTGAGCCCTTCTGTTCAGTTCAGTCGCTCAGTCGTGTCCGACTCCGCGACCCCATGGACTGTACCACGCCAGGCCTCCCTGTCCATCACCAACTCCCGGAGCTCGCTCAAACTCACGTCCATCGAGTGGGTGATGCCATCCCACCGTCTCATCCTCTGCATCCCCTTCTCCTCCTGCCGTCAGTGTTTCCCAGCATCAGGGTCCCTTGACTGACTCCAAAAAGCATCCTCGCAGCAGCCCTGCTCTCCAGGATCCATTGCCCCTCAGAGTGGTCCTCACACCTGGAAGCATCACCTGGAAGCTGGTTAGATAGGCAGAGTCCCAGCCGGCCCCTCGCACCGACTGGGAAACTGCGCTCACCCTGCAAAGACCCGGGGGACCCAGCTGTGTGTTCCCACTGCTCTGCACTCTCCCCTCTCTGTCCTGACACAGGGGCAGCTTCCTGGGAGGGTGGGGGTGGGGCTGGGGTGGGAGGAGGAGGTAGAGGATGCTTATGAGGTGCTAAGAAACCCCCGGGGAACTGGGTGGACTCGGAGTGCGCCTGGGCCAGTGTGGTTTGTCTTACGGAGTGTTTCCCAGGCCGACCTCCCAGGCTGGACACCAGCTCTCTCTGGCCCCATCCTGACCTCTGTCTCTCTGGATATTCGAAAAGGTTGGTTTCCTAATTGAGAAATCCCCCTCCTCAGATCCCTGACCCTTCCCCTGACCCCTGAGGATGCAGTTGTTTCGTCTGCTTTCTAGGCCCCAGGGAGCCTGGTCTCCCATCTTCAAGAACAAGCTTCCCTTGGATCCCCACATTCTGAGACTTCTCCCAGCCACGTCCTGCATTTTATTCCTTGTAACTGTCTTTCCCTCTCATTGGAAACCCTGTCATCTCCCGTTTGGGCTGGGACTTGGGGCCTCTCCAGGGCCTCTGGGGTGTTGTTCCTGTTACCAATTAGAATATAAAAGTGCAGCCATTTATCAAAGGTACACAGAAAGCAATCCACAGCTACACCGCGGGGAGAGTGGGCCGGCAGACCCAGACGCGGCCGCCTGCAACGCCCACCGCCTCCACCACGCATGTTGGGAAGAGGCCAGCAGTCGTGAGCAGACATTTCCCTGTGCCCCCACAGGTAGGTGGTCGCATTTCCACTTCACATAGGAGCTGCAAAGACGCAAGTGGCTCCCTTAAGTTGTGTGAGTAAGCGTATAATTACAGCTAGAGAGAGGCAATAGCCAGATTAAACCTCTGATGCCTACTTTGGCCGGCTTCCTGTTTCATTCCAAGGGAGGAGCATCAGCTGAGAAGTCAAGCTCGCTATGGGGTGCTGTAAGTCTCCATGTATCCAGAAAGTTCTGCAATCAGGTTGTTTTAATGAAAGGTTGCACAGACTTCAGATGTATTTATCCATTTCCACTGCAGATCTGCTCAGCTGTGAGACAATGCAACGGGTCATTTTATAGGGTGGTGACGCCACCCGACGGAAAAAGGCCAGAGCTCGCGTGGGGTGAACTGCCGCCTGCCTCTCGGCGGCGGGAGGAGAGAGCTTCACCTCTTTGTTCAAGTTTTCCTGCTGAAGAGGGAGTAGACAGAGTCTGAGCTGTGAGAAGGTTATCTGAGGACCAGTAAGTAGAATTAGCAAGGAGACATTTGGATTTATAATTGTGACGGTTAACAATAGTAAGAGCTGGCGTTCCTGAGCACTCAGAGTGTTTCAAGCATATGGATTGTTCTCGTTCCATTGTTCCCACCTTGGTCTGAAGATAAGACCAAAGGGGACGTGTAGGGAAGCAAGCTTCGCCTCTCCCTAAAGGTCTGATTGGAAGCACCTCACATCAGCTGGGCCGTGCCCGCCATGAGGGCATGTGCTCTTTCCACCCCCTGGCACCTCCCAGCAAGAGTCCGATGAGAAGGCCAGGCTCTGGCTTGGTTTGCTGCCCCACCTGGCCTGGCCTCCCTCACCTGCCGGCAGCCACCACGCTCGGCCTCCTGGAGCCAGTTCTCCCTTCCGCTCATGCTGGGGTCTGCCAGGCGGGCAGGGAGTCTGCTTGACCAGCCGAGGTCTCCCCTGGGCAGAGGCTGAGACCTGGACTTGGAGTCGGGAGCCCTCATCTTAGCCCCGGGAGCATCCTCCAAGCCGTCTTCTCGGGAGCCCTGGGCTCTGAGCAGGGCCTGCAAATGGTCCCCTTCAAAGTCCAAGAGTAACACTTTCCGCTTCCTGCCCCAAACAGTGTCTCCGCGGCAATGACTCAGCTCGGTCACTGGAGCACAGGAGCGCCACAGACAACAGGAAAATGAGCGGGCGCGACTGAGTTCCTTTACATTGTTACAGAAGCAGGCAGTGGTCAGGCAGCCTGTGAACAGGAGTACGTCTGTCTGCTTTAGGGTCATCGGGCCTCCGTTGATAAGTCGGTCACTCCAATCAACATCTGGGTCCATGAGCCCAGCGGACAGGGAGGGTGAGAGATGGGGGCTCCGGGAATTCAGCTTGCACCTCGAGGATGGCTCACCCGCCTCATCAGTCTCCCCACAGTGGGGTCAGTTGGATTACCCCCATTTCACAGATGAACAAATGGAGACCCAGCCTCCACCGTGGCCCTGAGTTCACACTGGTGGTGACATTCGGTTGGACCCACATCCTTGGGGTCTCAAGAGCCATGTTAGTGCTGTTGTTGGGCTTGTGATGAGAAGGGGACCCAATGAGGATACCATCCAAGCTGGCGCGGGCTGCACTCAGGTGGGCGTTCCCCACCCCCAGTTTGGGAGGCATTAGGACAAGGGCTTACCCGGGGGCAGGGTGTCCTGGGGACCTGCCTCCTTGGAAGATTCCCTCTACCTCTGACTCCAGGCTCACCTGCTCTCTCTCCCGAGGTGTACCCGATGCTCCTTGAGGTTGGGGACACCTACTCCCTGTCCACCCCGGGGGGCCTGGCTGACCAAACAGGGAAGGTCAATGCTGGGAAGCCACCTCTCCGAGCTCCCCAGACCCTGGGAGTGGACTGAGAGCCCCCAAATCGGTGGCCTTTGTCCCCACCGGGGAGCCCCCACCTCTCAGGGATGGAAGCAGTGAAAGCTTCGCTTTTTTTAAAAGAATAACATGCAAATCGGTTGTCTGACTCCAACACTCCCAGTGGGAGATCCCAGCGCAACCTGCCAGCGCTGACAGCGAGGAAATGGTGACAAATGCCACCGCCACGCCGTCACAGCGCCGCGTCGGAAGGCGAGACTGGGGCTCTGCGCCGCGGCGTCTACTTCGTTTCCCTGGGGAAGCTGGAGGCTCCGGAGCCAGTGAACGTGGGTGATCACCTGTCAGTGTAGATGCAGACTCGGAGGCTCGGCCGAGGTCTGTCGGCCAGGCGTCTACCTGGCCTCCTGGCCTTCCTGGCCCTCCTGGTGTGATCAGAAACACAGAGCTACCTCTATGATTACTCGAAGAGGACGGCTTCTGTCTGCTTGTTCCAGGCTGTATCCTGAGGGTGAGTGTAAGGTCTGGCACATAGCGGGTGCTCAAGAAATGGGCACGGATGGAACTTCCCTGGAGGCCTGGTGGTTGAGACGCTGCGCTGCCAATGCAGGGGGCGTAGGTTCAATCCCCAGTCGGGAACTTAGAACCCACGTGCAGTGCGGCACAGCCACAATATTTTTTTACAAAAGAAAGAAACGTGTGCTGGGTGAATTGGTGGTGACTGGGGTCAGGGCGGGGAAGCCACCAGCACTCAGCCACCCCCGCCACCCCCAAATAGGGTACACGGCTTGAACAGGTCTCCCTGGGCAGAGCCATGTGACCAGAACATGGCACCGCAGGGCCAACCAAGAGCGTACATGGGCCTCCAGGTCCTAGGCCCCGTGCCATTGGCAGCCGAGCCTGCTGCTTTATCCGCAGACTGGGGCTGGCATCTCTCGGAGGTCTTCGGCCCCCAGAAAGTGGTTCAGGAAGGCCAAAGCTGCACTGACCAACCCTGAGCACTTGACGTCGGCTTCTTTTTGTCTTTAGCTTGCAGAAGGATATGGATTTCACGTGAGGCTGGGATCAAGTCCCAACTTGGCCAACCCTACACCTTACCCGCTGTCCCCTGGCAAGTTATTCAGCCTCCAAGTTGTCATTTTCTCATCTGCAAGAAAAGACAATGCAGTCAACCCTTGAACAACACGGGTTGGAACTAGGTAGGTCCACCGGTACACAGATTTTTTTTTTTTTTCAATAACTATAGTACCTGTATTTTCATTTTTGCGTGAGTGCTCAGTCGCTAAATTGTATCTGACTCTTTGTGACCGTCATGGACTATAACCCACCAGGCTCCTCTGTCCATGAGATTTCCCAGGCAAGAATACTGGAGTGGGTTGCTATTTCCTCCTCCAGGGGATCTTCCCAACTCAGGGATCGAACCAGTGTCTCCTGCATTGACAGGTGGATTCTTTACTACAGAGCCACCTGGGAAGCCCAATTTTCACTTTATAGATCTTTAAAGTTGTCAACATTTGAGTTCAGTTAGAGATCATGATATGTGAAATCAAAAGAACGAGGGTATGACTCCTGATTCTATCCAGACTCTTTGAGCTTCCCACCCTTGGGTGAGTCTTTTATCAATTCCTTTGTTTTTTGAGGCGGAAATAGCAGGGTGAGGATTTTTGATAGTGTAGGGGGGTCTGCGTCTATCCCCTTCATTGTTGATGGGTCAACTCTGTATGTAACACCCTTAGAATATTGTCAGGCAAGAAGCAATCAGTCAAGAGATGCAGCCTGCTGACATTATCACAGACGAATTCTCAGTCGGCCTCACGGACAAGGGGACAACAGGAAAGTCCTGGCTCTTGGGCCAGATGCCTGGGCCTTGTTTCCGTCCGTCCTCCCCACGTGACTCTGCTCATCCCTCCAGCAGGCTCCAGCTGGAGGCCCTGGAGGAGCGGTCAATGTGTTAAGAGAAACTGCCGCTCAATTTCCCTTCTTTTCAAGGACCTCCTTCCAAGGCTGGATTTCAGAACGCATCCCCTGGCTGTAGCTGGAAGGGATGCAAATATGCTCCAGCCATGCCCCCAAAAAGGGGAGCAGGAAGTGCAGGCAGCCTCGGCCTCAGAGAGCTGACACCCTGAGGCCTCTACTGTCCGGGGCAGCTGTGCTTCCAGGGACCCACTGGGTGGAGTCTAGGGCCTGGCCACTTGGGCCCAGCACTACCTCTGCCTGCTCTGCTTCCTTCCATCCCTTTGTAGGGTTGACCCCTAGTAAACATTGGGTACCTCGGCCCTCATTGTTCATTCCCGGAGACTCTGACCTAGGCCAGCCTCCTCTCTCCAGGCATGTCACTGAGCAGCCCCACCCCTGGCAGGAAAGCTCCCTGTCAGGGGCCCCCTGCAGCCCTCTCCGCCCTCCTCTGTCCGCACCTCCAACCCCCCGCTCAGCTCACATCTCACCTGGACCCATCTCTCTTTCCGCTCCCTTCTCCTTGCCGAGTCCCTTCATTTCCCTGTTGCCGGCTGTCTGAGGAATTGTTTACCACCATAAACCACAAATACAATTCCATAAATACGTTATTTATCCTTCCTATTATTATTCCCCATTATTTATTTCTGAAACTCTATTATTAAATCTGTAAAGTGTTGGGTGATACACTGGCAATGAAAGACACTCCATAAAGGCGAGTTTATGATTGTTATTACTCTGTGATTAAAACAAGGAAGAAAAATGAACCGTATTAAATCAAACCAGATTCCCTCTCGCCTGCAGGGGCCCCTGCTTTTAGGTGGAGGACGGCCCCCCGGGCCTGGGCTGGGCGCAGACTCTGTCTTCCTTGTTGGCAGCCCTCCTGGCAGGTTCCCTTCACGGCGGCTGTCAGTGACACCTGGGGGAAGCACGGATTTGCAGGAGGCTCCATCACCGGGCGGAGTTTGTTCTGGGCAAAGTGAAAGCGATTCCGTTTGCAGTCTTACTTTTTGCCATCAGTCACTGCCGGTGACATGAAGAGGTAATAGAAGTGCCCAGGAATCCTGCATTTTATTTCCACTCGGCAGCATTTCTCTTGCAGGGGAAACATAAATTCGGCCGATTTTTGTGCAGATTTTGCAAAAATAGTCTCTCTCCTTCTCACTCTGTGGACCTACGTGATGCCAGGACGGACGGATGGTTCTGCCTGGAGGTCGGAGTGGGTTTCAGCCTCACCCAGGGGGAGACGTAGGGAAGGAACGGGGGGCCCCATGGAGAGTCGCCTGGTCTGTACACAGTGTTAACAGGTTAGGGAGCTGGGAGCAGGAGGCTTTCTGCATCACCTGGCCACATCCATCCTTTGGTGCAATGGTTCTCAAAGTGTGGTCCCTGGACCAGCAACATCAGCACCACCCGGGTGCTTGTTGGAAATGCAAACTCTCAGGCTCCACTCCAGACCAACTGAGTCACAGACTCTGGGGGTAAAGTCCGGGGATCTGTTTGAACAAGTCCTGCAGGTGGTTCCAGTGCACCGCAGAGCGGGAGAATCACTGGGTTAGCACACTGGAGTCGAAGGGCCCTCCAGACCAGTCCATGCTAAAGGAAACCAACCCTGAACACTCACTGGAAAGACTGGTGCTGAAGCTGAAGCCCCAGTACTCCGGCCACCTGATGCTAAGAGCCGACTCATTAGAAAAGACCCTGGGTGGGAAAGATTGAAGGCAAAAGGAGGAGGGGACAGCGGAGGATGAGATGGTTGGATAGCATCACCGACTCAATGGACGTGAGTTTGAATAAACTCTCGAAGCTGGTTTGTTCCTCCGATGTAAACTCTCGGAGGACAGAGGAGCCTGGTGTGCTGCAGTCTATGGGGTGACAAAGAGTGGGACACGACTTAGCGACTGAACAGCAACAGCAAACAGCCTCTAACTGTGAGCTTGTTAGGAAGACAGATCGTGAGATTCCCCCAGGATCTGCTGATTCAGAACCAGCATTTCTGCAAGCTTCCCAGGTGCTCCTTCACCCATTAAAGGTGAAGAAGCACTGCTTTAGTGTCTTCGCCGCTCTGTTCAGGCCTGGTGGGCAGAAGGCAGGGCCGACATTGTGAGGGTAGAGGTGGGGACTGGAGCTGCGAGGTGATGGCAAAGCCCACGGGACCTTTAGGGGTGAAGGACCTGGGGCAACTGGAGGTGGGCATGTGGGGATTAATGAGAAAGGCACAAATCACTGCATCTGACGCAAACTTTCCCCATGTCAGAGTTAAAGGCAAAAATCATCTCAGTGGGCTGAACCTGGGATGTCTGACTCCTTAGGAACCAAACTGACGTCTTGTCACCACTGTCAAATCTTTATGACAGCCCCACCAAGAGAAAGCACAGCAGAGCACACAGTTTGATTATTTTGTGATGGCCTTCAGATAATTTTGTACACTCCGGGATGTCGCAAAATCCCACCGACTCATCACTGGGTTGAGATCTGTTGCTATGGAAACCACTGGGCGGAGAGTCGAGACTGGGATCTGGACCCCGTTCCCCCTCTGACCCACCATGTGACTCGAGGCAAAGTCACCCCACTTGTCGGTAGCTCAGCCCCAACTCCTTAAAGCAGGAACTAGTCTGTGAATTGTGGTGAGTTGGTATGATCTCGGGCAGAGAAAGGGTCCAGGGCCTCTTACCCTGCCAGCTTGCTGATATCTCTCGGCTCCCAATTTTTAAGTCTGTTCTGTCCAAGCTCAGGGGTTCTTGTTTCATCTTCTCATGTTGGAGGAGGGAGTGTCATCAGCCCCATTTTATAGGCATGAAAAAGGAGGGACAGAGAGGTCAGGATCTTCCATAAGGTCACACAGCTCCTGAGAGGCTGAGCCACGGTTTGAATCCAGCCTGAGAGCTTTCAAAACCCTCCGTCATCCAGAAAGAATGGGTCACAAAGAACTCTGCTCAATATTCTGTAATAACCTAAATGGGAACAGACTTGATAAAGAATAGATACATGGGTATGTATAACTGAATCACTTCTCCGTACACTTGAAACTAACACCACATTGATACTCAACCATATTCAGATATAAAATAAAAATTTTAAAAAAAGTACATAAAAAAGAGTGGATCAGATGACTCCCATTCTCTCCTGCCTCAGTTTGCCCAGCTGTGAAATGGGGAAAAAGAGGTTGTCTTCAGTTCTCCTTCTGAAGTTTGCTGTGAAAACGAGAATTCACAGTCTTCAAGGGCTTCCAGCCATGGGAAAGGCAGGACCCCCTCTCCACCTCCCCACCTCCCCTCTGCCCAGTCTGACGTTTGGCCGAAGCTAGCTGGTGAGAGCGGCCAGTGGCCTTTCTGACAGGTCAGTCCCTGGGCCTTGCTAACTGTCAGCTCCTTGGAATACCTCCCCCATCTCTGATGCGAGAGCTAGTCGAGTGATGAGGATGTGACTCAAAGTTTGCTTGGCAACTTTCTGCCTTCGCGAGGTAACTACTAGCAGTGGGGACACAGCTCGGATGAAGGAGCCGTGATGAATGGAGTCTCTACATTACCTCGGGGGTGACACTGCTTGATTAAGCTAAGTACTTGCAGTGGCACCTCAGCTGGCAATGGCTCATCTATTTATCTCAGGAGAAGAACTGATGTTTGCAGCTACACATTTCTTCATAAACTCCAGATGCTTCCCAGCTCAGTCTGGCCTGGACACAGCCGCCCGGGGAACATGATGTTCCGTCACCTTCAAATGACCACCCAACCCTGACATCACCCCTCACCTCTGCCAGGCAAGCTGCCCTGCCTGTGACGTGGTCACCATCCCCCTTCCAGAGACACGCGCCCTCCTTACCGGCTGACCGCCCCACAAGTCAGGGAGGCCACCGCCAAGGTGGCAAGGTGGCTAGGCTCCCCCACCTCCAGGGCCTTCAACCCCTCAAGGACTTTCCTGGGGTGAGGCCGGGTGGCCCCTCACTCTTGCTGGAAGTTGGGGTGCAATAGGGCCAGGAACGCTCTGAGCCTACTGCTTGCAGAAGGCCTGGCTGGAGTCCAGATGGGCCTTTCTGGGGAGACACACAACCTTCCTGGAGTGGTGGCCACTTCCTTGCCTGGATACTGAGTGTTGGAGACAGCAGCTGCCATCACTGAAGACGCCCTGGGCCAGACCCGGCCATGCCTTCAGATGCTCCTGACCCCGAAGGTGCAAGCTGCCCACCCGTCTCTGCTCTCCTCTCCTAGTCTCTGCTGGAACCACAGGATGGGATTGCTGGAAGGGCTCTCTGGGTTAAAACTCAGGCCATGATTGGTACACATATACAATGGAAGAGTCCCTGGAGAAGATTCAGGCTACTCACTCCAGTATTCTTGGGCTTCCCTGCTGACTCAGATAGTGAACAATCCGCCTGCAATGCAGGAGACCTGGGTTCAATCCCTGGGTTGGGAAGATCCCCTGGAGGAAGGCATGGCAACCCACTCCAGTATTCTGGCCTGGACAATCCCATGGACAGAGAAGCTTGGTGGGCCATAGCCCATGGGGTCGCAAAGAGTCAGACACAACTGAATGACTAAGCACAGCATTGCTCAGCCATTAACGAGATTATAAAAATGCCCTTTGCAGCAATATGGATGGACCTAGAAGTCGTCATACTGAGTGAAATAAGTCAGACGGAGGAGAAATATTATATGACATTATTTATATGTAGAATTGAAAAAGAAATGATACAAATGAACTTACTTACAAACCACAAACGGGTTCACAGACTTAGAGAACCAACTTATGGTTGCCAGGGGGTAAGAATGGGCAGCAGGGATAATTAGGGAGTTTGGGACAGACATGTACACACTGCTATATTTAAAATGGATAATCAACAAGGACCTATTGTACAGCACAGGGAACTCTGTTCGATGTTATGTGGCGGCCTGGATGAGAAAGGAGTTAGAGGAGAAAGGAGTTTAGAGGAGAATGGATGCTCGTGTATGTACGGCTGAGTTGCTCTGCTGTTCACCTAATGCTACCATAACAGCGTAAACTGGCTGCACCCCAACACGAAATAAACTGATGTCATTGAGTGGAAAAGAAACAAAACACTCAGGCCATGGGACGTGCCTGCTGAGGAACTGTGTCCAGACGAACCGCGTTGAACGGCAGAACCTTCGGCCCCAAGAGGAGGCCCTGCTGAGGCCCCAGAAGAGCAGATGCTTGCATTTATTCATACATTGATTCATGCGCTCGCTCCTTCTTCTGTCTGCTCATTCATTTGTTCAACAACCTTTTCTGTTCTACCAGGTGCCAGACGTCCATAGGCATAGAGGATAGAGTTCGGGCCCCAGAAGGGTTAACAAGCTAAATGACCACCCCCACCCCCCAACCCCTGCCTGCCCCAGGCTAAAAGTACAGCCCAGGGAGGGTCAGAACTGCCTGGGGAAAGACTTG
The DNA here is from genome assembly GCF_049115385.1 of Moschus berezovskii. NCBI lineage: Eukaryota > Metazoa > Chordata > Mammalia > Artiodactyla > Moschidae > Moschus > Moschus berezovskii. The sequence continues at coordinate 68,599,437 of NC_142479.1, read as the reverse complement.
GTGGCCCCAAGCCTTTGTTGAATGAATGAAGGAACAAAAATACACAGCTAAAGAAAACCAGCTGGACCCCCAGGGGCCAATAAAATCTGGGAGGGTCCTGCCTGGTAACCAGGTCCCTGGAAGTCTGTGCCTTCAGCACCATGGTCCATCTCTTGGCACCCCCGCCCTTCTTGGGATGGAACTTGAACCTTCAGGCATTTGGTTTTCTCACCACCTGAGAGCTGGGTCCCTTCCATCAACCATCCCACTGAGGACCAGGGGTGATCTGTCACCTGCCCCTCTCGGCACTTCTCCAGCTCAACTCCACATTTACCAATGGGTCATTTATTTCCTCCCTGGAAATGTCTGGATTGCTGGAGTTAGCGGTGAGTAATGAGACTGGGAGACCCTCAGTTTCATCCTGGGCCATATTTCAACCTGGGCAGCTCTGCAGCAGGTTGCCACGCAGCTGCTATGATATTCCCCAGCCCCAGGGGGCCACCTCCACCAGGAAATCCAGGGAGCTGGGGATGGAACTGGGGAGGTGTTCTCTCCTGAGTCCGGTCCAAGGAGCCCGTTTTCACCACGTGCCTGGAAATCATTGGCATCTGCAAGGCAGAGTGGTCAACCCCATAATAAATGATTCTGGCTTTTGATGGACCTGCTCCTCTTGGGGGTTTCCCAGGGGCGCTAGTGGTAAAGAACACACCTGCCAATGCAGGAGACGTCAGAGACACGGGTTTGATCCCCGGGTCGGGAAGATCCCCTGGAGGAGGGCATGGCAACCCACTCCAGTATTCTTGCTCAGAGAATCTCATTGACAGAGGATCCTAGCAGGCTACAATCCATGGGGTCACAAAAAGTCAGACACGACTGAAGCAACTCAGCACTCAGGCACACTCCTCTTGGCTCTTAAAAGTGGGACCTTGCTGAGAAACAAGCTTGGGGTGGGAACCATCTCTCCCACCTGGGCCTCTCTGGGGAAGAAGCATCTGGAAAGGGCAAGTCCCCACCCCAAGGATCACACCAACTCACCTGTTTGCCTCTAAGTTTATAGGCTGTGGTATACACTTCAGGAGGACGCAAAGGAGGCAGCTTTGTCCCCACCCGCTTCCCCTCCACCCAACTCAGACTCCCTTGCTCATGAATGCCAACCCTCAAAAATAGCCCCTGGCTTCCAACCCCTGCAAGAGGCAGATACATAATGACAGAGCGACTTGGTGCAGAGGTAACAAATTGTCCGTATTATAGCACTTTACATCTTGATATCCATTCTCCTCAACGGGCTTATCTGTAAACCAACTGAATTCACACTGGGATGCTAAGAAAATAGCTGTCATATAATAGATGGGGTCTCCTGGAAAATGAACATTTACAAATGGCTGTAGCATTTACTTAAAATGTCATGCCAATTGCTTGCTGTTGTCTTTATGCAATGAGATTGATTTTACTGCTCCTTTGAGTCCTCAGCCTTGATGGGTAGTTTTTAATGCAGCAAGGAGATGCTTTTTGTGTTTAATCTATAAATAGAGTCTGCGAGGGCATGGGCTTTTGAAGGTGCAGCCTTGGAGGGGTCCAGGCCTCTTTTCCCAGGACACTCCTCTTTTTTATTCCCCCTCCTCTTCCCTCTGGGAGAAGTTGGACCTGGGCAGGGTCTGCACTGATCTTATTCATGTATTCAAATATATGCAGATGTATGCATTTTTGTTTAACAAGTTAATTCATTTGCCAGGCCAGGCAGTTAGGGGTTTTCACAGTGTAATACCCACACTTGATTCTCCCTTCCATACCTGATTATGCCCTAGGGTTTTACTAGGAGAGAGTTTATAGAGTTGGAGCCTAGGGTGGGGCGGGTGAGGGGCAGCTTGCCTCTTGCAGAAAATGACCTCAAGATGTCCACAAGGTGATTCAAAGGGCTCTGGTGTCCTTGAAGCCACAGAAAGCCGGCCACATGGACGTTACTTAGGAGGTTCACAGTTTACCTCTCTACTCACCCCAACTCACCCCCAACATGGCCACTTTTTCCTCCCTTATCTCCTGAAAAGCTGCTTACAAGCATCCTTGACTGGCAGCCCCTGCTGGGGGAACACAACTTCCTGCTTGTTCCTGGACCCGATGCCACATGTACCCTACAGGGCATGGCCCCCGCCCACCCTAGACACCACGCCCGTGTCCCCGGCCGAGTTTGGCATCTTCCTCCTAAAGGAAGCACAAAGGTAAAGCTGGGTGAACGAGTCCACTTTGATGCTCCCTCATATCTTTCCCGGGAAGAGTTTCTGTAGCGTTTAGGAGCCAGCGTATCACCCTTTTCCATCTTAGAACCCCAGCCACACCTGCAGGGGAGCCACCTTTTCATCCAAGCTGTTCAGAGTTTGAAGATCTGAGTAAGATCCAGGTTGCCCTTACATGCCAGCGTTTTCTGCATCGGAGGGATTGGAAGCACCTGGCTGCTTCCCACCATTAATGGCGATGATAACTCTTCACCTGGTGTCCCGTCCCGCAGGAGAGTGCGTGCGCTCATCACGCTGCAGAACCCTGAGAAGCAGACAGGATGTGTGGGCACCGTCTCTGCTCCTTTGTTCCACACAGATTTATCAGCATATTTATAAGCCAGGGGCAGTGCTGGGGGCTGAGAACAGATCAAGAAGCCCAAAAGACTTGGTCTCTGCTCTCGATGGCGTCTCCGTATCCTGTTGGCGATGGAGAAGTGACTACTGCGGCCCTGACAGGCCAGGGACCTGCCACACACGAGCCCACAGGTGGGCTGCTTTCCCAGCCTTGGTGGTCGTAGCTGGGGAAGCATTCAGGGAGGGCTTCCTGGAGGAAGTGCTATGGAAGTGGAGGCCTGAGGGATAAATAGGAGCTAGCCAGCTTAGGATTAAAAAAGGGCAAAACACAAAGATAGTGTTTTCCAATGGAGGGGACAGTACTTGCCAAGGAACTGGAGCTCAGAGAGAGCAAGACTTTCCCAAGTCAATGACTAGGAAGGGAATATGAGACCAGTTTCTTTAACCATCCTAGCTTTGCAGTCCCCCAGCAGTAAATTCTACAGGTGGGGAAACAGAAGCTCTGGCCATCACAAGTTTCTGACTCTGGGGTCACCCTTCCTCTTAGTAGGCTGAGCATCATCAACAAGCCAGCACTTCCAAGGAAAATGATCACTGCCCAGACAGACTAGACAGCTGTGGTTATCAATGCTGGTCTGAAAACATGATTAGACAGAGTCTAAATAATGATTTAAATTAATCATCTGAAAATGACCCTCAACACAGACAAGGAGATAAGAAAGAAAGCCAATGTGTGGAGTCTAAAAAGAAATGATACAAATGGATTTATTTACAGAATAGAAATAGACTCACAGACTCAGAGAAAGAGCGGACACATGTATGTGTATGGCTGAGTCTCTGCTGTGTACCTGAAATTATCACAATGCTGTTGACAGACCATGCTGCTGCTGAGTCACTTCAGTCGTGTCCGACTCTGTGCGACCCCATACACGGAAGCCCACCAGGCTCCCCCGTCCCTGGGATTCTCCAGGCAAGAACACTGGAGTGGGGTGCCATTTCCTTCTCCAATGTGTGAAAGTGAAAAGTGAAAGTGAAGTTGCTCAGTCGTGTCCGACCCTTAGCGACCCCACGGACTGCAGCCCACCAGGCTCCTCCATCCATGGGATTTTCTAGGCAAGAGTACTGGAGTGGCTTGCCATTGCCTTCTCCTGATAGACCATCAGATCAGTTCAGTTCAGTTCAGTCGCTCAGTCATGCCCGACTCTCCGTGACCCCATGAATCACAGCATGCCAGGCCTTCCTGTCCATCACCAATTCCCGGAGTTCACTCAAACTCATGTCCACAGAGTTGGTGATGCCATCCAGCCATCTCATTCTCTGCCGTCCCCTTCTCCTCCCGCCCCTAACCTTTCCTAGCATCAGTGTCTTTTCCAGTGAGTCAACTCATCGCATGAGGTGGCCAAAGTATTGCAGTTTCAGCTTTAGCATCAGTCCTTCCAATGAACACCCAGGATTGATCTCCTTTAGAATGGACTGGTTGGATCTCCTTGCAGTCCAAGGGACTCTCAAGAGTCTTCTCCAGCACCACAGTTCAAAAGCATCAATTCTTCGGCAATCAGCTTTCTTCACAGTCCAACTCTCACATCCATACATGACCACGGGAAAAACCATAGCCTTGACTAGACAGACTTTTGTTGGCAAAGTAATGTCTCTGCTTTTCAACATACTATCAAGGTTGGTCATAACTTTCCTTCCAAGGAGTAAGCGTCTTTTAATTTCATGGCTGCAATCAGCATCTGCAGTGATTTTGGAGCCCCCAAAAATAAAGTCTGACACTGTCTCCACTGTTTTTCCATCTATTTCCCATGAAGTGATGGGGCCAGATGCCATGATCTTTGTTTTCTGAATGTTGAGCTTCAAGCCAACCTTTTCACTCTCCTCTTTCACTTTCATCAAGAGGCTTTTGAGTTTCTCTTCACTTTCTGCCATAAGGGTGGTGTCATCTGCATATCTGAGGTTATTGATATTTCTCCCGGCAATCTTGATTCCAGCTTGTGCTTCTTCCAGCCCAGCGTTCCTCATGATGTACTCTGCATATAAGTTAAATAAGCAAGGTGACAATATACAGCCTTGACGTACTCCTTTTCCTGATAGACCATACTCCAATATAAAATAAAAAGTTTTTAAAAAAGAGAGCCAGTGTGTTCAGATCATTATTAACAACTCAGATCCAGGCCCTAGCATTTTAAAATCCACTAACTGGCTGAGAGAAGGAGATCCCCTTCCTCCATGGACTCACCAGTCTCTCCTCTGTTTCTTGTACCAAATACTGAAACTCTCACAGTGAGATTCAGAATCTCCACACACAGTACAGTCAACAAATTGACTCCAAAAACCTGGAGCCAAGAGACACCCAAGAGCTCAGCTTCTCCAAACTGCTTCTTACACAGAACTGGAGACAGGGAAGGGGGTGCCAGTCTGTTCCGGCTGCTATAACAACGTACCGTAAACTGGGATGCTTCACAACAAATACTTATTCTCATGGTTCTGGAGGCTGCAAGTGCAAGATTCAGTTACTGGCAAGACCCCTCTTCCTGGTTCACAGACAGTTTCTTCTTGGTGTGTCCTCGCATGTCTGAAGGGGGAGGGAGCTCTTTGGGGTTTTTTTAATGAGGGCACTAACCCCATACATGAGGGCCCCACCCTCATGACCTAATCACTCCCAAAGGTCCCACCTCCAAATACCACCACTCTGGGGATTGGGTTTCATCTCCCAGATTTTGTGAATCTCGGGGAACACAAGCATTCAGTCTATAGCAGAGGTGTCTAAAATCATCAGAATTGTGTCTGGAGTAAGAACTAGGAGAGTGTTAGGGTCTTTTGCACAGATCAAGCCTTGAAAACAGTAGTGTTCTCTTCCAAGAAAAGCAGCCATGGGCCCTTGCTTGAAAAGTCCACTCCCACACCTTGAGTGGAGGACTCAGTTACCCTGGCAACCGCTGACTGGCAGGGGAGACCACTCTCCTGTCCCTGCCCCACCAGACAGAAGGGAGGCCTGCAAGGGTACTCAGACAGAATGCTGATTGCATCGATGATCTATTACTGGGTAATAAGTCACTTCAAAACTAAGTGGATTAAGACAATCATCATTCTATTATCTCTCACGGTTTCTGAGGGTCAGGAATTCGGACGGGCCTCAGTGGGAACTTGTGTCTGTTCTCAGATGTCTGGGATCTTGACTGGGAAGACAAGGGCGGGGTGTGGCGGGGCGAGCAACTCGGAAGTGTGAGGCTGAAATCATTGAGAGGCATCTTCACTCACGAGTTTGGTGGCTGGTGCCGGCTGTCGGCCGTGACCTCAGCTGGGCTTTCAGCCAGCACACCTACGTGGGGTCTCTGTGCGTGGACTAATTTGAGCTTCCAAACAGCACGGCAGCTGTTCCAAGAACAAGTGTCTGCAGGAGTTCAAGGGGGAAGTGCATGCTATTTTTAGAGTCTAGTCTCAGAAGTCACTGCATGTCACTTCCAGGTACTGTCAAGGCAGCCAAAAAGTGCTCCCGGGCTCTGGGGGAGGTGGGGGCGGGTGTCAAGGTCAGGTTGTATGAAGAGCCCATAGAGTGGGAGCTATTACAGGGGCCGTCTTCACACCATGCAGTGGGCGCCTCAACAGCCCCTAAGGACTCTAACCAAACTCATTTATTTAAACAATGGTTTATTGAGACCTATTGAGTGCCGGGCTTCCCCGGTGGCCTAGATGGTAAAGAAAGTGAAAAAAGTGAAAGTCACTCAGTCCTGTCTGACTCTTTGCAACCCCATGGACTGCAGAGTCCATGGAATTCTCCAGGACAGCATACTGGGTATCCTATCCCTTCTCCAGGGAATCTTCCCAACCCAGAGATCGAACCCAGGTCTCCTGCATTGCAGGCAGATTCTTTACCAGCTGAGACACCAGGGAAGCCCTAATGATGGTAAAGAATCTGCCTGCAATGTGGGAGACCTGGGTTTTATCCCTGGGTTGGGAAGATCCCCTGGAGAAGAAAATGGCAACCCACTCCAGTATTCTTGCCTGGAGAATCCCACAGACAGAGGAGCCTGGGGGCCTACAGTCCGTGGGGTTGCAAAGAGCCAGACACGACTGAGCGACTAACATTTATTGTGTGCCAGGAACTGCACGAGGGGCTCTCCTGTCTCCTAAAGTGCCAGCAGCTGCAGGGATGCTGCGGGCAGAAGCAGCCCGAAGGAGCCAGGTGGGGGTGGGGGTAGGGCAGAAGACGCTGCCTCTGCGTACAGACACGTCTGTCCATCCTCACCCTTGCCCCCAGCGAAGGCAAGTTGAAGGCTCCAGGGCATCACCATGATGACCTGGTCTGCTGAGCCTGTGCTCCTGCCATATGTCAAGGGCAGTCCCTGAGTCCAGGGGAGGAAGAGGAAGTCTGTGTCTGCAGCCTACCAAGGAGCAGGGTCCCAGGTGACCCCGCCCCCACCCCCCCTACTGAGCAGAGGCCATCACCACTGTTCATCCTCTCCCAGCAGAGCCAGGGCCCCACTCCTCCTGCCCTTCACGCACAGAAGCTGTCCCAAGGCTCTTCCTAGCCCCGGACACCCTCCCCCGCATCTACAGGGGCTGAAGCCTCGTTCGTGTGCCTAGATTTGCGTCTCTCCTCTTAACCAAAAATTTCCCATCTGAAATTGCCATCTTTATTTTCAATGTGCCACCTTGCCCTCCCCCATGAACACTCGAAACCCTCTTAGGGGCCACCTGACAGTTGAATGCAGCCAGCCACGGGCAGCTCACTCCCACCCTTGTCATTTGCAGACAGCTGGACCCCTGAGGAAGTCCTGCCATCTCATCCTAAACAACACCAGACTCATCCCTAGATCCTACTGTAATGAAAGTGCCTCTCTTGCCCCATCTAAATAATTGTGGATTAAAGGATCTCCCCAGGCAGGGCTGGCACTCTTGTTTATAGATAAGCAGAGATCCTTTTAAGAAGTTAATTGTGGTGGTGGAAGATGATGGGGACTTCCCGGAGAGAGCTGGGATGGTTTTAATGAAGCAAGCGTGTGCCGGGGACCCCGAAGAGGAAGCGGGTAGTGTAGCAAGAGGGTGAGTCTAGCTGATGCGCTGACGGAGAGGGAGGGCAGGAGGGCTGTCAAGATCCAGGAGCTGCTGTTTAGGCAACGGTGACTTCAGACAGGAAAAGGCAGTCAGGGGGAAGATGGGTAATTTGTTCCGGAGCAGATGTGATGAGGAGAAAGGCTCTGAGGAGGGCAGGCGACCCTACCTCCCCTCTCCAGCTCCCTCTCCTCCTGCTCTGGAGGTCAGATGTCTTCAGAGACTAAGGGTGTCTCCAGGGCAGCCCTGGAGGTACTGGTCAGGGGGCTGACTGGAAAGAGATTCCTTTTCCTGGCGTCTAAAGGGCCGGGGTGATGAGGATGGGGTGCCAAGGGGCCCACAACCTGCCTTTGATACATCTGATCAATGTGAGAAAATTGTTCTTCCGTTTTTAGATTGCTCTTAGACAGGACAACACCTGCATCCCGTGGACCCTTTATGGCTGTGCTGCTTCTGGCTCCAAACAGATTGATGCCCAGAGCAGAGCTGTCTCCTCAACCTCCGTCAAAAACAAGGGTGGAATGGGCCTGCCCTCCCCCAGCCACCCACCCCTCGTCCTTTCTGCCCCTTCCCTGGACAGCAGCGGGGGCTGTGGCTTCCATGAAGCGGTCTGAGAAGTGACCCCAGGGGCTGCTGGCAGAGCGGGAGTTCTCGTGGCCCCAGCAGTAGCGAGGAGCTGGTGTTCCCAGCTACCCAGGCCTTGGCAATCTTGCGGGGGACCCAGGCTGACCCGGGCAAGGCCTCCCTCCCCTTCGCCACGGCTGCTGTCACCATTTGAAAGTGGCTCTGGCTTCATCAAGAAGTTGACTGACCCTTCCTCACCCCCCTCCACGGGGAGACCTGGCTTATGCCTGCAGCTAAAGGAGATGATCCAGCCCCGTGCCAACCCCAGCTTCTGAAATGTGAATGTCCACCTTGCAGCCTGAGCAGGATCGCAGGGCAAAACTCAACCACAGCCACAAGCCTCACTCCAGTGGAGCCCACCGTGGCCTGGGGGGATCCTGTCCCCAGGCTTAGAGAAAGACTGCGAGGTGTCAGTTTATTTCAGGTTCAGAATCTAGGCCAGGTTCAGAGCCAGGCTGCTCAGGCTGCCTTTCCAACCCTGAGGGGCACTGGCGGGGAGCCGATTCTGCTCCAGGCAAGCATTTCTGGTGGAGACCTGCTTCTCCTGTCTTCCCAATGCCTGGTGTTAGCGGGGCCTGCCCGCCTGCCCCTCAGCCGTGATGAAGAAGAGTGATTTTCTGAAGGTCAGACAGAGTCAGACTTCCTGAAGTACTCCTGATCCACAAAACCAATCCAGCCATCCCTGGGGCCGGAGCCGCCCTCAGCCCCAGCAGGACTCAGCCTTGACTCAGCACCACGAGCTTCTCCAAGTGCACCCTTCTTATCAGAGGGGGATACCCACAGCCCGCTGCCACCTGGTCCCAGGACGGTTTCCAGGGCTCCAGTCGGTCCAGCCGTCCCAGCACATCCTCCCTTCCTTCACGAGGTCGGAAGGGCCTACCGGAGCCACATGGACAGTAACCCCTTCCCTCCAGCAGGGTCCTTCCTAGGCTGGTTCTCCCTGCTCACCCGGTTCCCCCTGCTGCTGTGACACCAGTTGGGCACAGGGTTGGGGGCTGGTGGCTCCTCCAGGACTCCAGGGACTCCAGCCTTCTCGTCTGCCTCCTCCCCACCTTGCTCCAGTCTCCACTGGGTAGCTCAGCTCCACGAGGGCCTGGACCAAAGGAAGTGGGTGAATGAAAATGCAGTTCACAAGGCCTGAGAAGACTTCGAGCATAAAAAGACGCCAACTTGAAAGGACATCGTGCAGGCTGTAGGCGCCTCTGAACCTCTTCCAGTTTTTCCATTTCCCGCGGCGTTTGGCAAAAATCGGATTGGACAGGAGACCCCCAAGACCGAGGACTGGCTGGCTCTTTGGCACGGTGGAAACAGTAGGACAGACCTTGTCTCCAGGCTGCGAGGAAGATGTACCTGGGACTGGGGGTGGGCGGCTGAGGGTCACGGAACCGCCTCTCCTACAGAGACTGTGGGCTGTGGAGGCTCACCCCAGTCTCTGCTTTTCCCTTAAACTTGCAGGAAGAAGGGGGTTGGACTCAGAATCTCGAGGGACCTTGTGGAACCTCCCATGCCCGACCTCCACCGGGGACTCGGGAATCCAGGCTCTGGCCGCGGACCCCTGGAGCCCGCAGGCTGCTGGACCCCTGGCGAGCGGGAGAGAAGCGCTGCTCTGGGTTTTGGGGAGGAAGGTGACCCCCGAGCCGGCACAATGGATGGGGACAGATCTAGTCTGAGAGTCTCGGAAGATGGTATTACTCAGCAGCCTCACGCTTTTCATCTGGAACTTATTGGAAAACCTTGCTAAGGGGATCAGCTGCCTCCCGGTGCCGACTCCCAGCTCCCATCCAATCGGCGTTCAGGCCCTTTAAAGTATTACTTTTCGACACTGTGAACATTGTATGTTCCTGACAGGATAAGCCCGCCACAAATTAATACCTGGGGCAGATCCTAAAACACAATTCTTCCCGGCTGCAATAATTCCAGCCAGCCCCTCTATCTGCTCTGACAGAAGCGGTAAATCTTTCATCGTTGTAATTCCTACATTGTTTTTCCTCCTCCGGTCCCCGAAACAGCCCAGACAATAAACTTCACCTCCTTTTATGATTTTCGTGGCCCTTGGGGTTCCCGTGCTGCGCCACCAGCCACTAGAAGGGCCCCTGAGCTGCCTTTGGGGACAACCCCATGGGCCATCAGCATCTCTTTCAGTCCCCACATTGGGGTTTGGAGGTGGTGAGCTGACCTCTGGGAGACAAAGGCATGTAGGGCTTCTTCTGTCTGGGCGGCTGAGGGTGGTGATAAGGGAGAAGGGGGCGGGAGAGGTGCTCGTCTTTGTCATACAGGAGGGACCACAGCATTAGCCAGGTGCAGTGAGGACCAGGGAAGAGCCTCAGGGCAGGAACGCGAGCCACCCGACCTGGCGCTGGCCACTCTGAGCCAGGGGGTGTGAGGAGCCCGCCGAAGGGCTGGGCCAGAGGATCACCACGCATCCTGCCTTGTTTCACATTTTACTTATGGCCGAGCTCAGTACAGAAAGTCAGGTCTGTGTCCTAGCCCACAGGCCTTTGTTTTTCCATCTGCAAAATGGGACTTGTGATGTTGGCCCTGCCTGTTCCACAGAGCTGTTGGAGTGCAAGGATGCGTATAGAAAGCCACAAGATGCCCCCAGAACACTGGTACTAGAACCCTCTGCAGGCACTTGGGATAAGACCTGAGCTTCAGCAGATCATCCCTCTTGGGCTGGGGAGCAGTAGGGGTGTGCTGCTTTTCTAGGGGTGCTGCGATGAAACCAAAAATGGAGACGGGTTACTTCAAACAATAGAAGTGTTTTCTCTCTCAGTTCTGGAGGCTGGGCCTCAATGAGTCAGCAGCGCTGATTCCTTCTGGAAGCTCTGAGGGTGAATCTGCTGGTCTCTCTCCAGCTTCTGGCAGCTGCCAGCAGGCCTTGGCCTGTAGACGCATCACCCCGGCCTTTGCCTCTGTCTTCACCCGGCCCTTCTCCTCTGAGTCCCCGCCTCTCCATATAGGGACACCAGTCATTGGATTTGGGGCCCACCCTGATCCATGTGACCTCTGGTAACTAACAGCCTCCCATCAGGGACATTCCTGGGGTTTGCTTTCATGGCAAGAAGTGATCGGAGTCCGGGGACGTCCCCTCTAACCGCTCCAAGGAGACATGGGGCTTCCCAGGGTGCTCCGCCCTGAGACACTCCAGCTCCTCGTCCTGCCGGAATGCAGCTGAGCCCCTCCACTGCTCGGTCAGCTGCGCTTAAAGAGCCAGCCCTTCCCCTCCGCCCCGCCCTCCCCCCTGCTCAGCCCTGGACTGTTCCTCCAGGGCCCACGGTGCGTCTGAGCCTGTGCCTGGTGGGAGCCCGGTCCCAAACTGCACAGTTTAAATTATGCATTAGCTTTTTAAGCAGCATTTTAAGCTGGCAGGGAGACAGATTTTTATCAGTGGTGAATGCCCACCTCGGGCTGCTAAATTTCATCTCGGGTTCATGTGACGGGTGATAACTCTCACCTCCCTCCCTGTGTTAAGAGACACGGCCTGACTCTGGCGTGGGGAGGGTATAACAGCCCACGTGCCGGGAGCCAGGGGTCAGAGTTCGAGGGCTCCTCCTCCCTGAAGGTCTCCGGCTCCCCCACAGCACCTTTCCTTCCGTGGCAACCACTGGAGAGGCCAGGAGGACCCCACGATGACCACCACCTCCCACAACCGGCCACGGGGCCCAGGTCATTCTTCCCCGGGGACCCAGAACTCCGGCTTCACATCACGCTCCATCCTGCTCAATTACTGGAGAGGGGCTCTGACCACCTGGCCTGTCAGCAAGCAGTCTTGATATTTTTAGCAACAGGCTCTTCTCCAAGGGCCAGATAGTCCCCCCGGGGCCGATCTTGTGGACAGAGGAGGCCGGGTTGTCACGAAGGATGGTCCAGGGCAAATCTACATCTCGCGCCTTTGTCCTTTCTCAATGCCCTGCTGCCCGGGGAGGAGGCTTTCTTTCCTAACCCTCCTCCACACCTCCAAATCTAGTCCATCCAGGAGGGTTTCTGCTCCCTCCCCAGCCGTGAGCTCCCAGGCCCTCTGGGGACAATCGGTTTGTCAAAGTCAAGAGCAGACGCTCCAGTCTGGCTTCCACCGCGGGTGTGAAGCTCCGGTGGAGGCTGGAGGCTTTGCCCCTGACCTTGGCGCTCAGGAGAGGGTGGCGGTCTCGTGGTCATGTTCTCACAAACACGGCCTCCCCCAGGCTGTCTTCCACGTGAAAAGGCTTCTGAGAGGCATCTCTGTCCTAGATAAGTTGTTAAAAGCCAAGATCAATCTGCTTTGGAAAATAAGGTAGATCAATACAAACAGGGCTGTCTGCAGAGAGACTCGCATGCCCCAGCTCTCCTGTGCTTGGGGATGCGGGCCCTGGGCCCCAGGCCTCACTTTTTCTCCCACCCCCCTACCCTGCGTACTAAGTCGCTTCAGTCGTGTCCGCCTCTTTGTGACCCCATGGACTGTAGGCTTCTCTGTTCATGGGGATTCTTTAGGCAAGAATACTGGAGCTGGTTGCCATTTCCTCCTCCAGGGGATCTTCCAAACCCAGGGATTGAGCCCGCGTCCCTTATGTCTCCTGCATTGGCAGGCGGGTTCTTTACCAATAGCTCCACCTGTGAACCCCCAACCTACCCCATCGTATTTGCATCTGCTCCTTGTTCCCCGGCATGGCCATTCTTGTCATTCAGGAAGGGGACTTGAATCCCAGGGGAGTGGGTGTGTCACCTGTGTGAGTGCAGGGGACTTTAGGATGCATGGCTCCCGGGAGGACCCCCGCCCTGCTCCCTCAGCCTCTCTCCCTTTCTACCTCCCAGGGCTCCCTTTGAATCTTGGAAGCCCCACCCTGAATCTGCAGCCTGCCGCCCACTTCAGGGAGTGACGTCTCAGGCAACTTAACAGGGGCATCTACCTGGATCCCACTGCCTGTCTTAAACCAGAGCTCTGACCTCTACAAGGTATGTGTGTGTGTGACCTTGGGTGTGGGTGAATAAACTTGGGGGTGGGTTTTAAGGCCCTAACCTGCTTATTAGGGTTGACCAGAGCCTGCCTGGGTTATGTTTGACTGAGTGTGTGTGTGTGTTAGTCATTCAGTCATGTCTGACTCTTTCCAATCCCATGGACTGTAGCCCCACAGGCTTCCCTGTCCATGGAATTCTCCAAGTGAGAAGACTGGTGTGGGTTGCCATGCCCTTTTCCAGGGGATTTTTCTCACCCAGGGATTGAATGTGGGTCTCCTACACTGTAGGCAGATTCTTTACCATCTGAGCCACCAGGGAAGCCCACTTGACAAAGAGTATGCTCCCAACTGATAAACATCGTGGCCAACAAATAAGCAAGTCATTCTGGTCTGAGCACGGTATCTATGTTAAAGCATTTAATACCCACAACAGTCTCACGATTATCTACCATTATTATCTCACCATTTTAGATAAAGAGGAAACAGGCCCAGAGAGGTCAAGTAACTTGCTCAGGGTTGCACAGGATCTGAACCTGGGCAGTCTGGCCTGGTGCCCCTGGGCTTCACCCCTGCCATTGTTAGTATATTTTTTGCTGAGTTAAGCTGGGGGCAGGCACGCAATGTCCAAAAGGACTGGTCCAGCCCTCACCCTCAGGAATCTTTCCTTTTCCTCCAAGTGATCTCCAGGTAAAGAGGGAATGCTAGGACCCTCTCTAGGGTCTTGTGTTAGCAGAAGCTCCAGCCACCAAGGATGATTCAACCTCATCAAGCCTGTCGTCCCCACGACGCTCGGCAGCTTGGCTTGGAAAATGATGATGGAGTAAGATTTAAAAGCCTGAAGAATGGACTATTATTCTTATCAGTGCTAATAAAGGTGAAAGCGTTTTATTTCCTGGTCTGCATGTGATCCAGATGACAAGAAAGTCCTCACCCCCTCCTCCCTTGAACTTGCACCCTCCCTACCTCCAGCATCCTCCGAGATACGCCTGGACCTGTGTTCCTGAGACGCTTACCCCTCCACGAACCCCGGCCCCCAGTGGAAGTTCCCAAAAGCCCAGGGGGGCAGAGGGATGACGAGGCAGGGTGCAGGTTCTCCGATTGGTGGTTCACTCAGCAAAACATTCAGCTCCTGCACATTCCATCCTGGGCACCAGGGATTCCACAGTGAGCAGAGCGCCTGCCCTCACATGGCCTGAATACCAAAAAACCATCCAGTTTAGCCTCATTGACCACACTAAAGCCTTTGACTGTGTGGATCACAACAAACTGTGGAAAATTTTTAAAGAGACGGGAATATCAGAGCACCTTACCTGCCTCCTGAGAAACCTGTATGCAGGTCAAGAAGAAAAAGTTAAAACCATACATGGAACAATGAAATGGTTCCAGACTGGGAAAGGAGCACGTCAAGGCTGTGTATTGTCACCCTGCTTATTTAACTTATATGCAGAGTACATCATTGGAGATGCCGGGCTGGATGAAGCACAGGCTGGAATCAAGATTGCTGGAATAAATCAATAACCTCAGATATGCAGATGACACCACTCTTATGGCAGAAAGTGAAGAGGAACTAAAGAGCCTCTTGATGAAAGTGAAAGAGGAGAGTGAAAAAGCTGGCTTAAAACTCAACATCAACATTCAAAACATTAAGATCATGGCATTGTACCATCGCTTCATGGCAAACAGATGGGAAACAATGGAAACAGTGACAGACTTTATTTTCTTGGGCTCCAGAATCACTGCAGATGGTGACTACAGCCATGAAATTAAAAGACGCTTGCTCCTTGGAAGAAAAGCTATGACCAACCTAGACAGCATATTAACAAAGGTCCATCTAGTCAAAACTATGGTTTTTCTAGTAGTCATGTATGGGTTGAGAGTTGGACTATAAAGAAAGCTGAGTGCCAAAGAACTGATGCTTTTGAACTGTGGTGTTAGAGAAGATGCTTGAGAGACCCTCGGACTCCAAGGATATCAAACCAGTCAATCCTAAAGGAGATCAGTCCTAAATATTCACTGGGAGGACTGATACTGAAGCTGAAACTCCAATACTTTGGCCACCTAACTCACTGGAAAAGACCCTGATGCTGGGAAAGATTGAAGGCAGGAGGAGAAGGGGACAACAGAGGATGAGATGGTTGGATGGCATCACTGACTCAATGGACATGAGTTTGAACAAGCTCCGGGAGTTGGTGATGGACAGGGAAGCCTGTTGTGCTGCAAATGGGTCGCAAAGAATTGGACACGACTGAGCAACTGAACTGAACTGAGCTGAACTAAACTGAAGGCAACTGTGGGTTTCCCTGGCAGCTCAGGGGTAAAGAATCCACCTGACAATGCAGAAGACTCAAGCTTGATCCCTGGGTCAGGAAGATTCCCTGGCATAGGAAATGGCAACCCACTCCAGTATTCTTGCCAGGGAAATCCCATGGATAGAGGAGCCTGGTGGGCTACAGTCCACAGGGTCACAAAAAGTCAGACACAACTTAGTGACTAAACAACAAGACAACTATCTGCCTTCAAAGCAAAATAAGGCAGGTTAGGGAACAAAGATTTGAGGAGAGGAGGTATCGGTCACAGAGGAGGCAGAAAGCAGAGAGGTCCTCAATCGCACAATTGGGTAGATTTCACAAAGGGACAGAGATGTGGGCGGTGTCAAGAGGAAGCATTGGGGAGGGTTCGTCAGCCTGAACCAGTCCGCTAGGCAGAGGCTCGATTTCCCTCCCACCTTCCAGCCACTTCTATTGGCCAAGGTTGGAGGGTATCTCCTCAGTCAGCCTTCTGTGACACCAAGCCAGGTGGAAAGTGTGGGCGGGGATCTGAAGGGTCGGATGGAGAAAAGGTCGCTGGGGGCTGCTGCTAGTTTGTGTAGGGTGATCAGGGAAGACCCTCTGAAAAGGTGACATTGGAGCAGAACCCGGCACTGTCCAGTCCCCAGCTCCCACTCACCCTCTAAACATTATCCTGCTTTACTTTTCTCCTCCATCCTGAACCTCCCCCCCAACCACAGATGCATCCTTGGGGCCCCTGAAGGGAGAAGGAATAAGAATGATCGTCCCCTAAGACCAGGTTGCCATGGGAATGGGATAAATATGGGATAGACCTGTGTCATGGCTGCAAGAAGCTGACATGTCCTCAGCCATTGGGAGTTTCTGGGACATGTGAGGAACCACCACTCCCCTAGGCTGTCTCTGCTAATTGCTGGGGAGGAGGGGAAGCTGTTGGGAGAAACGACCAGAGCCGAGGCCACCAGGGCCCCTTCTTTCCCTGGTCACTTGGGGAGAACTACAGGGGGTACAGGTGCTGTCAGAAGCTTCTCCATCCGCCCCTTCTGTGCCCCTGGGACGGTCCTACATGCAGATTTTGCCTAGACTTGTTTGCAAAAGCTGAATCAATGACATCAGGAAATTTCACAGAATTGCAGAGATCAGTTCAAGATATTAGATTCCCCCGCCATACACACACACACAGTGCTTTCCAGCTCTGCAAAGAGAAAAGGGTCTTAGACTCTTGCTCTTGCCTTTGAGAGCACCTCTGGTCTTCATCTATCACTCTTCTTTCTCCCCAGAGGGTCTTCTGAGTTGGTTTTCCAAGAGATTCTTCCCCCGTGTGCATCCCTGCATGACAACTGATTGTATATGAGTTTGTTTTTAGATGCTCTGTGTGCATCACCCTCTTCCTTGAAGTTGGAAATCAAATGCAATCAGCTGGCTGTATCCGTGTGTTTTATTTCCACTGCTCTCGGAATAAATTTCCAACTTCTTACGGTGACCTGCAAAGCTTCTGTAGGATGAATCTGCCCAGCTCCCGTGCACACCCCTCTCCCTCTGGCTCCCTGTTTTCAGCCACAGCCATTTCCTGTCTGTCACTGGAACACAACCAATCTTCTATACTTGTGTCCTTGCTCGTCTGTCTGCCTGTCCGGAGGCTTTCATTCCAGAGACTGAAGTGAAAGACTCCAGCTCTTATCACTGATGCTTCTTTTCCATGACCACTGATGCTTCAAGGTGATGCTGCCTTCTCCTTCCTCAAAGCTTAACTTAAAAGTCACCTCTTCTGAGAAGCCTACCTCCTCTGCTGTTGTCTTTAATTATTTTTAATTTATTTTTGGCTATGCTGGGTCTTTTTTGCTGCGTGGGGAGTTTTCTCTAGTTGTGGTGATCGGGGGCTACTCTCCAGTTGTTCTTGGGGGCAATGCTCCCTGAATCTTGTCGCATATTATTGCTCTGTCCATTCAGCTCCACTGGGAGAGGACAATGGGAGCCTCCCCACCTGGACTGTCCTGAAAGTTGCCCTGTGCATCCCTTCCCCGTGCTGACGTCAACCTCCACCCTTTCACTGTAATCAACAATAGCCATGAGTCTAATGATGGCTTTGCTGAGTTGAATCAGTCCTTTCAGTTAATCCTTGAACCGGAGGGTAGTCTTGGAGACCCCCAAACATTGCAATTGGTGCCAGAGAGACCTCTTAGGGACCTCTTACCTTTGTAGTGTTGGTCACAGCTATCTTCCCAGGGCCTGGAACAATGCGGGCATAATTGGGAAGAGCTCAAGAAGTTTTGTTTTGTTTTTTTTTTTTAATCTTGGGCTGTGCTGGGTCTTCACTTTTGTGCATGAGCTTTCTGTAGTTGCGGACAGCGGGGCTACTCTTTAGCTGCGGTGTGCGGGCTCCTCATTGCGTGGCTTCTCTTGTTGCGGAGCACAGGCTTTAGGGTCCATAGGCTTCAGGAGCTGTGACTCCCAGGCTCAGCAGTTGTGGCACATGGGCTTAACTACCCCAAGGAATGTAGAATCGTCTTCCTGGAGCAGGGATCGAACCCATGACCCCTGCACAGGCAGGAGGATTCTTAACCACTGGACCACCAGGGAAGTCCGAGATGTGTTACTGATAGTGAATGTTCTTCCTGGGACAAAGGCCTCTTTCATTGAGCCAGCATCCCTGAGACAAGGTCTTAACCAGCGTGTGGCACTGCATTGAACTCTACCAGGTGACTTCATTACTAGAAAATGCTGAGCTCTCTCAACCCCACCCCCACCCCCGCCAACATTTGTACAGGCTGTTGTTTGGTCTGAAGCTTCCATCTTTTCCCTCCACCACTTTCTCAGTTCCTCATCAAGCTCCCAGACTTGGCTCAAGCATCACCTCCCTGGGGAAAATTGCATGAGCCCAGCTCCCTCCAGGCCTGAGGAGCACATGCCTCTGGATTCCTGGGGTACCCTGTGTTCACCTTGACTATAACTCCTGTCATCTGGGTTATCACTGAAAAGGCTTTTGTTTAGCTTTCTCTTCCTAGAGTTATGTTGTGCTTGAATATCTTCTACTTGGATAATGGCACTCAAGCTCCTTTAAAGCCAAGACCTGTGTCTTTTTATCTCTAGATCTTTGCTACCAAGCATTGTGCCAATTACATAGTAAATGCTCAATAAATGTCTGTACTAACAAATGGGTCAGCCTTCCAATAAGCAGAGGTACACAGAGAGTCAGTGACATACCAGTGGAAAATTGTTTTAACCTGATGGCCATATTGCAGTGCTCAGCACTGTTTTCAGAAACAAGATTCCATCTACTCATTCTGACTCCCACAGGAGGAGGCAGGGGATAAAACGAAGGTAGTCACACTGCCAAGGAGCTGCTTTGGAGCAGAAGTGAGCTGCTATGGCACAGAGAGGAAACCTAAGGCCCTAAGCTTGGCAGAATGTTCACCTAATCTTGGACTTCCCAGGTGGCACTAGTGGTAAAGAACCTGCCTGCCAACGTGGGAGATGTAAGAGACATGAGTTCGATCCCTGGGTTGGGAAGATCCCCTGGAGGTGGTCATGGCAACCCACTCCAGTATTCTTGCCTGGAGAATCCCATGGACAGAGGAGCCTGGCGGGTTACAGTCCATGGGGTCGCAAAAAGTCAGACACAACTGAAAGGTCTTAGAATGCACACGGTGGTTAATCCATGACCTCTAGATCAAGGGTCCTGGGTGACTTCAGGTAAGTTACTCAGGACCTGCTCTTTCGTTGGGGGTATAACTGCTTTAGCCACCTGGTAGGACTATTGTTAGGAATATAGCTCATACACGGAACATGCTTACAGCAGCGGTGATATTCATAATATTTATCATTACCTATTATGTCACATAAATATTGATGATGTTTGTTGTTCTGGACCATTGTGGCTTAAGTTCCCAGCTGCATCAGTGCATGCAATTGATCACAATCCACCCACACAACCCAGCTCTACCACAAGCTTGTGGAGGGAAGACCCTGGGGCAGAGAGCAGTCTTCTGCAGCCACCCACCACAGGTCTGGTCCCACCTCCTCCCCTCGGCCCTGACCACCCCCGCCTCCGCACACCCAGAGCAGGGTTGCACACACAGGTGCATCATCCCACTATTTGCAAACACGTCTTACCAACAGTTAGGATTCATTCCCCCTGATTGGTAAGGGAAATTCAATACCTAATCACTACAATTAAATCCCATTATGGACCGCAGGAACGTAAACCAGTCCTCAGCAGGAGCACGCCAACACAGGCGAAAAGCCATTGCTTTGCGGCATCAGGGCTCACAGCTGAGCAAACCCTCCAGCCCAGAGGGCTCCTCACTTGCTCTCGGCGTCACGGCTGCCTGGGTCCAGGAAGAGGATCTTTTAGAGGTCATCTCTGAGCTGGTTCAGGACAGACTTGGCCGCAAAAATTAGAGTGGCCCCTCCCATCGCAGTCACCACAGCCCTCGCTGCAGCTTGCAAAGGTTCTGAGAGCGCAGGCACCTTTGTAGGAGGAAGGGAGCTTTGGATAGACACTGGATGACGTTCCATCCCTGTTCTGCAAGGGCCCACCTCAGCTTCTGTGCTTTGGGGATTTTCCCAGTTTGCATTGGGAAATTTGTTCCATCCTGGAGCCAAGCGACAAAGTGAATGCAACTGGTGAGCTTGTCTGCAGGCCAGGCATAGATGCTGGCTCTTGGATTGGAGAGAAGATGGAAACCCTGCATGACAGGCTAGGAAGGAAGAAAACATCCTCAGAGCAGGAATCTGAGCACCATTGACGTCCTAGGCCGTGGAGATCCTGTCACCGACTTCCCCTGATAGAGTTTGACCCTCATTTACTTTTTAAAATTGCTTGCGGGCGTTCAGATGCCTCTGAGGACCCTGCCTGGGTCTCCCCTGGGATGTGAGCGTCTGTGCCTTTGTTCTGCCTCAAGGTGACAGTTCAGAGGTGTCAGGAAAGAAACGAGACTGGGAATGCCTGTTGCCACAGGAGACTCGGTGTGTGTGAGTGTGTGTGCGTGGCTATGTGTGCTGAGGCTGATGAACGTCAGCAGGAATCCTCAGGAAGACAGGATCAAGTCACCACTGTCAAGGCTCTGCTTCTGATTAGCTTTCTAGTCCCAAAGCTAATTGTCAGATTTAACGGGCATCTGCTATTTTTCATCAATGTGTTTGAATTTCACAAGCCAAGCGATTTATTTTAGCAGACAGTCAGAGAATAATACATTTCATGTGCTATTTGGCCCCAAGTCCCTCCTCAACCAAACAACCGCATTTTAAGAGGAAGATGAAACGGAAGCAGCATACATCCGCCTACCCAGCACCCACTTCCCTCCAGAGCTAGGAATTGTTTTCCACCTGATGAATATGTTGATCCCAGAAAGCAGAGGATAGCCTGCCATGCTTGGGGACAGCATTTGCCTCCCTGCAATTGGGGTGGGCTGAAGGAGAGCCGACCTGCAGCAGGGGAGGGGACCTGACACCCTGGCCGGCCCAGATCAGATCTGAGCCTGTGTGTAGCTTCCAGGAGGCTGTGTTCTTTGTTGTGAGGATTTTGGTAGGTTTCACGCCACGTGCAGTGGGAAATAAGATTATACAGGTTTGCAGCTTGTTACTTCTGGCTTCCCACAGCCTTCATACTGTGCATGTGTAGCCGAGTAACTGCCAACGGACCAAACATCTGTCGTATTGCAAGAAAACATCCCAGATTCCCCTGTGTTTACCCAATATGCCCTTCCCACAATGGCCAGGGTTGCTAAACTAAAGGACAGCACTGAGGAGCAACTGTTCAGTTCAGCTCAGTCGCTCAGCCATGTCCAACTCCTTGCAATCCCATGGACTGCATGCTAGGCCTCCCTGTCCATCACCAACTCCCAGAGTTTACTCAAACTCAGGTCCATCAAGTCAGTGATGCCATCCAACAATCTCGTCCTCTGTCGTCCCCTTCTCCGCTCGCCTTCAGTCTTTCCCAGCATCAGGGTCTTTTCCAATGAGTCAGTTCTTCGCATCAGGTGGCCAAAGGATTGGAGTTTCAGCTTCTGCATCATTCCTCCCAATGAATATTCAGGACTGATCTCCTTTAGGATGGACTAGTTGAATCTCCCTGCAGTCCAAGGGACTCTCAAGAGTCTTCTCCAACACCATAGTTCAAAAGCATCAATTCTTTGTCGCTCAGCTTTCTTTACAGTCCAACTCTCACATCCATACATGGCCACTGGAAAAACCAATGCCTTGACTAGACGGACCCTTAGTTAGGATAGGAGAGGTGAAGGTACAGTGACAAACAACTCCAAATGCAGCTCCTCAGTTGCACCAGCATTCACAGTCTAATTCCTATCCTGTATCCTCTGGGTCTCTGCCCCTGCATGGTCATTGGCCCTGCGCTGGAATCCAGGCCAATGGAGGAGCCACCACCGAGAACTTTGCTGGCCACCATGGCAGAGGGAAAAGAGCCAGAGTGAGCCTCACATTAGCCATTAAATACTCAGCCCAGAAGCGACCCAGCTCACTGGTCAGCAGAGGTCACCTGGGTCCATCAGCCACGGGATTTGGTTAGTGTAACTGTGCCATGTGGGCAGAGCAGGGCAGAAGCAGAAGACTGGACAAATGGTTACTTAGGAGTGTCTATTATTTATATTCTTATTATCAGAAAGGTAATTAAAGCAGCTCAGAGAGCCTCACTTACTCGTGTGAGCGAGTGAGAGTCAGTCGTTTCTGACTCTTTGCGACCCCACGGACTATAGTCCATGTAATTCTCCAGGCCAGAATACTGGAGTGGGTAGCCTTTCCCTCCTCCCAGGAATCTTCCCAACCCAGGGATTGAAACCAGGTCTCCCGCATTGCAGGTGGATTCTTTACCAGCTGAGCCACCAGGGAAGCCCTAGAGACTCACTGGTGAAAATAATAAGGAGACAGACTTGATTCTTTTAAGGAAGAGACTTGTGGACTACCAACCATTTGCAGAGGTGGCTCCAACCATAGTTGGGAGTGCAAGGAAGTCTTTAAGATCTTTTCCAAATGAATTAAATCAGCTTTCATCACTCACCCAGTCTTAAATAATCCTTGTTCTAAGGACAGGTCACTCAGATTCTTGCACAAATAAGCAGTCTGAAGTCTGAAGGAAAAGCTAAAATTAGGAGATGGGTTGAGGTCAGAGGTTGAGGCAATGTACAAACTCCTGCTGTGGATTTACCCAAGTTAACCACAAGTCAGCTCCCTCTTTATACCACAGTACTGCTGAGGCTGAGGTCAGGCTTAGTTCCCAATCAGGGGTCACGTGAGCTTGAAGTCAGATCATTCTCCAGTTAAACGTTCAGATGAGACCTCAGCCTGGCCAACACTTAGATTTCAGTTTGTGAAAGACCTTGAAATGAGATGAGCCAGGAATATCTGGCTCAAAGAGCTTAGACAGAGAGAAGCAAGAGGAGCTTAGGCAAAAGAGTTGGTCAGACCATCTGCCAAGCCAGGCAGTGGGCACCTTATACCCTCAAGACATCACCAAGGTGGAGAGGTCTGGAGCTGGGTGGAGAAGTCAGCCCAACTCAAAGGCCAGTGATAGCCACACTCCACCCTACTCATAGATGACCAGTCAAGCCCTCTTCAAATATACATTTGGAATTTTATAAAAGGAGCTAACTATAGCTGTCATTATTAAACAGCTGCTATGGCCCACACCCAGTTCTTTTGCCAATATGATTCAATTTATTCTCATGATGGCCTTGAGAAGCAGGTGCCATTAACCTTAATCGAGAATTAGGAAGCTGAAATTCAGAGGGCCAGGTATCTCACCAAAGGGCACCCAACTTCTAAGTAACAGCACTGGGTACAAACCCACATTGGGCCCCGAAGCCAGTTCTCTTTCAACTATAATCTCCCCATCCTCTAGGCAAAAGGAGGGGTCTTGAGAAAGCCCACTCTTGGCTGCCTCCCTTCCATGTGTCCCAAACTTGGGAAACAGATCTAAGCCAACCATCTCCCCGATAAAAGAGGGCCAGCTCCTTCCACAACCCTGTCATAGCCAAACTGCTTCATCCGTTAGCCAACATCCCACCCATATAACCTCGTCCCTGTTAAAAAGCGTTCCCTTGTCCATCAGCACCCCAATTCCAACGTAGAACAAGAACACCATCTTTTGCTTAATTTAAAGATCTTTACGCCACACTTTGAAATGTCAAACATTTTCATTAAAAGCCTCTCACACTCTGGGCTGACAAAGGGACGCCAGGATCTTTGGGAGATTCTTTAATCTCAATCAATTAGGGAGAAAGTCGTCCTGGCAGTGTGGCAATAAAAGAACGCTTTAATTTCAGAGCTAATTAAATATCAACAATTGGAATGCGGCAACAGACACTTAACCTGCAGTAACCCATTATTTATTAGGGATATAATGCACTGACTCTGGATATGATGTGAGTTGTAGTCGTTTTAATATCAGCTGTCACAGTCTAGCGGCTCCCTTTTCCTTTGCTCCCGCACAAGCATCCCCCAGCCCTGCCGGGATCACTCTGGCACCTGGATCCATGCAAGATTAATTAAGCTGACTGGCTCCAGGGGTCCTTGGCCCTGGGGCAACACAATCTGTGATCAAGGGAAGGCAGTACAGGCAAACAACAGGTAACCGCTTGGTCCAGTCCCACCTGGGTCAAGAGGACAAGTCTGAGCCTTGAGATGGACCAGGTAGGATGCTTTCAGCTGCAGGTAACAGGAAAAAACAGACAATATGAAGGACTCAACCTAAAAGTACACTAACGAAGAGGGTTTATTATCTCACATAAAAAGAGGCAAGTGGGGGCAGGTGGGGCTGCAAAATTGGAAAGCTCCAAAGCTTGACAGTGTTGTCGGACACCGTCTCCCTCCGTGCTCACCACCCTGCTGCCCTTAGCAGGTAAGTCAGGTCACTCTTCACGGTGCCAAGATGGCCTGCATCTATCACACACACAGGAAAGAGGAAGACCCTTCCTTCTGTGCATCTTTCCCCTCCATTCCTGTTTTTAAATAACTTGTTTAGTTCGGCATCAATTTAGATTTACTGAAAACTGGCAAAGATAGCAGGTGTGTGTGTTAGTCACTCAGTTGAGTCCGACTCTGTGCGACCCCATGGACTGTAAATTGTCAGGCTCCTTGGTCCATGGGATTTACTAGGCAAGAATACTGGAGTGGGTTATCATGCCCTCCTCCAGGGAAACTTCCCGATCCAGGGATCACACCCAAGCCCCCTGCCCTGCAGGCAGATCCTTTACCACTTGGGCCACATAGCACTTCTACCTCCTGAAATGAGATCATGCGTTAATCAACTGGACTGGGCTGGAGTTTCAGTTCTTCTCTGAAAGGTGAGTTTCAGAGTCAGGGACTTGTTTGCTCGCCACTGTTTGCTACGAACCCAGGGCAATGCCAGGCATGTGGCCAGTGCTCATTCAATACCTCCTGAATGAACGAAGCGGCAGCTAGAGTCGTGGCTGTAGTGAC
The DNA here is from genome assembly GCF_049115385.1 of Moschus berezovskii. Taxonomy (NCBI): domain Eukaryota; kingdom Metazoa; phylum Chordata; class Mammalia; order Artiodactyla; family Moschidae; genus Moschus; species Moschus berezovskii. The sequence goes on along the minus strand of NC_142479.1, from coordinate 68,574,561 downwards.
GTGGGATGTACACCATTATCATCAGCACCGTCCAGAATGAACTGAACACTAACTCAGGACACTGGGATGTTTTCAGAGCCGAATCCTCACGCCCCCTTGCCTTTGGCCAGGCTGTGTGTTCAGGAGGACAGGTGTTCTCCACCTGGGAGGTACCTCAGCCCACAGTTTCTCCAGATGGACTCAGGGCATCTCCTGGGCGCCAAGCTCCTCTGATGTGATCACCTTCAGCAGGAGCAGTCACGTGGACCGAGCGCCCTGCCCATCACTCAAGTCTGGAAAAGGGGCTCCCCATTGCCCGTCCTCGGTCACACACAGCCCCCCTCCAGCTTGAACTGAGCATTAATTATGCAGCCAGGCTGGGCTGGGCAGAAAAACGCAAGGCAAACGCCAATTCAGAGGACCACCTGCCAGCCTAAAATTCTTAAAGTGAGGTAGGCAAGGGTGAAGGGAAACCCACAGGGCAGGGTCAGTGCCATCTCGGCCAGGCTGGTCCAAGGCTCGCTGGACCCACTCCAGGCTCCAGGGGTGGGTGTGGCAGAAGCTGAGATCTTGGTCTGTGTTTCTGAAGCTGGTTATGAAGAACCTCACTTCCCTGGAGACTTCCAGTGGTCTGAGTCTTCTGCCCCTGGCGCTCCCCATCCAGGACTGCACAGGAACAGAGCTGGTTCTGATCTCTCCCCTCCCCGACCACAGCAGCTCGCCTGGCCACCCAGCCCCTCCCAATCGGGGCCTTAAAGGAACAAGGCAGGGTTGAAATGCCAGCTCTGCCTCCTTTAGTTCTATAACTGTGAACAGGCCTTTTAACCCAGGGATCTGCAAGCATCTTTCCGTGAAGGGCTGGAGAATAAATATTTTAGCTTTTGTAGGCCACACGGTCCGGTGCTGCAAGTCAACTCTACCTCGAAGCTCGAAAGAAAGCAGCCATATACAGTACAGAGAAGAATGGGCGTGGCTGTGTGCCAATAAAACTTTATTCACACAAATAAGATTCACCCCATAAGGCATCATTTGGGTATGCGTGTGTGTGTTTGCATGTGTGTGTTTGCGTGTGTGTGTGTGCACACTCAGTCATGTTCAACTCCTTTGCCATCCCATGGACTATAACCCACAGGCCTCTGTCCATGGGTGGGTTGTCATTTCCGTCTCCAGGGAATCTTCCGCAACCCCCAGATCGAACCCACATCTCTTGCATTGGCAGGCGGGTTCTTTACCACAGAGCCACCTGGGAAGCCACCTGGCATCGTTTACTAAGCCCTGAATTCCCGAGACTCAGTTTCCTCCTCTGTGAAATGGGGATAATGACACTGAAATAGGATCACTGAGAGTTGACACAGACGAAAGGACTTTAAACCACACGGTGTTCTTGTTCGGTTTCGTCCTGGTGTGTTGCAGCAAACCCCCACCCTGCACCCTGGCCCAGCATGGCCGCCCCTGCACGCCACCCGTGACCTCTTGTCTGGGAGCCTGCAAACCTCAGGCTGCTTGTGTTATTATTTATCTCAGTGTGACTATTGTGCTGCTCCGCTCGGCAGGGATGCCTCTGAGGCGCGCTGGCCTTTCCAATGAGGTGGGATTGTATTAGCTCCTGATTACAGCCCGCAGAACACAATAGAGGCTCCCGGCCCAGAAGGCGGCCCCCTGCCTCTGCCTCATCTGGACTGCTTTGTGCTTGATTTCTTCTCTGCAGCCCATTTTCCTTTCTCTCTCTTCTTTATTTTTCTCCTGCTCCCCCCTCCTAATCTGCTTAACAACTTGCCTGGCTCCTGCCGCCTCCACCCGGTGCCCACCGTGTCTGAACGCCTTTCCCCGGCTCCTAATAGCACTGCTGCTCCTGCGACTAATAAAAGCTGCTGACGGGGAAATCCGGGCTAACTGAATTACTTCCTCATTAACGCGGCGGGCAGAAGCTCCACACCTCCTGTGTCCCTCAGCCACCGCTTCCTGCGGGCCCCTCCCAGCCACGGCAGTTAGGTGAAGATGCTCTGGGGACCCCGTGCGGGCCTGGGTCCCGAAGAGGGCAGGAGGGGCATTGGGCTTCTCTCCAGGGTGGCTCCCAGCTCTGCTCACTCCCCCACCTTCGCAGGCGTTGGGGTCCCCAGCCTGGGGTCTCCTGGCTGGCTGGGAGGGCAGAAGAAGGCAGGTGACTAGCCCTCACTCACCCAGGCCTTCTCCTCTTACCTGCTGTCCATCCTCCTGACCCCTTTGTCCTGGGCAGGTGAGTCGGTGGTGGGCAAGGCCTGCCTTTGGCTTCTGTTTCCTGGCAAGGCTGTGAGGAGATTCTCTCTAGCTGGGGGATTTCCCCCAAGAAAAAGGAAAGAGGAACCAGACTCCAGGTATTGACCCCAACTCCTCCTGCCCGCCTCTCAGAGGCTCACGTCTGCCCAACAAGCACCCTTGGGGGTCCCCATGTCTGTGCTTTCTCGGGCTTCCCCCTGGGTCTTCCATGGTTGGACATGCTCACCTTCTGGTACCCCAAGCCTCCATTTCCCAATCTGCGCAGTAAACATCTTGTCTGCGATGCCCCCACCTGTATATCCTACCAAGAGGTCCTGGGGGTCGGGGGAGCTGCCCCATGCCAAGCAGCTAGTAAGAGCTTTGCAAGTGCAGCGAGCAGGGAGACCAGAAACAGTTCTTTTAAAAGCCGGTGGCACTAAGAGCATTTTACTACCAGGCAATGGAAGATTTACCTGCTCCTTTGTTTGGGAAAGCACCTTAATGGCCTTTTGGCCCCTGGGAACCTCTACATGGGAGAAGATGGAGACAAAGAGACATTGTCTTGCTCTGCATCATAAAGTTCTGGCTCCTTAAGCAGCCCGGGAATGGGGGGGATGGTGGGGGTGCTGCTCTGGAAAGGAGTCTTGCTGGAAGGAAGGTGGATTAGAGGGACCCCCGAAAGCAGACTGGTTGCAGGCTGAGGGCCTGGATGATGGGGATGGAGGCAACGTGGAAGAGAGATCTTAGACCACAAACTCCCACCGCACCTACAGTGTCGTGGGAGATGCTGGCCTGCAACTGGGCATCCTACATCATTGCAACCCACAGCTTACTTCTTGAGATAAAGTTGCTGCAAGAAACCTCTACCGCGGCTAGGGTTTCCTAAGCAAATGCAACAAGACATTTTTTTGTTCCGCAGGCTGTTAAAGTGGTTCAGGGCTGCAGGTGCGGCCATCCAGTTGTTGTTCAGTAGCTAAGTCCTGTCCCACTCTTTTGCAACCCCATGGACTGTCTGTGGCTGTGGATTGTCTATGTCCATGGACTGTGTGTGGACTGCCAGGCCCCTCTGTCTATAGGGTTTCCCAGGCAAGAATACTGGAGTGGGTTGCCATGCCCTCCTCCAGGAGAGCTTACCAACCTGGGGATCCAACCCATGTCTCCTGCGACTTCTGCATTGCAGGCACATTCTTCACTGCTGAGCCACCAGGGAAGCCCCTAAGGTGAGCCTGGGGATGGCAGAATTGGGGGAGTAGAGAGGAGTTAAGATGCCTGGACCAGCCCCGAAGGTCTGAGCATCCCATGTTGGATTTGTCCCAGGTGTTCACCAAACAGTCGCCGTCTGGCTTCCCCCTCTGTATCTCCTGCATCCCCCGACCCCTGCCTGGTGACTGCACTAAACCAGATTGCACAGAAACTTCCTTTTAAATGTATATATATATTTTAAACTCTTGGTAGTTGTAAGGCTACTTCCTGCTCAGAGAGAGGGAAGCACGTTTTCTCCAAGAGCCCCTGGTTTCGTGGTCCTGTTGCTGCCACCTCCTCTCGGGTCACTGGCCCGGCCTGGCCCATGAACCTGCTCCACTTCGCTCTCACCCGGCCTGCTCCCTCCGTGGCCTGCGGGGATGCTGTGCCGAGTGGTCAACTTGGCGCTTCTGCTCTCGGGGAATACTGCCTCTCACCGTGCATTTGTCCTGCCCCTCATCACCCCTCAGGGACGGAGGCTAGGGCGGGCTCCCAGCCGTCTATCACCTGCCTGTGCTGGAGGAGGCGGACAGGCTGGCACAGGGACTGCCAGGGGGTGGGCTGGGGCTGGGGAGATGGAGCCCTCTTTCAGTAAGCTGCAAGTATTTATTAGGAGCTCACTGTGTGCACAGAAGGGCAGGGACCGGAAGGAGCAGAGCCCGGGGGACACCACCATCCCCTCCGGACTCAGAACAGTCCAGCTGATCCTTTAGAAACTGGAGCCTCGCACTCCGCTGGTGGAAGTTGGTAGAGATGGGTTGGAGGGCAATTTGAAAGTGGGTTTGCAAAACTGAGACGTGGGGGTTTCCTGGGCAGTTCGGTGCTTAAGAATCACCTCCGAAGCAGGTGATGCAGGTTGAAATCCTGGTTGGGGCACTAACAGCCCATGCGCGTTGGGGCAACTAAGCCCGGCTGCTGCAATTACCACCTGACACAGCCAATTGTAAACAGATATTCTTAAACACTGGCATGTGCGTGTGCTCTGAACCAGCAGTCCACTTCTGGAAACTTCCCTGAGAAGTGTGCAAAGAGCGTTATCAGAGCATCACTTTGAGCAAACAGGTCACTGGAAAGCAGCCTCCCAGGAGTTGGACGTGACTGGAGCAACTTAGGTCACATGAGCATGCTGGGCATTTTAACACACACACATTTTTTTACACAAATGAACAGGCTACTTTGTTACCCTGTCTCATCTCCCTCCCCAAAAGTTCTAAGGAAATTTTGGTTACCAAAAAAAAAAGTACTAAATGAGATGGAGACTCGGGATTGAGAGAACTGTGACCCCACGGGCCTCTCAAGGAACCACACTGTCACACAGACCTCTAAAATGGTGTTTATCATGAGACCCCCCTTAGAACTGGATATCATTTAGGAAGGCAGCCACATATGTAAAATCATTTAACATTTTCCCACTTAATACAGCCAGCAAAAAATAGTTCTGATAGCAAATGGGGATATTTGTTATTGAAGATGTAAGTGTGTGGAAAAGCTCATATGTTGCAGTCAAATAAATCTGTGTGAGACCTGAGTGTCATCAGGGTCTCTCGTTTTCTTATAAGAAGATTTTTTTTTAACCTCCATCCCAGGCTGTAGGCACCATTTGGAAAATCCCCGAATGTCCTCTACCTGCCATGAATCCCCGGAGAAGGCAATGGCAACCCACTCCAGTACTTTGGGCCTGGAAAATTTCATGGACGGAGGAGCCTGGTAGGTTGCAGTCCTTGGGGTCGCTAAGAGTCAGACACAACTGAGCGACTTCACTTTCACTTTTCACTTTCCTGAATTGGAGAAGGAAATGGCAACCCACTCCAGTGTTCTTGCCTGGAGAATCCCAGGGACAGGGAGCCTGGTGGGCTGCCATCTATGGGGTCTCACAGAGTCGGACATGACTGAAGTGACTTAGCAGCAGCAGCAGCAGCCATGAATTCCAAATGCTTAGAAAGAAAGTTGTAAAGGCAACAAGAACTTAGAAATCATCCAGGAAAGCGTCTGTTTTGGCAACTCTGGACCCAGTGCTAAACGAAAGGTCTGAGATGAATGATTGAGAACGTGGTCTCTGAGTTCAGGTGTGGGTGAGGTGGAGGTGAAGTCACAGCTGGACCTGAAGGTGCAGGGAGGTTCCAGCAGGCAGGTGAGGATGATCGATATCAGCAGGACAACCAGCTGAGACTCAGTGAGTTCTTGTGAATTACACCCATCATCCAGTTTCAAAGGGAGACTTGAACTTCAATGATGCTCTGGCTTCTGAAGGACCACGCACGCCACCCACGGCTCCTGACTGGGAAGGATCAAGTCTGGTGAGGAGGGGTTGGAGATGGCCACCCCACTCCACTTGATGAAGCATCTTGTACACGGTTATCATGTGCTGGATGCTGCAGAGACAAGCCCTGCATCGCATCCCGCTCATTTGCATGCGTAAATGTGTGTGTATATATATTGCTTATTAGTGTCAGTGGAATTTGCATTTTAAGTGGATTGGTTTGTTGGGCATGTTTTTTAGAGCCCTGGACTTGAAAGGAATATTCCAACTTCAATGTCATGCAATAAACAACGGGTTCTTTCCGAGGGGCTGATGAGAGGTGGGTAGGTTCAGGGTGGAGGGAGGAAAGGAAGGCTGAGCCGGGTGTCTGGGCATCAGGGTCCACTCCCAGCTCAGCCAAGACTGACCGGTGACCTTGGGCAGGCAGCGTTCCTGGGTCTCTGTCTCCCTTTCTGTCCCATCGTGCCTGCCTGCCTCGTGGACGGACTGAGAATCACAGGGAGGGGAACTGCACCCTGTGAGAGTCTGCAGTCATCAGCCCTGCAACCCAACGCCGTTCGCTCATCCTGCCTCCGGTTCTCACATGTGCATCTGTCTCTATGCCTCCACCCGGCCATGGGACCCGGCGTGTCTTTAAGTTCCCCGACTCCTCAACTCAGTGAGCGACCCAGACTTCTCTGGAGAGGAGAGGTGGAGAGCTACATTCAAGACCCCACAACTACTAAATGTCCACATGAGACATTTCTGGCCTCCGAATCCCATCTCCAAGGTCCTTCTCTGTGTTCAACACCCACACCCACACTCTCTACTCTCAAGGTATCCCCGATTTCCCCTGGAAACTTCCATTTCCCCACCACATCAGTCATACTGAATGGTTCATCTCTGCTCCAAGGCCTCCTCCCGCATTTGCCTACCCCACCCCATCAGGGCATCAGCCAAAAAAGGGTGCTGTTCTGAATCAGTCTCCCCATCCGGGGGAGGCAGCTGGGACTGCCCACCGTGTCAAGGCTATGGTCTCACTTTGGCATCGGGGCGTTGGATTGTGCCCCAACCTGTGTACTCAGCTCATCCAGCGCCTTAGTTGTCCACCAGACATCTGACTTCCCAGACTCTCTGAGGTTACGTCCCCGTAGTTACCATGGAGAATGCTTCAGGGATGATTGACAGGGAGGTTTAGTCACCAGTGCTTTTCTGGGTCCAGTTGCATCACCAAGGAACAAAAACTGGTGGCAGCAGAAGTGACCAGGAGATGGGAGAGGGCAAGAAGAGCCAGGGGGTGGCTATCTTTGCTGCTGATATGCCTGAAGAGTGTAAAAAGCGGAAAGCAAAGACAGATCTCCCATGCTGAAGGATTCCAAATCATTCATGTAGCTGCTCCACTCCTAAGGGGAAGACAGTAACTCCCCATTCCTGAAGCAGACAGTGCCTGGTGACGTTCCTCCGAAGAGGACCAGGCGGAAAGGGAGGAATAAGAGTCACTTTACAATGGAGAAACCCAAACCACCACCTCAACGAGATGCCTGTGGAACCTTGATGTGATGAACACGACACGTTATCCCGTAGTCTTCCTCCCCAGAACAAGGCACTCCAGTCCCATCAGTGGAAAAACACCAGGTCAGTCCCAACGAGGACTGTTCTACAAAACAGCGGGGCTGCACCCTTTGAAACCGTCATGCGTGTCCAGTTGCTCAGTCGTGTCCTCCTCTTGGCGACCCCATGGACTTTACCCTGCCAGGCTCCTCTGTCCACGGGATTCTCCAGGCAAGAATACTGGAGTGGGTTGCCATTTCCTACTCCAGGGTCAAGTTCACCCAAAGCAAGACCACTTTGAGTTACAACCAAAAGGAGACAAAGAAGACACAACACTAAGAATAAGGTGGGGTCCAGGGAAAGAAAAGGGGACCCTGGGGGTGGGGGCAACTCAGGAAATCTGAATAACGCTTGGACTTTAGTTAACACTAGCACAGTAATACTGGTTCATTAATTGTGACAGATACACCGCAGTCCTGTAGGATGTTAATCACAGGGGAACCTGAGCATGGTAGAGAGAAGTTCTCTGTGTTATCATTGCAACATTCTGGAAATCTAAACTCTAAAATAAAAGGAAAAAATTGGGGTCTTGGCAAATGATCGAAATGTGTTACCATATTCCTCTCTGAGACCAAACTCAGTGACTGTTTGTTTTAGGTTCTACGCACCATTGCTGTTCATTGGTGTCCGCGTCACCAGGTTGTCAAATGCTAAACAGAACCTGGCAGCAAATCCATGTGGCCCGTAAGAAACTAGGATCAGCCAATGAAATGCTTTTTACAAGAAAACATTACTAGACGCCCAGCAGAGTGCTTCCTCGCTTCACACGCTTGATGACTGAAAACCCACTTGTTGGAATCTTGGCTCCTCCACTGAGTGTGTGGCCCTGGGCAACTTACTAAACTCTTCTAAGCTGTAGTACTTGCTTCTATCAAGCAAACCAAGGAGAGTGTAGCCCTGGTAGGCGGTGCAGTGTATTAAGATCACGGTAAATGTTACTATGGGCTTTCCTGGTGACTCAGCAGTAAAGAATCCAACTGCCAATGAAGGAGACACAGATTTGATCCCTGATTTGGGAAGATCCCCTGGAGAAGGAAATGGCAACCCACTCCAGTATTCTTGCCTGGAGAATCCCGTGGACAGAGGAGCCCGGGGCGCCACAGTTCATGGGGTCGCAAGAGTCAAACACGATTTAGTGACCAAACAACACCACACCCCCCCCAACCATTTAGAGGGAGACGAGGAGGAAATGTGCTTGTCTTGTTTAACCCTGGCGTTGGGTGGAGGGAGAAAAATAAACTCTACCGAGACTTTGTAGCTATGAGGGAGTCTTCATGTGGGTTTGTGGTCATAATTCAAGAGACCCCAAGAGGGGAATCAAATTTAAATTTGTCCTAGCTTGATAGAGCTAGGAAGAAAGCAATACCAGTGCCCTCTGGAAAGCTCTATGTCCAACGCTTCATAGAATATTCATAAAGTTCTAAGGAATATGGAGGCCAGCAGTCAAAGATCCCAGAACTAGCCTGTTAGGACTCCAGAGGGAAGAAAAGGAGGTCAAGGAGAATGAGACATCAAAATGTCTAATCAAAGTCCCAGTAGGAGACGGTAGAGAAAAATGGGGGAAAGATACAATTTGAAAAAATAATAGCTGAGAATTTTCTGTTTTTTTTTTTTTTTGCAAGGCACACATTTTCATATCCAGGAAATTCTGCTTAAAATTTGTTGCAATTTCCAAGGAGGAGAATTTGTGCCTCAAAAAAATGTTTGGCATGTCCACCTTCTTAGTTTGTAAGAAGTTGCAACAACAACAAAAAATTACTCTTATCCTAAAAACAAGAAAAGTTTAGATAAAATACAGAATCAGAACTTTTCTTGAGCACACCAGAGAGCAGAGGTCAGGAGGAAACCAAGGAGCCTGAAATCCGGAAAGGCACCAGTCCTTCCAAGGACAGAAGAGACACCTGAGCTATCTCATTTGTGGCAGAACATGGGAGGAAGAAGTGCTGTATCACCACTGTGCAATTAGTAAGAAAAATCTGCTAAAATTTTCAAGAACTGCCAGCCAAGTGTGGTTTAGCATCTCAATCTGAAATAGCTGGGAGCAATAGGATAAAATAGGGGCTCCTGTTACTCACAGACTGTTTCCCACGAGCCCCTACCAGGTGCTCCTGAGGAAGACTTGTGGACAGAGCAGAATATCTAAGAAAGTCTCCATCAGTGGTGCAGACCTGCCGGGGCTGACCGCCTGCAAGAAAGGCATAAAACTCAGTCATTTCTCTGGACCCTTCTCTCCTACAAAGCAAACTCTTAAGTCACTAGGGGAGGAACTGCAAACTCTTTCACACACAGGGCTCTAAAGGAACGATCAGCTGCCAGGGCGGAAGGAGCAGGTGAAAACCCCTCCCACGGTCCCTAAACCCTTCCCGCCTACAAAGCAAAAGCCATAAATCTTCCTTGCTCCCTCTCATCCATGCTTTGTAGTTTTGGGCATCTTGCACATCTATTTTCACGTTTTCAGTAATAGTATACATGGTACTTAAGTTCTTGTTTGTTGATTGCTAGTACATAAAAATATACAATTTTCATTTAACGACTATTTTGTATCCTTTCTAAACTAACCCATTAGAATCAGTTGTAGTGATTGTAGGGAAAATAGACTTGGGTAAAAAGTACTGCTAAAAATAAAGAGACTTTCTACCTAATGATAAAAGGTGTTGTCTATCAAGAAAATACAACAATTCTGAATTCTCATCCACTAAAAACAAAGCTCAAAATATGAAAGCAAAAATTGATACATTTTTCATACCCAGGAAGTTCTGCTTAAAATACAAGAAAAAATAGAAAAATGCACAGACACAGTAAAAGGTTTTTAATGCATCCATCCAACTACTGGTCAAGCAGACAAAAAATTGCTAAGAATACAGAAAATTTGAATAGTACAAGAAGAATCTCATGATCATACACAGAATATTGCACCCAATGATTGGAAGATAAACACTTATTTCAAAATATTTATGAAATAGTTATAAAAATTGACTTTGTGCTTGACCATAGCATTAGCCTCAACAAATTCTAAGAACACCATATTATCTGGCCTTAATGTTTCAAGTAAGAAATTTAATAGCAAAAGTTTACCCATTAAAGGTCTGGATACTTGGAAATTTAAAATACCCAACCATACAAGGGTCAAAGAAGGAATTATAGTAGAAATTAGAAAACATGAATACAAGTAAGTGATAGCAAATTATTCCTTATAAAAATTCTGGGGGTGTGCCTAAAGTCATACTGAAAGGCAAATGTATACCTGTACTTGCTTATATTAGAATCAAATAGATTGAAAACTAATGACATGAGCATTCAATTTAAGAAAACAAAAGAATGGCAAAACAAATACAATGAGAGCAGCAGGACTAATATATTAAAGTTAAGGATGAAATTAAAGGCACGAAACAAAGTGCAACAGAAAGAATTATCAAAGGCAAAAGTTGGTTCTTTAAAAAAAAATAAAGGTCTTTTAAAAAGAAAATTCCGTCATGTGACTCATCAGGGGAAAATAAAGAGATGAGGGGAGAAAAACTAAAAAAGATAAACAATATTAAGAATTGAAAAGGTGTCATAACTGCAAAAGTTTTAATGATTAAACACATGGAAAAAAAGATTATTGTGAACAACTTTGTGACAAATTTTAAAACTCACCAAAGACACAATAGAAAACCTGGGACAGTCTAATGACCTTCAAAGAAATTAAATCATTAGTTTAAAATCTTCCCAGAAAGAAAAAAAAAAAAAGGTTTAAATGTTTTATCAGTAATTCCTACCAAGTATTTCAGGAACCACTCTTCCAGATAATAATTTTTTAAAAAAGAAAAAGAAACATGCTCCAGATCTTTGTAAAAGCTTAATTCCAGAACCAGACAAGGATAATATTGGCAAGAAAAATTTATAGTCTAATATTGTTCAAAACCTGCATTAGTCAGATAGAGCAGATGGTTTTGCAGTAAACAAATCCCCAAATTTGAACAATCTTTCTCAGGAAAGGTTTCAATCTCACCGCTGTCGTAGCTGGCTGCTGGGCAGGCGGCTCTGCTCCAAGCAGTGACGCAGGGATCGAGCCTGCTGCTTCCCTCTTGTGTCTGCATGATCAGACCACGTGGCTTCAAGGCATGCCTGCCTTCATGTCCAACTCTTTGAGACCCCACGGACCGTAGCCATGCCAGTCTCCTCTGTCCATGGGATTTCCCACTTAAGAATACTGGAGTGGCTTGCCATCTCCTCCTCCAGGGGATCTTTCCAGATCAGGGATTGAACCCGTGTCTCCTGCATTGCAGGCAGATTCTTGACCGCTGAGCTACCAGGGAAGCCATGTGCCTGCCCTAGCGCTCAACAAATCCATTCCTAGGTATAAGCCTACATTGAGAGCAGCACTTCTCCAGCTTTAATGTGCCGACGATTTTGTTATAATGCAGATTCTGATTCAGTGTGTCTGGCATGGGACCCTGAAATCCTGCATTTTTAACAAATTCTTGGAAGATATCAACGCTCCCACTCTGAGGACCACACTTGGAGTAACAAATAGGAGTCACTAGATTGGCAAGCCACTCCAGAACTCTTGCCTAGAAAATCCCATGGATGGAGGAGCCTGGTAGGCTGCAGTCCATGGGGTTGCTGGGGGTCGGACACGACTGAGCGACTTCACTTTCACTTCTCACTTTCACACATTGGAGAAGGAAATGGCAACCCACTCGTGTTCTTGCCTGGAGAATCCCAGGGAAGGGGGAGCCTGGTGGGCTTCCGTCTATGGGGTCACACAGAGTCGGACACGACTGAAGTGACTTAGCAGTAGCAGCAGCAGCAGATTGGGTATTTACAGTGACATCCGTAACAGTCAGAATCCCAAATTTCCACCAGCGGTGAGACCAGGCAAATAAACTGCAGCATATAGCAGTATAGGCACACTCTGGAATACTACTCAGAAGGGGACATGAATTATCTACAACTACTCACATTAAAGATGGGTGAATCTAACAGAAGAAGCCAGGCACAGAAGAAATTACGCAGTATGATTCCCTAATAGAAAGTTCAAAATTCAGACAGAGCTAAGTCAAATAGTGTTTAGGAATGCACACACACCTGTTAAAACCTTCTTTTTAAAAAAAAAAAAAAACAGTAAGGAAATAATTAGCATGAAACTCAGGAAGGCAGTGGGGATAAATCCACCTGGGTTTCTGCGTCCTGGAAGTGCTCTATTTCTCAAGCTGAATGGTGAATATATGGATGCTTTATTTTATTATTCTTTAAACTGTATATATGCATTTTATGTACTCCTTTGAATAAAAAAGTAGCAGGAAGTCTTTTAGTATCGAAGTCCCAAGTGACTAGTAAAATAAAGCTAGCGAATTATAAAAAGTCTACATTTTGAGAATCAAGGTCTACTTGTACCTCTGAAACAAAACACACATGTGTGCAGACTTCCCAATTTGCAAGTGAAGCCAGCAGGAGTGCAGGATCAGGGACATGCTCCCTTTTTCAATCTAACACTCTCAGCTACAGACCAACGCGGAAGGAGAGGAGCCAGCAAAATGTTCACAAATACAGAGAGGTAACTGCCCAACAATACCATGACATGGGTCAGAGTGGTCGGCGGTGGAGGGGTGATTTCATGGAGGGGGTAGTAAAGAAGGAAGGGGCAGGGGAGGGGAGCCCGTCCTGGGGAAGGGACTGGGGACCCATCATCTCCCACTTTACTGGTTTGGGATGCGCTCTGTGGATGCCACTTGCCCTTTCTGAAAATCTGATGGAAACTTCCTTCTCCCACCTTTAAAGGTATGCCTTCCAGCTGGCTGTGGAAAGCACAGCAAGACAATTTTAACTCTTTAAAAAAAAAACCTTTTCATTTTATATTGGAGGATAGCTGATTAGTGTTAGTCACTCAGTCATGTCTGACTTTGTGACCCCATGGACTATAGCCCACCAGGCTCCAGGGTCCATGGAATTCTCTAGGCAAGAATATTTGAGTTGGGTAGCCATTGCTTCCTCCAGGGGACCCTTCAACCCAGGCTTTCCAGGTAGCACTATTGATAAAGAACCCGCCTACCAATGCAGGAGATGTAAGAGACATAAGTTCGACCGCTGGGTGGGGAAGATCCCTTGGAAGAGGGGATGGCAACCCACTCCAGTATTCTTGCCTGGAGAATCCCAAGGGCAGAGGATCCTAGCCCGCTATAGTCCATGGGCTCACAGAGAGTCGATCATGACTGAAGCGACTCAGCATGCCTGCATAGCTGATTAACAGTGTTACCGTAGCTTCAGGTGAACAGCGAAGGAACTCAGTCATACACATCCCTGTGTTCATTCTCCCCCAAACACCCCTTCCATCAAGCCTGCCACATAACACTGAGCGGAGTTTCTTGTGCTACACAGTAGGACCTTGTTGGTTACCCATTTAAAATCTAGCAGTGTGTTCATGTTCATCCCAAACTCCCAAACTATTCCAAGACCACCTTACCTGCCTCCTGAGAGATCTGTATGCAGGTCAAGAAGCAACAGTTAGAACTGGACGTGGAACAACGGACTGGTTCCAAATAGGGAAAGGAGTACTCAAGGCTGTATATTGTCACCCTGCTTATTTAACTTACATGCAGAGTACATCATGCTAAATGCTGGGGTGGATGAAGCACAAGCTAGAATCAAGTTTGCAGCGAGAAATATCAATAACCTCAGATATGTAGATGATATGCCCTTATGGCAGAAAGTGAAGAGGAGCTAAACAGCCTCTTGATGAAAGTGAAAGAGGAGAGTGAAAAAGCTGGATTAAAACTCAACACTCAGAAAATGAAGATCACGGAATCCGGTCCCATCACTTCATGGAAAATAGATGGGGAAACAATGGAAACAGTGACAGACTTTATTTTCTTGGGCTCCAAAATCACTGCAGATGGTGACTGCAGCCATAAAATTAAAAGACTCTTGCTCCTTGGAAGAAAAGTTATGACCAACCTAGACAACATATTAAAAGGCAGAGATATTACTTTGCCAACAAAGGTCCGGCTAGTCAAAGCTATGGTTTTACCAATGGTCATGTATGGATGTGAGAGTTGGACTATAAAGAAAACTGGGTGCCAAAGAATTGATGCTTTTGAACTGTGGTGTTGGAGAGGACTCTTGAGAGTCCCTTGGATTGCAAGGAGATCCAACCTGTCCATCCTAAAGGAGATCGGTCCTGGGTGTTCATTGGAAGGACTGATGTTGAAGCTGAAACTCCAATACTCTGACTACCTGATGCAAAGAGCTGACTCTTTGGAAAAGACCCTGATGCTAGGAAAGATTGAGGGCAGGAGAAGAAGGGGACGACATACGATGAGATGGTTGGATGGCATCGTTGACTCAATGGACATGAGTTTGAGCAAGCTCTGGGAATTGGTGATGAACAGGGAAGCCTGGTGTACTGCAGTCCATGGGATCTCAAAGAGTCGGGCACTTCTGAGCAATTGAACTGAGCTGAACTGACTCCAACTCTAACTCTGGAACCTCGGCTCCTCGGTTCCTAGACCCACGTAGTACCTGGGCCAGACTTCTCCCATTTCCTTTCTAAGAACTCTTCCCTCATGTCGCATTCCTGTTTGCCTCTAACCACTCATGCAAAAGCGATGATGCAATTGAATTTTAGCTTAGGGAGAAGCAAGATATAAATACATCCTGGTGTACTATTAATGTCAATAATATTAGTGCAATTATTTCCAGGCTAGTCAGATTCAATAAAAGTGGCAGTAAACAAGCCGGGGAGCCGCCAGCAGGTGAGCACCCCGTGGGGGTCTGCACAGCCGGCTGGCAGCTGAGAACGCCTTGTCTTTGCTGCTGCCCCTCGAGCCCCTTTGCGCGTGGCTGCGGCCCCGCCCCCCAGCGGCCCCTCCCCGAGGTCCTTATGCCTTTAGGTAACACAGCTGGGCAGCTGTCTCCAACCTGAGCAACCACTGTGCCATCTACGGAGCGGGGAAGGCGAGGGGGAGCCCCACATGATGTTCGCTTTGGTCCTGTGCAACTCTTTGCGATCCCGTGGATTGTAGCCCGCCAGGCTCCTCTGTCCATGGGATTCTCCAGGCAAGAACACTGGAGAGGGTTGCCATACCGTCCTCCAGGGGATCTTCCCAACCCAGGGATCTGACCTGGGTATCCTGCATTGCAGGCAGATTGTTTACTGGCTGAGCCATCGGGGAAGCCCCGTTTACAGGTAAGGGGTCTCCAGACTCAGAGCTGAGAGGCTGTCCAGTCCCACAGACCCCTTCCCAGAATCTGGCAGGCCCCTTCCCAGAATCCCAGAATGATGGCTCTCCCCTCACTGTTTTACTATGATCCATTTCCACATCTGTGACCCACACCAGTGAGCTTTCCATTCTCTGAGGTCGTGAACCAGGAGACCTAGTGATTGTAATCGTGTGTAACATTTGGACCTGGCTGTTTGGAAAATCAGATACTTTAATGGCTAGGAATCTGTAAGGGAAGAAAAACTCCCTTGGACCCTCTAAGGTTCTGTGGCTGGCCTGAGAATTAAACTGATGTAAGATAGGAGAAAAGCATATAAATTTATTTAAGATTTTTACACGGATATAGGAGTCTTCCGAGGACCATAAGGCCAGAAGAAGCCATTAGACAAAAAGCTTATATCTTCTTAAACAAAGACAAAGAGTTCAGGCTGGGGCGGTAAATTATGAGACAGTGGCTAGGGAAAAAATGGAGACCCAATGGCAGATCAGGGTTATTTGAGTCGGTTTGTCTGTAGTGGTCCATTTTCTCTGGCAATGAGCATGTTTTCGCCTTCCTGGTATAAGGAGCATCTTTCTCGTGGGAAATGTTAGAGAGAAAAAAGGTCAGGGAGTCCTTTCTGCTTCTGCTGTTCGTCAAGCACCTTCAGATCAAGGTGATCGATGTGCCAAAGTGGCATATTTGCGGGGCGGGGGGCGGGGGGAAGTCCTGAACCTCTTTAAATTTTGTGGAGTCGGGCGGACTCGGAATCGAAGGCCTTTTCCCCCACTTGCTGGCTGCGCGGCTTTGGGTGGCCTGCTCATCCATCCGTGTCTCACTTAGCTTATCTGTTAAATGAGGATAATGACAATACTTGCCTTTCAGGGCCCTTGTGAGGACTCAGAGATGACAAAAACGTCAAATACAGTGGCACAGCGGGGACTTCACCGGTGGTCCAGTGGCTGAGACTCCGTGTTCCCAAGGCAGGGGCCCTGGGTTCAATCCTTGATCAGGGATCTAGATCCCACATGCTGCAACCAAAAAGAACTTTCCTGCTGCAACTACTACTCAGCACAGCCAAACAAATAAATGTCTAAAAAAAAAAAAAAAAGTAGCACAGTGCCAGGCACGTAGAGGGGCTTCATAAGCAAATTGTTATCTTATTATTATCTGCATAAGCATACGTTTGTCTATGGTTACTACAGCTGCAGGATAACGGAGGCAGACTGACTTTCTATCTAAGAGCCAGACTTCCTGGTGGGCTTCCCTTGTAGCTGCGTCAGAAAAGAATCTGCCTGCAGTGCAGGGGACCCAGGTTTAATCCCTGGGTTGGGAAGATCCCCTGCAGAAGGAAACGGCAACCCACTCCAGTATCCTTGCCTGGGAAATTTCATGGACAGAGGAGCCTGGTGGGCTGCAGTCCATGGGGTCACAACAAGTAGGGCTCGACTGTGCGACTAACACTTACTTACTTACTTAGACTCCCTGGGTTTGATTGCTGGCTCAAGTCTTTTCTGGTCGTGTGACCTGAATGACCTCGGATGGCAGGGCTTGGACTAGTGGGGATGAGGCCATTCGGGTGTAAAATTTCGGAGGCTTCTCACTCCCCTTGTCCCTGTTGGACAAGCCACATGTTTCTCTGTGCCGCATGGTAAGTGACTCACAGATGTTAGTTCCTCTCACCCATGAAAATGTCCCTGGAACAGTTGTTTATGTAGCAGACTATTTCAACCTTGCATAAAAAGAATAAACCCGATTTCATCAGTAAACCTGAGGGAGAAAGCAATTAAGAACTCCCAAGGATGAAGAAACAGGGGTGCAGGAAAAGGACTTTTCTTGGAATGCCTCCGTGTATTTGCAATCAGCACAAGTTGTCTCTTGCTTGAGTGGGACGCTGGAAACTAAATCAAAAGGCCTTGAATAGATCCAAAATCTTGTAATAAATAAGCTATTATGGAAGAGAACTGGGAAAGAATATATATATGTGTGTGTATATATATATAACTGAATCACTTTGCTGTACACTTGAAATGAACACAACATTGTAAATTACTAAATTTGAAAAAAAAAAAGAGGCCTTGAAGGCCATATTAAAAAATTTGGTGTCGCGGACTTCCCTGGTGGCTCAGTGATAAAGAATCTGCCTGCCAATGCAGGAGACATGGGTTCAATCCCTGACCCAGGAAGATCCCACATATTGCAGAGCAGCTAAGCGCGTGTGCCACAGCCACTGAGCCTGTGCTTTAGAGCCTGGGAGCTGCAAGTACTAAACCCTTGAGCTGCAACTACTGAAGCCGAGCATCCCAGAGCCCGTGCTCTGCAACAAGAGAAGCCCGCGCACCGCTACTGGAGCGTGGTCCCAGCTCCCTGCCACTAGAGAAAAGCCTGTGCAGCAACGGAGACCCAGCATAGCCAAAAGTAAATATTAATAAAGAAAATTAAAAACCAAAAAAAGTCTGGTCTTGATTCTCTCTGGCTGCTCCATTTCTGAAAGTCTGAGGTTCCCACTTAGGAGCTCACGACCTCATTCCTACCCTGCTGCCCAGGTAATCCTTTCCTTGTTTCCAACCCAGACTTCATCCTGGCAACAGAAGTGAAAGGAGAAGAGTCACCCAGGGCGTTTCTCTGCAGAAAATGTAAAACATTCGGTGACTGGCTTCTTTCCCATTAGAAAGAGATAGTGTCCACTCTTTGTTTAAAAAAAAAAGACAGAGGGTTCTTCTTCCCAGCAGCTACTGGCCTGGGACTTTAAACAAATTTGCATGGAACCCCCTTCCGGCAGCATCCTGGCAAATGCCCCCCTCCACTGCTCTCCACAAAGGCCTGTATATCTTTTCCCTGGACCTTTCCAGCTGAATTTTAAAGAGGTTTTTAAAGAGTGTGTCGTGACGAGGGTGCTTCAGAGTCTTCTAAATCATAACACACAGAAGCGAAAGAGGCCCTATTTCTCTTCCCGACAATGATTTGCCCACCCTGTTTCTCAGTGCCCCAGCCACAAAGCTGAGAAACCCCACCCCAGATGGGAAACCTCTCCTTCTCCAGTTCTCCACCCCGCCAAATCGCTCTTCTTCCCTTTCTCTCCTGGGCTGTGCCCTCTCTTTCCTCTCTCCCTTCTCTCCATCATAAAATAATAAGGCAAACCCGAGTGCATCTCAGTCCCTCTCGACAGCCTTTAGAGGGAGGGGGCCAGCCGGCGTATTTACCCCTAAGTGGATGCAAATTCGCTTACTGCTGATTTTCAAAGAAATGAGACATCCCGCCACAATATTGCTTTTCTCATCACCAAATGGGGTCTTTGCTTTGTAATTTGGCAAAGCTGTCAAGACAATCAGATTTGGGAGGCCGGATGGTGTCTGCCTCCTGCCATCCCTGGAGATGGATCTCAGGGGCAGACCAGGGGCCTCCGCTCAGAAGTGTGTGAAGGGCCTCATTCAAGGACATGGACAGAACACGTGGAGACAGGCCAGACGCAGGGCCAGGACGGGCCTGCCCAGCAAGTTCCTCAGCAAAGGCAGCCCCAGGGAGACATGGTTCTGGGCTGCCCAAGGAGCTGCAAGGGGAAAGGCCCTAGATGCTCTCATGCAGTTCTGTGCTCTTTCTGGGTTTTCACGGGCCCCCTGGCCCACCGCCTATCTGTATCACAGGTGCCAGACCTGCCCCAGGCAGATCATTCCATCTTGCTGGGCCTCCCTGGGACTCTTCGTTTGCAGGAGAAAGTTGGATAAATCTGCCTCACATCGAGAGACTCAATTCCTAGGCAAGTTGATAAGAAGTCCAGGGTTGCTGAGGAGGAGAAAGGGGTCTGGGGCTCTCAAAGTGGAGATAGGGGTCTGGAATTCTCAAGGAGAAACAAAGGACAAACGCCTTTTTTTGTCTCTACATTCCTTAGTCTTGGTCACATGAAAAGTTTTTTTTTTTCTTCTTTAAGCCCGGAACTGATAGAAACAACTCAGTTTAAACTCTGTACTGGGAAATAGATGGGGAAACAGTGGAAATAGTGTCAGACTTTATTTTTTTGGGCTCCAAAATCACTGCAGATGCTGATTGCAGCCAGGAAATTAAAAAACGCTTACTCCTTGGAAGGAAAGTTATGACCAACCTAGATAGTATATTAAAAAGCAGAGACATTACTTTGCCAACAAAGGTCCGTCTAGTCAAGGCTATGGTTTTTCCAGTGGTCATGTATGGATGTGAGAGTTGGACTGTGAAGAAGGCTGATCACTGAAGAATTGATGCTTTTGAACTGTGGTGCTGGAGAAGACTCTTGAGAGTCCCTTGGACTGCAAGGAGGTCTAACCAGTCCATTCTAAAGGAGATCAATCCTGGGTGTTCATTGGAAGGACTGATGCTAAAGCTGAAACTCCAATATTTTGGCCACCTCATGCGACGAGTTGACTCACTGGAAAGGACTCTGATGCTGGGAAGGATTAGGGGTGGGAGGAGAAGGGGACGACAGAGAATGAGATGGCTGGATGGCATCACCAACTCGATGGACATGAGTTTGAGTGAACCCCGGGAGTTGGTGATGGACAGGGAGGCCTGGCGTGCTGTGATTCATGGAGTCGCAAAGGGTCAGACATGACTGAGCGACTGAACTGAACTGAACTAGGGATTAAGCCTATCCCTTCTCCTGGATGTTCATTGGAGGGACTGATGCTAAAGCTGAAACTCCAATACTTTGGTCACCTCATGAGACGAGTTGACTCACTGGAAAAGACTCTGATGCTGGGAAAGGTTGGGGGCGGGAGGAGAAGGGGACGACGGAGAATGAGATGGCTGGATGGCATCACCGATTCTGTGGACATGAGTTTGAGTGAACTCCGGGAGTTGGTGATGGACAGGGAGGCCTGGCGTGCTGTGATTCATGGGGTCGCGGAGAGTCGGACACGACTGAGCGACTGAACTGAACTGAACTGAACTGAACTTCTCCAGGGGATCTTCCCAACCCAGGAAGTCTCCTGCATTGCAGGCAGATTCTTTACCAACTGAGCTCTGAGGGAAGCCCATACTAAGGATTATATAACAACAATGTATCTTGCTTGAGGACAGTTTCTCCTTCTTGAAAACCTGACTAATCCTGTCATCTTAGAATGTATATTATGAGGGTGGGTCTGGTAAGATCTTTCTATTGCTAAATTATAATCCTGTTACCTTAAAATGTAAATTATGGGAGTGGGTCTATTAAGACCCTTACAGCCTTGAGGCATTTTTTGGATTTATTGTTATAACTAATTGGGGGGCACTCTTCCCCTCTTCTGATGTCTATTTCAGAAGCATTCTCTGTCCCTTTTTCACGTTAACAAAATTCTGCTACACAAAACTCTTGAGTGATCAAGCCTGACCCCTGGTCCCAAAGCTAAATCTTCTCCAGAGATCACGAATCCAACATCACTCACCGTGAGCTGTCAACACGTCCTCCAAATCTCTAGTCTTGGGTCCTCAAGGTAACAGACATGAAAGCCAGTTATGAGTGTTTGACAGTAGGGCTTTACTGAAAAGAAATGCCGGGGGACTTCCCTGGTGGTCCAGTGGCTAAGACTCTGAGCTCGATCCCAGTTCGATCCCTGGTCTGGGAACTAGATCCGACATGCTGGTTGGATCTCCTTATGCCGCAGGCTGTAACTAAAAGATTCCATGCCACAACTAAGATGCAGCACAGTCAAATAAATGAATACGTAAATAAACAAATAAAAAGACATGCTGGTCCTCCTCGGGCTGGTGTACTTGTCAGGAGTCTTTTGGTTACAAATGACAGAAACTCAAATCTAATGCAAGCTAATTTGGCCCAAGCAATCAAGAAACAGCCGGGATTCATTTTCTACAGCTACTATAACAAATCACCACAAAGGTACTGGCCTGAAACACCAGAATTGTGTTGTCTTAGAGTCCCGGAGGCCAGAAGTCTGGAAATGAGTTTACCTGGCTGAAATCAAGGGGTGAGAAAATCTGCCCTCCTTCTGGAAGTTCTAGGAAAGAATTCATTGCCTTGTCTTTTCTAGCCAGCATGCCTTGGTCCGTGGCCCCCTCCCTGCAATGGCAAATCTTCAGCTTCTGTCTCCACACCTCCTTCCCTGACTCTGACCCTGCAGCCTCCCCCTCATCCAAGGATTACACTGAGCCTATGGATAATGCTAGATAACCTCCCACCTCGATACCCTCAGCTTAATCACACCTGTCGTGTCCATTTTGCCGTGTGAGAGATCCTAGGCACAGATTCTAAGGAAGAAGACGCAGACGTTTTGTGGGGGGATTATTCTATCTGCCACACCGAGGGGTGGATTTCAAGCTTGGGTCGATCCAGGGGCTCCAGTGGCATCATCAGGATCTTTCTCTCAGCTCTACCACTTCATTCCTTTGCCTAGTCATGCTCTCTATGCCATTTCAAAGAGCTTCATCCTGCAGCCAAGGAGAATGCTGCCTGTATCTCTCAATATTGCTTTTTAAGTTAGTAGATAGTTCGGGAAAATATAATTTCTTCCTTCTCCTCTGTTTCTCCGTTCCGTGGCCCAATCCTCAGTTTCTATGTGGACCCCTTGAATTAAATAAGACTTCTGGGACGCTTGAAAAGAAAGATACCAGGAAGAGACTAAAACAGCCTGGACATATCCAGGTAGGGCTCTAATCACGTAACATGTACACAGTATTGGGTACGTCTGTAATCCAGGATGGTGATGCCAGACGCGTCAGCTGCAAAGTGCCCCAGTAGCATAGCTTGGCCATTATCCTAATCTTTTCTTTCTTTATTTTTAATTAATTTGCATTGGGATACAGTTGCCGTGTACTGCTGCTTTCGATTCTGCTGTGTAGCACAGTGAATCAGCTCTATGTGTACCCACATTCCCTCTTTTTCCAGATCTTCCTCCTGTGTAGGTCATCACAGAGCCCTGAGTAGAGGGCCCTGAACTATACCGTAGATTCTCGTGAGTCACCTGTTTTACACTTAGAATCAACAGCATATATGCGTCCACCTCGTCTCCCGACCCGTCCCCCTTTCCCTGCCTGGGTGTCTGTGGGTTTGTTTTCCATAACTGTGTCTCTGTTTCTGCTGGGCAAATATGATCATCTATACTACTCTCTAGATTCCACATATGTGTGTTAATGTACAGTATTTTTCTCTTTCTGACTTAC
This sequence comes from Moschus berezovskii, assembly GCF_049115385.1. Lineage (NCBI taxonomy): Eukaryota > Metazoa > Chordata > Mammalia > Artiodactyla > Moschidae > Moschus > Moschus berezovskii. Next base: position 68,551,949 of record NC_142479.1, on the reverse strand, counting down.
TTCACTCTGTTTGACGGTCTCTATGTCCATCTGTGTCCCCACAAATGGCCCAAGTTTGTTGCCTCTATGGCTGTGTAATAGACCACTGCACGTATGTGCCACACCTTGTTCGTCCACTCCTCTGTTGGTGGGCATCTAGGTTGCTCCCTTGTCCTGGCTCTTGTGAACGGTGCTGCGTAATAGACCACGGCACGCGTGTGCCACACCCTGTTCGTCCATTCCTTCCTGAATTCACCCTGGACACTCTTCTCTCTCTTTCCTTCACCCCGATCTGTGGAGCGACAACTCAGTTGCTCTGGGAAAAGAACTTTTTAAACTTTTCCTTCTAAAACCAGATTCTAGGGAATTCTCTGGCAGTCCAATGGTTACGGCTTTGCACATCCACTATCATTTTGATCCCTGGTCAGAGAACTAAGATCCCTCAGGCCTCCTTGGCTAATGGCCCCCTCCTAAAACACACACACACACACACACACACAAGCAAACAAAAAACAAAACAAAAAACCTTTTTCCTTGAGCTTACTTACATGAGTGCGAACACCTTTATGTAAAAATTGAGATCTGGTCCTGTGCGTGGTGTGTGTGTGCGTGTCCATGGTGTATTTGTGTGTGTACTCTTTTCTTTCCTTTGTTAGTCTCACATCTACACATGACTACTGGAAAAACCATAGCTTTGACTAGACGGACCTTTGTTGGCAAAGGAATGTCTCTGCTTTTTAATATGCTGTCTAGGTTGGTCATAACTTTTCTTCCAAGGAGCAAGCGTTTTTTAATTTCGTGGGTGCAGTCACCATCTGCAGTGATTCTGGAGGCCCCCAAAATAAAGTCTGTCACTGTTTCCACTGTTTCCCCATCTATTTGCTATGAAGTGATGGGACCAGATGCCATGATCTTAGCTTTCTGAATGTTAAGTTTTAAGTCAACTTTTTCAGTCTCCTCTTTCACTTCCATCAAGAGGCTTTCGAGTTTCTCTTCACTTTCTGCCATAAGGGTGGTGTCATCTGCATATCTGAGGTTACTGATATTTCTCCTGGCAATCTTGATTCTAGCTTGTGCTTCTTCCAGCGTTTCTCATGATGTACTCTGCACAGAAGTTAAATAAGCAGGGTGAAAATATACAGCCTTGACGTACTCCTTTCCCAATTTGGAACCAGTCTGTTGTTCCATGTCCAATTCTAACTGTTGCTTCTTGACCCACATCCAGATTTCTCAGGAGGCAGGTCAGGTGGTCTGGTATTCCCATCTCTTGAAGAATTTTCCACAGTTTGTTGTGATCCACACAAAGGCTTTGGCATGGTCAATGAAGCAGAAGCAGATGTTTTTCTGGAGTTTCCCAGGCAAGAATACTGGAGTGGGTTGCCATTTCCTCCTCCAGGGGGTTTTCCCAACCCAGGGATCAAGCCCACACCTCCTGCATTGGCAGGCGGGTTCTTTACCACTGCGCCACCTGGGAATGCATACAGGTATGTAACTTTGTATATGCCCCCCACACACATGCACTTATGCACAAACATGTATTTAACGCTACAAGTCTAGGCAGGCTTTTATAGTTGTTTGTTTTATTGAATTCGGGGACATTCGGTTTCCTTCGTCTGGCTTCTCTTACTCGACAATACCTTGGGGAACTCGGCTCAGTCCTCCGGTGTAGCCGGTTAGTTGTTTTCGGTCGTGTGTAAATGTAGTCCCGCTCACTCACCGAGACCTCTGGTGATGGATATTCACTTTGTGTCCTCACGAGAATTTCCCACCGTCGCCAACAGATGAATGTATTACACTTTGGCCCTCATGCCCTGGCTCTCAAGAGATTCAAAATCTTTAAAAGCCTTCAAATTCTTCAATTTGAAGAATATAATCAGACACCATTTTTTTTTTTTCTGACCCACCAAACCGACTTTAGACAGAGCTCGAAACCCTCACTATCACATAAATGTGGCCGCAGCCTTTTCTGTTCTCTTATGTTGGCTGGGAAAGATTGAAGGCAGAAGGAGAAGGTGACAGAGATGGTGGGATGGTACCACCGACTCAATCGACATGAACTTGGGCAAACTGTGGGAGATGGTGAGGGACAGGGAGGCCTGGCGCGCTGCAGTCCATGGGGTGGCAAAGAGTCGGACACGACGGGGAGACTGAACAACACTGCTGGCTGTTTGAGTGCAACTCTGCAGTGGGCTGACCAGTCAGAGCTGGGTCCCCACACAGGAGCCACGTCTATATCAGAAAGAGCTCTGGCTATTGGATGAGGTAGGCCTCATCTCAAATTCTGGCTCCTCCACTTATGAGCTGGGAGATTTGGATAGATACTCATCTTCTCCCAGGCCCAATTTGCTCATCTTTAGAACAGGAACCTTGAGCCCCAACCACACAGTGAGTTAAACAGGATCATCTGGGCACAGGTCCGGGCAGCCGAGAAGCCCACAGCCCACGTGACCCTCCCCACTCACAGGTCATGAATCACGTTAGAGCCTGAAGGAGAAAAGTTCAAATCAAAGAATAGCGATGCCCGGGGCAAACAGTGCAAGTCTGATAAGCAAATAGAAGCAGGCTGTTCTCTGAGTCATTGGATGCCCCGTGGTGTGTACAGAGAGCTGGTGAGTCATAGGAGAAGACCCAAGGCTGGAGGTGCCCTGAGCCCAGGTATGCACTTTTCGGAGGGAACTGACGGGAACTAGAGGACTCGAGGAAGGCATCCTGGGGTAGGGGTGGTCCCAAGCCCCCCTGGACTCTGGCCATAGGCTTGGGGCGGCAGGAACAGGGGGTGGGTATTGCCCCCGGCAGTAAAGGCCACTCCCTGTCCTCTCTTCCCACCACAGCCCACACTTTCCAGATGCCCACCTACTGATCTTCTTGAAAAGAAAGCAGAAACTGGGGCCTGACTCTGCAGTATCTTTACAGATGAATGTCTGTCCTGCCCCCACATCCCTCTGTTGAAGATCTAACTCCCAAAGAGATAGCATTTGGAGCTGGTCGTTGGGCTTGGGGACGTGATTAGGGTTAGATAAGGTCTTGAGGGGAGGGTCCCAGGTGGCACTAGTGGTAAAGAATCTGCCTGCCAATGCAGGAGACGTAAGAGATGCAGATTCGATCCCTGGGTCAGGAAAATTCCCTGGAGGAGGAAATGGCAGCCCACTCCAGGATTCTTGCCTGGAGAACCCCGTGGTCAAAGAAGCCTGGTGGGCTACAGTCCATGGGGTCACAAAGAGCTGGACATGACTGAAGTGACTTAGCACGCATGTAAGGTCATGAGGGTGGAGCCCTCATAATGGGATTAGTGTCCTTACAGAAAAGGAAAGGAGATCAGTGATCTCTCTCCTCCTTGTGAGGACACAGCAGGCAGGTTGCTGTCTGTAAAACAGGAAAAAAGCCCTCACCAGAAATAAAATCTGCTGGCACCTTGATCTTGGACTTCCCAGCCCCCAGAACTGTGAGAAATGAATGCCTGTTGTTTAAGCCACTCGGTATTTTCTTATGGCAGCTCAAGTTGACTGAAACAGCATTCCGGCTGTTCCCTTTGAGGATACTGTACTGGGAGCAAAGATTATCCTAGTATCTTCAATGCAATTCCAGGAATTGCATCCTCTAGCCAACAGCAAAACACTTGTCTCCTCCACTGCCATGATCCCATGGGACTGTGTCCAGGGCAGTGGAGAAGTATTTAGGGTGTTGATGGGCAATTCATGTCGATGGAAAATTTGGGAACAGGTGATGACTTAGGGCCAAAAAACCAGAGTCTCCCCCATCTACACACACACCAAAACTTCCACTGCAAAGGGTCAGATTTTGGCTTCCAAACCAACCCCACAGAAACCTACCCAAAGCCCCCCCAGAATTATAAGAATTCTGATTTTCTTCTCCAGGCAACCGTCTCTAAGTCACTCCTCCAAAAACCCCTCTCCCAGCATCTTCTATTACTCACCACTCCTCCCCAACTCTCAGCATCACCCAGACCTTGAAGAGGAGGCTTTCTTAGGGACAACTTGCCCAGGGCTCTGACACGTTCACCTGGATCCTCGTAAACGTGGTGTCTTACACATGGTGGGGGCTTGGGTTGTACTTAGTGAATCGCTTTGCTGTCCAGTAGAAACTAACACAACATTGTAAGGCAACTACACTCCAATAAAAGTTAACTTAAAAGCAAAACAAAGAACTAACAGAAGATCAGTAGCAGCAAAGAGAGGGATACTGGGAACCAGCAGCTGCCTGGACTGGAGACAGAGGGAAAGCCCCGTTCCCTGCCGAAGCCTGAGTCTGAAACCCATAGTCCCGGCGGGGAGGTGGGAGCCATCAATTACCCAGATCAGACCTTCACTCATTCATTAAAATCTCCAAAATGGGAGTTGTGTTAATGGCCAGGCATGCTGTTCTTTCCCCTCAAGGTAAGAAGATTTACTGTCCAAACTTACATTTTATCGCGCACAACCGAATAAAAATGATCGATTTCCCTGCCCACCTTACAGCATCCTTCCACAGTTATTAAAGTCTCTAAAAATGTTTTCTTAAAAAAAAAAAAAAAGGTTGAAAGAAAGAGTGGAGCAGAGAGAGAAGACCAGGAGGAGATGGGAACTGCCGGATTGCTGAGAGTTATCTGTCTTGTCAGCTGGGGACCATATAACCTTGATGTCACTATATTTTCTGTTCAGACCCAGATTTACAATTTGCCAGCCAAGGAGATGGAAATGCCAAACCTCTTCCTTGGATGTGAGTATGGGGAGAGCAGAGACGACCCCAGCTCTGAAAACTCTTAACAAGGCAAAGAGACTGTCTCTGAGCTCTTGGCAAATTCTCTCAAGCTGGTAGGGAAAACCCAGCCTCCAAGGGCAAGGAGACAGTGTAGACTCCAGAACTCCAAACACTCCAAGAGCTCCTCTGTGCTCTGTTCACTGGTGAATGAGCAGGTTTCCAGCCCAGAGGAGCAGCCGTGGTGGGCTGGACGTTCACCTGTGCAAGGTAGGAGCCAGGACGGCAGAGCAGCAGGGGGAGGCGGGAACCAGAGGGCAAGGGAGGCGTTTAACACACAGGAAAGAGCAAGCTGCACGCACAGCCAGCAGAAGTGCCAGCTGGCACGCAGACATGTTGATGGGCGTTGCACATCATCCATTTGCTCGTTCTAGTAGGTCCCCAAGAACCTTTGTATCGCCATTTTGATAATTTAATTTTACTAAGTGCCAGGTAATACAACTGTAGATCACCCATCTCCCTGGCACGTGGGGAACTCCCTCCGGACAAGGATAAGCACTCTGTCTCTCTCCCTCTCACACACACACTGGGTGCTTTCTAGAAGGGTCTATTGCAGTCTACTTTCTTGAAGGTGGTAAAACTGTGTTTAACAATTCCATAATTCAGAATTTTGTACTAGGTTAATCTGGCCTCTTTCCAAATTGGTGCTAATTAGTTCGTCTTCCTGGCCTTGTTTCTGGGTGAATCCAGACATCTGTCCTTTGCTCAAACCCCATGTCATACCCAGGCAATTCCGTTCTGACCTTGGAGGTATCCTGCACTGTGGTTAAGGCCATGGGGCTCCAAGTGCCTCAGAGAGACGCTCCCTCCACCCCTTCTGGTTTTCCGAGTGTGTGAGTCCCGGAGGGCTGTCAGGGAGCGTTTTCCTGGTGTGGCCTGGAAGATGGCCATAAATCTGTCTCGGGCCATTTGACTCAGGCTCCCAATGCCAAGCTTAACAGACACTTCCATCAGGCCTGATGTGCCAACGATCTATAAGCCATTAGCCAGGCAGTATTAGACCTCCCGCCTTGGCCTCCTTGGAGGGAACTCAGGCAGAAAAGGGGGAAGGAGGGAGAGAGAGCAGGGACACTGGCTTGGAGGGCAGTGGAGGGTGCTGGCCGGACAGGGGAAGAGCTGCTAAAACTTCCTTTGGTCTACCAGGGCCCTGGAACCATGCAGCACCTGCCCAATCGGTCCTACCCTAGACCGATGGGAAAGACGGGAAGCCAGTCTGGGGGAAGGCCACTGCTGACCAACCAAGAGCCAGGGCAGCAGTTCAGGGCTCGAAGGAACGCAAGTATCAGTTCTGCTCTGAGTGGAGATGCCACTACCAGGGTAGGCTGAGCACGTCCTCAGGCAACTGACCTTTGGCTCCTTCCACTGAGCCTGAATTTCCCTCCGGAGCATGTGTCCCCGGGAATCCAGGCCTGAGTACCAGACCCCCCTTTTCCTATAAGGGTAGATGATGAGGCGGTGGCAGAAATGCTGATGGTGATGTTGACGATGGTGGCGATGCTGCTGCTGCTGCCGCTGGTGATGATGGTGGCTAACAGTGGTTTAGAGCGCTTCCCTTGTAACTCGTCACAACCACCCATCCTCATACTCCCTGTACAGGTGGGGAAGCCGAGGCACAGAGCTGTTAAGGAATTTAACAGCCCCCACAGCCCCTAAACGGCGGCACCCAGGTTTTACCCAGGCTGCTTGGCTCCAGCATCTGTGCTCTAAGCCACTACATTTATTGCCTCTCAAAGTGGCCAAGAGGCCAGAGTCGAAATAAACAGGAGACAGTTCAGCTCAAAGTTGGCATAAGAGTCCTGGGAACCCACCTGGCTGCCGCTGCTCTGGTAGGATTGGCCTCCCACCCAGCAGGCAAAGGAGAGTAGTTTTCCCAGCGAGTCCTGATACAAGCCACAGACAGCAAAAGTGACATTTTCTGTTCCTTCTAGAAACAGCAGTGTCTAAGCTGCTTCCTTAATCAGAGCCTCTTAGACTGTCTGCATTTTGAGGTCCAAAATCTCCTACCTCTGAGGTTCTTAGTGGCCAGAGCCTCAGCATCCTTCCACCTCTGCGAAATTGCTGTGCCAACAGGACCGGTCTCCAAAGTCCCCTCATGGGGAGACAAGGGATGGAGTAGGAAGCGGGGAGTGGGGATGAGGATGTGATGAGAAGTAATGGGATGAGAAGGGAAGTGGATGACTGGTGTCTTTTTATTAAACTATCCATACGCTCCAGTCACTCCTTCTTTCTAGAAAATTATGGATCGTCATTGAAAAATAAACATGCATACAGTCCTAACACCCGCCAGGTAACCGTGCATGTAAGGGGTGGTGATCCATTGCTATTCACCCATGACTGAAGAAGCTCCATAATAGGTGTCTTAGTCAGCCCAAGCTGCTGTAACAAAATACCATAGATTGGGCAGGGGGACGTGGGGGGAGAACGGGCTTAAACAACAGCCATTTTTTCTCATAGTTCCGAAGACTGGGAAGCTCAAGATCAAGGTGCCAGCAGATTCAGTTCCCGGTGAGGTCTCTTTTCCTGGCTTGTAGACAGCCTCCTCCTTCTTGCTGTGTTCTCAGATGGGAGTGAGAGAAAGAGCTTGGATCTCTCTTCTTCTTCTTCCTCCCATCATGAGGACCCCACCCTCATGACCTCATATAAGCCTAATTACCTCCAAAGGCCCCCCTCTCCTAATACCATCACATTACAGGGGGCTGGGGCTTTAACATATGGATTTGGGGGAGAGGTTACATTCAGTCCATAGCAATGAATGTACCAGTACCTGCACCCTCAGACTGTGGTTTAAGCCTCTTCTCATGGTCCACTCCCCTGCATGGGCCCCAACCTACCTGGATTCACCCATCCTTTAAGACCTAGTTCAAACTTCCCCACTCACAGGAAGCCTTCTCTGACTACTTCCTTCCTTTCTCTGATTCCCAGCTCTATTTAAAATTTGTTACCCAATTGAACACTTGCTTCTATGCAATGCTGTATTGATCTTTAATCTTGGAATCTAGATGAACAGAATATAGTCTATGTTTTACTCTGTGGCAACCCCGAATGAATTTAATGTTTCAATGATTAAGAGATAGACTCTTATAGAACTGCAGAGCACTAACCCTTACCTTACAAATCTGAAAATAGAGGCTCCAAGAGGTGATGGGACCTTGTATCATGTGGATAGGATGCCCAGGTCTCGGGACCCCACAGTTCAGTTCAGTTCAGTCACTCAGTCGTGTCCGACTCTCCGTGACCCCATGAATCACAGCTTCAGTAGCCTATCATTTTGCCCTTTGATACAGTTCATGGGGTTCTCAAGGCAAGTATACTGAAGTGGTTTGCCATTCCCTCCTCCAGTCAGGACCCCACAGGCCTCCACTGGCCTCCACTAAAACCAGGGAGCTGGTGTTTAAGTTTGAGTTCTCCTTGAAGCATCCCTTTGGGCAAGGATGTGAGTGCAAGTCATTTATTTGGGAGTAGGTTCCAAGAAGCATGGGGAGGGAGTGGAGAAGAGAGAAAGGGAAGAAAGGAAAGCTAATTGAGGAGAATTAATGAGTGGGTTGGAGAAGGCAATGGCAAGCCACTCCAGTACTATTGCCTAGAAAATCCCATGGATGGAGGAGCCTGGTAGGCTGCGGTCCGTGGGGTCGCTGGGGGTCGGACACGGCTGAGCGACTTCACTTTCACTTTTCACTTTCCACTTTCACACATTGGAGAAGGAAATGGCAACCCACTCCAGTGTTCTTGCCTGGAGAATCCCAGGGACGGGGGAGCCTGGTGGGCTTCCGTCTATGGGGTCACACAGAGTCGGACACGACTGAAGTGACTTAGCAGCAGCAGCAGCAGCAATGAGTGGGTTTCCACTGTGGGCCATCTGGCCAGTTAAGAGGCTGCAGAACACGCAAGGGAGCCAAGGGTTTCTCCATGAGCTCCTGTAGCTCAGGGTTGACAGCCCGTAGCTTAAGGATCTCAGTCCCATTGCTTCTGCCTGCTGTGTGGGACTAAGCTCCCTTCCAGAGCCAAAGAACAGCCCCAGGAACAGGAAGGCAGGCACTGGGCTGGGAAGCTTTCTGCAGGCACGTGGTCTGTCCACCACGGCCATGGTGACCTCCGAGTGAGTTGAAGAGGCAGGGGGGGCCACCGACAGGGTCTGCCACGGCCAGTGACACCTGCCCATCAGTGAAAGGAGAGCTCATACCCGAATTCCTCTCCTATCTGTGTTCTGTTTGCAGGGAACCGGCCTCCGCTTCAAGATCTCAGATGAAAAGCTAGGACCCACTCCCCCCCACCCCACCTGGGGGACTTTGAAAAAGCACAAGGAGAGACGTCCCTGGCAGTCTCGGGGCTAAGACTCTGCACTACCCGTGCAGGGGGCCAGGGTCCCAGCCCTGGTCGGGGAACTGGATCCCACATGCCGCAACTAAAAGAATCTGCAGGCCACAACTAAGAGACGCCTCTCTCTGGGCACTCACAGCTGGGTAGGGGGCTCACGGCGGGCACCATGCCGGTGTCCGGAGGATGCAGGGTTAAGCGGACCCCAGCCCAGCCTCCTGCGTCCCTGGGGGATGGGACCAGGGGAGCTGTCAACCGGCGGGCTGAGTGACAGGCTCTGGGCACCAGGTTCTCACAAGAGGCCCCTGAGTGCCCAGCACAGACGCTGTAAAGAGGAGATACGAGCAACAGCTTCAGCAGGTGTTTCAGAAAACCCCACTCGTGCTCTTCCCCAGGCGTGTCGTGTTCTGAGTGTGCGCGGCAAACACACCTGGCATCTCCGCCTCTTGTCCTAGGCGCTCACCTCGGCCTGAAAATACGGGCCTCTCCATCCACCTGCTTCCTTGAAAGGCACCCTCTGCAGAGGCCCCCACCTCTGCAGACACACACACAGAAAACCCCTGGTAGGCAAACCCAGATTCAAGCCTCCTCCCCGCCTCTAATGGGCTCTGAGCTCAGTGACACATCCCATTCCAGGCCTCGGTTTCCTCATCTGTACAGTGGGCACTGTGGCCCTTTTCGGCACCGACCTTGTGGGTCTGGAGCATCCTAAAACGCCCTCAGGGAAGCTCAGCCCCCTTTTCAGAGAAATCGCAGACCCCTGACGGACAACATGCATCTCAGCATCGTGTCCCCGTGTCACTGTCTCCGTCCCAGGTCACTGCCTGCCCCGCTGACACACCAGGCCTGCTGATGAAAGGAAGCACAGGGTGGTGCCCTCCTTTGCCCTTTCTGGAACAGGGATCAACGTCTTTGAGCAGAGCTACCTCAATGGCCTGGCACAGAAAGACCACCAACCCCACTCAGTGAGGTGCTGCAACCCCGGGCCCTCCACTCCCGCCCTTTGGCTCCGCCTTAACAACATAGGGGGTCAAGTTCCAATAACCACGTGTTTCTGGTGGCTTCGGGATGGAGGAGGAAAAGCTAGGAGGGGTGGTTCCTGGCCCCCTCTTTGCCTCTGATCCCATGGGGAACACTGTTTTTGGATTTGGAAGCGAGTTCTTAGCAGAAGGGCTTTTGATGGGGCCCTACTCCCCAAACGTTCCAAATGGTAGGCTTAGAACAAAGAGTTTCTAGGACCGAGACCCCAGAGCCAGCCATCTGGCCTTTGAAGACACGACTCAGATGTCCAGCTGAGTGGAGGATCCTTCCAGGGGAGCCCTCGAGAGCCCACAAAGGCCAGCCCATGATGGATGGACAGACGTACCCACTCCAGGAAGGGGCCATTCCTTTTCCTTTGCAGTGTTTGATTTTTATTTGCTCAGATTAGGAAGCCTGCTTGTAGTCCTTTTGCAGAGCACATCTCGAACATTTCACCTGTTAGCGCTCCCCTGTGTCACGGCCAAGTGAGTTATTATCACAGCACCCCAGGTGGGGAAACTGAGGCTGTGGGAGCAGGAGAGGATGAGTCAAGTTCAGACGGTGAGACATCAGCCTCCTCACGCCTCAGATACTCAGTCCCCACTAAGCCCTCAAATTCTGAGTCTGGGATGGAATCGGGGTGGGAGGTGTGGGGGCACATAGAGTCGAGCTTCCTGGGGCCTGGGGCATACCAGTTCCTATTTCCAAGAGGAGATTGTGACCAGCGATTCGCTGGGAAACCGGGTTTTCAAAAAATATATAAAGAAAGGAAAGAAAAGCGGAAGACACCACCCACCCTCCCCAGCAATCCGGGGCAGCTGGGTGTCCGATCAGCCCTCCCTTCCTTACACCTTCCCTTTTTACATCAACATTCAATCATCTTTCCCCATTCACTTCACCTCTTCCATTTTTATCTTACGCTGCCCATGAAAATTGGTGTGAAATAAAAAGGCAACTCTGCCTACAGATGTAATCAATTGATTTGGCAGGTAGCCCGTGGACACCTAGGGAGGAAAGCCAGGCTCCAGCGTGGACATCCTCTCTTGTATTTTCTTTATCTGCCTCCTTCCTTTCTGCCTCTCTGTCCCCCTCCTTATATTTTTCTGTCTCCTCCTTTTCGGCCTTGCTTTGATCTTCCTGTTATTTTCTGCTTTGCATTTAAGGGGCACAAACCAGTCTCTGGGTCCCCACCCCTGCTTCTTCACCTTTATTTTGTTATATGAGAGGCAGTGGAGGGAGTGTCTGCCTTTCCCCATCACCTCTGCAGGATGCTAGAAGATGCCAGAGCTTCCAGGGTTCCTCCTCAATCTTTCTGGAGAGGCGAGGCCAGGTTCAAGATCTTAAAGGAGCCCAGCCTCCTAACCCCTTACAGACAGCTCCAGATGGTAGCTAAGTCTATAAAACCAGTACCAGAAGGAAGTCCCTCCATCCTCAGGAAAGGAAGAAATGTCCCATGTAGGAGAATCATTTATTTCTACTCATTAAATCACTTACTAAATATATATATATATAAGCATCACTATGGCCAGGCACTGGGGATACAGAAATGAACCAAACAGCCATAGCTCCTTGCAAAGTACGTTTCCCGGCATAGAATAGATGCTCAGTAAATAGAGGTCACTGTTGGTTATTATTATTCTAGAAGCCTTCATGATAGTGCAAGGTGCTTAACAGCATTCAATAAATGTTAGTTCCCTCTCTTCTAAAGGCAAGAGAGACTAACTCTGTACAATATCTGTTTATTGGTCTGGCTGCTGTTTTAATATAAGAAAGGATGGAGGTGTGGAAACCAAAATGCTCGCTCTGGTGCGAATTAGAAGATATTCCTTCAACACAAAATTACAATGAAAAACCCGCACTATTATAACCATAGTACGTTATGTTATAATAATACTTGGTGTGAAGAAAAACCACAAAGTGCTATGAGGACTTAATTCGGAAATGCGGGGAAGGGATTTCCTTGGCGGCCCCAGGGTTAAGACTCCATGCCGCCAATGCAGAGGGTTCAGGTTTGATCCCTGGTTTTTGAAGTAGGGTCCCCTCAGCAATGGAGCAGCATCGGGGAGCTTGTGGGAACTGAGCATCCTCAGGTCCTGCCAGAGCTACTGAATCAGGAACTCTGACGATGGGGTCCATCAGCTCTCCAGGAGAGTCTGGGGCTTCTTGAAGCGTGAGAACTGCTGATGTCAGCTGAGACCAGAAGGCTGAGTGGGAGCCGGCCACGTGATGGGGAGAAAGAAAGCTTTCCAGAGAGAACAGCACAGCACATACCAAGGCCCTGGGGCAGGAAGGCCATGGGAAGGTGTGGCTGGGATGTGGCGAGGGATGGGGAGGCAGGGGTTGGAGAGTTAGACCTCACAGAGTCCTAGAGACCCATAGAAGAGTGTGGACTTTTTCCAGCATGCTCCGGAAGCTGCAGAGAGCGCTCAGCAGAGGAATGACACCATACAAGGTCAATGTCACAGGATCCGGCTTACATCTGTGCTGGTGGGCCAAAGTGCGAGCTAAAACCACCTGTAGCCCAGCTCCCACGGCTTCCCAAAGCCTCCAACCTCTTCCCAGGGCACACCTGCCCCTGTCCCCCATGGAAGATCCCTTCTCAGCCCCCAAGAAGTGGGTATCAGGGCAGGGCAGGGTGGTGTAACTGCTGGGCTGGTGCCAGAGTCCTGGCAGAAGGCTCTTTCCTCCCATCCTATGCCTTTTGATACCTAATAGGATTTTCTACCTGTCTGCATGTATTATTTTTATCTTTTTAAAGATGTCCATAGGGGGTATCAAAGCAGAGGGATTATAGGTTATTTTTGTTTCTGTTCTACAGGCTCCTGAATTTTATGAAATAAAAGCAAACACAATTTTATAAAGCCAATATTTATCAAATCCTGTTATGCACCAGGTCCTTTGGTGAGTTTGCTCTTTATTCTCTCAAATATTTATGGAGCGTCTGCCCTGCCCTGGGTACTGGGTGGGCCTGGGGGTGCGGAGGAGAGGAAACTCAACTCCTGCCTCCATGGTGTTTCCGTTCTAATGACAGGAGTCAGACCAATACACCAATTAAAGAGGCAAAAATAGATGTCAGTGTTTGCTCAGGAAGGGGAACAGGGCGTATGGGGTGGGCTGGTCAGGGAAGCCTGAGAAGGTGGCCCCTGGGTGAAGGCCCATGAAGGAGAAGAGGGAATTAGTCTGTTGACAAGGAGCAGAAAGATGAGAGCCCCAAGGTGGATGCTGGCCTGAAGACGACCAGCAAAGAGGGTGATGGCGTACAGGGTGGAGGACAGACAGAGGGCTCAGGAGGGCCTGTGAGGGTGGCCATGCAGCTCATGACTGTCACCTGGGAGCCACTGACCCCCAAGACTTGATCTGATATCTGGAAAGCATCACTCGGCGATGTGATAAGAACAGCCCAAGAGAGGGACAGAGCAAGACTGAAGCAGGCTGTCTGGAGAGCAGGGTTTGACAAGCCAGGTGGGAGATGACATCAGCTTGGGCTGGTGCAGAGGAGAGCCAGGCTCATCTGACCCTCGACTGGCTCCGAAGTGGGAGCCGACGGGGTTTGATGCTGGAGAACGGAAGAGACGGAGGAGGCTCCAGGATCCGCCATCGCTTTGGGGTACAAGCAGCAGAAGACAGCTGGCATTTATCAACATGAGGTTGGAGGTCTGGTGGGGGAGCAGTAGGTTTCTGGAGGGGAGAGAGAGCTGGTTAATTTGGTTTAGAACATTTGACGTTTGAGATGCTAATCTGTTGACTTGGATCCGTCAAGGAGCAGACGCCAAGACAGGATCGGGTGGGCAAGAGACTTCAGGGGAAATGGCTGTGAAGGATGGAGGGGAGGGAGCAGGGGTCGGTGAGGAGATTCCCAGATGCAGGATGGTCACCTCTGAAGAGAAATGGGAGACTGGGGAGGAGGATGTCTGCAGACGCAGCACATTTCTAAGAAGGGCTCAGCCAGGTTCCTGGGGAGTGCTCGAACCAAAATCTGCCATCGGGGGTGGCCACATGCCACAGGGGCGGATCTGCCCTGTACCCCCTTCTCTCTGGCTTACCCCACCCCAGCCCATGCTCGGTCACGAGCTGGGGGAAGCCCACAGATGCATAGACTCGGCACGTGAGGCCAGTCCGGGGATGTCAGTCACCCTGCTCCCATTAACGGTGTGAGTGGAGCGTTCCCACGGCTGCCACAGCCTGTTAGACGTGTCAGCAGAGCTCTCGAGTAGGCAGTTGGATATACGAGTCTGGAGTTCAACACGAGGTCCAAGCTGGAGATAAAATTTTAAGAGTCTTCAGCTTATAAACGGTATTTAAGGACCAGAGAATGGATGAGAGGGCGCATAATTGGTGGAGAAGAGCAATCCGAGGACTGAGGCTGGAGAGTCACCTGCACTCAAACGTCAGGGGAGGCGGAGGGGCCAGCGATGGTGCCAGGGGAGCAGGAGGGAAGCGCAGCCTGTGAGGTCCTGGACGCCAAGGACAGAAAGTGTTTCCAAGGCGAGGGGCTACCACCTTTCAGAACGCCACCAATCGCCATTTATTTAGCATCGTTCACAGGCCTGGCGATTTGTCAACGGTTTCACACGCATCACCCCACTGAGCTGGTCTCCTCACCTGGGGGGGGTGACCCAGACCTTTCTGGGGCCAACACACCCACCCCTCAGTTGCTGGGAGTATTGGCAGCTGACACCCAAGGCCGTACCCCCTCCCCAGGGGTGCAAAAGCCCAGCCTCCACGCTGCCATTCTGGACACTTTAAAGGGGCCATTGGTGCTTCAAAGCTCCTAAGATCAACTGAGGCCTGGGGGGCAGCTACAGTCAGTAGTTTCCTCCATCAGAGGAAAGGTTTGTTGATCACAGGGGGCTGGGGGGATGTTACCTCTTTAAGAATCCACTGGATGGATGCTCTAGTGAGAAACAGGAAACTCAGGGACTCTCTGGCCGTTCTTCTAAGTCCTGACCCACTTCACCTCCCTCTAGACACTCCTCATCCCCGTTTTCTGGTTACTTTCCTCCTTTCGGTGGCATTTATCACCGTCCAATGTACTACATCACTTATTTATTTGTCTACTATTTCTATTTCGGGCTTCCCTGGTGGTTCAATGGTAAAGAATCCACCTCCAGTGCAGGAGACCTGGGTTCGATCCCTGGGTCGGGAATATCTCCTGGAGAAGGAAATGGCAACCCACTCCTGTATTCTTGCCTGGGAAATCCCACGGACTAAGGGGCCTGGTGGGCTACAGCCCATGGGGTCGCAAAGAGTCGGACACGGCTGAGCAACTAAACAACAACAAATTTACGGTTCACCTTCCTCCTTTTCTGGAACGCCAGCTCCCTGGGGACAGGGATATGTGCCAACTTTGTTTACTGATGTATCCTAATGCCCACGCCACAGGAGGAGTGTGTGAGTGCTGTCCTAAGGACTTCCTGGCCGCTGAGCTCTGTGTTGCTCCCGTCAGCCTTATGAAGAAGGAACTACTACCATGCCCAGTTTACAGCTGGGAAAACTGAGGCATGGAGCGGTTCACTTCAACCCTGGACTCTCGTAGCTAGAAACGCAGAGCCAAGGTGCCAACACAGGCAGTCTGGTCGCAGGGTTTGTGCTCTTAACTATCCCAGGCATGGCCAAGACACACACACGCACAGAGAGAAACAAGTTGATCTGCAGCTCTGTGCATGCTAAGCTGCTTGAGTCGTGTCCAACTCTTTGTGACCCCATGGGCTGTAGCCCACCAGCCTCTTCTGTCCAGGCAAAGATACTGGAGTGGTACAAAGAGGCAAATTTCCAGCAGAACCCCCCCACCCTATCCTAATGTTCAACGCTGGCATGTCAGATCCGAGGCAGCAGAGGGCATTCCTGTATGCGCTTCCCCCTTTGCAGTGGGTTGAATATGGACCTTCAAAAAGACACATCCAAGTTACAATCTCCTGGAACCTCTGAAGGTGAAAAGGGCCTTGGCAGCAGTAGAGATGAAGTCATCCAGGATTTAGGGTGGGCCCTATCCCTCTCTTAAGAGAGAGAGAAGGAGCAGACACACAGTGACGCCGGGAGGAGGCCATGTGAGGATGGAGGCAGGGACTGGGGAGACACATCCACCAGCCTAGGATCTGGCGACACCGGAGGCCGGGAGAGGTCGGGAACAGATGCTCTTCAGCCTCCAGGAGGAACCAGCGCAGCCCGTCCTTCACTTTGGACGGCAGGCCTCTAGAACCCTCAGAGAATCCTCGTGTGTCGTTTCAAGCCATACCGTTTGCGACCATTTGTTACAGCATCCGTGGGAAGCTGATACACCCCGTCCCACTTCCTCCTCGCCGCCGCCCCCCACCGCCCCTCGGAGCACAGGAGGCTTCCGCCCGCCCCTCGCCCCTCCGTCTTGCCTCCCCTCTCTTCTCTCCATCCCCACCGAGCCGTCATCATCGTCGGAGGCTGAATCTGTGAGGTCCCCATGGCAACGGCTCTGATGCCAGAACCGGGATCTCGGCACTGGGAACAGCTGCGGGTGGGGGCCCGGGAGGGGTGAGCCGAGAAAACAGACAGCGGAGGGGGGGAAGCGACTGCCAACCCCCTGGGCTTTATGTTAGCTCTCTTTTAAAGAAAACAAAGCGCTCTTAACCTGATGAATAGTCTGTGCGCAGAGAAGGAAAAAGCCTGGCGGAGGGGGCTGCGATCCAGCCCGGGTGTGGGGTGGGGCGGGGCTCAGACAGAGCCAGCCTCCGGGTCCCTTCCAGACGCGCCCCGACCCAGCGGTCAGCAGCCCGGGCCGGCCTGCTCGCGGCCCGCAAGCCCCCGGCCCAGGGAACAGCCTCGGGGCCCCCGACGGTGGCCTGAGCGGGCCTCTGCCCCTTCTCGGTCCCGCTGCTCTGCCCTCGGTGGACGCAAGCCCGGCGACCTCCGCGTGGAGCCGGCCCGGCGGCCTCCTGGACCAGGCCCGCCTCACCCGCTTCCACCGAGGACTGCGCCGCCGGCCTCCTGGCCCCCAGCCGGCCGGCCAGAAAGCTCCGGCGGTGCCGTCGGGGGTCCCCTTCTCTTCCCGCGCCGCCGCCTCCCGCCCGTCCTGCGGGCGCCCCGCGCCCCGCGCCGCTTCCAGCCTGTCTGCTCCGCGCGGCCGCCTGCTGCCCGGCCAGCCTTCATCCTCGGGGGAAGCCCACTTTCACGCTTTCCTTCCCGACAGTGTGCTCCCACCTCCGGGCACGCACGGGTGGACACACACCCACTCACACATACCGTCTGCGCATGAACAGACACACACACACTCATTCACATCCACGTTTACACACAGTACCATGGAGACACACTAACACACACTCACACACAAATACACACTCATACGTACTCATTCACACAAACATTCTCACACAGGCACATGCAGACACACACTCATTCACACACTTAGATACTCGCACATACCATGTACACATGGACACAGACACTCACACCAACACACAGACACACACTCATTCACACACTCAGACACACTGAGACACGCTAACAGACACACCCAGTCACACACACACACACACGGAAATACACATACCCAGTCACACAAACACTCACACCCACCCCCACACACACACTCTGGTTCTGGCGCTGCTGTCGCGGAGGTGGTCACGTGGCACAGGTCAGCAGGGGCATCAACAAGCTGGAGGGGCCCAGAGGGCAAGGAGGACACATGCTGTCTCTCTCCTCCCCCCTCACTTTCCAGCTCACCTGACACAGTGCAAAACGCACAATAGGTTCTTCATGCTGCTGCTGCTGCTGCTAAGTCGCTTCAGTCGTGTCTGACTCTGTGCGACCCCATAGACGGCAGCCCACCAGGCTCCCCCGTCCCTGGGATTCTCCATAAGTACTTATTAAATGAGTCACCCAGGAATGCTCAGCAGCTACTGTTTTGCAGCCCAGAACTTCAAAGTTTCCCTTGTTAAAACCACTGTTTCTCTAAACAAGAAACGAGGAGAGTAGAGAAAGAATATCTGTCTGTATTCCACATACCTCCCATCCCGGAGACTTTGACAAAATCCCCTACCTGGGAAGATCTCCCTGCATCCTTCAGGCTCCCTCTAATGCCCGGCACAAGCAAACCCTTGACCCCTGCTTGTGGATGAATAAATAAACAAATGAATCAAATAGTGTCACTTTCCCCTGGGACTTGTTTAGCACAGGTCTGGGTATGGTGAAGGCATCAGTCAGAATGAGTGGGTGGTTGGATGGATGGAAGTGACCTTTAAAGTCTGGCTTTAAACTCACTTCTAAGACACTTTCTGGAATATTTCCACTCCGCTCAGATCTCCTCCTTTATTGAGCACTTTTATGGTAGGTAATGAACTCAGCTTGAGCATTATTCCTATATGGTTTTAGCCATTTCACTCCCATGGGTGAAGGAATATGTGCGAATACTCACGTACACCACCACCGCCCCGTTAGCCCATGGCTCCTCCAGAGCAAGGACTGGGCTGATTCCATTGTGTCTTCCTTGAAGCTGCCGCAGGGCTGAGTCTCCCCGCCTTAGAAGGTGTTGCAGGGGTCCTGGCGAGGGCGGCTCCACTGCAGATGCTTCTTGGAGCACCCAGGGGATGGGGAGTCTCCTTTAGCTATGATTTCTCCTTTATGGGAAAGTGGCCAAGTGTGGTTTCTTTTCAATCCCTAGAGAAATGTTTGATTGTCTTTCTAGGAACCACACTTATAGGGCAGAGAAGTGCTCAAAGAGCCCCACTCCATGTTTCCAGAAGAAGGGGAACAGGGAGCCCAGGGATGGCCCTCAGTTGGGGCAGATTTGGAATCAGTTTCCACATGACAGCCTTGGCTGCCACACCCTGGCTCCTCATACTCTTGTTTCCAGAAGCAAAGGGAAGGAGAAAAATGCATTTTCCAGAACAATCTAGAAACCCCTAGAAATTGCCAGAGGTCTCTAGGCTTGTCTATCAATGCAGTGTACTAGGATGCTTTAGTCACCTGGATTTGCCCTTAATGGGGACACAGGCTCAGCCCTGTTTCCTTGTACTAAATTAAACCAGATCAGCTAAATTAAACCAAATCAGCAAAGCAGTACAGAGTGTTCCAGTGTCCTGGGAGGGGTCCTGGAGGGTGCAGCCTCCTCATTTTCTGTTTTCTGATCTGTAAAATGGAGTGATGTCAGCACTGACCTCACAGGCCACCATGAGGACTAAACAATGGGAACCATGTAAAATGCTTGGCATCGTGTCCTGCACGTAGCAGATGCTTAATAACAATTGGTGACTCAGGGGTAAAGAATCTGCCTCCAATGCAGGACACATGGGTTCTATCCCTGGGTCAGGAAGATCCCCTGGAGAAGGAAATGGCAACCCACTCCAGTATTCTGGCCTGAGAAATCCCATGGACAGAGGAGCCTGGCGGGCTACAGTCCATGGAATCGCAAGAGTCGGACCCCACTTAGTGATTAAGCCACCTTGATGATGGCAAAGATGAAGGCTAAGAAGAAGCTGCTCTTTGCAGTTAGAAGCCGAGTCCCTCCGAAAGGCCACTCAGTTGCCTGGCTGCACTGGCCAGGGCCTTTACAGCTCCTCGCCTCTGCCCACCAAAGCATCCACAGAACCAACAGTGCCCCCTACAGGTCTTGGCCTGCAGAGACTGTCTGACACATGGCTGGCTGCCTCTGGGAGCAGAGGGTTAAAATGCCTAGGGACTGTTCCCCTGCAACGAGAAGGTTCCCCGGAGTTCTGCTGGAAGTCAGATTTCATCTCCAAAGGCGGCATTCCTAGAATGCACAGCTGCCTGGCCTCGCCCAGCTCCTCTGTCCTCTTCCTCTCGAGCTTCTGAAGACTACTGGGTTCAGCACAGACGTTGGGCTGGGGGACAAGAGACCTGGGTTCAAGGACAGTTCAGCCACTGGCTGGCTCTGTAACCTCAGACAAGTCCTCTGACCTTCCCAGGCCTCTTTCCTAGAGAACTTCCAAAGTTCCATCCAACTGCGAAGCTCAGAATTCCCTGAACTCTGTCAAGCCTCTAGCCAGGAGTTCGAGATGTATGTAGCAATGGAGCAAGGTTCTCTGGGGGCCCCAGCGGCTCATCCAGAGAGATGAATATCTAGCAGATTGCCCCTGACTCTATCCTCCCAACCCAGTCCAGGTGGCTGCTCTGTTCCTCGGGGCTGTGTGTTTGGGCAGCCGCACATCCACACCTGTCCGGTTTCCTCCGGTTTGTGTGCGAGCCAGACCAGCTTGTTAGTTTTTACCTGGTATTTTTCAGGGTCACCGTCTGCGTGGAGTTTGTGATGAAGCCTTCTGGCGATATTTCCCAACAAGCAAATTTGCCTTCTAGAACGGCCCAAGAAAAGGTCCATGGCTGGGGAGTCTGTATCGCTCTGTCGCAGAAATTAAAGGAGCAGTTTGCCACAATAAAGAACTGTCTGCTTGGCGGCTGCTCACCCCAGCCAGCCTCCTCCTGCTTCCCGCTCTGATGCTGTGGGTATGAATCCTCTTCTCGCTGCAGGGAGGATAAACTCACCGTCTTGGGAGCTATAGGTAAACCACTGATTACAGTTACCCTCCACCCAGGCTACTGCACCCTGTGATTAAAATAACTGCTGTGGGGACTTAGAGAACGAACTTGTGGTTGCCGGGACGGGAAGGTAAGGGGAAAGGAATAGTTAGGAAATTATGTCTGCTCTATTTAAAATGGACAAGCAACAAGGACCTCCCGTACAGCACAGGGAACTCTGCTCCGTGTTATGTGGCAGGTCGATGGAAGAGGAGCCTGGGGGAGAATGCACCCGTGCATATGTGTGGCTGAGCCCCTGTGCTGTCCACCTGAAACTGTCCCCACATTGGTGATCAGCTACGTGCATGCGTGCTCAGTCGCTTCAGTTGTGTCCGACTCTCTGCAACCCTATGGACTGAGGCCTCCAGGTTCCTCTGTTGGTGGGAGTCTCCAGGCAAGAATACTGGAGTGGGTTGCCATGCCCTCCTTCAGGGGATCTTCCCAACCTAGGGATCAAACCCGTGTCTCCTGGACCTCTGGATTCTTTATCCTTTGAGCCACCTGGGAAGCCCCGTTAATCAGCTATACTCCAATACAAAATACAAAGTTTAAAAAAATATCTGCTATGAGGCTTGGGGGAGCCTTACAGAAGGGTTTACTGTACACCAACTTTTTTCCCTTTATTTGCCCCACGATGATCCAAACAGTGTGCAAGTAGGGGGGTGGAGAGCCTCAGAAAGTCAATGTACTAAATAGTTTTCAGTGGTTATTTACTGGGATGGGGACCTGGATGTTACTGGAGATGTGAATTTTCTGTTCTTAATTTATACAAATATTTTAAAGTGGTTGCTTTTCTCCCCCCCTATGTTTCAAGTTAACAAAAAATTGAGCACCTTCCATAAGGGAAATGCATATGTTGAAATGTCTTGATTTCATCTTGATGCAAATTAAGGCAGAGACAAGAAAGCGCAGTGTACTGAGTCCAGTTGATGGTGGGATTTGGTGGTGGGGAGGGGCAGGTTGGAAAGGAAGAAGAAGATAACCCCTCACATCTGGCTCCCAGCATCCCTGAAGACTTGGTATTTGATCAATTTTGTGGGCTTCTATAAGGAACAGGTCTCATCAGTACTCCAAGTCTGTCTGTGTTTAATTGACTTACTGTCCTCATCTCCCTCCTGAAGGGGTTTATTGCAACCTCATCCTCAGTCACTCTGCATAGATTTGAATTTCACAAATGAAATCTGTAGCTGGGAAAGGTTTGATTCCCTTTGCTGAGCTGCACTGTCTCTATCCCTTTGCAGGAGTCGTGGGACTCCTGAGACGGTTTGTGTGGGAGTCCCTCTGTTACGGGGAGGGAGTGAGACAACCTCCCGACAGTGACTCTCGGAGAACCGAAATTGACATCTGCAACCCATGGTAGGAGAAAAGATCCTGACTGAGAAAAAAAAGTATAACCTCATGTCTCAGAAAAGGAAGAAACCGCTGCTAACCAGATTGGCTCACATCTGAGCTCTTGAGAGCAGGGACTACAGAGCAAAGAAAATGCCCCATGTCTTAGCATTGCAGCCAAGACCTAGCAGCCAGCTCCCGCCCTGGCTGCTTCGGGGTCAAGGATGGAAACATACAGCTTGGCTAAAGCCAGGTCACCTTGAGGAAGTATCTCTTCAAAGCTGTCAAGAAGAGCCTGGAAACTGTCAGAGGCTCTCACATCCCTAGCACTGGCGAATCTTGACTCTTTGCATGACAGCAAAGCTCAGGGGCGTGCCATTTTCAGACAGTTCTTGGCAAGATGCCTCTGGATATTACAGTTCTTGCAGGAGCAGACAGCCAAGAGGGCAAGGCGAATACCAGCGCTGGCGGCACCGTGTCTTCATTCAGGGAAGACACTTCTCTGATCATTTCCTGCAAGACCTTGAGCCAAATTGTATGAGGCCAGCATACCTTTTTTTTCGCTTTCACTTTTTATTACAAGAAATGACAAGTATATACAAATAGACTAGTGCAGTAAACCCCGCTGTGTGCCCATCACGCACCTTCAACGGTTACCAACATCTCGTTTTCCTTATTTCATCTATTTCTCTTTCCACTCAATACCTCTCCTCTTATTTTGTTTAGTTTTTTAGAAAAAATTTATAATGCATTGAAATGCACAGGACTTTGCTTTACATTTTGACAAAAGAATATGTTCGTAAAACTGAGAGTCCCTTGGACTGCAAGGAGATTCAACCAGTCCATTCTAAAGGAGATCAATCCTGGGTGTTCATCGGAAGGACTGATGCTAAAGCTGAAACTCCAATACTTTGGCCACCTCATGGGAAGAGTTGACTCACTGGAAAAGACTCTGATGCTGGGAGGGATTGGGGGCGGGAGGAGATGGGGACGGCAGAGAATGAGATGGCTGGATGGCATCACCGACTTGATGGACATGAGTTTGAGTGAGCTCCAGGAGTCGGTGATGGACAGGGAGGCCTGGCGTGCTGTGATTCATGGGGTCGCAAAGAGTCTGACACGACTGAGCGACTGAACTGAACTGAACTGAACTGAACTGAACCTGTAGAAGAAGAAAAGTTATTTTCGATCTTCTTAGGGTCTTTGGCTGGGTCTGAAAATGATGCTGATAAAGATGAATTGACAAGAGAAACGTGTATAGATTTTATTGAATTTTCACATGTACGTGGGAGCCTTCACAAGGAAGTCAAGACCCAAGGAAGTAAGCAGAGCAGGAAGATTTTATACTTTTTAGACAAAGGACTATATGGAGCATTGACAAGACAAAGGGTTTGGGGTTAGGGTAGTAATTGTTGAAGAAGCAACTAAGGAGATAAGGGTTATTTTAAAGAGGTTTGTTTGTACAGATTTCTTGGACCCAGATTCCCAGTCTCTGGGGATAAGAATGTCTCCCTTCCACCTTAAAATATTCAATATGCCAAGGTACGATATTGGGTTAGCAGGTCCTGAACTCCATCAAACCCACCTTCCTATTATAATATATTGGGTTGGCCAAAAAGTTTGTTCAAGTTTTTCTGTACCATGGTCCAAAAAAATCGAACAAACTTTTTGGCCAACCCAATAAAACATGTCCATCTTACTAGAATGATCTGTAATGCCTCTTCCCAGTTAATACCCCCAACTCCCATCATGCAACCATCATCCTGATTTTTTCACCGTAGATCGGTTTCACCTATTCTAGAAATTCATGGAAGTATGACCTTTGGTGTCTGAATTCTTTTTATCTGCATGACTTTGGTGTGATTCTGTTATGTCATTACAAGTATGACCAGATCATTCCTTTTATTTCTTTGTAGTTTTCAGTTGTGTGGATATTTCGCTCCTGTGCATCCATCCTCCTGTGGTATCCTTCCCAGTTTTTGCAGTTATTAATGGAACTGCAGTGAACAATTACGTGAAAATTTTTTATGAACATATGTTTTCATTTCTCTGAGATGAAACTTATGGGGGCAAAGGATAGGTATACCAATTAACTTGCTAAAAAGTTGAAAGTTTCTCTAAAGTAGCTTTTTGATAACATTTTACAACCCCACAAACCATGCATGAGACATTTGGTTGACCTACATACTCGTCAGTATTTGATGTTGACAGTCTTTCTGTGTTAGCCTGTCTAACGGGATTTGAGCAGGTGTGTTGTGTATCTCACTGAAGTTTTAATTTACCTTTACCTGACGACTAATAAAATGCTCAACACTTTTACGTCTGCTTGTTGGCTTCCTTTGTAAAGGGTCTCTTAAAATCTTTTGACCATTTTGTGTTGCGAGCTCGTCTTTTCATTTCTGAGTAGTAGATGTTTATGACAGAGCTTAAATCTGAGTCCTTAATCAGGTATATGTTTCATGGACGCTTTCTCCTGGTTGGTGGACTGCATTTAATTTTAAGGGTATCATTTGATGAGGCGGCATTTTTAATTTTGAGAAAGGCTAATTTCTCAGGTTTTCTTTTTTTTAAAGAAATTTTATTCATTTTTGGCTGCTCTGGGTCTTTATTGGTTTGCATAGGCTTTCTCTGCTTGTGGCAAGCGGGGCCTGCTCTTCACTGCAGTGATGGTGGTGCGTGGGCCTAGCTGCTCCAAGGCGTGTGGAATCTGCCCAGACCAGGGACTGAACCCATGTACCCTACGTTGGTAGGCACATTCTTATCCACTGTGCCACCAGGGAAGTCCATCATTCTTTTTCTTCCATGGTGATTATTCTCTGTGTCCTGTCTGAAAATTCTTCACCTACCCTAGGTTGCAAAGATACCCTCACTTTTCCTCTAAAAGCGATCTAATGTTAGTTTTTACATTTAGTTCCGTCACTACTCTCCTGCTAATTGCTGCGTGAGGTAGGGATTGAGATTCTTTTCTTCCCCGTGTGGATATCAAGTTGTTCCAAAAGCATTTGTTCAAAAGATTTTCCTTCCTTCCTCGAAATATTTTGGTGCCCTTGTCAAAAATCAATTGCTTGTGGAAGTGTCAATCTATTGCTGGTCTCACTATTCTGTTTCGTTGACCTTCGTCTGTTATTATGGCAACACAACACTGTTTTGATGACTTTATAGTGAGTTTTAGGAAGTGCATGTTTTTCAGCGGCTTTGTTCTTATTTCAAGATTTACTGGATATTTTAGGTCCTTTGTTTTTTTACATGAATCTTAGAAGCATATTAGCAATTTCTCTTTGTAAAAAAGTCTAGAAGAATTTTGATTGAGATTGTATGGAAACTCTAATTTAGGGAGAATTTACATCTGAATTCAAGTGACTCATCTAACCCTCGAGCATGGTATATCTCCCCTTTCATTGACTACAGAAATCATTATTGCCATAGAAATTACAAACACACATGGCAGAAATTATGTTATTATTACGGAAGCTGTCATTTATCCCGACAGTATGCTGTACGTTTATATGTAGAGGCCTTGCAGATGTTTTGGTAAATTTAGTCCTGCTGTGGACTGAATCACGTGCCCCTCCCAACACCACCACCACTGCGAACTTTATATAGTGAAGCCCTAACTTTCAATGTGATTATTGTTGGAAAGAGAGCTTTTAGGAGGAAACTAAGGTTAAATGAGGGCTTCCCTGGTGGCTCAGTGGTAAAGAACCCACTTTGCCAGTGCAGGAAATGTTGATTTGATACCTGGGTTGGGAAGACCCCTGGAGAAGGAAAAGGCAACCCACTGCAGGAGTCTTGCCTGGGAAATCCCATGGACAGAGGAGTGTGGTGGGTTACAATCCATGGGGTCGCCAAAGAGTAGAACATGACTTAGCGACTAAATAACAACTTCAAGGTTAAGTGAAGCCAAAGAGTAGAGTCCTACTCTGATAGAACTGGTGGCCTAACAAGAGGAGGAATCGGTTCTTTGCCCTGCCCCGGTGGCATGCGTGTGCCAAGGAGACGCCACGTAAGTATACATGGAGAAAGTGGCATCTGCAGGTCAGAAAAAGAGCTTTTCCCGGAACCCACCCTCACTGGCACCCTGGTCTGCGACCTCCAGCCTCCAGGACTATGAGAAAAGGAATGTCTGTTGTTTAAACTGCCTAGCCTGCGGTATTTTGTTATGGGAGCCCAAGCTGACTAATAAAATTCCTAAATGCTTTATATTTTTAAGGATATTATAAATGGAATTTTAAAACTTACTTTTCTAATTGTTTCTACTATTCTATTAAAAAAAAATACAGTTGACTTTATTATATTGACCTTGTAGCCTAAAGGCATATTGCATGCATGTTTAGTCTCTCTTGTCCGATTCTTTGCAATCCTTTGGACTATAGCCTGCCAGGCTCCTCTGTCCATGGAATGTTCCAGCCAAGAATACTGGAGGAGGAGGTTGCCGTTTCCTCCCCCAGGGGATCTTCCTGACCCAGGGAAGAGACTTCTGCACTGGCAGGTGAATTCTTTACCACTGAGCCACCTGGGAAACCATGTTAAATGCACTTAATAGTATTTTTTTAGGTTCCACATGTCAGTGATAGCATACAGTGTTTGCCTTTGTCTGACTTATTTCACATAGCATAATAACCTCCAGGGTCATCGGTATTGTTGCAAATGCAAAATTTCATTCTTTTTTATGGCTGAGTAGAATACAATTGTGTGTGTGTGTGTGCTTACCTTATCCACTCATCTGTTGATGGACACTTAGGTTGCCTCCGTATCTTGGCTATTATAAATAATGCCGCTATGACCATTGGGGTGTACGTATCTTTTTGAATTTGTGTTTTCTGGTCATATACCTAGGAGTGGAATCGCCGGGTCATACGGTAGTTCTGTTTTGGTTTTTTGAGGAATCTCCATTCTGTTTTCCATAGTGGCTGCACCAACCGTGTAGGAGGGTTCCCTCATCTCCACATCCTCACCAACATTCTTTGTGTTCCTTTAACCAGCTGAGCCACCAGGGAAGCCCTTTTGGGTTCTTTTTGATGAGCCATTCTGATAGGTATGAGGTGAAAACTCATAGTGGCTTTGATTTGCATTTCCCTAATGATTAGCGATGTGGAGCGTCTTTTCATGTGCCTTTGGCTACATTAATTAATTTTTGAATGTTAAACCAATCTTACATTCCTGGAATAGATTCTACTTGGTGATGATGTATTAGTCTTTTTATTTGTTGCAAGATTCAACTGGCTAATATTTTGTTACAGATTTTTACATCTCTGTTCGTGAGGAATATTGGTCTATATTTTTTCTTGTATTAGCTTTGTCAAACTTCATATCAGCGTTATATTGGCCTCATGAAATGAGCTGGAACATTTTCTTTCTCCCTCTATTATAAACAATAAATTTATCAAAGTCCTCTCTTCATAAGGAAAATAGTGTAAGTAAAATTAGCCTTGGTATTTGATAGAATTAGCCAGTGAAACCATCTGAGCCTGGAGTTCCTTTGTGTGAAGTTTCCTGATAACAAATTTAATTTCTTTGAAATTCAAATGTCCTATTTCACCTGATGACAGTTTTCATTAAGTCATGTTTTTCAAGAAATTAATCCATTTCATCTAATTTGTCAAATATTTTAGAACAAAGTTGCTTATAATAATTCTTATTATCCCTTACATGTCGAAGAGTCTATAGTGATGGCCCTTTTTGTGTTCCTAACATAGCAATTTATATTTTCCCCTCTTTTTCCTTGATCAGTCTTTCTAGAGGTATACAATTTTATTTATAAAATTATTTGGCTGGTTATTTCAAATAACCAACTTTTGACTGTATTTTTTTGTTCATTTTCTACTTCTATGAGTTCTGCTCCTTTGATTGCCTCCCTCATGCTTACTTTGGGTTTAATTTGCTTGTTGTTTTCTAACTTTTTAATGTATAAATTTAGAATATTTATTTTAGATTTTCTTCCTTTATACTATATAATTCCTTAAAGCTATACATTTTTCTATAAGCATCGATTTAGCTGCATTTCACACATTTTGATATAGTAAAGTTTTATTATCTTTTACCTTGAAATGTTTTCTAATTTACTTGTGTGTGTGTGTATGTGTGAGATTCATGGATTATTGAGAAATGTTGTTTAATTTTCAGATCTGCAGACTCTTATTCATTGTTCTTGATTTCTAATTTAATTCCACTGTGTCAGATCACATATTCTGTAAGATTCCAATCTTTTAAAATTATGGAGAGTTGTCCTGTGGGCTACCATATGTCTTTCAACTGTTTTATGGACGTTTGGAAAGAATGTGTATTCTACAGTTGTTCCATGTATAGCTCGGTAAATATCATTAGGTTGAGAAAATTGATAACATCTTTCAAGTACTTTATTTTCTTACTGATGTATTTTTCATTAACCGTTCTACAAAGGCAAGGGCGCTCAAGTCTCTAACTGAGACTAGATTTCTCTAGTCCTCCTTTCAGTTCTGTCAGCTTTTGGAGTGTGACTTTGGAGCCCTGTTACTAGAGTCACACACATTTTAAATTGTTCTGTCTTCTTCGTATTTGGGCTCTCTTAACGTTATGAAATGTCTCTCATCTCTAGTGATAGCGCTTTGTCTTAAAGTCTAATTTGTCAAATATTAATATAACTATCCCAGCTTTTTTGGGGGGCCGCACTGCATGGCATCTGGGATCTTAGTTCCCCAACCAGGGATCCACCCAACACCCTCTATAGTGGAAGCATGGAGTCCCAACCACTGGACCACCAGGGAACTTCCACACTTCAGCTTTCTTATAATTTAGCATTTGCATGGTGTGTCATTTTTCATCTGTTTACTTTTATCCTGTTTATGTCTTTGTATTTAAAATCCATGTCTTATAAGTGTATAGTGGGTCTTATTATGTTTACCCAGTTTGAGCATCTCTGCTTCTTAGAACGGGTGTTTGCAATTGTTAGTTTTGTTCTACTCCTTGTGATCCCGTGAACTGCAGCACACCAGGCTTCCCTGCCCTTCATCGTCTCCTGGAGTTTGCACATATTCATGTCCTTTGAGTCAGTGACGCCATCCAGCCATCTCATCCTCTGTTGTCCCCTTCTCCTCCCACTTTCAGTCTTTCTCAGAATCTGGGTCTTTTCCACTGAGTCAGCTCTTGGCATCAGGTGGCCAAAGTATTGGAGCTTCAGCTTCAGCATCAGTCCTTCCAATGAATATTCAGGCTTGATTTCCTTTAGGATGGACTGTAAGAAGTGTTTAGTCCATTTATTTTGTAATAAAGTTATTGATATAATTGAATTTAATCTGCCATCTTGCTATTTGCCTTCTATGTTCTCATTTGTTTTCTTCCTCTGATCCTCCTTTCATGCCTTCCTTTGTGCTAATATGTTTTAATATTCCATTTTGATTCCAACTTTGGCTTTTTAGAGCTGTCATCTATAATATTTGGGCTTCCCTTATGGCTTAGCTGGTAAAGAATCTGCCCACAATGTGGGAGAACTGGGTTCAATCCCTGGGTTGGGAAGATACCCTGGAGAAGGGAAAGGCTACCCACTTCAGTATTCTGGCCTGGAGAATTCCATGGACTGTATAGTCCTTGGGGTCGCAAAGAGTCAGACACGACTGAGTGACTTTCGCTTTCACTTTTCACTTTCTATAATATTCACCTATTAACTCACCAGTCTACTCAGAGTTAATGTTTTAGCACTTCACAGAAACTATAGAAATTTAAAACTATATAGTCTCATTGCTCCTCTATCTTTGTGCAACTTTTGCCACATATATTACGTCCATGTTTAAAAATACTCACAATGTATGTTTTAAAATATTTATTTATTTGGCTGCATTGGGTCTTAGTTTTGACATGTGGAATCTAGTTCCCTGAGCAGGGATTGAGCCTGGGCCCCCTTCATTGGGAGCTCAGAGTCTTATCCATGGGGCCATCAGAAAGTCCAGACAATCTAGTTTAATAAGTTTTGCTTTAAATAGTCATATACATTTTTGTCTCTGTATTTTAAAGAAATAGATAAAATATAAAAGGCCACACCATTTTCCAGGTGGTGCCTGGTGGGCTACAGTCCATGGGGTCGAAGAGAGTCAGGCAAGACTCGCGACTGAGCACACGCGCACAAAAGGTTATACACATACACAAGACTATAGACTTGTGTTGGTTTATCCCTTTATTCCTTTCTGCTGGCTTATCATCTGAAGTCATTTAACTTCAGCCTAAAGAATTAACCTTTAACATTTCTTGTAGTACAAGTCTGTTGGAAATTCTCTCAGTTTTTGTTTTCGAATGTCTTAATCTTTACTTTTGAGGGCTAACTTAACTGGGTATAGAATTCTATGCGTTGGAGTTTTTCTGAATTTTAAAGTTACTGTTTTACTGTCTTCTGGCTTCTGTTTGCTCTGATGAGAAGTCAGCCATCAAAGTATTTCTTAATAGAATGTGCTGTTTTTCCCTGAGTGCTTTCAAGCTTTTCCCTTTATTTTCAGATTTCAATTGTTTGATTATAACGCACCTCAGCAGACTTCTCTTTATATGTATCCTGCTCGGAGCTTGTGACCTTATCGGATTTGCAAATTAATGCCTTTCACAAAATTTGGGGAGATTTTAGTTAATAATTCTTCAAATACGTTTCTGCCTAACTTTCTGTCTCCTCTCCTTCTGGTACTCTAATTACCAGTATTTTTAGCTTGATATCATCCCATAGGTTTATGAGGTTTCTGCTCATTTTTCTACCATTTTTTCCCTCTTTATTCTTCTCATTGAATAATTTCTGTTGATTTGTCTTCAAATCCACTGGCTCTTCTTCCACCTCTGATCAACTACTAAATGATTCAAGGAATTCTTTCATTTCAGTTATGTATATTTTGGAGGTAGAACTGCAGAGCCCAGTACAGTAGTCAGTATATGTCTATTAAAATTAAAACTAAATAAAATTAATTAAAACTAAATAAAATTAAAATTCAATTCCTTCTTCACAGTAGGCACATTTCTTATGCTCAATAGCCAAGTTGACTGGTGGTTTCAGTGTTGGACAGTGCAGGTACAGAATATTTTCATCACTACAAAAAGCTCTATTGGACAGAGTTGCTCTCAAATTTCCACTTGGCTCTTTTTATAGTTTATATTTCTTTACCGAGATTTCCTATCTTTCCAATGGAAATATTTTCAAGTCTTAGAATAAATTCATAATAGGTGCTTTAAATTCCTTTGTACTTGCAACACCTGGATCACCATGGGGTCAGTTTCTATTGATGGCTTTTTTTCCCCCTTAAATATAAGTAATATTTTCCTTTTTCTTCACCTGTCTAATGGGTGTTCATTGGAAGGACTGATGCTAAAGCTGAAACTCCAATACTTTGGCCACCTCATGTGACGAGTTGACTCACTGGAAAAGAATCTGATGCTGGGAGGGATTGGGGGCAGGAGGAGAAGGGGACAACAGAGAATGAGATGGCTGGATGGCATCACCGACTCGATGGATGTGAGTTTGAGTGAACTCTGGGAGTTGGTGATGGACAGGGAGGCCTGGCGTGCTGTGATTCATGGGGTTGCAAAGAGTTGGATATGACTGAGTGACTGAACTGAACTGAACCGAATGATTTTTGATTGGATACTGGTAAGTTTTAATGATACATTGTAGAGGCACTGGAGCCCATTTTTTTCTTTGTCAATTTATTCTAGCAGGTAATTAAGCTGACTGGACTCAAACTCCAAAGGTTATCTTGTCTTTGAACAGCAGCAATTGAAATTTCTTCTCAGTTCCTTCAGCTTCCAGCTGCTGCTTCTTGCCCCCTGGGGCACAGAGTCCCCTCTGATTATATACACCTTAGACGTGCCTAGAATTTAGGTGGATCTTATATGTAAATTTGGGGGCTCACTTTCTCTACAGCACCCTTCCTTCAAGAATTTCCCACCCCCCCAAACTTTCTGACTTTCTTCCAGCCCTGAACTCTGTTCTCCAACACATTGAGCCAGCATAGCTATGACTTTCTGCCACTTCAATGTATGCACACATTTAGGAGTTCTGGGTAAAAAAATCTATGATGAGAAAACAGCTATTTTTAGCTGCTGCCTAGGCATTTTATAGTATGACAACCCTGCTCACACCCAGAGTCTGGACATTTAGATAAGGACCTGAGCTTAGGATTTCTGCCTCAAGTTCCTGCTTTGCTTTTGCTGGGGGACCTTTTAAAATAACCACCAAAGAGTTGAGCCTGAAAAAAGTTAGTGACCTCTGCCCCGACCATCTTATAAGTAATAGATGCTTGCTACCCTGCTCTGTCTCCTGCTTACTCTTGCCCTGAGACAGAACTGCCCTTCCCCCAGCTCACTGCGTCCCCGCCCCTCATTCTGGGATCCTTAAGCAGTAAATGCTGTGACTTTCCTTCCTTTGCATGGGTACAGTAGAACCATACCTTCAATCAAAATGACCCTGGGGTTTTCACTTCTGCAAAGTGGGAGCTCAGACCCTGAAGAAGCTCCCCACCAACCCTGTGTGGGTGGCCTGTGCCTCCTCTTTTGGCCATCATCTGCATATTCTTAGTTTAATACACCAGCCACAGGCCCCCCTTCTCAAAGTCTCAAACTTACACAAGTCACCCACACAGTTAATCTTTCAAGGGGAGAGGCCTCCCCAATCTCTATTTTTTAATTGCTCTTCTTCTTATGTCTCCTCTAGGTTTTGTATGTGGAAGGGTTACTTTACCAAGTTATGACACGGTTCCCAGAAGCCAGAGCTCCCACCATTCATTTTCCCCCAGTGTCACGTTCATTCCATTTGCACTGTTGAAGATTTGACCTTGGGGCATATGGCTTTAGGGGGGAAACCTTCCATTTGTTCTCTGTCCCAGGGAGGAAACTCAAAGGCTAGACTTATGTTAACCACCAGGATCCGAAGTGATAAGTACTCCCGGGTTATAGTTACTAACATTCTCCAAGGAATGCAGACCATCTAAGAAGAAACCGGCACAATCCCATCTAGACCTAACTCTCTTTCAATCCTTTGGAAAACCATAATTTATTTTTTTCCTCTCGGGGGGGAGGGGGGAACTGATAGAGCTTGAACATCCATCACTATCATCATCCACTAAAAAAGAATTCTCCTTCAACCACCTACACATACCAGTAGGTGACATTCATACAGAAATCTAATAGCACAGCGATAATTTGTCAGTAGACACACATGTGGCTGTAGAGAAATCACATAACCTAGTGGGAAAGCATGAATATGGATTCCGGTCCCACCATCTTTTAGCTGGGTGGCCTTGGGAAGTTCTTTTTAACCTCCCTAAGCCACACCTTTCTTTCACCTGTGGGTGCATGCTCAGCCACTCAGTCGTGTCTGACTCTTTGTGACCCCATGGACTGTAGCCCTCCAGGCTCCCCTGTCCACGGAATTTTCCAGGCAAGAATACTGGAGTGGATTTCCATTTCCTTCTCCACATCATCTGGTAAAGTTGGAATAATAATATCATCCTTGTAGGGTTGTTATGATAACGCATGAAAAGTGCCTCCTGTAATACAGATGACAGAGCCTCTCAAGAATTCTATTTCCCATCCCCTTCCTTTATCTCTATTTATAGCATCCCCAGAGTCTCTACAACCAGCCACATGAAATCCAGTTGAAGGTAAGGTCCTACCAGCAGTGAGAGCTTTCCGAAACTTATCCATAGCTTATCATGGATAATGGTTCTCTAAATGTTTGTAAATCATGTAGAAAGACCCTGAGAATGGCATCTTCAATTTAGAATTTCTGAGGGCTACTTCAGTTTCCTAGGGCTTCCCAGGTGGTGCAGTGGTAAAGAATCCACCTGCCAATGCTCCTTCTAGAGACAAGATTTTGATCCCTGGGTTGGGAAGATCCCCTGGAGCAGAAAGTGGCAACCAACCCCAATGTTCTTGCCTGGGAAACCCCTTGGACAGCGGAGCCTGGCCAGCTACAATCTACGGAGCCACAAAGAGTCGGACATGACGGAGCAACTGAGCACATGCTTGTATCCTATGACCTCAGAGAAATTCTGCTTTGTGTGATTCCTGAACATTTCAATGAAGTTCTCCAATTTAGGGGAACCATCTGATGAATAAGTCTCTCTGAATGATCTAGTATCCAGATGAGAGAGGAAAACTATGACGTCATAGTTTTCCACTGTCATCTTCTTAGTCTAGAGCATCAAGGCTGCTGCTTTCCATCCTTCCTAAGATGGAATTCTTGCAAACCTGGCTGCATGGCTCCCAAAGCCGGACAAAAGCTTCCAGCTTTCCTGGGGCTTTTCATTGCTTTCAAATATATCTTCCGTAAAAGGCAATCACACGGAGTCGCTTTAGTGTCTTTTGGGAAAAGTCCTGCAGCGTTGGGTCCACCGTGAGCATCTCCTTCCCAGGATGTCAAGCAGTTATTGACTTCTTGGTTTGTGCTAGCTGATTGCAACATTCTGTTTCTTATACCAGCAGCTTGCCTAAAGCGTCAGAACCGCGCTCATCCGTGACACACAAGGTGGCCCCGAGGCTCCAATTACTCAGCACTCAAGAACAGTGTCATCACAGGAAGGAACAGAGCACAGACGGCCGGAGAGCCCTCCCTCTGTCTTCGCAAGAGTCAAGTTGCTATCTGTGTGGGGCTGTCTCTACAAAGTATTCTTGCCACAAGACTCCTGGGGGGATTTCTCTCTAATGATGAGTCTTCTTCCCCCATGAAAGAGACTGCTGTTCAGTGTTTAGAACTAAAAATCCACTGCTTGCCAGTGAGTGCCAAGAGGCAGGCCTGAATCATGATGGGCTACCTAGCTGCCCACTCAGGCAAATCAGGCTGTGTGCATCCACAGAAAGTTATCACCCTGATCCATTCATTCATTGAAAGTATACTTGAGTGCTGGATCTAGGGAGACAGCAGAGGACAAGGCTGCAAGAATTGATTAGTTCTATCAGATGACCTTGCTGAGGACAGGAGCCAGGATTGACTGAGTGGGGGCTTTTCACAGAAGACCCACTACATGTTAACACTACATCTAAACTATACTATGGCTACATCTTCTCTAATCCGTTCCACAGAGATTATCCAGATGAAGACACCAAGCTTGCACGGGTCTTAAGACGCAGAGTAGGGACTTTCCTGGTGGTTCCAGGGGTTAACAATTTGCCTGCCAATGCAGGGGATGTGGGTCCAGTCCCTGATCCAGGAAGGTTTCACAAGCTGCAAGGCAAATAAACCCGTGCCCCACAAATACTGAGCCGGTGCTCTGGAGACTGTGAGCTGGAACCCCTGAGCCTACAGGCCCTTGAGCCCGTGCTCTGCCCTAAGAGGAGCCACTGCATTGAGAAGCCTGAGCACTGCAACCAGAGAGTCGCCCCCGCTTGCTTCAAGTAGAGAAAGCCCTCCCTGCAATGAGGACCCGACACGGCCAGAAAAGTAAATAAAAAAATAAAAGAACCGGAGCTGGGATCCAAACCTCTGTGAAAGTGTCTCCCTAGACCACACACTGCTGCCTGACACATTCCAGAACCAGACACAGAGGCTATTGTAGCATCACAGACTGAAGGTCCCACCAGCCCTTCCATCTGTAGAATGGGGCCCCCGTGGACATGTTCCAATTTAAAGAGGGTGTGACAGTGAAGGAGCTAGGAGCATGGGGCCAATCTGCCTGCGTCTAGTTCCTGGCTCTACCTGTTAACTTGCGGCCTCTCTGTGCCCGAATCGCCTCACTGGTAAAGTGGCTCTTGTCCACTCATGAGCGCATGCTAAGTCTCTTCAGTCGTGTCCGACTCTCTGCCACCCCATGGACTGTAGCCTTCCAGGCTCCTCTGCCCATGGGATTCTCCAGGCAAGAATACTGGAGTGGGTTGCCATGTCCTTCTCCAGGGGATCATCCCAACTCAAGAATCAAACCTGTGTCTTCTGCATTGGCAGGAGGACTCTTTACCACTGTGCCATCAGGGAGTTCAGTTCAGTTCAGTCGCTCAGTCGTTTCCAACTCTTTGCGACCCCATGAATCACAGCACACCAGCCCTCCCTGTCCATCACCAACTCCCGGAGGTCACTCAAACTCATGTCCATCGAGTCGGTGATGCCATCCAGCCATCTCATTCTCTGTCATCCCCGTCTCCTCCCACCCCTAATCCCTCCCAGCATCAGATTCTTTTCCAGTGAGTCAACTCGTCGCATGAGGTGGCCAAAGTATTGGAGTTTCAGCTTTAGCATCAGTCCTTTCAATGAACACCCAGGACTGATCTCCTTTAGAATGGACTGGTCCGATCTCCTTGCAGTCCAAGGGACTCTCAAGAGTCTTCTCCAGCACCACAGTTCAAAAGCATCAATTCTTCAGCGATCAGCTTTCTTCACAGTCCAACTCTCACATCCATATATGACCACGGGAAAAACCATAGCCTTGACTAGACAGACCTTGGTTGGCAAAGTAATGTCTCTGCTTTTTAATATGCTGTCTAGGTTGGTCATAACTTTCCTTCCAAGGAGTAAGCGTCTTTTAATTTCATGGCTGCAATCAGCATCTGCAGTGATTTTGGAGCCCCAAAAAATAAACTCTGACACTGTTTCCACTGTTTCCCCATCTATTTCCTATGAAGTGATGGGACCAGATGCCATGACCTTCGTTTTCTGAATGTTGAGCTTCAAGCCAACCTTTTCACTCTCCTCTTTGACTTTCATCAAGAGGCCTTTGAGTTCCTCTTCACTTTCTGCCATAAGGGTGGTGTCATCTGCATATCTGAGCTTATTGATATTTCTCCCGGCAATCTTGATTCCAGCTTGTGCTTCTTCCAGCCCAGTGTTCCTCATGATGTACTCTGCATATAAGTTAAATAAGCAGGGTGACAATATACAACCTTGACGTACTCCTTTTCCTATTTGGAACCAGTCTGTTGTTCCATGTCCAGTTCTAACTGTTGCTTTCTGACCTGCATACAGATTTCTCAAGAGGCAGGTCAGGTGAAGCCCCATCTAAATGTAAATATCTCCAAATGCCATCAGTTTGGGCCTAGAGCTTCAACGTAGCAATTCTGGAGGGACACAGTCAGCCTATAGTAATGACTGGAGCATATTAAGAGATCAGTAAATGTCAGCTCCACCTGCAAGGCACGTCAAGGTTGCACAGAAATCCTCCGGGCCACTTTCTTGGTCCAAGACCATTACACGGCAGGGCAAGGAGTGACCCATCCGCCAGAGAGCATGAGGTCATTATTTATCAGAATTAGCCTTTATTTTGTATTCGTGGGGAGAGGTATTTTCTGGGGAAGTTAGTCCACCACTTTTTGCAGCCTTAAAGGATGCCTTTTAAGAGGCTACTTCTTCCTTCCCTACTTCCTTTCTGGCGGCTCAGAGCCTTGGCCACTGAGGTCACCTCTGGTTGGGTGCATGTCCGCCTCCCCGCACGAGCCCCAAACCTGAGAGCACTGACTCTTCCAGGCCATCTGGCAGCCCTGGCTGATTTTATCACGGTTGTAACTCTCTGGAATAGCTGCCATTAAGCTACAGCTAGTGGTGCAAAGCTGGTACTATTGTGTCTACTGCCTCATTTTCATAAATTTCTATGGGCACTAATTGAGCGCCTACTGTGTGTGTCCTGTGGATGCCTACTGAGTTTTCTATCTCCACCACCTACCACCATCCCCACCATCACAGCAAACACGCCTCATTATCATCTGCGAATGGAGAGCTTGCCCCATGGTTCCGGAGGGGGGGGTCCCTGTCCTTCCATGCCGGGGTCTGTGCTCTCTCCAGCTGCCTCCACTCAGCCCAGAGAGAAAAGCTTCAGGGACGAGCCCCCTGGCCTCACGTCTTGGTAAGCTGACCTCCCTCCACCCAAGTCCCACTCTGTTCTTCACTCCCCAATGCCCTGCAGCCACCCTTAAACGCATCCTGAGTCATAATCTTCTTCGGTTTTTCAAACATTCTGCATTGCTGTTCCCATCCCTACCTCTCTGATCTTTCTGTATCTCTGAGTTTTCTTCTCTCTTGAACACTCAGCTCTCTTGGACCTCTTCTCTGGTCATCGATCTTGCCCCAGCTCTGCCACCACCCATCCCTGAGTCTATCACACAACTCTGAGAAACAACTGCTTCCATAGCCCAACCCCCTCATCTCCAGCTTCAGCAGGCTCAGGCTCCCAGACAGGTATCCCTTGAACTCCAGATTCACGGGTGAGTTACTGACAGGTGTCTACTCCAACCTGAGTCTAGGGACTTGCAAATGGGGAAAAAATTTCAAGTGATGGCTCCACTCTGGATCACATTTCTGCTGTGAAAAGACAACAGATCTGGTCTAGACACCCAAGCACTGAGTTATCACACTCCACTCCTGCAATTTCCATCGAGCTGATTTCAAGTGGGCTTATGTATTGTCTCTGCTACTGCCAAAAACACCGCA
The DNA here is from genome assembly GCF_049115385.1 of Moschus berezovskii. Lineage (NCBI taxonomy): Eukaryota > Metazoa > Chordata > Mammalia > Artiodactyla > Moschidae > Moschus > Moschus berezovskii. The sequence goes on along the minus strand of NC_142479.1, from coordinate 68,513,698 downwards.
GGGCTCTCGAGCATACACAATAGGTGTGCAGGCACACTCCTGCACACGTGGGTGCCCGCAACCACCCCATCATTTTCCCAGGCTTATTTTGCAGTGGTATGAAAGAGCACAAAGAATTTCTAAGTCAGTTGTATTCTTTGCTGTTATTATTAGTTGTAGTGCATTGAAGAGGGACAAACAATGTAGTTTGTTCTGTCGCCTCTCCAGTCCTAGAGATTTATTTTCGAGAATTATTATTTTTTTTTTGTCACTGTGTTGAAAGAACTCAAGAAAGACTAATTACTCTCCTCTCTCTTTTAGCTGAGCATAAAGCTGGATCCGACGGTGAGCCTGAGTGAGCCGCTACGGGGTGGTGTTTTTGTGTCTCGGCTTGAAGGTGATTGGGGAATCTCCTGAGTCTTTGCATGTGTCTTTGGAAAACTGTGAGCATCACACCCAGCACCCATGTCCAAGATGGCAATCAAGCCCATGAGCAACAGCATTAGATGCCCACGTGGATGATGGCACAGAAGGACCCTCCATCTCCCATCTTCCCAGTTTCCCCTTGACCCATGAATTGTTCTGTTTGGTGCAGAAATAGTACTCTCCATTCTCAAAGCTGGGCACAGTCTTGTATAAAACCCACTCTTCTGCTTCTGATTGAGTCTTTGTGCCCTAGGACTGAGGGGTGAGGACCCTCGGGAGCAGCCTAGAAGAGCAGCCTCTGCAGGCGGATGGTCCTGACCCCACCCCCAATTCCCAGCCCAAAGTCCCCCCCTGCCCCTCCTTCTCTAGACTCTGCAATGATCCCATCCAACCACGCGGTGGTTTCACTCAGAAACTCTCCAGCTCTCACACTGCTCGGCGTGGCCTCGAATCACATGATACACTCACAAAGTCCAGGTCCTTAGTTCGCAAGTACTGAAGCTGAGCCTAAGATCTCCATGGAAGAATTTCTTAGCTGGATGAATCCTTAAAGGTCAAGCATAGATAGAAATTTCCTAGATGGAAGCTCAGAGGATCCTTATAGCCGTGGCAGAACTACTGGTTTGAAATGATTCCCTAGTGGCTCAGTGGTAAAGAATCAGTCTGCAATGCAGGAGACGCAGGAGACGTGGGTTTTATACCTGGATCTGGAAGATCCCCTGGAGGAGGGCATGGTTACCCCCCTCCAGTATCATTGCTGGGAAAATCCCATTGACAGAGGAGCCTGGCGGGCTACGGTCCATGGGGTCGCAAAGAGTCAGACATGACTGAGGGACTAAGTGTGAGCAGCACGATCTGATTAGAGCCCTGGAAGTTTCGAGGAGGAGCAGCAGGGCTGCCCGCCCTTCCTGCTCCCTCCAGCCAGGCCTTGAGCTGCCTGGAGCCCATCACAAGACAAACAGGGTGGGGTGGCCCAGGAGCTGGGAAAACATGTGTTCAGCTCTGGGAGCAGGCAACTCTGGGCCCAGCTCACCCCCTCACTGAGCCTTTCACATTTGTAAAAGGAGGGAATCGAACCAGATTACCTCTGGGGTTCTACTGCTGCATGATTTTTATTGTTTTACGTTTATTTATCTCTGGCTGCACTGGCTCTTGGCTGCAGTCCACGGGCTTCCTCTAGTTACAGCTCTCGAGCTTAGTTGCCCTGTGGCATGTGAGATCTCAGTTCCCTGACCAGGGAGGGAACCCGCGTCCTCTGCAGTGGAAGGTGGATTCTTAACCACCGGACTGCCAGGGAAGTCCCTGCATGACTGTTTATTTAAAAAAAAAAAAAACTCCTCCATTTTGCGGAGCTCTGAGACGTGACAGAAAGCATTTCCAAGGGGGGACATCTGAGTTTCCTCTAGAAAGATCCAAGAAGGAAAATATCCATCAATAGGAAAGGAGCAGCAAGAGATATCCTCGGAAGATGGGGCAAGGTTGTGACCTGGGGGTGGGGCTGGAACTGGGGCCCTGGAGCACATACTCTCCCCTGGATCTTTGAACTAAGATCAGACATTTAGGCCACTGGACAGCAACTCTGCAACCCAGGGACGTGGTCCACTGCTTGTGTTAATGGTCCGTAATGGAGACACAAGGATGGTGTCCCGGCCTGCATTTCACTGCTCTGGGAGTGGGCGGGGTCTAATCCCCCCACCCCTGAGAGGCAGGACTAACCGCAGGCTGGAGCAAAGAGGTGGCAAGACAAGAGTAGGAACGCCGGAATCACTTGAAAAGAACAAATAGATCAAAAACCACAAGCTGCATCAGCAGGTCCCATAGGGCAAGGCAAGCCCACAAACATCGATGCTGAAGCCGGTTGAGAAGTCCATCCAGGAAGGCCAGGAAATCAGGAAGCTGGCAGTCACACCGAGGGCTATTCAGAGCCCCAGTCACGGCGACCATCTCCGCTCATGTGGCTTTTTCTAATGGACGTGAAGCCTCCAAGTCCCTCTTTCCGGGCCCCTCACGGGGCTGTTAACACCGTTTGCCAGCGAAAAAGTTCAGGAAGACATCTTCAGGATTGAAACCAACTGTTCCGTGGCTTTCCTGCCCTGCTGCCTTCTGTAACAGGAGGTGGGGAGTGGAGCCAGCTGGCCCACCGCCCCCTCCTCTCTACTCGGGCTCCCACGAGAGGGGTCACCTGGCAGTGAAGCAAGGAAAGGCTCTTTAGAAAGAAGGAGAGCTTGCCGCCTACCTGCCTCTCTGCAGCTGCCAGCACTGATAGGGAGCCCTGTGCTTGGCGGGTCAGAGTCTCAGCTGAAAACTATTAGGGTCGGCGGCTTTCCCCGTCTGACCTCATTCCATCTTGGTGATTGGAAACTGGGAGGGGTCTTGGAGATCAATCCAACTCATTTCTCTGATGGTGAGCAAATAGAGAAGTTCGGGAATGGGGAAGAGATGTACCCAGAGTCATGCGGGCAAGAGAGCCAGAATAAGAAGCGAAATCTACACAGGTGAAAACGCACGATAGAGCCTGAGATGATTCCAAGAGTCAGCAGACCCTGTAAGAGCCAAGCGGCCCATCTCTGGGGACCCATCTAAGTGAAGGCGGTGCCTGGAAAAGTGGTGGCAGCCAAGGGCGCGTGGAGGGTGGAGCTTGGCTGAGTGGGCGTGGCCTCAGAGGAGAGCCAATCACAAAAGGCCATCGTCTTTATTTCCTTGCGGCACTGATGCACTTCCCAGTGTGGCGGCTGGTAGCTCAGTGCTTCCAGCTGAGTGACGTGGTCGCAAAAGAAACTTGGACTTCCCTTTATAAGGGATGCTCACGTTCTTGGACCCACAAGGAGAAGGTGAAATTGAGGGTGAAAGACACAGAATTTGAGGAAAGTTATAACTTGAGTGCCGAAGAATTGATGTTTTCGAATTGTGGTGCTGGAGAAGGCTTGAGAGTCCCTCGGACAGCAAGCAGATCAAACCAGTCAATCCTAAAGGAAATCAACCCTGAATGCTCATTGGAAGACTTGATGCTGAAGCTCCAATACTTTGGCCACCTGATGCGAAGAGCTGACTCATTGGAAAAGATCCTGATGCTGGGAAAGAAGGATTGAGGGCAGGAGGATAGGGGGGCAACAGAGGATGAGATGGTTTTTGATGGCATCACCGATTCAATGGACATGAGTTTGAGCAAACTCCCAGAGACAGTGAAGGACAGGGAAGCCTGGTGTGCTGCAGTCCTTGGGGTCACAAAGTGTCGGACACAACTTAGTCAGTGAACAGCAACGTAACTTGGATACAAATACAGACAACTCTATCGCATCTGTTTCTCTCCAGGCTGTGGGTGTGGTATAGTCCTAAAGATGAGAGTCATTAAACTTAACCTGTTAGCTAGGATCAGGCAACTCAGTGGTTATCTGAACTTAGACACTCTCTGTCTTTCTGCTTCTGCCAGCCTAGCACACAGCTTCCATTTCAAGACTCTGACTTGGCTTAACATGGCTGCTGGAGCTCCAGCCATCACTTTCCAGGCAGAAGGGTAGGAAAGAGTGGGAAAGGCATCAAAGGGTAGCATGCCTTTCAGCTGAGTCAGCTTCCCTTGAGCCTCCTGCCCGGACATCCCACTGAACATAACCCATTACATCCCATGAACAGAATTTGGTCCCGAGGTCATGCCTAGCTGCTCGAAAACCAGGAAAAGGAGGTTTTGGCTGGTTTCATCAGCTCCCCAAATATAACAGAGTCTCTGGTTAGGGAAGAAAAGGGTTGGGCCTATTGGACAGAACCAAGAGTTCTGGCTTCCCTTGGGCCTAGTTTCCTCTGTGCTCTGGCTGTGCAGTTGTAACCCTGGTTTTCTACACCTGTGAAATGAGGAAAATCAAGGCAGGCTCCTCCCCTACCTCAAAGAGCAAGCATGATAATAAAGAACTTAATTAAAATCAAAAAAGATACAAAGATAGCAAAGGAAGGAAAATAAGCTGGTTGGGGGCCAGGTATGCACAGGAGTGGAGCTTGGCCTGGCTGGCTAGCTCTGTTGTCAACACTCCAGGGGAGCGGGCTAATTAAGGGCCCCCTGCTGCAGAGCCTTCAGAAAGGTAAGAATTCTTTGGAAATGTAACTAATTACCCCCTACCTGACTTTAAGACTATATTTTTGTGTCTGAGCCTCCTTCAAAAGAAGCCCTACCTGTGTTGCTGCCGGCCCAGGTGGATTCATGGTGTGGAACAGTTGGGGGAGAGAGGGAGGGACCAGGTCAAATGGGCAAGTGAGAAGTGAAAATCTGCCCACCTCCTGGTGTCCAATAGGATCAGTGTCCTCCCCTCCCTACCTTTGGCCCGAAGTGTAACAGGAGTAAAACTGAGTTCTGTGCTCTTCCTTCCCCACCCTATCTCTGGTGAAGATGCTAAGGAACTGGAGGGACCAAGGGCTGGGAGATGCAACCGGGTGGTTATGTGGGACTTGAGAGAAGTTCTCAAATAACGTGATGATGTCCATACTTCCAGGCACAAGGGTCTGCAGACCAAGGGGATGAGAAGGAAAATGTCACTGTCATCATCACTGGAGGAGGAGGAGACAGAGGAAGAAGAGGAAGCAGCAGAGTAGGAGGGGACCACATGAAGCTCTGGTTTAGGAAGTTAGGATCCAACTCTAAGACCAGTGCCCTGCACAGGGCGTCATTCTAAGAAGATGCAATAGAGAGAAAACAGTCAGGAGGGAAGAAGGAGGGAGAGAATAAGGAGGGTAAAATGAAGGCAATTTGACTATGTCTGCAAAACCTGGGAGGATGACAGACCTTTTATTGAAACTACAGAATGTCAGTATTGACCTCGGTATGGAAAACACCTAGAGAATGTTCTTCCCGAGCTCACCTTTCCAGAGAACTTTAGTATAGACAACAAACAGTGAGATCTGGGGAAAATCAGGTGGAACAGGCAGGGATTCTAACAGACAATGTGAAGAACTCCCCAGCTGTAAAAGCTTCCCAGAAGAGGACTCACTTGAAGGGGCTTTGTAGGATGAGTAGGAGTTCACTAGATGGCCAGGAGGAGAGAGCATGCCAGTCAAAGGCAACACCATATGTAAAGTCCAAAGATGTGAAATGGCCAAGGATGTCCAGGGAAGTGCAGTTGGTTGGGTCTGGCTGGACAGAGGTTTGTTGGGGGAGAGTGGCCGGGGATAAAGCTGAATCAATGGGATGGTCCCACTCCTGGGAAAATCATCAAGGAATATGGGCTTTCAGTGAAGGTAACTGGGAGCCACTGAAAGTAGTAGCAGGGGAGCAGCGTAATCACCAGCAAGTTTTAGGACAAGCACTCTGGCTGCAGAAAGGGAAGTGGACCTTGGGGATTTGCAGCAGCAACGCAAGCTGAAGGACCAGCGCAAAGCCCGAGCGGCTGCAGAAGGGGGGGCAGAGGGCGGAGGGCCCTCTGGGTGAGTGTGGACAGGACTTGGTGACTGCTGGGATGTGGAAGAATCTACGAGTCCTGCGTTCCTGGTGTGGGCGATGGGCGATGGGCACCACTAACCGGGTCGGACATAAGAAGGAAGAAGTCTGGCAGTGAGGTGACGATTTTACCTTCTGACGTCTCGGCTTTGGAGTGGCAGGGGGACCTTCAGGTGGGGATGGCAAAGCGGTGGTTGGACACGCGGGGCAGGAGCTGGGGGCGTGTGGGTCATCCGTGTACACATGACCCTCTGGTCTTATTTTTTTCAGTTGGGCTGCACAACTTTTGGGATCTTCGTTCCCCAGCCAGGGACTGAACCCCAGTCAGAGCGCCAAGTCCTATCCAGCGGACCACCAGGGAACTTCCTTCTCTCTGGTCTTTTCGATCGTGGGCCTGTTGCCTTTTCTCAGGGCCCCCAAGAACTTGGTCACGTCTAGAGGAGGGCAAGCCACTTGGGGAGGACAGACCCTCCTTGGGATAATGAGAGAGGGTGAGTGGGGGTCCCCAGCGAGGAGCCCCCTCCTTGTGAGATGCAGGTCTTTAGGACCAAGGAGCATCCCTCGTGTAAGACAGAAAGCTCTTCATTAAGCTGTTCTTGGCCCGGCCCCCTTGGCTGAGCAACTGGTCACACATGGAGCTTAATGCCAGTAAGAAGCAAATGGTCTCCCTAAGCGACCTTTTATTTGAGAAGCCCTGAGCCCTTCTTTGCCGTGATGGCTTTACGAAGCGCAGGCTCAGGAGTGGAGGGAGAGGAAAGAGGTGAAGACTGGGGGAGGAGGAGTGGTAATCAGTGGCGAGGACTCAGGGGGAGGAGGGGGCGGGAAAACGGGATGAGGGAGACAGAGGGATGTCAAGCCCTAGGGGATCGCCAACAGGCTGGAGCAACTGATGAACAATTCAGACTCTAACCTGAGTCCTGCAGAAGCCGCCCCACCATCTCTTTCAGTCCTGGGGAGTGTGAGTGTCCAGGCGGCTGCCTCCTGTCTGTTGGCAGACGCCCACCCACTCCCATACACAGTGTCCTCCGAGATGGTGGGCTGCACGGCCCCCTCCTGCCAGCCCATCTTCGCCATCCCTGAGCCAGAGACCTGCTGACCGGTAACCCTAGGCAGGCAGATTCCTCCCGCCTCTGCGGTGGAGAGTGGAAACTGAATCCGCCTCTTTCTTTGGACTTGCTACCTAACAGTGCCCGAAATCGCAAAGCTATTTATTCCCCTCTCCAGCCAGTGGTGTGCAAAAGTCCACTTGAAGGGACACCGCCAAAGTCAAGAGGCCTCCTCTGTGACCCAGGCCATGAGGCTCGAGGACCAGACAGTGCTTCAGACAGCAGCTGTGTCCACGTGTCAGTCTGCGATCACCAACGCAGAGCAGGTGGTGACTTCTCAGATGAGACAGAAAGGGACGGTCGGTCACATGGACCCTTCCCAAGTGAGGGTGGCGATGGGGGCGTCTCTTGTGGGGAGGAAAGGGGAGACAAACAAAGCAGGTTTGAGATGAGAAGGAAAAGACCAATTTGCCTTGCGTGGCAGCATCTCCCTCGCCATTGCAGAGACCGTGGACCAATTATTCCATCAAGTTCGATATTAGAGAAGCCAACTTCATTAGAGCTTCAAGGCGCATGAAACGTTAATCACGGAAACCTTGATATTCTGCAGGAGAGACTTACTCTGGAAAAGAAGAAGAAGAAAAAAAACACACTTTCATTTTCCTTTGAGGTTAATAGAAGGCTAATTTGAAAGCACTCGGTTAATGAGAAAGCTAAAAATACCTCTTGTAGGATCACATGCCTCAGTCCCGGCCTCGGCGGCCCCAGCTGCTCTGGAGCAGGAAGCCGGCTTCGGGAGGGAGAGGCAGCCCGGCCCACGAAGGACCAGCAGCCGCCACGGCTGTGTCCCCGGACGCGGCAGGTGGGCCCTCCCGTGCGGCCACGTTGCTCGGGAGGGACGCCGGTGCGAGGGAGTGAGGCGAGGGCCCGCCATCGGGGGCTCCCGGGACCACATGGCAGGGGCTCCCCGAGCCGGGAGGGCATTTCCTGGCCGCTTCCCTGGCGCGGGCCGTCACCGGGAGGGTGTCCACTGCGCACGAAGTTTACCTCTTGGTGAAGGAACCACCCCTGGGGTGGTCGGAGTAGCTCCCTGAGGGACCGAAGCCACAAGGGCAAGGAAAACAATGGTTTGTGGAGAGTGAAGACAGGTCTGATTCAGCCTGGAGGATTCATGTGTGTGTGAGAGAGAGAGAAACCCAGAGAGGAATTTGATTTCAAAGAAGAGACGCCCTGAGGGCCGACAGCTCTGGAGCTGCTCAGAAGGAGAGAGGAAGGTCCTACGTGTCTGAGGAAGTCATCAATCAGGGCGCAGTCTATTCCTTCGCCCCGCTTCCCGGGCGTCCAGGCGGATGGACGTGGCTTTGGAGCTGGCAGGGCAGGGGGGCGCTCTCCCCACCGTGGCCCCGGACCTTGGGCTCCGGACAAACCATCTGTGGACCTCCGCCTGGGCCTCCGTGCTCATGGCATGCTGTGATTCCCTTTGCTCTGCAGCCCTGGCTTTCCAGGGAAATGAAGAAAATGGAGCAGGATAAGGAGAAGGAAGGGACCTGTCCCCCACCCCACACAGACAGACACACACACACACACACACACACACACTGAGAAAGGGACCTGTGCCCCACCCAACCCAGACACACACACACACATATACACACACGTTTCCTCCTCCCAGGGCCTGGTCTGCTCCCCACTTAGGTGGTCTCACCAGCACTCCCCCCCACCACGGCCCTGCCTGCGGTAGAGCTCCCATTGGCTGAAAGATGCTCCCTTTAAACACATGCCGGAGTCCTCACTCCCTCCCTTACCCGCCAACCTGGACCCATCGGAGGGAAAGATAGAATGAGTGTAGCCACAAGCGGGTAGCTGGCAGATATGGAGGAGCCCCCCAACTCTGAATTCCTCTCCCCTGTAATTCCAGGGTCAGGAGACCAAGGCCCATTCATTGATTCACACAACCAGCCTTTATAAAAGGCCTGCAGCATGCCTGACCAAGGACATCATTGCCAAGGAGAAAAGCACAGATGCTCACACAGGGAGATAGAAATTAAACAAATAAATACATTTAACCCAGTATTGAGGAGTCTGGACATATTTGAGTACACATATGAAATGATTTTATGTGGCCCCATAATTCCCCCTAACTGCATTCTGCCAAATCTCCCTTTTTCTGCTACCTTAAAGACATTTAGCCAAATTATATACATTTTCAGCCATGCCCAGTTGTTATAGCCCTCTATTTCAATATTGGTCTTCCCAGGTGGCGCTAGTGGTAAAGAACCTGCCTGCCAATGCAGGAGGTTTGATAAGAGGTTTGATCTTATAAGAGACACAGGTTGGATCCCTGGGTCAGGAAGACTCCCTGGAGGAGGGCACGACAACCCACTCCAGTATTCTTGCCTGGAGAATCCCATGGACAGAGGAGCCTAGTGGGCTACAGTCCATAGGGTCACACACAGTCAGACATGACTGAAGCAACTTGGCATGCACGCATTTTCAGTATTTATTCCGATTTATTTAGAACTTCAGTCTTGGCAAAATTCAGAGCTCTGTTGCTCCAGGCTTGGCTATGACTGAATGGATTGGGGTGGGGTCTGTAGGTCACCCCCTCTCTCTGATTCCCTGCCTGAGGCCAATGTCTTGCTGCTGGCCTCTCTAAGTCTGACCAGGCAGCCCTGGGCCCTTGCTTAAGGTGGTGGGAGGGAGTGGACCTGCAGGGATCCCCCCCGCCCACAGCATCATTACTTGGTCAGGGAGGCCCGGATCCAGCTTGTTCTTCTTTCTCCATCTCCCCTTCCCCTCCCACATCTCTTCCAGATGGAAACCTTGTGGGAGTCCCTGCGGAATGGCTGAAGCCCAGATCTCTTCTTGGGGTTCACTCCATCCAAGGCAAGGGCACACAACGTCATCTACCAATGGTGGGAGAGCAGACAGGTCACAGCTGCCCCTCCCGGGACCTGGGGCTGTCTCCAGCCACCCTGTCTCCACCCTGCTCAGGAGCAAGGGTAGCCAGAAAACCTGATGGCCACGTTAAATGGCCAACCGGGAGCTACCTTGATGGGGCGAGAGAAAGTTCCCTCACCCTCCTCCAAAGGGAAGGGAGAGACCAGGCTTCCTTCACACACTGCACTTGAGTCAGGCCAGCTTCCTCTCTCTCTTGGCCGATGGGGATGGAGGAGGGGTACAGTGATCTTCACAGTAACGGGCCAATGTTTATGAAATGGTACCTGCTTTCCAGGCAGAGTCTGTGATGCAGGTCCTATTGCAACCTTCATCTTAGAGGCGAGGAGACTGAGTCCCTGGAGGGGTGATGCAGTGTCCGAGGTCACGCAGGGTGTGCTGGAGACCCTCCCAGGCTGGTCCTGCAACCACGACCCGGGCACTGCTGCAGGGGTGCTGAGGGTCGTGACTGTCCTTCCAGGATGTGTTTGTCCTGAAAGCAGCGCCGTCACTGAGAGGCTTTTAAGCAGAGTCAGGACAGACCCTGAAGCCGGGGTCTGGAGAAGTGGGTCAGCCAAGGTACAGGCTACTTACATGCTAAGGGGCCACCTTGAGCCCTGACCTGTTTTCCTGCAGCCTGCCCAACCTCATTTCTTCAGGTGGTCTTGGGAACGCTCATGAACTGACTTGAAAGGGCTGGACGGCCCCCTTGGACCCTGCAAAGGGAAGAGCAGCAGGGTCTTCCTGCCTTGCCCTGGCCCTTGGGTGCACACAGCTCCCTGGAGAATCCATTACGCCTCCGAACATAGCCCAGTGACATGCAGCTGATGTTCTGTGGACGGTTAGACAGCAGCACGGCTGAGGACTAGGAAGCACCAGACAGACGGGTGCCGCCCCTCCCCATCACCTTTCCTGCACAACACTGCGTGCCCTGCCCCCCCAGGAAGTGGGGAGGGGGCCTGGGCACTGGTTCTAGGGCAGCCTGGAGGGAGGAGCCAGCCCCCTCCTGGAGCACAGAACCCAGGGATCACCCCAGTGCTCAGATGGAGACCGTGGGGCCAGTGAGCCCAGGATGCAGGCTCCTGTAGCCGACACACCCGGCTTCAGTTCTGATTCTGCTCCCACTCCTCACAGCTCCTAACTGCTTTCAGATGCCACCCTATTTCACCTCCCAAGCAACCCCACGGGGAAGGTGTTTTCCCACCGTATGATTGAAGAACCAGAGGCCTGCGCTACTGTTCTCACACCAGAACTGGAACTCAGGCTGCTCTGATGAGTTCCAGAGCTCTCAACCCCTCTGCCAGCCTGGAAGGCAAATCACCCAAGCCTCCACACCCCCATTTCCTCATTGGTAAAAAGGTGGAATCAGTCACCATTTCCCTGAGCTTTGAGAAGGTTCTGTGTTGACAGAGAGTCTGGCACAGTGCTTGAACATGGTTGTATTCGTGTGGGTTTTCTAGAGAAACAGAACCAGCAGGATGTGTATATGAATAGAGAGACAGACGTATTTTAAGGAACTGGCTTTTGTGATTGTGGAGGCTGGGCAAATTCAAAATCTGATAGGGGAAGGCTGGAAGACCGGAGACCGGGGGAAGGCGTGCACTTTGAGTCCAGCGGCTTTCTGTTGGTGGCCTCCCCTCTTGCTCTGGGGAGGTCAGTCTTTGTTCTAATCAAGCCTTCAGCTGATTTTATGAGGCCCACCCACCACCCACCTTAGGGAGAGCAATCGCTTTGCTCCAAGTGTACTGATTTCAATGTTCATCTCATCCAAAAACACCTTCACAGAAACATCACAGAATTATGTGTGATGAAATTTCTGGGCACTGTGACCCAGCCAAGTTGACACATAAAATCAACCATCACAATGGTGAACATCCCAGCTATGGTAGCCATTCTGGGTAGAGGCACTGCCCCCTGCCATCAGCATCCATGGGTCTTCATCATGGGATGTGGTGCCCATGACTGCCATTTGTCTGTGCATGGTGGGTCCATGGGAATGTGTGTGGGGGGAGGGGGAGGGCTTGTGAGTGAACACGTAGGCATGTACACAGCTGTCAAGGTGTAGGACACCCCCTCCCAAGGGGGTGAGCCAAGCTGTGTGCAGACTCTGGAACAGGAGGGCCACTTCACTGACCCATCAGGTCCCAGGGAGTGGGGGCAGTTGAAGGAGGGAGGTAGAATGTGGCACAAATCCTGACTTCTGGCCATGACCCTAGATAGAACACTGAGCCTCCCTGAGACTCGGTTCAGCCTCAGCAAAGCAGGAGTAATGAACCCGGAAACACAGAGTTGCTGGGAGGATGAAATGCACTAATGAAAGCTAACTGGGGCCAGCCCAGCTCCAGCAAACGTAAGAGCCCTCCCGCCCCAACCTCGCTGATGAGAAGAGCACGTCCAAAGCAGAGCAGAAACTTAATTAGGATTGGAAAAATGTGAATTCCAAGGCTTATTAAATTCATGATATTTTTACTTACCATGTACCCAGAAATATATTTAGCAAAGCAATTTACACCATCACTGGCTGATGGATTGTGGTTTTCCAAGTTGAGTTTTAAGATGTAAATGGGCTCCAATCAGGGTTTGGCTGCGAGAAGATGCTCCCCTCCCATCCTGTCCTGGTCCTTTGGGCTCCAGCCTCACCTGGGCAGCCTCCTGGGGTGGACAGATGGCCCTGAACTCCTCCTACCTCCCAGAGAGGCTCTGCTGGGAACGTCTCTGCCTGGCGGGCGAGGGAAGGGGCGGGGAGCAAAGAGGCAATATAATAACAGTGATAACAGCCATTTATCAAGCACTTACCGTGTGCCAGATACTGTGAGCTTCCCCACGGGTAACTCATTCACCCCTCCCAGCAGCCCCAGGAGATGAAGAGCACCCAGGCGCCTCTTCTGAGCAGCCGTGTGATTTTGGGCTTATGGTCTGAGCCCTGTCTCTTTCTCTGCCTCAGTTTCCTCGTCTGCAAAGTGAAGAAAATAAGAGCTATATGTGATAAGCGCTAAGCGCAATTCCTGGAAATTAGTCAACTCTCAACATCAGACATCAGTGAGTCTATGAAGCGACAAATCTCCTGCTCAAGATCAAACAGCTGGCAAGCACAGAATCGGGATTCAACATCAGGTGCACAAACTCTGAAGCTCTTAGCTACAGGTGGGGATGGCCCCACACTATACTGGTACCCAGGCCAAGCCTCTCTCGTGTCACCTGCCTTTTATGTCTGAGTTTAAGGACAGAGGAGTCAGGGAGGGGTCAGTGAGGTTTGATAAAACACATCCAGGAAGCCCAGGCAGGAGTCGCCTCTTGGTGACCGGCCAATGCTGCGGGAGATGCTTGGGAGAACTCCCCAAGGTTCAGGCTACCCTGGGGCAGGTCGGCTGCCAGCATCCAGCCCGGCCTTTCCTCCTCGGTTTGTCTCCATCCTCCGTGCGGAGTGCCCTTGCCTGAAACAAGGGCTTGCTGGAGCAGGATGAGCAGCTGGCCTTGGGATTTTATTTACTGAAATGATTTGCTTATGAACCAGCATGTTAATGCGAAACTGAATATCACTCCGGCTCTGATTAAATCATCACAGGTTCCAAATGAATTGAATTGACCGTACACAGAACCCTGGACCACGTAAGGCTAGTGAGCTCGGGTCCTCCTGCCCTGGCCAGCCACCCTTTCCCAGAAGAGCAGCCGAACGGAGATGTTACTGGGGACCAGGAGAACCCAGGGGGAGTGACAGCGCTGGCCTCTGGAGCAGGGAGCCCGGCCCCAAAGGATACTGCCCAGCTCGCTCCTTCTGTTGCCACTGCCAGGCCTCCGGGATTGCGTGTGGAAAACAGACCCTTTCCCTCTCTGACTTCCTTTGAGCTGATCCCTTACTTCACTTGTGCTTCCAGATGACACCTCTGCCATGAAGCCACCCTGGATTTTCCCAAGTGGAGTTACCCCTTCCCATTACCCTCTCCATCTGTGGTTTTCTTAGAACTACACACTCATTTGTTGCTCCTTGAGCCTGAAAACTGGAAGCTCCTGGAGAATAGAGACCTTTGTCTTGGACTGTCGCCGAGACCAAGACCAGTCCCTAACAGGTCACACCAGCAAGGGCTGCGCTCTCAGCTGTGCAACTGTGCTATAATGGGGGTGCCCCCGTGTGGCTGGGTTTGTCCACTATGGTTTACCACAGTGGGGAATGGAGTGACCCTGGAGAGGCTTAGCAGTGGCCTGGCTGAGGGCTGACTTTACTCTAGCCCCAAGGCACTGAGCTCTGGATGTGGATTCGTGAACTGTTCACCGGTTCATCAGATACCCCAGAGATGAGCAGACACTGCGGGGGCCTCTCTGGAGGTCACCCAAAACATGCACCCTCTTATTTCTGGGGGATCACAGGAACCTCAAACAACTAGGCTGCCTTTGCCCCCCCATCCCAGGGTCATCTGTCCCCATGTGGTCTTTCCCCTCCAGAAATGACAAGCACCTCTCCTTTTCAACGCAGGCATCAAATAATAATAATGATACCGTGACAATAGTGATACAAAATAAAGTACCTTTAATGTGGTTTTTCTTTTCAGGTTATAAAAATAATACATACTGATTGTAGAAAATCTTCAACAAAGCGGAGAGGTGAAACAAAACTAAAATCATGTAATCCACACTAGAAGTAAATACTTTTAACATTTTGGTACATTTGTATTAAGACTTTTTCCAGGGCTTCCCTGGTGGTCCAGTGGTTAAGACTGTGCTTCTACTACAGGAGGCACAGGTTTGATCCCTGTTGAGGGAACTAAGATCTCACATGTCACACAGTGTGGCCAAAATTAAAAAAAAAAAAAAAAGACTTTTCCAGAGTGTGTGTACTCCTATGTCTCCATATTATAAAGCACATTTAGGATCACGTCATGTACTTTCATTAGCGCAATACTGCAAACCTTTCCTCACGTGACTAAGGGTTTTCAGACCTCCCCACAATAGCAGCCTCATCTTTTCTCCTTGCATTTTGGTCATTCACGGAGGCCAGCAGAGAAAGTCCAGCCCAGGAGGGAAGGGAAAACCCACCACGCATTAACCAAGTCAGCCACTCATAAAGTTAAACATGTAAAAGGCAAAGAGATGCACAGTTAATCAAATAGTCGATTAGTCCGAAGGTTGAAGGAGATAGAGCAGCTGTTTCAATCTGATGCTTTAAATGTTTAACAAGCAAAGTCACCTCTCTCGTCCTACCTCAGTAATCCCCCCTCTCTCGGGAATCTGACATCCTGAAATCTTGAACATCACGAACCCCGTCCTGACCTGAGCATCACCCCTCCATGAAAATCCTTTTATTTTTACAGTGTAAATCAGCCAGTAATCAACATTTCTGACCACCCAAAGCTCCGGGGCTGGTGCTCAGAGAAGTTTCCTCTGGAAGTTTGGTGACATTTACAGCCCCACACCCCACCCCCACACACAACCTGCTTGTGGGGGTTGCGGGGGCACTGTGTGTGCAGAGGGTGGAAGGGGTGGTCATGGTAGAAGCTGGAAGCTGAGACTCTAATCTCGAATGGAATAGCCCAAGGTCAAGCACTGGGGACCAGCATATAGCTTTGCTGACCCAGCCACAAATTTGAAATAAATGGAACAACTCTTACAATCATTTCTGACTGCCTTTTTCTCAGTGGTTCTCAACCACAGAGTCTTGGAAGGTCTGAGGCTGTTTTGGTTGTCACAACTGGAGAAGGAACGCATCCTGAGGGTGGAGGCCAAGGACGCCGCAAAACACACCATGCCGGAGGACCGCGATCCACGTGGCAGCAGGGTCGATGTGGCCGAGCAGGGCTGGAGGAGAAAATGGCAGCCCACTCCAGTATCCTCGCCTGGAGAATCCCATGGATAGAGGAGCTGGGTGGGCTACCGTCCGCAGGGTCACAAAGAGCTGGACACTGAGCGACTGAGCCCACACGTATGCAACTGAGCAGGGAGCTTCCAGTGGCTCAGTGGGTGAAAAACCTGCCTGTCAGTACAGGAGACACAGGAGCCTTGGGTTTGATCCCTGGGTCAGAAAGAGCCCTTGGAGTTCAGTTCAGTTCGGTTCAGTTGCTCAGTCGTGTCCGACTCTGAGAGTTAGAAAGATCCCTTGGAATAGAGAATGGCAAACCCACTCCAGTATTCTTGCCTGGAAAATTCCATGGCCAGAGGAGCCTGGTAGGCTACAGTCCATAGAGTTGCAAAAGAGTGGGACATGACTGAGTGGAACTAAACAACAAATCGCGCAGGACCCCACTGGCTGTTCTGGGACAGGCCTTCCCCCTTATCCCCTGCTTCAGCTCCTCTCTGAAGTACCTAGGTAATAGTATTTGATGCACATTTCCTGTGCTGTTTTGCAGAGGTGAAAACCCCCCACCAAAGGGAAGATGTTGACTACTTGATGACCATGAGCACCTGGCCCCAGGCCTCCTGGAGCCTCAGGACTGGTAGACGGAACCCTCATGACATCCCCTGATCAACATCAGCCGATCAGAGGATCGTGCACAAGCTAATCACACACCCTGTGACCCCCCCCCACCCCAATGACCCCCAGCCTCATCACCTGCCACTTAAAAATGCTTTTCCAAACCTTTCTGGGGAGCTCACCACCTCATCTCCTTGCATGGCCCGGCAGTAAACGTTTCTCTGCTCCAAACACGGACATTTCCGCTTGTTTGGCCTCACTCTGCGGTGGGCACACAAACTTGTGTTCACACAGAGAACGAGGCACCTGCTTGTCCCTGTATGTACACTGAGAACCTTCCAGATTCACAGATGCACATTCTCATGAACTCCAAAGGCAAGCTGGGTGGCTGAGACTTCGCCCCTGGAGATCAAAAGCATAAATGGACAGAGGCCTTCTCGGGCGGAGCAAGGCACACCCTGCGTTTGAAAGCACAGGACATGCTCTGGGGAGCAGGTAGACCCTGGGCAAGTCTGAAGGCTGGAAAGAGGAGGAGACAGAATTGACAGGGTCTTAAAGGGACTGTTCTTTGAGCATCAGAGATTTGTTCTTCTTGGGGCTCTGTCTACCACCCCAGCTCCCGAGATAACCCAATGGCCACTTGCTGTTCCTACAAACCTCTTGAAGTGTTGCAGGAAGGGGGACCCCTTCCAGGGTCCGAGAGTGGGCTCTTGTCTAACACTCAGAAATGAAATTTCTGAGGAGACACATGAGCTGACAAAGCCCCTTTATTGGGAAGGGACGCCTGGGCGGAGAGCAGCAGGGTAAGGGAACCCAGGAGAACTGCTCTGCCTCATGGCTTGCAGTCTCGGGTTTTATGGTGATGGAACTCGTTTCTGGGTTTTCTCAGGCCAATCACTCTGACTCAGGGTCCTTTCTGGTGGCTCACCCACTGCTCAGCCAAGACGGATTCCAGTGAGAAGGGTTCTGGGAGGTGGAAGGGCACGCAGTGTCTCCTTTTGACCTTTCTCAAATTCTTCCTGTCAGTGGTGGCTTATTAGTTCCACGTTCCTTACCAGGACCTCCTGCCATAAAATAACTCACGCAAGTGGTTACTGTGGTACTGGCCATGCTGGGAGGTTTTGGTCGGTTTGGGAGGTTTCTGTTTTCCCTAACAGAATGACTGTTGAGTTGACTTGCTGGTATTTGGAGAGGCTGTCCCGTTAGGTCACAGGTTTTACGGCCACACCTCTGCACAGAGGGCAAAAATCAAGGGTCCATGGAGGTAGCGTGTCCTCTACTGAAAACTGGAACACAGAAATGAGCCTCTGGCCTTTATCGCCCGGCTCACCTCCAGGAGGGCCGTTGTCTAGGCAACGGCTTCTGGTGGTGATGTCACCTTGATGTCATCCATCTCATCCTGGGAGCTTCAGAGAACAAGCCAGGGCTTGCATGCCAGGTCACCAAGTTCCACCACCTCATTTTTCTTCCTTTTTGGTATTCTTAACACTAAGCACCACCTTGACTAAATGCTGACTGCCACGTGTTCGTGCATGGCCTGGAGGGTTAAGAAAGGGGCAGCCAGCCTGGAGACTTTAACAAAAGACCCAACCTCAAGGTGGATCTCAGGGCTGGCAAGAGAGAAGTCTGCTCTCTCATCCCACATGAGACACTTCTTCTATTGTCAGCACATGAGGATCGGGGTTTCCTGATTGCATTGGGGGAAAAGGCCATTCCTTCCCTACTAATATCTGAAGCCTTTCCCAGTTGGGCTGATTCAATTTTTAACGACAAATAGGAGCCCATGAGACCAGAATATGGGAACAGAGACAGAGCTAAAGAGAGATTCCAGGACAGGATAATTGAGCATCAGGACAAAGAAGCTCCGTTCAGCTCAGTCGCTCAGTCGTGTCCGACTCTTTGCGACCCCATAGACTGCAGCACGCCAGGCTTTCCTGTCCGTCACCACCTCCCAGAGCTCACTCAAACTCATGTCCATTGAGCCAGTAATGCCATCCAACCATCTCATCCTCTGTCGCCCCCTTCTCCTCTTGCCCTCAATCTTTCCCAGCATCAGGGTCTTTTCCAATAAGTTGGTTTTTTGCATCAGGTGGCCAAAGTATTGGAACTTCAGTTTCAGCATCAGTCCTTCCGATGAATATTCAAGGTTGATCTTCTTTAGGATTGACTGGTTTGACCTCTTGGCTAAGGGAACTCTCAAGAGTCTTCTCCAGCACCACAATTTGAAAGCATCAATTCTTCAGCTCTCCAGCCTTCATTATGGTCCAACTCTCACATCTGTATATGACTATTGGAAAAACCATAGCTTTGACTATATGGACCTCTGTCAGTGAAGTGATGTCTCTCTTTTTAATATGTTGCCTAGGTTAGTCATAACTTTTCTTCCAAGAAGCAAGAGTCTTTTTTAATTTTGTGGCTGCAACTACCATCTGTAGTGATTTTGGAGCCCCCAAAAATAAAATCTGTCACTGTTTCCACTTTTTCCCCATCTATTTGCCATAATAGTGATGGGACCGGATGCCGTGATCTTAGTTTTGGGAATGTTGATGTACAAGTAAAGTAGTGCCCTCTCTACGAAGCAGCTGGATTGGCTTGCCACCTAAGAACTTGGAGACTGACTTGTTCTGCCACTCAAAGGGGTAGAAGGCCAGAAGTCAAGCTGGAAATATGTCTTCTAATTTAGGGTCCCCAACCTCCAGGATCTAGTGCCTAAAGATCTGAGGTGGAGCTGATATTCTAATAATAGAGACAACGTTCGTAGTAAATGTACTTGATTCATCCCCAAACCATCTCCCACTCCCAGTCTGTGAAAAACTGTCTTTCACAAAACCGGTCCCTGGTCCATAAAGGACAGAGTAATCCACCTAACTCCTGGCCCCAGGCACCAGCGTATGGCTCCTCCAGCTTGGGTCTGCTGCTGCTAAGTCATTTCAGTTGTGTCCAACTCTGTGTCACCCCATAGACGGCCGCCCACCAGGCTTCCCCGTCCCTGGGATTCTCCAGGCAAGAACACCGGAGTGGGTTGTGATTTCCTTCTCCAATGTGTGAAAATAAAAAGTGAAAGTGAAGTCGCTCAGTTGTGTCTGACTCGAAGCGGCCCCATGAACTGCAGCCTACCAGGCTCCTCCATCCATGGGACTTTCCAGGCAAGAGTACTGGAGTGGGTTGCATTGCCAGCTTGGGTCTAACTTATAAGAAAGTATGTGGATGCCTCAGCCACACCATGGCTCTTTCTTCCAAGAGTCCAGAAACCCTCTAGACACAGCTTTAGAACTTTTCAGTGCATTGTGTGGAATTTGGCCTCGGTAAATTTAACTCAGGGGAGCACTGAAGGTCTACCCTTCCTATCATGACAGAAATAAATGAGGAGCTGGCACTCCCAGAATAAAACAAAAGAAGTCCTAATTTCCATGGTAGAATAAAAAAGAACCATTGGGAAACCTAAGGTTTGTAAAAAGTAAAAAGGATCTGAACAGCATGCGTGGGTAGTCTGGAGAACCGTGCTCTCTGCTCCCCTGACTGTTTGAAAATGCTGCTTCTAGAAGCCGGAGACGTTGTCAGAGGCCTCGGGGCTTGGGGAAGATTTGGTTGGACCTAAAAGAAGCTAGACTACGGGGAAGACAACTTAACCCAAACCTGAAAACACACAGACATGAATTCTCAAACAGCCGCTTTCATTCATTCGTGTGATATTTATTTCCTCCTTATAACATTCCCAGAGCTAAGCCAGGTACTGAGTAAGTCTACCTGAATGAGACCAAGTGCCTGCCTGTGAGGAGCCCGGGGGTGGGTCAGGCTGGAGGGTGCCAGTTGAAAGAGTTGGCAGGCTTCAGGACAGGCGTGCTCAAGGGGTGCAGCCCACAGAGCCACTGCCCCCTTGTGGACTCCTGGGGATGTGCAAACTTCCAGAGTCTGGAGTGTCTGGCAGACGCCAGGTGAGTCTGAGCAATGACGCTCAGTGGGATCTGGGGGGCTCTCCCACCGCTGCAAACAGGCCCACTCCCAGGAAAGGCACAGCCCTGAGCCACTGAGAGCAAGGACACCGTTAACCTTCACCTGCCTAATCCTCTGTCTCTCTTCCTGCTCAGAAACTCTCCACCCTGCCCTGCTCTGCAAAGGGAGCTGCCCAAGGGAGGGACCAGCAGGGAGTCCAGGGAACCGGGTAGGGAGATCAAAGGGTAAAAGCCAATCAAAGCCATAGCCTCTCTGCTCCCATGTGCTCCCTCCCACCAGGTCAGCACCCTGTCGCTGGCATGGATGGTTTCATTTTTCTGGAGAGGAAAAGAACAAACACGGTAGATGATTGTAGTGGAACGGCCAATAAGTAACGTTTGGTCTCCTTTTTACAACCATTCCCTAGGGCCCCATTATGGTAATTTTTCTTCTATAACTGGCAAATTGTATAACGAGTCAGATGATAAACCAGCAAGCAAGGCAGAAATTTGCATTTTAATACAAGTGCCTTATCACTCCCCCCGCTGCCATCTTGGGGAGGTCGGGGCCTCCCTGATCCTGGGTCCTCCCCGTGCCCTGCCCTCCTGGATCCCTTCTCGAATTCTGAGTGAATGAGTCTGGAGCGCTCAATACATGTAATTTCTCTGCTTTCTCCAGATATTATGTGGCAGAGAGATGAAGACCCAGGTCCCTGGAGGCAGCCGGTCTGGCCCTCCCCTAGTTTCACACAAGGAATACGTGTCCTTGGGCACAATCCTGCAGTGTGCCTCAGTTTTCCTTTCTGAAAAATGGGGATAGTTATGCCACTTACCATGTGGCACTAGTGGTAAAGAACCCGCCAATGCAGGAGATCTAAGATGTGGGTTCAATCCCTGGGTTAGGAAGATCCCCTGGAGGAGAGCATGGCAACCCACTCCAGTATTCTTGCCTGGAGAATCCCATGGACAGAGGAGCCTGATGGGCTGAAGTCCACAAAGTTGCAGAGTCAGACACGACTGAAGCAACTTAGCACAGGCACTCATCCCACCTACACTATCAGTTCAGTTCAGTCGCTCAGTCGTGTCCGATTCTCCGCGACCCCATGAATCACAGCACGCCAGGCCTCCCTGTCCATCACCAACTCCCGGAGTTCACTCAAACTCATGTCCACAGAATCGGTGATGCCATCCAGCCACCTCATTCTCTGTCGTCCCCTTCTCCTCCTGCCCCCAAACTTTCCCAGCATCAGAGTCTTTTCCAGTGAGTCAATTCGTTGCATGAGGTGGCCAAAGTATTGCAGTTTCAGCTTTAGCATCAGTCCTTCCAATGGACACCCAGGACTGATCTCCTTTAGTATAGGGCTCTTTAAAATGTGTGCCTGACACAGAGCACATGCTTGACAAGCATTATTCATGACATTGTGTTGGTGACGATGGTGACGAGCTCTGAGCTCCCCATGGGTGCTGAGGATAGTGAGTCCTAGTTGAGACTGTAGTTATTACATCCGTTTCTGTGACCTTTGCCCTCACCTGTGCTCTGCATCACCTTCAACACCGAATCCTCAGATCACAGTTCTGCCTTTATAATCAGGGTTCAAGAGTCCTCGAAAGGATCTGAAATGAAACTGGCCATAGGTTACAGAAGATCTCCTCTTTCTTTTCTCTCTCTTGCACACACACACACACACACACACACAACATCACCATTACCAAGGCTTCTGCTATGCCATATGGCGACACCCTGGGTAAGCCTAGTTTGGGGAATTCTAGAACCGTTCACCCCTACAAAGAGGTGACTTAGTCTCTGGACCTCTGAGTCCCAGGTTGGACCTCTAAACTCTGCTCGGTCACCTCTAGCCACGGAACTCTGGGAAAGCAAGCTCCTTTCTCGTCCGTAAAGTGAGGGTAATAGCATCTACTCTTTTGAGCACTGAACGGGTTAATAGATGCTTGTGCCTGGCGCCTGCCAAACACCAGTTGAACGTACCAATTAGTTGACTCCAAAGGGCACTCACAATCTCGGTCAGCTTTTACGGCACGGTGGTTCCACTTGGCAGGGACGGTCCGTCCTTTCAAGCTCAAGAGAAACCAGAAAATCCTGCCAAAAACCAGGGATTATTATTTGAGCTCCAGGAGCGAGGGCTCTGGGGACTCGGCTCGTCCTATTGTTTGAATTTATAGACGTGGCCCTCCGGCAGCCAGGAGGATGGAAAGCGCTGTTATCGAAGCGGATTTGGGGAGGATTATTCTTAGAATTTCATTCAACCCCTTGAGACCATTGGCAATTCCAAACTAGAAAGGGAATGGAGTTAGTTCTGTATCATGATGGAGTTTTTGTCCACCTCGCATGGGGGAGGTGGGAGGGGCTGCTCTTCCTACGCAGAATGAGCCACAGACCACAGTGAGGGCTTCGGTGGTGATGTCATAGCTAAGATCATCCTTCCATCCATTCATCCGTTCATCCAATACATATGTATTGATCTCCTACTCAGGTATGATCTAAACCCTTAAGATACAGTAGGGATCAGGCTTCCCCAGTGGCTCAGTAGTAAAGACTCTGCCTGCCAATGCAGGAGACTCGGGTTCAACCCCTGATCTGGGAAGATCCCACACCCCACGGAGCAGCTAAGCCCGCATGCCTATTGAGCCTGTGCTCTAGAGCCTGGGAGCCACCAAGTCCACACGCTGCAGCTCCCGAAGCCCGCACGTCCTAGAGCCCATGCTCTGCTTCTCAAGAGTAGCTCCCACTTGCCTCAACTAGAGAAAAGCTCGCATGGCAACAAGACCGAACACAGCCAAAAATGAATTTATAAAATTATTTTTTTAATGTATGTTAGGGGTCAAAGCAGACAACATTCCTCACCTTCGTGTAGCTTGTGTTTTAGTGTAGGGAGACACACACACATACCATAACACAGGTCCAGGAGAGTCAGATGGTGGACTTGGAGAAGGTCCCAGGAGAACCAGGAAGGCTCCACGGTGGCTGGACTAACCGGAGGATCAGGGAGATGTCAGTTGCTAGGGGCTGGGAGGTGACAAGTGACATCCATGTCAGTCTGATCCATGTGTGTGGATCCCAGCAGCTAACACCATCCGAGTAATGTGAGGTAGAACAGGAAATGCCTTCTAACTGATTAACAGCTCAGAGGACCAAGTCTCACCCGGCCGCCTCCCCTGGATCAGGAGGGTCCCCAACTTCAACAGCAAAGAAGAGATGAATGACCTTCTCCCAGAACGTCATTAGGTTGAGTTTCTACTCATTCAATCAACATTTGCGGGGCTGAGTGCCGTGCGGCCATAAAGGTGGATGAGGTATGACTCCTGTCATTAAGAAGCTTGCCAACTCAGAGATGATATAAGATATGCAGGTAGATAACTCAGATTAAAGAGGAAAAATTGATGGGTGCCCCTGACAAAGTATAGAGAAAGTGTTCCGAGAACCCCAGGAGGGAGATGACTTCCTGCTTGGGCAGGGGGCGGGGGATGGAGGGGAGGTGGAAGGGAAGTCATCAAGGCAATGTGGAGGAGGTGGTGTTGGAGTCGACCCTTGAAGAGGCCCGAGGAGAGGCCTCCAGTGAGGCACCTGGGTGAGCAGGGTGGATGGGGGACGGGAGGCTGGCGGGGGCGAGGCGGGGTGCGAAGGGCCGCAGTGCTGGAGCCAGGAGGGAGGGAGAGGTGAAGTCCACCGGGCCTGACCCGGGACGCCTGAGCAGCTGGGGCCGCTTCTCTAAGCTCATGGCACCATCACTGCTGCCTCCCTCTGCACTCAGGGGCAAACGGCAGGGGCTGTGTTTAGAAGCCTCCAAAGAGGAGGACGAGGAGGGCTTGTAAGATGTGTCTTATTCTGAGAACCTCAGAAGCCCAAGCTTTCCGAGCTGGGAAAGATATTAAAGATGACCCCTCCCACCTGTCGCCGCATCCTTGTCTGCTCCAGCCTCCTCTGCTTCCACGCCTGCCGGCCCAGACCCACCTGCCCATCCTCACCCCGGCTTCATACCTGGGCCAGTTGCGGCCAGGAGCAGGCGTCCCGCTCAGCTCCCTGGGTCTGCAGGGCTGAGATGAGCATTTCCAGCGCGGCCACACATCCCCCCGCCCTCCTGAGCCCAGCCTGATGACTTCCTGCAGCGACTGGGTTCACACATTCAGCGCCCACACTCCCTCCGGGGACCAAGGGGAGAGAGGGAGCCGATGGGAGTGGGGAGCAGCATCTTCCGGTTTGCTGGGGAGGGGGCCCTCCTCCTTGCCCTTTCCTCCCGCACTTTGAGAGCATCCAGAAAAGCCCTAAGAGCCCCCGTTTTCCTCCCTGCCTCTCTGAGAGGGGAGACACATGGCTGGAAGGCTAGAAAAACATCCCAACCCTTCCAGGAACAAACATGAGGGCCTGGTCCTGATGTGAGGACCAGAGCCTCTTGGAGCTGCGGATCTGGAAGCTGCGTGGGAGGAGGGAGTGGGGAGGATGGAGCAGAAACCTGCGCCCAAGTGAATCCCATTCACACGCTTCTCTCAAATTCTCTTGCCGAGGTGAGACAAACTGTTCTTTGAAAAATCCAACTGGGGAGACATTAATAACAGCGCCTCCTGAAAACGGGGAGGGGAGCCCACACTAAATAATCGAAGGTCTTTGAGAGCTTGTGCGGGGAGACGCGATGTTCTCTGCTGTGCTGACGAAAGGTTAGTAAACCCTGGTGACACAGGGCAGCCTGTTGGACCTGCAGGGCTCCGGGCCGCTTCCTGGAAGGACGCGTGCGCTCCGACTCACGCCCAAAGCCAGAGCATCTCACAGGCTTGGTTTCTCCCGGGTCTCCTCCTTTGTCTGCCAGCCCCAGAAAATGCTTGAGACAGGTCCAAGGACACAGGAGGAAGACACAGGGGGACATCCAAGACTCGCCGAATCCGAAAGCCGGGCAGTGTTCCTCCCAACTCCTCTCACTCGGCCACAGAAAGGATGGAGCCCAGCCTCTCTCTCTGCTGTTCCTTTTGGCTCCCCAGATGGTGCAGTGGTAAAGAACGTACCTGACGGTGCAGGAGACGCAGGAGACTTGGGTTTGATCCCTGAGTCGGGAGGATCCCCTAGAGTAGGAAGTGGCAACCCACTCCAGTATTCTCGCCTGGGAAATCCCATGGACAAATCCCTGGCGGGCTATAGTCCATGGGGTCGCAAACAGCTGGACACGACTTAGCGACCCTTACACACACAGAGGTGAAAAGAGAAAGGGAGGAGGGGGTTCCAAGCCCCTGGCCTCCGTCTGGGTATCTGACCCCCAAGGTGGAACCCCCACTGAGATGGAGCCCCCCCTAGGAAGGCTTACCTCTCACCTGGCATGGCCCCATCTTCCCTCACAATGACGTCCAGTCAAGAGACCCACAGACAACCGTGAGAGTGAATGGCACCACGGTCCACCTTCCAGGGGGGCGTGGGCACGGAGAGGTGTGCGCCCAGTGTGCCCTCTGGTAGTTGGGGGAGCTAGCACAGGGCGGGGAAGGAAGGCCAGCGGTGAGCCGAGAACGTCCAGGTGTGCCGTTTGCCTCCTGGGGGCCCTACTCCCGCCGACACAGTCTGTGCACTGGCTTCATCTTGCCCCAGCCCAGAGCTGCCAGCGCTTGGCAGCCAGAAACCCAGGCTGTCTCTGGACGCCGCCAGCTGCTTTGATCTCCTTGGCTAGAGCTTGGCGGCAGCGGTTTATTACCACCTAAACACCACATCCGGAATCTGACAGAGAAATAAGCGCTTGGGCGACACCCAAATGCAGCACCAACACAGACACGCCGACATTTCCATCTGCCCCTCCGTCCCGAGGGCCCCTCTGTGCCATCGAAGCCACAGGCAGGAAAGTAGGTCACCCCGCCCTGTGGGGGGACCGGGCAGATGTTTACCAGACGCTTTGCGGAGGTCGGCAGGGGGATTCTGTAGGGGGTGTGATAAATAATAAACCCTTTACCTAACTCCCAACAAACTGCAGCTGGGAACACGGGAATGTGCTTGCGTCTTAGCCAATGATTCTCAACCCTGTCCACGAGCAAGAATCTCTGAAGGAACTTGGTTTCAGAAACAAACAAACAGCAACAACAGAAACACTAAAAGTCTGGGTCCCGCCTAAGACCAATCCATTCCGAATCTCTGGGGGGAAAAGGTTGAAACATCAGTGATATCAAGAGCCCCCCAGGTGTCCTAAGCACGTGCAGTCATGGTGAGCACCTCCTGGTCCAGGCAGAGGGGAGACGGCCCTTCCCTTGGAGATCGTCAGCCGGGAGAAATCGCGGGAGGAAGGAGACAGGATATTCTTCCTGGTGTCTACTTCCTCTGCCTCCAACAAGAAGTTCCCTCCCCTGGGACCTCCTCCTTCCTCTCACTTACCTGCGCTTGACTGACTCTTCAAAACCCAATGGAAACTTACATTACCAAATGTAAAGAGAGAGCCAATGGGAATTTGCTGTATGTCTCAGGGAACTCAAACTGGGGCTCTGCAACAATCTAGAGGGGTGGAATAGGGAGGGAGATGGGAGGGAGGTTCTAGAGGGAGGGGACAGATGTATACCTATGGCTGATTCACGTTGACGTTTGGCAGACACCAACAAAATTCTGTAAAGCAATTATCCTTCAATTTAAACATAAATAAAAAATTTAAATACATAGAAAAAAACTATAACCAGTTTCATTTCCTCTTCCTCCAGACCTGCAGCACGTGTCGTGAACCTGGTCACCAGGAACCACGCACCTTGTCCACTGGGCTTTCGGCACCTACTGAACCCTGAGCTCCCCCTGCGTCTCTGTCCCCGACACCCGTGACTCTTGAAGTGTCATCTCCCAACTCCATCCTTGTCACCTGGGCACTTGTTAGAAATGCAAATTGTGACTCTCCTCCAAATCTACTGGATTAGAAGCCCCAGTGCGGGGCCGGGGGGGTGGGGACCAACAACCCACGTTTTAACAAGTCCTCTGGGTGAGGCAGAATCACCACTCTGGGCTCTAGACCCTGGCTACTCAAACTGTGGTCCTGGAGCCCAGGGAGGGTCAAGGCAGAATCTCAAGCCCCATCCCAGACACCCTGAACGGGATTCTGCACTGATGTCCAGAGGACACAAACGCGCAGTAAACCGTGAGAGCTGCTGATGGAGGCAGCATCCGGAGGGCCTCACCTGGCTCATGGAAAAGCAAGTTAAGACTCTGTACTTCCACCGCAGTGGGTGTGAGTTTGATCCCTGGTCAGGGAACTGAGATCCTACATGCTATGTCATGCAGCCAAAAATAAATAAAATTTTTAAAAAGGGGAAAAAAAAAAAGCAACTCCATTTCCTTGTCGCAAGGACCTTATTCCTCAGTCCTGTTCAGAAGGTCTCAGCCTCGATCACAAGCTGCAGGTGCTGGGGACCCACAGAGAGAATCTAGAGAGGTTATCAGAAACACAAACGGTCTCACCTCTCTCCCTGAGAAAGACCGAGCTGAGACATGGCTCCTTGATTGCTGTATCTGGTCCTTGCATCCTGGCCCCTTTCCCTGAATGTGAGCAAGCCCCTTGACACTGTCCGGATGGTCGGCTTGCCTTCAAGGGGCTGCCTCCCTGGTGGAGGGCTGATTGCTCCAAGGTTGTCGTCTAAGTCAAGCCAAGCCCATTCATCCCATCTCCGCAGCCTTGCCCCATTTGACATTCCTCAGCCATGTGTGCTAAGTCACTAAGTCCTGTCTGACTCTTTTTGACCCAATGGACTGTAACCCGCCAATCTCCTCTGTCCATGGGATTCTCCAGGCAAGAATACTGGAGTGGGTTGCCCTGCCCAGGAGGGAATCTTCCCTGCCCAGGGATCGAACCTGTGTTTCTTATGTCTCCTGCATTGGCAGGCAGGTTCTTTACCACTAGTGCCACCAGGAGGCCTGTTCCCCAGCCATGCTCCCCTTAAACGCGCTGGAGGGGAATGACATCAGTTCCAAGAGTGGGACTCAGCTGGGAGGGGCAGAGACCAGAAGAGAGGACACGGGGTGTCATGGGACCGCCCCAGACTCCCAACCCACTGTCCGTCCAGTTCCTTCCCACGAATCCCGAGTGCCCACGATGTGCAAGCCTGGTGCATTCCCCCGACTTCTCGGTCACATTAAAGGTTGTTAAAAATTTATCCAATGTGAGATTGATATTGAAATGCCAGTTTCCCCTGACAGGTTATAAATAACTGCTTTGAGTTCAATTTTGAGGTTTTGATTTTAAAAAAAATTAGTAAGCAATCATGCATTCATCTGTGATTGAATTCAAGACACTTTTTCCCTCCTCCCTCAAAACCCATCTTCAAAGGCCATTACTACTCTCCCTGCTCAGAGAATATTGTGTATGGAGCTTTAGTGTCCCCTGGGGAAGTAAGACCATTCTAAGAAGAAAAAAAAAAAGATGTATTTCCATCTCTGTTCCAATATGCACAACCTAATTAAGATTTTATAAACATTCGCCCAACAGGAAAACACACACACACACACTCACATTCACGGACACCTAAATTAGCAAGGCAAATATAGTCTAGATGAAGTAGCTTTCTCGCCTGATTCCGTCCAGTTTTAATTAGGTGTCTGTCACGGGGAGAGTGTCACACAGAGAGACTGTCTCATTTTGAGTCTTCAGTTTGAGCTTGGGGTTGGGGGTCCCCCATGCGCGCCCTTTTCCTGGGCGTCCC
Organism: Moschus berezovskii; assembly: GCF_049115385.1. Classification (NCBI taxonomy): domain Eukaryota; kingdom Metazoa; phylum Chordata; class Mammalia; order Artiodactyla; family Moschidae; genus Moschus; species Moschus berezovskii. The sequence goes on along the minus strand of NC_142479.1, from coordinate 68,484,901 downwards.
AATGTGGTCTCCTTTGAGCCTCCCTCCCTGCTCATCGCCCTCACCTCTCACCTGCCTCTCCGGCTGGGGGAAGACAGAGAAGGACCTTCTCTCCCAAACAGCCACATTCCAGGGGCCTCCCTGTATCACCGGTTCACCAGGGGCAGCTCTGTTGTGGACATGACCGTGGCAGAGCCACACCTGGGAGACTGGCTGGTGGCAGCGGGGTCTTGCCAACCCACGTCAGATGCCGGCCATGGGGACAGGAAGCACAGGCTCCCCTGTCTCCCCAAATGCCAGCAGGGCATCCTCTCTGCATCCCGAGGAGCCGTCTTGGCGGGGAGTGGGGGTGGGGGGGATTGCTCTTGGACCTGCTGATGTCTGCTCTCCCATCCCTACTGCTGTGCCATGTGGCTGGAAGAAAATCCAGAAGATAATTAGCTTTCTCCTTTTCCTGTCCCTAAGGCTGTTTGAAAAGTACATTTTCTTTCACACATCTCGAAAATTAATTCTGTTTATGTTTTGGAATAGCATGGGAGGGAGGAGTTGAGGAAAAGTGTCACTCGCTCCTTTGGGCAAAGCTGGGGGTGCGTGGGGCTCAGGGCAGGGGAAACTCGCTCCTCTGAAGTCAGATTTTTTTTTTGGCCGCATAGCAAGTGGGTCAGTTCCCTGACCAGGGATCGAACTGGCGTCCCCTCATCTGAAGATTGGAAGTGAGACGTCCTAACCACCAAACCACCAGGGAAGTCCCTGGAGCCAAATTGAGTGCAGGGAGAAGGGAGGGGCCCGGAGGAGCCAGTGTGGGACCCTGACCTCCAGGGCAGCCTCCTCCTTTGAGCAGCTCTTTTTGCCTATGACAAAGCAAGCACTGCACCTGCCAGATAAAACTGCATCAGAACTTTCCAAGAGAGGCTGGTGATGGGAAGCGGGGAGGGGAGGCTGGAAAAACAGGCCTCAGGAAACTAAAACATGGTGACTTTTGAGCGTGCTCGCCTTAGTGACTAGCACCCTTCACTGGATCCAACACTTGGAGAGCATGTATTTGCCTGAACCACCCCCACTCCCCACCCCATCTTCAGGCAGGAACCCAGGCTGGGAGGCCTCCGATGGTGCATGCATAGGTGGAGGTGACACCAATCCCATTGCAAAGATGGTAAAAGTGAGGCCCCAGGGAGACTGTGAGACAAAGCGAAGATTTCCAAGCTCCTGGCTCAAAGAGAACTCAATCCAAGCTTCCTCGTACCCTGGAGGGATGGGGATTCGGCTCCTCTCTCTGCCCGGCAAAGGCAGAAATAGTGGAAATCTATGCAGAAAGAGCAGAAGGGCTGTGCAATTGACATGAAGAAGAAATTGCTGGTAGGGATTTATTTTAATTCAATGATAACGTCTCAAGTGCAAGTCTCTTGACACAGAGAAACAGAGGAGTAGCACGGCCTGCCTTTAGGGTATATACAGTCTGCCGGGAGCGTGAATTAAATGCCGGAGCAATGATGGCCAGAGAGCCGGACAGGAGGGCACCGTGGGCTCTAAGGAAACGTGGGCCTGTGATGTCCGGGCTGGGTGTCTGAAGCCTCCCTCCGGCCGCCCGCAGATGTTCCTGGAAAGAAGGCCGCCCACCTGTGCACCCTGCCGTCCCCCACTCTGCCCCCCAACCCCCACCCCTGGGTACAGCTGCAGCAGCCAGCAAGGCAGCCAGGCCCTCTCGAATTAGCTGAAGTGACACTTGCTTTGTATACACATGTTTACAGTCAGGGCCAGATGGTGAGGGATTGGCTCCGTTTCAACGCCACTCCAGTGTGCCCGGCTGGGCCGGCTCTGCGCGTGGCTAAAAGATAACGTGGGGAGAGGGCAGCCCCTTCCTTCCTGAGATGCCGGCCCTGAATCTGTTCCCCATCTGAGCAGCCCTCACTTAAAAGCAGCCTTAACTTGCCAGCTGTCAGAACTTTTTATCAAATCTCCTGAAATCCTACATACAGAATGAGAGACATAGCCCACTCTGATATCCTCCAGAGTTTCCTTCCCCTTCTCTTCTTTTTCTTTTTTTGAAAAAAGAAAGAAAGCATGTTTGATGGAAAGGAGCTTGCAAACGATCACCGATGACAGTGTTTATGTTGCCAAATTATTTGTACTGGTAGGAAAAGAGGGCGGACAGAACGTGGATCAAAGGGAGTGATTGTTTACCAAACTAGAGAGACGTTCCTAAGTGACTCGATGGGAAAAAGGGAGGAGAGGGAGGATATGGGCAATGAGCCAGGGACAGACTCAGACACGTTTGTGTGTTTCCATCTGCCTTCTCCCAAAAAAGATGGTGGAAGAAATCCATCACAGACAGCTGTTCTCTGGGGCCAGGAGGAAGCCCTGGACTGCCAGCTCCCGTGAGACTTGAGCCAGAGCTTCTAAAACATCCAGAAAGGTGGTGATGACATGAGGTCCCTGCCCCTCTGAACTTAATCTGAAAGCTCCCCTCCCAACAAAGCCCATGAAAAACATACAACGCCAAGAGAAAAGAAAAGAAGAGAAAACCAGAGATGGACCTTTATAGCCTCCAACAGCGGGGGTCAGTGTCAGCTGCTCAGTTGTGTTGGACTCTGGACTGTGGCCCGCAAGGCTCCTCTGTCCATGGGATTCTCCAGGCAAGAATGCTGGAGTGGGTTACCACGCCCTTCTCCAGGGAATCTTCCCAGCCCAGGGATTGAACCCGGGTCTCCTGCCCTGCAGGCAGACTCTTCACCATCTGAGCCACCAGGGAAGCCCCTATAATCTCCAACAGTGGGAATCAAAAGATCTGAGTAAAAAGCAACAAAGTTTTTGGAAAGAGCACTCCAGAATTCCTCCTTCAGAATGAGGGCATTTCATTCAAATTGTCCCTCTGGGAGCCCGGACCATTTACTCCAGGGATGGGGCCATTATTCAAAACATTTTATTCTGAAATTAACTTTTTCAAACTAACTTTAGATTCAGTTCATGAGAAATATTTCACAGTCTAATAGCCGTAACTTTAGCTGTGTGTGTGTGTGTGTGGTGTGTGTGTATGGGGGTGTATGGAAGGGGTGTGAAGCTGAGGGTGGTTGCTGGAGGCAGGATTCTGAATTCATTTGCACCAGAGAGGTTTCCAAATGGTGATTCACTGACCCTTCTCACCTAAACAATCTGGCCCCAAAAGACGCAGCTGCGTTACCTTTGAAAATATTTGGAAGAGTCTGCCTGGACTTCTTGTTCAAGGTAACTCCAGAAAGGAGGTCCAGAATGATTCCTGCTCGAGCAGCTCATCTGAGCCTTGCAGAGTGAAAGCTATGATGGAGGAAGAAGATTACACTCTCTTGAAAGAGCACACACACATACACACCTACACACACACACACACCCCTACACACACACACACACACCCCTACACACACACATACACACAGAGTCAGGATGCACATTCAAAGACTGGCCCCAGCATCCCCTCCTATTTTGCTGTCCGTTTATGCAGCCTCACACATAAGCACAGCCCCAGTAAGGCATTTGGGTCTGTTTTGGTTACTGGCAAGTCCCCAGAGGCTGGAACACTGCCAGCACATAGCAGGTGCCTGATGAATAGCTACGAAATGTGGACCAAGGACACAGTATTAGACGAGGCTTGAAGCAGGGTGAGGTAAGCGTGGGAGCCGGCCTTCAGGATGGCCCTGACAACGCTCCCTCCTGGTATTCGCATCTGTGTGTCATCTCCTCCCAGGTCGTGCCAGGCCTGATCTCTGTGACCAAGAGACCATGCAGACGTGATGGTGTGCCACTTCTGAGACTGGGAGGAGCCAACGGCCATGTCACCAGCATCCTTATGCAGAGGCCCACAGGGAGAGATGCTGAGCCTTCTTGCATGCGGCCAGCCAGCAACTGAGGCCTCCAACAGACACCTGAAAGAGCCACTTTGGATGTAGTCGTTCAGTCTCCCAGTCAAGTCTGACTCTTTGCGACCCTACGGCCTGCAGCATGCCAGGTTTCTCTGTCCTTCACTGCCTCCTGGAGTTTGCTCAAACTCATGTCCATGTGGACACGGGACCACGGGCAGTCTTCAGCCAATGGTGGCCCAGCCCGCATCTCAAGACGACACGGAAGTGTGGGGTGACTTGTTACCCGGCATTTGATAACTAAGACAATGACAGAATGGAGCAAAGCACAGGCTAGGCTGCACCTTTGCGATCGCCCATCGGGTTGTATTTTTCACCCCAAACCTTGATTCTGTTTTTCAGAATCTGTTGGGGAAGAAAAGGAGTGATAGAGCTGGTCATACCTATCTTGTAACAGGGATTACAAATGACATGTGTTTTAGGGACTCTTCCAACCCATCTCCAACCCTCCTTAGATATTTCCACTTCAGATCAGGACACGTGGCTTCATTTCTTTTCTTTGAAGTCACTTTTTAAAAAAAATATTTATTTTTATTTGTTTATTTGGCTGCGCTGGGTCTTAGACTCAGCATGTGGGAACTCTGGTCTTCACTGAGGCAAGTGGGATCCTCTGTTGTGGCACACGAACCCTTAGCTGCATGTGGGATCTAGTTCTCCGACTAGGGTACAAACCTGGGTCTCCTTCAATGGGAGCTCAGGGTCTCAGCCCCTGGACCACCAGGGAAGTCCTTCCATTTCTTTTATGACTTTTCTTTTGTCATTTGATTTTGCAAGGTGCATCTTGGCCACACTACTAGAGCTGCACCTGGCCTGTTGCTGCTGCTGCTGCTAAGTCACTTCAGTCGTGTCTGACTGGGCACCAAATAAATACCTGCTGAACGAGAAAGTCAAATAACTGGCCCCTGCCTAGTCTACTTACCACAGGGCTGACCAGAGCGCACGGCCAAACTCTCCTCACTGGCTCTCTCCCCTGGGATCAGGGTCTGCAGAGGATGAGAGGGAGAGAAAGGGAAGGGATGGACCCACTCATTCCTGTTGTTCTGGCTAATGAGCTGGGATAGAGATGACAGAGCTGTGGATGGAGAGAGAGAGAGACTGGAGACTTTTCCAGCCACGATTATTTAGTAGGAGACACGGGGGCAGATTGAGAATGAGCTGGTTTTCATTACTAGATAATGAACCCAAATCGTGGAAGAAAGGGATGGCTGGCTGGGGAAAGGAGCTGAGAAGCCCTCCCACTCTGCTTTGTCAGGGAAGAGCGCCAGGGACCCACCGGATACCAGAGAGAGGCGTACCTGGCTGGGGGAGCTTCCAGATGGCCTTCTCCCTCTTTGGTTCCAGAAAGAATAAATATATAGTTACCTCGAACAGGGAACTCAACCTCTGGGCAAAGCCAGCTTCCTCCTCCAGCTGCAGCCATCAGCTGAGCCCCTGCAGACAGCTTCCCGGAGTCTTGGGAATCCCTGCTGATCACAGAGCCCAGAGCCCCTGCCGCCCCTGGTGGAAGGAGATGACCTCTCTAAGTGTCAGGACATTGGGAAGAGTGTCCGGGGCCTTTGGCCTCTACTTTTTAGAGTTTCCAGATAAATAAAAACAAGGACACTCAGTACAATTTAATTTGGAGTTCAAATAAATGCTGTTTGTTTGTTGTTGTTGCTTAGTTGATCCCATGGACTGAGATTTTCCAAAGAATACTGGAATGTGCTACCATTTCCTTTCTCCAGGGGATCTTCCCAACCCAGGGATTGAACCCAGGTCTCCTGCATTGCAGGCGGATTCTTTACCATCTGAGTCACCAGGGAATCCCAACAATACTGGAGTAGGTAGACTATCCCATCTCCAGAGGAACTTCCCGATCCAAGAGTCAAACCAGGTCTCCTGTATTGCAGGTAGATTCTTTACCAGCTGAGCTACCAGGGAATCCTTTTACTATAAGTGTAGTCTGACTATTGCATGGATGATATTTATGTGAAAATTTATTCTTCTTTTTCGGGAATTCAAATTTAATGCAGCTTCCTATATTTTCTCTGGCACTTTTGTGACAGGCCTTCTCACCCACCTTTTCCACAGTCTCCTGTTCCCAACAAATATGGAGAGAGGTTTGAGATGCTGAAGTTCATGTCTCGAGTCCATGTCTCCAACCCTGGAGAGATGCAAAGGTGAAAAGTGTGGTTTAGTAAGAACAGTGGTCACTAACAGGTCCACTGGCTATTTGCTGCATGATGAACCAGCCCAACAGTTAGTGGCCTAAAGCAAGCATGTCATCATGCTCAGAGATCCTGTGGGCATTTAGACAGGGCATGGCAGGAAAGACTAGTCTCTGCTCCGTGACTGGGGGCTTTGGCTAGGAAGATGCAAAGGCTAGAAAGTCATCGTCACGTGTCTGACGGATGACATGTCTGTGGGCTGAGACCTCATCTGGGCTCTGCAGGGGCATAGGCACATGGCCTCTCCATGTGGCCTGAGCCTCCTCACATCCTTGAAGTTGAACCCCTTACCTGGTAGCTCAAGGAGATAAGGCTGATTGTCCCATGAGGCCCAAGGAGGCATTGTCTGCAACCTCTTGGTGGGGCTGGAGGGGTAAAGGATCTGCATGTGTTTTAAATTCTGGCAAGCAGTGGGGAGACCTTAAGTGGAAGGAAAGAGGGCAGCTCACAGCGAGATGGTGGAGATGAGAAAGGTCTGATGATGATGGAGAAGCTCCAAGGAGAAGTCTTCCCCAGAAGAGGGATGCTTGCCTAGGAAGAGACGCTCCGGGAGGTCTGGGAATTGAGAGACCTGGGAGTCAGGAGAAGCAGGCATGCTGGGCTGAAGTCCCGGGGAGATGGCAGGGGTGGGCTTTCAGAAGGAGCCACTGCTGAGCTTGGGAGGCATCAGAAAGCACCCCCAAACGTTCCTGTACCCCCAGAAGGTTTACATTTGCACTTCATCAAAATTGCTGCCGGAATTGCATTCTACAGACACCATCTGCATTGATCCTACTCCTACCCATCTGCACACACTGAGACTCTGCGTCCCCCGTCTCCACTGGAGAGCAGAAACATCTGCCTGCAGCAAAGCAGCCTCCTCCCAGCTCGCCTAGGAAGGGATTTGGCTGCCAGTATGTTTTTTTTTGCCTGAAAAACCCCATGGACTGAGGAGTCTGGTGGGCTATAGTCTGTGGGGTCACAAAGAGTCGGACACAATTGAGCAACTGAGCACACACACGGGGACAGGATCAATTCTGCACACCTGGCAACAGCCCCCCTTTGAGGCTGGGGTAGGGGAGACATGCACTGACTTACAGAGAACAGACTGTGGTTCAAACAGAGGGAAGGGGAGCTGGGGGTGCTGGGGGGGCTGGGCAGCCTGAGACCCTACACGGTGCTTTGTACACTCCCATCCCTTCCTGCTCCCCCAGCGCTGCCAAGAGGAGCTGGGAGCAACCTTAACCTCGGGGCTTTGGCCTGGGAAGTCTGGATGCTTCCCAGCAGCCCCCTCCTGGGACACCTGCCTCTAGGCTGCCATAGTCAGGCCTGACCGCTGTGCACGGTGGTGGGAGCTGGCCCCACATGGAGCCCAGCCCTTTTGAAGCCTGAGTTAATTGGATTTTATGGCATCCTCTCTTGCCTGCCCCATCCTTATTAAATGACTGAGAGGAGAGGCAAGGAGCAGCAGGTCATCACACAGAGAAGGAAAAGGTTAGGACAGCGGAGTCTTTGTGGAAGGTAATCAATGCTCGGCCTCCCCTCACCACACCTCACCATGTAGGAGCTCAAACAGCGCCCAGAACTTAGGGGAGAGTGTGGAAAGGTTAGCTGCCTTTATTACTATTCGTATCCGTACTGGCTTTACTTATGGGGAGTTGTAATCTCAGCCTGTGCTTAGTCACTTAGTCATGTCTGACTCTTTGCGACCCCATGGACTGTAGCCCACCAGGCTCCTCTGTCCATGAGATTCTCCAGGCAGGAATATTGGAGTGGGCTGCCATTTCCTCCTCCAGGGGATCATCCCAAACCAGAGATCAAACCCAGATCTCCTGCACTGGCAGTCAGAGTGTTTACAACGGAGCCACCTGGGAAGCCCACAGCTACACAATCACATGTGTGTGTGCAAATGCATGTGTGCACTTATCCCGTGCATTCACACCCAGCCAACCTGCCATCCGGGGTGACCTGTGACTGCCCGCAGGACCCAGGAGGGCGGTGCTCCACCTGCTGTTCAAACAGAGAACTGCTTCTCAGGGCACAGAGCTCCAGCAGCTGAGTCACCTTGGGCTTCAGCAGCCCCATCTGTCCCCTCCAATCTGTGATAAGAAGGCTGGAGGAGCATCACAGAGTTTTTCCCTCTCCTTGCTTCCCGAGGTCCGTAATTTAAAGAAAAAGGGTGGCTATTCAAGATAACGCCAGTGAAATTGACTAGTGTGAGAGATGGGATCTCACGCTGGGCGCTTCGCTTCCCTGGGGTGTGACACACATCCCAGCTTTGTCATGGCCTCAGGGAGGGCGGCGGCGGGACTTCCCCCTACCTTGACTTCCAGTTTGCCCATTGAACTGGCTTCAATCAGAGGAACCGATGCAAAGACTTGCCACCCCAAGGAAAGCACAGCACCCCCATCTCCTGCTGGTGTCTGAGGAGCGTAAAAACTCAGGGAGCAGACTGATTCCAGCCACAGCCCAGAGTCAGACTCTGCTGGGCTCCAGCCTACCCATAGAGTAGCCAACTGCCGACCCGCAGAGAGTAAACGAGCTGGCTGGTGTGTCCCACCGAGATGATGTGTAGTTTTTGCACAACTCCGCCCCAGCCATGAACAACCCATACAGCACACCTCCCTCCGTCTACAGATTTACATTCTAGAGGTTTTGAAAATTAAATTTAAAAAAAATCAAGGGGTGAATAAATTTTTTAAAGACTCAGATATAGTAGAAAGCTAGGAAGAAGAAAGACCATGAACTGAACTACAGACCCGTTAACCGCCTCTGTCTCATAGAGACTTATTGTTCAGCCACTCAGACATGTCTGACTCTTCGTGACCCCATGGACAGCGGCCAGGCTTCCCTGTCTTTCTCTGTCTCCTGGAGTTTACTCAAAGTCATGTCCATTGAGTCAGTGATGCCACCCAACCATCCCATCCTCTGTTGCCCCCTTCTCCTTATAAGCATATTGAAAATATAACGGAATGCCTGCTAAAATCTGTTTATTCCGTCCCATTTCTTTAAGACACTAAAGCTGACACCCTATCCAACGGACGCGTGCAGGTCTTAGGGCCTCCCTCTGAAGCCCCCTCCCATCTCTCTCTCCACCCCACCCCTCTAGGCTGTCACCGAGCACTGGGTTGAGCTCCAAGTGGCCACAGCAAATCCCCCCTGGCTATCTGTTCTGCAGATGGTAACGCATGTTTCCATGCTACTCTGTCAGTTCATCCTAGCCTCTCCTCCCACATCGGGTCCACGAGTCTGTTTCCCATGTCTGCGTCTCCACCGCTGCCCTGCAAATAGGTTCATCGGTAGCATCTTTCGAGATTCCACACACATGCATTAATGTACAATATTTCTCTTTCTGGTGTACTTCACTCTGTATAATCGGCTCTAGTTCGTCCGCCTCATTAGGACTGAGTCAAATGCAAAGAAATCAAATTTTGATAGTAAAGGTCCTCATCACTCAAGGAAAATTCAGATTAAAAATGATACAAATGAACTCACATACACAACAGAGAGAGACCCACAGACAAAGGAAACAAACTTATGGTTATCAAAGGGGAAGACAGGCAGGGATAACTTAGGAATCTGGGATTAACAGATACACTACTGTACATAAAACAGATGAACAATAAGGACCTGCTATAGAGCACAGGAACTCTACTTAGTATTTTGTAATAACCTACAAGGGAAAAGAATTTGAAAAATAGATACATATGCAGGTAAAACTGAATCTCTTCTCAGTATACCTGAAACCAACACAACACTGTAAATCCACTACACTTCAATAAAAATTAATTTTTTAAAAAGATCACAAAGTAAATCCATTTTTTAAAAGATGGGAAGAAATAAAAGTTTGTGACTTTATTTAAAAAGAAGTGACAAATAATGAAGTTTGTTTTAGCCTATGTCTAACCAGAGTCAGCTGTGAATGCAACTCTTTTTTAATTCTTCCAGCGAACAAAGAATAAATCAAATGTTGATTTGGTGGGCATAATTTTTCTGACAAGATTGTCTGATAGCGCGATACAACATCCTTGATTTCATGTTTGACTTTCACAGCACAATCATAAAGAGGACATTTTTGCAAAAAAATATTTGAAGGCGTCATCAATTTTCCCAATGGCCTGTCTTAATCCTCTAAAATTCAAATCTCTCTCTTTTGAAGTGCCTGTCATTTCATCAGCCTCGAAGATTTCCTCCTCTGTAATTGTTAACTGGCTGAATTCTGCTATATTCTCACTTGCCAGTAGCCTTGCATGGGATTCAAATAATTCTCCATAATCACTTTGATCAATCTCAGGAAATTTTGCATCTTTGGCAAAATTTGAAATGGTTTTGCATGATACTCAAGAATGTTTATAACGTACAGCAAACCGGAACAGACCAACCTACAAATCTAATGATGACAAGTGGGGAAATACAATAGTGTTAAGTGTGAAGGATGCGGGGGTAGGAGCCGCGTTTGTAACAGCCCAAGAGCAGCTGTTGTTGTATTTTGGCAAATTTGGTTTTCCTATTTGACCTTATAACATGAGGGACTTTAATCCTGAGAATGTAGGCAGCCCAAGAGTAGCTATTTTTGTGTTTTGGCAAATTTAGTATTCCTGATTGCAGCCATGAAATTAAAAGACGCTTACTCCTTGGAAGGAAAGTTATGACCAACCTAGATAGTATATTAAAAAGCAGAGACATTACTTTGCCAACAAAGGTCTGTCTAGTCAAGGCTAGGGTTTTTCCCGTGGTCATGTATGGATGTGAGAGTTGGACTGTGAAGAAAGCTGATCGCCGAAGAATTGATGCTTTTGAACTGTGGTGCTGGAGAAGACTCTTGAGAGTCCCTTGGACTGCAAGGAGATCCAACCAGTCCATTCTAAAGGAGATCAATCCTGGGTGTTCATTGGAAGGACTGATGCTAAAGCTGAAACTCCAATACTTTGGCCATCTCATGTGACGAGTTGACTCACTGGAAAGGACTCTGATGCTGGGAAGGATTGGGGGTGGGAGGAGAAGGGGACGACAGAGAATGAGATGGCTGGATGGCATCACCGACTCGATGGACATGAGTTTGGGTGAACTCCGGGAGTTGGTGATGGACAGGGAGGCCTGGAGTGCTGTGATTCATGGGGTCGCAAAGAGTCGGACACGATTGAGCGACTGAACTGAACTGAACTGAACTGATGGGCCCTTATAATGTCAGGGACTTCAGTCCTGAGAATGTAGGCAGCCTAGGAGTGGCTGTTTTTTCGCTTTGGCAAATTTGGTTTCCCTATTCGACCTTACAACTTCAGGGACTTTGATCCTGAAAATGTGGAAAACATGGACCCCTGTATGTGATCCAGGGACATTCATTGTAATATGTAAAGAGTTCATACAAAACAATGAAAAACTAATGGGCAGAAATAAAAACCTATTGTGAAAACAAGAAAGGAACACAGGAGACTAACCACCACAGGAAAAAAAAATTCCTCTCCACTGTTAACAAAGAAATGAACAACAAAGCAGTATTTCCCCATCAAATGAACATTTTTAAAATTATAATTCTCGATGCTGCTAAGGTTATAAACAACCAAACCTTCCTTATCACTGTTGGTGGAGTGTAAATTGTACAGGCTATCCAGAAAGCAAATGCAAAGCAATATCCAGCCTTAAAATTATTTCAGCAGCATTGTACTTTTTTTTTCATGAAGTCCCACGTTGCCTGTTCATATCCTCACATCATTCTTAAAATGAACAAAGACTAAATCAAATGTTGATTTTGATGGCGTAATTTTTTCTGGGGGAAAAAAAATCGTCTAGTGGCACAAAACAATATCCTTCACTCTGAGTGAAGTTAATTGCTTTTTCAGCTCTCTCCAGAGTTTGATCTCTCACTTGGAGGCCACTTTGCACAGGAAATAAAGGCTTCCCTCGGAGTCCCCATAGGAAGTGGCATGAAGCCAGGCAGAGCTGTCTAGGAGCCTCCTACCCCAATCAAGGGACTCCTAGATCACTTGTCTCTCTTTCCTTCCTCAGCAAAATCAAACTCCTATAAGTTCAGGCCTATGTGTGGATCCCAGGTAGCAAGAAGCTGGGACCTCAGGTTCTGGATGGCCAAGACTCTACCCATCACGCCAACAGTGGTTATTTCTGGGTGATGCGCGTTAGCTTTTTAACTTTCTTCTTCAAACTTTCTGTGGATATATAAATTTCGACAATGAGCAAGCATCACATTTAAAATCATAAAAGGAAATTATTTTTAAAAAGGGAGAAAAAGAGAGGGGATTCACATGAACAAAGCCCAGAAATAGAACTGGGAGGAGGGAATGAAGAGAAAAATGTCAAGACAATTCAGAGGCTAGAAACTTCAATAACAGGTGGGTTGGGTGGAATCAGACGGTGAGGGTCCAAAATTATCTCACTAAAAGAGTGCTTATCTCTGTGTGCAGTGAGGAGCCAGGCATGGTGAGAAGGCAATGCCTTAGAGGGGGCCGTGGGGAAATGGAAAAAGCACTGAGCTGCTGAATCAAGCCTCACCTGATGTACACCCTACCTCTGGATTTTTCAGACATGCAGATGCCAATTAGCTCCCTTTATTTTTTTAAGCCACTTTGAGTCAGGCTTTCCATTTACAGCACCAGAAAGTATTCCAGCTGGTAGACTTTCCAAAGCAACGTGGCTCCGAGTAAGACGTTGGGGTGAACCTGCCACTCCTTGTCCTCGTTAAAATAGGACACGCCACTTAAAATTCGCTGAGCCTTAGTCATCCCTACAGATGGAACAGGATGCTTTCGTTCTCTCTCACCAGCATAAGGATAAACATTTTGAGGATATAATGAGACTCTTAGATGAGCAGAAGATCTGAATTTTTCAAGTCCCACTTGCAGACACAAGAGCAGTTGGTCCGGTGTCAGGAACTGAATTGCTTATGAGGGTCCGATCTTCGGGGAAGTGTGCCCGAGATGTGAAGTGTCAGACGTGTGCAGAGGAATCACAGCACGGGGCTGGGGGCGGGGGGAGTGGATTCTGGTTGAACAGGTCTGCGGTGGAGCCTAACACTCTGCATTGCAATAAGCACCCGGGGGGATGCAGAGACAGCCAGAAGCTGAAGTCAGATCAAGGAACACACTGTCTCCTGGGGCTCCTTTCGAAGCATCCCAAATAGCATGTTTAAGAACTTAAGCTCTAGAGTCAGACGTTCCCACGCACCGCCTTACCAGCTGTGCGAATTGGGCACATCACTTACATTCTCTAAACCCTGGGCTCTTACATGTAAAAATGGGGTAACAATAGTACCTAGTTGCTAGGATTGAAAAGATAAAACACATAAAGAAATTAGCATAGCATCTGGCACCTAGTAGGTACTTCCCAAAGACAACCATTTTTCTTACTCAGACCCAGCAAGGCACCCATGTGGTCTGAGCTTTGTGAAATGTTACAAGTGAACACCACTCCACTGGCCAAGAATAAATGAAAGGCAATTAGATGTAAACTGTCAATAACAAGTCATTTGATGTACAGCCCTCAGTCTCAAAAATCTTATATAAGCTGTGTCTTGACTTGTAATGAAATAGTTTTCAAAGCCTTCTGAGTTGCTCTTCTTGAGGTTACAATCCTCAAACCTGGCTAGAATAAAATTTTCCAATTTTTTCTTAAAAAAAAAAAGGTGATGCACGTGTCCACCGGAACCTCTCAAAGAGTATCAAACGTTGACTCCCCTCACTGCTCACGTGCCTGTGTGCTTAGTCGTTCAATCCTATCTGACTCTTTCGAGACTCCATGAACTGCAGCCCACCAGGCTCCTCAGTCCATGGAATTCTCCAGGCAAGAATGCTGGAGGGAGTTGCTATTCCCTTCTCCAGGGGATCTTCCCAAACCTGGGATTGAACCGGGTCTCCTGCATTGTAGGCAGATTCTTTACCCGCCTGAGCCACCAGGGAAGCCCCTCACTGCCCACAGATATTGTAAATCCCTACAACTTAATTCTCCATTCCCACACTCCTCATGCTCCAGGGTTTCCCCCGCCCACCTCGGCCTGGTTTAACGATGTTTAACTGCTGGGGCTTCCTTCTCTGTCTGGGTTCTGCTTTGCTTTGCTGGGGTGGGGACAGCTGCTCAGTGTTGTCCTATGTCACTGCCCGTCCCTCGGATTCTGCACAACCGGGAGGACCCGGGGGCTGATGAGGGTGGGTTAGCTGGGACTCCGGGGGTTGAATGTTGGCAAAACGCAACCCAAGTTGACAGTTAAAAGAATTTCCAGGCTGACGTGGCTCAAATGTCCAGGGGTCAGTGGGACTGGTCTCCACAGCTGGACCCGGGACCCAGCCCCTCTTCCGCTCTCTCCCCTGGACCAACATCGTTTCAGGACGCCCCACTGTGCTCCAGCCCCAGCCCCTCAAGCCCAGATTCAGGCAGAGAGCATCCTGTTCTGCGAGCGCCACTCGCAAGCCCGAATAAGGACTCTTTGGCCCTGATTGGCCCATCTCGGGTCATGTGTTCATCCCTGAACCAATCCCAGCAGCCGGGGGGGGGGCACTGCTGACTGGCTCAGCCCAGGCCACGTGCTCCACCGCAGACTGGGACTCGCTTCTGCAGATCCAGGGCGTCTGAGACGCGGGTAAGAGGTGGGTGCGGCTAAGGGAACCAGGGCGCTCCTTTACAGATGCTGGGCAGTTGGAGCCCCGCATCCAGGTGATCCTCTGCCCTGGGAAGTCTTTCCTCCATGGAGGACGGAGAAGATGTCTGAAGACCCCCCCGCAACCAGCCTGTGGGGGGATTGTGTCACGGGGATGTGGTTGTGCTATGAAGCATGGACTCCTTGACAGTCAATATAAGGACAGATGTCCGTATCGCAGTCTTGGTGTAGGTTGCAGAAACTCCAGCACATGTCAACTCCCCTGCTCAAACCTTGGCTCCCCGTGGCTGTCAGAGCGAACTCCTCAGCCTGACATTTGGAGTCTCCATGACCTCAGCCCACGTGGATCCTGGATGATCTGCCCCTGGGCTCCTTCCGTGTGGTATCCTTTCTTTCTGACACTCAGTACCACCCATCTCCTCTCTGCACCGCGGTGCCTCTGCCCCGGTCCTCGACAGCCCCTCCTTCTCTCGGCCCAGCAGTGTCCTGGTGGGAAAGCCCCGGAAAAGGAGACAATGGAGGTCCCCGATTCTCACACTGGTCCTGCAGCCTTTCTCCAATCAGTCAGCCTCACAGGACCTCCACCACCTCCCCGTTCAGGCTTCTGTCTAAGACAGGTCAAAATGTATGTGTGTGCTCAGTGGCTCAGTTATATCTAACTTTTTGCAACTCCATGGACTGTAGCCGCCAGGCTGTCCACGGGATTCTCCAGTAAGAAAACGAGTGGGTTGACATTTCTTTCTCCAGGGGATCTTCCCGACCCAGGGGTCAAACCCCCGTCTCTTGCATGTCCTACCTTGGCCAGGCAGATTCTTTAACAGTGCACCTGGTGGGAAGCCCCAGGTCAAAACAGGTCAAAAAAGAGCAGCTGTGAAAACTAACTGAAAAGAGGCATGCACCCCCCCCCACCCCAAGTTCCTGTTTTCCTTGGAACATACACAGCCTTACCCCACCCTGCCTGTCAGCAACCCTCTCCTGCTGTTGGATCTTCTGAAACACGCCCAGCATATATGAGGGCCCATCTTCTCTTGTGTGCCGAGCCCAGGCCGCAGACCCTAGAGGCGCCCTAGCCCCTCAGCACCCTTGTCCTGCACGCCTCCTGGCCTGAACGCCACGCTGAAACAAGACAAGAAACAACACCAGTTGCGGGGACCACCCACCCACCCGAGTGGCACCCAGCTCACTCCAAACTAAAGATGTAGATACAGCAGATACAGCTTGAAGCTGTTCCTGATCTTCCTTTTTTTTTTTTCTTCAAGTTTTTGTTTGATTTTTTTATCTTTTGGTCTCATCGCATGGCATGTGCGATCTTAGTTCTCCAGGCATCAAACCCACACCCGCTGCAGTGGAAGGTGAAGTTTTAACCACTGGACTGCTAGGGAAGTCTCCTTAATAAGTTTTTCAAGAAGAGGAGTAATGTTCCTCATCCATCTCTGTGCCCACAGAGCACAATCTTCCTTTCCTCTAAACTACAAAACCTTAACCAACCTCTGCTTCTCTCCCCACCCCGTCCCCTATCATGGCTCTTCTGCCTGGACTCGTGTTTGCTTTTGCCCAAGTTGTGTCTCCCTCTTGTCTCCCGACAAGGCTTATGTCAGAGACTGTCCAGATGCCCCAGCAGAGGCTAGTGTCAAATGAAAACAAAATTCGAACCCAGTAAAGAGAGACTTATTCAAAAAGGTTATTATTGCCAGGGCAGGAAGGTCCTGCTACAGTCAAGGCAGGGGGCCCTTGCAACAGAGCAGATGCTTTGACTATAAGATCTGTACGTAGCTCAAGAGTTCAGCAAAAAGAGTTCTCTTTTACTGAGAGGAGCAAACAAGCCTGGAAGAACCAGGAGTGGGAAAGTGGGATGAAAGGGTGCCGAGATGGAATCCGAGATCAGAGGATGTTTTACCCCGAGGCCAGTCTGTTCTCAGGAGGGGCTGTGAACCAGCGAGGTGTGGGCACCCCAGAGGTCAAGGGCTGGAAGAAGGAGAGAAGCTTAACTGCAGTTTGGCTAAGAAGCAGCTTGTTCCGATGGATCTGTAGAGACAAGCAGTTCAGCTAGTCATTTACAGAGCAAAGAGTGAGAAATTGGAGGGTTTGTGTCTGGCCTTGTTATGGTCCACGAGGCTTATTTAAGTCAAATGGGGAAGGCTGGTTCTTTGCAAAGAGCTGTGTTCCAGACAGAAGGGTGAGGGGATTCCTTGAATTGTTGTTATTTTCCAGGAACACAGGGCCTGCACACAGACACACACACACACATACATGCACATACACACATATACACATGTACATACACGGACACACACACATACACAGGCACACACACACATAGGAGCATACGCATTTACCATTGATGTGCACAGATAGACAGCAGACCATAAGGAAGTCTTGTCTTTAAAGCTTCCTGTAGGAATTTCCAGGTGGTCCAGTGGTTAAGAATCAGCCTGCCAATGCAGGGTACCTGGGTCTGAGCCCTGGTCCAGGGAAATCCTTCATGCTACAGGGCGTCCCAGCCCGCACTCCACAGGAAAAGCCACCACAATGGGAAGCCCGTGCACGACAGCAAAGAGAAGCCTGCTCTTGTGGCAGCTAGAGCAAGCCCACGCAGCAACCAAGACCCAGCACAGCCAAAATAAACAAAATTTTTTAAATTAAACAATTAAAATAATAATTTAAATAAAAGTATACATGACCCGGGGAAATCTTTTTTAAAAAAAGTTTCTTGCAGTTATAGTTTGTTATTTTTTTTTTATCGCGAGACACAAGTTTGACCTTCCCAACTGCGGCAGGTTGGCCCCTTGTTTGGAGAGGGTTACCCTCTCAATCGACCTCTTGGTTTTGCAAAGCCAGCATCCACTTCCAGTGTGAGAATTTGAGATGGAGAACAAATGCCCTGCATATCAATGAACACGTCTTTTGTAATGATGATTGCTTTAAAGTTAAAAATAAAATTTCCTCTCCCAAGGGCACTTCAGAAGATGAGAGTTCTGGGCGCTGAGGAGAGGAGGCCAGGCCTGAAACCAGGTCAAGGTTGGGGAGTGAGGACAGGACCCCACGGACCTTGGGAGGAAGCAGACCACCCGGGTTTGTTTCTCTGGATTGTCATGCCTCTGCCAACCCCGAAACATCAGGGAGGAAGTCTGGTCTATGGGTAAATAAGTAGGGCTTACCCAGAGGTATGTTGCTACATGTTTAACAACTGGCTCTCTGGAAAGATTGGGAAAAGGTGGGAGCCTTACTTCATAGAGTTTGCCAATTTCCACGGTGTAAATACTCTCACCATGGTCCACTCAAATCTACCAAGCTCACAAAATTCCCAAAATCTAACAGCTGGCACCATACACAGGTGTAAGTCAGCTCTGGCACACACAGGTGTATTTGTGTTGTATGTCGGGCAAATTTCAGGGGAGGTGGTAGGCAGCAGCCTAGGGAAGTTGGTTGCAAGATGCGTAAAGGCCTTGATCAGGCTTGATGAGTGGATGAGATGACCAGATTTGGAAATGGATAAGAGTTTCTCAGGAGTCCCCAGCATCCTTGGAGTAGGGGACTGGACTAGATGGCACTGCCTAGTATCAAGTGGGCTTCCCTGGTGGCTCAGATGGTGAAGAATCTGCCCACACTGCGGAAGACCCGGGTTCAATCCCTGGGCTGGGAAGATCCCCTGGAGAAGGGAATGGCTACCCACTCCGGTATCCTTGCCTGGAGAATTCCACGGACAGAGGCTGTAGTCCATGGGGTCACAAAGAGTTGAACATGACTGAGTGACGAATGCTTTCACCTTTCACTTTCACATGATCAAGGGGAGGTGGGGACTTAGGTTATCTGGAAAGCGAGGGGGCCAAATGCTGGACCCTGAGTGGTTTACAGCAGCCACCTCGAAGTGCCTTGCATGACCCTAACCCTCAGGTCTCCCCAGTCCCAGTTCCCAGGTTAGTGGTAAAGAATCCGCCTGCCAATGATGCCGAAGATTGGGGTTTGATCCTTGGGTCAGGAAGATCCCTAGAGGAGGAAATGGCTACCCACTCCAGCATTCCTGCCTGGGAAATTCCATGGACAGAGGAGCCTGGCGGGCTGCCATCCATGGGATCGCAGAGTGGGATATGACTGAGCACACATGCGCGCATGGCCTAGTCCAGATTCACTGCGTGAATCATGGACAGGCGGGGCCTCCTGAGTGCGTGCTGTGTCGGCCTGGCTTGCTCAGAATGCCGTCCTCCAGCAGTCCCTGTGACTCAGGGTGAGCCTCAGGGCTGATCTCCTTGGTTTCACATTCATGGCCACTGGGCGGGCAACACTTAACCAAAGCCAGAAACTGCCACTCCTTCTCTTACAGCCCTTGGGGAACCACGTCCATTAACTGGGCAAGGTGGAAACAGATGGACAGAGCTCTTGAGGGGCTCGGGAGCTCAAAGGCATTGGTTTCATGAAGGAATCTCACCTACCTCCAGGGTTATGCAGTGGAAGAAATTTGCTATCTCCAGCTCCAGGATGCAGGGAGTGGTGCTGGGCTTCATTTTCTTTAAGTCGGGTTCTGTCTAACTCCAAAACTGCCTCCTATTGGGGTAGCAAGAAACTCAATCTCATTCAAAGTCGGGGCTTCCCCCCTGCCTCTCTGCCCAGAGTTACAGTAAGGAACCAGCCATCCTTGCAAAGTCAAAACATCTCGGGAGTCTGTGATCTGCGCTGGTCCCTTGAAATTCAGTAATTCCCGCGCATCTAGCTCGGTTCAAACTTGGGCTCTGCTGAGACAGGGAGCCCTGGTGACCCGCCCCGCCACTTTCCCCAAACTCACCCCCCGGGCACCTCAAAGGAGCAAAACCCAAGGAGCCTCTGTCTCCTCCTTCCTGTTCTTGGAGAACCTCCCTCCTTTCACTGCTTCTGCATCTGTCCCAGCAAAATCTCAGCCCTCTCGCTTCCACTCTGGGTGCCCCCAGCACCATCTACTTGGTGAGTTAAGGCTTTTTCAGGGACCAAGAGAAGAGAGGGTGGTCTTCACCGTTTCTGCCCTGAAGTACTTCAAGACAGGCAGACAGAAAGACTCACCCTGCAGTACAGAGAACCAAACCAAATCGCTCCAGACGGCCTGACGCCTCCATGGCAGTGAAAAGAGCGTGCCAATTAATCCTGCGATACATTAGCCTGCCGTGTGTCAGTGGGGAAAGAAACGACATGAGGAGCTCTACAGAGCTGGGAGCTGGCAGGTATGGTGACCCCAGGTGCAGCTTGCCCAGGCCAGCGACAGCTGAAAGTTTCTCTGGAGTTCGGAGAGGCAGCGGACAAAGGGCCGGTGCCCGGCCAAGGGTGGCCATTACTGCGCCCCCTCTCTGAGACCTGCAGGTTCAGCTCTCCAGACCTGCTTCCCTCCTCCGAGGGTGGAGCCCCGTCTGAGGGCTCGTGGTCTGAACAGCCGGGATCACCGGGATCACCGGGAGCGGGACTGTCTTTCCTCGCTTGCACCGGCCCCTCCCCGAACCCCACCCGCTTCCTTCCACCCTCGCCTTGCCAGGCCCGCCCCCACCTCCCATCGCACAGCCACTCCCCGGCTCTTGTTCCGGGCGTCTCTTGTGCACGGTTAAACATCAGGGCAGATTCACCAGGGCCCCCTGGTGTGGCCATTGTCCTGCAGGAGTCCGGCAGGACTGACCCCCCGAAACACATTTAGAGTTCCTAAACAAGGCAGGGAGCTGCACGCTCAGAACCTCCCGCCTTCGCACACACGGCCTCCATTGCCCAAACCCCTGAGTGGTAGATGCCACCAAGGCAACAGCCTGGGAGGTCTGGCCACCATCCCGAAGGCCAAGCCCATTACTCAGGACTCCTCTGTCTGCTTCTCAGCTAGGGAAACCCACAGCACCCTAGATGTCCCCAGACTAGCCTCCGTGTCCCTAGGGTGCCCATTTCTGCCCACACAGCCATAGCTAGAAATGTGGGAAAACATCAGACCTTCCCCAGGTGATTCCCTGGGCCCAGGTGTGCCCTGGCTGGCTCCTGGGGACTCCAAAGCCAAGCCTAAGATAGAGGTGATGATTGTAATGCATGAGGGATGTGTACCCACTGATGCCTTACAGTCACTCTGCCCACGGGAGCATCCCCATCTGACAGTGAGTTATCTGACACTCAGAGCAGTCACTTGTCCACGTCTGCATACTCCGCAAGCCTCGGGAGAGAGAAAACCCCATGTGTCAAATGCTCTTACCACTCTGTTATGGGGTCAGGAGGGGAATGTGTCAGCCCCACATCCACAAGGAATTAGCCCAGATGTGTTTACCAGATTAGGGCTTCCCAGGTGGCGCTAGTGGTAAAGAACCCACCTGCCAACGCAGAAACGTGGGTTCAAACCCTGGGTCAGGAAGATACGCTGGAGGAGGGCATGGCAACCCACTCCAGGATTCTTGCTTGCCTGGAGAATCCCGTGGGCAGAGGAGCCCAGCGGGCTACAGTCCATGGGGCTGCAAAGAGTCAGACATGAATGGAGAGACTTAGCACAGACACATTTCCCATATTATACACATACAGTCAGGAAGGAGCAGACAGAACCCCAACAAATACACAGGGAGGGCAGGAAAGCAATGGAAAAGGGCTGAACTGTGGGAGACAGTCTGGGAGGCTGGCGGATAGACACGGGCCGGCTGAATCCTTATTCTGATGCCGTTTCAAGTGCCACTTACAGTTTCCAAAGCACCTTCATATAATTCACCCCAATCTGTCCTGACAACACCTGCCTAGGTGGAGAGTTAGCTCACTGAGGACCTGCGCTGGGGAGTCGGGGGGCAGGGGGGGCTTGTGCTCCGAGCATAGCCCCCCCATAGTGGAGGGGAGCGAGGGGGCAGGGGCCAAAGTCCCAGGTTGGGTGGGGTGATACAGAACCCACACAGAGCATGCAGCGCCAGGCAGAGTTGTCACAAACGAGCTTTGCTCTGGGTCCACTGGGGCCCCGCTTCTCACACCCGGAATGTGCACCAGAACGCCCCCGGGACGTCCTGAGAAGGCAGATTCTGGTTCAGCGGGTGTCGAGTCTGAGGACTGAGGGCCTGCGTGTCTGACGCGCACTCAGGTGATGCTGAGGGTCCTAATCTGTGATTACCTGTTGAGCAGCAAAGCTTCGGAGGTTGTTCTCATGTGGGGATAGCTTTCCCTGTGACTCAGCGGTAAAGAATCTGCCTTCAATGCAGGAGCCACAGGAGACGCAGGTTCAATCCCTGGATCAGAAAGATCACCTGGAGGAGGGTATGGCAACCCACTCCAGTATTCTTGCCTGGAGAATCCCATGGACAGAGGAGACTGGTGGACTGCAGTCCATGGGGTCACAAAGAGTTGGACACGCCTGAAGCAACTTCGCATGCATGCACACCTCCCATCGTGAGAGGGTTAGCCTGCCGGGGTGAGCAGGCCAGAGTTGCTCCAGCTCCTCAAGTTCCCTCCTGGGCTCTCAGAAGGTGCTGCAGATCCCTGAGGCCCATCTGGCCTCCAATGGGGACTAAAACTCCAGCCCCCTAACTAGGATGCCCATGTGCGATCGGCCCTTGCCATGCTTGGCACTGCAGTCGCTGGCACCAGAGCAGCTCAGGGTACCAGAGGGACCAAGGAAAGTAATATCCTCACAGCCCGGGGGGTATAAATAATGAAAGTCGGATCCATAAGTAATTACTTTTTAATTAATTAGGAATGATGAATAGCAAAGACCCAGCGACTCCAGGCGGAGTGGTGTTAACTGTAATAGCCTTGGTCCTTTCCCCGCTGAAATTGATTTGCCGAAGGAGGGGGCAGAGGGGAGGAGACACCCTGGATCTGGGGGACAGAGGAGGCCCAGGCGAGGAGGGAGGCACAGGCTCCTCCCAGGACCGATGGCCCAGGAATCCTCTCCACTCTGTTGGAAGGTCTTCTCCCTGAAGGAGGAACCTGGAGCGAAAAGGGCTGCACTCCTCACTTCCTGATTCACCTAATTAATCTTCACACTCTTGAGGGGAGAGACGCCTGTGGTCCTTCCTCTCCGCTCAGCGGCAGGGGACACCCGGGGGCGACGGGGGTGATGCTCAGTCCCAGAATGCTCAGCGGCAGGGGACACCCGGGGGGTGGGGTGTGGTGATGCTCAGTCCCAGAATGCTCAGCGGCAGGGGACGCCCGGGGGCGAGTTGGGGTGATGCTCAATCCCAGAATGCTCAGTGGCAGGGTACGCCCTGGGGTGGGGTGATGCTCAGTCCCAGAATGCTCAGCAGCAGGGGACGCCCGGGGGTGGGCTTGGTGATGCTCAGTCCCAGAATGCTCAGCGGCAGGGGCCGCCCAGAGGCGGGGCGATGCTCAGTCCCAGAATGCTCAGCGGCAGGGGACGCCCGGGGGTGGGCTTTGTGATGCTCAGTCCCAGAATGCTCAGCGGCAGGGGACATCCTTCCCGAAGGCAGCGCCCAGGCCCAGGGAACAGCCCGCATGTGGGAAAGAGCAAGGCCAGATGACGCTCCTACAACAGAAGCATGTCCATGCCCAGGAGGGCAGAGGGGTCCAGACAGGCCGTGCCATCCTGCACTTTTCTCTCACCCTTTGCCAGGAGCATGGTAGACCTCCGGGACCCTGCCCACTGCCTGTTACCTGAACCAGAGAAGAGGGCTGTTCTGGATCTCCACCACCACCACCTCCTGCCTCCCCCTCCCCACCCACCCCTGCCCTCTACTGCTGTTGAGAATACCATCGTTCAAAGATGACTGACATTTAAGCATCCCGACTTCTAGTCTGGAAAGGGGCAGCAAGGGATCATCTCAGCATGAACAGAGACTGGCACCTACGCAGGTCCTCTCCCCTCCCACACGGCACACACCCTCCTCCCCAGACCCCTCAGCCTCTGACAGAGTCAGGGCGTGGGCTCCCCTTCCCTGAGGTTCCACCAGGGTGAGCGAGCAGGGGAGGGAAGGAGGGGGCTTGGAAGATGGGAGATAAAGATTGTCTTGAGCGCTTGAAGAAGGCCCAGGGCTAGATTGAAGCAAGCCTCCAGCTGGAAGTTTAAGGGAGTGCTAAAAAAACTCAGTCCATCTCCCAGGCCTGTCTCCCTGAGAGATAAGATTGCTGAGGACCTCGTTATCAGATACATGGAGCATCAAGCATCCTTGCTAAAAGATGAGTGAGCTTGGGAATTCTCTGGTGGGCCAGTGGTTAGGACTTGATACTTTCACTGCCAAGGGCCTGGGTTCAACTCCTGATGGGGGAACTAAGATCCTACCAAAAAAAAAAAAAAAAAAGAGTGTTCTCACAGGCATGAGTGGTAACTCAGTTTTAAGCATCTTTGAGGCAGGAAAGAAAACCAGATGGGACAAGATAAAGTCACGAAGAGAAAAGGAAAGAGAAGGAGCATTTTTTAGGACCTGCTCTTCGGGTCCATGTTGTTTGCACACCTTGGAGGAAAGCCTCTGTGTCCTCATTTACAGCTGCTGAAACAAGGAGAATTGGATTCCCCACCTGTGTAGAATGGGCCTGATCTGAAAATCCACAATGAATAAAACACGCAAACGTTAAATCCAGGCCTCACTCTCCTGTCCCTCATCCCAGCCTTACTGGATCCTGTTCTTATTTGAAATGTGGAGGTTTTTTTCATCATGAATATTTTGCATTAATTTTTATTGTTTTAAATACTGTGTTAAAATATTATGCATCTTGGGACTTCCCTGGCAGTCCAGTGGTGAAGAATCCACACTTCCACCGCAGGAGGGGAGGGTGTGATCTCTGGTTTGCGATCTAAGACTCCACACTCCACGCAGGGTGGTCAGTGGACATGGACGGAGACGTAGGTAGAGGGCTTCCCAGGCGGCGCTAGTGGTGAAGAGCCCGCCCACCGAGACAGGAGATGGAAGAACTGCAGGTTCAGTCCCTGGGTCGGGAAGATCCCCTGGAGAAGGAAATGGCAACCCACTCCAGTATTCTTGCCTGGAGAATCCCATGAGCAGAAGAGCCTGGTGGGCTACAGTCCATGGGGTTGCAAAGAGTCAGACACGACTGAAGCGACTTAGCACACACATACATAGGTATTAGATATATCATCTATCTTGATAACCGAATTTTGATCTCCCCCCCTTAAAGGGAAGTGAAAGTTGCTCAGTCGTGTCCAACTGTGACCCCTTGGACTGAGCCCGCCAGGCTCCTCTGTTCATGGGATTCTCCAGGCAAGAATACTGGAGTGGGTAGCCTTTCCCTTCTCCAGGGTATCTTCCCAACTCAGGGATTGAGCCCGGGTCTCCTGCATTGCAAGCGGGTTCTCTACCAGCAGAGCCACCAGGGAAGCCCCGCCTTAGATCCAGAACCAAAGGTGCTGCCTCATCTCTGTCTCTACTCTTGGTCCTACTTGGAAGCCGTATGTGTGAGTGAACAAAAACCCATTGATTTTGGAACCAGTCGTAAAACCAAGTCTAGCTTTGCCAGAACCCCCAGCCAAGTTTGCATTTCCTCCTCTTTAGAAACGGGCAACTAGTGCCTCTGCAGAGGGTGGGTGGAACCAGTAACGTGTCACTGTGTCCCTGCTAGCATGGAATCCAGCACATGGCAAAGGCCCCAGAAGTGGCAACTCCCTACCTACCCCAGACCCTTCACTGCAAAGGACCTGGGAGCCATGGACCCCCAGAGCCCACCAACACCAGCAGGGGGCCACCAACCTTTTAAAACTCCCTTCTGGGCATTTCTTTGACAAGTTGAGAAATGAACTGCAGATTCAGGGTGAGAAGGGAAAACTGATAATTGCAATGATGTCGAACCAATTTGTTTGTGTTAATTGGAGCCAATTAAAGTTTTCTGTTCGTCAGTTACCCCAGGTCAGGCTGTCTGAGAGGAGTTGATTTCTGGCCAGATGGTAAGTAATGCCTTTATCTATCCTCTCATGAGGTGGAGGGAGGCAAGAGGAATTTCAGAGGTATTCCAAAATGATAAACAGATGGACAAAGGGCAGGGGAAGACAGGACAGGTGGAAATGGATGACCAGGACTGACCACCCAGCCCCTGTGAGGGGCACGTGATCATGGGGGAAGGACGGCCTGCGCTAACTAGGCTGGCTACTCAATGTGCGGTCCACGGGCCAGCTGTAGAGGCATCACCTGGGATCTTCTTAGAAAAAAATGCACCTCACTTCCAACCTGCTGAGTCAAAAATCTGCATTTTAACAAGATCCCTGGGTTGGGGGAGGGATTTGTATTAATATATACAGTACAGTTTGATAAGATCCCTGGGTGTGTGGGGGATTTGTATTAATATATGCGGTATAGTTTGACAGGTGCTGGTCTAGACAACCCCGAACTCCATCCACCCTGGATCTGTCTGCCCAGGCACCAAATAGAGGCTCTTATAGCCTGGAGTCTTCTCTGAGCCACCCCATCCATTCTAAGGCCCCTGACCATTCACTGAGAAGGCATCTATAATCTCCGATCCAACTCCATCAACCCGCACATCAATTCTGCACCTGCCCCGCCCAGCTCGGACTCTGGGAGCTGTCCTCAGGTGTCTGCTGGCTGCAGCCAAGAGGAGCCCTGGCTGGAGATGAGAGACAGGAAGAGAGAAAGCAGGCGTGTTCCTCCCCTGCTCTCCACCTTCAGGGCTGCAGCTTCACAATAGCCACATCTGGCAGGCACCCTCTCCCAAAGCGACAGATTTTGCTTGCCTCTATTAAGGACAGCAAGGAGATCAAACCAGTCCATCCTAAAGGAAATCAACCCTAAATATTTCTTGGAAGGACTGATGCTGAAGCTCCGATCCTTTGGCCACCTGATACAAAAACCTGGTCTTTTTTATTGGAAAGGACCCTGACGCTGGGAAAGATTGAGGGCAGGAGGAGAAGGGGGCAACAGAGTCTGAGATGGTTGGATGGCATACCAACTCAGTGGACATGAGGTTGAGCAAACTCAGGGAGATAATGGAGGGCAGGGAAGCCTGGCGAGCTGCAGTCCAGGGGGTCGCAAAGAGTTGGGCACAGCTTAGCAACTGAACCAAAAAACAACAAATACACACACAAAGGAGCTGGGAGGATTAATTAGTATTTTCATGGGAAAGCAGGAGTCGGGGCAAGAGGTACATTGTGGGAATGGGTCTGGTCCGCTCCCATTCCCTGAGGAATAGGGGTTGTCACCCTCCCCTTTGCCATGCCCACTGTCTGCTCCCTGAACTTGATGGTGCAGATCGGGAGCCAGGAATGTGCTGAGCAGGCTGCCTGGGGCTTACAGGCCTATGATGATCAGATTTAACAATTATTAGTGATCTGTGCATTTTCTGCAGCGATGAAATAATTGTATAGGAGTGCTGGAGGAAGGAAGGAAGAAAGCCATAAATGCCTTTTCCTTTCATCATTAAGCCAGTAAAGCTATACAGCTTGCCACAATTAATTAGCACGCCGTCTTATTAGCACCTTCATCACTCACTCCCCCCACCCCCACCCCACACAACGCAAATGGGACGTAGAACCAGCCGGTCCCCACTGCTTCGGCGGCTGATGCTCCAGCTGAAGAGGCCCCAGATGTGGGCAGAACCAGGGAGCTGGGAGGGACACCTTGAGGTGGGGGTGGTGGAGGTGGGCGGGAGTGTTGCCTGGAGATAGCTGCACCTCCAGCAGACCAGAGACTGAATCTCCTGGGCAGTGAGCCAGTGGGCGTCACCCAGGGAATCTTGCCCAGGCAGAGAAATGCCAACTGCCAGTGAGTGACTGGGGAGGAAGGTTAACGTGTTTGCACCTGCAGAAGCACACGAGCTTCAAGACTCGCTGTCAAGACCAGCTTTGTGGGTGCGTGACCAGTGCAGTCTCCCAGGGCTCCGTGCTTGGAAACGCAATCTTAAAATTCTTAATACTTTTATCTTAGAACTTGCCATTTGTCAGTGAAGTCCAATGGGACGACGGAGTGGGCTCAGAGGAGGGGCCTCCTTGGCCTCCCCACCTCCCCAGGGCTGATCCTCAGTCGTCCACTCTCTCGTCCCCTCCCACCCCTGGAGGGAACCTGGGTGGTTGGGGGCAGGGCCCCCTGTGTGCACCCCATGCTCCAAACTGTGGGGTTGAGCCCCAAGCAAGTGTCAGCACTCACCCTGCAAGTATTTCCACACCAAGGGAGTGCAACACTATAGATCAGCTCAGTCGCTCAGTCATGTCCAACTCTTTGCGACCCCATGGGCTGCAGCATGCCAGGCCTCCCTGTCAATCGCCAACTCCCAGAGCTTACTCAAATTCATGTCCATTGAGTTGGTGATGCCATCCAACCATCTCATCCTCTGTCGTCCCCTTCTCCTCCCGCCTTCAACCTTTCCCAGCATCAGGGTCTTTTCCAGTGAGTCATTTCTTTGCATCAGGTGGCCAAAGTATTGGAGTTTCAGCTTCAGCATCAGTCCTTCCAACAAATATTCAGGATTGACTTCCTTTAGTATGGACTGGTTAGATCTCCTTGCAGTCCAAGGGACTCTCAAGAGTCTTCTCCAGCACCACAGTTAAAGTGACAAAAAATATCCTGATAGGAAGGAAAACCTTTTCTTCTGCTTTTAGAGCAAGGAGCCCTGCATTTTTATTTTATTTTTATTTTATTCATCTATTATTTTGGCTGTGCTGGGTCTTCATTGCTGTGCGGGCTGATCTCTAGTTGTGGTGTGGGCTTCTCATTGCGCTGGCTTCTCCTGTTGCTGAGCACGGGCTCTGGGGCCCGTGGGCTTCAGTAGTTGCGGCTCCTGGACTTTAGAGCACAGGTTCAATAGTTACAGCATATGGGCTTAGTTGCTCCTTGGCATGTGGGATCTTCCCAGACCAGGGATCGAACTCAAATCTCCTGTACTGGCAGGTGGCTTCTTAACCACTGAGCCGCTGGGAAGCCCTGCATTTTGATTTTGAACCAGGCTCTACAAATTATGTAGCTGGCCTTGCCTGCTGCTTCTCGAGCAGGACTGAGGGAGTTTCAGAGGGCTCCCTCAGTCGTCCGGGCAGCTGTGACTAAGATCCTTTGATGGGCTGTGTGCAAGGCTCTGGATGGTTCCATCAGGGTGAAAGATGGAAGTCACAGATCGCTCAAAAAAGACTGCAATCCTGGGCTCAATTACCCCTTCTGAGCAACTGACTGCCCACTCCAGGAAGTCCAAAACCACTTGTAAAATTTAAAAATACAAATGCAAAGAGGTCCTCGTGCCAGTGTTTAAAACCCTGAGCCCTGGTTGAAATTTCCCTAGCTGAGAAGGAGAGAGAATGACAGAGCAGAGGCCCTTTAGGAGAAGTTCAACCTTAGTAGGTTTGAACCAGTTTAATTTTTTGCTAGAGTTAAACTGTATAACTCTATATACTGCCCTGTAGTGGTTAAATATGGAACTAGTCAGAACTGGTTCTTCAGATTCCTGCTCCTGCTACATACCATGTGACTTCCAAGTCCGTGAATGTGTCAGAGCCTCACTTTTCTCAGCTATAAAGTGGGTACCCTTGACTCAAACCAAAAAAAAAAGTGGATTAAACAGCATAGGATGCATAGCATATGAAAGATGTTCACTGACTGTTTTAGTTGACTCGGGCTGCCATGACAAAATGCCACGGACTGGGGGCTTGTGAACAGCATACATTTATTTCTCATGGTTCTGGAGTCCAGAAGTCTGACATCAGGTGTGAAGGTGATCAGGTTCCGATGAAGACTGTCTTCCAGGCTGTAGGTGGCTGACTTCTCTATGTGTCCATGCACGGAGGAAAGAGGGCAACACAGCTGTCCTGGGTCTGTTTTTACAAGGGTGTGCATGCTCAGTCGCTTCAGTCGTGTCCGACTCATTGAGGCCCTAGGGACTATAGCCCGCCAGGTTTCTCTGTCCCTGGGATTCTCCAGGCAAGAATACTGGAGTGGGTTGCCATGACCTTCCCCAGGGATCTTCTCAACCCAGGGATCAGACCCCAGTTGCTTTCATCTTCCGCATCACAGGTGGATTCTTTACTGCTGAGCCACCAGGGAATCCTGTTTACAAGGGGACTCATCCTATCACAAGGGCTCCATGCTCGTGACCCCCTGAGATGTTAAATAACTTGACCCCGCTTGGGATCCAGCTACAGACAACCCGGCTCCAGAGCCCAGTCTGAGCTAGAGGCACACTCTTCTCTTCTGTGAAATGGGTCCAATGATCCCTACTCTGATACCCCGAAGGACTTTGGCTTTGAAGTGAAATCAACAGGCATGAAACTGATCAGAAAGGAGGAAGCAGAGGTATGATGCAGGCACAAAGATCCAGGATGTGTGCTAGCACAGAGGGAGCGCCTGCCTGAGCAAAAAGAGGGCAAGAAGCAAAGACTCGGAAGGCAGACAGTAGGATCCCAGGCACTGGGTTCCTGCCAGCTGCTGTCACCTTAAGTTGGCGAGCCCCTCACCTCACCCAATTCCTTTGAAGGCAGACCCGGGGGCATCAGCTGGTGGGCAGGGACACTGGCTGTCTGCAGTGCTCGTGACAGTCAAATCCTTCCCTGGGAATGATGCGTCTCCCCGTCCGTCGGAGCCAAGGTACCGCAGAAATGAAAGCCCGTGGCATCTCTGTTGATGACGGCGGTGGTACTGTGACAACAGGCCTGCCGATGGCCATGGCGCTCCTTCCGCCCGTTTAGAGTGGATGCTTCCCCCCAGAAGGCACAAAACCATCCTCCAGCTGTCTCTGCCTGGGGTAAAGGGACAGAAACAATGCAACAAAGAAGGTTGTCCCTAGACCTGGCCACAGTCAGTCCTAGCCAAACCTGGGAGGATGCCCAGGACTGTTTTTTTAATTCATTGCAATCAGCATTTTCCTTTCTTCATTTGCTGGTTGAATAATGCAGCCTGTAAGAAAAGGGCCCTCAGCACAATTCTGGTGCTCGTTTACAATGGAAATTGGGAAAACGGCGAAACGCATACCGCAAAATGCATTTAAAAGAAGATGATTCAATTGGATTTGGCAGCTCTGATATTCAGGACCAGAAGGAGAAAATCTGTCTATGATTTGAACATGTATAATTAAGATGAAAGCCTTAAGTATCGGGTGCATTTCTTAAGTTGTCACCAGCTCTGTTGACTCCGGGCGTTCTGATCAGTGGTGCAGAGCATTTATTTCTGAAATCTGAATCGCTATGAGTGAGATGCCTTTTTAAAACTGGCTCTGTGGAGCCAAGTCAAACCCCGACACTGTACGGCTCATCAAGGGGGAGGTGAAGACAGGGTAAGGGAGCCTCGGAGCCAGCTTTGGACTTTCCCCAAAGGTGCACCCCTAAACCGGGAGGCTGAGGCTCAGGAGAAATCCAATCCATTCGGTGCACTCTATGTTCTGGAGTGTGTGTCCCGGTGCCAACAGAAGCTCCAGCGCCCTAAGTGATGTTCCAGCCTGAAAGTAGAGAACCTGCTTAGCATGTTGACAACTTTGGCTTTCAAAGAAGAAAACGGACATTGGGAGCAAAGCCAGACAATAGGAACCAGGAGACAAAGGCTCACAGCCCGTCTTTGGTCCTTGCTGGTGCTGTGATGTCAGGCCCTTGCTCACCTTTCTCATCTAACATGAGAACCACCCTCGTAAGGGAGCTGGGACGGTTACGTGAGGTTATCCGCGTAAATCCACGTGCCTAGCCTCTAAGCAGCAGTCGCAACATGTGAGTTATTGTATCTTGCTCTCTCCTTTAGTGTGGAAGTCAGAGCATCATGACAAGGTTCCTGCAGTGCGAGATGACTCAGCGATGGAATTTCTGGCAGCCCAACCGCCTCCTCCATGCAGAGGGGAGGCTTCATAAGGATGACTCATAGGCAGTGTGTGTGTGTGTGTGTGCATTCGAGGGGGTGGACAGAAAGCTGAGGCTGGGACAAGTCATGTGACCACCTCTGTCACATGAACACTCATCTTTCTAAGCAGGACTTCTAATGTCTCCTCTCTGTCTTTTTTCCAGATGGGAGATGAAGGAGGAACTGAGTCTGAGCTGTGGTCACTCTTCTTAGAGGTCTGAGCCTCTCTGGACATAACGCAGCCAGACTGTGTGAGACAAAGGCACTCACTCCACCCCCTCCGCCGTGAGCAGTCCACCCTTTCCTTGGGGTGAGCGGTGAGGGGACAGGAGGGGCATCAGAAGCCAGTGCAAAGAAAGAAAAGCAAGAAACTGGAACACAGGGAATGGGTGCAGGCCCCACTCCCTGGACGGCTGGCCAGCGCCTTCCTAGGCATGCCTGCAGCCCGCGCAGTGGGTGCAGCCAGCCTCGATCCCCCAGGCTGTCGGTCCTGTGTCATGTGACCAGAAGAATTCAGTGCCCCCCCATTCCCAGCGAGAAGCCACGTCCCCGCGTGGCCCCCACGGAGCAGGGAGGAGCCTGCTCCTCCTGAGACTGGCAGCCGGAAACCAGCTCAGGCCAGTTCTGCACAGTTGGGAAAACTGAGGCCTGCCGCGGGAGGGGGTTTGAGACACAGTGGAGACCCAGCCCTCCTCGCCTCCTTCTGGCCCAGACCACGGGGCCACACTGCCTGCTTGGATCCCAGGGCGCTGGAGGGACACGCAGGCGGCTTCAGGTCCTCCGGCTCTGGCTCTTGCCAGCTGTGTGACTTCTGGAAAGTTACTTAACCCCTCTTTGTCTCTGCCATCACCTGGGCAGGGGGCAGAAGGGCTTTCTTTGGAGGTGTCTGAAGGACTTAAATACGGCATAAACAGTCTGCTCCTTTTCCCCTCCTTTTCCTGACTTCCCATCTTGTCCCATCTGTTCTTCTTTCCTTCCTCAAAGCTGCCGAAAACTCCGTCATGCTCATGCCTCAAGGATCCTTGAGCACCATACCCTCCCCGCGAGACACCTCCCTGCTCCGTCTAATCATAAGACCCTTGGCTGTTTCATCTGATGGGGAGTCAGAGGCTGGAAATAAGGAAGGAAAAGCCCTCTGAATCTTCAAGGAAGCCCCAGGGCTTCATTCCCTAAGAGAAGGGAGAGAAGCGCCTGCAGGCCCCCGGTTTGAAGCTTCTGATGTTGTATAGCGTGAAAAATTAATGTTTCTGGTTTTGCAAGTTTTGTTTCTTGCTTTTTACCTTCCAAATCAGGCATGGCTTATAGGAACCAAAGCAATTTTAGAAGAGCAGAGAGAAATGAAGAGAGAATCAGAAAAGCACAGCAGCTGGGTGCTCTTAGCGAGGAGACTCAAGGCGCTAGGTTCCAGGGACTTGTCTGCTGCTTGGCTAAACAGCTTGGCAGTCTGTGCTCCTAAGGGGGCTGGTCTGGCTGCTGTGGGTCCCGCAGTGCTAGGGTTGACGGTCAACCTGGTGGCTGTAGTGAGTGACAGAAGCCAGAAGCAGCACTCCAGCCGGTGAGCAGCCAGTTTGACAAGGGGGCGGATCCAGAAGAGTAGCAGAAGCCGGGCCTGCTGTCCAAGGCAGGCTCTCACAGTCACATAGTGGGACTATCACGTTTCTTTCAGCAATTTTGTCTGCCAGAGAGGCCAGATCAGAAAACACAGAAGGGGACACCCTCTGGATGCAGACCACTGTTCTGCCTGCCTATATCTTTTGATACTTGATAACCGATGGAAACCAACCCTGGATTGGAAACCAACACTTGAAGGACTGATGCTGAAGCTGAAGCGCCAATCCTTTGGCCATCTGATGCGAAGAACCGACTCACTGGAAAAGACCCTGATGCTGGGGAATATTGAAGGCAAAAGGAGAAGGGGACAACAGAGGATGAGATGGTTGGATGGCATCACCGACTCAATGGATGTGAGTTTGAGCAAGCTCTGGGAAACCGTGAAGGACAGGGAAGCCTGGCGTGCTGCAGTCCACGGGGTTGCAAAGAGTCAGACACGACTTAGCGACTGAACAGCCACCACCGAGGAAGGAGAGAAATGACACTTGGGCTCCCCGCCCAGAGCTTCTGACGTCACATGGTGTGGAAAATAATGTCTCTGGTTTCACATGTTTTGTTTCATTTTGTGCGTTTTTAACCTTCCAAATTGACGGGGTGAGGAGGGCAGAGAAGGGAGACGGGCTCCCTGCAAGAGGTCAGAAATTGAACCAAGGAAGGAAAAGGGCTTAGGACACAGCAGAGAAAGATTACACTCAGAAGTTGTTGAGGGCTTCCCATGTGCCACAGTGGTAAAGAATCCACCTGCCAATGCAGGAGACATGGGTTCGATCCCTGATCCAGGAAGACCTCACGTGCCACGGAGCAGCTGAGACCACGTGCCTCAGCTGAGTCTGTGCCCTGGAGCCCGGGACCCTCGGCTCCTGAGCCCTCACGCCGCGACTGCTGAAGCCCCTGTGCCTGCAGCCTGTGCTCCACACCAAGAGAAGCCCGAGCACCGCCGCTGGAGAGCAGCCCCTCCAGCTTATGTAAGAATAAATACAGCATTTTCCTGCTGAAAAGAGAAAGCCCCTAGTATCAAACATCTGGTACCCTCATTGTTGGGAATTTAAAAGATATTAGTACTTTGGGGGTTTCTGTGAGGTTGGGCTTATTGGGAACATTGGTTTCTAAGAGCATTGAGGTCTGTTTTGTTTTTTTCGCATGTGAACAGCATTCTCTTACAGTAGTTTTTTGGGCTCCAAAGTCGGGGACAGGGTGGACGTGTGCTCTTTCTTGCTCTTCATAGACCCCTACATCACCCAGAGGAAGACCCTGCATTTGGGCTTAAGGATTCAGAGAATGGGCTCTGGGGGCAAACACGGACCCCTGCCAGCCACTGCTTAGATGACGTTCTGAGGCAATGTGCTGTAACTGTCCACCATCCGCCCCAAAGCCATCCTCGCATCCTCCTGCTGCAAAACCTGCCTCCTGCTGTAGATGCTGAAATCACCAGGGAATCACTTCCCGACCTCCTTACAGCTCGGACATCAACGCATGACAGAAAATCTGGAGGTCTCTGGGAAAAATGGTTCTGCCTTCTCTTCTAAAGGGAGTGGAGGGAGGCAGAGAGGCAGAGGAGAGAGGCAAAGACAGCCCTTACTTGCTCCTCCTTCTTGCGACCTTTCCACATGATAGATGAGCAGGTAAAGTTTGGAGCTGCTGTCGCCATCTTTTGATGAAACAGAAACACTGAGAAAAACTCAAAGAGGCCTGCCAGAGCCCGACGTGACTGTGGAGCTGCAGTAACCCCGGAACACTCACCTGCAGTGTCTTGTGTAAGGAAAAAAGAAGACCTTCCGTTTTAAGTCACTTTCAGCTGGATGTTGTTACTTGCAACTGAACGCACCCCTTCTCCAAGCCCTGACGTGCACAGCTGTAGAATGTCATCCCAAGTAAGCATCTGCCCAGTGACCCGGGGAGGCAGGGGACTTTGGGGGCTTTTGGGGACCGTGAGCTTTTGGGAAGAGAAAGGACCCTTCAAGGAAGTGAGACAGAGAGGCCGTGAACATCTGACCCCTCCAGAAAGTGCTGCCGAGGCAAAATGCCAGGCAGGCTGCCTTTTCAGCCTGTGATTGCGTTAATAAGATAATGATGAGTCATTTAACTTCGCCTCCGAAGAGTGAAGCAAATTACCTGTGTCTATATTGCTTAATGATGGGGGCACTAACAGGACCTTTGTCGCCTGCCGGAACCGAAACTGACCCATCACAAGAGGCGATTCACGCCCATG
Organism: Moschus berezovskii; assembly: GCF_049115385.1. NCBI lineage: Eukaryota > Metazoa > Chordata > Mammalia > Artiodactyla > Moschidae > Moschus > Moschus berezovskii. The sequence goes on along the minus strand of NC_142479.1, from coordinate 68,449,742 downwards.
AGTTTGCCACTTGACTGAACCATCCATCAGGCGGGGACCGCACCCCCGCCATGCACTGCACATTAACCATCTCATCCACCGTGCTCCCCCCACCTCCCTCGTGGGCTCTGGCTTTCTTAACCCGATGAGCCTGATGTCATTAGTTATTTCCTGGACATGAACCATGGGGTCCCCATTAGCCAACACTCAGGCATTCAGGTGTGAATTTTCCACTTTGGCTACATTTCCCCAGGGAAGTGTTACAGCTGAGCCAGAGTCCTGGCCGCCTCCCCATCCACAGGAAATGCCTGTGCCTCCCGTGGCATCCAAGCAGAAGGCAATGAGACAAATCAGGACCCAGCCAACCACATAAGCCCTAAAGGCCAGAGAGGCCCTTTGGGTTTTTCCATCATTTCGGGTCTGTAGGGATTTTTGTTTCATTCCTTTAATTAAGGTATGATTTCCATATGGTAAAATTGACCCTTCTAAAAAGTGATGGCTCCGGGAGTTTTAACAAACGCATACACTCATGGAGCCATCACATTCGAGATGCAGGACAGCTCTATCACCTCGAGAAGTTCCTTGAATCCTTTGCATCAGCCTGTCCTTCCTCTCCCAGGCCCTGGCCAACCACTGCTCTCTCTTCTTTCCCAACAGCTCAGCCTTTTACAGCATCAGAGACAGAGTCACCTCTGAGTCTGGTTTCTTAGGAAACTACATTTAAGAGGAATCCATGCATAACCAACAAGAACCTACTGTGTAGCACACAGAACTCTGCTCAAGGTTATGTGGCAGCCTGGATGGGAGGGGAGTTAGGGGGAGAATGGATACGTGTGCGTGTGTGGCTGAGTCCCTTAATGGTTCACCGGAAACTATCACAACATTATTAACTGGCTATACCCCAATACAAAGTAAAAAGTTTAAGAAAAGATGAATCTATGCATAAAGAAGATGTGTGTGTGTGCATACATTATATACATATATATATATAGAATTGAGTGGAATATTACACAGCCATAAAAAAGAATGAAATAATGTCATTTGCAGCAACACGGATGATCTAGAGATTGTCATACAAACGAAGTCACAGAAAGACAAATATCATATGATATCACTGATACGTGGAATCTAAAAAATGGTATGCATGAACTTATTCACAAAACAGAAACAGACTCACTGCTATGGAGAACACGGTTACGGTTACCAAGGGGAAAGGCGAGGAGGGGTAAATAAGGGGTATGGGATTCGCAGACACACATCACCATTTGTAGAATAGATTTTAAAAAGGACTTACTGTATAGCACAGAGAACTGCATTCAGTATCTTGTAATAACCTACAACGGGAAGGAATCTAAATATACATGTGTCCTAGTATATACATATAAAGCAGAACCACTTTGCTATATACCTGAATCCCAATATAGTAAATCAACTAAACTCCAACTAAGAAAAAAAGAACGAATGCAATAAATTCCCTTTTAGAAAAAGACATGTCCACACAGCCTCACGTGCCACAGTTGTTCTGTCTCGGTGCTGAGCAGCATTTCACTGTGTGGACATCCCGTGGGGTGCTCGTGGGATCCACGGTGGGCAATGGGCTCTCATGCACCCTCAGCCAAACACGCGAACATGCGTTGTTTCCCTCAACCCTCAGAAAACACTCAGAGGCAGGTGCTGTGATCTCCATTTAGAGTTTCTTGAACCAGCAATTCGTGGAGCCCCTTCCAGGGGCCGGGCAGTGTGATGAATCAGGGCCGAGGTACCCCCTCATAGAGCCCTGCACCCGGGGGACCCTGGTGTGGGGCCCTCCGTCTGCCTGCCTTACAGGATGAAGTCTCCAGGCTTCCGTCCACCTGACGTGGAAACGCCGCATCCCGTGGGCGTGGGACCCTGAAAGAACGGCCCCTCTGGTGTATGTAAGAAGGAAAAAAAATTCAACCAGCCATAAGACCCTGGGGAACTGACAGCACGGAGCAGCAAAACGGCAATCGGAGATGTGTTTTCCTGGCACGCTGGTGCTCCTGAAACAATGAAATTGCAGGTTTTACTAGACAGACACGCCAACTGCCGCCTGCGGGTAATTATAGTTATTCCCTAGGCCTACTGCCCTCTGACGCCCAGCCTCCATCATATGGACTTGGCCCATAAAGACAGGAAGGAGGAGGGCGGGACACAGAGAGAGAGGGGGCCAGGCACCAGGCCCGGACTTTCCTCCCCCGGCTCGTTCCAACAGCCCCGGCCTGAGGCCGTCCGTCCAGCTGGGAAGACAACACCCACTTCACAGCAGCCGGCTGACTGCTGTGGATACAGTGGCAGAATCCCAGGATAAGCCACAATTTGCCAATTTATGTGTCCCCGGGGGAGAAGCAAGAGTGGCCAGCAGGGGGCCTCCCTGGTGGTCCGGTGGTTAAGACTTTGCCTTCCGATGCAGGAGGTGTGGGTTCAGTACCTGGTCAGGGAGCAAAGGTCCCCCATACTTCTCAGCCAAAAAGAACAAAATGAAACATAAAACAGAAACAATATTGTAGCAAATTCAATAAAGACTTAAAACATGGTCCACATCAAAAAAAGAAATCTTAAAAAAAAAAAAAATGGGTAGCACTCTTGAAACTCTGCTTAGGGTCTTGGGCTCCTGGGCTTTGCCCAACTTTCTCTGAGCACTGACCACCCTGTCACACTCCTCTTTTGGCCAGAAACATCAGAGGGTTTCCCTGAATGGATCATCCGGGACAGGGGGGCGGTGGTCTCAGATCCTTTCCTCCTGGGAGGTCCCAGGCAACACATCCCCTGGGCAGGAAGGTGCCCCAGACCTATGTGTTCTCTCTGCCCATGGCAGAATTTAATAAACAGCAAAGTTGTTGTTCAGCGGCTCAGTGGGGTCCGACTCTGTGACCCCCATGAACTGCAGCTCACCAGGCTTCCCTGTCCTTCACTTTCACCTGGAGTTTGTTCAAACTCATGCCCATTGAGTTGATGATGCCATCCAACCATCTCATCCTCTGTCGCCCCCTTCTCCTCCTGCCCTCAATTTTCCCCGGCGTGGAAAGAAAGGAGGATGGGAGGGAGAGAGGGAAGGACCAGGGAAGGAAGGGAAAGAGGATTCCACAAATGCGTCTCAGTTCTTATTTGACAGAGAAAGAAACTTCATCCCGTCAATATAATGAAGCGCGGGAATTTTGGTTCAAACACCAGCTTGGGCCTCTGTTGCTGCTGCTGCTAAGTCACTTCAGTTGTGGCTGACTATGTGTGACCCCATAGATGGCAGCCCATCAGGCTTCTCTGTCCCTGCGAGTCTCTAGGTAAGAATACTTGCCATTTCCTTCTCCAGCCTGGCCCTCTATTCTACTGTTTATGGGCCTTGCAAATGACTGCTTTTCTGAGACCCAGGTTCCTGGATCTGTGTAACACCAATATGTACCTCTCGAGACCTGGGAGTGCAAACTGCATGAGATCACCTGAAAGAAGACCTCAGCCCATCTCAGGTCGCAGAATAACTGCGGAGGATAAATAGCGATTACTGCTGCCGTTTTGGTTTCTGCGGGAGCCGCTGCGAGCCGGCTCGGTGGAGGCTAGCCAGTCACAGACAGGGCCTGCAGGCAGGTCCTCCTGGCCGGCAGCTCCAGGGGGGCTGGCGTTTCTAAGACTTCTCCTTGAACCAGGCCCTGTGTGTCTGTACCCACTGCCCACCCCACCCGTGCATGGGAGGCTGGGGCAGAGGGGGATGTGCAGGGCTCACTGGAGCCCAGCACCTCCTGAGCTTGAGGAGGGCAGGAAAGGACTTGATTAAAATGGATATCAGAACTCCGGTCAGCCCTCACCCAGCCGCTTAGGCTAAATTATTAAACTCTGGCAAGGACACCGGGGGCTTTCCCGTTTGCTGGCAGATGGCTTTCCTTCGCGATCTCTTGCGTCTTCTCCATGTGGAGTCGATGGGGGACCGAGTACAGCCTGGGGGGCGCAGCCCTGAGGACACCCCCGTCGACGGCCACAGATACTGCCCACCTTGTCCCCTCAAGCACCTTCCCAAATCCGCCCACCTGCATCCAAGTTCCCGTTGTCCCCGCCCCACGCCCCGGACTCTCTCATCCAACAGGGCCACCCCCAGACCTGCCCACAGCAGCAACTGTGATAATTAACGTTGTGCGAGGGCCTACATTGCACTCAGCATCTCACATGCATTGTTTTACCTCATCTTCAGGGTGATTCTCAGCCAGGGAGATGTCGTTAATACCCTTTCATAACTGAGCACACGAGGCTCAGACTGGTTAATTGCCCGGCCGGTGCTGTGTGCGTGCCGAGTAACAAGTCCCTCTGACATCTACATACCTGCTCTTACCAGCTCCCCTGCCTGTGCCCTGGGGTCCTGTCTGCCAGCTCCCTGCCCTGAACGCCAGATCTGAGTGTGTTTTCGCAGGGTGCGTGGGGAGACTCATGAGCTTTCCCTGTAGCTCAGCAGTAAATAATCTGCTTGCAATGCAGGAGATGTAAGTTCAATCCCTGGGTTGGGAAGATCCCCTGGAGAAGGAAATGGCAACCCACTCCAGTATTCTTGCCTGGTGGGGTACAGTTCTTGGGGTTGCAAGAGTCAAAACACAACTTAGTGACCAAACAACAACAACAATGGGGAGACTCGCCAGCATCCTCCCTGGAGACCCCAAGGAAGGAGATGAAGGTGGGGAGGAGAATGATGGGGAGAGAGCTCAGCCCTCCGACCAGAACCCAGAGAATGACCACAGGCCGTCTGCCAGGACCCAAAATGCTTGCCGTGCTGGGGCAGCGGTCACAGACCCAGCCTCACCAGGCCACCCTTGTCTCTGAAGTGGCACCAGCCTATTCCCCATCATCACTATTTATTTAATTGCTTTTTTAAGCTTTTATTTTGTATTGGAATTAACAATACAATTAACAATTAACAACATTGTGATAGTTTCAGGTGGACAGTGAAGGGACTCAGCCATGCATAAACATGTATCCATTCTCTCCCCCAAACTCCCCTCCACATAACATTGAGCAGAGCTCCCTGTGCTGTTCAGGAGGTCCCTGTTGGTTATCCATTTTAAATACAGCAGTGTGTTCATGCCCATCCCAAACTCCCTAACTATCTCTTCCCCCCGCCCTTACCCCCTAGTAACCATAATTCGTTCCCACAGTCTGCATTCTATTTCACAGTTACTCTCTGGCAGGTATTAGGGTAAAATGCTGTCTCATTTAAGTCATCACTCAAAGACGTGTCCTCAGGAAGGTAGGGTCAGTGAAGGCATCTCATTATGGTGTATACTTAGGCCCCTCGTACTCAGGGGCCCGTATAGGACTCTTAGTTTTATTTACTTTGCAGATGAGTGGGCTTCCCTGGTGGCTCAGACAGTAAAGAATCTGCCTGCAATGCAGGAGACATGGGTTCCATCCCTGGGTCAGGAAGGTCCCCTGGAGAAGGCAATGGCAACCCACCCCAGTATTCCTGCCTGGAGAATCCCATGGACAGAGGAGCCTGGTGGGCTACAGTCCATGGGGTCACAGAGAGTCACAGCTAAACAACTAACATACACACACAGAATAAAAATCCCAGGCAGCGGCCAATTGCCTTCCGACTCTTCCAAGAGCCCCAAGAAACCTTTGACTGGGAGGGATGGCTCAAGGGCAAAGAAGCGTCCAGACCCTGGCCCCGGCCCCACATCCTGACCCAAAGCCCTGGTGCAGGGTCAGGAGAAGCTCTGAGGGACTCTGTCCCCACCTCCCCATCTTAAAGCCCAGTCTTCACCTCTCTCAGGGAAGTCACATTTCTCCATGGACCCTAACGGCTCTAGAGAACCAGCTTAAAACCTCCTGGTCAGGAATCCTCACAGACTTGTGCTTCTTTCACTTCCTTGTGGGGCCTCCCCGCCTTCACGCTGGTCTTCCCAGTGGACATTCAGTTCCCCCATTCCCCACCCAGCAAAGCCGATCTTAGCCAGGCTTTGGCCCCGAGGTGGAGGAGTGGCAGAGGGAGACTTGCTGGAAACTGCTCCACTCCTCTTCCCACAGTCCCTTCCATCAGGAATTATTTCGAACGGATGCCCCACTGCCCTTCTAAACCCCCGAGGGGGGAATCAACCCTCTTAAGGCAGTTGTTTATTAACAGTCCTCGGTGTCATTAGCAGCAGGGCACGTGATGAAATATAGATTCGAGGGAGAAAGCCAGGATTCGCACTGCCATTTGTCCTGTTCCGAATGTCATTACGCGTTCCATCGTGCCGTATTACCGAGATGATTAGTGGCATCAAATGACTTCTGAAAAATGATTATGTGCCATTAAAAGCATTAGTCTGTCTGAAATCAGCACAAACAAATGGCCATGTACGGATGACTCATTAGCCGGGAAAGCTGGGTGATGTGACAAGAGCTGCCGAGGTGCCAGGCGATTAGCATCGCCCGCAGGAGGTGGAGGCCAGGGTCCCCGGGTCCAGAGTTGTGTCCTGGCCATGGGAGCACCGTCCTCGGGGGCTGAAGGGCCTCTGGGAGTCAGACTTCTCCTGAGGTGGCCTGGGGATGAGGGTTTACTTACAGCAGGCTGCCCTGCCCCTGCAGCTATGGCGGAGCTGTCCCAGTGGTCCCCAGGGTAAGGAGCCGAATGAAGCTGGATTTGGGGAGAAAACAGAGGCAGGAGTGAGGCAGCCACAGAAATGGAAGCAGCGTGCAGGTAGAACACAGCAGAGGCCCCTGGGGGAATTTTTAATTGACATCAGCAAAAAAAAAAAAAATTGGCTCACGGACTCACAATGTAATTTACAATGACAAGAACATATAGAGAAGCCATAATTTGGGAGATTAAAAAACATTTCTTGAACACAGACCAATCAAATGGCTTTGAAGTGACAGCAAAAGAAAGAAATAACAAGCGAAAACAATTGTCTCTGTCTGGTTTTCCAGTGCAGCTGAGCTCGACATCAGTCCTTGCGCTAAACACACATTTCATGTTGAATTTTGCTCACTGTGCGGCGAAGACCTGGTTTTGAGACGTCAGGGGCTGGGTCCCCATCTCCCCTCTTCCTTCGTCTCGACGTGCCCAGGCTTGTTCTGTGGGGGCTGCATCCCTGGAAAGGATGCCTCGAAACAGACGGGCACATTCCTGCCGTTGGCCAGGTCCTGGAGGTTTTGGGTTCTCTCCCCCCACTCCCTTCCCTTTCTCTCTTTATTCTTTTTTCCCCATCCACTCACACCATCGCTGCCCTCGTGGATGTGATGAAGGCCAATCAGGGAGCCAGTAATAAGGACACCGAGGGAATTACCTGCGGCCCAGCCGTTAGGACTTGGCGCTTTCACAGCCGGGGTCGGGTTCAATCCCTGGTCCGGGAACTAAGATTCCCGTGAGCCGCATGGCTCAACCAGAAAAAGACAAAAGAAAAATAAAGATGCTGAGTTTTATTTCCGTGCACCAGGCATTTCCCTGAGTTCCGTGCTTTTTCTTTTTTTGGCGACACCAAATGGCTTGTAGGATCTTCGTTCCCCGATTAGGGATTGAACCCATGATCCCTCCAGTGGAAGCATGGAGTCTTAACCACTGGACTGCCGGGGAAGTCCCTGAGTTCTGTGTTTTCTCTCACTTTCCCCCGACCTGTGAGGCAGGTCTGATTACCGTCTGCATCTCACAGATGAGAAAGCAGGCATAGAGAAGTTACACCCCTGGGAAGAGAGGCAGGCTCCAGGCTGACCTTGTAGACCCCCAACCTAGAGCCACCATCAACTCACCTGGGTCCCCAGGGCCACTGCACAATCCAGGCAAGCCTCCCTCCAGTGGATGTCGAGGGGTCCTGGTGTGACCCCGGTTTCAAGGATTCATTGTCCCTGACTGATTCTGGTGGAGAAGCCTGCAATGAGGCCTCGGTATGCCCAGTGAACCTTTGTTTTCTCCTTTTAGAGTCTTTAGAGACTGTCAAGGGCCACAGTCCAGCCATGCAGACCCCAGGCCTCTGGCTCTCCGCCCAGCTTGTGAGCTTGTGAGCAGTGCCCAGACCGAGTCCCACCAGCATGGAGGACCACCGCACTAGCGCCCCTGCTGCCTGTTACAGAGAAGGAATCAGAGGCTCATGGAGGGGCAGTGACCAGCACAGACTCATGCAGCTGCTGGGGGTCTCCCCTGGCGGTCTAGTGGTTAAGAATCCGCCTGCCAATGTAGGAAACACGGGTTCAATCCCTGGTCCGGGAACTAAGATCCCACATGCCGTGGGGGCAAGTGAGCCAGCCACAACTACGGAATCCACCACCCTCTGGAGCCAGGCTCTGCCACAAGGGAGGCCACTGCCATGAGAAGTTGGCACACCGCAACTGGAGAGTAACCCCTGCTCGCCGCACCCAGAGAGAGCCCGCACGCAGCAACACAGACGCAGTGCAGCCGAATAAATAAGTGATTTAAAAAATGCTGCTGGGGCAGAACCCACCCAGGAGCCAGATACTTCAACAAGCAGGCTCCTACCTCCTGCCTTCCCCCTTGACTCCCCAAAACTCTCTTCCCACCTGCCTCTCAGGCCCGACTGCAGCCAAGGCGATCAGAGGCTGTCAAGCCCTGACGGCTGAACCTGCAGGCTGTCAGGCTGATTGGCACCTGTCACAACCCGAGCTTCTTGGGAGCCCCTGAGGCCTGGCCTTCATCTGTCCTGGCTGCTGCCTGTTTCCAGAGCCCAGACGCGTCCACCCGCTCAGAAAGGTGGCTGATTTCCAAAAGCCCTTCATCTCTGTCTTCCCTCCAGGCCTCGCTGGGGACGACTGGCTCATTCCGGAGAAGCTCAGACACACTGTTCTTCATCTTTATTGAGCTTGGCTTTGTGGTTCTTGTTGCTTTGGGGGAGAGGGGGGCTGTGACAGCGGCTCGGAAGGGCAGAGCAGAAATTGTTTCTCGCCCACGCCTTACGTCGTTCTATTAGAAAAACATGAAATCCCTCCCCTCCACTTGTTTTTGTTTGTTTTCCTTCTTGCTAAGACAGAGGGGGAAGTGGCATTTGAGGACAGCTCTGTTTGGGTCTCAGCTACAAGTCGTGAATGTTTGTGAGGTTAGGCTGCTGAAGACGGAGTCCAGCTGCTACAGATTAAAAATAGCCATTGGTATGACCTCTGCTTCCAAGGGTGATTGCCCTCTGTGTCTCCTCGACACCCAAACAAATTAAGCTTGGAAGTCCCTCCAGGTGTCTAATTTCAGTCTCTCCTGCTGCGGCTCAGTCTTTTTGAGTCAAACCAATTCCCACCCTCTCTGCAGAAGTTGATGATGCACAAGATTACCACAGGCAGTCTGTCTTCCAGCGACAACCAGCCGTGGGCAGCCTTCTACCTGTTGGGACAGATTTCAAGGCCTGCTGTTCCGCTAAATGCTGAGACAGCATCTGGGGTGCCCACCAGTTCAGCGCACTCTGTAAACACGGTGACAGCGTCTCCTCGTCTGCAGAACTTTCCTCGAGAACAGACCAAGGACATGGGTGGACAGAGCTTGAAGGACGTGATTGCTGTACCTCTCCAGGAGGAATCGCCCACGATTCTCCAATTCTAGGGAGCAACAGAATCACCTACTGACGCAGTGGGTGTTTGGGACACTTTTTTGTCCCTCCAACAAAAAATTCACGTGTCGGAAGTCCAGTGGTTAAGACTCCCCACTTCTAATGCAGGAGGCATGGTTCTGACCCCTGATTGGGATGTGCAGGTGAGTGGGTGGGTTGGTTGGTGGACAGATGGGTCAGATGGGTGGGTGGGTTGGATTAGTGGGTAAATAGGGTGGGTGGTGGGTAAATACATGGATGGATGGCTAGAGAAAGAGAGATACAGATAGATATCCAAAACCCAGGTTACAAAGGAGGGAAAGGGGATGAAAAACGGAAACACCCCCTAAGTCAAGCTTGACGGTCATCACACAGAACAAAATAAAGGCAGAAGGAGTGCCCCCTCTACCAAGATCAGTGAAAACCCTGCTTTATTTCTAGGTCCCAACATAATTGCTACAACCCCATGAAGCCCAAAACAGTTCTAACTAGGAGACGGAAGTGGGAGGCTGTTGGGATTGGATCACTTGCCTTTTTCCTGGAAGAAGAGAGTGTACCCTGGAGCCTAGTACCCTCTGGAGAGGTCCTGCTGACCAGCCGAGAGCAGCAGCCTTGCTGGGGACATCTTCCGGGAACCGCAGCCGGCCGGTTGCCATGGGTTCAGGAGTCTGAGCGCACAGAGTGGTTGTCTTGGGGACGCTGGAAGAGGCAGCGTTTCTGGCCAGCCCAGGTGAGCAAAGAAAGAATACCAGGGGGAATAAGAGCAGACTCGCCAGGCCACGGGGAGAGGGCTGCAAAATTTCTCACGCAGCTGCTCTGTTCGTCTGAAAGAGGAGCAGTCAGTCTCCACCAGCTCCCACCCGCTGGGTAGCTGGGGTAAAGCGAGTGGGGTGAGAGAGTCCTTCACTGCAACCTCATCCGATCCAGTAACTCATGCTTGAGTAACTCAGAGCTTACTGGCATGACATCGGTAAGTGCAGACGTGGAGGTTCATGTTATGATGAGCCTGGGAGTGAGTGGGAGGGGGGTGTGGCTAGCTGTGTCCCCCAGCCAGCGGGGACAGCCGCCCCTGCCTCTGGTTCTCCTTGATCACCTGTCTTGGCTGAAAATGTCCACAGTTGGTTTGCCTGGACATCGTGAGTCACTTGCACCTGCAGTAAGTCAGCATCTGGTTCTCTCCTGTTCTTACCAACCAGGGTTCTTGCCCTCCTTGATCAATAGAAATTGATCAGAGGCCAGACAAGAAATTCAGGCACGGCTTTACTGGGGCCCCTGTTGTAACAAGGATGGAGCAAGAACAAGTAACAGGTTCCCTTGTTCTCTCCCCAACGTGGGGAGGGGACTGACTCCTTACACGGGGTGAGGGGAGGGGTGAGTCCAGGGCTAGGGCAGGAGGGGCGGCTTAGGTGGTTTGCCCACCCCTTCCGTGGTGCCCTGTGTGGGGGGCATGCTCCCTTCCCCACTTTTGTTCCCTGCTCCTTAGGTGTGGCAGTTGGGTTTTTTTGGTCTTTTTGTGTATCTTCTTGTCCATGATTTGCCCCACCTGTGCGCACACGCAGTTATTTTCAGTCCCACACTGTTTCTTTGTATTTTGTTGCCGGAGGAGATGCAAGTGCAGGCGCAGGCCCTGCAGCAAAGGCCCCAGGTCCCAGCCCATCTCACTGCAGGTCAAGACTCAGAGCCTTCCCTGCCCCCGAACACATACGCACTAAGGAGCAGCAGCACCCCACTTGTCCCCAACCTCAGGCTCTCCGCAGGATCCCCTGCCACCCTCACCCTCCCCGCCTCGACTGGCCAGAGCAACCCTCTAGCTGGCTTCCCAGTGAACTGTCGGCCACTTGGAACAAGTGGAAACTGAGCATGACCTGGAGAAGGGGACGTCGGGGCTCCTTTCAGGCCAACATGCCAGACTGTCTTTGGATGTGGTTACACCCAACTGTGGGCTTCCCAGGTGGCGCTAGTGGTAAAGGATCCTCCTGGACCATGTTGAATATCTAGTTTTGTTGTTCCCTTGCTAGTGAAATACCACCTCCCCAAGCGTCTCCTGCCAACAAGAACTTCCTGTGTTCCCGTCTCTCTTCTGCTGCCTCTCTGACCACCTCCCTTCTTCATCCTGACAAGTGCAAACAGAGTCTCCACGTCGATGTGCTTTCGCTGCGTTAAAATGTCCAAGTTGGTGCTTTTCCCGCATCGAGTGCACTTTGGATGGGATGCGTGTGTTGACGTCTGCAAACCCCCTTTCTGCACAGGCAGGTGGCCTGCGGCTCTGCTCAGGAAGGTCTGCCCCAGCCACATGAGCCTTAGAGAATGCACCCTGTGTCCTCCCTGTTTCAACACCTGGGGTCCCACTGGCTCCTGTTGCAACCGAGCCAGGACCAACAGTGACAACAGCAGCAGCAACAGCACTACCCCTGTGATAGCATCTCCCTTTCGTAAAGCATCTCTCACCTGCCCGGGTGTAGGCGGACTGCTTTCCGTGTGAGCGTGCTCAGTCGCTCAGTCATGTCTGACTCTTTCCGACCCCATAGACGGCAGCCCACCAGGCTCCTCTGTCCAGGAGATTCTCCAGGCAAGAATACTGGAGTGGGTTGCCAGCCCCTCCTCCAAGGGATCTTCCCAGCTCAGAGATCGAACCCAGGTCTCCCGCACTGCGGGTGGTTTCTTCACCGTCTGAGCCACAGGGGAAGCCTCTTAGCAATTCTTGCGGCATCCTCTTGAATATGTAATATGACTCCCACTTTACAGATGAGAAAACTGAGGCCTGGAGAAAAATCACTGGATTTAATGTCATACCAAATTTCCTAAAGGAAATCAGCCCTGAATATTTATTGGAAGGTTGATGCTGAAGCTGAAGCTACAATACTTTGGCCACCTGATGCGAAGAGCTGACTCACTTCAAAAGACCCTGATGCTGGGAAAGATTGAAAGCAGGAGGAGAAGGGGGTGATTGAGGATGAGATGGTTGGATGGCATCACCAACTCTGTGGACATGAGTGATCAAACTCTGGGAGACAGAGGAGGCTAGGGAAGCCTGGAGGATAAGGAAGCCTGTCGTGCTACAATCCACGGGATCAAAAAGAGTCAGAAATGACTTGATGACTGAACAACAGCTAGGAGACCAGGCATGGTAACTATTTTTCAGTCTGCTTAGCGACTTTCTTGTCGTCAGAAGTGATAAAGAATAATTTTCCCCAAAAAAGGCAAAATCATGACTCTCCTGCTTTAACGTGTATTAAAGATTTTATTTGGCTTAGTAATTAGTGAGGAAACTAGGCAGATGCTACAACTAATCCAAAGGAGGAATCTAAAAAGTGTAAATTTACATGGAGTGAAGGAAAGTGGAGGTGAATTGACAAATAGTCGGAAACTGGCTCTTTCCTTAAGGAAGAGGGAAATCTGTTGAACCACCAGACAGAATTCATTTGCATGTCTATAGACAAAGAACTATTTTGCATCGCTATGGGTTATCTACAGCTTACAGGACCGTAGAACAGCGCAAAGACACTGACAGGCTAGAATCAGACAGCCTACAAGGATGCCCTCTGAACAGCCCCGTGTTTCCATCAGCAGCACCCAGTGATCTTTGGGGATTTATTCCAGGTTTCCTCACGGGAACAAGTCTAGACAATCTTAGCGTCTCATTCTGCCTGATAACAGCAGTGAATACCAGGAGTGAGAAATCAGAGTGCTTCCCTGATGGCTCAGCGGTGAGGAATTCAGCTGCAATGCAGGAGATGTGAGTTTGATTCCTGGGTTGGGAAGATCCCCTGGAGGAGGGCATGGCAACTCCCTCCAGTATTCTTGCCTGGAGAATCCCATGGGCAGAGAAGCCTGGAGGGCTGCGGTCCATGGGGTCGCACAGAGTCGGTCACAACTGGAGCACTAACACTTTCGCAAGAGACAGTGTAAAACAGCAGATCTGGCTGAGGACCCGCTCCAATCCCTGGTATGCTGATGCCGCCCTCCCCCCACCCCTCAGTGGGTGGGGATGTTTCCAGGAGGTTCTAGAAGCCTCTACAGTCCCTCCCCCGCCTCAGATTCTTCCAGCAACCCAGTATCCTTTCCAGCTACCAAAGCCAATCCCTGTCACTCTTCTTTTTCTTTCCCTAAGCGCCTTTGAGTTATATGGTTTTCCATGAAGAATCTTGACTTATACAGCTATTAAGTGACAAAGGGAGTTTAAAAACCTCACCTGCCTAAAATGCATAGCTGAGTCTTTCAGCTTCCTCACCTGCAAATGGGGTTATTATTGTACCTACCCCGCTGGGTTATTGTGAAGATCAGGTACATCCATCCATCTAAAGCTCTGAAAAGACTGCCTGGTGCCTAAAGTACTCAATACAAGTTCATTTTATCATCAGCTCTATTTGGCCAATGGATAAACTGAGCCGAGGATGTCATGAACTTCACCCAGAGTCATGGACTTACCACCACTTATGAGCAAATGGCAGGATGGGCTGCTAAACCCGGGCAGTAATCAGAGCCTGCTGGCTTCTCTTGGACCCTGGAGAAGCCATCTAGGGGCCTACCCTGGAGGTCTAGAGGTTAAGACTTGGAGCTTCCACTGCAGAGGCCACAGGTTCCATCCCCGGTTGGGGAACTAAGATCCCGCCTGCTATGGGGAGTGGCCAAAATAAATGAATAAATAAACTGCCATTATTTTTTCAAAAGAAGTCATCTGCTTTCCCCCGTTCCCCACTAGAGCAGAGCTGGTAGCTGTCCTGGGAGTCTAGGTCGGGCAGGGCTCAGGGCTGGCAGGTTCTGGGGTCGCCTCCTTTGGCAGCCCTTCTCCTGGAGCTGAAAGAACCACGGGCAGCTGGGGCCTCCTGGCACTGAGAAGCAGCAGCCAGGTGAGCGGGTTGGGGGTGGGGTGGGCACTGGCTCCCACCCAACTGGGATCTGCTGCAGATGGACCTGCTCCCACCTGCCTCCACAGGGATCTCCCAAAGCACTGCACGCCTGGCCACTGGCCCTTCTCCTGCCGTTGCCGCCATACAGAAGCATAAATCCAGTTAACGCATCCAAAAAAGAAAAATCAAAATGTCAGATCTGCGGAGATGGTTCAATTGAAGGAATATTGATTGTCATGGAGAATATTCTCACTTTATTCACCTACTTAGTCTGCTCCCCTAGGCGCAGACGAATTCATCAAATATTGTCACAGCACATAATAATGGTCTTCCCCAGCGCTGCTGTGATCACACCAGCTCTGGTCCTGCCCACCGTGCCTGTCCCCAAGGGGATGATGGAGGGACAGAGGAAGGCGTTGCCAGGGCATGGTCATGGCACATTCCCCTGGACAAGGCGCATCCCCTAGAGCATCCGCTCTGATCTTCAGGGCAGCCGTGGAGGGGAGTGGAGTGTCATGGAGGGGTGAGATGATCCCATTTTCCAGGTGGGATCAGAAAGTTTAAGCCACTCATCCAAGGTCATGATACTAACCAACTAGGATTTGAATCTTGGTTTTCCAACTCCAAATTCAAAGCCCCTTCCAGTCCACCAAGCCCTTTGCTGTGGCTGATGGACTGATCCAGCCAAGACTGGAGATGGGTGGAGCCCTCTCGGCCTCTGTTCTGCTTGGCCAGCACCATGATTATGCACCCACTGTTTGCTCAGCCCTGGACGTAGAACCAAGGAGATGATCCATAACCTTCCATGGGTCTCCTGATCAGTGTGGAGAAGTAGATGCGGGTTTTGGAGACTAACAGAGTTGGAACTCTGAGAACACCACAACTGACCCCTGACCATAGGAAGTGAGGGCTTATCAAGATAAAGCCAGCACAAAGGCTGCAGATCCCTGAGAAAGTAACACAAAACTCATGGGGGCATCTTGGCCCACCATGACCTAGTTGCTGAAGAACCCATCAAGAAGAGTTGGGAGTCACGGATGGACCTAGAGATTGTCATACGGGGTGAAATAAGTCAGAAAGAGAAAAAGAAACTGTGTATAATACAGCCTATATGTGGAAACTAGAAAAAAATGTAGAGGTGAACTGATTTGCAAAGCAGAAACGGAGTCACAAAGAAGAAACTTATGCACATCAAGAGGAGAAGGAGGGAGAGGGATGGATTGGGAGATTTGAACTGATGTAATCACACGCCTGGGGTTTCTGGGTGGCGTTAATGGTAAAGAATCTGCCTGCCAATCCAGGAAACACAAGCGATACGGGCTTGATCCCTGGGTTTGGAAGACCTTCTGCAGTAGGAAATGGCAACCCACTCCAGTATTCTTGCCTGGAAAATTCCATAGACAGAGGAGCCTGGTGGGGCCGCAAGGAGTCAGACACAACTGCGTGACTGAGCATACACACACGCACACTACTAATGTATAAAATAGATAACAAATGAAAACCTCCTGGAGAGCTCGGGGAACTCCATTCAGCATCGCATGGTGACCTAAACGGGAAGGAATCTGAAAAAGAGGTGATGTGTGTGTAACTGATTCATTTTGCTGCACAGCAGAAACCAACGCGCCGTGAGAAAGCAACTACACCCCTGTAAAAAAAGGAGAGGGGTTGGATGCCAAGCCCTGGAATGCCTTTGCCCAGTGAATTATGGGTTCTCTCCAGATACGTCCAAGGAAAACACAGCCCTCCCATACTTAGACCAGCATTTCTAAAGAGTGTCCCGAGGAACGGGCGGTCTGAATGTCTACTGAATGGGTTATTTCTGTCCTGGACTCCTCACACTGTTTATCTCCTCGAGGAGGGTGGCGCCAGTAACAGCGATTGTCCACGTTGACCGCAGCCCAGCACGCCCAGCGCTCTTTGTGTGTTAACTCCCTGGAGCCTCGTGTTCGGTGCTGCTGCAGGCCCCATTCTGCTGTCGTTCAGCCACTCAGTCGTGCCCGACTCTTTGCGACCCCCTGGACTGCAGCACGCCGGGCCTCCCTGTCCTTCACCATCTCCCGGAGCTTGCTCAAACTTCTCAAACCCATGTCCATTGAGTCAGTGATGCCACCCAACCATCTCGGCCTCTGTCGTCCCCTTCTCCTCCTGCCTTCAGTCTTTCCAAGCATCAGGGTCTAAGAAAACCAAGAGTCAAGAATTCTTGTGACAGTGGACCATCAGAACGCTGGAACTGAGAGGCTGGGTCACTTCTCCGAGTGACTCTGAGAGGCAGGTGTAGGATGCTAACCTCCCAGACTCCTTCGACAGGTCTACACCTGCTCTGGTTTTGCCCCAGCACATCGCTTGGGACTAAGGAACTATGGAATATCAGAACTCTGGTTTAAACAATCGGCCTGACTGACTGGCTCCGAGCCCCCATTCAACTGTACTCTTAGAAGCAAGTGCAAGTTGGTACGCCCAGCAACTTCTGGGCTGTGGCTGGTCTGAATCCAAAGGTGGGAGCTCCTAGGAAAATCCAGAAATGCTGGCCGGGCTGGGGCCAGGCTGTCCACCTCTCTGCCCTCTCTCCTGGCCCCCTTGAAGCAGGAACTGAGAAAAGGAGGATGAACTGCAGTCTGCTTCCCCTCACCACCACCCTTGGCTGAACACCAGATCTGAAACCTCCCAGCCACGTGCAGAAAAGGACCTTTCCAGGGTTAGATTCAGCCCAGAAGAATAAAGATGCTAATCACTTTGGGCAGCTCCCCGCAGTGTGGCCACCTGGGGCTCAGCCGCATCCCCCTGCAATTTCTGGCTTGCTCTGATGCCTTGGCTGGCATCCCCAGCAGGTGCAGGAAGTGGGGGGCTGCTTTCCCAGGAGCCTTTGCCAAGAACCCCAGTCCCTCCGAGGGAGAGGGGGCTTTGGCCTCAGTTGGAGCATATCAATGGGAAACCGTGGTGAGAAGACATAGCTGGCCAGAGCTGGTGATGGGGTAATTAATTCTACTTAAGAAAAATGTTACTAATAATTAAAGGTACTAATTAAGAAAAATTGGATCAGCTGTTTGTCAGTGCGGGGCAGACACTAGAGCTTCGGTGATGCATTTCTCGGGCAGCATTCTGCTGGGGGTGGGCAGCACAAAAAACACAGCAGACACTGTCATTTGAGGGGTCCTGGAGAGGCCAGAGGGGCTACCAGCTGGAGAGGGCCTTGGGGAAGAAGGAGACACGGGGGAGTGTCTGGCAAGGTGATGGTGAGTCCAAGAGGCTGGAGAAGACTCCAGGAGACGCCGATGCAGGTTGGAAGGATCCAGACCATGGCCCAGTATACACCCATTCTCTCCAGAGTCCAGGAAGCCTGGGCTAGAGGGAGCAGTAGAGAGCAACTCTGGGGTCCTGGGGGGCGGTCTCCGAGGTGAGACGGAGCTGGTGGCAAGTCCGGAGATGGAAGAAGTTACAGCAAGAGGAACCGGATCAGGGGTCAGGCAGGGCCCGGAGGCAATGGGCAGCAGGCAGGTCTTCAGGGCTCCGCACTCAGGTCAGGTGAGCAGACAGCATAGAAAGAACCAGAACTAGAAGACAGAAGCCCTAGCTGAGGCAGGCTTCCTCAGCGTGGCTCTGCTGATGTGGGTTTCTTTGTTGTGGGAGCCTGTCCCGTGCATCACAAAGCGTTTAGCTGCATCCCTGGCCTCCATCCCTGGAATCAAGATTGCCGGGAGAAATATCAATAACCTCAGATATGCAGATGAAACCACATTTATGGCAGAAAGTAAAGAAGAACTAAAGAGCCTCTTAATGAAAGTGAAAGAGGAGAGTGAAAAAGTTGGCTTAAAGCTCAACATTCAGAAAACTAAGATCATGGCATCCGGTCCCATCACTTCATGGCAAATAGATGGGAAAACAGTAGAAACAGTGACAGACTTTATTTTGGGGGGCTCCAAAATCACTGCAAATGGTGACTGCAGCCATGAAATTAAAAGATGCTTGCTCCTTGGAAGCAAAGCTATGATCAACCTAGACAGCATATTAAAAAGCAGAGACATTACTTTGCCAACAAAGGTCCATCTAGTCAAGGCTATGGTTTTTCTGGTAGTCATGTATGATGTGAGAGTTGGACTATAAAGAAAGCTGAGCTCCAAAGAATTGAGGCTTTTGAACTGTGGTGTTGGAGAAGACTCTTGAGAGTCCCTTGGATGCAAGGAGATCCAACCAGTCCATCCTAAAGGAGATCAGTCCTGGGTGTTCATTGGAAGGACTGATGTTGAAGCTGAAACTCCAATCCTTTGGCCACCTGATGCGAAGAGCTGACTCATTGGAAAAGACCCTGATGCTGGGAAAGATTGAGGGCAAGAGGAGAAGGGGACAACAGAGGATGAGATGGTTGGATGGCATCACCGACTCAATGGACATGAGTTTGGGTGAACCCTGGGAGTTGGTGATGGACAGGGAGGCCTGGTGTCTGCCGTCCATGGGGTCGCAAAGAGTCAGACACGACTGAGCGTCTGAACTGAACTGAACTGGCCTCCATCCACCAGCTACATCACCTGGTTACAGTTAAAAGGATCTCCAGGAATCCCCTGGTGGTCCAGTGGTTTACGACTCTGCACTTCCAATGAAGCAGTGTGGGTTCAATTCCTGGCCAAGGAACTAAGATCCCAAGTGCCACGTTGTACAGCCAAAAAAAAAAAGAAAAGAAAGAATCTGAAAAAGAATGACTAGAGGTGTGCATAAAACTGAACCGCTTTGCTGCACACCTGAGACAAATGCATTGTGAACCAGCTGTATCCCAACATAAAATCTTAAAAATCACATTCAACCTGACTGTATAAGATGTGATTATTGCCTCTTTCTTGTAAATTTTATTTCAAATTTTTGTCTTTTCCCACCACTTTCCATTAAAAGGCAGAAATAATGACTAAAAATTGCAAAAGCAAGCAAAAGCTTCCTTCAATTTAAAATTTTGTTAGTTTTCTATAAAATGCATTTCAGGGACATGTGATTCCAGTGGTAAAGAATCCATCTGCCAATGCAGGAGACTTAAGAGATGCAGGTTCGATCCCTGAGTCGGGAATATCCCTGAGGAAGGAAATGGCAACCCACTCTAGTATTCTTGCCAAGAGAATCCCATGGACAGAGGAAATTAGTGGGCTACGGTCCAGGGGGTTGCAAAGAGCTGGACAGGACTGATCGACTGAGCGTGTGTGCACACACCCACACACCCACACACACACACACACACACACACACACACTATTATTGGTGGTGGGGAACCTCTGAACCCCTGTTGAAACTTAGCAAAATCTCCGAGGTCATTGATAAACTAATTCCCAGGAAAAGAAAGCAACTACTATTGGGGCTTAAGGCCCACTGGCAAAGGGTTATTTTAAAATAAAGTCACAGGGTATAAAAAAGATTCTTTATAGCATGCCACATCTCTTCCAAGTAAAAATCAATTTGAACCAATTCAGAGAGAGAGAGAAAGAGATGAAGAGGGGAATTTTTTAAATTAAATTTAACAAAAAGAGAAGCAAACAAACAAAAAAGGCAAACAAATGCATCTCCAGACTCTGCCCAATGTCCCTGGTGGGGGCGGGGGTGGGGGGACAGAATAATTGCGCCAGGTTAGAAACCACAGAGCTGATTTTTAAAAATACTGCAGCACCTTGTCATGACCAAGGTTTCTTGTTTACGCCTCCTGAGTCAGACGGATGCTGCCCTGTATACCCACCATCTAGACCCCAGACCCCTTCCAGCTCCTGGCTCACTGACCCCCAGGCCCAGATCCCTCACTGGATCATTCCACATCCAGCTGGACCACGAGTCAAAGGACAGAGTGGGGAGGGCTGCTGGAGAGATTTCGGGGGCCAGCAACATCTGTCATCACTCCAGCCCTTGGGTCACTGGCCGTACATAACCAAAAAGGGTAAATGTGAGCCGGCAGGAGGCCCAGGAGGAGACCCCAGACACAAGCCAAAATAATCCACCGGCACCACTGCACCTCCCGGTCCTGGCCTTGGTGGCCGGCTCATCTAACCCTGGCCAGCCCTCAGTTTCCTTCTCTTCGAAGACCCCCTTCCACAGGCAAAATGTGTTACATCCACACAATGGACTCTGACTCAGCTGTAAGCAAGGGTGAAGACCTGACATGGGATGCCACATGCATGGCCCTCGAAAACCACGTGCTGAGTGAAGGAAGACGGACACGGAAGGTCACAGATTGCGTGATCCCCTTTGTGTGAAAATCCAGAAGAGGCACAGAAAGCGGATTAGGAGCTGGGGTGGGGAGGAGGTTTTGGGGGTGCTGCTAATAGGTGTGGGATGTCCTCTGGGGGAACAAGATAGAGGTGATGGCTGCACAACATTGGGAGGGTATGAAATGCCACTACCGTGTACACTTTTGTTCATTTATTAATTTTATTCTTCTTGGCCACGCTGCATGGCATACAGGATCTTAGTTCTCCGAACAGGAATCAAACCCACAGTGGAGGTGCGGAGTCTTAACCGCCGGACCACTGAGGACGTCCTGCCTGGTACACGTTTATCTTTGTATTTCTAGTTTGTTTTTGCCTTTTTAATAAATGTAGCCCAGTTGGGCCTTCTACCACTTCTCTCTTGTTTAGTTATTTTTCCATTCTGTGCTGTGCTGGGTCTTCGTAACTGCGCGAGGGCTTTCTCTCTGTGGTGGCTTCTCTGGTCGCGGAGCGTGGGCCTCAGGGCTCAGTGGTGTGGCGCACAGGCTTAGTTTCTCTGGCGTGTGGAATCTTCCCCAACGGAGGATCAAACCCATGCCCTCTGCTTTGGCAGGTGGATTCCTTACCGCTGGACCACTGGGGGAGTCCTTGTACACTTTTAAATGGTTGGTGTTAGCTTACAAGAATTTTACTTCAATTTTTTCAGAAAGGGAAAAGGCCCCTTCCAGCTCCGATCTTCAGAGGTTGCTTAAGATCCAGGAGAGCATGAACTAGACCGAGGTGCCGAAAGCAGGAACACGGGTGCTATTCCTTCTGAAGATATACAGCAAGGAAAAAAAATTTTAAAGGCCCTGATCCTACTTTGTCTGTCAAGTGAGTGCAAGGTTAGCGAGGCTTGTAAACTAGAAAGCTCTTTATGAAATGTCGGCGGACGCTGTTACTGAGGCTCTGTATGGGATCTCGTTGGTATTCTCCCGGATACGGCTGGTACAGGGCCGGACGAGAGTGAGTGAGCTGCATAAATACGTGTGCGTTAAGGCAGGCCAGCTCGAGGGTTCTAAACACAGTGGCCCACAACAGCCATTATTATTTAGGATAATGTAAATTAACAATGAAGCTCTACCCTGTGTCCCGGGCTCCCAGCTCTGTGCTTTCACACATCTCTTGTTCACGCTCAGTCACTCAGTTGTGTCCAACTCTTTGTGACCCCGTGGACTGTAGCCCTCCAGACTCCTCTGCCATGGGATTCTCCAGGCAAGAACACTGGAATGGGTTGCCATGCCCTCCTTCAGGGGATCTTCCTGACCCAGGGATCCAACCAGCAGCTCCTGCATTGTAGGCAATGCAGGAGTCATCTGGGAAGCCCCAAGAGGCAACTTACATGCAACTAATGCATGAATCCTCTCTGCAGCCCTGAAAGGTGTCAGATTGTAACTGTTTACAGATGAGAAGTGTAAAAACTGACTGGTTAAATAATTTGCTGTATTAGTTTTCAACCACTGGGCAGCAACTTATACCAAAACTCAGAGGTTTAAAATGCACAATTATCGTCTCACAGTTTCTGTGATCGGGAGTCCAGGCATGGCTGCTGGGTCCTCTGTCTTAAGGCTGCCATGAAGGCGTCAGCTGGGACTGGGGTCTCATCTGAAGGCTTGACTGAGGAAGGATTCGTGTCCAAGCTCACGTGGTTGTTGGCAGGATTCAGTTCCTGCAGCGTTGTTGGACAGAGGGCCTCAGTCCCTAACTGGCTGTTTCTAGAGAGCACCCTCAGTTTTTTGCCACATGAACCTCTCCAACATGCTGGCTTGCCTCTCCTCAAAGCACGTGAGCCAAGAAGGCAGTGGAATCTGCTAACAAGACAAATTGCAGCCTTATGTAGCCGAATCACAGAAGGGACATCTCATTCCCTTTGCCGTGCTCTGTTAGTTAGAAGAATGTCACTAAACTGAGCCACACTCAGGCACGGCTGGGGGTCGGGGGAGGGGGAGTGGATTACACATGTGCATGAACATCAGGGTGTGGGGATCATGGGGGCCACACTCCCCAAAATCCATGGGTAGCCAGAGCTGAGCCACCTATGCCTGTAGATTTCTTTCCCGGTTCACATCATTGCGCTGCTCTTTCTCTGTGTTCTGAGGGTGGAAAGCAGGGAACAATGGGAAAGAGAGCGAGACCCTCCGATGGGAAAAAGGTTGCACTGAGCTCTCCCTGGCCAGGCCTCACTGATGAGCCTTGTCCTTCAGGGTGAAGCCCGGGAGCTTGGGCTCCTCCAACATTCCTGGGGTCCTCATTACAGCCACGCGTGGTGCTGCATTTTAATTGCCTGACAGAGCCCTAAGCACCAAAGAGGAGGCTTTCCACATCCTCCTCATCATGACTATTTATAGGCTGGGAACATCTGGGGCTCCTCAAGCCCCAGGTTAACATCTCCCCTCCCAACGCAGGCAGTTCAAGCCCTCTTTATTATACCAGCTCCGTAGGCCTGCTGGGACCAGGGGCAGCACCTGCTCTGCCCAGAAGCTGGTACAGTGTGTGCCCAAGATGCGGGTCTTCTGAGCATTTCTGGGAGGAATGGATAAAGGACTCAACTCATCCCCATCAGACCTGATCAAAGAAGGACCTCATTTTATCCCAATATCCCTGGCACATGGCACAGTGCCCAGCGGGTGGGCCTCTGTGGATGTGAAACGAATTCATGGTCACCCACAAGGGTCATCTATGCAAATGAGGTGGAACACTGCAAAGCCAGGTTTGAGAAACCTGCTCTCCACCAGCTTCTTATTTTCCTTTGATCCTTGAGTGAGTGGGACATTTGGGGAGGGCGGGGACTGTCTGATGGCCAGAAGACCAAGGAAGAGATGAAGACCACTGAAAGAAGCTGATCCTGGGCTTCTGTAACTAATGAGTGCCCCAGAAATGTAACTATACACAAAGTGGCCCTCCCAAAACCCAGAACCACCACTGAGCCTCTGGGTACCTCCAGCCCTGGCAGCTGGGTGAGAAGTAACTACCTCCCCCAGTTTCTCCCTGAGTCCTTTCTCTTAGAATCCTTGCAGCATAACAGCTCTTCTGGCCCCCCATGTGCCCTCCACTTCCAGCCACAGAGCGGTGTCAGTTGCCCATCAACTTCCCTTCTGCACAGAACTCTTGGAGGGACACTCCCTGGTGGCACAGTGGTTAAGAATCTGCCTTCTAAGACAGGGGACGCGGGTTCGATACCCAGTCAGGGAACTAAGATTCCACATGCTGTGGGGCAAGGAGGCCCACGTGCTGCAGCTACTGAAGCCCATGTATACAAGCCCATACTCTGCAATAAGAGAAGCCTCCATGTGCTGCAGCCAAGGGCCAACACAGCCAAATAAATAATAAAGAAAAAAAACCCTCTTGGATAAGCCCAACGCACAGGGCATGTCCTTCACCATTCTAAGAGGTGGCGACACCCATGGATCCCCAGAGTAACAGAGGTGAAAATAAATTTTAGGGCTTCCCTGGGGGCTCAATGGTAAAGAATCTGCCTGCTAATGCAGGAGACATGGGTTCGATCCCTGATCGGGGAAGATTGCACATGCTGAGGAGCAGCTAAATGCATGTATCACAACTACTGAGTCTGTGCACTCGAACCCGGGAGTTGCAACAACTGAAGCCCGCGGGCCCTAGAGCCCATGCTCTGCAACAAGAGAAGCCACTGCAATGAGGAGTTTGTGCGCCGCAGTGAGAAAGTAGCCCCACTCGCCGCAGCGAGAGAAAAGCCTGCGCAGCAACAGAGACCCAGGACAACCAAAAATAAACAAATAAATTTACTTTTTTAAAAAGCGAAATAAAGTTTATATCAAGCAGGGCCCTGATATGAACTACATAGATTACATACACATCAGTGACTGTCACCCCCTACAGGCCTGCAGAAGCACCCGGAAACAACCTGCATTGCAGGCAGCCTGACAGTTTACGCCATCAAAAACCTCCCTTGGGCAGGCTGGTAAACAAAGCATTCTTATTTGCAAGGTTGGTTTAAATCTTGGAGGGCGTGTCATCCAAAGACCACAGAGACCTCTTGACCCTGACAACAGGAAGCTGGGCAGCTCCTGGCCACGAGAGCCTTGGCCAAGAAATGCCAGTTCCAGCCCTGGTCCCCTGCCCTCCCTTCAATCACAACCTTCCTTTCCCTCGTTCTAGCCCCAGCTGACTCCTCCTGCTTTTCTAGGCCGGGCTTTGCTGCGCTGGGAGCAGGAGCTTTATTGAATTTCTGCAAGTACTTTGCATGGCGTCTGATTTACAATTCATAACCTGGATTATACTGCAAGTTCAGCCTTCCGGGGTCGGTGTAATTTAGATCTAGGAAATATTTTGCCGTGCTTTCAATTCCCCAGACATCTGAGGTATTGGAAATGGATTCCACCCCTGGAGGTTTACAGCTTGGAGGAGGTGACGGAAAGGGAGGCTGAAGTTGGTACACAAAAGGAGGTGGTGGGGAGAAGTGGCAAGGCGTAAAACCCAAGGGGTGAGGAAAAGCTCCAAAATCACTGTGGACGGGGTCTGCAGCCATGAAATTAAAAGACGCTTGCTCCTTGGAAAAGAGCTATGACAAACTTACAGAGCATGCTCACAGAGACATCGTTTTGCCAACAAAGATGCGTCTAGTCAGAGCTATGGTTTTCCAGTAGTCATGTACAGATGTGAACGTTGGACCGTAAAGAAGAGTGAGCGCCAAAGAACTGATGCTTTTGAACTGGGCTGTTGGAGAAGACGTCTGAGAGTCCCTTGGACAGTTTTTTAGTTGCAGTCTCAATATCAAACTCTCAAAAATTAGCAGAATGGATGTACAGAGAAGTAGAAAAGTACAGTAGACCTGGAAGGCACTGTCATTCACTCATTTAAAGTGTATACTTCAGAGACTTTCCTGGCGGTCCAGTGGTTAAGAGTCTGCCTGCGAACGCAAGGGACACATGTTCGATCCCTGATCAAGGAAGACTTCGCCTGCCAAGAGGCGACTAAGCTCGTGGGCCACAACTGTTGACGCCTGCTCCCCTGCAGCCCATGCTCCACAAGAGAAGTCCTCACACCGCAACTAGAGAGTAGCCCCCATTTGCTGCAGCTAGAGAAGGCCCACAAGCAGCAATGAAGACCCAGAACAGTCATAAATAAATTAAAATTTAATAATAGCAATAATAAAGTGTATAATTAAAAGACTTTCCATACTTACACTGAGTTGTGTAGCCATCACCACAATCAGTTTGAGAACCTTTTCATTATCTCAAAAAGAAAGCTTGAACGCCTTAACCTTTGCCCTCTGAACTAGTTTTCTGGGGCTGCTGAAACAAAGCTCTGCATACTTAGTGGCTTCAAGTAGCTTGACCTGATACTGTCACGGTTGGGCAGGTTAGAGTCTGAAACCCAGGTGTCAGGTCCACGCTCTGTATGATGTCTCTAGGGGAGAGTCCTTCCTTGCCTCTTGCAGCTTCTCGGGGGCTCCAGCCATCCTTGGCTTCTGGCTGCACTCCTCCCATCTCTGCCCCTGCCTTCACATGGCCTCCTTCCTGTGTGTGTTAGTAACTCAGTCATGTCCGACTCTTTGCAACCCCCTGGACTATAGCTCACCAGGCTGCTCTGTCCATGGAATTCTCCAGTCTCCTCTGTCCATGGAATTCTCCAGGCAAGAATACTGGAGTGGGTAGCCATTCCCTTCTCCAGGGATCTTCCTGACCGAGGGATCAAACCCCTGTACTGCACTGCAGGCAGATTCTTTACAACCTGAGCCCCTGGGAACTGAGTCTCAAATCTCCTTCTGTCTTCCTCTTATGAGGACACATGTCATTGAATTTAGGACCCACTCTAGCAGCCTGCCCTCTTATCTGGATGCTTCACTTCAGGATTTTGTCTGGAGCACACTTGCCCTTTACTCTCCTCCTGGGGACAGGTGGAAACCTATTTCTTGACCTAAGAATAAAGAACCTAAGATAGAAGGCTACCAGGACCCGGCTGGGCCCTCTTCTGTCCTGAAAAGAAGACAGCAAAATGGGAAGAGCTGTTTTATTTGTGTCTTTGAGATGGTCACGGTGGCAGTGGCGGTGGTGAGAGTGGTCATGGCCACGGTGATTATGGCGGTGATGGCGATGATGGTGGTGGTGGGCGATGGTGGCGTTAGTTAAAATTCACGGATCCAGGACATCCTGGTGGTCCAGTGTTTAAGACTCCACTGCAGGGGGCATGGATTGGGGAACTAAGATCCCACATGCCATGCGGCATGGCCAAAAGAAAAGAAATTCACGAACCCTCTCTAGAGAAAGGGATGGCTTCTGTCTAGAGTCACACTAGCCCTCTCCTCTGAAGCCAAGTCCAACGAAAGGAGATGGATGTGGCATGTGACATCGTTAAAACGTAGCTATTTCTCGGAGCCCTTTCCAAATTCTTCCCAGCAACCAAGAACCTGAAAGCCATTGACCCCAACTTCTGTCCTAAGCGGGTGTTGTAAACCTGGTTCACTAAGGCGCAAGGGTTTTTTCTGATCCTCATTGAATGACCCAAGACAGGAGAGTCCTGTGAATCTAACACAGAATCCCCAAGGCTCTGCATGGTACCTGGTTTATTTACCCCTGATGCATATTTGTGAATAAACAAACCCTTTAAGGACTTCCCTGGTGGTCCAGTGGCTAAGACTGTGCTCTCAATGCAGGGGGCCCCGGGTTTGATCCCTGGTCAGGGAACTAGGTCCCATATGCCACAACTAAGAGCTCACATCCTGCAACTAAAAATCTCAAGTCCGGCAACTGAGACCTGGTACAGCCAAATAAGTAAATATTAAAACATACTCTTCAGCAAGCCGCAGTCTAGCTTGGGACCAGGGATATCTGTGGCTGGAGTCTCCCATCCTCATAGCGCTCTCAGGAGTGGATGGCTTCAAGATCCTTCTAACCAGCCCAGAAAGTGTCACAATCACATTATTCAAAGACAGAGGGAGGTTGACAGCTGACTACACCTTTCCTGTGACCTGAAATAAGATGCATTTTATGAGAACACAAGGCCATATAAAGTAATCTCGAATATTTCTAATGGCTCATAGTGTACTTTAAAACTCTACACGAGCCCTTCCCTGGTGGTCCAGTGGTTAAGAATCCACCTGCCAATGCAGGGGACATGGGTTCGCTCCCTGGTTTGGAAAGATCCCACATGCCGCGGACCAACTAAGCTTGTGCACCACATCTCCTGAAGGCTGTGCGCCTAGAGCCCCGTTCTCTGCCACAAGAAAAGAAACTGCAGTGAGAAGCCTGTGCACCGCAAGTAAAGTAGGCCCTGCTCGCTGCAATTAAAGAAAGCCCAAGCACGCAGCAGCAAAGACCCAGCACAGCCAAAGATAATATTCATAAATAAATAGTTTTTTTAAAAAAATCGCTACACAGATTTACTCATTTGATCCTATTTTTGTCAGTATCATCATCACCATCGTCATCATCACTCTCATTATCTTATGGAGGCAAAAATGAAGACGCAGAGAGAGGAACACGTTTGTCCACAGCTTCACAGCTGGTTGCCACATGGCAGAGTTGGGATTAAAAATCCCAGGCAATCCAGGAACCTGACCACTGCATCACCCGGCTCTTCGCTTCCTGAGTGCCCTCCGGGCCCCCCACAACCCCACTGCATGCCACATTTTCCTTAAGTTGTCACTGCCAACGGCATCTCCAGTCCCATGTGGTGTGTGGACTGGCAGGGTCCTGGCAGGAAGCTCCTGGCACAGCAGTGATGAAAGGACCAGTGATGAAAAGACAGAGATGGGACAAGACTCGGGGACCCAAGAGATAGGACCAATGCACCTGGGGCCTCGGGTGGGAGGGAGGTTGAGGAGCCACAGGAAGAACTCGGAGGCACGGGTGACCACAGGAAAGGGCCACCCTCTCATCATCCCTCGGCAGGGAGGGACTCACCAGTCCTCCCCTCTCTGGCTCACCCCTGAGCGCCTCAAGGGGCCGGGTCCTCAGATGCTGTCCTCAGAGGCAGGTGCAGAGCAGGTGGATGAGGGCAGAGAGCTGGAGGGCGGAGGGAGACCTTGCAGCGAGGCAGAGCTTCGCTGGAGATTAAGGAGGGTCCAGCCCTTTGCTCAAGGTCACAGCTCCGAGGCAGCACATGATGAAACCAGGCTGATTTAGCTCCAGAGTTCTTTCCACGGCTGTCTGTGTGGCCCGCGTCCTGGCGACGAAGGCTTTGGTGTGTGTACATTGGGGTAAACGAGCATCAGCAAGGCTGCCAGCAGCCTCCACAGTGTTTTTATAATAGGATTTTAATTCACTTCCCCCATCACCCCGCTGAGCTGGAAAGCGCTCCTGTTTGTCTATTTCTTGTTAGGTTGCTGCTTCAAATGGAAAGCAGGAGGCAACCGCTCTGCTGTACTTACCCCTGGGGCCCCTTCTCACTCTCTGGGACAAACTTCTCTCAGGTATCCCAGCCCCTCTGCAACCCCGCCATCATCCCCGAGGCCGGAGAGGAGAAGCCAACACCAGGCACACCTTAGGAAAGGGGGAGGGAGCTGCCCACAGCCGAGACACTGCCCCCAGGCCCAGGAGGGGGCCATCTCCCCCAGAGCAGAGGAGCCCAACAGACCCCAAAGGTCAGCCCCGCCCCAGCCACGCTTGTATCCAGAGGCACCATCGTGGTCCACCTGATGGTCACACCAAGAACCTGAGCGTTCACTCTTTTCTTTATTGAACGGTCTGTATCTCTTTCTGAAATATATATACATTTATTTGTTTGTTTATTCGACCGTGCTGGGTCTTCACTGCCGTGCGGGCTTTTCCCTAGCTGTGGCCGGGGTGGGGTCTGCTCTCTAGGCGCGATGCCCGGGCTTCCCGCTGCAGTGGCTCCTCTTGCTGTGGAGCACAGGCTCTATCTAGGCTCACGGGCTTCAGGAGTCTCCGCACTGGGCTCAGTAGTTGCGGTTTCCGGGCTCTAGAGCACAGGCTCAGTAGTTACGGCACGTGGGCTTCGTGGCTCTGCAGCAGGTGGCATTTTTCCGGATCAGGAGTCAAACCCGTGTCTCCGGGGTTGGCAGGTGGATTCATTACCACTGAGCCACCAGGGAAGCCCTGAGCATTCCCTCTTGAGGCCTCTTCCCCTCACCATACATCCCATCCCCAGTAAGTCCTGCAGACTCCAACCCGTCCTCCCCAGGAAGCCTACTCCCGCCTCCCGGTGTGCCGGGGTGGTGCTTGCTTCCTTCGACCCTCTGTTATAAGTGGAGTTCTCTGATGCAACAGACATGCTACTGCAAATTTGTGCTGAAGCTGCGGTTTTGTGAATGGAATCCCAGAGTGCCATGGGCTCACTGAAGTTCTCTCTCAGAGATAGCCTCCCTGGTGGATAGCAACATTTTCACCCTCACACTACCACTGGAAAAGAGCCTAGGATTTTCCAAAAGTCGTTTTACCCTGATCCACCCATGCTTGTGATGTGAGTTGTTGAGCGGAGTTTCTTCAACTGCTCTGTTCTGGTGCTGAGTGCCAGTTTCCTGGGTGCCCTGTGGCTCTTCCCTTGGTTTGGATACTGCTGCGTGCTGGGTGCTCTCCATCCCACTCTCCCCCACTTCCCCCACCCCCTAAAGCCATTCTTCCTTCTCCCCTCTGCTCTGCGCCTCTACAGACTGGATCAACTGGGGCTTTTGTTTTTGTAATTTTTATTGGAGTATATTTGCTTTACAATGCTGCGTTTGTTTCTGCTGTACAGCAAAGTGAATCAGCCACTTGTACACATACATCCCCTCTCTTTAGGATTTCCTTCCCATTTAGGTCATCGCAGAGCCCCGAGTGGAGGTCCCTGTGCTGCACAATAGGTTCTCAGTAGACATCTACTTTAGGCTTAGCAGCATATATACTGGAGAGGAAATGGCAGCCCACTCCAGTGCTCTTGCGTGGAGAATCCTGTGGACGGAGGAGCCTGGTGGGCTGTGTCCATAGGGTCGCACAGCGTCGGACACGACTGAAGCGACTTAGCGTGCATGCATGCATTGGAGAAGGAAATGGCAGCCCACCCCAGCATTCTTGCCTGGAGAATCCCAGGAACAGAGGAGGCTGGTGGGGTGCCGTCTATGGGGTCGCACAGAGTCAGACACGACTGAAGCGACTGAGCAGCAGCAGCAGGGTATATACCTCAGTCCCAATCTCCCAATCCCTCCCACCGCTCCCCCAAGCTGGGACCTCGTGTCCCCTTCCTCCTAATTGGGTTTGGCCAATCAAAAGCACTGGCACGAGACTAGGGTGGAAAGAGAGAGGTCGGGGTGTGTATTTCACCCACTGCCTCCTTGCCAGCTGCTGTTCTGGCGCGCTTTCCACTGCGGCCACCGTCGCGTTGGATGGCCCCTTCTTTGTGGCTCGGGCCTTGATAGGCTCCCATAACGTCACCTCTTGCCCATGCACCTTTGGACCCACACATGGTAAAGTGTCCCTACTTTACCACGTGGGGCCCCTGGATCCTGCTGGCCCCTGGATCTTACCCCACCCCACGCTGGTTCCCTTGTGTGTGTGTGTGGTCAGTCCCTCTGTTGTGCCCGACTCTTTGAGACCCCATGGACTATAGCCCACCAGGCTCCTCTCTCCATGGAATTTCCCAGGCGAGAATATTGGAGTTGGTTGCCATGCCCTCCTCCAGGGGATCTTCCCAACCCAGGGATCAAACCCGCATCTCTTACAACTCCTGCACTGCGAGACGGATTCTTTACCACCAGCACTATCTGGGAAGCCCGTCGGCTCCCTTAACTCTGCTCACAAGTCTGATGCCATCTAAATGCCTTGCCCAGTAAATGGCAGTAGTGACAGTGATGTGGTCTCTCTACCAAATGCAAAGCCCCACTTCCAGTCTCCACCCAGGGCCCCAGAGTGAGTCACGTCTGCCTCGCAGGTGGGTTGGGAGAAAGACTAAATGCCTCCAAGGGGAAAGCCCAGACACCAAGGTGAGGCGGGCACCCCTGGGGAGGTTCTCAGCCTTCACACCATTGACATTTGGGGCCAGATCGCTCCTCAATGTTGGAGGAGGGCGGTGTCCTGTGTGTGGTTATGCACTTGGCATTGTCTGCGGCCTCTACCCACTGGATGCCAGTAGCGCCGCCTTCCCAGTCAAGAAAATCAAAAACATCTCCAGGGACTTCCCTTCCCTGGAGTTCAGTGGTTAAGACTTTGCCTTCCAATGCAAGGGGTGCAGGTTCGATCCCTGGTTGGGGAGCTAAGACCCCCCCATGCCTTGGGGCCAAAAAAACCAAAGCATAAACCAGAATCTATATTGTAACAGAGACTTAAAAATGGTCCCCATTACCAGAAAATAACTGTAAAAAATATCTCCAGATATTGCTGAATATCCCCTGGGGGGCGGGGCAAACACACCCCTGGTTGAGACCCACCCGCCCGGTATGAGCTGAGGACTCACTGAGCTGGTTCGCTTCTTAGGAGAAGGGGAAGGATGAAGCGGCAACCCAGGACGCCTGGGGAGGGGTCCCCGGCTCCCGGAAACACGAGGAAGCGATCCTCAGTAAGGTTCCATCCACGGTCACTCCATCATGTGGCCCTCCAGCCCTCCCAGCTTTGAGAAGCCCACTCCTCACCCTCAGCCGGATGCCGGGCCCGGCCCAGGTGTCAGCACAGGTGCCCCCCCCACGACTCACTCCTCTTCTGCTCCCTCCCAGCCCCCCCAGCCCCTGGCCCCCCGTTACTCGCCTCCTTTTACCAGCCTTGAAATGATTTGGGGAGGCAGTTGGTAGCAGGGGAGTACAGCTGCCGCTAAGTTATCCAAACGATTTATCTTAAGATTCATACAGAATTCATTGTGTGGGGACCGGGGTGGGTTGCGTTTTAATATTCATGCAGATTTGGAAGAAATGTTAATCACGGGTTTGGATAATTTGCACTTTTGCTTAATTCTCCTCCTCCCGGGCTCCACTGGCCAGCCCCCAGGACCCCCGTCCCGCACCTCCCCTCCTGCGCCCTGGGGTTCCTGCAGCCCACTGCTGCAGCTGGGGCTGGACCCCGAGGGTAGGATGGGTGGGGGCTGCTCTCTCCTCTGGCTGAGGCTGCCCCCAGCAACTCTGAGCGGGGGAGCGGGGAGGGTGGCCAGCTAGTGAGAAGAGCTGCCAGAACTTCTGGGGCATCTTGGTGGGAAATAGATAACCTGCTATGGCAACCAGATATGTGCAAATGGGCATTGATTATTCTCAAATTAACAGCTTGGGCATTTCAAACCCAAAGCAAGGCTTCAGCTTGGCTCCGATCTCGGCCCCGCTCCATCCCTCCAGCTCTCTCCTCTCTACCGCCTCCCCTGCCCCACGGTGACAGCCATTTGGCCCAGGACAGGTGAGAGGCAGGTTCCTGGGGGAAGGGACCTCAGGAGTCTCCACCCAGACTTCATCAACGTGCACTCTTGCCCCTCCTCCACTGTCCCTGACCTTATGGAGGAGAGATCCTTCTGGAAACTCTCCATGGTTCCCAGTGCCCAGTAAGGGTAATCCTATCACCCCGTCCTGGTTTGAGTCCTGCAAGTATGCGGAATAAGCTTCAGGGCTTTAGGTCAAGTCCCCCAAGCAGGTCTCTCAGTCCCTCCCAGGTAGAAGTAGAGACGGCTTTGGAAGGTCACGGGGTGATGTTGGAGAGTCAGTCCCAGGAGATCCACGCACCCCAGGAAAGCACATAGACAAGCCCCAGACGCCCCTGACAGAGAGTCCCAGGTTCCCCAGGGGCTGCTATCTGACCCCCCTCTCCCTTTCACAGATAGGAAAGGCGAAGTCCAGAGAGGGACAGGGACTAGCCCGTGCTCACACAGTCTACTGGGGGCAGAAGGGGATTTTGAGTCCAAGTTTGCCAGAAGCACAGTTAGATGGCGGCAGCATCAATTTCCGGGCGGAAGACAGACACCACTCTGAGAAGCTGAAAGGAAAAGATTTACGCAGGGAAGGAAATGGCAGCCCACACCAGTATTCTTGCCTGGAAAATCCCACGGACGGAGGAACTTGGCAGACTACAGTCCATGGGGTTGCAGAGTTGGACACAGCTGAGCGACTCCACTTCATGGTTACACTGGTAAAGGAACAACAGAGAAGCCAGAAAGCAAATGGTGAGGCAACTCAGCGGTTAGCAAGAACAGGAAGCTCCTGACACCCCAGGGAGAAGGGACAGGGCTGAAAGGTGTGTCCCCATGGAAGCTGGCGGGCTCATCTAAAAAGAGCTGGCGTATAACCAACAAGGTCCTACCGTACAGCACAGGGAACTCTGCTCAATGTCATAAGGCAGCCTGCATGGGAGGGGAGTTTGGGGGAGAATGGATGGATACATGTATACGTACGGCTGAGTCACTTCACTGTTCTCCTGAAGCTATCACAACATTGTTAATTGGCTACATCCCAATAGAAAACAAAAAATTTTTTAAAATTAATAAAAAGAGCCAAAGTAACAAGGAGACACAGCAGTGCAGGTGAGGAGGAGAAGAAACAGCCTGAAATCTTCCTCCCTTCCTCCTGCCCTCCAATTTCTTGCCAGGACCTCATTGGTTATCTTGTCTGTTCAGGCTGCTGTGACAAAAAATATCAGAGTCTGGGGCTTTACAGCAAGTATTTATTTCTCATAAGTGTCGAGGCTGCAAGTCCAAGATCAAGGCTGCTTCGATGTCTGGTGAAGGCCCACCTTCTGGTTAGACAGCTCTGGCCACATGCGGCAGAAGGGGCCATGGATCTCTCCGGGGTCTCCTTTAGAAGGGCACTAATCCCATTCATGAAGGCTCCACCCTAGTCAGCTCTCAAAGGGCTCACCTCTGAACACTGTCGCCTTGGCGGGGGGTGGGGGTAGGTTTCAACGGTAAATTTGGGGGGACACAAGCGTGCAGTCTGTAGCACCAGCTGAACCCAGTCTGGAGCCGCCTGCTGTGCCGGCCCCCGTGATGCTGAGTGGAGCAGGGGGACCGTGAAATGCGGGTCTGAGAGCAAACGGGGGAGTGACTGGCACGAGGACTCTCCCCCTGGACGCTGCCACCCCTCCCTCCCCGATGCCTCACTGGGGGCTTGGCAGAGGGACTGAAAGGAAGGCCCAGGAGGGCCATCGCAGGTTAGTCCAGGACATCAGAAGTGACAGAGACAGCAGAGCTGGTTGACAGAAGGAAAATAGCTCGCAGTCACAGAGGAGGGTGGGTTCTGCCCCCTCCCCAGCTGGCTCTCTCTCCACCTGGCCTTTTCCTCCCTCCCCTGCTGTGATCTGGTCGCCTTCCAGCCCCAGCAGCCGGTGTTACCTGTCACTGCCTGTCAGCTTCCCCCACCACCACGCAGCTGCCTCTGCCTGGGCCCTGAATAGTAATGAGCAGGGAGCTGCAGACTCCAGAAAATAAAGGGGACCCAGGAGACACAGCAGTGACGCGGAAGCCACTGTCTTGCCCCATCTCTCCCTTGGGAACCCCAAACCCCTGACACCCCACAACACGCACACAGCATCCTGAAACTAAGGTGTCCTGGGTGCCAAGGTGGAGCAGAATGCCTGCTAAAGCAGAGAGTAAGATGCCCATCAACGGAGTAATGTAATGTAAGTAATCTTAGTCTCTTGTGGAGCTGGCCTCAGAGCACCAGGCGCAGACCTGCTTTCAAGACGGAACAGGGACCAGGGTGTGTGAGGGGATGCCGCTACCTGTTGCAGGCAAACTGTGATGCTCCCTGACGGCCCTGGGATGCAAAAGTCACCTGGAATAGATGGTCCAAGCTGCTTCTTAGCACTGTGCCTGAAACATAGTGAGCATTTAGGAAAGCATTTTCGTCAACCTACCCTGCTGGAAAAATCACCAAGCATGACATGTGATGCTGGAGGCTTCAGACCTGGTGGCCTGAGTGGTCCCTCCTCCTGGTTACAGATGTAATTGTGTGACATCACACATGGGACGCCATGGTACCACATTCCCCTGGTCCAAGGGATTGGTTCAAAGACAGTCATGTGATTCAAGGCAGCCAATCAGAATCTTGCTCGGAACAAACCTATGGATGCTCTTGGAGAAAGGATACTTAGGCAGGTTCATTGCTTGTAACAGATGTACCACTCTGGTGCAGGAAATATATAGAAGGGGCTTGAAGGCAAGGGGTATATGGGAACTCTGTATTTCCCACTCCACTTTGCTGGGAACCTAGACTGCTCTAAAGAATCAAGTCAATTTTTGAAAAAATTTAGGATCTTTAAGGACTGTGTAGAGAGGAGGGGAAAAATTGCTATTTGTTAGTTACCTTAACCATGTTACTGAATTATATGACTTAAAGATTCGTTGAAGTTGGTAATCAATGTTGGATAAAGTAAGAAGCAGTTCACACACACAAAAAAAGTTGAGGGTCTTTAAACTTGAGGGGAAAAAACAGAAAGGTATGTAAAAGGAAGAAATACGATCACAATTTAATATTTGAATTTTCTGGGCGTGAGGTAGAGGAACTGAGAATTCTACTCTGCAAATCGAAAGTTATTCCCATGAAATCATACACAAAGTTGGCGAGAGAATGTACAGGAATTACTTACATTGCTCAGCTTCGTTTGTATATGGGGTATGAGATGATATGGAAGGTCATTTATAACTATCTTTTTAAAAGTCATCTTTATTGAATTTGAATAGAATGCAGAAATTTCTTTAAAAAAAAAAAGATACTTTGGGGATTTCCCTGGTGGTCCAGTGACTGAGACTTCATACCCCCAATGCAGGGGCCCAGGTTAGATTTCTGCTCAGGGAACTAGATCCCACATGCCGCAACTCAGACCCGGCACAACCAAAGAAACAAATTAATATTTTTTTTAAAGTTACTTTGCACTGGGATTAGTAACACTCTAGCTGGATCATGGAGAAAGCAAGAGAGTTCCAGAAAAACATTTATTTCTGCTTCATTGACTATGCCAAAGCCTTTGACTGTGTGGATCACAATAAACTGTGGAACATTCTGAAAGAGATGGGAATACCAGACCACCTGACCTGACTCTTGAGAAACCTGTATGCAGGTCAGGAAGCAACAGTCAGAACTGTACATGGAACAACAGACTGGTTCCAAATAGGAAAAGGAGTACGTCAAGGTTGTATATTGTCACCTTGCTTATTTAACTTATATGCAGAGTACATCATGAGGAACGCTGGGCTGGAAGAAGCACAAGCTGGAATCAAGATTGCCGGGAGAAATATCAATAACCTCAGATATGCAGATGACACTACCCTTATGGCAGAAAGTGAAGAGGAACTAAAAAGCTTCTTGATGAGAGTGAAAGAGGAGAGTGAAAAGGTTGGCTTGAAGTTCAACATTCAGAAAACTAAGATCATGGCATCTGGTCCCATCACTTCATGGGAAATAGATGGAAAAACAGTGGAAACAGTGTCAGACTTTATTTTTGGGGGGCTCCAAAATCACTGCGGATGCTGATTGCAGCCATGAAATTAAAAGACGCTTACTCCTTGGAAGGAAAGTTATGACCAACCTTGATAGTATATTAAAAAGCAGAGACATTACTTTGCCAACAAAGGTCCGTCTAGTCAAGGCATTGGTTTTTCCAGTGGTCGTGTATGGATGTGAGAGTTGGACTATAAAGAAAGCTGAGTGCTGAAGAATTGATGCTTTTAAACTGTGGTGTTAGAGAAGACTTTTGAGAGTCCCTTGGACTGCAAGGAGATCCAACCAGTCCATCCTAAAGGAGATCAGTCCTGAGTGTTCATTGGAAGATCTGATGTTGAAGCTGAAACTCCAATACTTTGACCACCTGATGCGAAGAACTGACTCCTTGGAAAAGACCCTGATGCTGGGAAAGATTGAGGGCAGGAGGAGAAGGAGATGACAGAGGATGAGATGGTTGGATGGCGTCACTGACTCAATGGACATGAGTTTGAGTGAACTCGGGGAGTTGGTGGTGGACAGGGAGGCCTGGAGTGCTGTAGTCCATGGAGTCAGAGTCAGACACGACTGAGCGACTGAACTGAACTGGTAACACTAGAGGGTAAGAGCCTGCATGACCAGTGGCTGCCTTGCCCGTGCTGTGGAGGAACTGTCCAGGAGAAGCTTGAGGAGGAGAGAAACTGAGTCCTGATAAAACTGCTTGAACCCCTAGAAACTGCTATATTTAGAGTTGGCACAACGCTTGGACTTTCCAGATACATGGACCAGCAAAATCCCTAATAAAATAAGCCTCGCTGGGGAGTCAGTATTGAAGCCCAGGTGGCCTGACTCCTAAGCCAGCATCTTTCCCCCGTATCACCCTCCCCCAGTGCCATCTCGGATGGGTGCTTTAAGCCTCTTAGTGCCCCATGGCCAAAGGGTAACTGCAAAGCTAAGGAGTGAGTGTCAACGGCCAGGCAGGAGGCTCCTCCACCCATCCCAGCCCCGCCCTTCTGCCCCGGGCTGTGAGTTCTGAGCCCACAGTAATCTATCTCCTGAGCTTCCCAAGAACAAGGTGCTGCGGAAGCCCTGTCCCCAAGAGTACAGACTAAAGGGGATTTGAATTGAGTGAGGAGGAAGGGAGAGGAGGTGGCTGAGGCCCAGATTCACATTCCAAGAGGATTGCCTGGGGATGCAAGAAGCACCTTGTGTCAGAGTTGACTCCAGAATCAGACATAAACCCCTTCCTGTCCTTGGAGGGAAAACTCACAAGCCTCCTTCAATGAAAGCTTTAAATGGAATGTGTCCAGGATTTTCAGTGTTCTCTCCCCAGAACAGGGCCCTCGATTTCATCCTCTCTGAACTGGCAGCTAAGAAGGGGTTTCTCTAAGCTTGCCGGGAAATAAGAAGTCTGGCCCTTGCGATTGCTCTAGAGAGACGGTGCAATTCAGCAGATGGGTGAGAGAGGCCAGCTTAGGTCATGTCAGGCTGCCCCAAATCGTGGTCCTGCCACTTACTGGCCAGGTGAGCTTGAGTAAATTACTTTAGGTCTCAGAGCTCCAATTTCTACACCCCAATACAGCAAACAGCATTAACTGCCGAATCAGTGTCCAATTGCTGCTGTGACGAATTATCACAGAGTTAGAGACTGAAAACGACACAAAGTATTATCTTACAGTCCTGTAGGTTAGGAGCTGCACACACATCTCTGGGTTAAAATTAAGACGTCAGACTTATGGTTGCCGGAGGGGTGGGGGAGAAGTTTGGGGGAAAGGGAGAGTTAGGGAGTTTGGGATGGACATGTACACACGGCTATATTTAAAATGGGTAACCAAGGGCTTACTGTACAGCACAGGGAACTCTGCTCAATGTTGTGTGGCAGCCTGGATGGGAAAGGAGTTTGGGGGAGATTGGATACGTGCATATGTATGGCTGAGTCCCTTTGCTGTCCATCTGAAACTATCACACCATTGTTAACGGACTCTACCCCAATACAAAATAAAAAGCTTTTTAAAAAGATGTCAGCAGGACTGCCCTCCTTCTGGAGGCTCTGGGAGAGGTTTTCTTGCTTTACCAGCTTCTAGAGGCCCCTCCCATTCCTTGGCTCATGGTCCCTTTCCTCCATCTTCAAAGCCAGAAACATAGCATCTCTCTGACCATCCTCTCTGACCAGTCACATCTCTTGCTCTGACCCCCGCCTTCACTTTTAAGGACCTCTGTGATCATATTGGGTCCACCAAAGTGATCCAGGATAAGCTCCATCTCGAGATCCTTAATTTAATTACATTGCAAAATCCCTTTAGCCAAGGAAGGTGACATCTTTACAGGCTCCAGGGGCTGTGATGTGGACATCTTGCAGGTAGGGACGTATTATTCTGCCGACCATGCCTGCCTCTCAGTGTCATTAAACAGGCCTGACAAGACAACGCATGTCAAGGGTTTGGCACAGTACCCAGCACATAGTGCGCACGTGCTCAGTCGTGTCCAACTCTTTGTGACCCCATGGACTATAGTCTGCCAGGCTCCTCTGTTCATGGGATTCTCCAGGCAAGGATACTGGAGCGGGTTGCCCTTTCCTCCTCCATTGGATCTTCCCGACCCAGGGATCGAACCCGTGTCTCTTGGATTGGAAGGAGGCTTCTTTACCACTGAGCCACCTGGGAAGCCCCCAGTACATAGCAGCCACTCAGTAAAGGGCAGCTGTGTTCATCTGGCATGGCCTCATCTTGGGATGTCTCAGAGAGCAGCTGTGGCTGCCTGGTGACACACCGGACCCGTCCCCCAGTGTTATGTGAGTGGTGGCCAACATTGCCCAGGCCATAGACAGGCCAGCAGCCTGCTCTGCCCCTGCCCCGTGCCTGCCTCTGGTGCAGAACTCCAGATGCCGCTGTGCGTTGAGCTTATGCAGCCACTTGCACCCTCTTGCTGTGATACAGATGTTGCCAGATGTTCACACACTGATGCACGCATGTGCACATTCATGATCTTCATGCTGGCTCAGCAAATTGCACACACACACACACACACACACACACACACACAGGCACGCCCACACCTCTCCAGATTCCTGCTTATCCCAGGCACCGCCAGCTCGTCCTGCCCCTGAGCAGACCCCAGCTGCCTCCGCACCCCAGGACGGTGGCTGTAAGGTGGCGCCAGGGCCCCCCACCGGCTGTGCTCGGCACCCCCGTCCTGTCCTGCCCCGGGAGCCCCCGCCTCCCCCTGCCTGCTCCCAGAGCATCGGCTCCATTGATTGGCCTTTGCAGCTCAGCAGCCGGAGATGCGCCCCAGCTGGAGGAAAACACTTGTAATTTATGGAGTGTCTGATTTTTAATCAGTTTTTTGTTCCTGTGCTGTAATTGTCCTAATTAGATATACATATTTTGATGAAGGTTTTTCCAAAATAAAAATTGTAATCGAATCTCGCTTGACATTCTTTACACCCACTCGCTCTGATCCACGTTTCCACTGCAGCGGCGGAGTCTGGAAATTACGCACATGGTTGAGGCACGCGAATGGGGCCGGGCCCTTACTGGGCCTCCGGACACTGGAAGGCAGGCTGCCCTTGGGCGGGGCGCTTCCTGCAGCCCTGGGCCTCCAAGCGCCCGGTAGCATGAGGCAGCCTTCCCCAGATGCTCAGAGAGAACTCCAAGGCCTCCCAGGGCAGGGCTTCTGATCCACATGCCCTCATTCTCCCCGTGTCTCTGCTCTCTGGGGCCCCGCCACCTCCAGAAAGAAGTGAGGTCATCTCACAAGCCTCAGGGCCAAAGGATGCCTTCTGCCACCACCATCACCCCTGCATTCTTACCGATAATCACAATTCCTGGCACTCATTCAGGATCTACCGTGTCCCAGACTGTGATCTACACGCGTGCGTGCTAAGCCGCTTCAGTCGTGTCTGGCTCTGTGCAACGCTATGGACTGTAACCCGCTAGGGTCCTCTGTCCATGGGACTCTCCAGACAAGAATACTGGAGTGGGTTGCCGTGCCCTCCTCCAGGGGATCTTCCCAACCCAGGGTTGGAACCTGGGTCTCCTGCACTGGCAGGTGAGTTCTTTACCACTAGCGCCACCTGGGAAGCCCTGCATTCGATATTCATTGCTCCTTACCCACCTGACAGCCCTCTGAAGGAATCGTAAAGAGGAGGAAATCGAGACTTGGAGAAGGTCATTCGCTCCCACAAGGTCACACAGCAAGAAGCAGACGCCTCACCATCCTGCATCCTCGATCTCAGCTGAGGCCATGGCGGCCTTTCTGGGATGGTCTCCAAGGAGCTTCAGCTCTCCAGCAGCCCCTGAGAGGGGAGACCCCACAGCTGACC
This sequence comes from Moschus berezovskii, assembly GCF_049115385.1. Lineage (NCBI taxonomy): Eukaryota > Metazoa > Chordata > Mammalia > Artiodactyla > Moschidae > Moschus > Moschus berezovskii. The sequence goes on along the minus strand of NC_142479.1, from coordinate 68,408,592 downwards.
TCGCTGCTCCACCCCAGCATCAAGCTGTCCCTGCCCTGGAGAGGCTCCCTATGCGAATTTCCTCTTGTGAGCCTGCCGTGTAGACCATAAGCAGGTTTGCATGAAGCCTGTCTCCGGGAGCCCCTCTTCATGGGAAGGACTGATGCTGAAGCTGAAGCTCCAATACTTTGACCACCTGATGGGGAGAGCCACCTCATTCGAGAAGACCCTGGTGCAGGGAAAGGCTGAAGGCAGGAGGAGAAGAGGACTAGAGGGCCTGGGAAGGCAGGAGGAGGGAGCCAGCCCCTGTTCCTCCCTTTGCTTCCTCTTTCTCTCGAGGTCACCCTGGCAGTGGAGCTGATTATCAGGAGTTGGTTGCACTTTGCAGTTTTCTTTCTCTGCACTACCAGAATCAGCCGCTGGTCTTGTGCCCTCTCAAAAGACTCCTGTACCCACTACCCAGTGCCTGCCCCTCCCCACAGAGCACTAATCCCAGCTCCTACATTCAAATAATCCCACCCTCTTGCCATGTTCCTCTGCTCCAAGGATGGTGGCTGCTCCCTGCAGTTGCTACTTCCATAAGAGCCTGTACAGTTCCCCAATTTAGCTCATTTAACCAAATCCATCTATTAAATTCTCTGTTAAAAGGTCTGGGGTCATATGTCATAGATGTTTAACTATAGTTCATTCATTTTTCTCTGCTTATATTATTCCATTATATGAAGGCACCACATGTTTTTTTTAACATTTTAAGTAATTATTTGTTGCCATTTTAAAAATTACTACATATCAAAATAAAATTGGGCTTTCCCAATGTGTCTGTAGGTAAAGAATCCACCAGCAATGCAGGAGACACAGGTTCAGTCCCTGGGTTGGGAAGATCCCATGGAGAAGGGCATGACAACCCACTCCAGTATTCTTGCCTGGAAAATTCCACAGACAGAGGAACCTGGTGGGCTACATCCTTGGGATCGCAAAGAGTCAGACACAACTGGGTATGCACACACAAAATAAAATAAATCAATCGATAAAATGTCTGGTGCAGTTTCCGATTTTTGCACGACACCTGGCATGGCTTCCAGCTTTAAACTGGGGAAATTTGTGCTGAGAAGCGGAGCAGCCACATCCATACTGGGGGTGGTGGTTGTAACCTGCTGACCTAGAGAGTGGAAAGAGAACACCCACGGGATACCCACCGAGCACCCCTCTGTGTTCACCCGGGGCCCCCTGCCTGGCTGCCTGCCTGAAAGGGTGAAGGAGCCAACGGATGGATGGGCAGACAGACTGGCGGATGAAAGAAGAATGATGAGGTACAGGGCACCCCATTTCTTATGGAGCCGCGCACAACGCAGCCAGGCTAAAATCACCACACACGTCTGGCCTCATAATGGTTGAGATGAGAAGCCCATACTCGTGACTGTGCTCATCACTGCCTAGAAAGATCCTTCACCAGAAGCCAAGCAAAAGAAGTACGGGATGAGAGTTCTGAGTCCTCCATCCGGTTCCCAGAGACCTGGTTCCTACTTCTGTCTCAGACTCTCAGACGGCTCCCAGACCAATATATTCCCTATTTGCCTAAGCTGATTAAGTGAGGTTTCTAGCTCTGGCAAACAAATGAGTCCTAACTAATACGCTGGCTTCACAGCATCGTGCCCACCCATCCTACCAACACTTTTCTATTTTCCTACAGAAAAAATGGCTCGTCAACAGAACCTGCGGAGCTCTTCATAAGACACAGATTCCCAGGTCTCGTCCCACATTTACTGACCCGGGATCTCTGGCGATGGGTCCAGGCTTCTGGATAAGGCTCCTGGCACTCCCAATGTGCACTCTGCGCCCAACTGGCAACGTGGCATTGCCGTGTCCTCCTGGCTCATGACTGGGGTCAAACGTCTCTGGGGAATTTCCCTCTGGCTGGGGACCAGACTGTAAGAAGGACATCGCAGGGCACGAACAGAAGAAAACCAGGTCAGCGAGAGCTCTCAAGCTGCCCTTCCTCTGATGTGTTTTTCAGAAATCAGGGTGTTTCACCAGAGAAAGAGAATCCGCGAGGGACATGCTAACTGTCTTGCCGGTGTGAAAGCTGTCGTGTGGAAGAGGAACAGATTGACTTTGCAGCGCTCCAGAGGGCAGGCCTTCAACCAAGGGCATTCGGGGGGCAGATTTTAGCTAAACAAAGGGAAGAACTTTCCAACAATCACAGCTGCCCCCGTAGTGGAAGGGCTGCCCCAGAAGGTAGTGAGTGAGCTTCCCAACTTGGCAGCGTGCACGCCTCAGTAGGTCACCATATGTCAGTTGCCATGGCCAAGATTGCTGCACTGGACAGAGGTTAGATGTGCTGCCCTTCTCCTGCCAAGTCTCTCCACTCATACAACGTGGTCTGGGGACAAAAGAAGCCATGCAGGCTGGAGGCGCTGAGTGGCCAGAAGGGAAGAGATGAGCGCAGGGCTGCTGGGAGGACTTGTGTGAAGAACAAAATTCCTGCTAGAGACCGAGATGGGCTGCCTAGGAACTGATTAAGGGCTGTCACTAAAGTCAGGGAGTTTTCCACTGCCTTGGTTTCATTTTACTATGGCATCATGGCTGTGAATTACTTTTATAAAGAAGAAAACATCCCAGATATTTCCCTTTTGAAAAAGTAATAAGGGTGGTAAACCAGCCAAGTCCTGTGAATAATGTTCATGGAAGTAGGTATAAACCGGAGAGGAGGTGGAGGAAAGGGCTGCTGCAACAGGAAAAGCAGGGTCAGCTGGTCCAGATGCCACACTCTTCTGTCTCTCTCTGTCCTGCCCTCTTGACGCTAAATGCCAGGAGGACCAAGATTTCCTGAGGGTGTCTTCACCCAAGGCTCCTCGACCTTCTTCATACCCAGGGGTCTCTAAATGCGCTACTGTGTTTCTGTAGCAGGGAGAAAGACAAAGCCTATGTGCCCCATCAGCAACCAGCGGAGGGGAGGCCGCGGGAAAGAGATGTTTGAAAGCGGACGTTTGACTCTTAATTTTGCAGGAGGAGAGCGTGGGAGACCAGGAGTGTGTACCACAGTCCCCACTGTTCCAGAGAATAGGACCACGCAGACGGCAAGGGACAGAAACTAAACTTGATTCGTTGCAGCAGAAGGGGAGTTGTTTCGCTCGCGTAGCTCAGAGGATTCCAGGATAGCTCGCGGAATGAAAGGCAAGACTGCAGGCACTGGGAGGTCGGGACCAACACGACCTGTATCTCCATCTTCGCCAGCGTCTCTCTCTTCTCCCACCAGCCTCCACGCTATTTTCATCTTTGCCATCTCAGCTGCAGGTGGGCTCTCTCCAACAAGGTGGTGAAGACAGCTGCCAGACATGGCACATTTATGAATTCTCAGGAGAGCATCCTGAGCAAGAAAAGTCACCTTTGCTCTGGATCCATGGACCAATTCCCAAAAATGATTTTGATTGGTCGTGGCTTGGACCAATCACGTTTGCCCAGGGGAGGCAGTCTCCGATTGGTCAGACATGGGTCATGTGACTGTCCACAGGGGCTCAAGAGCCGTGAGGTTCATTAATAGAGAGACCTGTAGCGGGTCTGAGTTTACCTCTGGGAGGGTGGGGGAAGGTGTGAAGAACTGGGGGCTGGGAGGGAGATGGAAGAGAAAGTGCAAGTGGAAATCACTCAGTCGTGTTCGATTCTGCGACCCCATGGACTATACAGTCCATGGAATTCTCCAGGCCAGAATACTGGAGTGGGTAGCCTTTCCCTTCTCCAGGGGATCTTCCCAACCCAGGGAGCCAACCCAGGTCTCCCGCATTGCAAGCAGATTCTTTACCAGCTGAGCCACAAAGGAAGCCCAAGAATACTGGAGTGGGTAGCCTATCCCTTCTCCAGGGGATCTTCCCAATCCAGAAATCAAACCAGGGTCTCCTGCATTATAGGCAGATTCTTTACCAACTGAACCACAAGGGAAGCCCGATAGAGGAGAAGCTTGAAGCAAGGAGGAGGGCAAGTCTCCGGAGGCTGGTGCTCAGGGTGGCCTCCCCACCAGAAAGGCCTTGTTGACACACTGGGTGGTGCTTCTGCCTTAAATATGTGGAAGGGTCGGTCCAGCTGGTACCTTCAGAGGGCGGGGCCCAGGGAGATTCTCAGAGCTGGAGAAAGGCGGCTCGAGATCTACGCCGTACACATACACACATACCCACACACACTCTCACACACAGACACACTTTCACACTCACCCACTATCACTTGGGCCCCCTGAGAGCATCCCCAGGCTCCACAAGGGGCACAGGAGTCACCCGGCTGGAGCCTGCTCCAGTCTGGGAAGGGCTCAGAGAGTGTTCTCGCCACCCGCCTGCAGACAGGATCACCTTAGCCTGACTGTCTGTCCCCGTGGCTAAGAGTCTGTCCTGTTTCCAAGCCTCTGGGGGAAATTGCCATTTCCAGGGTCACAAAGGAGAAGAGAGAGGAGCAAAGAGGTGATCTTTGCACTGTGCCGGCGGGCAGGGGCGGCATCCTGTGATGAGCAAGAACGTGCTGAGGCGTCTGAGTTGCAGTATCAGACCTGAGCCACGGGTCTTCACACCCACCCTGACTCTGTCCCTCACCTGGGTGGGGGAGGCCTGGGAAACCCAGACACCAAGCCCCTCTGCATCCGTGGCATTTTCTCCCTCAGCCCAACTCTTCATCCAGCCCGAGCCCCCTGCGGGGTCCCCGCCACCCTCACTCCCAGGCAGACCCCCACGCCTTTGCCCACACTGACCCCTCATGCCCTTCCTCTCCACTCACTCAACAAAACCTTCTCTCCAGTTGCCTCTTAAGGAGGTCTCCTGCAAACGCCAGTCCTTAACCACGTCCCCTGTTCACCCCTCACCTGCCCTGTGGTACCCAGTCTGCCCAGCCAGACCCACATCCTCAAGAGTGCCGACTGCGTGCACCGCACCCCGCAGCCCCGGGGCAGCACATGGTCAGGGCTCAGGCTGCGGGCCAATCATGTGACCTGTTCCCTGGTCTCCGCTGGGACTATATCTGCTCTTGGTCTCCCTCCCGAATACCTGCTTCTCCTCCCAAGAGGCCACCCCTCTTCTGTTAGTTGATATTTATGGGTAATAAGCCAAGCACATCAAAACCTGAGGTGAAATGCCTCTTAAAATAAATACACTCCTCAACAAGTTCATCCAGCCAGCCAGCATGGGCCTTGTTGGCAGCCGGGGAAGTGCAGGGGTGATGGTGGGAGAAAGAGGAAAGGGTGCCCCCTCCCTGGGACACTGAGGGAGGGGAGTGGGGTGCATCACTCCAGTTGGGAGGCCGTCAGGGAGAGTGGAAGTGGAGCCCGTCACTTCTGGGCCTCGCGGACGCTGACTGCAGCCGGGAAGAAGTGGGTCATGTTGAAGGCTGGGCTCTCAGTGGCAAAGATGACGGAGCAGAGTGGACGTTCCTCCAAACTGGGGAGGGCGAGGAATCAAGGCCACAGCAGTCAGCAGAGCTTCCTTCTTCATCGCTCCGGCTGGGATGCCCCTGGGAAATGAGAGAGGCCAGTGCTGGAACACGGGAGGCCCCGGGACATGGATGGGGCCCTCTCTGTGAGCGAGGGCTCAACAGGTCACTAGGTCCAGCCCCCTGCCTCTTCACTGCCTGTCACTCCACCCATCCTCAGCGTACAGCAACCTCTCCAGGTCCATTCAGGTGGGGTGTCACCAGACCCCAAACCTGAGGAACGGAAAATAACCCTGGCGCCAACATCCACTCCCTCCCACGAGGATTCCAGCGCCTGTCTACATCCACAGTTGAGTCCTCCTCTCTGGGGGGGTCCACACGGGCCAGGCCACGCAGATCACGCCCCCCAACACACGCTCTTAGGGCTGGAGGAGGTACAGGTGCCCCTGAACTCACAACACACGTGCACCGCACTCGAACCGCTCCTTTGGATCCAGTTTTGCACGCGCATGGCCGCTCAGAGGCACAAAACCACCCCATGCTCATTCATACCCGTAGTTTTCAGGGAAAGCTGGGAGTATGTTTCAGACGCTGCGATGAAACTAAGAGAGAGGAGCCCTCACCTCGCCTCCCTCGGGTTGCTCCTCAAGGACCCACAAGCCCAGTCTTTTCAACCTCTTATCCCTCACCCTGTACATTGCATTTACCTGGGAGCTTTTAAGCCATCGTAAGCCCAAGCTGGGCCCCAGGCCAATTAAAGCAGCATCTCTGGGGGTGGGGCCTGGGTATCTGTGTTTTGTAAAAGCTCCCCAGGTGATTCCAGCATGCAGCCCCATCTGAGAACCTGAGGGGCACCCATGGGCCTAGGACCCAGGGAACCTGGGGCTGCCAAGTCCTTCCCCAAAACCCACCTCGGGATACAGAAGGAAAATTTAGCCAAAGAGGTCAGAGCAGCATCTCCCTTTGACCTCCCTGCTTCAAAGGGTCAGAGAGGAGCCCCCTGGGCCAGGGGAGGTGATGGCTGGAGGAAGGGGATGACAGGGGAGAAGAGGCAGCCAGGCTGGGGTAAAGGTGGCCTCTAAATCAGGAGCACCGGGCCACATAATACAGTCTGGGCCACTTATGCCCCAACTCCATTCACTCCACCGCTGGGGACTGATACTCTCAGAAGGATGCTCAAGCTGCATCAGCATTAACTCCTTTGCATGTCTGCTACCTGACACGCATCCCTGTTGGGCTGCCTCCCAGCTGGGCTGGGGAAGCCAGGTGCCAGGATCCGGGTCTTCGTCTGTTTGCTGAAGATGAGGTTCTTGGCCAGCCAGCAGCCGGCTCAGCCATCTCATTTCCTGCTGTTTGCCTAGTCAGTGAGATGGAAATGAGAGAGAGGAGGCAAGGCTCTGGTCCACGGAAGGCATGCTGGGAAGATGGAAGACCCTAGAGCAACCAAAGCTGAGCTTTCTCCGGGCCAGAAAAAAAAAAGCGGATATGGGTGAGTGACCATGGAGGGAAGAACAAATGTCTCTTTCTCTGTTCAAGGTCAAGGCTGCATGAGACATTTTGCTGATTTCATCCTTCCAGCTGGAACAGTGGTTCTCAGATGGGGCTGCACACTGGGATCACTTGGGGAGCTTTTATAAAACACAGATGCCCAGGCCCCACTCCCAGAGATGCTGCTTTAATTGGTCTGGGGCACAGCCTGGGTTTACGATGCTTTAAAAGCTCCCAGGGTAAATGTAATGTACAGTCAAGACAGAGGCCACAGAGCTGCAAAGAGCCTTGAGAAATCATCTAGGCCAGTGCTTCTCAAATTGTAGTATACATTCCAATCGTCCCGTTAAAATGTACGTTTTGATTAGACCCGAGGTGAGGCCCAAGAGTCCGAATCTCTAACAAGCTCCCAGGCGATGCTGATACTACTGGTTCCCAGGCCCACACTTTGAGGAGCAAGGATTTAGGCCAGTGGTTCTCAAAGTGTGGATCCTAAGACCAGAACATCAGTGTCATCTGGGAACTTGTTAGAGATGATTGGGTCTCATCCCAGATCTACCGAATCAGAAACTCTGGGGGTGGGGCCCAAAGGCATGCTTTTTCTTTTTAAAACTTATAAATTTACTTTTATTTCTGGTTATGCTGGGTCTTCATTGTTGTGAACAGGTTTTTTCTAGTTGCGGCGATTGGGGGGTCTACTCTCTTGCTGAGGAGCATGGGCTCTAGGGTGCCCGGATTTCAATATCTGTGGCACAGGGGCTCAGTTTCCGCTTGGTATGTGAGATCTTCCTGGACCAGGGATCAAACCAGGGTCCCCTGCATTGCAAGGCGAATTCTTAGCCACTGGACCACCAGGGGAGCCCTGAAGGCGTGTTTAAGTGTAGAAACCATCAGTCACTTACAGGGGCCAGTCCCCTGCCTCCAGGACACGCCCGTTCCTGGGTCTACATAATTCCTTCCGAAGAGCCCTCTTGGACACAGCTCCCCTCCTGGTTCAGCCAAGTGTTTAGGGGTGAGAACGAGTGTGGAGGAATTAATGAGTCCATATGTCAACTTCTGGCAGCGAATAAATGCACTGGGTAAACGCACAAATGTCTAGTTTTCAGACCCCAGGGGAGAAGGAAAAAAAAAACACACACACACCTGAAAACACACCAGAAATGGAGAGATGAAATTCAATTCCAAACTAAAAATACACATTATTTATCATTATCTAGAAGGAGATTGGGAGAAGGCCATTAGCAAGTATTTTTCTGGCGGGTGCTGCTCTCAGCAGCACGAGCAGTGAGCCAGAAGGGCTGTTGTCCTACATTTCCTTTTGTTGCAGTTACGAGGCAACAACTCCGGTGCACAGAAGGCCCCTCGCTGCTTTCTCCCACCAGAAATGATTTCCCATTATCTGGTGCCTAATGGGGAGGGCATCAGGGCTCAGGAAGTGCCAGCTTCCTAAGGGGCAAGGCCATCTCCATCTCCCGAGAGAAGAACCGAAAACCCATTGTAAAAACAAACACAAAATCAAAGACAGGCATCCCCCACGGTGGGTGTCTGGGATTAGCGACGGAATACCCTGTTGGTTCTTTTCTAAATAAGCCTGGCATAATGCACATGCCCAGGCAGCTCCAGGGGCTTGGCCTTGGCAGGAAGGAGGGAGGGTCTTTGGGAGTAACTGGGGCGTGACTGCCCATACCCATACCCTTCCTGGGATTCAGGGAAGCCTTGCAGAAGAATGTTGGCAAGTTGCGCTGGAGCCCATGGGGCCAGGAAGATGTGAATCTGATTAACCCTGAAAAGCAGGGGAAGGACCCAGAGGGGAGGGGGCCAGGTTTATGAACAAAAGAATAAAGCTGAACTGTGGGACTTCCCTGGTGGTCCAGTGGTTAAGATTCCGCCTTCCAATGCAGGGGGTACGGGTTCGATCCCCAGTCAGGGAGCTAAGCTCCCACACGCCTCAGGGCCAAAAACAGAAAATAGAAGCAATATCGTAATTAATTCAATAGAGACTTTTTAAAAATGGTCCACATCCAAAAAAAAAAATCTTTAAAAAATAAGAAAATCAATCCTGAATATTCATTGGAAGGACTGATGCTGAAGCTGAAGCTCCAATACTTTGGCCACCTGATGCGAAGAGTCAGCTCACTGGAAAAGGCCCTGATGCTGGGAAAGATTGAGGGCAGGAGAAGGAGATGACAGAAGATGAGATGGTTGGACGGAATCACCGACTCAATGGACGTGAGTTTGAGTAAACTCTGAGAGATGGTGAAGGACAGAGAAGCCTGGTGTGCTGCAGTCCATGGGGTCGCAAAGAGTCAAACAGAACTTAGCAACTGAACAACAGCAGCAGGAATATTTAAAAAAAAAAAAAAAACTAAACGTATGGATGTGAGAGTTGGACTGTGAAGAAAGCTGATCGCCAAAGAATTGATGCTTTTGAACTGTGGTGCTGGAGAAGACTCTTGAGAGTCCCTTGGACTGCAAGGAGATCCAACCAGTCCATTCTAAAGGAGATCAGTCCTGGGTGTTCATTGGAAGGACTGATGCTAAAGCTGAAACTCCAATACTTTGGCCACCTCATGCGACGAGTTGACTCACTGGAAAAGACTCTGATGCTGGGAGGGATTGGGGGCAGGAGGAGAAGGGGACAACAGAGAATGAGATGGCTGGATGGCATCACCGACTCGATGGACATGAGTCTGAGTGAACTCCGGGAGTTGGTGATGGACAGGGAGGCCTGGCGTGCTGTGATTCATGGGGTCGCGGAGAGTCGGACACGACTGAGCGACTGAACTGAGCTGAACTGAGCTGAATAGGGCAAGACTGAGTGATCAAAGGCAGGGGAGACAAAGAGCCAAATGCACGGGCGCCTAGCGGTCAGCAAGGGCTGCTTCCGCTCCTAGAAAACCCAACACTGTAAAGCAAAAGCAGCATCTGTCCGACTCTTTGTGACGCTATGGACTGCAGCCCACCAGCCTCCTCTGTCCATGGGGACTCTCCAGGCAAGAAAGAATGGGTTGCCATACCCTCTTCCAGGGGATCCTACCAACCCAGGGATCGAACCCAGGTCTCCTGCCTTGCAGGCAGACTCTTTACCAACTGAGCCATCAGGGAAGCCCATAAAGCAAATATCCTCCAACTGAAAAAAAAATCCTTAAAAGAAAAGTATTGACACTAAAAAATATTAAAAAAAAAAAAAATCAAACCATATCTGCCATCAGGGAAACAGGCCACCTGGGAAAAGAGAGAGCGCAAATTCTCTACAGAACCTGAGGAAGAGGCCAGCGATGCAAGTTCCCCGTCCCTGGGCCCACCATTGAGAAGGTTAGAGGCAGCTGCTTGTCTCCCCACCAAAGAATAAGAGTGGGTTTTACGTGGGAACGTCTGGTCAAACACGCGCTTGAGTCTGACTGCTCAGTCACCACTGTGTGCCTCATTTTCATATCAGCGAAACGGGGCGGTAACAGGACGTCCACGCGGGGTCCATCAGGCCGTGCGGAGGGAGCCGGGCGCAGACGGGGCGCCCAACGCGGGAGGCGGAGCTGAGCCTTGCGAGCCCCGCCCACCCCACAGCCCCGCCCACCACGGCCCCGCCCCCTCGGAGTCTCAGTGCATCCTGTGGACGGGCCTCTTCTTTCCCGTCTGTCCTTGGAGAGGGAGGAGAGAAATGGTCAAGAGACGTGAGCAGCAGTGGAGGAGGAAGGAGAGGGTGCAGGCGGAGAGGGCCGGCGACAGACTGAGGCCCCGGAAAGGCTGGGCTCAGCCGCCAGAGGCCATGTTCCCCCGCCCGCCTCGGGCATGGCCCCAGGTCACCGCTGGCATCCCTCCTCCTGCCTTTCCTCCCTGCAGAAGTGTATACGCTAAAACTCTCTCCCAGGTCCTGGGCAAGAAAACCCTTGGGCAATGAGGAAATCCAGCCCTGGCTGGGCTGGTGCAGATTTGCTGAGCAGGGAGCTACCTGAAGTGAGAGGACGCTGAGCCTCAAATTCCAGTTCAAGGACTTCCCTGGTGATGCCGTGGTTAAGACCCTACGCTTCCAATGCAGGGGTTGCCTCGGTCCCTGATTAGGGAACTAAGACCCCATAGGCCTTGCTGCTGCTGCTGCTGCTGCTAAGTCGCTTCAGTTGTGTCCAACTCTGTGCGACCCCATAGACGGCAGCCCACCAGGCTCCTATGTCCCTGGGTTTCTCCAAGCAAGAACGCTGGAGAGGGTTGCCATTTCCTTCTCCAATGCATGCAAGTGAAAAGTGAAAGTGAAGTCGCTCAGTCGTGTCTGACTCTTAGCGACCCCAGGGACTGCAGCCTACCAGGCTCCACCATCCATGGGATTTTCCAGGCAAGAGTACTGGAGTGGGTTGCCAATGCCTTGAGGCATGGCTGAAAAAATAGAAATAAACAAAATAACCATAAGTATAATAACATAATTTTTAAAAATAAATTGTAACATCTTTTTAAAAAATTCCTGTCCAGCTGTGCAAACCACCTCCTTGCTTATCCATGCCTTCACCCAGCACCCTTAAGTACTGGGGACACACTGAGGAGAGAGGATTTCTGTCCCTGCGTGCAGCTTGCTGATCTGTTGTGGATGGGCACGTTCGCTCTTTAGAAGGGACCAGGGGCATCCCAGCCATTGAGAGGTGAGGACACCTGGCTCCCAGAGCTCCCACAACCTGGAATGGCCCCCCTCCGAGCCCCCACCATGCAGGCTCTGTTTCTCTTCCGCTTCTTTCCATGACATCTGACAGTCTGGCTGTTCCTGGTCCCCGCGGGGTCTCTGCTTTCCTATTGCTGCGTCCATCCATAAACACCATTACGTGAAATAGCCCGAGTGAGTCTCTGGGCCTGACAGCCTCAAGAATCTCTTATGGGCTGAAGGTCAATTCCTTAAAATGCTGTTATAAAGACAAAATGAAAACCAGCCAACAAAAACTGAAGAGTTGAAGGCAGCAAGTAAATCCAGCAAATGGACCGTTTGGCATCCTGGCTGGAGAGTGAATTGGATTTCAGGCAATTGGGCTGCCCTCTCTCCTCCAGCCTCACCTGAGCCCCCAGGTTGCCCCTGGGATGCTCTGGGCAAAGTCAGGAGCTGGTGCCAGCCCTCCGCAGGCCATGGGTGTCCTCCTGTCCCAGCATGACCCTGCAGCCCAGTGGCTCCAACTGGGTCCCTAACCGGTTCCCCAGCAACTTTGTCATCCCAGCTGTAGATTATACCCAACACTAAGGTCACCAGAGTCGCTCAGAAGAGAGGCTGGTGCTTCCCAGAGAGGAGAGAACAAAGAGCCCCCTGAGAGGGAGCCTGCTATACTGTCCCCTGGCAGACACCTGTGCTGGGGGGTAGCACCACCTCTACCCAGCAAAGCCCCTGGGAAAATGCCAGCCCGTCAGCAGCTGTTCCTTCCTCCTGGCGCACCTGGGGCTGCCGGGCTGACGGTTGGAGGTAAGAAGCTGAGATGCACATCTGATCCAACCGCAGGTCCGGAGCTCTTTCTGTGTGATGACAGTCTCTGCTCTGTGAATTGTGCTGTTCCTTTAAAAGAATACTTGGGGGACTTCCCTGGTGATCCAGTGGTGAGGAAGCTGCCTGCTGGTGCACGGGACATGGGTTCTATATCTGGTCCAGGAAGATTCCACAAGCTGCGGGGCAACCAAGCCTGAGTACTGAAGCACTGAAGCACCAAATCCAAGCACTGCAACAGAAGATTCTGCATGATACAATGAGGATCCCACATGCCACAATTAAGACCCAAAGCAGCTGAATAAGTGAAGAGACGAATAAATCAATATTGAAAATAGCACGTTGATACCTACTATTCTTCCTCACTATTAATCCTGGGGCTCCCTAGACGCCAGCCAGCTGGTGTCACCAATAATTGGCAAATATTGTTCAGTTGCTAAGTCATGTCTGATTTTTTGCGACCCCGTGGACAGCAGCACGCCAGGCCTCCCTGTCCATCACCATCTCCCGGAGCTTGCTCAAACTCATGTCCAGTGAGTCAGTGATGCTGTCTAACCATCTCACCCTCTGTCACCCCCTTCTCCTCCCGCCTTCAATCTTTCCCAGGCTCAGGGTCTTTTCCAATGAGTCAGCTCTTCGCATCAGGTGGCCAAAGTATTGGAGCTTCAGTTTCAGCATCAGTCCTTCCAATGAATAATCAAGGTTGATTTCCTTGGACACCAATCATTCATTTCTCCCTTCCTGAGCTCCAACTCCGAGGGGCAGGAGGGACGCAGAGCCCCAGGACGGCCCAGACCTCTGGGAACCATAAGGTTGATCCCCACCTGCCATCACCGGGGTCCCGCTTCCTCCTTGCCATTGGACCTCCTTTTACTGAGGGTGAAGGTAGCTGCCTTGGTGCTGAGCGTAATGGAAATTTTCAGCTCTTCAGATCTTGTTCAGCTTCTCCTGAGAGAGGTGGAGGCTGTCAGCTGTCTTGACAGTCTCTCTGTGACGGTTTGTTTCATGTGCCAACTTGACGGAGTGACGGGGTACCCCAGGAGCTGGTGAAACATCATTTCTGGGTGTGTCTGTGTGGGTATTTCTGGCAGAGATTAACGTTTGGTTCAGCAGACGGAGTAAAGAGATCTGCCCTTCCCAGCATGGAAAGGTATCATCAGGGCTTTGAGGACCCAAATGGACCAAAGAGAAGGAAGGGTGGGTTCCCTCTCTCTGTTCCGGAGCTGGGCCATCCTACTTCCCTCCCTCCCCTCCCGCCCTGCCCCTGCCCCAGCAACCTCGGACACGAGAGCTCTCAGTTCTTGGGCTTCTGATCTGGGACTGACTGAATTATACCAGCTGGCAGATGGCACATCAAGTCGTTAAACTTCTCATCTTCCATAACCTCAGAAGCCAATGCTTACAAATCTCTTCTTTTTTTTTTTTTTTTTGGCCGCACCACTCAGCTTACAGGTTTCCCTGACCAGGAATCGAACCTGTGCCCCCTGCAGTGGAAACTCACAGTCTTAACCACCCGGCCACCAGAGAAGTCCTTCAGTTTCCCGTCACAAATCTCTGTGTGTCCTAGTCTGTTTCTCCGGAGAGTCCTGAGTAACACATCGCATACCTTCTCCTTTCCTTCATCATATCTCCCACGTACTCCTGTTTTATTACCCCTATGACTTTTCCTTCCTAGCTGCCTTTAAAAAAAAAAAAAAAAACTTTATTGAGGTATAATTTAAATATCACAAAATTCACCAACTGACTTGCTTGGTCCAGACCTCCCGCCTGCGTTCCAGGGACCTCACGCGTCAAGTTGGCCCCTGCTCTGCTTTTCCTCCCACAGTGAACAGTGTCCCCACTCACCCAGTGCCCACGCCAGCTTCCTCCGAGCGGTGACAGGCCCAAGATGCAGCCCCGGCTCTCGGGCTCCACTTGGTAAGGCCGCCGCCTCTGAGCTGGTTCCTGCACTCCTCCACTTGGCCTTCCTTCCTGCCGCCTTGGCCACCCCCGACCCCGTGTAGCCATCAACAGTGTCCAAAACACAGGTCTGATCACGCCACCCCCTGCAGAAAATCCTTCAGTGTCCCCACTCATCGGAGTTAAAGCCAGTCCCCTTCTTGGGGTTTCATAAGGTAAGACTGTCAGGTGCTTTGCTGAGGTTCCTTCACTTCAGTTCAGCTCAGTCGCTCAGTCGTGTTCAACTCTGCAATTCCACGGACTGCAGCACGCCAGGCTTCCCTGTCCATCACCAACTCCTGGAGCTTGCTCAGACTCGTGTCCATCGAGTCGGTGATGCCATCCAACCATCTCATCCTCTGTCATCCCCTTCTCCTCCCGCCTTCAATCTTTCCCAGAATCAGGGTCTTTTCCAATGACCCTGAGGACCTTGAAAAGAAATGAATATGGGTGGTTCCGCCCCTGTCCCAAGCATACCAGCCCAGACCCTTAGGTAGAAAGGGGAAAGCTAAGATAGGATTCAGAGGAGCCATCAGTTCTCCTTTGTATTATCCCAGCTGGCCCTTGGAGTCTATTTCTGAACTGAACGGGTGGGTGGGTAGTTTGGGCCTTGACTCCTCCCAGGCTTCCAAGACAAACGGAACAAGCCTCTCGGACCATCATCTCCTGCATCACTTACTGCATCCGCACGTTTGGACAGACGGGCATCTCACCACCACCTTTTCAATGGGATAAAAAAAAAGATAATTCCATCTATTTACAAGATAGGATTGTAGTTTTGCAGAATCCTCCCGGGGATTTCCCCTTCTGGGGAAACATTCATTTTGTTTCATCCTTATCAGAGCCTTCTGCTGTCCCTGCCCCCGTCCCAGCTAACCTTGTGCAAGCAGGAGCTCTCCTTTCCCAGATCCTGGGGAAGTAACGCCCATGGTCCTCGCCCACCCAGACTCCTGGCCAGGAGGCCCTTATCGGTGGTACAGAAAGCGGCCCTCCCCCGGTCCTCACCCTTATCCCCTCCACCCCAAGACCTACAACCGAGGAAGACTCGATCTCTCTGCTTGTCTGTAGGAGAAGGGAGCAAACAAAGGAAAAGCAAGGGCAGGGGACTCAGTGGTGCTTGGGCTCCCAAAACAATAAACTCTGGGCCAATTGCAGTCTCACTGTGGAATATCTCATCCTGATGCAAAGCCTTTCTTCCCCGCGCCAGAGAGGGGGGAAAAGCCATGGTAAACAGGAGCGGGAGGAAATCAATTCCTAATGCACTTTGTTCATTGAATGAGAGAATCTCAGTCCAAGTCCGTCCTTGGCTGTCTCCCATTAACTCTGTCAATTCCTCCCTCCAGCCCCCTCCTGTGAGTGGCTGGCTTTGGATGGTTGAGTTGGGGTCAAGGTTCGGGAGGTGAGCGGAGGAGGCAGACAGCCCTGGGGCTGAGTCACGACTTCGTAACTGTTATGCTGGTGTGGGCAGCTAGAGCTATTTTTGAAACTTCCTTGGGCATCCTGTGTTTTCATTTGCTACATCTGGCTGCTCTAGGGGTTCGGTGACTTCCCTGAGTGGGGCTGTCACAGCTGGGAGTGGGGCAGGGGGCGCTTCAGACCCTCCCTGCTCCCCTGCACAGTGCCAGGGACCAGCCTGGGAGCTCGGGCCGGGAAGATGCCAAGCGCCTCAGCCGTGGCCTGGGTGAGCCCCCAAACTTACGGTAAAGGAACCGTCCTTGGTAATGGAGAGATTTGCCATCGGAAGGGCACTCCTCCCCCCCGGTAGGTGTGATTAGCTCCCAGCACGTCTCTCTGGATTTGTTTCAGGGACAATGAGGCCCCCATTCCATCCGTCTCCCCCCTTCTCCCACCCAGCGGTCCCCCAGAGATTTAGAGGCAGGAGGTGATCTTGCCTCTCACTTCCATTACTTTAGCGCCTGAGTTACGAAGCCATTATCCCTTGACGAGTTCTTCATTTGACCTCAGGCAGCAAAATCCAAGTTGTTTCAGAACCGGTTTCCATCTGTGTCTCGGCAGTTCCGACCCTGGACCTGGGAGGTGGGGGTGGGGGCGAGTGGTCTCCCGTTCACTGAGCTCTTTACAGCCCAACTCTGCAGAGAACGGCCAAACGACCTTGGACGAGACCTCAAACTCTCTGAAATTTATTTTCCTAATCTCTAAAATAAGGTGGTTCAAATAGAGGCTCTCTAAAGCCTCTTACAGGTTTCCCAGGTGGTGCAGTGGTTAAAAAAAAAAATCCAACTGCCAATGTAGGAGGCATAAGAGACATGGGTTCAATCCCTAGGTTGGGAAGATCCCCTGGAGGAGGAAATGACAACCCACTCTAGTATTCTTGCCCTGGAAATTCCATGGGCAGAGGAGCCTGGCGGGCTGCAGTCCATGCTTGCAAAGAGTCAGACACAGTGAGTGACTGAGAACACACACACACACACACACACACACACAAAGCCCCTTACATTCTGTAGTTTCTTTCAGTCAACCCGGACACCTGGCCATGCTTCTAACTGGAGTTCCAAGCAGGCACGTGGGCTGTGACCGGCCCCTAAGACAGGGGTCCGTCTACTTCCAGGGGAAAGTCCATCTCAGCGTCAAGCTGGTGGGCTCAGTGTGTTTCCTGTCTCCCCAAATCCCTCCTGACTGCAGCAGGAGGCCCTCAAAAAGCGGCTTTCAAGAGTGGGTTGACAGCTTCATCCCAGGAGGGCTTCCTGACGGAAGCAGACTTTGAGGAAGGGAGAAGAGGGCAGATTTTCCTAACACGGCAGAGCTCTTGCATGCTCTCTGTTTAAAAGCTGGAGACAGGGCTTTCCTGGTGGCTCAGTGGTAAAGAATTCACCTGCCAACGCAGGAGAAACAAGTTCAATGTCAGATCTGGAGACATCCCACATGCCGCATTCCTCAGAGCAACTAAACCCACGTGCCACAACTATTGAGCCTGTGCTCTAGAGTCCAGGAGCCACAGCTAGGGAAGCCCACTCGCCCTAGAGACTGTGCTCTGCAGCAAGGGACGCCACCATGATGAGAAACCCTACTCACAGCTAGACAGTAGCCCCTGCTTGCTGCAACTCGAGAAATTCTGTGTGCAGCAGTGAAGACCCAGCACAGCCAGAAATACATGATTATTTTTTAGAAAATGTTGGGGACCATTCTCAAAGGATCAAACACCTAGCACTGACATTAAAGGGATGAACAGCTTATTAAATAGGGCGTAAGTTTGGGCACTGTGGCCAACTTGCTAGTCAAGCTCAGACAAGACCCCTGAATTTTCTGAGACTCAATTTTATTTTTTTTTTCAAACTTTAAACTTTTTCTTTTGTATTGGGGTATAGCCGATTAACAATGTTGTGGTACTTTCAGGTGAAAAGTGAAGGGACTCGGCCATACGTATACATATATCCATGGAGACCTAGTTTTCTTATTCCTGAAATAGGAGATAGTAACAGGCCTGCACAGGCCACAGGTTGCTTAGAGAATCACATGGGATGGTGGAAATAAAAGTATTTTAAATAGTGAACTACTACTCACTGAACCACTGGGTGAGTGTTTCCTGTGTTTGGGTGAGTGTGGGGCATCAAAGTTGTAGCCAAATTATCATTTCCAAAGCATTTCCTAGGAGCCAGGCACAGGATCAGGTGCTTTGCATGATATAGGAACTAATGTTCTTCTTTTGCCAATGAGGAGACTCTGACTCAGACAGGTTAAGTGGCACACCCAAGGTCACACAGCTAATAAATATATGGTTGCTGTTGTGTCCAGCTCTTGGCGACCCCATGGACTGCAACACACCAGGCTTCCCTGTCCTTCACCATCTCCCGGAGCTTGCTCAAACTCATGTCCACTGAGTCAGTGATGCCATCCAACCATCTCATCCTCTGTTGCCCCCTTCTCCTCCTGCCTTCAATCTTTCCTAGCATCAGCATCTTTTCCAGGCAAGAATACTGAAGTGGGTAGCCATTCTCTTCTCCAGGGGATCTTCCCAACCCAGGGACCAAACCCAAGTCCGCTGCATTGCCAGCAGATTCTTTCCTGTCTGAGCCACCAGGTAGCTCTTTAAATACATGGTGAAGTCTGGATTTGAACCCAGGTCATTCGACCCTGCAGGCCTTGCTCTTCATCACTGTTGTACTATACAAACAAAAAGCTTTCATTAATAGTAATAATAATAATATTACTATCATCATCAACATCAAAAATGTCACCTGGGGACTTCTCCAGTGATCCAGTGGTTAAGATGCCATTCTTCCAATGCAGGGGGCACAGGGTCAACCCCTAGTCAGGGAACTAGATCCCACAAGCCTGTGGCATGGCTAAAACAAAAATTTAATTAAAAAAAAATTTAAAAGTCATCTAAATTCTAATGATAGGGGTATAGTAAATGACTAGGTCAAGCTTTAGAGTCAAGTTTGTGAAGTTTAGAGAGAAGATCCTGAAAATGCTTTTCAAGAAGAATGGACCGTTTTCATTCCAGGAGGAGCATAGACGTGCAGATCTGAGGCTGTGGCTTCAAGACAGAGAGAGAGAGACGTGGACTTAGCATTCTGATCTGCAGCGTTTCCACGCTGGCACTGCTGTGTCTCATTTCCCCACTTCCCCTCAGAAGAATTCGCTTTCTCGGTTAGAGCGGTTGTCACACCATCCATCAGCTGGACCCACGGAGCTCTGGGCTCAGAGCTCGCCAAGTCCAGGAGAGGAGGGCAGCCCCCATCCACCCAAACACATACCCGCCCCCACTGCCACTTCACCCGGGGAAGGAAAAATGGCTCGTAATGCCTGTACATTAAGGACCATGCAATTACGCATAATAAAGACACCGGCCCTTGTGTCTATAAACACAGCTTTGACTGAGTACATTTCTCAAACAGCCCTTCCGGCTCACAAGTCGGCCATCAAGCACTCTGAGCAGGCAGCCGCCATCCGGGCCTCCAGGCAGGTCTGGAATGGGGGGCGGTGGGGAAGGCGGGGTGGGGGGAAGCAGGGCGGGATTCGGGCAACGGCGGGATGCTCTGGAAGGGGGCTGAGCCAAGAGCTGGGGAAGGACTTTAACAGTCAGGTCATTATCTGGAAGGCCAGGCCGATCAAAGCCCCCTTCCTCCAAGTAGGGCTTGCCTTGTAACCGTCCTGCTGAAAGGCCGTGGACTAGCGTACTCCCTCCCCAGGGCAGGAGGCTTGACCTGGGCGTTAACACTCCTGCTTCTCTGTCTGCGCCTGCCAGGGTGCTCCTCCTTCCCTGGTCAGAGACGGGGGACTCAGAGCACAGATGGATGATGACACTGACAATGAACTGCAGGGTGAAAGAGTAACTTTAAGAAAGTTTTAGAGTGTAGGCCCCGAGGGTGGGACGAGCCACCCCCTTCTCTGCCTCAGCTTAACCTCCCTATGAATCTCAGCTCTTCCTCTGGATATGGGGTCATGCTGGGTGATGTCAGAATGTCCCGGCCCCCCTAGTGATGCAGATGGTTCCCTAGAGCTCAGTCCACAAGTAGGAGAGCAGGGTAGCCCCAAGGGCTCAGCCTGGGAGAGCAGAGTCAAGGGCTGGGGCAGAAGCTGCAACTCTGCCAGTTGAGGTGCCCGGCTAAGTAGTCAGTACTTTATTTTCTGGCAGTCACAGGCGGGCAGGGACACCACACCACTGAAGCCAGGAGTCTGACAGTCTATGGCTCAGGGGAGGCAGACTGTAGGTCACAGGTGGGTAACCCCTATGAAGGAGGGGTACCTTGTCCATCACCCAATGGAGCACTATGCCAAGGTCACAGGTGTGGAGCCCGGTACCAAGGTCAAAGGACAAAAATCTCCAGAACTGACCAAGCCCCATAGCAACTGTTGCCGTGAGCCCCCCGACTTAAACCAGCCATTCCCCGACTCCATGCTAGAAAAATATCCACCCTGTAGCACCCTAACCAATGCCAAACTTCCAGCAGGAATTTTCTTTGTCTTGAGGCTGTAAAAATTGCCTACTAGCCCACAAAAGATATCAACTCTCCCTTGAGATGGCCCACAGTTCTAACAGCGTCTCCCACTCTAATGAACTCTATTCTGAAATACTCTGTGTCTAGAAATTCTTTTCCAACCCGCCATGGACCCTGCCCCACCCATTTACCCACTCCCAACCCCACCAGTGCAGACACACCCTCTGTGCAGTGACCATAAGACAGAATTACGACTCTGGGACTCAGTGAATGTTTTGGCTTTTGTTTTAGAAAAGTCAGAATCAAGATCAGAGTAGCTGGGAGGAGAGAGGGCATCGGTGGTTCTCAATCAGGGTAGCAGCATCCCCACCCTTCTCGCAGGGCACTTGAAACCCAAGAGGCATTTTCCCTTGTTTTTTAAATATAATTTTATGCATTTATTTATTTTGGCTGTGCTGGGTCTTCGTTGCTGCCCGCAGGCTTTTCTCTATTGCCGTGCTCAGGCTTCTCATCATGGTGGCTTCTCTTGTTGCAGAGCACGGGCTCTAGAGCTCGGGCTTCTGTAGTTGCAGCTCATGAGCTCAGTGGTTGCGGCTCGCGGGCTCTAGAACACAGGCTCAGTAGTTGTGGGGCACAGACTTAGTCACTCCAGGTCACGTGGGATCTTCCTGGACCAGGGATCAAACCAGTGTTTCTTGTGTTGGCAGGTGAATTCTTTACCGCTGAGCCTCCCAGGGAAGCCCAGCGTTTTCCCTTCTTGCACTGAGTGGGCAGGAGCCAAGCATCCCACGGTGCCCAGGACAGTATCCCCACCCAGATGCTGCAGCACCCCGGCCAAGAAGCCCCCAAAAGAGACCCTGGAGCAGCCAGTGATACCTAGGGGTGGAGGGACCCATCCAGCCTTTAGGGAAAGAGGACACTGTCCCCTCTGAGTTTCTGGGTTGCATGCCCAGCTCACTGAGCCTTCAGGGATGTGATTGGGGATACTAGGTTAGAGGTACCCAGGTGGCAGGGTGGTGCAGTGAGTGATCGGTTAGGATGGAGACAGCTGTGCCTTTGTCTTGAGACCCGTGATGGGGCTAGCCCGAGGGAATACCGCCAAGCTGCTCTGTGTCTTCAAAGACCCTGAAAACGAAAACGAATGAACACAACACTTGGCTTCTTGCAGGCCCCTCTGGCTTCCCTGGTGACTCAGTGGTAAAGAATCTGCCTACCAATGCAGGAGACCTGGGTTTGATCCCTGGATTGGGAAGATCCCCTGGAGATGGACATGGCAACCCACTCCAGTATTCCTGCCTGGAGAATTCCATGGACATAGGAGCCTGGTGGGATACAGTCCAAGGGATCGCAAAAGAGACAATCGAAGCGACTCAACAACAAGAGCTGGTCCACTGCGTCCCCAGCCAGGTGGGGACTCTGGAAGGAGGGGCAGGCAGGCGGGCAGCACAGAAGGAGGGACTGGGGGGAAGGAAGCCCCCTGTGTGTACGCGGTAGCCAGAGGGGGACTGGAGATGGCAATTTCATTTCATTAGATCCCAGCAGCCTTCGATTACAGCAGGCAGGAGGGAGGAAGCCGAGCTGATGCATTTTAAAAAGCCGCAGTTTTACGCTGTTTTTAATTTAATGCTGCCGGTAAAAGATGCTGCCTAATGATTCTCGCGAATTATTTTGGTTGATTTATACACCCCTCTGACTTTAAATAATGGGGGAGGAAGGAAAGCGGATCCCCCCTGGAGCTGCAAACGGGCAGCTGGAAGGCTGGAAGGCGAGGCGGCTGAGAGGCAGGCACCCGGGTGCCTTTCTTTGGATTGGCTTCCTAGGCACCAGGCATCTCCGGCTTCCCACCTCCCCCACCCCCAGTCTCTGCATATTTATAAACCGAGTGCAAACTTGGGACACCTTTCCCCTCCCTGAGCCATGTCCCTGGCCCAAAGAACTATTGCAGTTCTTGTATATTTGGAGTCTTGTATATTTGGAGCCAGATCTGGGGCAAGGTGCTTTATCTGTACACACTTGAGGTTCACATCTATCCTAAGGGCTGGATTGACTTTCCCTGTGACCCCAAGAAGCTCTGAGAGGCCGGGGACTGGCTCAAGTTCACCCAGCTGGGAGGCGGTAGAGTCTGTGTTCAGGTGTTCAAGCAGGACCTGTCTTGTTAGACTCAGCATCACAGCTGCAAGAAATGGATGAGCAAATAAACTTGCCTTGTCAGATTCCAGATTCCATGTCCCTCCTCTTCACCTCCATGGTCCTGGCGGGCTCCAAAGGCACCGAGGCTGGCTGAAATGGCCGGGACCAAAGACAGAATGTGAAATTCTCCCTTCCAGACCCCAGCGTCCGAGGGGTATCTGATTAGCATCAGAACCGAGGGTCCTGCCTCTGCAACTTGCCCCAGGTCCCCCAGGTAGGGATTCACCGGCCAAGAAAACAGAGTTTGGTGGTCTGACAAGGGCCCGAAAGAAGCCTCCGTTTATCTTGACTCACTGCTCATCTCCATCAGGGGAAATGTCTCCTGTCTTCTAGTGCTCCCATTTCCTCTTCACCCCTTCGAAATAAAATTCGAGGCAGCCAGCGAGAGCATTCAGCCCCTTCCAAGTTTCCGCTGCTCATCTGTCTTGTCAGGGCCAGGGCTCCTGGCTGCAGCCCGGGAGTAAGGGTCTCTGTGCTGGGAGCAGTGAGGGGTGGGCAGGGGCTGGGAGTGCATCCGGCTCAGAGCACGGGGAAGCTGGTCTCTCCATCACCGGGAGGTCAGGGCAAGCTGCATGAGAGATTCAGCTCAGCTGGGCAGCTTTGAACCCGGCTGGGCCACGACAATCAGAAAAACAGCCCGAATTATGAGCAGAGAGATAGAGACCCCGGGAAGCCTCATGACTTTCCCATCAAAGGAGGAACAATCAGTGTATATGCAAAATACCACAGATTTCCATGGCAGGCGAGTCTTCTGGGCTCCTGGAGCTGGAAAGAGCGTGGGCTTTGGAGGCAGAGGTCCTGGGATCCAATCCCAGCTTGGCCACTTAGTAGCTGTGTGGCCTCAGGCAAGTGATTGAACTTCCTTCCCAGTCTGTTTGCTTGATGTAGAGTGGACCTGGCACTCCCCAGCTGACCGGGAGAGTGTAATGGAGAGGCCAGAAGCGTCCATTTGCGGACAAGGAGTGAAAGGAAAGCGAGAGCCCGTTGTTCAAAAAGAATGAAGAATTTCAGGGTGATGACAGTGGGACAGTCAACCAAGGACGGGGCTCTTCTCAGCCCATGGAGACTGCACAGAGCATCTGTCCGTGAAGATGGAAGGGACATTTTGCCCAGATGGGGACAAGGTTATGGAAACCACAAGGGCAGGGACAGTCCTGGAGCCGCAACAGGTGTGTGCAGCCTGTCACCCCGCTGGGGAAGAGGACCTGCGCACAGGGGCGGAGTCTTGGAGAGAGGACCCACCTGTGACCAGGAGGGGTGGAGGGCCACGCCTCCACACTCTCTCCCTCTCCAAGCCCCAGCCTTCCGCAACACCTGTCCAGCGGCCTGAGTCAAGCGAGCCAGTGCGATCCATGGAGATGTCTCCCAGGCTCAGAGCAGATGGAGAAAGATGGAGAGTGGATCCAGAGACTGAGCATCTTTCAGGGGCTTCCCAGGTGGCTCAGGGGTAAAGAATCTGCCTACCGATGCAGGAGACACAAGTTCGATTCCTGGGTCGGGAAGATCCCCTGGAGAAGGAAATGGCAACCCACTACAGTATCCTTGCCTGGAGAATCCCATGGACAGAGGAGCCTGGTGGGCTACAGTCCATGGGGTCACAAAGAGTCGGACGTGACTTAGTGACTGAGCACAGCACACACGCACGCACGCACGCACAGCATTGTGGGACAGTTGGATGTTAGGAGCCATGTAGCACAGAGGAGGCCCTTGGAAGAGTTATTCAGCTTCCACGAGAGGCACCCCTATCCTGGGGCTCATTCTAGATGCTCTTACTTGCTCTCTCGACTGTAGGTTCCCTGTGGAATCTCCCCGCTTGGCACACAGCAGGCGCTCAGAATTACCAGTTGTTGAATAAATCTGGTTGCAAGCAGGAGCCACTCATTTACAGCAAATCCCGGTGCTGCCTCTGAAATCTGCCTTCAGTGGGGAGACAGGGCAGGGATGGGAGGGACACCTCAAGCAGGCCGGTCCCCAAGAGGCTCTGGGCTCCCCACGCCAGGCCAGGCAGAGGCTGCAGCCCTCAGGACGCAATGAGCAAACACAGGGAGGTGAGAGAGACTGGGGTCAAAGCAGGAGAAATGAAGACTCAGAGCTGAAGAGGCTCTGGGTGGAAATCAGGGGACCTGGGCTCCAGGACCCAGGAACCAGCCAGCACTCGGAGGCCGTTGCTGTCTTGCCCCGTCCAGCCAGCCTCAGGGAAAGCTGCCTCAAAGGGAGCAGATGCTCTCAGCTCTAGGCAAGCCTGCGTTCACACCCGCCAACCCATTAGTAAAGTGTCAACCTGCCTGGGAATAGCATCCCTGTGAGCAGAATGCTTTCTGCGCCTCCCGGCGGAACCAGCTGAGTGCCCTGCCGGGACGGCCAGCATCACCCAGGACCCTGTCCCCTTCCAAGAATAAAAGAAACCTTGCCGAGGTCAAAGCTGTGGAGTCCCCATCAGAGCCCCCCGCCAGGTGTGGCTCAGCAGTGCTCCAAAACTGGACCAGCTGGTTGTTTAGTTGCTAAGTTGTGTCCGACTCTTTCATGACCCCAGGGTCCTCGGCCCATGGGATTCTCCAGGCAAGAATACTGGAGTGGGTTGCCACACCCTCCTCCAGGGATCTTCCCAACCCAGGGATCAAACCCGAGTCTCCTGCATCAGCAGGTAGATTCTTTACCACTGAGCCACCTGGGAAGCCCTGGACCAGCTTGGGAAGGCCCCTTGTCTCCTCTGCTGGTGGGTCAAGTTCATGCTCTAGAGTCTCAGCTCCCGGGGTCACCTCTGTGCACTGTGGAGTCCTGCCTAGGGCCGTTTCCTGGGCTGGGGAACACTTTACCTCTCCATCTCCCCAAATTCTGCTTATTGAGAGCTGGTCTGTTCCCCCAAGCAGCAGGTCTGAAGAGGGTTTGCAAAGTACCAAGGACCCCAGGCCGGGGAACAGAAACGTGATCCAGGGAGGGGAAGGCAGGCGCAAAGGACTGTTACTAACCAGCTACTGAAGAAGGCAACTGGGCTTCCTCTCCCAGGAAAATGCTAAGAAATCATGTAAAATGCAGAATTTGGAATGATCCACCCCAGCCCCCCCGTAAGGCATGGGCTGATTCACCTTAATTGTTGCAATGGCCTCCTAAGGATGCGCCCCAAATCCATGTTTGAACTCCCAGAGTTATGGTGATCCTGTTAAAAATGTTACTCCTCTGCTCAAAACCGCCTCTAACGGACTTCCTTGGTGGTCTGTTGGTCAAGACTCTACGCTCCCAGTGCAGGGGGCTCTGGGTTCAATCCCTGGTCAGGGAACTAGATCCCACATGCCATAACTAAGCGTTTGCATGCCACAGCTAAAAATCCAAAGAGCTGCAGCTAAGACCCAGTGCAGCCAAATAAATAAATAAATATAAAAAAAAAAAAAACACACACCCATGAGAGAATTTGCTGTATGACTCAGGGAACTCAAACTGGGGCTCTGGGACAGCCTAGAAGAGCAGGATGGGGTGGGAGGTGGGAGGGAGTTTCACGAGGGAGGGGACATATGTATACCTGGGGCTGATTCACGTCGGTGTATGGCAGACAGCAACACGATATTGCAAAGCAAGTACCTTTCAATTAAAAATAAATATATCAATAAAATAGATTAGTTAAAAGTAATTGATTAAAATTATTCAATAATAAGTTTAATAATAAATTATTAGTTAATTAATTAAAACCACCCATGAGGGTTAGTGTCCTACACCACCCAGCCCATCACCACCGGGACCTCATCCTGCCACTTACTCCACTGCCCACCCTGGACATTCTGTCCCCCTCCCCAGGGCCTTTGCACTTTCTCTGCCTAGAAAGCTCTTTCACCAGGCCAGCTCCCTCATCTCCTTCAAGGCTTGAAACAATGCCACCTGCTTAGCGAGGCCTTCCCCCGCTACCCCTACGTTTAAAACCGTACCCCCAGCCCGATTCCAAAGCCATCTCTGTTTTACTCCACCACCAAGCCGTACAGCTGATTTTATTTTTCTTGCTTGTCTGTCTCCCTCATTGGAACATAAGCTCCATGAGGGTGAGAACTCATGTTCATTTTCTTCCGGGCTCTATCCATAGCATCTGGAGGTGTGGCTGACTCATGACAGGTGCTGGAAAACGTTTGTTGAATGGCTAGATGCAGGAAATAGGAAGGACGCTGTTTCCATTATCTATTGCTTTATAACAAGCCAGGCTAAACGCAGAGGCTTGAAACAACAGCCATCATTCATTTGGCAGTTGGGGCGGGACTTGGGAAGACAGCTCATTTCTGCTTCATGTGGCTCAAAGATGGGGCTGACTCAGCAGCAAGGGGCTGGAATTGTCTGAAACCTCACACATTTAGAGTATTAGCTACTGTCTGCATCTTCGGCTGCAACCTAGACTGTGGGCCAGAATATCCCACCAGCCACTCCGTGTGGCTGTTCCCACCCTTACAACACAGCGGCTGGAGTCTGAGAGGGACGGTCCCAGGAGGCAGGAAGTTGGAGCTTCCCATTTCATTGTTTTTATCCTTTTCGAGAAAGGGGTGACAGGGGATGAGATGGTTAGAGAGCATCACCGATTCAATGGACATGAGTTTGAGCAAACTCCGGAGATGGTGAAGGACAAGGAAGCCTGGCGTGCTGCAGTCCGTGGGGTCACAGAGAGCCGGACACAACTTAGCAACTGAACAAAAACGACACAGTCGATTTACAACGCTGTGTTAGTTTCAGGCGTTCAACAAGACGATCCAGTTATACATGCACACGTGCCTATTACTTTTCAGATTCTTTTCCCAACAGGTTATTATAGAATCTCCAGTAGAGTTCCGTGTAGTCTACAGTAGATCCTTGATGGTCATCTATTTTATGTGTGGTAGTATGGATCTGCTAATCCCAAACTCCTAATTTATCCCTCCTCCCTTTCCCCCTTTGGCAACCATGTTTGTTTCTGAAGTCTGTGAGCCTGTTTCTGTTTTGTAAATAAGTTCATTTGCATGATTTGTTTTAGATTCCACATATAAGTGATATCATATGATATGTGTCTGACTTCACTTAATGTGATAACCTCCAAGTCCACCCCTGTGGCTGTAAACAGCAGTACTTCACTCTCCTTTATGGCTGAGTAATCTGCCATTGTATACAGGTAATACATTCACCCGTTTCTCTGTTGAAGGACATTTAGGTCGCTCCCCTGTCTCGGTTACTGTAAACAGTGCTGCAGTGAACACCGGGGTGCGTGTCTTTTCAAATTATGGTTTTCTCCAGATATATGTCCAGGAGTGGGGTTACTGGATCATACGGTAGTTCTGTTTCTAGCTTTTCAAGGAACCTCCATACTGTTTTCCACGGTGGCTGTACCAATTTGCATTTCCCACCAACAATGTAGAAGCAGTTATTGTTTGTAAATGCTTATCATTTTGACGGTGGCCCTTCTGACCGGGGTGAGGTGATACCTCATCGTAGTTTTCACTTGGAGCTGTCTATTTCTCAAGACCGGAGTCCAGAACCTGGTGGAGCAGCATTCTACCATATTCTATGCACCGAGTAGACACAGAGCCCAGACACAAGGCAGGGGGACATGCGCCCCACCTTCTGATGGGAGAAGCAGCAAAGATCCCAGGGCCGTGTTTCAAGAAAGAAAGAGGAGGGGAACTTGTGACCTGGTAAACTCATGCCAGCCTCAGTGTAGGACCTTCCCATCCATCTGTGCGTGGGAAGAACTTGCCACCACGTTGCACTGCAGGGAAGGGACTCACGTCTGGCACGTGTCCACCCCAGAACACCGGGCCTCTGCAGAGGAGAGAAAGACATTCCTGAGTAGAGAGGAAGAAGCCTAGATCTTGAGGCCAGGAAAGAGTATAGGAAATACACTCCCCCTGCAAAGACTTCCCCGGTCCATCAGAGTCTTGGTCGCCTCCTCTGTCCTGAGTTCCTGGTTCCTCCAGAGCAGATTCGCAATTCCACAGAAGATCCAGGCCGCCCTAGAGGAAGGTCTCTGTTGGTGGGTTGGGAGCCCATTACAGGCAGGGCACGTGAGCTGAGCTACTTCTGAATTCTCTGTAGATTCTGGCCAAGGACTGGACGCCTGCCAGGGGCCGCATAAGCATGGTGATCGATGGATGCACTGGCCTCGATGATCTAGCTTTCCCATTCTCAGATTCGAGGAATCCAAAAGCATTATTTCCCCAGAGAAGGGGACTCAGTCTCAGGCCAGGGCGTTTTTGACTCTTTTCCAAGAGGGCTTAGTTACACATGGACCAAAATGACTTGCTTTTAAATCAGTGCTGTGTCTCCAGGCCGAAGAAAGAGTTGGACCGGTGTTTCCCAATCCGGGAGTATTAACACTGCGGGTCATGCTGCTAGCTGGTTTGGGGGCTGTCCTGCACATCGCAGGATGCAGGGCAGCCCCCCGGCTCCTACTACCTAGATACCCGCAGCATCTAGGGGTGCTTCTTCCCCACCCCGGGTTGCTTGCCAAGTCGCCTCAGTCGTGTCTGACTCTTTGCAGCCCCATGGACTGTAGCCCGCCAGGCTCCTCTGTCCTTGGGATTCTCCAGGCAAGAATACAGGGGTGGGTTGCTATGCCCTCCTCCAGGGGATCTTCCTTTCCCCAGGATCAAACCCGAGTCTCTTGCATCTCCTGTATTGGCAGGTGGGTTCTTTACCACTAGCACCACCTGGGAGGGCCCCCTCCCCCGGCTATGACACCCTTAATATCTCCAAACACTGCCAACCTTCCCCTTGGGGACAAAATTGCCCCCAGGTGAGACTCACTGGAATTGAGTGATGCTGAAGCAGGCTATTTGCAGTGTTTTCTCGGCTAAGAATCTGTTTGATGTTTTCTCCTCCAGTTCAGTTACAGCTGTGAGTGCTTTTCATCTTCTGGACACCGTGAACATGCATTTGCCTTTCGCTCTGGTTATTGGAAAACTTAGAACCAAACCCACTTCAGCGTATATTCCCCCAGGCCGTGCCTCTGTAAGCTTACTTCTGTACTATTCTGCATCCTTTCTTTTTCCATCCAAACTTTTAATTTACATTGGTCTTTTTATATTTTATCCCTGGGGAAGGAAATGGCTACTTTTCTTGCCTGAAGAATCCCACGGACAGAGAAGCCTGGCAGGTTACATTCTGTAGGCTCTCAAAGAGTCAGACAGGATTGAGCAACTATCATTTTTGTATTTTATGCTTTTTTTTTTTTGGTCTGCTTTAAATCTTTTCTAGAGGAATGGAGGATTCAGAGAGTAAAATAAATAACTGCTGTCCAGGTAAATATCCACAGGGATGACGTCATAGAGAAAACAGATATTTACCTGGAGGGAAATAGGACAACCCACCACAAAGGGTCCAAGCCAGTCACGGGGCAAGACAGTGTGTGTGTGGGGGGTCACCCAGATGACCTTCTCGGAGGGACAAATTGGCAGAGGCTGGGGCGGTCAAAATCTCTCCCTTTGAAAAGGGTCTGGGAGCCAGACAGAGGAGTTGGTGTGTGAAAAGAATGAGAGGGACTCCCCTGGAGGTCCAGTGGCTAAGACTCCGTGCTCCCAACGCAGGGGGCTTGGTCAGGGAACTGGACCCCTCCTGCCACAACTGAAAGATCCTTCATGCAGCAACTAAGATCTGGCTCAGCCAAGTAAAATTTTTTTTAAAAGGGGAGGAAAAAATGAATGGATAAATGAGAGATTTTGGAGCAGAGCTATGATTCCAGGAAGAGAGGAAGCAAAGTCTCAGAGCAGAGGGAGGGGTCAGAGGGGTGGGGATGACTGAGAGGCCGGTCGGGAGGCTGATCCGGACCCAGGCGGGCTCTGATGAGGTCCTGGGTGGTGAGGGCACTGGGCATGGAGAGGTCAAGGTGGATAAAGAGGCGACTGGAAGAAAGTCACCATCAGCCTGGTGACCACTGTCTGCAGAGGACCACCACAGGGGAAGGGTCCTCCTCCAGCCCGAAGGGTAAGGAGCCAGCCCACCAGCCAGGGGGCAGAGCAGGAGCACAGAGGGCATGGTGTGAGGTCCAGGCTCTGCCCCCACGTGCCCCACGCTCTGTGTCCTCATCCGACCGAGTGGACCAATAGCAGCCCTCAGGACCAGTGCACAAGACAGAGGAGAAGGCTAGCTGTCTGCACAGAGCACCCTGAGACCCAGCAGGGCAGGGCTACCAGGGTGACTTACTGTTTATTAATAATATGAGTATGTAGATCTTGCGAGGGCCATATTGATCCCAACTTGCAAACCATCCATCATAAAGGTGAGGAACGCAGTGTTGTAAATATCAAACAAGTCTGCAGCCTCTGAGACTTATCAATACAAGTGAGCTGAGGCTCGGATGAGCCCTGAGGTGGTTTCACTAATGAGAGCAACTCTCAGAGCCCACCCCGTGCATGGGCCTGTGGGGGTGGGGGTGGAGATGAGGGTGTCCCCAAGAGGGAAGGTAGGTGTATCAGTACATGCACAGGGATCCTGGGGTGAAATCCTCCCCTTTCCTCCTTCTCTGTGGGCAGGAAGAGCAGTCATCAGAGCTTCTGAAACCTCTGTGGTCTGTACGTGTGTGTGTGTGTGTGTGCACGCGCGTGTGTGTTATGCTTAGTTGCTAGTCATGTCCTACTCTTTGCAGCCCAAGGATTGTAGCCCGCCAGGCTCCTCTGTCCATGGGATTCTCCAGGTAAGAATACTGGAGTGGGTTGCTATGCCCTCCTCCAGGGAATCTTCCTCACCCAGGAATCGAACCCAGGTCTCCCTCATTGCAGGCAGATTCTTTACCATCTGAGCCACCAGGAAAGACCAAGAATATTGGAGTGGGTAGCCTATCCCTTCGCCAGCAGATCTTCCCGACCCAGGAATTGAACCAGGGTCCCTTGCATTGCAGGATGATTCTTTACCAGCTGAGCTATCAGGGAAGCCCCACTTGAGGTCTACCAGCCTGGAAAAGCACCCACCCAAGTGTGAAGTGGTCCCCATCTCCACTTATTCCAAGGCAACAAGAGCTCAGAGGGTGAGCACGTGGGCCTGGAACCAGGCTGACCTGGAGTCCAGTCCCGCCCCTGCTGTTGACTAGCTTTGCAAACTTCCTAAGTGTACCTACTCTAAGTCCCAGTTGCATGCATGCGTGCATACTCAGTCATGTCCGACTCTTGAGACCCTGTGGACTGTAGCCCACCAGGCTCCTCTGTCCCTGGGACGCTCCGGGCAAGAATACTGGAGTGGGCTGCCATATCCCCCTCCAGGGGAACCCAGGACTCCTGTGTCGCCTGCATTAGCACGTAGATTCTTTACCACTGAGCTACCTGGAAAGCCCAAGCCGCAGTTTACTCACCTGTAAAATGGGAATATTGACATCAACGTGCAAGGCTATTGTGGGGGCTAAAAAGGACAGTGTCTACAAAGCAGACCTCTCTGTGGTTGTCGTCTCCATGGCAGAGCTGCCAGGGGCTCCCAGGCCTATCAGGGCCCTCCCAGCATGAGGGACGTGAAAGTGAAAGTCACTCAGTTGTGTCCAACTCTTTGCAACCCCATGGACTATACAGTCCATCGAATTCTCCAGGCCAGAATACCGGAGTGGGTTGCCATTCCCTTCTCCAGGGGATCGTCCCAACCCAGGGATTGTACCCAGGTCTCCTGCATTGCAGGCGGATTCTTTACCTGAACATTTCCAGTCCCAGGCACCCATCGCCCCCAGAAGGCTGCCCAGTGACGTGGGCAGGAGCGCATCCAGCCTGGAGGAGGGTCCGTCCTCCTGGTTGGTTCTGTTTGAGTGCCCACTTGTGTCAAGGACACACAGGACAGGGGGCTGGGGAAGTGGACAATGCTGATGCGGCGTCTGCCTTTGGGGATTTCAAGCTAGAGATGGGGAGATGGACGAGCGTCTGACAAGTGCCCAAGCGGGACTCAGTGCCCGCAGAGCCGAAAGGAGCATGAGGTCACGTCCAGTTGAGGGGTAGCCACGAGGGGCTCCCTGGAGATGAGCAGAGAACGGGCACCAGGAAGGGAGGGAGGATAAGAGCTGGCCAGCCTGGGGCCCGCGCAGAGCCGGAGTGGGCACAGAGGTGCCCGTTCCCTGGTGACCTCGTGGAAGGCCGGGCCCGTGGCAGTGAGGAAGCTCATCCCCCCAGCCTGCGCCCGCCATGGGGGAAGCCCAGAGTGACCCCGCAGGAAAGGTAAAGCCTGATCCCCGAGTCCACGTCTGTCCGTGAAGCACTTGCTGAGGTGTGAGGGTCCCTGAAGGTGGGGGGTGGGGGGGGCCCTCACCCTGCTCAGCCCAGAGTCGGTCCCCAGATCCAGCCCCTCGGGGGACACTCAGGGTCAGAAAGACTTCAGCTGTCAGGGCTGGGATTAGGGTGCAGGCCAGTGAGATGAAGGTCAGATTCTGTCTTCATTTAAATTTTGGTATTTTGTTCATCATGATTTTTTTTCATTCACTTAGCTCTTTCCAAAATAAAAAAAATTGCATTGAAATATTATTTATCTTGATTACAGAGTCTGGGGCACACCTTTAAATTTGTGATGCTTTACCCACCTCACCCTAATTCCTGTCCTGCTAGTGACTGCATTTTCACAGATCTGCCCTCCTCACAACCTTGCAGTGATCTCATTTCCAGCCAATTCCAGCACAGCCCAGCTGTCTTCCGAGTTTTCCATCTTTGATTTCTTTTTCTAGAGCCTGATTCCATCTCTCCTCCGCACTCCTAGCCCCTGGGGTCCCCCCAGGACCCACCTGGCTCATGAAGAGCCTGTGTATCTAGTGGTGTAAGAATGGGGAGTGGACACACCCCCGGTCTGAGCATCGCCGCGAGAGAACGCCCACCATCGGCCCCAGACTATGTGCTTCCACAGGGTTATCCGACTTCTCCTTACCAGCTCCTGAGAGCTCGGCATCGTCTGTCTCATTTGTCAAGTGGGGAGTCTGAGGCCCAGAGAGGTGATGAGAGGTACCCTAGGCCACACTGCGGGTCAGTGAGTGATGGGTCTGGGATGTGAGCGCAGCTCCGGGACCCAAGCAAAGTGCCCTTTTCACCTGAACTCAACTTTTCTCAAGGGCTTCCCTGGTGGCTCAGATGGTAAAGAATCTGCCTGCGCGGTGCAGGAGACCAGGGTCAAGAAGATCCCCTGGAGAAGGGAATGGTTGCCCACTCCAGTAATCTTGCCTGGAGAATTTCATTGACGGAGAAGCCTGGCGGGCTGTAATCCTTGGGATTGCAAAGAGTCAGACACAACTTAGCGACTAACTCTTTCAATATTTTCCAAAGTTGTCATACCCAGAACCCACCTGTCGTGGGCCATGAATCCATGAGGCTTGAAAGAATGGTCTTCTAGGTCCTCAAAGTTTACCCTGCTGGGGTGCAAGGAGACAGATGCCTTAGCACGTTCGGGATTCGGGGAAGTCCTGTAGTCAAAACGACAAGTGCCCAAGAGAGGCTCAGCACCGTCTTTAGCTCAGCACCTTTTGTTCAGCTCAGAGTTCTCCAAGCTTACTGGCCAGAAAGCTTTTTTTAAATTTTTTTCACGGAGCATCTCCCTGGGCCAGCGTTCCACCTTCTACCCTTCAGGAAACACTGACCGATTTTGAGCTGGAGAGTTTCCAAGCCAGTTCTGAATAAGTCCTCCAGGAAGGATGCCTGAGCCTTCATCTCCATCCTTCACTCCCACTTCCAACTTCGCCTGCCTGCAGGCAGATTAAGAAGAGGAGAAGCCAAGAGTGGGCTTTCCTGTTTCCTGCTAAATGTTTCTGTGTTTTCTGAAAGACTCACACTGGGCTTGAACTTTGATGAGAAGGGAGCAAGGGAGGGAAGAAAGGTTTCTAGCTCCTCCTGCCCACTGTCCTCACCGAAAGCAAACTGCAAACCCCCGGAAGAAGGGGAAATCCTGAAGACGTCACACGCCCTCTTCCCTCTTCCCCACTCACCCTTCCCCTCCCCCATCCCAGAGTCCCAACCCCCAGCCCCCGCAGGAGGCTCACGCAAAGCCACCTCCCACCTTCAGTCCAAGGCCTCAGGGACTTCCAAATCCAGCCATCTCTTTTTTCCATCTCCAATGTTTCCCCAGAAAGGGAAGGGTTAGGGCCGGGTCCTGTGAGCCCCGCCCACTCCCAGACCCGGGTATCATTTAGCATTCAGCATCTTCCTGGTAATGGGCCCTCTTCATGCCGGTTTGATTTTATTATTATGCCAACACACTTGCTTAATTCTCCGCTGTCTTTCTTCTGCACTGTTGATTTACACTGTTAGTGTTTTAATTATACAATTCAGCACTCCTTAAAACATGAAAAACTGCTCAACTTTTCAAGCAATTAAAAGGCAGCAGAGTACATCAGCAGATCCGAGACGAGATAAGTAAATCACGCAATTAAAAAACTCATCTGGTGAAAATGGAGCAACCCACCGAAAATGAGTGAGGCTTCCGGGGCCCTTGAGACAGAACTTCCAAGATAGGCGGCCCCTCGGTCTCATCTTCCTTCTCTGGGCCCCCGGTGCCCTTTTGCTCACTCCCGGGCTCTCCTCTCCATCTCCTGGCATTACAAGAGCTGCTTCTGGGGCTTCAGCCCATCCAAGGAGCCCCGCACCGAGCAGAGAATAAGGCCACGATCCAAAGAGAGGAGGTCAGCCTGGCTACTGAGCAGCTCGTAAACCCGGCTGTGTCAGCCTGAGTTTTCCCATCTGCATTCCTGAATTGGCTTTCCGTTTTTGTTTTGACTTTGGGCAAATGCACGCGGGATAAAATTTACCACCCTGACCACTTTTAACCATGTGGTTCAGCAGTATCAAGCATACTCACATGGTCGTGCAGCCACCATCCTCATCCATCTCCAGAACTCTTAACTTGCAAAACTGAAGCTCTATACCTGTGAAACAGTAACTCCCCTTTCCCTGCTTCCTGCATCATTGGTTTTTAAACTGGCCTCTGAGGACACCCAGGAGTTCATTATGACTCCTCCAGGCTGCCTGGGAAGGAGCAGGTAGAGGGGAGGATGAGCAAGCAGGAGGCTCTAGAGTAATCTATTTCAGCTACTGGGTTGGGTTCCATTTGAGTGGAAGACTCTGCGAATTTTTTAAATTTATTTTTATTATTTATTTTGGGGGGCCTGCCCCATGACATGCGGGATCTTCGTTCCCCAACCAGAGATCAAACCCACGCCCCCTGCAGCGGAAGCTCAGACTCTTAACCACTGGACCACCAGGGAAATCTGTACAGATTATTTTTTGAAGTCTCAAAACAACTGCACAAGGTGACCTTTTTTCAAACTTTTATTTAAGTGTGTATGTATGTCGGGCTGCGCGGGCTTTCTCTGGTTTCGGAGAGCGGAGACCACTGTCTAGTCGCGGAGCTCAGGCGTCTCGTTGCAGTGGCTTCTCTCGCTGTGGAGCACAGTCTTCAGTGTGCATGGGCTTTAGCCGTTGCGGCAAATGGGCTCAACAGTGGCGGTTCCTGGGCTCTAGGGCACAGGCTCAATAGCCACGGCCCAGGGGCTTAATTGCTCCACAGCATGTGGGATCTTCCTGGACCAAGGATTGAACCTGTGTCTCCTGCATCGGCAGGCAGATTCTTCACCACTGAGCCACCAGGGAAGTCCTGGGCAAGGTGACCTTAAAGTGTTCTGGATTGGAAGAAACCAGCCTAAGGGGTGTGAGTTTCTGTAAAGGAGAGCTCTGTCCACCAGCAAAAAGGACAACGGACCGACTTCTCTGGGTCCAGAGCAGAATGAGCTCCCTGGAGCAGACGTGGGCACCCCGAGAACCCGGGCACCCCCACGGCCTCAACCTCTTTCCTTCGCCATGCCCACTTGGCATCAGAACTCCAGGCTCCGTGAGACCTGTGGAACCCGCGACTTTCCACTGCGCTCTGAAAGTGAGGGTGGGGGTGACATGGGGGCCGACAGGAGGGACGCAGTCCAGCATCCATCACTCCGGGACCCAGGAGGTCAGAGGTGGCGCCCGCTTACCTGGTCACCATCCAGGCTGTCTGCGGCAAGGACATTGACCAGAGCGAGGAGGATGGAGAAGGTGATGGGTGCCCCAGGGCCGGCGCTGAAGGAGATGGAGAGGCGGGGACGGCAGCCTCCATCGGCAGCATCTGTTCAAGGCAGGACCTCCCTAGGTGGACGTGGCTCCCCCATCCGTCATCCGCCAGCTGACAGGATTATAAATGCCGAGTGGCAGTGCCCGGCATCTCAACTGTGTTGGTCTCGGCAGGAAGAGGCGAGGCCAGCGATCTGAGCATTTGGCTCTGTGACCGGGGCTCTGGTCTCCTACAGGAAAGCAGGCCTGTCGCAGAGATGCGTCTGGATGCAGCTCTCTGCCAGATCCTCCTGTTAGAGGGGGATGTATGGGACACCCTGGCCTTTCCTCCTTTGAGGAAACAGAGGGCTTTGCCACCATTTTCTTTTCAACCTGAGCCGCTTCCCCTGAACGACGCCCACGGGAGTCAGGGGTCTGAAAACGGTGCCCTTTCAGCAGCAGTTCTCTGTTGGGGATGCGTCTCCTCTCTGGGTCTCGTCCAGGACAGCTCGGTCCCCAGCCGCTGAATCAGGCTTTGAGGTCTACATCAGGCTGCAGGCATGGGGCACCCATCATACACAAGGGAAGCGGGGCAGGTGCACACAGGTCCAACTTTTAGGATTAGCTCCAGCCCCACAGCTTTGGTGGCTCAGTGGTAAAGAATCCACCTGCCAACGCAAGAGATGCAGGAGACTCGGATTTGATCCTTGGGTTGGGAAGGTCCCCTGGAGGAGGAAGTGGCAACCCACTCCAGTGTTCTTGCCTGGAAAATTCCATGGACAGAAGAGCCTGGTGGGCTACAGTCCATGGGGTCGCAAAATGTCAGACACGACTGAGCAACTGGGCACAAACCAGCCCCTCTGGCTCCAGCCCTGTCCAGGCACGGAGCCAGAACACCCTAGCGTCACCTTCCTCCTGTTCCGGACACCATCTCCCCTCACCAGCTCCCAAGCTCCCGCCCCTTCCTTGGGTCCCGTCCACAAAATGTCCCCCGACCCGGACACACACTCTGCTCAAGGTTATTCCCCCTAAGCAAGTCCTGTTCCAAACAGTTTCTACCGGTTGCTCTTTGTAATTCCAGAACCTCCATTAATCATTCTTAAACTCTTTGAATGCAGTATTTTCTCTAAGAACCAAAATTCCTTCCCCACTCGGCACCCTCCTGCCACCTCCAATTACCCACTCTCATCAGTCATTAACATAAAGCATTAGCATATCTATAACTTCCCTATACCTTGATTGATCTGGCTTGGAGTTTTCTCCCAATCCGCCCCTCATTGGCTGTGGAGTGACTGGGATGGGGGAGGGATGGCAAGGGGAAGGGTGGGGGGTACACCCCACCCAGTCTCAGGCTTAAAAGGTTAGAGCAGAAATGGAGTCCTGATGTGATTAAACCCAACTCTTTATGCAGATGAAGAAACTGAAGCTGGAAGGGATGAAGTCCGTCTCCTCCTACGATCACCCCAGGCAGCATCTCCCAGAATGTGCTTCCTGCACTAGTTTCAGGAAATGCTCTGCAAAAAGTAAAGGCAATAAGGAGGTCGGGGGAGGTCAGGGAGAGGTCAAAGGGTTCACAGAGCCGAGGGGACCTGCAGTCAAGTCAATTTTGGAAAGCCAAAATATCATGTCACCTTCTTGGATATTCAGGCTTCCCAGGTCTCCCAGGGGTAAAGAATCTGCCCGCCAACACCGGGGACACAGGAGGTGCAGGTGCGATCCCTGGGTCCAGAAGATCCCCTGGAGGAGGAAATGGCAACCCACTCCAGTATCCTCGCCTGGGAAATCGTCTGGACGGAGGAGCCTGGTGGGCTGCTTGACTTCTGGGGTCTTAGTTTCCAGACCAGGAATAGAATCTGTGCCCCCTTGTGGTGGAAGCACAGGATCTTAACCACTGGACCTCAGGTTCAGGTTTGCAGACAAATTGATGGAAAAGCACAGAGCATTTCCAGACACACGTTCCACCCCCACCGTCCCCCTCATTTCTGTTTTCTGTTAGCGTCACACGCCTGTTTCAGGTGGTGACCCGACATCCGTGCGTTAGGTCGACTGACACCCACGGTTTACACTAGGGTGCACGCTTCGCGAGGAACGCACGACACAGAGCAGTTTCACTGCCCTAAACTGTCTGCTGCTGCTGCTGCTGCTGCTAAGTTGCTTCAGTCATGTCTGACTCTGTGCGACCCCATAGACGGCAGCCCACCAGGCTCTCCCGTCCCTGGGATTCTCCAGGCAAGAACACTGGAGTGGGTTGCCATTTCCTTCTCCCCTAAACCGTCTGCGCTTCGCCTATTCATCCTTCTCTCTCCCGGACCCCTGCAATCGGTGATCCTTTCACTGCCTCCATTGTTTTGCGTTTTCCAGAATGTCACACAGTTGAAATCATACAGCACTGCCATTGTTCTGATCTCTGTGGCCTGGCACTTCAGATGTGCCGCCAACATATGCCAAATACACAAACGGATAGATGAAAGGACTAAGTGATGCCCACGTTCCTGGGGCTTTGAGTCAAGGAGGAGGGCGCCTTTTCCTTTTTTGCCCTCCCCTCCCCCAGCCTGACTCGGGTTCCCTGTACTTAAATTATACAGGAATTTCCTCCTATGAAAGCTAATTTAGGCACCATAACAGAGACTGTATTTAATGTAAATGGAAGAAGTAGAAGCAGAAGGATTTATGGTAATAATAACCTGCTTGTAATAACACAGAGTGGGTCACCTGCTTCAGAAACAGCGGATTAAAGAGAAAGGAAATTTACCTCCCCAAAGAACGTGGTGTCACCAGAAACCTGCCATCGCGCCAAGGCTTGGATGATCTTATTAAATCCCATAGATCTTGTGCCTTCCTATGGGAAGAGGGCCACCGCATTCTCTGGCTGGTAAGAATGGCCTCAGTGAGACCCGCAGCGGAAATGACGCAGGAGGGTGGAGGGCAGTGCTCCAAAGGGCAGTGCCTGTTGGGCTGAGGACCCCCATCTGTTCAGAGTCCTCCACGGGGCCAGTGCTGCTGGGGAGTCTGAGGGAGGGAGGGGATTCTTGGCACAAGGAGAAGGGGGTTTAGAGCGGGAAGCAGGAAGCTGTCCGCCTGGGATGGGTGGCTCTCGCGCCCCTGATCTGACCCTTGTCTGGCGTGGGTGCCAGGGGAAGCCACCAGCAATCTTTCAGAAGGCTGGGATGCAACAAAAGCAACAGTCAGTAGTGGCAGGAGGCTCTGATGAACTGGGGAGCTTTGCACATTTAGAGTTGCTGCCTGTTGTTTTTTAGTCGCTATGTCATGTCCGACCCTTTGTGAACCCATGAACTATAGTCCGCCAGGCTCCTCTTTCCATGCAATTTTCCAGGCAAGAATACTAGAGTGGGTTGCCATTTCCTTCTCCAGGGGATCTGCTCAACCCAGGGATCCAACCCGCAGCACCTGTGTTGCAGACGGATTCTTTCCCACCGGGCCACCTGGGGAACCCGTATTTAGAGAGACTTGGGTTCAAATCCCAGCCCCACTCCTCACAACCCACATGATATTGAGCAAATTGTAAAACCTGACTTCATGCATGGAGAAGCAGTGAGTTGATTCTCAGTCTGAGTTTATTCCCTTTAGGAGATTGTCCCCAGGATCCAAGTCGCCCTAGCCGAGAGGAGGAAAGCCTCCGAGCTGTTGGCCAGATTCGGAGCCTGCATGTTCTCCCCATGATGGAAGGGCCAGTAAAAGCCCTCCTCGCCTTTTCCAGAGAGGCCGGCCCCCCAGCCCCTGCCTCCATGCCACCTCGGGGAAGCAGGGGAGAACGCAGAGCCCCGTCTGCAGCTGGCTTGAGTGCTGCAGTGGCCGCCCCATCCTCAGCCCCGCGCCTCCGCCTTCCTTCTTCACCTCCCACCTCCTTTCTGTGTTAATGGTTTGTTAGGAAATGGGTAATCTGGAGAGGATCATTAATGCAGTGAACAGAGATATTGCACAAAAGGATTCCGGCAGCTTCTCTAGTGCACTGCGGCTTTTTTTAATGTGTTTGCTTGAATCACCCCATTATGAAAATGTCCTCATGGAGGGAGACAGAAGGAAGGGGCGCCACGCCTGGGGATGAAGGCAAAGCCAGGCATGCTCAGGGAAAGGGGTGTCTCCCAAGAGTCCCCAAGAGACCAGCCTGGGACCCCTTAAACGACCGTGTCTGCCTGGAGGTCTTAAGTCAAGGTGGATGCTGTGACATCCTGGTCAAGAGATCGGACATCTCGCTGCAGAAGGAGAATCGGGACCTGAGTTCCTTTCCTGGGGCCTGGGTAAGATATCATTAGCCAGGAGAAAAACAGAAAAACGACAGGCCCGCCCCAGAACTTCACAGCAAGTTATGACTCATACCAAATCTTGGCTCATTTCTCATCTTCCAGTGGGTCCTCCCCTGACGATCTTATTTAATCTGCAAGCTACTTACCCCCATCCCACCCAACCATCCCGTCCCTCTTAAGTTTCCACTCTTTTCTTTATCTTAATGGCACTTACGACCTTCTGACAAACCACATGACTCACTAAGGTATTAGGATCCTCACAAAGTTCAGGTCCCTGCTAGAATGTAACCCCACCCAGGCAGTGACAGCTGTCGGTTCTGTTCATTGATGTATCCCAATGACTAGAGTGGTTTTAGACAGTAGATGCTCAATGCATGCTTCTTGAATGAAGGCACAAATTTTGACCTCAAAGGAAAGAGCTGGGCTCTGTCCCACCCCCTGAGGGTGACTGTGGGCTGCCCCCGCAAACTCAGAGGCCCTCTCGGGATCTCTGCGGTTCTGGGGTGACCCTGCAGACAAGCCAGCTCTGGTCCCATCGTTCCGCTGACTGAGGCCCAGATCTTCCTCCTGCGGTTTTCTCATCATCCCTGATATCTTTGCACTTCTTAATTAACATTAGCCTTGGAAGATCTCCTTTTCATTAGGGCCTCCTAATGAAGCCATTGTTCTCAGCACCGCACACTCCCTCCCCCACCCCCATCCCACTCACACCGCCCGCTCTGTGCTGTGGGAATTGATTCCTATCTGGGCTCCTGGGCTGTAATAGGGTTCTCACTGGAGCCGGAGAAAATGATACAGAGCTCCAACAACGAAGTCACATGGACGGGACTTCACGCATTCCCATGTTTGTCCAAGCCAGAGCCCTGCACTCCTCCAAAGCCTTGCCTTGTCCAGCCTCAGGTTACCAGGGCACAGGTCACCCTCTGTCACCGCTGAGCCCAGGTCCAGGGGCCCAGGTCACCACCACATCCTCTCTGCCTCCTCCCAACCCAAAGCAGAAAGGGCAGGCAAGGTCACCCTGCAGGCCTGTCATCTCCCATTTGCCCCGTGTCCCCCTGGGAGTATCCCAGCCAGGACTGAGACATGACCCGGGACCTCAAAGCCTTATTTTCATGTTCCTCTTGGGGGGCTCCTCTGAAACATGGGTGTCTTAGCCTGGAGTCTTCCCAAAGCAGAGCCGGAGAGGAAGACATGTATGTGGGGATTTTATTGGATAGGTGACCCCGAGGGAGCATGAATGAACGAAGGGGAAGGAGGGCCGGGGGACTGGAGAAGGCCACTGCAAACCTGCTGCCGTGAAAAGGAAGAAAAGAGGGACGATGTTTTTTCCTTCCCTTTCTAGAGAACAAAGAAGATAAAGAGAACAGTGAGCAGCCGGAACGTTCCTGGTTTTATTTTTTTAACTTTAACTGCCCCAGACTCTGTATGTCTGTGACTAAGTTTGCTTTTCTGCCCCCTAACTCTGCAAGAGCTGCGCTTTTTACCCATTTTCCTTTGACTCTATGCTAAGCACAGCCCCTCTCTGGTGTTTACCCTCACAACACCCTTCCCCTGTAGTTAGAGATCAGAAAGCAGGCCGCAGAGCCGCAGAACTGCCCGACTCGGTTACTGGGTTACTGACGGTGGCCTGCGACTGTCTTTGAAACAACGCAAGGGGAAGAAGTCAAGAGCCTAACACCTTTGCTCCCCATGAGGACTCCTGAGTGTGAGCCCTCATCTTATGAAGCCCCCAGACTCCTTGTGGAGGGGCGCTCAGTTCTTGAGTCATGGGCCTACTGTGTTCCGCTGTCCACTGGCTGAGAATTAAAGCCATCTTTCCATTTCTTCCAAACTCTATCTCCGTATTTTTTTATTTGGCTCTATGTTCAATCCCTGAGTCGGGAAGAGGAAATGGCAACTCACACCAGCATTCATGCCTGGAAAAGTCCACAGGCAGAGGAGCCTGGCAGCAGGAGAGCAGCTACAGTCCATGGGGTCGCAAGAGTCGGACACGACTGAGCATGCACTGGCTGGGTGGGCGGAGAAAGCCAAGATTTTTGGCCAGCAACAAACCTGGGGGCCTCTTTCCTCCAGAACCTTCTGAGAATTGTGGAGAACTGCTTCCTGGGATGGCACCCTGGCAGGACGGGGAGCCCTAGCCTGACCACCGCCCCAGCATCCCCCCTGCAGTTGGCAGCTGGAACCGGGCTCCTGCAGAGCTCTGGCGGTAATCACCATGGCATAGAGGAGCGGCCATGCAGAAGCAAGGATGCTTCATGCCCTTGCTTGAGGCGCCACTGCGTGAAACACGGCGGAGGTCTGCAGGGGGCTGTCTCAGGCCGGCCCGGATCAAAGGTGGGAGAGCCGATGTGGGTCAGGGACCAGACTGGCTGCTCAGCAGATAAATCTTCCTGCCAACCTTTGAGGAATGACTCATCACTTATGCCCAGGTGGGGAGTTTGTCTTCTCCGTCCAAGCCCAAGTAAAGAAAGAAAGAGAGGATGGTACAAGTCTGAGGCTTTTTATACCGTTTCCCTGGGTTACCAGTTCAGTGGCCAGTGGGCCT
Organism: Moschus berezovskii; assembly: GCF_049115385.1. Lineage (NCBI taxonomy): Eukaryota > Metazoa > Chordata > Mammalia > Artiodactyla > Moschidae > Moschus > Moschus berezovskii. The sequence goes on along the minus strand of NC_142479.1, from coordinate 68,365,477 downwards.
GCATAGGGACAGAGCAGGAGAGCCATCGGGAGACCGTGGTCAGCTTCAGAGAGGGCTGGAGCAGAGAGCTCAGCCACAGGGGTGGCAGGGAGGAGACAGGCAGTGCCAAAGTCCCCCCTTGCCTCTGCCTGTCTTCCTGACCCTAAAAACCTGTACAGCCTGTCTGCCCTCAGCCCAGAATTAGGCTGGGCTCCAGAAGTGCTTTGAAAAAGTCTACTGTTTGTACCAGATAGCTAGTGGGAAGCTGTCGGACAGCACAGGGAGCTCAGCTCGGCGCTCCGTGACAACCTGGAGGAGTGGGATGGCGCGAGGGGGACGGCTCAAGAGGAAGGGGCTGTGTGTGTGCACACGGCTGATGCACGTGGTTGTACGGCAGAAACTAACACAACACTGTAAATCAATCACACTCCAATTTTAAAATAAAAGGAAATTTTTACAAGTCCGCTGTTTGGAGCCGGAGCGCTGGGGGTGCATCTTCTTATTGAAGCAGTACTGTGCATGGCCCTGCCGGTCCCAGCTCAGCCCACGGGGAAGCTCAGGGAGGGAGTCAAGGGGCGGCGCCAGGACAGGGTCAGTGCAACAGTGTTCCTGCAGAAAGCACAGTGAGGACAGGAAGCCCCCTCCTCCCACCCCGTCACCCACTGGGTGGTGGAACCAGGGGACTCCTAGAGCCGGAGCAAACAGGAGCACAGGGGAGGGACAAGGGCGAGGGCGACATTGTGGCTGTGGGGACTTCCCTGCTGGTCCAGGGGTTGAGAATATGCCTCCCAGTGCAGGGGACAGGGGTTCAATCCCTGGCTGGGGAACTAAGATCCCACAGGCCGCAGGGAAGCTAAGCCCATGTGCCACAACCAAAGAAAGCCCGTGTACCACAGCAAAGACCTAACACAGCCCAAAGGAAAAAAAAAAAAAAACATTGTAGCTGCGGGCTGGGTAGATGGGGGAAGCCCTGCCCCAAGGATCGGAGGTCCCCACAGAGTGAGGTGGCGCTAGTGGTAAAGAGCCCGCCTGCCGGTGCAGGAGACACAAAGCACTGGAGTTTGGTCCCTGGGTCGGGAACATCCCTGGAGGAGGGCATGGCAGCCCACTCCAGTGTTCTCGCCTGGAGAATCCCATGGACAGAGGAGCCATAGGGTCACACAGAGTCAGACATGACTGAGGCCACTTAGCACAGCAGAGGCAGCAGCTCCTTGTGGCTGATGATGATTCCCGAGCCTTCTGGATTCTCCATCTTCTCTGCTCAGCTCTCGGTTCCTAAAGCTCCTCTTTTGAGGACCTTGTGCTCCACTGGGATTCCATCCCTGCCCCTCCTACCTCCCCAAGCCCCCAGCACAGCCTCCATTTCCCAGATGTGCGCCCTGAGGGTCGGAATCCGCCAGCAAGTCAATGGCAAAATCTAAACCGGGACACAGGGCTTTGAACTCCCAGCCCACCCATCTACTCGCCAAGAAATGGAAAGGGAACCCCGCGGTTAGGGGTAATGAAGGCTGCTGAGCCCCGGGCCTTGGGAGGGGAGGCTGGAGCTCAACTTGGGGGAAATTACAGGTATCACTTTATTTTCCAGGGGAAAAAATAACCGTGGAGAACGTCTGCAATTACAGCTCATCACCGCTGACTGTGTAACTGCAGTCTAAATACCTGGTAATCAGAAGACCCGAGACAATGAGAGCTGGGCTTTATTTAGCACCTTTCTACTCCCCTGCCTTAGGCCTTGCTGGGCCAAGTGACGGTGAGAGCCGGGTTCACAGACATGCTCGGCAGCCTCTTCCCAGTCGTTCTGCACAAAGATCAGGCCACCGACCCTTGGCACAACACAGACATATTGACTTCTTTATTGCTTTTTTTTTTCCTCCAGAGTGACACGGTGCCACCTTCTCTGCCCCTTGGTCTTTTATTTTTTTTCAGACACTCTGCTAAGCACTTTATTTTTTAAGTTTTTATTTTATATGGGAGTACATCTGATTAACAATGTTGGGACTCAGCCATACATACACATGTATCCATTCTCCCCCGGACTCCCCTCCCATCCAGGCTGCCACATAACGTGGAGCAGAGTTCCCTGTGCGGTACAGTGGGTCCTCGTTGATTATCCATTTTAAACATAGCCATGGGTACATGTCCATCCCAAACTCCCTAACTATCCTTTCTCCCCATTCTTCCCCCCTGGCCACCATAAGTTCTTTCTCTAAATCTGTAAGCCTGTTTCTGTTTTATAAATAAGTTCATTCAAATCATTTCTTTTTTCAATTTATTTTTATTTATTTATTTGGCAGAGCCAGATTTTAGGTACGGCATGCAGGATCTAGTTCCCTGACCAGGGATCAGACCCAGGCCCCCTGCACTGGGAACACATAGTCTTGGCCACTGGGCCACCAGGGAAGTCCTTGTATCATTTCTTTTTAGATTCTGCATATAAAGGGCGCCATACCTTGATACATCCTCCTCCTCTGACTCACTTCGCTCAGTATGAGAATCTCGAGCTGCACTCAGGTTGCTGCACATGGCAGCATTCCATTCTCTATTAATGGCTGAGCGATGGTCCATTGTATACACGCACCACATCTTCATCTGTTCCTCTGTCAATGGACACCCCTCTGTCTTTTCCATTAATCTCTTACTAAACATTTATTGAGTGTCCCCCATATGTTAGTCATGGAGAGACGTGCAGGGTACCCGGCAGTGGGCAAGGCGGTCAAGGCCCTGTCTTCATAAAGGTTATATTCAGGTCTGGGAGACAGACGACAAACAAAGCAACTTATGAATGAAAGAATGTCGGCATGATGCAAGAGTAAGAAGTGACAAGGCCGGGGCAGCCCTGGGAGGACGTTTTAGGGTGGTCCATGAAGGCAGCTCTGAAGAGGCGAAAGGTCAGCTGAGACCTGAAGGATGCGAAGGAGCTGGTTATGACTAAAAACTGAGGGAGCAGCAGGTGCAAAGGCCCTGGGGTGAGAAAGATTCTGCCTGACTCTAAGGGAGTGTGGAAAGGCCAGGAAGTACCTGGAACTCAGAGAAAAAAAGAAAAGGGTAAAAAGGGGCTTGAAAAGGTAGCAGAGAACAGACCATGTCGGGCAAAGGAGCTTGGATCTGAAGGCCTTGGATGGGATTTTACCAAAGGAATGACACGATCTGATTTATGTTTGCAAAGTATCTCTGTAGCTGCCAGGTGGGAACAGATGGGGAAAGGACAAGCATGGAGGCGGGGGCCCAGCTGGGCGCCGCTGCAGTGACCCTGTGGTGACAAAGGAGAGGCCAAATGACAAGAAGGATATTTGTGCAAATATAATCTGGAGGAAGAGCTCCTGGGAATCACTGATGAAGTAGGCTTGGGGGTGGAAAAGATGTCTCCCAGGTTTCTGGCTGAGTAGCTGGGTGGCTGAGAAGGCACCCAGACAGGCATACTGGCCAAAGGCATACATGAACAGGCCGTGCTGGTCTGCAGCCTCAGAACCATCTCTCGTCCTTCCCTTGACCTTCTCTGTACCACAGGACATCTAACCCCAGAAGACCCCAGAATGCGGGTCAGCTGGGTTCAGCCAATGGGAGACACACTGGGAGGAGGCTGGAGGGCAGAAAGAAGCAAGGAGCTAGGATGGGTCTCTCCCTCTCTCTGGGCCTCAGCAGAGTCTCAGGAAGTTGAGGAGGCAGCTACATCTTCTCTGAGGCTCCAGTCCCCACCAGGCAACGCTCCATAGCTGCAGCTTTCACTACGTCATCGGGGCCTGGGTTAGCCCCGCCTCTCCCCCTGGGCCTTCCATCCCACCAACAGTCACGGCTTCCTGCTTAGCTGATCCCCGGGTTGCCTTGCCATCCCTTATTCAACCTCCCAGTTCCTCCATGTGTAACCTAAATCCTATCAAGTATCCCCTTTGTATTAAAGCTTTAGAATGGCTTCTGTGCTCTCGTCAAAGCTATGGTTTTTCCCGTGGTCACGTATGGATGTGAGAGAGTTGGACTGTGAAGAAAGCTGAGCGCCAAAGAATTGATGCTTTTGAACTGTGGTGCTGGAGAAGACTCTTGAGAGTCCCTTGGACAGCAAGGAGATCCAACCAGTCCATCCTAAAGGAGATCAGTCCTGAATATTCACCGGGAGGACTGATGCTGAAGCTGAAGCTCCAATATTTGGCCACCTGATGTGAAGAACTGACTCACTGGAAAAGACCCTGATGCTGGGAAAGATTGAAGGCAGGAGGAGAAGGGGACGACAGAGGATGCAACGGTTGGATGGCATCACCGACTCAATGGACATGAGTTCAAGCAAGCTCCAGGACTGGTGATGGACAGGGAAACCTGGCATGCTGCAGTCCATGGGGTCACAAAGAGTCGGTCACAACTGAGCGACTGAACTGAACTGTGTTCCTGATTGGTGCATGAAATGTCTGGCTGAGGTGGGAGGTACAGCACTGGTCTGTGTCAAGTTTAAATTTTTGTTCTCGTATTGATTCTGTTCCCTAGGTTATTTCAGCCTCAAATAAGCAGAGTTAACCACAACCCCCCTTTGGAACATAAAACTACAGAATCTAAAGGCTCAAAGACACCTTAGAGATATCCTAGCCCTCACACCTGCGTATATCTCCTTTATAATGTCCAACCAAATGGTCTCAAGCCCAGGTTGATTGCCTTCAGTGATGATGTATGAGTTAGCTATTAGAGCAATAATGCTGTGTAACAAACCATCCCCAAAACTCAGTGACTCAAAACTAACAGGCTTTTATTTTTGGATTGTCTTGCTTCAGGCTAAGGGTTGGCTAAACTTGGCTCCAATTGGGTCCAAGTCTGCTCATTATGTCTATACATGCTCCTCGGGCCAGAATCAACCCTGGGCATTCTACTAAGAGCAGGTCAAGGGAGCTCGGGAGGGCCAGCCAAACCAAACCAGCATACAGGAGGCCTCAGTTCAGATCATGTCTGCCAAAGTTCCACTGGCCAAAGCAAGTCAGACGGCCAAGAGCAGCAGCGACAGGGCGGGGAAAATGTACTCCGTGAGATCAGTCAACAAAACGAGGGCACGAAAAACTGAAAGCAGGGAGGTCCAGGGGTCCAGTGCGAAGACCACCAGGTCCGGCGGTCTTCCCGGGTGGTTCAGTGGAAAGAATCTGCCTTGCAATGCAGAGGACGCTGGTTCGATCCCTGGTCAGGGAACTAAGATGCCAGCTGCTGCAGAGTGACTAAGCTGGTGTGCCACAATGGGAGCGTCTGGGCACTGCAACAAAAGGCCCTGCGTGACGCAACAAGTATCCTGCACGCTGCAACTCAGATCTAACGCAGCCAAATAAACTTTTTTTTAAATTTTTTTCAAGTGAGAGCAATAATCCGGTCCACTATACACAGGGAGCTTACTCTTGATTCTTCTGAGCTGAAATCTGCCTGTCTATGCTGGGCCAAGGTTTCCAGTTAGAGGCACAGGAAATATATTTACTTTCCTCCACGTGACAGATAACCTTCCAAGTGTCTACAGCTAACCAGCCCCTTTGGGTTCTTCCTTCACATGAGTCTGATTCCTCCAAAGACTTGATTATCATTCCCTTCATCATGGTTACTTCTCTCTGAACATGGTCCAGATCATCTTTGTTAAACCTCGTGGCTAACGTCTATAACCGCCCTTAGGACTTCCCTGTCCAGCCAGGGGTTAAGACTTTGCCTGCCAACAGCAGGGGTGCAGGTTTGATCCCTGGTAGGGGAGCTAAGCTGATCACCGAAGAATTGATGCTTTTGAACTGTGGTGCTGGAGAAGACTCTTGAGAGTCCCTTGGACTGCAAGGAGATCCAACCAGTCCATTCTAGAGGAGATCAGTCCTGGGTGTTCATTGGAAGGACTGATGCTGAAGCTGAAACTGCAATACTTTGGCCACCTCATGAGACGACTTGACTCACTGGAAAAGGCTCTGATGCTGGGAAAGGTTGGGGGCGGGAGGAGAAGGGGACGACAGAGAATGAGATGGCTGGATGGCATCACCGACTCTGTGGACATGAGTTTGAGTGAACTCCGGGAGTTGTTGATGGACGGGGAGGCCTGGCGTGCTGTGATTCATGGGGTCGCAAAGAGTCGGACATGACTGAGTGACTGAACTGAACTGAGGGGAGCTAAGATAACCTCAGGGCCACAAATGCAAAACACAAAACAGAAGCAACATTGTAACAAATTCAATAAAGACTTTTTAAATGATTCACATTTTTAAAAAATCTTAAAAAATAATAACATGACTTCCCTTGATGTTTTCTTAGCGCAGCAAAGTGGATTCCTCTCCACTGTGACAGGAAATCACACCCGTGGCACTCAGCCCACGTAACCAAGAGAAAACCAGGCTCCTCCAAATCAGAAGGTTTTTTTAGGTTCGTGTGCGTGCGCGCTCAGCCATGCCTGACTCTGCAACCCCACGGACTGTAGCCTGCCATGCTCCTCTGTCCATGGGATTTCCATGGCCATTCTTGGCAAGAGTACTGGAGTGGGTTGCCATGCCCTCCTCCAGGGGGTCTTCCCAACCCAGGGATTGAACCCCTGTCTCCCGCTTGGCAGGTGGATTCTTCGTCACTGAGCCACCAGGGAAGCTCTTTTCTAGGCTTATACCACCCATTCAAACGGTTTCCCCTCTTGCCCTGAACCCCTCAGTCCTCATGGACCCCCAGGCCTGTGTTTGTTGACAAGTTGATTCTGGTCCCCAGCTTTTGGTCCGCAGATAGAGGTCGCTTCTCTATCTGGACCATGAGAACCTGGAAAACCATGAGGAGTGTCTGCCATCTCTGTGTTTGGAATCTTTCCAGGGATCACGTACCAGGCGCCAGGTTTCGGGGGCCCCCCCATCCACAGCTGGGTGTGGCTCAGGGGCTCAGGCAGCTATGTCCACAGACACTCAGCCCTTTTTAAGGGGATGAGGGCTGAGTTTTCCCTAAAACGGCCCCCACCCGCTCACAAACCTGGGTGAGGGACCCCAGCACCAGTGCAAGATTGTAGAATATGTTAACAGAGGCTGTCCGCGCTACTATGGGCCGTCCAGGGGGAGGGCATCCCAGACACACACACACACACACACACACACACACACACAGAGGTAAGAACACTACAGGATTTCCAGAGCCTTAAGAAAAGCAGATCACTGATCTGCAGTCTCCTGCCTCTGACCTGCGGATCCTCATATCCAGGCAGGAAAGAGGCAGCGGTGGCTGGGGAACAGCATGAGGAGGGTTTAATCAAGAGAAGGATGGCACAGGGACTTCCCTGGTGTCCAGTGGTGGACGGGTCTGAGACACAGACCCTGCTGCCCATGACACGGAGTTCCAGCGTCCTGCGGCTATGACCACGTGCTCCCATCCGTTCCACTCCTTCCCTGTTTGACTCCTGCTCCATTGTTCCTGCTCCCAAGGGGAACTGCCCCAAGTAAATAATCTGCTCACAAGCCCTGGTCTTGGGACCTGCTATGAGGAGGATGAAAGAAGAGGGAAGAACATCCAGGCAGAAGGAACAGAGACCCAAGGGGTGGGAGGGCCTTGGTACCTCTCAAGACTCACAGAAGGATGGACAGTAGGACTGGAATCTTACAGAAGGTGGGGAAGAGGCGGGACTGGCAGGACCTCTGAGCAAGGCCCGAGAGTTCGGACCTCAGCCCAAGGAAGGCAGGACACCGTCCAAGGGAGGAGTCAGGCAAATTCACGTGACCAGATTGGCCTTTGGGTTGAGATCAAAGGGAAGACCGTGGCCTGCGTTCATTCAGTAGAGTCTCTGCATTGTGTTCTTTCCTCCTTCCTTTTTTTAAGGCATCATTTTTTCTGTTTTCTGAGTCAGAATCCATTGTGTTTCTTTTCACCGTTTTGTTTTTTAATAAATGTCTTAATTTATTTTTGGTTGCACTGGGTCCCTGTTGCAGCACGTGGGTTTCACGTTGAGATGGCTTCTCTTGCTGTGGCTCCCGGGCCCCAGAGCGCAGGCTCAGTAGCTGTGGCACACAGGGCACGTGGAATCTTCCCAGACCAGGGATCGAACCCGTGTCCCCTCCATTGGCAGGCAGATCCCTAACCACTGTGTCACCAGGGAAATCCTCTTCCTTCTTTCTTTCTTCACTTGGCTCCCCGGCTCCCGCCTCCTTTTCTCTCTGCTCCCACGAACCTCCCACCTCTCAGTCTGCCTCCCAGCTTTCCCCTTAGTTAACCGGACAGTGAAGAAGGGAGCGAACATGCAAGGCGGTGGAGCGACAGCGACTGTGATGTCTGAGCTCCTTCAGGGCAAAGGCCTGAGAAACTCAAGTGCACTGGCGGGGTGATGGGGCAACATTTGAAACTGGGGCTGCCGGGAGAGCTCTGAGATGCATGTTGGCCATGATTGCACTGTGAATCCAAATTGCAAGAGTCCGACAAAGAAGAAATCCCTGTCTCTGGTTTGTGGGGACAAGGACTCGGGGAGAAGCAACAGGGAGAGGCTGAGCTTTGCAGCCAACACACTGGGCTTCTCTCTAACCTCCCCCCCAAGTGACCACAGGCAAGTTACTCAGCGTCTCTAGAACTCAGACCCCTCATTTAGAAAAATGGGACAATAATACAAAACTCACATGACCGAGGACTCTTGGCCGCAAGTAACAGAAACACACACAAACTAGTTGAAAACACAGAGGGAAATCGACTCTCCTAGAACACAAGCAGGGAGGTTTGGTAGTTTCCAGAAAGAATAGACTAGGGGCCTTTGCACCAACTGTTCCCTGTGCCTGGACCACTCCCCTCCCACCCTGCCCTGCACCAATACCTTCCAAACTTGACTCAAGTGACTGGCTCCTCCTGTATTCCAACTCATAGCTGAAAAGTCACCTTCTCTAGGACAATCCACCCACTGCTCTATCTAAAGAAGCTCTTCTGTTGCTCTGTACCCATCACTTACTTATTTTTCTGCAAAGAACTTATTATAATTAGTACTTTTTAAATCTGTTTACTTGTTTATAGTCTGGTGCTCACCAAAATTTAACCAACTCGACGCCCAGCCAAACTACCTACGGAGGAAAAATAGCACCTGGGGCATCCAAAAATTCAGAAGCTTTACCTCCTTTTCTAAAGAAATGACTAGAGGAAGTCCTCTAACACAACGAACAGGATACTGAGGAAGAGAGAAAAAGCAAAACTCCTAGCAAAGGAAGCCCCCAAATTCTAGCGGTGGACGTCACCCACAAAATCTTTAAGAAGAGCTCAATGTTGTCTAAGCAATTGAGAGACTCAATAAGAAACTGAAAGATATTTGTGAAACAATGAGGAAGGTAACTTTTCTCCCCCAAGAACTTAACATGTACACTTAAATACTCCAAAGAATACATTGTGTTAATACTAAACAATCATGGCCTCAATCTAAGCATGATTTTGAAGAACTGACGGAGAACACAAAAAGATACCCCATTTGATGTCTTGCAGTTACTCCATTTGTTATTTATGTGTCTTGGCTGCGCCGGGTCTCAGCTGTGGCTCTCGGGATCTTCGCTGTGGCATACAGTCTTCTTGGTTGTGGCTTGAGTTGCCTGCCCAGGGTTCAAGCCCAGGCCCCTTGCACTGAGAGCTTGGAGACTTAGCCACTCCAGGGAAGTCCCCAATCTATTTGATTTCAATGTGTGTTTCCTTTAAGTTTGTGTACAAAGGTTGTGATATAAGAGGGAGAGAAAAGAAAACATAGCCCCTCTGTATTTCCTAGTTCACTGGGGAAAACAATATTTACATCATCACCAACACATAAAGGCTGTTGATCGGATTCCAACTTTGAAGACAAATCTATAGATAAAACCGATGACAGATGTGGTTAAAGAACAGAATGTAAATGTCATCAATTTTGACAACATAAAAGTAAAGATAAAGCTGGCAGAAGTTGGGGTGTTAAAAGGAGTGGGGAGGAAAGCAGATAGGAAGGATAGGAAACAAAATAATATCCTCACCTTGGGACTTCCCTGGTAGTCCAGTGGTCAAGACTTCGAGCTTCCAGTGCAGGGGGCGCAGGTTCGATCCCTAGTCCGGGAGCTAAGATCCCATATGCCGCAGGTGACCGTAAAGTAAAAAAAATAAATAAATAATATTCTCATCTTACAGAGTAAGCACTCAAGAATTACCATCTCATATTAAGGGAATAAGAACTAGGTATTTTAAGTGGATAATTTAAAATTGTGAAGGTAACTAGTATGAGAAATAAATATAATTACCAAAAATAAGAGGAAATGGATGGGAGAAGAAAACTACTACATCTTTCACAGCAGGGAAATCAGCACAGGCTTGAAATTAGCAAAACAAAAGAATAGAAATATTATAGTATCAGAGATCGACGAAGACAAAAAAAAAAGCATAGTGGCTGTCTTTGAAGGATAAAACCACACTTGTGGATTTCTAGGAAGTTCTTTACAACTAGTTGACCAAAAGAAAAGAAATCAGATCTGCTTACAGATGGTTCTGCGTGATACATGGGCACCAATCAGAAGTGAACAAGGCAGCCCCGATGGACAGTGACTCTGAAAGGGATGGCCCTGGTGGTCCAATGGCTGAGACTCCAAGCTCTTATTGCAAGGGTTCCAGGTTCAACTCCTGGTCAGGGAACTAGACTCCACACACGGCAACTGAAAGTTCACAAACCCAGCTAAAGATCCCATGTGCCATAAGATCGAAGATCGTGCCCCGTTGGGCATGCAGCATCTAGTTCCCTGAAGTGTAAAGTGAAAGTCGCTCAGTCGTGTCTGACTCTTTGTGACCCCATGAACTATTCAGTCCATGGAATTCTCCAGGCCAGAATACTGGAGTGGGTTGCCTTTCCCTTCTCCAGGTATTCTTCCCGACCCAGGGATCAAACGCAGGTCTCCCACATTGCAGGCAGATTCTTTGCCAGCTGAGCCACCAAGGAAGCCCAAGAATACTGGAGTGGGTAGCCTATCTCTTCTCTAGGGGATCTTTCCAACCCAGGAATCAAACCAGGGTCTCCTGCATTGCAGGCAGATCCTTTACCAGCTGAGCCACCAGGAAAGTTCCCTGACCAGGGATGAAACCTGGGCCACAAGCATTGGGAGTGTAGAGTCTCAACCACTGGACCACAGGGGAAGTTCCTCCCCTCACTATCAGAGCTCACAACTCTCATGGAACTTTTACTTCCTGTCCCCTCAACTTCAGACTCTACAGATTTCAAGGCCTTTGGATCCAAGAAAGAAACACCCCCACGAGAAAAGAATAAAGATTCCTGTGTATTAGAAGTTGTGACTGATACACAATCATCTCTTTTGAATAAACAAAAAAGAGTTTCTCTTTTTCTTTTCCAACCAGGGATTGAACCCGTGCCCCCTGCAGTGGAAGCATAGAATCTCAACTGCTGGACCTTCAAAGAGTAACTCTTAATTACCAAGGAGGAGTGAGGTTTCTTCTACATGAGGAGGACCGGGAACCCAGGAAATCGTCCAGGTTACTACTGGATAGCTACTCCAGTATTCTTGGGCTTCCCTGGTGGCTGAGCTGGTAACGAATCTACCTAGGACTTCCATGTCTAAGAGAAATACCATGAATACGGAACGGGCAGTGGGAAACAGGTTACACGTACCAACTACGGCCTCACATGAACAAGAACTGCAGAAACCATGAATCTCGTCTTCCTAGACTGTTACGTGTCTACCGGTTACGTATTTGTGAATATTAACTAATTTCTTTTCTCTCTCCTTCCTCTTTTTTGATTTTCTAAGAAAGATGGTGATTCACTTTTTGCTTGGTCTTTTTTTTATTTTTTCTTGAAGTATAGTTGAATTACAAGGTTGTGTTAATTACTGCTGTACAGCAAAGTGACCCAGCCATACATACATATTCATTTCTTTTCATATTCTTTCCCATTATGGTTCATCGCAGGATACTGAATGTAGTTCCCTGTGCTATTCAGCAGGACCTTGTTTCCATGCTATATACGGTTTTTGTATCTGAAAATCCCAAGCTCCCAATCCAGCCTTCTCCCATCTCCCTTCCCCTTGGCAATTACCAGTCTCTATGTCCCCAATTCTGTTACTGATTCATAGGCTTATTTGTATCTTATTTGGTCTTTAAGTTATAGAATATCCAGATACGATTTTGACCATATTTGAAGAGCAATCAACCTCACTCAGAAATGATACCATAACTGTCACCCAAAGATGGATATAGTGGCTGTTAGGATTTTGTGTCTCTTCTTTTTGAGAACAGGCTTCCCAGGTGGTTCAGTGGTAAAGAATCTGCCTGCCAATGCTGGACACACAGGAAATGCAAGTTCGATCCTTGGGTCGGGACAATCCCCTGGAGTAGGAAATGGCAAACCACTCCAGCATTTTTGCCTAAAAAATCCCAAGGACAGAGGAGCCTGGTGGGCTACAGTCCATGGGGTCGCAAAGAGTTGGACACAACTGAGCACGTTTTTGAGAACAAGTTGAGGGTCTCTGTACAAAGATAGCTGCACCTGGCAGGGAAAAGGCATAAATCTCGTGTTGTGATCATTCGATGGAGTTCAGATGTGTGTGGAAGGATGTCTGTGGATGCTATGTAGCCAAAGGGATGGACTGCATAGGTCATTAAGCTATTGTCTCTCAACTCCGAGTTCATCCTTCTAGACTCGGTTTTGTGACGGGACTCAGGCTGGGACTTTGCACATGCTCTGCCAGCGGATTCCCTGTTAGTTTCTTCCAATAACATAGTCAGGGAGCAGGGAGAATGGACACACTCTGCCTGTTTGCTCGCTCTTCTTGTCCGCATCCCTCCATCAACAGATCTCTACCCCAGCAGGAGCAGTTCACGCCAGTATCCAGTTTTTTATGCCATGAGCCTCATCAAAGGGCCCTTCAAATGCATCAGTACCAGTCAGCCAGTGCCCCTCAGCAGAAGTCAGAGCCCAGCTCTGTGCAACGTCTTCTTCAAGCTTCTGGGGTCAGATAAGCCCAGCCTCCTGCCTGTGTTCTGCCAGCTGTAGGACCAATGGCTTCTTTCTGCAGCTACTATATCCATGTTTTCTTTTTATCTTTTCAGTCTTACAATTCATGTTGAGTTAATTCTCTATATTAAATTATCTCTGTTAAAATAACTAAGGCGGTTTCAATTTTCCTGATCAGACCTTGACTGGTAGGGGCGGACAACTGGAACTTTTGATTGTCAGCCTCCTCCTCAACCAGGATTTTTTTTTAACTCTGAACAGGTGCTACTTCGGATTAATCTGTTAAATTCAGTGCCATAACTGTTACGAGAATGCAGCATCAGAGAGCTGCAAGATCATCTGAAAGGAAAACCACCTCAACCTCAGGTGGGTTATGGAGGACTCCCTGGAGGAAGTGACATCCAAGCTGAATTTAAATAGTGAATTGGGATCAACCAGATAGAGTGTGGGATAGTGAATCAAGCATAGAGAACGAAAGGCAAGTTCAAAGGGAGGACGCAATAAAGGCCTCATTTCACCTTCATGGAAGAGTTTGGCTGAAGTTTCTAGAATGACAAGACCACAGAAAGACAAATATCATTTGTATGTGAAATCTAAAAAAATTATACAACTGAACTTTACAAAGCAGAAACAGTCTCACATAAATAGAAGACAAACTTATGGCTTTTCCTTATGGAAAAGGGGGCAAGAAGGGATAAATTAGGAGTTTGGGATTAACATATGCACACAACTATATGTAAAAGTAGGTAACCCACAAGGTCCCACTGTATAGCGCAGGGAACTATCTTCAATATCTTGTAATAAACTATAGTGGAAAAGAATCTGAAAAAGAATAGATTTATGTGTGTGTGTGTGTGTGTGATCACTGTGCTGTACGCCTGAAATTAACACAACATGGCAAATCAACTATACGTCAATTTTAAATAAATAAATAAAGGTTCTAAAAAAATAGAATGTCAAGGCCTGGGACTGGAAGGGTGAGAGGGGGTCCAGTCAGGAGGGTCTCGCTCACCCTGGTGATGAGTCGGGACATTTTCCTGAAGACCACGGAGATCACTAAGGAGCTGTCAGCAGAGGAGGGGCATGATCACATCTGTGGGCCACAGGCACCCCCAGCGTCCTTGCGCTGACCTTGAGCCACTGGCCCTTGGTCTTAGCCAAGTCACAGCCAGGCTCAGGCCTGAGCGCCAGACCTCCCTGTCTCCCCAGGCAGGCCCTCAGAACACATCTGTGCTGGGTCTCTGCTCCTGAGAAACCTTGTGAGGGCACTAGTTAGCGTGATAAACTAATTCACAGTGAAGTGTTAGCAAACGCAACTGGTTTATCCCTCCTCGGGGATATTTCCATTTTAATGGAGGCTCAGTTGACAAATATTTACTGAATGGTCTATTACAAGCAAGAAACCATGGGAAGCTCCTAGGGGGAGTCAGGGCTTGACCTAAATAAATCAGTCTCTAATGAAAAAACTTGAGTTCATAGGAAACATACTGGAGGCAGCAGATAACCTTCCTTATCTCCGGTTAAACCACAGCAGCACCCATCTTGGTCTGCCCCAAAATGCCCCAGTCACCCTAACCCCAACCCCTTCTTCCACTTGGGGGATCAGAGGTTGTTTAACTATCGCCACCCTAAGTGGGGCTCAGAATCTAACCCTGCTTTGTATTCTGGGATCCCCAGGTCTCCCCGAGTACTAGGCTCCAGCCCCCTACTCTATTCTCAGTCTCTGCAAACCTCTCCCCACCCACCCGCCGCCCCTCCTTGGGCACACGGATGGAGGGCATCCTGGGCTCCCGGCGCTACACCAGGGCTGCAGGACAGGAACCAGGGGGTGTGGAAGGATGAACTCCAAAGAGGGCTGACACACAGCCTGCGCTTCAATTCAGTGTGAGAAGGGTCTCCTTTGAGAAGCGGAGCCTCTCGGCCTGTCCCTCTTCCGCTGACTTCTCGGTCAGCAGACCAAAATCAGAAAGGAGGATGAGAAACCAGACGAGGGGAAGCACGCCAGGAAGGGTGAACACGGCCTTTCCCACTGCGGCCCCTCCAAGTGCTCTCTCAGCCCCGCTCGTGCTGAGGCCGCCCTCACGCCCCCCAGGGCCGATTCTCCCGTACCAGCCCCAGTCCCCAGCCCCACGCCTTCACTCTCACCTGTCTGCAGCTCTTTTTCTGGGGACACCAGGGAATTGGGAGTCAGGATCCGGGGGGGGGTCTTTCGACCAGTTCACCACGTCTCACCCAGTGAAATCCCTACCTACGCCTTGGCTCTGTTCCCTGGAGTCTCTGGCCCCGTCTCTAAAACAGGCACGATCCAGGCACCTTAATCCCAGCTCCATCACCCCAGTGCGAGACCCGTTTCCATCCATTAAGAAACACTGACATCTAGTGGTCACATAAGGAACCTGCAGCACAGACTCACCCTCCAAGGAGAGGGATGGTAGAAGTATCTAGAAACAGACCATCCCCCCATCCCACGTCTCCCTCTGCAGTTTCCCTCCCTTTCCCCCAACGTGCTCCCAAGGTCGCCAAGACAGCCTGAGCATCAGGAACCAGCGCTGAAATGACCACGGGGTGCCTGGCTCTTGCTAGAGACGACCCGGAAGCATCCTAGGTGGCAAGGGGAGAGAGACCTTGGATAAAACACACCGTGGATCATCCACACAGCGAGTCAGAGGAGCTGGGCACAAGCCAGACTCCAGGAGCCAGTCACACACCCCGCCCCCCACTGCCACAGCGGTGAGGGCCCCACAGCAAGATGGATGGAGGCAGCTTTCTGCCAATCATCCACCTGCCAGCCACTCCATCATGTGGACCACAGATGCTTACTCAGCTCTCCCAGGTGCCCGGCGTCATACCTGGCAGCTGACTGTGTGTGTGTGTGTGTGCGCGCGCGTGCACGTGTGGGCTGGAGGGCAGGTGTGCAAACGAAGGAGAGGATGTACACAGCGTGAATCACACAGACACAAGCAGGTGAACCACCAAATAATCCAAACTCACTTATTCAACAAACGCCTCCTAAATACCTGCAGTGCACCAAGCACAGGGAGCCCCCAGGACTGCAGGGGGCGCCCCCACTGACCACCTGGCAGCTACCAGAGCCTCGCTGTCCCTCACCCCCAGCCTCTAACTGAGGCAGCCCCCTACTCTTCGTCAACGCAAGACAACTTCACCATCGCCCTTCACCTCTGGGCCCGTACTGCCTAGCACACAGGAGGTGCCCAATACGTGTTTATCAAAACCATTCACCCAGTCCAAGCCCCTGCCCAAAGCAGGCTGTTGTTGTTTAGTCGCTAAGACTCTTTCGCGGCCCCATGGACTGTAGCCCACCAGGCTCCTCTGTCCATGGGATTTCCCAGCAAGAATACTAGAGTGGGTTGCCATTTCCTCCTCCAGGGGATCTTCCTGACTCAGGGTCAAACCTGGCTCTTCTGCCTTGGCCGGCAGTTTCTTTACCACTGGGCTGCTGAAAACGGAACTCCCTCCTAAAAGCGTCGCTGATGGCTGCTCACTCAGCCCTCCTCAGTACCTCTGCTAATGGTTATTCATCCTTTCATACACTGTTACGTTAGGGCTTCGTGGCAGGTGGCAGAAACACAGCTCAGACTCACTCGAGCAGAGATGGGGTGGGGTAGGGCCTTGCCCTGTCCATCTGCAGCTAAGGTTGCTTTGCTCCATGCAGTGGCGGGGGGGGGGGGGGGAGATGGCCAAGGCCCTTCCACACACGTGTGTTCCTAGCTCGGGGGCTCCCTCTCCCTCTCCTGCTGATGCTGAGGAACATCTGAATCTCTGGGATGACTGACAGCTCAGATCCTCTTGTTCCCTGGATCCATTTCCAGAACCCGGGAAACAGGAGTGACTTCCCCGGGGGTTCAGGTCTGCCTCTGGGGCCAGGCAGACGGGAAGGACAATATCACTGAACCGTGAGTAGGGGGAGGGGTGACAGGAGAGTTTCCCAAATGGGAGGGTGTGTTACCAGGGAAAGGAAGCGGGAGGGGCTGCAGGGGTGCAGTTTATTGAACAGTGTCTCCCAAAACCTTTGGTTCCACCCAGAACCTCAGAATGTGACCTCGTTTGGAAATAGAATCTTTGCAGATGTAGTGAAGGTGAGGACTTGAGATGGTCCTGGATTAGGAGAGCCCTGAATCCCCCAAGACTGCCCTGTAAGAGACAGAAAAGGATCCCCACGGACACAGAGGGATGAGGCCAGGGGAAGGCAGAGGCAGAGACTGGAGTCACGCGGCCACAAGCCAAGGAGCACCAGAGCCCCCAGAAGCCGGAAGAGGTAATGAAAGATTCTCCCCCAGAGCTTTCAGCGGGAGGCCGGCCTCTGGTCTCTAGATCTGCTGCTGCTGCTAAGTCGCTTCAGTCATGTCCGACTCTGTGTGACCCCATAGACGGCAGCCCACCAGGCTCCCCCGTCCCTGGGATTCTCCAGGCAAGAACACTGGAGTGGGTTGCCATTTCCTTCTCCAATGCATGAAAGTGAAAAGTGAAAGTGAAGTCGCTCAGTCGTGTCCGACTCTTAGCGACCCCATGGATTGCAGCCCACCAGGCTCCTCCATCCACGGGATTTTCCAAGCAAGAGTACTGGAGTGGGGTGCCGGTGCCTTCTCCCTCTAGATCTGCAGGAGAAGCTATTTCTGTGTTCTAAGATGACCAATCTGTGGTCATTCGTTAGTGCAGCTCTAGGAAATAATACGGGCTTCCCAGGTGGCACTGGTGGTAAAGAACCCACCTGCCAATGCAGGAGACGTTAGAAACACAGGTTCAATCCCTGAGTCAGGAAGAGCCCCTGGAGGAGGGCATAGCAACCCACTCCAGTGTTCTTGCCTGGAGAATCCCATGGACAGAGGAGCCTGGTGGGCTACAGTCCACGGGGGTCACAAAGAGTCGAATATGACTGAAGTGACATAGCATGCAGGAAATAATACAGGAAGAGAGGCCAAGAGATGCCCATCGCCAGTCACTGGGTGGGGAGTGGAGCAGAGCCCAGATCACTTCCCAAATCCATGGCCACTGATTACGGTTCTGCTGCGGGAGCCACAGGTTATGTGACCCCATCCTCAGGGGTGTGTCCAGGGGAGGACACACGTGGCCACGCAGAGGCTCCTAGAGGTTCTAGTGTAGTGCCCCCATCACCACCCCGCCTGGACGCATAAACAGACCCAAGATGGTGAGCAGTCCTGCCCATTTGGATTGCTTAAAGCAGGGGTCCCCAACCTTCGGCATCTGATGCCTGATGGTCCAAAGTGGAGCTGATGTACTAATAACAGAAATAGGGACTTCATTGGAAGGACTGGTGCTGAAGCTGAAGCTACAATACTTTGGCCATCTGATTCGAAGGGCCTATTCATTGGAACAGATCCTGATGCTAGAAAAGATTGAGGGCAATAGTAGACAGAGGCAACAGAGGATGAGATGGTTGGATGGCGTCACTGACTCAATGGACGTGAGTCTGAGCAAACTCTGGGAGACAGTGACGGGCAGGGAAGCCTAGTGTGCTGCAGTCCATGGGGTCACAAAGAGTCGGGCACGACCTAGTGACCGAATAACACCAAGGACTTCCCTGGTGGCCAGTGGTTGGGGCTTCGCCTTCCAATGGAGGTGAAGGTTCAGTTCCTGGTGGGAGAGCTAGATCCCGCCTGCCTCGTGGTGAAAAAAACCGGAACACAAATCAGAAGCAATATTGGAATGCATATGACTTTAAAAATGGTCCACATTAAAAAAATACCTTTAAAAAAATAATAGAAATAAACTGCACAATAAAAGTAATGCGCTTGAATCATCCTAAAACCACCCCCTGCAGCCCCATTCCTGGTCTGTGGAAAAATTGTCTTCAATGAAACCAACCAGTTAGTTCAGTTAAGTCACTCAGTCGTGTCCAACTCTTTGCAATCCCATGGACTGCAGCACGCCAGGCCTCCCCTGTCCATCACCAACTCCCGGAGTTTGCTCAGACTCATGTCCATTGAGGCGGTGATGCCATCCAACCATCTCATCCTCTGTTGTCCCCTTCTCCTCCTACCTTCAATCTTTCCCAGCATCGGGGTCTTTTCAAATGAGTCAGTTCTTTGCATCAGGCGGCCAAAGTATTAGACTTTCAGCTTCAGCATCAGTCCTTCCAGTGAATATTTAGGACTGATGTCCTTTAGCATGGACTGGTTGGCTCTCCTTGCAGTCCAAGGGACTCTCAAGAGTCTTCTCTAACACCACAATTCAAAAGCATCAATTCTTCGGGGCTCAGCTTTCTTTATAGTCCAACTCTCACATCCATACGTGACCACGGGAAAAACCACAACCTTGACTAGACGGACCTTTGTTGGCAAAGTAATGTCTCTGCTTTTTAATATGCTGTCTAGGTTGGTCATAACTTTTCTTCCAAGGAGCAAGCATCTTTTAATTTCATGGCTGCAGTCACCATCTGCAGTGATTTTGAGCCCAAAAAAATAAAGTCTGACACTGTTTCCACTGTTTTTCCATCTATTTCCCATGAAGTGATGGGACCAGATGCCATGATCTTTGTTTTCTGAATGTTGAGCTTCAAGCCAACCTTTTTCACTCTCCTCTTTCACCTTCATCAAGAGGCTTTTTAGTTCCTCTTCACCTTCTGCCATAAGGGTGGTGTCATCTGTGTATCTGAGGTTATTGATATTTCTCCCGGCAATCTTGATTCCAGCTTGTGCGTCATCCAGCCCAGCGTTTTGCATGATGCACTCTGCATAGAAGTTAAATAAGCAGGGTGACAATATACAGCCTTGACGTACTCCTTTCCCGATTTGGAACCAGTCTGTTGTTCCATGTCTAGTTCTAACTGTTGCTTCCTGACCTGCATACAGGTTTCTCAAGAGGCAGGTCAGGTGGTCTGGTATCATTGTAGCCATGCGTTCTGGGAAACAAACTCACTCAGAGGGACAATGCAGATAGTGGAGTGCAGTTTATTACACCGGCGGGCCCAAGGCAGAGTCTCCTCTTAGCCAAGGACCCCGACCAGCATTTGTGAAAATCTTTTATACCCCATGTGTACGTGTCTGAATCCACCACTCCAAATTCCTTGAGACTTACATAAACAAAGGAAGGGTAAATACAATCCCAATCATCCCATCATTCACGTGTTATGTGCTCAAGCAGTTAAACAATTGGCCGATAATCAATAAGCCCGAGATTACACTCCAATAGGTATGGAAAATTTTATGGCCTGTCTGGAGGGGTCTTATCCTTCTGTTGTCATTTCCATAGGCACTAAACACAGAGTTCAGAGTCCATTGGAGAGGTGGCCGAGCACGATCAGCATGAACAGGCCTAAGATGGAGTCCAGGCCCTGTGAATTCCCTCTTCAGCATTCCCATCTCTTTCAGAATTTTCCACAGTTTATTGTGATCCACACAGTCCAAGGCTTTGGCATAGTCAATAAAGCAGAAACAGATGTTTTTCTGGAACTCTCTTGCTTTTTTGATGATCCAACGGATGTTGGCAATTTGATCTCTGGTTCCTCTGCCTTTTCTAAAACCAGCTTCAACATCTGGAAGTTCACAGTTCATGCACTGTTGAAGCCTGGCTTGGAGAATTTTGAGCATTACTTTACTAGCGTGTGAGATGAGTGCAATTGGGCGGTAATTTGATCATTCTTTGGCATTGCCTTTCTTTGGGATTGGAATGAAACCAATCCTTGGTGCCAAGAAGTTTGGGGACTCCTGGTTTACAGGATTTCTGAATAAGGGGAGGAGGATCCTTCAGTACAACTGATACATGATCTACCTTTTTTTTAAAAAACAATCTGATTAGGAAAACCTGGAGCTTCAGTAGTTATTGCCAAGAACACTAGAATTATCTGGAAATTGGATGATTCTGGGTACATGCAAAGCCTTGGAGACACAGCTGTCAGGGTTTCAGCCTAAAATTCTGACAGGGTGGAGAGGATATAAAACCCCTACAAGGCCTTTTCACCCTCCTCCTTGGTTAATTGTTTGGAAGTTAGAAAACGCAGTCACCCTCCGGTTTTTTCTTCTCCAGCCTGAAATGTCAATTCCTTGAAACATCTTTCTTTCCCTGCTTAGATTTCCAGACCCTCCAAAAGGCTAGTTGGCAATCTGCTCACCCTCCCTGTGGGCGGCAGGAGCGCCCTCCAAGGCATGGGGGTGGGATGTGCTGGGTCAGACCCTTCCTCCACCTTCTCCAGCCCCCAGCCTCAGGAACTGGAGTGACTGTTGCTCAGGCAAGCCCAGCCTCTCAAGCCTCTAGAGCCTCTAGAAAGCCCAGCCTCTCAAGCCTCTAGAGCCTCCTGCCAGCCCTCCCAGCGTCCTGTTGGATAGAAATTCAAAACCACCTGCCGGAGTGGTTTGATTCAGGACCTGTGATCTGTGCCAGGTCCCCTGTTCCTGGGACTTTGATGTGCGGACTCCTGGCCCCCACCTGGGAAGCTGGGAGGAGGGAAGGCCCGCGGAGCTGTCCCCTGTCCTTGTTCTCAGCCTTGGCAGAGTCCAGTCTGCTTCTCAGATGATTCGGGCCTCCCCGGCAAACACTTTGAAGCCTCTTCAAAGGCAGCGGCATTGTGTACAGTCACCCAGTGGCAGAAAGGCCTTGCACCCCCGGGCCACGTCCAATTACCAATCCCCACAAAGGAGCGGCTGCCACTCTCCCCGCACTAACCCAAGTTAGAGGGGTCGGTCCCTCGGGAACTGAGCCAGGGCTGGGAGGCCTCAGTCTCTGGAAAGCACGTTGACGCCCCCTTCTGCGCCCAAGCTTCCCATCGCCCCCACCCCGACCCCTCCAGGGCAGGTGGAAGGGAGAGGCCCGGTGCCGGGAACTTCTTCCAAATAACAAGGAGTTTCAGGAGGATCGAGTTCCTGTCCGGAGCTCGGGGCCAAGCAAACCGAGGCGGCGGATCTGATATTGATGAAGCACCGGGGGTGAGCACGTGCTGCCCGAGCCGGCACTGCCTGGGATGCGGACGTGCCAAGCACAGCTTCCGCTCTCCCAGCTCCTCTACGCTGCGGGCTCCCGGCCCTGCGCCCCCTCCCCGGGCGCCCCCGGGTTCCGCGGCCTGGGGGAGGGGCACAGCTCAATGCTTCCCCCGCAGCCCCGCTCAGCCCTTTCCCCGCCCTGCCTCCCGTCTCCGCTGCATTCCCCCAGATCCTTGGTTAAAAAGATGCTAATGCTTTTTCTCCCATCGTTTCAACTTCTCCCATCACTTCAACAGATGCCTGCAGGGCAAAGGCCCCCAAGCCTCCCTCCCCGCATCCACCCCCTAACCACCCTGCAGGTTTTATTCTGCCTCCCACCCCACTCCCCACCTGTGACAGCAAAGGCTGGAGTGAGACTACTGGGCCAGCGAGAAGCCCTGAAGCGATCGTTGGCCCACACACCCCCTTAAGAACCCAAGCCCCCTTCCCCACCTTCCAGCCTGGTGACTTCAGACCAGGGGCTAAATCTCATCAACAAGAAATTTGAAGCCATTAAAATACAATAAAAGAGAAATTAAATATAATCGCTCCGTAAATTATAACTAATTGAAACATCAATTGTAATTTTTATGATCTGCATTCCGAGTGAGTGATGCCTGGAGTTACAAAATGAAAGTTAAATGACGGTGACGGTGGAGGTGTCCTGGAATGCCCCCAGCCCCCCAGCTTCCACCCCCTCCATCAGCTGACTTCCTTCCCTTCTCTGCCAGACTCCACCCCAAAGTGCTATCTTCTAGAAGCTTCCCCCAGGGAGCCTCGAGATCTCACATCCGTGGAGGTCGCAGCTTGCTCCTGTTGGCAGGGTTTTCTGTATACGGCCTCTGTATGCTCTTCCCCTGCTCCCCCATGGTTGGACCAGAATGTCAGGTCCACCCAACACGCGTCCCGCAGTCAGATGGCAAGCATGGGGACACCTGGAGAGAATGCAGAAAGCCCAGATTCCGTGGCACTCCCTGACCTGCCTGTGTCAGCCACACTATGTTAGACTCGTCTTGTCCATTCCCCTGCCTCTCAGCTGGGCGCTGGGGTTCCACAGGACCAGGGCCCGCTTTCCAACCACTGATCTACCCAAGCAGTGCTGTGATGGGGAAATCACACCAGCGAGGGGGCCCTGCTACGTTCGGTGTCTCCTCCCACCTCCCTCTTTGCCTCTACAGGTTCATTCCTCCATCTGCTGCTCCATCCACTCCATCCAGGCACCTGGAGGGCACAGGGTGTGCAGGGTGAAGACAAGCAGATCTACATTCAAAGCTCCTCCACAAAGTAGCAGTGAGGCCGCAGACAAGCCACCTAGCTTCTCTCAAAGACTCCTTTTGTTTAATAGTAACTTCAAGACAATAACAATACCTACAAGAGAGCTCTGGGGGTACTTCTGTGGTGGGCCAGTGGCCAAGACTCCACATTCCCAGTGCCGGGGGCCCAGGTTCCATCCCTGGTCAGGGAACTAGATCCCACATGATGCAACTAAGAGTTCATGTGTTGCAACTAAAGATACCGCATGCCACAATGAAGATCAAAGATCCCGAGTACAGAGACCAAGACCCAGGGCAGCCAAGTACACACACGCACGTGCGTGCATGCTTAGTCACTTCAGTACTGTCCGACTCTCTGGAACCCTATGGACCATGGCCCGCCAAGCCCCTCTGTCCATGGGGTTCTCCAGGCAAGAATACTGGAGTGGGTCGCCATTTCCTTCTCCAGGAAGTAAATACATAAGAAAAGCTAAAAACAAGCTAGGTTTGGGAACATCTGGTGACTGCATTTGTAAAGCTCTTAGCAAAGAACCGAGCATGAAAGAGATGCCGGTTCAACTGGAGCAGTGATCCCTGTCCTAGTGGTCAGAATGCCACCTGACTCCAGACAGTTTCTGCTTTGTTCACGGCCCAGCGGGCCAGGTACAGATCCGACAGGTGGCCCTGGCTGCCCACACCTTCTCATGGCTGCAGACCCTCCCCTCGGTTTTTGCAGGAATCAATGGAATTGGGGATTTTGCCAGAATCGGGGCAAGGAAAACAAGATGCCTTTCTCCGCTTCTGCTGGTGGAGGCAGGTGGGCCCCGGATCCCAGCAGAGCAGCAATCTTCTGCCTGACAGAGGGGACCTGGTCTCTGGGGTGACCAACTTCCAGCTGAAGTAGGAGGAGAGAGAGACAAGGTCAAGAAGGGGCATTCCATTCCGGTCCATTCTCATCATCTTCCAGAAAAAGTCTTTTCCTGTAGAAATTTTGCTTTGAGGTTTTGGGGGACCAAGGTGTCAGGAGGATCCCCCAGTCCCCTGTTTCTCATGACCTGACCGATGTCCAGAGCTGCCCTTCACAGAGCGTAACAGGTGCTTGGCTGATTGTCCTAACGCTGAGCTCACTGGCCCCACTGGGGCCCTGGGCTCCCTGCCATGACACCCAGGGGGATGAATCTGGGTCCCCCTTGCCATTAACTGGAACTCAGTTCCCTCGTCTGAAAAGATTCTCAGTGGTTCTCAGCTACCTGCAGTGCTGCTGTGCGCATGCTCAGTCACTCAGTCCTGTCGAACTCTTCATGACCCCATGGACTGTAGCCCCCCAGGCTCCTCTGACCATGGGACTCTCCAGGCAAGAATGCTGGAGTGGGTTGCCATGCCGTCCTCCAGAGGACCTTCTGGACCCAGGGATACAACCTGAATCTCCTGCATTGGCAGGCAAGTTCTTCACCACTGTGCCACCTGGGAAGTCATATATTCTTGTTGTTCAGTCACCCAGTCGTGTCTGACTCTTTGTGACCCCATGGACTGCAGCACACCAGACCTCCTTGCCCTTCACCATCTCCTGAAGTTTGACCATATTCATGTCCATTTCATACGGGAAGCCATGTGTGTATATATACCTAGAATTGCTGGATCATATAGGGTAACTTTAAACTTAGGGGCCATATGTTTAATTTTAATTTTTTGGCCAAGCCACACAGCATGCAAGATCTTAGTTCCTTGACCAAGGATCGAACCCATGCCTCCTACAGTGGAAGCTCAGAGCCTTAACCACTGGACCACCTGGGAAGTCCCAATGTTTAATTTTTTTAGAAACTGCTAACCTCTTTTCCCAAATGGCTGCACCATTAGCACTCTGTAATACAAAGTAATATAAAAGGAATTATTAGAAAAATGAAATTTAAATAACTCACCAAATCTAATTTCTATTACTATTAAATCATCAGCCATAAAATGTCTTTGTCAACTGCCATGAAAGTTTCTACACGCATCCTCTCAAGGTCTGCACTTACTAGCTAGTGGACAAGTAAGGTGCTGTTCTCAAACCAGCACAAGCCACGGACTACCCTTGTCTCGTGGCCACACTGTCCCCAGGTGTCCTCACGACCCCCTCCCATGTAACTGAAGGTCCTAAGCCAGAACATCTCTTGGCATGAAAATAAGAGTTTTTAATTATCATGCCAGGACACGAGGCATCCACCTGGCCAATGAGGATGTGTGGTCCCTCAAACGAAGGACCTTGGCCACAGGGGGGATTTACAGAAAGGACACGAGAAAATGGAGAGACAAGATGGTGAGCACTAGAGAGGTCTGAGCAATGCCCCACCCCCCCAACCCCAGGGACCAGCTGCTCCTCTCCTGGCCCTCAGCCTGTCACCCTCCTGGGAAGCCGCACTGCTGCCATTTTCCCTAAGGGGAGAAGGCGTCACCCTGCAGAGTCACCTCCTGGGCAGGTGACCTTCCTCAAGTCTCACCTACACGGCTGTTTGTCTGGGATGTTGGCCCCAGCGGGTTCCAACAGCCTTGGCCAAGTTTTCAGAACCATGGACAGCACAATGCCAGTGAAGAGGGGCCCCCTTGGAGGCCCCTCACTTCAGATGGGGACAGGATTGGACTATGTCCTTTAAGAGTCCTGCAGACTCTCTACCTGAACTGAGTTACTCTCTGTACCCTCAGCACCCAACCTGGCAAACAGTCCACGAGCCAAAGCTTCGTGGCTTCTCAGGGGCTGGCGGGAGCCAGGAAGGCAGACAGGGAGTCATCTTTCCCTGATAGAAACTGGAGAAAGGAGCCATGAGAAGCAAAATCTGTAAAGCCGATGGCTCCCCGTGTTCCTGGGCTACGGAGCAGCAGGGTCGCTCAGGGACTAAGATTTGTGATTCCTGGTTGAATGCCAGATTTAATGGGCTTGCTAGGGGAAAATGTTTTTTCGTGAGCGGCGTATGTCTCCCTGGTGTCTGCAGTGGTAATTTCTTCCGTGGGACAACCTCTCCTTTACATGTTCCTGGCCAATAGTAGGAGGAGCTCTGGACAGGGGTCTGATAAGTAGATAGACCATCACAAATTATTTTAGGGTAAGGGTCCAACAGGCATCGTGCATTTCTGGCAGATGGCTGGGCAACTTCATCAGGTCAAAAGGTCAGACTCCAGCCAGGCTGAGACATGCATAAGTCACACTTCCTGCATGGCCTCCACGATCCATTTTGGAGAGCTCTCTTAGCAATGCTGACTCCATGTTCATTTTTCCTTTCCCAGCCTTCACACTATTTACTGACATTTGGGGCCAGGTCTCCCGGAGTCCCTCCTGTGCACTGGAGGGTGTTGAACAGCATCCCTGGTCCCTACTCACTCTCCTCCCAGGCTGTGACCCCAAGATGTCTCCAGTCACTGCCCAGTGTCCCTGGGGGAGGGAGAACCAGTGGGTTAGCCAGCTGATAAGGAGAACTGCCCAGTGGCCAACAAAGCAGAGAACGGAGGGTTCAGTGTGCTGGCCCAGGGATCCTGGCAGAGACACTTATATCGTACCAGAGACAGGAGGATAAAGTTCAGCTCAGGAGACCCCAGCACCTGTCAGCCTCTCCCAGGATTAAACAGGAACTCAGGAATTCACAGGAGGTCAGCCGCAGGAAGCAGATGGCCCCGAGTGGCCTCAAACCCAGGGCAGAATTAACCCCTGCCCAATGGAGATAAGAGGAAGAGGCCACTTGCTGGAGCCTTCCTATGGCGGGGATCGGATTTCAATTAAAGTGATTAGCACTGTTTGTTTAGACTCCACAGCTGCCTACAACCCACCTGGCCTTACTGTGAGTTCAGAGAAATCAAGGAGGGGCGCAGGGGGAGGGGAGGCAATTCAGCCCAAATTGAAAATGTCCTTCTGTAATTACGAGATTGGAGAATATCCACTGAGGGGATCAATAATGGGAAATCAAAGTACCACTGTGCGCCAAGATTACAGTTTTCCAATCGCTCCATCTTGGATTTTAATTTTCTCTCTCATCATCACGACGCCATAAGCGGAGACCCCACACAGCCTAACATCCCAGCTTGAGAGAGGTGGGCCGGGAAGCAGGACCAAAGCAGGGCTGGTCCAGACACGCTGGGCTCTGTGTGAAATCTTTACGGCCACATAACAAATTACTCCAAATGTAGTGGCTTCGAACAAGACACATTTATGACACTAAAGCTTCTGTGGGTCGGGAGTCTGATCACAGTTCAGCTGAGGCCTCTGCTGGGGTCTCACCAGGCTGCACTCAAGGTGTGGCTGGGTCTGGGGTCTCCTTGGAGGCTTGGAGTCCCCTGGCAAACACGCATGGTTCTTGGTAGGATCCATTTTTCCTGACAGCAATAGAATTCCTGGCAGCTTGCTTCTTCAAAGTCCAGCAGGAAAGGGGGGGTGTGCTCTGATTTCTGGTCCCTCTCCCTGATTAGATCAGGCCCACCAGGATAATCTCCGTTGTGATGAACTCAACATTAACTGTTTAGGGGCCCTAATGACATCTGCAAAAGTCCTTTGCGTTTGCCATATTCTCTGGGTGAGACGCAAGTTAGAGGCCCCACCCACACCCAAGGGAGGGGAATTTTGAAGGGTGTGGGTCACTGGAGGTCATCAGAGAATCCTGCTCCCACACCTACCACTGAAGTGCCTTGCCAAGCTCTCCTCCCCCAAGGCATAAATCAGGCCATGGACAGTGGCACAGCCTGGTGGGCCCAGCAGCCAGCCATGATCGAGAGCCCCCCACTTGGGAGAGGAAACGGAGAAAGCAATCAAAGACCTGCCACAATCTGGGGCGGTGCTTGTCCCCTGGTATCTGGTCTTCTTGGTGTCCCAAGCCCCTGCCAGGGTTCCTGGCTGCCCTGACAAGCTACCTTCCTTCTTCCCAGGATGCTGAGCACAGGAAGAGACGCAGGGAGCTCCTCCAGGCTGGATAAGGACAGAGACCCAGGATCTGGGAGCCCAGTCAGCATTCTAACAATTTCCTCACATTCTGCTCCTCACATGCCTCCTTCCTCCTTCAGTACCCAGCTTAGACGTCACCCAGGGTGAATCTCAGACAACCCCGCTCAGTGCCAGCCTCCACACTTTGCATTGCACTGATCTGCCCTTGATTCTTATGTTTGAGTCCCTCTTTCATGGTGGCACATATATGACTTGGGATTAGTTTCAGCTAAGCACTGAAGCCTAAGATAACAGGATAAAATGTTAGAGATTCATTTCTCTCTCCCACTGCAATCTAGATGTTAGCAACCCAGGACTAGACCAGAAGCTCTGTTCTACAGAGTTCTCAAAAGACTCACTCTATCATGTTGCTCCAAACTGGCTGGCTTCGAAGTCTAAGATGGCTGCTCCAGCTCCAGCCATCAGCCCCACAGTTCAGCCCGTAGGAAGGAGGAAGGGAAGGAGAAGGGCATGCCCCCTCCCCTTACACTATTTCTGCTTACACCCTGTTGGCTATAAATTAGTCACACGGCCACAGATAACTGTATAGAATGCTGAAATGTGTTGTTTTTATCTAATAGCTCTGTATCGAGGGAAAATGGTGAAGGGATGGATAAGATTATTTCTGGAAATCTCTGTTCTAACTTTCCTGTCCCTCTTGTGCAGTCTAAAGTATGGGATGTTTCTTTTTGTATCTGAATCTTTCCCCACCCCTTCAGTAGCGTGGCCAGGATTCTATACCCATTGACTCTTTCATTGAACACCTTGTCCATCTACGCATTTATTCACCAGTTCATTCGTTCCCCAGCAAATTCTCTCCCTGAGCGCTGGGCACATGGTCAGGACTCAGGAATATGGACAGGGTAACGCACACCCTGCATTCAAGGTGATTCACAAATGAGTAGGGAAAACAGCCAAGGAAATGAAGCATTTTAACACCCTGTCATAGGTGCTACGAGATTGTGCAAAGATTGCCCTGCAGACACCATCTGGGGCTGCACTCAAGACTTCCAAAGGGGGATGACACCCCATCTGAGGCTTAGGAAAAACAAACTTTATCAGGGAGCAGAAGGAGCTGGCATGCCAGACCAAGGGACGGCAGAACGAAGCTGTGCCCTGTCCGTGGTGCTGACCCCCAGGTCCGGCCAGGAGCCCCCGAAGTGAGGCAAGCCGGCCGGTCCCTGCTTCCCATGGCTCAGTCACTCTGGGTGGGCAGGTGGATGGCAGTGGCATGCCACTCAGCTGCACACTTCATTTCTGTAACGACCTTCCCGTCTCCCCTCTCAGTCTCACTTGTCAGCCTGTGACCATTAAAATCCTCATTAGCAAACGAGATTTGGATGGACTCATTAAGATGAGGGATGGGCCCGCGGCACAGCTGGCTGGGCGAGTTAGAACTCGCTCTCTCCCCCTCTGCTGGGAAAGCGCACCTCGCATTCGATGTACCCCTCCCCAGGTCCAGTACCAGGCTCGAACACACCCCCTGGGGTTCTTCGGGGGACCAGCCTAAGGGGAGGCCAGGCTGCAGCAGACCACAAAGACCCTAGAGCTGCTGACTCACCTGCCTGCCCAAAGCACCCAATCAAGCCTGGGCTTCTGCCAGCTGAGACTGGAGCTCAGCCTCCAGAACGTGACATTCAAAACCACTCCCAGGGACTTTCCTGGTGGTTAAGAATCCACCTGCCAATGCAGGACACACAGGTTCTGTACCAGGTCTGGGAAGATCCCACAAGCTGCAGGGCAGCCAAGTCCATGCACCACAATTACTGAAGCCTGTGGGCCCTGGAGTCCGTGCTCGGCCCCAAGAGAAGCCACCGCAGTAAGAAGCCCGCAAAGAAGGCCCAGGCACAGCAACGAAGACCCAGCGCAGCCAAAAAATAAAAATAGGTTAAAACAAAGTTTAAAAGACCCTCCCAATCCCACCATGCTCCTCCTTGCCTGTCCTCTCCGCATGGCCCCTGCATTTAGGTGACGACCTGCTGACCTGATGGGTGGTCTCCTAGAACTGGCTCCGACCAGTTCACAGGAACCGCTCGCGCCACTTTCAAAAACTGACATCACATCAGTTCAGTTCAGTTCAGTCGCTCAGTCGTGTCCAATTCTCCGCGACCCCATGAATCACAGCACGCCAGGCCTCCCTGTCCATCACCAACTCCCAGCAGCCTGAAATTGACCGTGGTGGGAGGATTGACACTGTGGGAATCAGCACATGCTACAAATGAATGACTGATTTCGTAATTTAGGTCAGAAAGCCAGATTTTAATCACTTGCCAGCACACCCCTGTAGGAAGGCCCCAGAGCATGTCGGCCACTTGCACATCTGCCCATCTCTATGTGGGCTATTCCCTCTGCCAGGCCACCCCCTACTCCCTGGGATGCCCCTTCTGTCTCTCTCCTGTGCCTGGTGAGCCCCCAGCCATTTGCTGAGGCCCCAGGAAGACCCCAGCCCCCTCCTCCGTGCCCCCCAGTGCAGGGATCCTGTGCCCAACCTGGATTGCTCATCTCATCTATCCAAGGGGTCATTTGGTTCCCAAAATGCAAACCAATTCAAAGCAGCTCCAAGAAAAGGTAGAAATCTGTGTGCGGGGGAAGGGTGAACATCACAGGACCTGGGAGAGAAAGTGCAGCTGCCGTCACAGCCTCGAGGAAGGCGCCCACCAGCTCCTCTGTCCCTGACTCCAGCGTTCATGCACCCATCTTGGCTTCTCCCAAAGAGGCTCCCCGGGCCCCTGGTTTGGATGAAACCCCAGACAATCAGCCACAAAATAAACCAGAGGCTCTAAGCTCTGGCTCCAAACCCAGGATTGTCCCAGCTTGGCCCGATCATCCGAGGCCATGGGGCAGGGTCACATTGTCATGGGGAAGGGGGAGTCACGTGGCTGCTGTCTCTTTAGCCGGGAGCTGTGGGGCCAACTCAGAGCCAGGAAACTAGCCCACCTCACAGACTAGAGGCCAAGCCCATGAGGACAGAAAATGTGTTTACTCACCTCGAGAGCCCCCCAGTCCCAGCACAGAGCAGGGGCCCAATACATATTTGTAAATTCAGGCAATCACCTCAATTTGAATCCTTCTCTCAGCAACCTGTGACCGACTTGGTCCCTGAAGAGGGAGGCAAAGGGCTTTGAGGAATTCAGTGGGGAAAAGCTCCAAGCGCAAGTAACGAGGCGTCCTTTTCGTTCAGTTTCTGGCTGTGTGACCTTGAGCAAGTGGCTTAACATCTCTGCTTCAAGGACCTCACTCACAACACAAGGACTGTGATCTTGCCTACGTTGTGGTGAGGATGGTGGGGCATGGTGGTGCCACAGCAGCTGGTGTGGCACCTGACACTGTGTGTGTGTGTGTGTGTGTGTGTGTGTGTGTGTGTGTGTGTGTGTGTGTGTGTGTGTGTGTGCGTGTGTGCGTGTTAGTCACTCAGTCCTGTCTGACTCTTCGCAACGCCCCGGACTGTAGCCCAACAGGCTCCTCTGTCCATGGGATTCTCCAGGCCAGAATACGGGAGTGGGTTGCCATGCCCTCCTCCGAGGGATCTTCCCAGCCCAGGGATCAAATCCAGTCTCCTGCATTGCAGACAGATTCTTTACCACTGAGCTTCCGGGAAGCCCCTGGAGCTTCTGTCCTGTTCTACCCTGAACTCACAGAATAGGGGCCCCCACCGCTCTTCCATTAGGCTTCCTCTCCAGGTCTGATGTGACTCCAGTCGGCCACATACAGCGCCTCTTCCAACCCCACCAGGGCCCTACTCCCAGAGGGGTAAGTCCACGAGGACACCCAAGCGCAGCCACTCCTCCCTGCTCCCGCCCCGCCCCCAGGTCTGCCCCGAAGACCTCAGCTGCTGTCCTTCACAAGCTGGCTGCATCTGCCTTCTTCCACCAACAGGAGAGCAGTCTGCCTCACAAGGGTTGAGGGGGAAATTCTGAACAGGAAAGAAGGAAGCAGAGTTGGGGAGACCCAACTGCCCTTCCGCCTTCCCCCTACTTTCCATCACTCCCCGTCTGGGAGGCTAACTTTCCAGAGACCACAGGTTATCTCTCGGGGAGGGATGTGCTGTGCTCAGTCATGTCTGACTCTGCAGCCCCGCCCCATGGACTGCAGCCCACCAGGCTCCTCTCTCCATGGAATTCTCCAGGCAAGATACTGCAGTGGGTAACCTCCAGGGGATCTTCACCGCCCAGGGATCGAACCTGCATCTCCTGAGTCTCCTGCATTGGCAGGTGGGTTCTTTACCACTAGAGCCACCTGGGAAGCCCACGGGGGAGGATGAGAGCAGAGCAAAGGGAACAGCCTGTGTTACCTTACAGGTGATCCAGAGAGCAGGTAGAGGTGGAAGGCAGGCAGGGCGGGCAGGGTCGTGCCTTGGAGCTGGAGAACGTGGCGAGCAGCCAGGGCCGCTTCCCCAAGCCTCAGCCAGGAAGGAGGCTGGTTGGGGCCACTTCTGACTCCATCCTTCCTGCTCCAAAGATGCTGCGATTTTCGCCATGCAGGAGGCCTCCGGCGGCTCACCAGCCTTTGTGAGGAAGCCCAGGAGACCATGGCAGAGGTTTCTCACCGCAGAGACCCCGGTCAGTTCGCTCCTCCTCGCTCCCAAGCAGGCAGCGTGCCTACCTGACCCCTGGGACGGAGTCTAGATTTGCACAAATCTGTTTTCCAAACTGGCACACACCGGACACGGAGACAGGAAGGACAGGGGCACAGATTCCCAGTTCTGGCTCTGAAGCGTGGGGCTGCGGGCCCGCGGCCGCGGCCGGCTTCCTCTCCTTCCTCCCAACTCCGGCTTCCTCCGCGGGACCCTCTCCGCTGGCGCACGCGCTCGGGCGCAGGGAGCCGCGCAGCCTCCCGTCCCCGCGGTGCCCTGACCCTGGGGCCCTGCTTCCAGCCGCACGGCGGCCTCGAGCGCACTGCTTAATCGCCTCGCCTTGGGAGGCAGTGCAGCTCTCCCTAATTGCTTCTGGAAACGCGGTCACCAGTTTAATTGGTAGAACGTGTCCTGGGCGATGCTACCCGGTGAAGCAGCCTCGGGCCTACCTGTTTCTCGGGTGGGCGGCCATGCAGGCGGGCGGCTAGCCTGCACGCGGGAGGCTCACCGGCCAAGGCGCGTATGCGCCTGTGGATGCCAACCTGAGCCTGCAGATGCGGCGGAACTTCCAGGGACCGGGGAGTGCGGGGGACACTGGGATGATGGGCGGGACAGACGGGAGCAGGCTGAGCTCCAGGGACCCCTCTGCCTCAGGGCCACGGAGAAGCCCGACGGGGAGGCGGCCACATTGGGGCACGGGGCTCCCCGGAGGCCTGCCGCCCACGAGCTCCCATGACCCTCCAGGTCGGAACTCCACCCTGCTCCGGGTCCCGTGGGTGACCATGACCCTGTGGGGTTCGGCCAGTGGGGTGCTCTGGGGGGAGATGGGAGGGAGGAGAGGAGGGAGACGCGGAGAGAAGGTGGGGCGTCGGGGAGGTGGGGAGGAGGGGCGGGGAGAGGCAGCGCGTCCTTCGGGGAGGTCCCAGCCCTGGTCAGTGGCGCCCCGCCCCGCGCACAGACTGCCCGCCGTCAGCGGAGGTGCCCCGGCCACGCTCCGGGCCAGGGGTCAGTCTCCCTTTGGTTCCATGCTCCTGCCGCCCACGCCTGCGTAAAACCAGCCCCGAGGTTAAAACGACCGTCCAGTCATTGCTGTGCTGTTTCCGGTCGGGGCCTGGAAGCATCCAGAGGGCAGTGGGGGCCGCTGTTGGTGAGAAGTGACCCCGTCCTGGAGGCAGCACTGTCCTGACCCCTCCACACCTCAGTGTGGGGTCAGCTCTGGTTTTCTTCTCAGCTGGCCCACCCTGGGCAGGTGAACCCTTGGAGAGAGTGACGGCATGGGGCTTCCTGCAGCAGGGGAGCGGGCAGGCCCTTCACCCCCCATGCACACGTCTTTCCCAGGGCTCCTAAGTCCTATGCCTGAGATCGGGGAAGGACACACAGACCATCCAGGCTCCCACAGGGGTCACCTCCAAGGAGGGGATGATGCAGGCAGTCCTTGGGGCTCCTGGGTGGAGGGTGTAGGAGGCCAGAAACTCTGAGGTTGAGGGGAAAGCAGGCACCAGCGGGCAGGTCCATGGAGATCCCCCACCAACCCAAAGGACCCCCACGCCCCCCTGAGGCTCAAAGGTTATCATTCACTGCATCTGGCTTCCCCCACCCCCACACCCCAGTCTAGCCCAGCCTCCACCGCCCTGTCATTAACACCGTTAATACTAGAGGGCCCCGTGCTCACCCCTTTCCCCCACCACGAAGCCCACCTGGCAGAGGGGGCCAAGGCCCCGCTGCCCCTGATGATAAGGGGCTCCAGTCAGTCACACCCAGTATGCTCTCCCAGCCTGGTGATTTATGGACTTTAATTTTCCCAGCACCTCAGTCATGTGCCCTCTTTCCCTCTGGTCTGTCAGGGCGTTTGTCTCCCACCCCTGCAGTCCTTCCCCCCTCCCCCCTTTTTTAATTTGAAGCATCTGTCTGGAGCATCCTGAGATGGGGCTGTCTGCGATACTGAATGCATTACACCGCTGACAGCTCTATTGATTTTCTCTCTCCCGCTGCATAATGCAAGATATGTACAAGCCGATAGGCCGGGCCCCCGTCCCTTCCTCTGAAGGGACTGTGCCCTTTTTTCTTCCTCTCTTTCATGAGCCCCTCACCCCTGGCACCCGCTGATGTATAGGAGAGGTGCTCGTCCCTTACGCTCAGGATGGATCCTCCTCGGCCCTGATATTATTTTCCTCGCTGCTGGTGGATGCTGTCCAATCTATCCTTTTTACAGTAGCAGGTTGGACACCATGGAAGCCGTTCACAGTGTAAAGCGGGGGGTGGAGGCAGGGGAGTTGAGGAGGTGGCATCTGTCAAACTGGCTGGGTCCCCCCTGGGCACCAAGCGGGTTTCCCCAGGGGGCCTGCCTCACCCAGGTGCAGGGCTGCCCCAGCCCACCTCCTCTTCTCCGAGTTGTAGGCTGCAGATCCACTGACAACTCATTTCTTGGCTGTGGTGGGTCTCCCTTGCTGCGGGGGCTCCCCTCGAGTTGTGGTGTGCAGGCTTCTCATAGTAGTGGCTTCTCTGGTTGCAGAGCACGGGCTCCAGGGCATGTTGGCTTCACTAGTCGTGGCATGTGGGCTCTGTAGTTGTGGCTCCTGGGCTCCAGGACACAGGCTCAGTAGTTGTGGCACATGGGCTTGGTAGCTCAGGAGCATGTGGGATCTTCCCAGACCAGGGATCGAACCCGTGTCTTCTACATTGGCAGGCGGATTCTTTACCACTGAGTCACCTGGGAAGCCCCATTGGCAACTCTTGACTTACACTCAGTTCACAGTCCCAGAGCCAGCCGCTGGGCTAAGCACTCGCTGTTGTGGTTTCCACTGCCGACAGTTGTGTGGACTCCACCTGCTCAGCACAGCAACGGGGAAGTCTTGGAAGGATTCATATCCCTCCTCAACAGAGACTGAGGCTCAGAGATGCCAGGAGACTGGTTCAAGGTCTCTCAGTCAGACACAGGATTTCAATTGAAGACTGTCCGTCTCCAGGGACAGTTTTCCTCAAATACTATCACAGCACTTCCTCCAGGAAGACCTCCTGGATTGAGACCAGCCAGTCTCATTGCTTCTTTTGCGATTATGGCTCATGGCTGTTCTTGTCCCCCCGGAACATACCTGCGGTGAGGGTTTGCTCTTGGCTGTTCTTGTCCCCCCGGAACATGCCTGCGGTGAGGGTTTGCTCTTGGCTGTTCTTGTCCCCCCCGGAACATACCTGCGGTGAGGGTTTGCTCTTGGCTGTTCTTGTCCCCCACCGGAACATACCTGCGGTGAGGGTTTGCTCTTGCTGGCAGGCTGCTGAGCATGTTGGATGGGTTCTCAGCTGTGAGTGGGCACCATCATCACTTCCTCCTGGAGGGTTTCCCTGAGCCCAGCCCTTCCCCAGCCTGGATCAGGCTCCCACGGTCCCCATCTGGTCCCACCGTGAAGGAGAAGCGCTGACTGCCTTATCTGTGCCTCTCCTGCTAGTCTGTGAGTTTCTGGAGATGGAGACAGAGACGCAGACCAGATCTTATTTCTGCGTCTTCACCACCTGCCTGAAGGAGCTGACAGAAGGAGCTCTCCAAAAATGGGCTGAATCCACTTAATCAGTCAATGAGCTGTCTGGGCAGGTGGGCGTCTGCTCCCTTAAAGGCCCCTTAACAACAAGCTCCCTGGGAGCCTTTTCTGCCTCCTGCTTCCACCTCCCCCTCACCAGACCCCATCCCCACACGAGGACTCCCACCGGAAATGGTCCTCCCGCTGCCGAAGAAGAGTGTGCCATTCCTAAGGGCCAGGGCTTCTGCCCCATGGGCCTGCACGTGCTCTTGTGACTGACTACATGCCCACACCCGTCCTGGCCAGCCGGCCAGAGATCCACAAAGAAGCAGAAGAGGAAGATGCTGGATCTTCGAGCATCCCAGGGCAAGGGCCGGGTACCAACATGAGCAATGGCCACTGGGTGCAAAGACAGTGGCCTGAGCACAGGGGAACCTGGCCACAGGTGCAGGACAGACATCCCGATGATAAAGAACGTCCTCTTGGTTTTGTCCTTCTGGCCCAGGGGCTCTCAACGTGGAGCGTTTTTTGTGCCCTCCCCCCTGGGACACGGGCCAATGTCTGGAGATGCACTTGTCTGTCACAGTGGTCAGGGTCCGGCATCTGGCGGGTAGAGGCCAGGGAGAGCCGAACATGCTGCGTGCTCAGAACTGCTCCCCAACCCCACCCCACCCCCAGCAAAACCAGAGCGATCTGGTCCAAAAGTCGGCAGTCTGAGTTTGAGAAACCCTGTTCCAGTCTGGCCGGCCACGCCTTATGACGTTTAGCACAGCAGCTGGGAGAATATTAAACCTACATCCCCGGGATGGGGGTGAGGGGGTTGGGGGCGGGAGGACCACACCCTGCCTCTTTCCCTCCCTCCACGTCCTTTCCCCAAGTAACCAAATTCAGCCAGAGGCACCCTACCCTCTTCCCCCGGGGCTGAAAACCTTTAAGGTTTAATAAACAACCCCCAGCCAGGATGGTTTAAAGGCCAGCCCTGCCGGCAGCAGACGGCATGGGCCTCTCGGGGGCCTCTTGGAAATTATATGAGATGGTAGATATGAGAGCACCCCGTCAGGTATGAAATACCATACAAATATTACCTCTAATTTATGTAAGTGCTCTCAGTCGGAGGTTTTAGGATTCAAGGCAGAAAACGCTTGATTCCTTCCCTTTCCAGTCACGGCCTCAGCACCCTCGTGTGG
Source organism: Moschus berezovskii (assembly GCF_049115385.1). Classification (NCBI taxonomy): domain Eukaryota; kingdom Metazoa; phylum Chordata; class Mammalia; order Artiodactyla; family Moschidae; genus Moschus; species Moschus berezovskii. The sequence continues at coordinate 68,328,206 of NC_142479.1, read as the reverse complement.
CCACTGGTGGGAACTACACCCAGGGCTGGGCGGCGATTTTCCAGTGGGGGAGGCAAGCAAGATGGTTCTGATTCTCACTGAACCATTGGGGCATCACGGCAGCCCGTGAGAGAAGAGGGAGGTAGTGATCCCCCGCCCCAGACGCACACACTCCTGGCTTTAGAACAAACGAAGGAGACGAGACTGCAAGCAGGCACAGGTTTTTGCAGGATGATGTGTGCTTTGAACAAGCCCAGCCTTGCAGAGCAACGTCGAGTGGGAATGGCCATTTGGGGAGCCCCCCGACCTCCTCCTGCCTCCCGGTTCTAACAGAAACCATGAACTCCCCCACAGGCACCCCCAGGAGGACCGCTGTGCCTGCGGGCACAGCCCTTGCTGTTCGGGACTCGGGTTGGATGAAACACCAAACCCCAACAGCCTGGTTATTCCAGTCCAGGGCCTGGCACAGAAAAAGAGTTTGTGCATGCGTGCTCAGTTGCTCAGTGGTGTCCAACTCTTTGAGACCCCCATGGACTGTGGTCCCCCCCAGGCTCCTCTGTCCGTGGGATTTCCCAGGCAAGAATACTGGAGTGGGTTGTCATTCCCTTCTCTGGGGAATCTTCCCGACCCAGGGATCGAACCCACGCCTCCTGCGGCTTCTGCATTGACAGGCAGATTCTTTATCACTGAGCCACCAGGGAAGCCCCATTAAACACAGTTTGAATGAAAGGAAAGAACTGAAAGAGAGAAAACACGGAGGCCTGGGAAGGTCTTTCAGGTCCTTCAGGCCACGCCCCGTGCCATAAGGGCCCTCTGCCCACCGTGAGGTCTGTGCTGACTGCTTGGCCAGTCCAAGTCTCCTTCCGATGTGCCCTGGAAGCTGCAGAGGCATCTAAATTGGGCAGCCCTCAGGGGTGGCCAGGCCCGGCTAGGGGTGGAGGCTGTGTGCCTGGCCCGCTGGGGCCAGGTCGAGCAGCCCTGGGACCAGCAGGATGATGGGGCAGGGGCGGGGTGGGGGGCGGCAAGGAGAGAAGTGAAGGCTTCCTGCAGCTCTGGACGCGCCCTCCGCCCCCCTCCAGCCTTCCGACCAAACGGCCGCCCCCGTGGCTGACACCCTCCTCCCTGGCCCCTCGGACACTGACGGTAGCCCTCCTCATTCCCACGGCCACCGTCTTGGACGTTCCAACCCATCCTCCACGCTTCATGGCCAGAGTGACACGGTAACGGCAACCTGGGCCAGGCTCTTAAATCCAGGGGCCTTCATCTCCTCTGAGGTCCTCCCTGGGCCCCTCGCAGAGTTTAGAGTATGAGCATCACCAGGGAGGTGTCTGTCGAATGCAGCATCCCGGGCTCCAGCCAGAGACGCAGGCCGTCTCCCAGGACCAGGGCTTTGGCTCTCATTTCCACTGTTTCCTGTGGGGCCGACCCTCCCATGAAGGAGGGAAGCCTTCCCTCCAGGCCCCTAGCTTCACCTTTCAGTGGCTGCAGCTGATTTTACTATATGTCCCCCTTGGGAAGCTGGAAAAAGCCTTTGGTACTTGAATACAGATGTGTTTGCGTTACTGGACGTTTATGGTCTTTTCTTAGGCAATTCAAGACGGTGAACATCTGTCTCTGGGGTTGCTGCCAACAGGGAGGTTCAGAGACTTCCCTGGTGGTCCAGTGGTTAGGAACCCATCTGCCAGTGCAGGGGACACGGGTCCGGGAAGATCCCACGTGCCGCGGGGCATCTAAGTCCAAGGGCCACAACTACTGAGCCCACGCTGTAGGCCTTGAGCTCCACAGCAGAGAAGCCGCCCGGTGAGAAGCCTGAGGATCACAGCCAGAGGATAGCCCCTGCTCACCGCAGCTCGAGAAAAGCCCAAGTAGCAACGAAGACCCAGTGCAGCCAAAAATAGAATTAGTTAAATTTAATTTTAAAAAGACTGTGGGTTCAAGTCCCAATCTGAATTGCACAGTTTCACTGGGATATTTATTTTTTTTAAAGTATGAGGGTGGGGTAGGGGGGTTCAACCCCTCTCCCTGCCCCCTTGCCTGTCCTGCGGGTCTTGTGGAGGGGAGAAGCACCAGGCATTCACGCAACAATTATTCTGTGGACCTACTATGGGCTTTGCTTTGTCTGCATTGATCCTCCCTTCCGTCCTCCCTTTTTCCCTCCCCTAGCTCTCCATCCCTCTCTCTCCATCCCTTCATTCATTCATCCAACCACCCCTCCATCAATCCATCCACCCTCATATAGTGAGTGATCTAGATGGATGCTGCACCCGTCTTAAGGATCCTCCGTGGCAGCTCTGAGCGACTCTGTAGCTTCGTGAGCACTGCATTTGGAGAGTTATCAGCAGCATGCAGAACCTCATTCTTGCCTTTATTAAAAAATTTTGAAAATTGGTGCAGATGTATGAAAAGTTTAACGCTGCCGCACAGTCTGTGCAGAGGCGCGTGGGCGTAACCACCGCACGAGTGACGGGTGACGGGAGGCAGAGACGCAGGGTCCCGCCCAGAGGAGAGGGGCGAGCTGGGCACTCAGGATGAGCGGGACTGTGTCCAAGGGGAGGACGCAGGCAGACACCCCGGCCCGCGCAGTGCGAATGGGAAACCCGCTGGCTGGGCTGAAAAGGCCAGTGCTTCTGCCCGAGCAGTAGTGGGGGAAAGGCCAGAAAGGCAGCAGTGCGAGACGGAGGGGGCTGTCAGGTCAGCCTGGTGGATCTGAGAGTGTCTTTCTCAGGTCCCTGGTGGCTCAGACAGTAAAGAATCTGCCTGCAATGCCGGAGACCTGGGTTGGATCCCTGGGTCAGGAAGATCCCCTGGAGGAGGAAATGGCAACCCACTCCAGGATTCTTGCCTGGAGAATCCCATGGACAGCAGAGCCTGGCACGCTACAGTCCATGGGGTCGAACAAAGGCAGACACAACACTGAGCAACTAACAGTTTTGCCTTCCCAGTTCAGAGCTGAGGCATCCTGACCTTCAGATAATCTCAAATTAAGCCCCTACCAATTAGCCTTTCTCATGGTTAACACCCAGATGCATCTGTAGTCACAGAAATACAGTCTGGCTTCTTTTAAAAGGCTCTCCAGCACAATTAGAGGATCTCGCGATCTCCCAGGAGCAAAGACTGCAGGCTTATCTTTCCCTGTATCTCCAGCATCTCTAGGAAGATGCTCAACCTGGGCTTGTCTAATGGGAGGAAAGCGAGGAGGGAGAGAGGTGAGTTCAAAGTGAGGTTCACGGTAAAGGACTCCTTCTCTTCAGGTGGGCTGCTCTGTAATAAGGCCCACAGGGCAATTACATTCTGATGTGCAGTTATTAAATGGAAGGGGAGAAACAAATATAATAAAATGTAGATATTTGTAAGGAGGTTAAAAATAAAATTAAAGTGGAGGATAAAAATAAAATCGATAACCTCAGGCTTCCCGGAGCCTGCCAGTTCTCTAAGAGCTGAGGGTAAATTTGTGCCGAGAAAATAAAATGCCAAGGATGGGAAGGAGGCTGCGAGGGAGCAAAGGGGCAAAGAGAATGCTGCCTTCCCAGAGCTGCCAGCGTGTTGCCGGTGCACACACAGCCTCGGGAGGAGGTGGTCCGGAGTCTGGGAGCGTATGTTCGAGTCCTGATGTCACCTCTCCCAGCAACTGACAAGCCTTCATTCTCCCCTGGGTAAGAGTGGGGTAACTGACCAGGCCACCCCTCACCAGCACACCTGAGGATCACAGAGTCCCTGTGGGTGAAGTGCTTAACGCAAGGGCTGCCCGATTAGTATTCCACAGAGGTCAGCTATTCCAGGTTTTAACTTGCTTTTGTAGTACCAGGTATTTATTTATTGCTGCACCACCAGCAAGTGGGATCTTAGTTCCTTGACCAGGGGGTCTAACCCACATCCCCTGCAGTGGAAGTGCAGTCTTAACCACTGGACCACCAGGGAATTCCCAATGGTACCAGTTCTTAAATGGACTTCCCAGGCAGTTCAGTGGTAAAGAACCAGCCTGCCAATGCAGGAGCTGCGAGTTCAATCCCTAGGTAGGGAAGATCCCCTGGAGAAGGAAATGGCAATCCACTCCAGTATTCTTGCCTGGGAAATCCCATGGACAGGAGACTGGCGGGCTACAGTCCATGGGGTCACAAAGAGTCAGACACGACTGAGTGACTTCACTTTCACTTTCCTAGAAAGAGGTTCTAAAATATACACAGGAGAGTCCCTTCAACCTGAATATTCATTGGAAGGTGATGCTGAAGCGCCAATACTTTGGCCACCTGATGTGAAGGGCTGAGTCATTGGAAAAGACCCTGATGCTGGGATAGATCGAAGGCAAAAGGAGAAGGAGGCAGCAGAGGATGAGATGGTTAGATAGCATCACCGACTTAATAGACATGAATTTGCGCAAACTCTGGAGAAGGCAGTGGCACCCCACTCCAGTACTCTTGCCTGGAAAATCCCATGGATGGAGGAGCCTGGTAGGCTGCAGTCTATGGGGTCGCTAAGAGTCGGACACAACTGAGCGACTTCACTTTCACTTTTCACTTTCATGCATTGGAGAAGAAAATGGCCACCCACTCCAGTGTTCTTGCCTGGAGAATCCCAGGGACAGGGGAACCTGGTGGGCTGCCTTCTATGGAGTCGCACAGAGTCGGACACGACTGAAGCGACTTAGCAGCAGCAACAGCAGCTGGGAGATAGTGGAGGACAGAGGAGCCTGGTGTGCATGTTCATGGCGTTGCAAAGAGTCGGACATGACAGGAGAACAACAACCCTTTCTTTTAAATGAAAAAAATGAAAGTAGTTGATAATAAGTCCTAACACAGGTCTTCAAACTGGGTCTGAAATAAAACCTAGCAAAGGCAAAGTGGGATTTGGGCGGAGGAATAGAGGCGGTCAAGAGTGGGGCCAGGGAAGCGGCCCGCTGCGTTCAGGAAGCTGCACTGTTAACCTAGGCCAGAAGAGGGCAGAGAGGCAGCCATGGGAAGGGCAAACGCCTCTGTGGGTTCTTGACCCTCTGCAGACACCGTACCCAGCTTCCTCTGAGGCTCGGTTTAATTGCCCGGAAGCGGAAGTCTCTTCCTTTTCCGCTCTCTTCACTTCTCGCCGCTTGACGTGAGTCTCTAGTGCTCTTCGTGGGGAATGGGGTAGTAATCCGTGATCATCCTCGTCGGGTGCTATCTGAGGACCCCAGTCTTGGGTTGAAGGTGTTGCGGGGGGAAGGTGGGGTGCGATGGGGCCGGAATTTCGGGGGCGCGGGGCGGGGAGGCAGGGCCGCCGCGCGCCCCCGTTGACGCCGCCGACGCTTGTCTTCCCTGCAGGTTCCGGCCGCGCGCGCCGCGCCTCGTCGCTATGGTGAGTACGACCCCAACCTGGGGCTCCCCCGGGGGGCGAAGGCAGGGCGGCCTCTGCGAGGGTCTTCAGGGGCCCCAAAGGGGCTGCCGGGGTGGGGCACCCCAGCAGATGCGTCTCGGCGGCTGAGTGCCTTCGCTCTGTGTTGCAGCCACGCAAAATTGAGGAAATCAAGGACTTCCTGCTCACAGCGCGGCGCAAGGACGCCAAGTGTAAGTGGGCGCCCTGGGCGGGCGGCGGCGGCGGGCGCGGGGACGCCCCCCGGAACGGCGGGCGGGCGCCGGGCGGCCGCTTCTGCCCCAGTGTGCTGTCGGGGTTCGGGGGTCTCAGCCTGCCTCCCGTAAGACAAGGCGCTCGGTCCGGGGTGTGTTCTCGTCCTTCCTTAAGGAGCGTCCCCAGGGGTGTTTTGTTTCCTGGTGCGTGGCGGGTACTGCGAACGGATGTGCAGAGCTGACTCTTTGGAAAAGACCCCGGTGCTGGGAAAGAGTGAAGGCAGAAGGAGGAGGCGGCGGCAGAGGATGAGGTGGTTAGATAGCATCCGCGACCTCGTGGACAGGATTCTGCACACACTCGGGAGAGAGTGGAGGTGCCTGCTGGGGGAACGTCAGGAAACTCAGGTTTCACAAACTCCGAGGCAGTGCTGCGTGTGGGGTTCTGGGCCGAGGACAAGCTCTGTTCGCAATGAACTGCGTCATTTTTCTTCTCCGTATGTCGGTGTCCAGGTTTATAAAGGAAGAGGAAGGGTCACTGCTAGGAGACAGATAAAGCGGCAAGTCTTTGGTTGACGTGTGCCAGCCCCCGCTGCCTGTGTGTTCTCTCTCTGCCCTGAATGTGAGAGGGCGTCCTCTCGTCTCTGTTGAAGGGGCTTTGGGGAGCTCCTGGTCAGCGCTGGCTTTGGACTTGGATGTTGTGTAGCTTTAACACGTCTCTTTTGGGCTGCTGCTTGCAGTTTCCCTCCCCTCCCAGGTGCGTCCTAAAGGGAAAGTTGGGTAACTTGTGAAGTTACTCTTGGCCGGGCGGGTTAAGGTGGGCTAAGGCACTGAGGCCTCTGAGGCCCTGTCTCGGCGGGGTGAAGCAGTGGCGCTCGGGAGAGCCTTTTGGGGATTTGGGGGGGGGGGGCGGGGAGAATCATAGTTGTGTCCCGGTTACCTGTAACAGCTACTGTGAGAACTGCAGGGGACCGCGTGCTTGTATTTTTTTTTATTTGCAGTCATGTGCAAGGAGAAGCTTTATCAGGTCAGCTTTAGTCCAGACCAGGGAGTTTGAGGTCACTTCCTGGGTTCAAAGGCCAACTCTCCCAGTGGGTGGCTGTCTATGACCCCACTGTCTCCTTTGCAGAAGAGGGGGGTGATCATACTTGTCTCACAGGATGGGTGGCAGGGTCGGACCAGATGACCCGGTAGGGAATGTTACCACAGTGAAGAGATGACACCGCATCCATCAGACTGCTTTGCGTTGCTGTTCTGTTGCGGAGCTTGATGTTAGTGTGACCTATGAAAGCAGGGGTCATGTTCCCCTGGATGTGATAGGGTGCCCAGGAAGTCTTTTTTGGGTAAACTTAAAATTGTTTTCATAGCTGTAATTGTAACATAAGCAACTTAAAATTTACCGTTTTTAGGTGTGCTGTGTACTGTGTTTGACTATATTCATCTTGTAGGGCAGCCATGCTTTTTGAGAAATTCTCATCTTGCAAAATTAAAACCATGTAACCCATTAACCAAGAGTCCCCAGCCATTTTACACCAGGGACCAGGTTTTCCACGGGCGTGGGGAGATGGGTTTCACCCATCGCCCATGTCCTCCCGGGCAGCCTGGTTCCTAACAGGCCTTGGACCAGTACTGGTCTGTGGCTCTCTCCCTCCAACCCCTGGCGACCACCATGCTTCTGTCTCCACTACTGTCTGTTCTTCCCTGACCACTCTCAGTACCTCATGTAAGTGAAATCATGCAATATTTGTCCTTTCGTGACCGGCTTAGTTCATTTAGCGTAACGTGGACGTTCGGGTGGTTTCTGCCTTTGGCTCTTGTGAATAATGTTGCTGTGAGTTTTGATGTAAAGTATCTCTTGTCCCTGCTTTCAGTTCTTTTGAGTATATTTCTGTAAATACAATTATTGCATCATATGTTGTTGAGTAAACATTTTTTAAGAGATGCTTATGTCTGACCTTGTGAGGGTTCAGTTTATAGGTGTATGGCAGCTGCTAGGGACAACACCGTATATTCAGCTTTGAGAGGAATGTTAAGATAGCAGAATAGGTTGGTTTGAATAAATATCCACGGTTCTGATTTATTAGAATGTGAGCCAAGGCAGCTGGTGTCTTGGGCAGGCTCAGACACAGTTTCTGCTTCCTGTGACATGCTCTGCCCCTTCAGCAGTTACTGGCAGAGGAGTTGTGTGTCGTGTGGCCAGGTCAGCCTGCACCACGGGACTCAGAACGAGCAATTTGACGAGTGCCAGACATGACTCACCTGCAAGGGGCTGTCTTCCCACCTGCGGAGTAGCTTCTGGCCTCGTAGAAATGCATTGACGCTTGTACATAATCAGATTGTTCGCTAAATTTCAAACTGCATGCTTTTGAGTTTGGGGCACACTTGGGGCTCTTTATTGTCCAAGCTGTGGTCCTGATACAGAATTTTAAAGCCATATAAGATGGATACTGGATGGTCTGGAGTGTATTCATTGTACCAGATACTACTTGAGTTACAAATACATACCTTAACTCAGGTTCTAGAGCATTGGTACGAGGGAAATGTAGATTTCTGACACTGAGGCCAGAGGGGGTGGGGGATCTTATTTTCTGTTTCATCAGAAGGACAACGAGGGAGGTGAGCACAGCGGCCACAGTGCCGCTTTGTGCAGAAGCAGCAAACAGCAGGTGGGCTGTGCGACGGCTCTTGTGACACAGTCTTCTTACGAACTCTGGTCTCTTTGGTAGCCGTCAAGATCAAGAAAAATAAGGATAATGTGAAGTTTAAAGTTCGATGCAGCAGATACCTTTACACCTTGGTCATCACAGACAAAGAGAAGGCAGAGAAGCTGAAGCAGTCCCTGCCCCCAGGTGAGTAGCTGGAAGCCCTGGTGGGGAGTACGGACAGCCCACGACGTGGCAGGGGCCTGTGTCACCAGCTTGTTTCCCGACTTGTCTCCAGAATTAGGAGAGTCCCTTCTGTGGTTTGTCTTAAGTATCTGCTCCTGCTGTTGGTGTCACGTGGGCAGTTCTCAGAGGTTAGATCCAGAGGGAACCATGCCTTTCTAATACAGCATCGAAACAGCTGGCGCTTACTCCCTGGGTCACTCATTTCATCCTCACCATGGCCCTGCAGGGTAGGGAGGTGCTGGTTTTGATGGCCCCCATATTCACTGGTTGAGAAACTTACTGAATACAGCAGGCGATGCAGGCAGATTAAGCAGAGGGGCCATCCTGATGGTGGAAGGCTCAGCAGAGCAGCTGGGAGCTCGGAGCCCAGCCAGGGTTCCACAGGCCACGTCTTCACAGTACAAGTAAGCCAGCACCGCTTCCTGTGTGAGAGTTAACTGGAATACCTTGAGAAAGGCCGACAGGAGTGTTTTTATTACCAAACACTAATTTAATGTACTCCGGGAGTTGGTGATGGACAGGGAGGCCTGGCGTGCTGTGATTCATGGGGTCGCGGAGAGTCGGACACGACTGAGCGACTGGAACTGAACTGAACTGAACTGAACTTAATTTAATGTTTGACGCAGACCTTCCTGGTGGGCTTAATTTCTGAGCTCTGTGAGCCCTCTTTAGCTCAAGTGCCAAAGCCAGACAGGTAGTCGTAACTCAGATGAGTCCTGTCTTCCGATTGGCTCACATTTGTGTGTCTTTGCCTCTAGGTTTGGCCGTGAAGGAGCTGAAATGAACCACGTACGCTGCTTTGAACTGTATTAAAATTTTTAAAATTCTCAAAATGGCCTTTGTCTTTGAGAATGGGGGTGGGTGGGTGCTAACTTGCTGATGGCTTCTGGCGGGAATAGCGTGGGGTTCCTGGCTGCTACCTCGTTACCTCCCTCACCTTGGGCTGTGATCCCTCCCAGGGGACAGATAAGCCATCTCTTTTTTAAGTCTAATTTTGAAAATAAATAGAAATAGGCAGTTAAAGGAGTCAGGTACAAGTCACTTAGGTAAAATAAGCTCTCCAGTAATGAAAATGATAGTTCGAAGGAGGAGTTGATCAGCCTTCTCAGAAGTGGCAGTAAGTGAAGCCGCCTTTTCCTCAGAATCCCCTGAATGGGCGGCTTTTGTCTCTGCCATGTTGAAATGTGGCACCACTGCAGAACGGGCCCTTCCCTTAAACTGATGGGAACTGAGGCAGAGCGCTGGGAAGAGCAGGCTGGCATCCTGAGACGGGGCCTCTGGCAGGGATGACTCCTTGCCTAAGGCTGAGGCATCCCCAGGACTTGTGCCGGGAACCTGGGGAATCGGTATCGGGCTCGGTATTTTCTCTGCTTAAAACGTGTGCCTGAAGCACTTGGCCCTCCTTCTCTGGGAGGAAAGGATGGGGGTCGTCTCACTGAGGCAGGAGGGGGTGTGAAGGCAAACTGCCCTGCCAGCTGGCGGACACCCACCAACCACATGCACAGGTGGGTGTGTGAGTTATTCTCCAGACCTAGGTTCTCAGGCACAGAAAAGTCAGTCCTGTGTGTGTATTAAGTAGAGCTCAGGAGTGGTACCAGCTGTTCACCAGATGAATGCAGCTGGAAGGACAGTTCAGATGGGAGTTTCCAAGAAGGAGCTAAGAATGGAGGTGAGTGGGTGTCAGCCCAGCGACAGAAGCCCTGGAAGCCAAAAAAAAACGATGTGAAATCCAGATGATGTTTAAAGGGGGGAGCCAGAAGTCGGACTCCAGACGCCAGGCAGTGGAGTGGTGGCTGTGAGGGTGGAGCAACAGCTGAGGTCCCAGCCAGGCCTGGCTCCTGGGGGCTCAGTCCTGCTTCCACTTGCTGCTGGCTTGCTGATCTTGAGACACTGCCTCACCTCAGCTGAACAGCTCCAGTCCCTGGGAGGGCTCCATACACTTCTGCCTGCCACCAGGGGATCAGTCAGGCACAGATGGGACTACAGAGCAAGACTGCCTTCAGCAGGGGCTGTGGATCCCCTGTGGTTGGCGGGTGTCTGCCAGTTGGCTGGGCAGTTCACCTCGACACCCCCTCCTGCCTCCTGAAAAGACCCCGGAGGAGGGCCACATGGTTCAGGCACATTTTAAGCAGAGAAAATACTGAGCCAGATAGGATTGCACAGGTTCCCGCACGGGTCCTGTGGACACCTTAGCCCTTGGCAAGGAGGTATTCCCGCCACAGGCCCCATCTAGTGGTGGTTGCCAGCCCGCTGTTCCCAGCACTCTGCCTCAGTTCCCATCAGTTTATGGCAAGTGCCCCTTCTCCAGTGGTTTTAGAGTCCTGAGCTAAGAATAAAACTTGAGGGCCTTTCTTGGTGCGATGTTCCGGGCGGACCACAAGGCGGCGCCAGAGTCCGGCAAGTGAGGGCAGGAGACCAGTGAAGATCCAGACCCGGTTCACGTTGATAAACATCCAAGGAGCCAAGTGCCTGAGATGCCTGGCAGTTTCTCCTAGGAATTCTACAGCATGTGAGGTACTGAAGCGGGTGTTTTGTTTTGTTCTGGGAGAAGTGCCCCCCGGGGCTCTGATTGTGACTAGACCCCGATGGAGTGCCTTCAGCGGCTCCGGGTCTTGCCCGCCCTTTCACCACCCCAGCTTCCCAGGAAGAGGGCGGGTTTACCGCTCAGGCTCCCTTTGTCCCAGCGCACTGTGCTGAGACCAGCCCCAGCTCCTGGGATCCAAGCCCCACCGGCGTTTGTTTAGAGAAGGCACCCTTTCACGCTGTGGGTCTCAGCCCTGGCCTCTGCCTCCCAGCCACTTGGGGTCCTCTAGAAATTCACACCATGGTGGCCAGGGCTGATTCCAGAGATTCTGTGAGTTGGCCTGAGACATTGCTGTGTGGTGAGGCCCTCAGGTGCCCAGGGCCCACTACTGCCTTGCTGAGGTCAGCCCACCGCTTGGGTGAGCTGGTTCTGGCTGCGCCAGGTGAATGGGGAGTGGCACGGGCAGGAGGGCTGGTCAGCCCAGGTATGTGTCCCCGGGAGGGCTCATGGTTCCTTTCTGCTGCGCTGTTTCTCTGGAGACCTTTGGGGAAGCGGCTAGAATGGTTGCTGCCTAGCTGGGTGCAGACTGGCCAAGCAGGTTTGTGTTCAGGATGCACCCCGAGGCTGTGGTGGTGGCCTGAGGCACGGCTTCTACTGTCAGCGTCAAGTGTGGGATGCAGGCCCCCCTTGCCCCGCCCGCCCCCACTCTGGGCCCAGCCCCCGCTCCTCTCCCCTAGGCACTTGCAATTCACAGTTGTGACTCTAATCTTCTAGAGGAACGGCAAATCCTCCTAACTTCCGGGTCAGGGAAGCCAGGAGCAGCAGGGCAAATCCTCCTAACTTCCGGGTCAGGGAAGCCAGGAGCAGCAGGGCAAATCCTCCTAACTTCCGGGTCAGGGAAGCCAGGAGCAGCAGCTGCAGCCCGGGGGCAGTGAGGGGGGGGGCACCGTGTCTGTGGCACCAGGCAGTGCCTACCCCGGAGGTCCCAGCCTGTGAGGTCACACTGCTGAGTGCCACCAGGGGCCTCCAGACTCGCTTCAGGTGTCCGCCTTCCTCAGCGGCCAGCATGGCTGGTTCAAGACCAGACCCCTTGCCAGTGTCCATGGGACCGTACTGGCCCACCTTGCCAGCTTCTTTCTTTTTTAAAAAACTAAAGCAAGGCTAGCCGAGTTGCAATTTACAGTGAAATCCACCCTTCTTGGTATCCAGTTCTCTGTATTTTGTTCCGCTGTGGAACCACCACTGCAGTCCAGAGAAAAGATTCTCATCACCCCAACCCCAGTTCGCTCTTGCACCCCAGTCCTTGGCAGCAGCCACGGGAGTTTTCCAGCATCTCCTTGTCACTCCCCTGGCAGAGTTTGGACTCACTGATTCCCCTCTGTGCCCTGCAGACCTTGGGCCCTGATCTCACCACGTACTGTCCCCCTGCTCAGAATCCGCCTTCTTCCCAGGACGCCCTGAGTTAATTCCTTCACATCCTTCAGCGCTCACCTCGTGTCATTTTTCAGGACATGTCCCCGCACCCCAGATTGAGACCCACTTTACAAACCACTGCTGGGCTCTGGAAGGCACTTGGGGGTGGGGTGGTGGTTTGTAATTAATCAGGGGATAAAGGCTGCCTCCCCTCCCCTTTAAACTTCAGAACCCATGCAGGCAGGAGTGTGTGTTTTGCTCATCAGTGTATCCCCTGGAGCAGAGAAGGTGCTCAAAGTTTGTTGAATTAATGAAAGGAAATCCCAATGACAGGCACCCCCCCCCCCAGCCCCAGCCCGGCATCCTGATGCGCTGACCCTGCTCTGCCTTCCTCCAGAGCACCGCTAAGCTAGCCCCTGTCCTCATGTGGGTACCACTACCACCTGCCGCTAAACCGAAATCCCCACCCAGCCAGAATTTTAGCTTTTGTTCACGGACAGAGCAACGTCTGGCACCTAACAGGCCCTCGGTTAATTTGTGTTCTCGAAGGCTCCGACATCTCCCTGGGAGGTCTAGCCCATCCTCGCACTCCCAGGCCCCCTCCCCTCCCCCAGGCTCCGGGGTCTCTACCCCCAGGAGATGGGGGCCTTCCAACCAGCTGCTGCTTTCCAGGTGGGACCCATTAGTTGTTGGGGCAGATGACCTGGATGCTCCCAGGGCAGGACCATGTTTACAGAGTGGATGCTCAATCCCGGATGAAAGTGAATTTAGAACTAGTGACCCAGGGACTGGGTCCCTTTGGTCCGCAATCTGTCAGTTCGTGCTAAGTCACTTCAGTTGTGTCCGACTCTTTGGGACCCCATGGACAAGGCTCCTCTGTCCATGGGATTTTCCAGGCAAGAATATTGGAGTGGATAGCCATTTCCTTCTCCAGGGGATCTTCCCAACCCAGGAATCGAACCCACTTCTGTGTGTCTCCTGCATTGGCAGATGGGTTCTTTACCACTAGCGCCACCTCTACTCTCTAAAAGTGCACGGAACCGCCAACCTCGCCTTTCTCACGCCATGATTGCCGATGCATTCAGACAGTCTATATACTTGATTTGATGATGTGACCAAAACCCTGGGGACCCAGTTCAGTTCAGTTGCTCAGTTCAGTCCGACTCTTTTTGACCCCATGGACTGCAGCAAGCCAAGCCTCCCTGTCCATCACCAACTGCCAGAGCTTGCTCAAACTCATGTCCATAGAGTTGGTTATGCCATCCAATCATCTCATCCTCTGTCATCCCCTTCTCCTGCCTTCAGTCTTTCCCAGCATCAGGGTCTTTTCCAATGAGTCAGTTCTTCCCATCAGGTGGCCAAAGTATTGAAGTTTCAGCTTCAGCATCAGTCCTTCCAATGAATATTTAGGACTGATCTCCTTTAGGATGGACTGGTTGGATCACCTTGCAGTCCAAGGGACTCTCAAGAGTTTTCTCCAACACTGCAGTTTAAAAGCATCAATTCTTCGGCGCTCAGCTTTCTTTATAGTCCAACTCTCACATCCATACACGGCTCCTGGAAAAACCGTAGTTTTGACTAGACGGACCTTTGTCGGCAAAGTAATGTCTCTGCTTTTTAATATGCTGTCTAGGTTGGTCATAGCTTTTCTTCCAAGGAGCAAGTGGGGATCCGGAGACTGTTGTTAAGAGATTCAGGAGCCTTCTGGGGACTGTTTTCCCTACTTCCACCTCTTTCGCTCGGACTTGGGCCAGGACAGATTCCAGATCAAAGAAAGCTTCGGGTTCTAGGGCGTGACCCCTGGTGGCCCGAGGGTGAGCCCGGGGCAAGGGGGGGCGGGGCGGGCCCGCGCTCGGGGGCGGGGCCTGATCCTCGGCGGGGCGGGACCTGGTCCTCAGCTGGGCGGGGCCTGATCCTCGGCGGGGCCGGGCGGGCGCGCGTCCCGGGCCGACCCGCAGGCGGGCGCACTCGGGCTCAGCCATGCCGGCGGCGCGTGTGGAGTACATCGCGCCCTGGTGGGTGGTGTGGCTGCACAGCGTCCCGCACCTCGGCCTGCGCTTGCAGCCGGTGGACAGCACCTTCAGGCCCCGCGATGAGAGTTACCAGGAGGTGAGTCCGCGACCCGGCGCCCCAGGTCGCCGCACCGCCCGTTCCCGCCTCCCAGCCCGCCGCGCTCGGCGCGCCTCCAGACCCCACACCCCTCCCTCCCCACACTCTCCCCGCAGCCCCTTTCCCCCGCGGGTCCTTGGCCCACGGCCCTCCCGTCTGGGAACCTCACGGGCCTGGACAACTGGAAAGACGGGCGTCAAGCCGGCCAACGGCGCGGGGGAAGGGCGCGTCCCGCGGGGCGGGGGCGGGGGCCGAGCGCCCGGGAGAGGGCCGCGCCGCTCGGGGGTCGGGGCCGGGGGTGCGTCGGCGCCTGAACCGGTGAGTCTCGCGCGCCAGCTGCGGGGGCGGGACGGCGGGGCGCTCCCCGGGGTCCCCTCCTCCTGCGGGGAGAAGTTTGGGAAGAAACAGACTGGAGCCTCCGGGTTCGTCTCCGCGGCACCCCGCCGCCCAGCCCCTGCCTGCCCCTCCGCCTGGGCCCCTCCTGGAAGAGCTAGAGGAGAGGGGTGTGGACCCGCTGCTTCATGCGGCTATTGGGGGAAAGAGAATGCCCCCCCACACCCCCACCTCATCCTCTGTACAGACACACCTCTGAGCCCTGGATTTCTGGGGTCTGGCCGGCTTGGCCAGCCTCTTCCCCCATCCCCGCAGTTCTGCCCTCGCCCGCTCCCTGCTGGCCCTTCCCTCCCCGGTTTCTGCACCCCTAGGGGGAACGGGTGCTCCCCTAGGCTTCCCCGCCCAGACTGAGTGCAGAATCTCCCAGCCTGGCCAGGTCTGGCCCAGCCCAGTTCAGCCCCCGAGGCCAGGCTGAGTCAGTTTTCTGTCGGGTCAAAGATTCCGCGGCTGGGAAACCCGAGATGGGGCCCGTTTGTTTAGACCTTTGCAGCAATCTGGGGACTTTGACCCCCGGCGGGCAGTTTCTCCACTATCTACCCTTATGGGGCGGGTCCTGGCAGAGCCGGGCTGCGGAGGTCAAGCTGGCAGTCAGCTGTTCGCCTCTCCCCTGCCAGGACTTTCTCCTGCAGGGTCCCAGGGATCCTGATCCAGTGGGGTGTGCAGGGCACCGCTGACTGGGGAGTCTAATAATAACCTCTAGCGTCCTTGTCACCCGTGGGCCCCAGGCAGATGGTGCCTGCCCTTCCAGAAGTGGGAGTGGACCGGGCCCCCCTTCCTGCTGCTGGACGGGGAGCAGTCGGCCAGTTTGGCTTCCCCAGCTTGCACCCTTCCCGGTCTGCACGCACCCCCTCCCTGAGCCCTGCCTGGGGAAGGCCGCTGGCTCCCTGAGAATGTGGTCGCCTGGGGAGAACTCCAGGGAATCTTCCGCTCCCAGTGAATGCATGAAAAGAGGCGGATATGATTTCAGAGACAGCTGTGTTGCTTGCAGATTGTGTGTGTGTGTGTGTGTGTGTGTGTGTGTCTGACCCCACATCTGCTTGTCTCAAACCCCGCGCCCCAGATCCTGCCCTGGGGTCTCCCACCGTAGCTTTCTTCTTTCCCCTGGAGGAAAAGTAAGCTCCTGCCTGGGTGGAGATGACCTTCAGGTGTGAGGAGGGGGCTAGACAGGACAGACAGCTGCTGTTTGGCTGTCCTGGTGGGCCTGAGTCTGCCCCAACCCACTTGGTCCCCTGGAGAGGTGACAGCCAAGCCAGAGGGACTGACTCTCAGTCCGTGTCCCTCTCCTCCCTGTGTCAGACCCTGGCACTCCAAGGGGCATCCCCTTCCCCCGGCCTCACCCCCACCCTCCTCGCCCTGCTCAGTCAGCCCGAGGGCCCTGCCTGGGATCCTAGTGCGGTGGTACTGGACAGGACTGGACGGGAAGTCTGGCTCTGGGTGTTTATTTCAGGCGGCTCCCGTTCTGGTAAGTTCCCCTGGTGTCTGACCACAGGTCTCATCTGGAAGTCCCCTTCCTCCTGAGCAGCAGTCACCGCCCACGCCAGTTAGCACCATCGATTGGGCACCTCCTCCTGTCGATCATCTCAGCGCTCGGCAGCCTCCTGACTGGGGAGAAGCCCTGTGCCAGACGTGGGGTCACATGCTAACCATGCCGCCAAGGCCTTCGGGGCTCAGCAGCTGAGTAGCTGGGAGGGGGCTGTGCGTTGGAATCCAGTTTTGTCACTTACCGTGTGACCATGGCAGGCGCCTGTACCCCTCTGAGACTCCCTTCCCTCTTCTGCAAGTAGTAAATAAGCTGTCCCTTGAAACATGCTTAGTACCTGGAGGGTCCCCTCGCACGTGGTGGACTGGCCTGGATGTTCAACAGTGCGTCCAAGAACAGTGACGCATGGAGGATGCAGACGAAGGATCCTCTGCTGTCACGATCAGGAAGGACTGAAAGACACGTGCAGAGGGGACTGCAGCTCATGCCCCGGAGGGCCAAGTGAACAGCGCCGCCTTGTGGTACAACGTGTGTGCGTGCGCGTGCACGTGGGCACCCACACTCGTGTGTAGACACCAAGGATTAAGTGGAGCTGGGACCAGGCAGTCAAGATGAAGGACAGCTCAGGGGAGGGGGCGGGGGCGGGCTGTGCCTGGGATCTGGAAGGTACAAGGAAGCCCGAGGGACGAGCAGATCGCCTGGTGACGACCCGGACATTCTGAGCAAAGTCAGCCCCAGGACTTCTCGAGGAAGCAGGGCCCCCCCTGCTCACTTTCTGGGCTCTTGGGAGCTGCCGCGGAAGCTGGTGGGTCGATCTTTCCACCCCTTCCTGCCAGTGGACTGGACCCTGAGTCCTCGCCCGGATCACCTGGGCCCCATCCACCAGGCTCCTGGGGAGGTGGCGAGCCCCAGGCCGAAGGGGCGCCCCCGCCCGGCTGGGCCCCCAGCTCCAGGTGGGGAAGCTGCCGAGACCCTCCTCACCTTTGCCCGGGTGAGATGGGGTGGGGATGGAGCGATCCCGGCGTCAAAGAGCTAGTGAAAGGACCCCGTCGTCGTGTAGTGGGTATAAAGCATGTGGCCAGCGCCGGGCGCTTCGTAAGTTGCCACAAGCCCCAC
Organism: Moschus berezovskii; assembly: GCF_049115385.1. Lineage (NCBI taxonomy): Eukaryota > Metazoa > Chordata > Mammalia > Artiodactyla > Moschidae > Moschus > Moschus berezovskii. The sequence goes on along the minus strand of NC_142479.1, from coordinate 68,310,773 downwards.
TTGGCACGGAGGAGGCCCCCGCCGGCCAGGTGTCTCATGGGCAGAGTTGGGGAAAGGGCCCTGACACTGCCCCCAGCTGTGTCTCCCCAAACCAGCAACCCCGGGTTCCCCCTTCAGTGGCCCCGTCACCATCCATCCCAGAGAGATGGGAGGGCAGACACTGAGGTCCCGGTGCCTTTGTGAGGCTGGAGGCTCCAGACACTGCTGCGTGGAGGTTCGCTGCGCCCCTGCTGCCCGGCCGGACCCCCTGCCTGCTCCCTCTGCCACCTTTGCTCTCCCGCTTCTGCTGGCCGGCCATTGTCTTGGGTTGGGACATGCGTGAGGAAGCAGAGGAGGCAGTCTTCACTTTTTACACGTATCTCCATGTGTTAACTCTGGGCAGTCCTGTTCATAGGCTCCGCAGAGTCTCAAACACTCTCAGGGGAGGGTTGGATCCAAAGCTATGGGGCTCCCCCAACTTGGGGGCCTTTCTCAGGAGGAAAGACCACGCTGGGAACCCTCCCCGCCCCACCCAGCCTGCAGGATTTGAGAGGAGCCAAAGGATGAGGAAGCCCCATTCATCCAGCGTGAAGCTTGAGTCATGGTCAGCGGACACTCACGCTGCCCCCCACCGCCGCCCCATTCCCACCAGCCCAGGAGGTGGGGGAGCTTAACCCTTTCCAATCAGGGCCTCCCCCTGCAGCTCCCCGCCCTCTGGCCTCACCCCTGGGCTGGCACCCTCTTCATCTCCTGGGGTCTCGGGGTGAGGGGTGCTCAGGATATTGCCCTCTCCTTCCCCTGCCCAAGTGCAGAAGCCCCTGGGGGCTCAGCTGCCACCTCGGCCTTCCTAGAAGGCCCGTTGGTCACTGCTGCCCCCAGCTGGGGTCCTGGGTTCATCTGGTTTCTGTTTACGAAGTGACAAACCAGAATGAGTGGAAGTCGCTTGGATGATGGGGCAAGGCCTGAGCCCTGATGCGGGGGCCGTGGGCTGGCTGTTGGGTGGCTCAGGGAGGTGGTGGTGGCCACAGGGGCTGGGAACCTGTCCTTTCTCGGGTCTGTCAGCGCAGGAGGGCATGTGAGTCGACTTCCTGGCTTCCTGCAGGCAGGACATCCTCCCTGTAACACCCAGAGGTATGTAACGGAGACCTAAAGAGTCTGTTAGGAGCAGGAAAACTGTTGCCTGTTAGAGGGTGGCAGGTGACAGCCCCGTGACGGGGGAGAAGGTTCTGCAGGCTTCTCTTCCCTCCCTCCTTCAGCCCCTCCTGCCTCCAACATTAACCCTGACCCTGGGCTTCCAGGTGGCTCAGCAGTAAAGAACCTGCCTGCCAAGGCAGGAGACTCGGGTTTGATCCCTGGGACGGGAAGATCCCCTGGAGAAGGAAACGGCAACCCACTCCAGTATTCTTGCCTGGGAAATCCCATGGACAGAAGAGCCTGGCGGGCCACAGTCCATGGGGTCACAAAAAGTCAGACACAACTTAGTCGCTAAACAGCCCAAACCCATATCCTAGCTCCTCTGCCCCTGCCCTCGTGCTCCCAGTGCTGGAAGAAAGTTCTGGAAGAGAACTGCTAACAAAAGGCCCTCCAAGTTTGGATTTCCCAGGCATGGCCTCCCTGGGCTGGGCCAAAGCAGGAGTAAAAGAATTGAGGCCAGACACCCGGCTTGAGAGGCCCCTCGGCCTGAGAATCCCAGGGCCCTGCCCACAGTACGGGTCTTGCAAGAGGCCAGGAGGCCCGAGTGTGTTGGGAGGGGTGAAATGGGGGAGCAAACCCAGGGGCTCCAGGGGTAGGGACGGGCTGTGGTTTCTAGACACTCAGGTGGCTCCACCCCAAGTCGTGATTACTTCCCGGAGGTCCTGCTGTGCCGGATAGGGGCCCGTGGTAGAGTCCATGGGTTTTCCTGTTTGGGGGGAGATCGAGGGTGAGATTGTCTAGGGAAGCTAGGAGGAGGTCTGACTGTTAGCCGGTCTCTGATCTATGCAAAAGGTTTATCCGGGTTTTGTTTTGTTTTGTTTTCATTAGGATTAACTTATAGGGACGTGTGCTCTCTTAGTAAGTGTGCACCTCAGTACGTGTGTGTGTGTGTGTGTGTGTGTATGAGAGGGACACCACCCCGGGCAACATGTATCCCTGACCCCCCAGGAGGCTCCGTCTCACTGGATTCCCTCCCAGAGGTAGTTGCATCTCAGACCCCTGTCCCTGCAGGTGAGTCTCTCTGACTTCGCATCTTACGTCAGTTAAACTACTCAGTGCTTCCAGACTTGAGCGCGATACAGGCCCCGTGGCTCTGTCTCCCTTGCTCCTTGCTGTATCGCGCTGTAACGTTCACCTGGGTCACTGGCTGTTGCTGCACTTTTCACGGCTGCACAGTATTCCGTTCTGTGGCTCTAGCGCCTGTTATATGTCAGATCTCTTGTTGGTGAGCATTTGGGGTGCTTCCGGCGCTTCACTCTTACTGCAGTGTTAGGCTGTGGTGAATGGCTGTCGGGGGGCGGTGGGGACACAAGCCCTCCTTTCTGCCAGGGGAAGGAGAAAGGTGCCGGCTCAAGGGGTTGGCACACTGCACAGTGGTCTGCAACTTGTGAAGGGGATCCTGGGCTCTAGCAGAGGGGCCTCGTGCCTGCGAGGGGGTGGCCAGGACAAAGCGTGGCCTTTACACCCACCCCTCAGTCAGGAGACGCTCTGCATTTCGGTGCTCTGCTGGGCGAGTCTGAGGGAAAGGTTCCACTGCCGTGAACAGTTTGAGAACGTCTGTGGACACCACTCAGTGCTCCCTAGACTTGAATGGGATACAGCCCCGCCGGTCAGCTCTTGGCGCTCTTCTGATTCACTGGGCCCAGGGTGGAGCTGGAGGTGGTGCATACTGCATCTCAGAAGAGGTCAGTGCTGCAGTGCTGGTGAACTCCACTTTGAACAGCAAGGCTCTGAACCCCTGTATTTTCTTGGGCTCCAAAAATCACTGCAGACGGTGCCTGCAGCCATGAAATTAAAATACGCTTGCTCCTTGGAAGAAAAGCTATGACCAAGCTAGACAGCATATTAAAAAGCAGACACATTACTTTGCCGACGAAAGTCCATCTAGTCAGAGCTATGGTTTTTTCAGTAGTCATGCATGAATGTGAGAGTTGGACTGTAAAGAAAGCTAAGCCCTGAAGAACTGATACTTTTGAACTGTGGTGTTTGAGAAGACTCCTGAGAGTCCCTTTAGTCCATCCTAAAGGAAATCAGTCCTGAATATTCTTTGGAAGGACTGACACTGAAGCCGAAATTCCAATCCTTTGGCCACCTGGTGTGAAGAACTGACTCATTTGAAAAGACCCTGATGCTGGGAAAGATTGAAGGCAGGAGGAGAATGGAACGACAGGGGATGGGTGGTTGGAGGGCATCACTGACTCAATGGACATGAGTTTGAGCAAGCTCCAAGAGTTGGTGAAGGACAGGGAAGGCTGGTGTGCTGCAGTCTTGCTGCTGCTGCTAAGTCACTTCAGTCGTGTCCGACTCTGTGCGACCCCATAGACGGCAGCCCACCAGGCTCTGCCATCCCTGGGATTCTCCAGGCAAGAACACTGGAGTGGGTTGCCATTTCCTTCTCCAATTCATGAAAGTGAAAAGTGAAAGTGAAGTCGTTCAGTCGTGTCCGACTCTTCGGGACCCCAGGGACTGCAGCCCACCGGGCTCCTCGGTCCATGGGATTTTCCAGGCAAGAGTACTGGAGTGGGGTGCCCCTGCCTTCTCCATGCTGGAGTCCGTGGGGTCGCAAAGAGTCAGACACGACTGAGCGACTGAACTGAGCTGAAACCCCTATCTGTCCTTGACCTTCCCCATGGCCCGGGGCCACAGGGCCTCCAGTGAGCAAGCGGCTTGCCCTGGGGGCTGGTGCTGGGGGCTGACAGTGTCAGTTGCCAACCACATCCAATTCTTCTGCGACCTTGTAGACTATAGCCCTCCAGACTCCTCTGTCCATGGAATTCTCCAGCAAGAATACTGGAGTGTGTAGCCATTTCCTCCTCCAGGGGATCTTCCTGACCCTGAGATTGAGCCCTGGTCTCCTGCATTGCAGGCAGATTCTTTACAGTCTGAGCCACCAGGGGGCCGGCAGGGCCGGCTCCTTTCCACAGTCTCCCAGGCCAGCCTCCTGACTCTGTGCATGGGACAAGCCTAGTGATCCAGGCTCAGGGGCCTCCGCCCTGCCACCCCAGGAGGACTTCCACAGGGGGACGCGTGTGTTCAGGTCCAGTGGGCCTTCTCAACCGCCCGGAGGAGGAGGGCTCGCCCTCCCCGCCGCTGAGCCAGGAGGGTGGCAGGGCAGGTTCCTGGCAGTGTCCGTGATGCATTTACGCCAGGTGGAGGCGAGAGCCACGCTTTGTCACAGCCACCTATCCCTCACCCAAGTGGGCCGTCTCTCCGTCCACTTCTGGGCTGTCCCCATCGCCTTGGCCGTTTGTCCGTGAGGCTCAGGAGTCTGTCAGTGCAGGAGACCAGCAGAGCAGGTGCTCCCTCTCCCCTGTGAGGCTCCACCCCTTCCTGCCAAGATGACCTCAGAGTGCAGGCCTCAGCCTCCAGGCGTGCACACGCTCCAGCCTGAGACTTGTCTTCTCCTTAGACCGGAAGGATCCCGGTGTCTCCCCCAATCTGCCCATCTCCCCGCTGTGGCGGCCCAGACTGGAGCGCTGGAGGTTCCCAGCTGGGGGAGACTCGGGGGCACGTGTGCAGCAGGGCGAGGCCGTAAGCTCAGGAGCCTGACTTAGAGCCAGGTCCAGCCCTGGGGCCATCTGGTGTCCATCTGGCTGAGTCAGGAGACTGGAGGGCAAGGAGTAGGGGGCTCTGGGCCAACAGCAGCCCCCTTTGTAGGACCCTGTGGTGCTCGGCAGGCCTGAGACGGCATCTCCTCCCTTTCAGGATTCTGGGCTTGGCTGCCACCCTTGGCATCTGGGGGTCACTGTCCCTTTTGGGGTGCGGTAGAAGGGACCTCCGCAGGTGCATCTCCTGACATCCCCCAACTCCTAAAGTGAGGCTCAGAGAGGGCAGATACGCCAGGACGTCTGCCCCCGGCCCCTGCTCAGCTTCTGAGACACCCCGCCCAAGCCCTGCCTCCTCGGGAGGCCTCGGATACTCCGGTCATGTGGACGTCCCTCTCCTTGTCTCCCTTGGTCACACCAAGCATCGCCCACAGGCCCCACGGTTTGGGGACAATTCCTGCTTGTCTTTTGAGTGACTCAGAGCACCCATTAGGCAGGGTCTGGTCCTGACCTTCATCCAGGTGTGTAAGCCCCAGATGGGGGGCCAGCCTTGAGCCACACCTCCTGCCTCCTCTTGTCTTGGGCCTCTGCCCCCTCCCACACCTCAGCTCCATCTCACCCCAACTCCTGGCGAGCGAGGGCAGGGTGCCTTATACAGAGCGGGAGCGTCAGTCCTGGGAAGGGGGCATCGGACGTACAGCTCAGTTGCGGCTCCCGCAGCCCCACTGAGCTCAGGGCCCTTCCCCGCACCCCCAGGACCCAGCGCTGACCCCCGGCCTCTCCCTCCTCAGTCGCTGCTGCTCCTGGGGCTGGTGGCTGCCGTCGGCCTGGGCCTGAACCTCGTCCTCCTCGCGGCCTACCTGGTCTGCGCGTGCTGCTGCCGGCAGGACGACGCGGTGCAGACCAAGCGCCCCCGCTCCTGCTGCGTCACCTGGACGGCCGTGGTGGCCGCGCTCATCTGCTGGTGAGTGTCCGTCTGGGCCAGGCGGGGGCGGGGAGGTCGCAGCGCGGAGGTGCGAGGCGGACAAGCGGAGAAAAGCGGCTGACCGTCTGGGTCTCGCCCATGGTCAGCCCCTTGACCAGGACGCCTCTTCCCCACCTTCCGCCTCCAGCCCCACCCCATCATAACAGACCCCAGGTGGCTCATCAGCTGTCTGCCCACGTGGTCTTGCCTGAGCTCTGGGAACCTCGGTGGGAGAGCCTGTCTCAGGGGTGCATGCTGTCTGCTTTCTCCCCAAGCGGTGGGAATCAGATGTCCCGGGTGGTTATGGGAAGCTCCCTAGCATCCCAGGCCGCCACCCCCAGTGTGAGCCTCTCCAACCCTTCAGGGAGCTCCCTGGGCAGTTGACCGGCGGCAACTCCGCTCTCTGCATCCCATCCCCTCCCAGCTGCCGCCCTGGGTCTGCGATCAGAGTCTGACTCCAGCTCAGATCAATCCCACCTTCTACAAGATCAATAGCTCTTAGCGCCCTCAGCCAGTTCTTCTCTGCTCAATAGTGAGAATCTCTAACTTCATGTCCGAGCTGAGCTACTGCTCAAGAAGTGTCCACGCACACATGGGCCTTGTTTTCTAATGAGTTGTACTTTTCGTGTTTTCTTTCTTTTTTTTTTTTTTTAATTTTCATTTATTTGGCTGCACTAAGTTTTAGTTGAGGCATGCGGGGTCTAGTTCCCTGACCAGGGATTGAACCCCAGCCTCCTGCATTGGGAACACGGAGTTTTAGCTACCGGACCACCAGGGAAGTCCCAGGAGTTGTTTTTCCTTGTTTTTGTACCTACAAAGGTTTTCCCAAAAGCCTCCGGCCCGCCTGAAACACTCTGGGGGATGGTCCTGCTGGATTTGACCCGCTGTTTCCGGATGAGGGAGGCAGATGGGGTCCAGTGAGCCCGGGCTGTGAGGACACGTGGGGGCTCGTCCCCGGAGGCTCACGGCGCCCCAGGGCTGTCTGCTAGATCACATTTGCCGTGTGGAGCTCAGATCAGGGCCGGGTCGGAGTGAGTTGAGGAAGGGAGGCAGGGAAGGGAGTCAACGAAAGCAGGAGGAGGAGGGACCCAGAGTGAGACTGGGGGTGAGGAGGGAGCGGTCTCGCTGAGCTCTGACGCCAGGCTGGTGCCGTTAAGGGGGTTCAAAGCTGGGTGAACAGTTCTGGGTGAATGCAAAGGGTGTTGATCTACACGTTGGTTCACCAAAGTGTAGCTGACACACGCGTGTGCATGCGTGCGTCAGACCCACGAAGCAGATGGGAACCTTGTTTCAAAATGCACGTTTCAGACCACACTGATAACAACGGGTGCAGCGTGGACCGCCCCCCTTACCCTCCAGGTGATTATGTCCTGCGGTCCATGGACCATTTCCTCAGACACCCTGAATTAGGGGTCAAGGGCGCCCTGGAAGGAGGATTCTGTAACAGCCTCCCAGGGGATTCCTTCGCGGGTCCTGTCCGTTTCAAAGAAAAAGGATAAGTGTAAACACATGTAGCTTCACCCCCACCCCCAAAACCAGTGTTTTGGATGAAAACTGGAGGAGGCTGTTCAATGACTCTTCAGAGGACCCCCAGTGGTATGAGTCAGATAAAGTACGATCAGTGACAAAGGCAAGATTCGAGGTGATTTGCTCAGGCTGGAATGTTGGACCCAAACCAACCAGATGAAATTTCACGGAGATGGATTTAGAGTTCTGCTTTTGGTTAAAACAAAACAAAAGTCAGCACACCATAGCGGGAGGCGGCGCACCGGGCTTCGCGGCAGTCCTTGGGGAGAAATCCAGGGGTGTCTGTGGACACAGGGTCAGTGGCGGGGAGGGAGGCCCCCGGGGCGTTAGCCCCAAGCTCGGAGCTGGAGGGACCACCTGGGCGCGTCACTCAGAGCACGGACGACCCGAGAGAGACGAACCAGAGGTAGACTGGGGTCTGGACGAGTGACAAGGAGGGTGATACGGAGCCCCATCCAGCAGGTCATCTTGCAAAACTGGAGGCTTGTTCCAGGCTGACCCTGAGGACAGCCAGAAACCAGTGGGTGTGTGGTTTAAGGAGGCAGGCTTCGAGCTCAACATAAGAAGGGACTTTCTGGATCCCTGGTGTTCCAGTGGTGAAGAATCCGCCTGCCAACACGGGGGACATGGGTTCGATCCCTGGTCCAGGGAGATCCCACCTGCTGCAGGGCAGCTGTGCCTGTGCCACCAGAAAGACAGGCCCGCACATCACAGCAAAGAGCAGGACTTTCTAGAAGCCAGAACTTTTCAGTAGGATGGGCACCGTCGGGGGGTGGGGGAAAGGATAGAGAACAGAGGGGGAGTCCCCAACAGTATGAGGATTTCGGAGAAGCAGGTGTGATTTCACGAGACTTCAGTGGTCCCCAAGCCCAAGTGTGTCAGTGTCCCCTGGGGAGCCCTGAAAGATATGGGTTCCTGAGCCCCTCCCTGACTTACTGCCAGCATCAGAATCCCTGGGGCCTAGCCAGCAAAATCTTCCACCCTTCGGAGCCCTGGAACTAGAGAACTGGGAGTGTTTTCCCACCGGCTAAATGAAACGTGCTGTAGAACAAGTCGGTCAGGCCAGAGCCTTCCCCTCTTGCCTGGCCAACACACTTGCCAGAAGTGTAGACCACCCGCTCTCCCCTACCCGCTCAGCTGAAGTCAGGCACCCGCTCTGATGGATGCTTAGAGCCTCTTGCACCATAATTGCCAAGACCTAGTGACTCTGGGAGAGACTCAGGGCAGGAGGAGAGGAGGGCGGCAGGGGCCGAGATGCTTGGACATGAGTCTGAGCACACTCCGGGGGATCGCGGAGGACAGGGAGGCCTGGCGTGCTGCAGTCCGTGGGGTCACACAGAGCCAGACGTGACCTGGCAGCTGAGCAGCAGCAGTAGAAGCGACCAAGATGCGCTTCAGGAGGTGAACGGCTCAGTTGTTCTCGTTCGAACACTGGGGTGTCATTCAGCTCAAAGAAAAATGAGCTGTCGAGCCACGACAGGACGTGGAGGAACCTTAAATGCACATGGAAGGGCTCCGTACTGTATGATTCCAACCATATGACGTGTTGGAAAAGGCAAATCTGTGGAAACGGTGAACACGTGAGTGGTTGCCAGGGTTTGGGGAGGGGGAGGGGTGACTGGCTACGGCACAGGGTTTTAAGGGCCGGGGAACTACTCCGTGTGGCGCTGTAATGGCAGACACGTGTCCTTACACTTCTGCTCAAAGCCATAAGACCCTGCAGGGTGACCCTAAGGTGGACTGCGGGCTTTGGGCGGTAGTGGTGTGTCCTCACAGGTTCATCAGTCATAACAATCGTCCCCTTCTGGTGGGGGCTGTGGATGGTGGGGGCGTCTGTGTGAGACGGGGACTTCCATATACTTTCCCTTCACGTTCATTGTGCAGTGAAAACAGCACTAAAAACCAGTGTCCTGAAAAAAACCGTCTCCCCCAGGTGTCACCTCTAACTCTGGGGTCTCGCCCACAGCGCTGCGGTGGGCGCGGGTTTCTATGGAAACAGCGAGGCCAACGACGGGGTATACCAGCTGCTCTTCGCCCTGGACAACGCCAACCACACCTTCTCTGGGATCGATGCGCTGGTAAGGTCCCGGGCAGCCGGGCGCGGCCCGCGAGGTCAGCCTGGTCCCCACGGACGCCCCGGTCAGATCCCAGGCAGCTTGGCTCCAAGGGGGCCGGATGCCCCTTGGGGCTGCCAGTTGGTCCCGCCAGGAGCAGACAGGCCATTTCTGCTCCGCAGGCAGAGGACCCAAGCAGAAAGGTGGGTGGGGCCGGGGAGGCGGGATGGCTGTGCCATCGAATCCTGCCCACCTTTAGGAGCGCTGTGCCCGAGAGGTCCTTGAACGTGGACAATCAGCTCCTCCCCCCGACACGCGCACACACACGCGTGCGCACACACACACACACGCGCGCGCACACACACACACAGTGTTGTTTACTGGTTTACTTTTTTTGGCCGCGCTGGGTCTTTGTTGATGCACGGGCTTTCTCCAGCTGCAGTGAGTGGGTTTCTCTCTTGCAGTGTCTTCTCTTGTTCAGAGCACGGACTCCAGGGCCCACGGGCTTCCGTAGCTGCAGCTCCGGGGCCCTGAAGGGCCAGCTCAGTAGTTGTGACGCTCCGGCTTACTTGCTCTGCAGCGCGTGGGATCTTCCCGACCCAGGGATCAAACCCGCGTCCCCTGCATCGGCAGGCAGCTCCTTTCCCACTGAGCCACCAGGGAAGCCCCTCCCCCAGTGTTTTCTGTGTTCACTGTCAGCGCTGAGTACAGAGCGTTGTGGGTCGGGTCTAGGAGATGTCAAGGGGAAAACTCTTGAAAAATGAAGTGCAGAGCCCCAAAGCCAGCACGGTGTCCTCCCAGCTCTCGATTCCAGGCGCCGTGGCTCCAGCTAGGGGCTCAGGGTGAAGGACGTGCGGGAGGAGAGGTGGGATTTTGAGCACAAGGCAGAGGTCCACTTGCTGAGCCTCGAGGGCGGGGAGGCAGGGTCTTCTGAAAATACAGACCTTGGCCCCCCAAGCTCGTCACATTCATGCACCAGGTCTTTCCAGCTGATTTCCCAGCAGCCCCAGTGTCCCGGGAGCCAGGCTCCAAGGCAGTTTTCAGAAACGCCAGTGGCTGGATGTCCACCCTGGGCCAGGTCCCCAGCAGAAGGGTGACATCAGCCAATGGCTGATTGTGTCCAGCGGCCTCAGCCACACAATCCGGCCCCGACCGGAGCATGTGGACTTCATCCCGGTGCTGCTGGAAGAGGATTCTGGAGGAGGACTCGACCCCATCGCTGCCTCCCCCCTTCCCTTAAGCTCCTCTAAGGCCTTAATCCCCCAGCCCTCCCGGGACAAGCTCCCTTAAAGAGACAGCTGTGCTGGTCCTCGGGTGGGGTGGCCGGGTGCTGGCTGCCCTGGCTCTGGCCTCAGATTAAGTCCTTCTGGGAAGCCAAGGGTCACAGGCCAGACCAGGGGCCCCGTTCTCCTGCTGAGTTCATCCGTTCCTGCCTTGTGTCTGCTGGGACCCATCCCTGGGGACCAGGAGCTAGCTGGCTGGACCTTAGGCTGGGGCAGCTGTAACGGCAAGAGTGCGGTGGCAGGTGTGGAGAAGCTGGGGGGCCGAGCGCAGGCTGACCCGCACGGGGCCAGGCACGCCCGGCCTGGGGTGGGGCTCACTCCCTGGGGCCCCCCACCCTCACTTCTGCCCCGGTGCAGAAGGGGCTCCACCCACCAGCCCCAGAACCCCAGGGGGGAAGAACTCACCCTCCAAAGGAGAATCTCTAGGGAAGCCCTGGAGCCATGATCTTCACTGGCTGATCTGTGACCATTGTAAGAATGGCCTGTGGCTCCCCCAGGGACTGAGGAAGAAAGTCCCCGAGCCATCCTGATGGGAAAACTCGAATTCTTCATGTCTTTATTGCCCAGAGATGAGCTGGGACTGGGACCACCAGGCTGGGCCCCTCGCCCCATGCTGAGAGTGCCCCAGGGCCAGGGGCACTGCCTGGAGAGGCAGGCCCTGTGCTGGGCCTCCAGGGCTGGTTTTGACCTTGGGGTGGGCTCCCAGGACCCCTAGTCCCAAGGCTTCGGGGAGACAACAGATCTTAGCAGGCCCCCAGATCTGAGGGGTGAAGGCCAAATATCAGATGAGTGATGGCTGATGAGGTGATGCCTGTGAAAATGCCTGGTTATCTACAAAGAACTCTCCTGATGTTGGTGGGGGAGCTATTATGATGCCATTATTATAATTTCTATAATAATATATGTATGTTGACTATGGCTCAGAGGATAAAGCGTCTGCCTGCAATGCAGGAGACCCGGGTTCGATCCCTGGGTTGGGAAGATCCCCTGGAGAAGGAAATGGCAGCCCACTCCAGTATTCTTGCCTGGAGAATCCCATGGACAGAGGAGCCTGGAGGGCTACAGTCCACGGGGTTGCAAAGAGTCAGACACGACTGAGCGACTTCACTTCACTTATAATAATATTATATATTGCTATTATTATCTCAGAAGAGTGGAAGCTTTGATTGGGGGGCCGGGCAGGGTACTCAGGCCTGGTCCGGAGCTAGGTGGGCCTTGCCAGGCTCCCCTTCCTGGAGCAGGAGCCCCAGGCGTACACCCTCCCAGCCTGGGGGAACCCTGTGCCACAGTTGGCAGCAGGGTCCTGAGTCAGCTGCACACACTGATTTGGGGGGTCAGGAAGGGTCGCTTGGGACGCCGTGGGTGGCTCCTTTCTCTGGATCCTGTGACCCCATCTGGACCTCTCTCAGGGCGCCTGGCCTGCCTCTAACCACTGCTGCTAAGTCGCTTCAGTCGTGTCCAACTCTGTGACCCCATGGACTGTAGCCCACCAGGCTCCTCTGTCCATGGGATTCTTCAGGCAAGAACACTGGAGTGGGCTGTCATGGCCTCCTCCAGGGGATCTTCCCGACCCAGGATCGAACCCTCGTCTCCCGTGTATCCTGCATAGTGCTTCTTTACCATCAGGGAAGCCCATTGGAGTCTCGGCTTAAAACCACGACCTGGGACTCTACACCTCTGGGAGCTCGGCTGAAAGGGTTTGAGCTGGCAGCCGGCCTGTGGGCGTGCCTTTGGGTGAAGGAACCGGGCACAGAGTTGGCGGGGCTGCCCCGGGGTGGGGCACTGGCACGTTTCAGAACTCAGCACTGGGACCCAGGGGTCTGGTCTCAGCCCTTCCCCTCCGCTCTGAGAAGGAGCTTCTCCCGGTCAGATATTTCCCAGTTTGAGCATCAGAATCCCCTGGAGGGCTTCATAGACACGGATGGCAGGCCCTCCCCCACCCCCACCCCCCAGACTCTCCGCTGAGAATCTGCGTTGGGAATGTGTTCCCAGCTGATGATGCGAAGCCGCTGGTCCAGGGGCCGCAGCTGGAGAACGCCTGCTCCATCCTCCGGGGTAACAGCTTCCTCCACCTGCTAGCTTGCCCCTGACTTCACCCCAACTTGGGGAGCTGAGCCAGCCCTCTTGATGCGAAGAGTTTCTCTTCCCCGTGGGAGCGCCTGTGCCATCTCAGAGTGTTTCCCCTCCCTGTCTCCCTTTGGGGAGCTCTGTGCTGAAGCTCTAAGGACTGGGGGCAGAAAGGGGAAGGGGCAGGTGTAAGTGGGTCAGCGCTGTAATTTTAATTTTTTTCTGTTTTGTTTGGTTTCCTGTGGGAAGACATCAGGAGGAAAAGAAGGCCTGGCAGATGTTTGCTGGCTTGTGTGTGTGTGTGTGCATTGTTGTTTTTTTTCCCCCAAGGAGGAATTTAAGAAATAGAGAAGTGAAACACGTTAGAGCTACAGGAGGGGAAAGAAGTGATCTTACAGGAAAAGTTTACAGAGCATTTTTAACAGCCTTGCGGTCTAAAGTGAGTTAGGCTTCATAGAAGAATATGGAAACATCACACAGAGTGGATTTTGCTGCCAGCGTTAACATTTGTGAAGACTGCCTTTGGATCAGTTGCTGCAGCGCTTGTCCAGTGACCTTACTGAACATAAAGGAGTGCTGATCCGGGTGAGGGTCAACTGTTGGATTTATTAATGTGTGTGTACAGTGTCTCTGCACTTTGATATCTTGTAGCCGTTAACCAGCTTGTAAGGACCAGGAGCAAGCCAGAAAAGGGAATAAGCCGCTGACGCTGGAAAAAACAAAATGCAACAAAGGGGGCCATTCTTTTTTGTGGAACCAGGGACTCCCAGCACAGCACAGATGAGAAAGGCCCTGGAGTTGCTGTCAAGCCCCTCTAACTCGCAGAAATAGCATGGAGAAGGAAATGGCAACCCACTCCAGTGTTCTTGCCTGGAGAATCCCAGGGATGGGGGAGCCTGGTGGACTGCCGTCTATGGGGTCACACAGAGTCGGACACGACTGAAGTGACTTAGCAGCAGCAGCAGCAGCAGCAGCCAGGAGTGGGGTCTAATCGTTTCTCCGTGGAGCTCTCACCCTGGGAAGTTTCTAAACTTTCTTCTGGGTCCTTCTGTTTTGTTTTGTTGTTTGTTTTTCTGGCCCCACCGCAAAGCTTGCAGGATCTTAGTTCCCCAACCAGGGATTGAACCCATACCCTCGGCAGTGAAAGTGCAGGGCCCTGACCACTGGACCTCCAGGGAATTCCCGTTCTGGGTCATTTTTCTCTTCCTTGCAGACCTGGGGAGCTGAAAGGCTGCCTGGACGATTAGCACACACTCCGTTTCCAGCCAGCTGTGCTTGTTGGTGAAACGTGACAATTTCAGAGCAACCAAGCCCTTCTTCCCCTCTTTCCGACGCCCAGGCTCAGAGCAGGACTGGGGGGAAGGTGCTTGGAATTCTTGGGCTGGGTCCCTGCCAGGACCCTACATCTGGGCTGTTGAGAAGCATCTTTCCAATCCTTGTGGTCCTTGTTTGCAAGCCCAGGACAGTCACCGCCATTGACCTTCCTCCCTACTTCTGAGCAGAGATGCTTCCTTCAAGGTCTGCTCAGCTCCACGCAGTGCAGACGTGGGGGACCAGGAGGGTGGTGAGCACAGAGAAGGCACCGGTTTCCTCCTCCCGTCACGTGCGTGTCTGGGCAGCGTCGGATCTGCCTGTATCATTTCAAAGTCCCATTGTTCTGAACTCGGGTTCAGGACGCTGTGAGCTGTTGCTCGCTCTCCAACAAAGCCTTTCTCTTGTGAGATGCTGAGAAAGCCTATTGTGGGAACCAAAGGTCAGGTAGCAAAGGAGGGATTCTTTGGTTTAAACGTTTTATTCCTCACCCTCAACAAGAATTCATCGTCCAAAATGTTTAAACTTGGAAGAGAATCTTCAAGGAAGAAAAATGGCTTTTCTTGTTTGTTTCCCTATCTGGGTCTGTCTTCCTAGGAGGGCACTGGGTCTTGGAGGCCGGGTCCTGGTTAGGACTAGATCGGGCCTGTCCCTCTAGATCGGCTGGGTGGGGAGGGCGGGGCTCTGCCACCCATTCTCCACCTGGACCTCAGCCTCACGACTTCAGGACTGGCGGTGTGTGTGGAGCACTCATTCAAGGCCAAGTTCTTCGCCTCCAGTCCAGTTTGAATCAGCCGGTGTACCCGTCCGGCTTCCTCCCCGCCAAGGTCAGACTCTCAAGCCCCGCCCCTCCACAGGTGTCGGGAACCACCCAGAAGATGAAGGTGGACTTGGAGCAGCACCTCGCCCGCCTGGGTGAGATCTTCGCTGCCCGGGGTGATTACCTTCAGACACTGAAGTTCTTACAGCAGACAGCGGGCAGCATCATTGTCCAGATGGCAGGGGTGCCTGTGTGGACGGAGGTCACTGAGGAACTGACCAAACTGGCCAACCAGACCAGCTTTGTGGAGTACTACAGGTGAGGGGCCCGGGGGAGGGGGCCCCCCCAGCTCCCTTTAGCAGAGTCAGCATCTTGGGCCCCAGCAGGGAAGTGCCACCGGAAGGTCTCACTGAGCCATTGTCTGAAGTCAGAGGACACGAGAGCTCGTGGGGGCAGGGAGTGCAGCCAGCTTGTACACGCAGGCACTGAGCCCCCCAGAGGGGCAGTGACGAGCCAAGACCTCAGGCTGCACCTGGCTGCCCACCCAGTGCACAGCAGGGAGCTCTTCCGGCACCAGCATCCTCGGGGCTGAGTGAAGTGCAGTTGGTCTGCGGCTTCCTCCCCTTCTCGGGTTGAGGGGCCAGGGCTCCTCGCACCTGCAGACCCAGCCCCAGAGGAGCGAGGGGTCGGGGAGATGGCAGCCCCTTTGGCAGCACAGAGGCTCCCCCGATGGCAACTGCTTAGCAAGCTCAGCGATGCCCCCCTGCCTCAGCGATGCTCCAAAGCAGAGTGATAGGGGCTGCAGGGCACTACCCCATCTCTGCCATACCAGGCATGCAGACTCAGTCCTGCGTCATCAGACCTTTGGGGTTTTGTTACGCCTCCCTTGCCTCCCCATCACCCAAACCCCATCCCAGGTGAAGGCGGTGGACACAGGCCCGCTGACCGGGGATCGGCTGCCATCCGTCCACACGGAGGGTCTGGTGAAGGTCACTCTCCGGGAACAACCAAGAAAGGAGGCAGCAGTCCACATTTGAGGGGCTCCCAGCGGAAGGGTGACGCGCACTCCCGGCGTACATGTCCTTGTGCACTCAGGGCAGAGCGCCCGGCTCAGAGGTGGTGCAGGGGATGCAGGAGCCCCGGGAGCAAGCATCTGCCCTTTGGATGCCCCTTGCCCTCCCCAGTTTCTTGCCTCTGCTTCAAGCCACCAGCAAAGGTTACAGTCTCCACCACAATGTTGCACAATTTACTCTGAATTCATTTCCACTGAGAAAGCCCCACTCCAGGCTGAGCTAATACTGACCCAGAGAACACGTCCCTGGTGGCCTTTGGACCTCCCCATCCAGGGTTCTCCATTCCCTGGGGTAAGAGATGGACAGGCCCCGACCAGAGGAAGCTCAGGAGGCCCCCAGCTCTGGCAGTGCTCTGCGTCCCTCCCCTGCCTGCCCATCCAGCCCCTGCCCTCCCAGATGTCACCCGGATTTTTCTTTTTTTTTTTTTGCTCACGTGTCCCAAGTAACCAAAAGGAAACTGCTGATTCTAAGGACTAGCTGTGACCTGTGACCCTAAACAGTGGCATCTGATTAGTCCCGTGACATGAGGGACAGTCACTGCCTGAGCCTCCGAAATCTTTTTGTCATGGGAAGTGGTGTCCATTTCGACGCTGCCACTCTCCCTGAGTGGGCCTAGCCTGGGGCCGTGTATGAGCACTGCACTGCGCGTGTGTTCAGTTGCGTCCGACTCTTTGCCACCCCATGGCCTGTAGCCTGCCAGGCTCCTCTCTCCGTGGAATTTCCCAGGCAAGAATCCTGGAGTGGGGTGCCATTTCCTTCTCCAGGGAATCTTCCCGACCCAGAGATGGAACCCAGGTCCCCTGCTTGGCAGGCAGATTCTTTACCATGGCACCACCGAGGCAGCCCTAAAAGGAACCAGGCTCCCTTGGAAAAATGTCTGATTCCAGGTTTGGGTAGGGACTGTACCCGATGAGTCTGGACCAAACTCTCGTATCAGAAAGTACAATTAAGACCAAAAAAAAGTTATCCAGAAGGGACTCAGCACAGGCTCTTGCATCTCCTGCATTGGCAGGTGGATTCTTGATCACTGAGGCACCTGGGAAGCCTTGATGTGGGCATGTTGAGAATGACCTTGGTGAAATAAGTCAGAGCATAAACATCAAAAGGGCTTACTTTTTAAGATGATTTTATAAAAACTGGGGGTAAGGGTGGCGACGGCTGCACGGTGTCCATTTCAGTGAGGCTGATGGAGAGGGTCTCCTGGAACCCCATCCCCAGATTCCTCCCCTGTTCAGGTCTGCTTCAAGGTGGGCACCTGTGGCTCCGGAACGCGGCTGACGCTCTGTCCCTTCTCCTCATCTGTTTGTTCCCTCCTCTCGAATGAGCCGCCCTGCACAAAAACCTCGTTTTATTCTTCATGAGCTCACCAGCCCCGGGGCCCGGGTCTCCTTGGGACCAGCCTCCTCACCTTTGCTTTCCAGATGGTGCTGGAGCCCAGCCACCCAGCTGAGCAAATTCTTCTTAGTACTTTTACACACGGCCTGGCTACGTGTTAGAGGCAATTAAAAGCTGCGAGACTGCTCTCCGGAGGCTTCCAAAGGGTGTAACGGAGCCAGCGCATCCACGCCGGATGTGGGAGGAGCCGTGGCCGCAGCGGCCCGCGTGGCTCCTGGGAGAGCCGAGTTCTTGGTTAGAAACTCATCCCCAGGTCATCAGCCAGCTCCTCTGGGGAAGCGCATCCGCCTCACAGAGCTGTTTCCAGGAAACTCTTATAACGCGAGGAGGTAGGGATGCCGAGAGAGCAGGCTGAAACATAATCTTAGAGCTTCATGATCGTGGAGCTTCGGCTCGGTCCTACCTCGATTCCCTGCCACTGTGCCCAGTAGGGGAGAGAAGGTTAACAAGAAACCTTTAGGTGTAAAATGGAAAACCAGGATTTTGAGGGGCTCCAGATGGCTGGCCCTGTCTCTTACAGGAAGGCTGAGAGAGTCTGGAATTCCTGGGCCAGCCTCTTTTCCCCCTGGCCTTGGTTTTCCAATCTGTAAAATGGGATTCCAGCGCTCGATGGTCCCGAGGTTCTTTTTATCTATTTAATTTTTGGCTGCCCTGAGTCTTTCTTGCTGGGCTTGGAATTT